>NW_019392658.1:528914-1831534 GCF_000648675.2 Cimex lectularius | reverse complement strand
ATTTTTTGCATTGTATGAATTCACTTTTTTCCACATCCTACATGTATTTGTTAAATTTAAACAATGTTTGTAAATCCCAGGCCCTGAAGATGATCTCAATAAAGATCGAAACGTTGGCACGATATAGAAAATGTTTTTCTGAAACCTACATCACACCAAACCTCACGATTTCTGAATAATTATCGACTAACGGTCACTACTCACCACACAAATAAAAATTGTATGTAGCCATCTCAAAAGTGAAAGCTCAACAAGTACAACTGAAGTACTGAAAAAAACTCTTTTAAATCGTAGCATAGCAAGTTGATATGGGAAGATGTATTATTATTTGGTTTTCTTCGCAACTAAACGGGTAATTTTTATTACCACAATATATTTTATATCATTTACCATCTTATTTAATGCGTCACATTCGGTACTATCCATTACATGTACTACATAAACAAAACATCGTAATTAAAATGTATACATGGTAATGTGCCAAATTGGAGAATCTATTGGCCCCCATTTAAAAATATATATATAAATGTTACTGATAGGGCTGGAGAATACCTCAAATTACATTTAACAAAAATCAATTGATTTAAAAAACAATAAGACTTTTTAAATTGTTACAGTTTAATTTATGAAGAAAACGATTAAATGGTCACCGACAGTATCGAACCGGGGATTAATAATTATGCAATATAAGTTATAGCTTTCGAGGATTATATCCTCTTCATCAGGCCGGTTTTATCCATTATGAATTTATGAGTTTGGCTTAGTACAATGACATTGGCAATACTGTATTTTTGAATGGATGAGTGGTGGAATGTGACTCATTAATTATACCAATTTTAAGCTACGTTATAAATGTATTTTATGTATTTTTTCATATGTCATTTATAACACTGGAGGACGTACCGCACTCAGTTATTTCGTGGTTTAATTTTATATATATTCAATAAGATATATTTAAATATTTAAGTAAAATAGTTACACATGCTAAACACGCAAAGGGGTTCCGTTTTTACTCGCGGGTTTTTTGATCTACTCTAAAGAGTTTCGTCATTGCGCCATCTTCGGTGACGAACCGTAATACCCAGCATCAAAATAGTTATAGCTTTGCGAAATCATCGAAATTAGTTCTCTGCCTAATAAACGAGATGTTTTAGCAAGATCCGGAAATTGACTCGGACTTGAAATTGATGATTTCTCTGCCTTGATTGCTTTCAATTCGCTTCGTCTATCCTCCTAGCTGCTATTAATTAAATTATTGACTCTCCTATATTCATCGTTTGCACATCGGTTCACTGATTTCACTTGTGAGCTTTCTTGTGTAAAAACCGTCTATCAACATTTTATTTATTCTTCGTTAGATTTTTAGTGCATCCAGAGTAAAAATTAAATATGCTGATGTCCCTCTTCATTTTCTCGTTTTACCGTATCCAACCGACACTTTTTTTAGATGAGTTTAAAGTAATTGTCTATACAGTGTGTCCTTTCTAAATGGCCCCGCTGAATTTCTTTTCAACCAATGACGCTATAAAAAAAAATATGTGTCTAAATATTTTACAGTCTAGTTTCATATTTTTACGATGTAAAGGTGGTCGTCCAGCAGTTATTCTACAATATATTGTGTAAGATCGGGGATGTGGCCCAAAGAACGTTTAATTTATACATGTTTTTATACGAGGGTTCACAACGGCAGATGTCATATAAACCCTCAGGATGCCGTTGTTTTTGAAAAAAAAGCCCATTTGTAAGTATGTCGGGTTTGAATGCAGGGCCGCTGGATTCGAACCCGGGACCTTTACCTTACACCGATGAGCACCTTGCCGACACCTAAACCGTTGCGGCCACCGATGCCCCCGTAAGTTATACAGTTGTTTTAGTAGATTAGAGAAATCATAGTTTATAGTTGTAATTATTTATTTATTACAAATTTAAAATACGGCTTACCTTTGGAATTTTCCCTCCTTTTTGCCATTTTTCAGACGTCGTGTAATCAGAATTCGATTCTCGGCGGCATATGAAGTGGCCACGGGAAGCTGTTAGTGAAGGTATACTACGTTTTACTTATTAATCCATTATATTTAGTGGTCGATTGACCAAATTACTTCTTTCAATTAATTGATCTTTTTATGTAAGGTTTTGGTTGAAATGAAAAGGTTAGTGCCACGAGCGGGATTCGAACCCACGACCTTCAGCTAAACGCGTCGCTGCTCGACCACTAGAGTTATCGTGACTTCGATCCACTCGGATACCATGGCACACTAACAGTGGCTACTTCAATTGTCGCCGAGAATCGAATCCTAATTACACGACATTTGGAAACTAGCAAAAAAGAGGGAAAATTCCAAAGGTTGTAGGTTGAGATGGAGAGTTGATGTCCGAGTGGATCGAAGTCACGATAGCCCAAGTGGTAGTGCAGCGGCGTATTTAGCCGAAGGCCGTGGGTTCGAATCCCGCTCGTGACACTGACCTTTTTATCTTAACCATTGCCTTATATAAAGATTAATTAATTGAAAGAAGTAATTTGGTCAATAGACCACTAAATATAATGGACTTAAGAAATAGGTCGCATAATTTTTTGAAAACTAGGAATCAAGTGTTCTGGGTAGTTAATACAATTAAAATTAAACGTATATAAAATTAAAAATTTTAGAGATTTTTTTCAAATATAAAATTATTAGTTTATAGACCAATGGTATCCATACCTTATTTTTACAAAATCTTAAATGAATAGAATATTCGTTTGTTTTTATATTTAATTTTAATTGTATTCGCCCTCCCTCCATTACGACCAGGTAAATAGTTGTATAATATGTCTTTGTACCTTCAAATTGCTTAATAAAATATTTAAAAAGACAAAAATAATATAACATAAAACAACATTTAACGACTGATTTTCAACGGGGTATATTTGAATGATGTAATTATTCGTAACACTGTCATGAGTTATTGTTCGTCAGTGAGTTATTGCGAACCGGTGACAATAGGGAACGGCAATCAGTGCCATTGGCTGTTTAATCAATATAAAAACGTTCCGCGAGTAAATATTTAAAAACGGTATATCACTTAAAGTACTTAATAACGTTTTATTACTTGTTCGAGCGTTTTGTTACTAAATAATCGAAATAAAGGAGAAAAAACCGTCAAATATCAGTGCAAACTTAAATAATAAAAGATACAATACATTTAAATATTTTAAAACATGAAAAACTTGGATCGAGTACTTATTCAAAACACACCCATGAGTTATTCGTGCGAATCGCCGATACGAACTTAAAACGGGCCTCGTTAAATTTTTATACCACTCTAGGCTACGTTTTCATCTTAATTATTTACTCTAACAGCTCTTTTATTATTTACAGGGTTTCTTATCTCTTTCATTCTAATTTGGTAAATTTTTAAGCTCTCACTAAACTTGATTCCAACCAATAAAAGAAAGTGAATTTAGTTCGGAGGGGTTTATTTTTGACTGAAAAATTGTTAAACCTTGCGGCTTTTAAAATGACACGATCAATGAATATTCAGTAGATTCAATAAATTGGCTTCATTTAGCTCCAAATTTAGAATTTTTAAAAAGTACCCGCTTTTAGTTGACTTAAATATTTATAAATAAATTAACCTTGACTGTTTTCAATCAACGGTATAGTTTATAATTAAAACAGTAGTTACGTTAATTAAATTTGTTTGCAGTTTTCCCTCTGGGTTTGCACGAGAGTTATTGAGTTTCTGTTGGTAACTTGTGTCATTTACAGAAACCGTTTCATGACTGGTTGATATTAAACGAATTAAAATAATGTCGTCAAAGTTTTCAGTAACAGTAAAACGTACCCTGTAGTCTGTCTGTACTAGTCTGCAAGTGTGGTCTAGAGAACAGACATTTAAATCCCATCCCCCACTATGACAATTGTGTTTATATTAGGATAAACGGTTGAGTACTTAGTTTTAATCCGGTGTCAGTGGGATTACGCTGTTATATGGTTGGCTGTATAAACGCTCTCAAATTTCCAAATTTATGCATCTTCATTACGCCGCACTTTCCTTCATTCCTTTCGTACACAGGGCGTACGTTTAGACTGTGTGATTTCAAGTTGATAACGGCAAAAACGTCTTTGCACTCCCTTAAGGCGCTAATTAACAATCATCATTTGGACAAATGTCATAACCCAACAGGGAAATGATTGATCGACCACATGTTGCAAGGATTGGGGCCCTTTCAACAATTTGTCTTGTTGAAGCTAACAACGGAGCCGGAGAACGCTGAGATAGATAGCGGCATTAACCTTTTCCGCCAAGCACTAACGGCCAGGACCGTAGAATCCCCGACCAAATATATTTTGAGAATATATGTGCCCTTCAGAAAGATAGGTCATATCTGTTAAATTCGATATTTCCTAAAATAACGATCATAAAATCAATTGAACGGTGTGTATTTTTTTCCGTTGAGGGACGTTTAAAAAATAAACTGTCAGATATATTTTTTTATCCGGCTAGCTTTTTATAAAGATCGCTACAGATTTTCACGAACTCTTTACAACATTCTAGCCATAAGAGTGTGCCTTGAGGATATTCAAACGACTGCGGATGATACATGAGTTCTTTGTTTATGTTACCGATGTATTTACATAATACTTAAATAGTGGTAACAATACAACCATCGAGCTGCTAACATTAGAGGTGAAGAAAATCAAATTTTTATTATTTTTTTTTTTTTAGTCCAAACAAGCGAAACGATGATCCCATCTGTAGATTATGCAATAAGAAGGAAGTAAAATCCACCCATAATATCTTCGAATACGAATCAACAGCTCAATGGAGGTTAAAGCGGAGAACTCACTTACCCGATGCAACATTATGCGACGCTACCCGACGCCTTGCCACGTTTTGGAAGGGTGTGCACATCTATGCGACGTCAAATGCACGCCACGTACAGTCAGACAGCGTGTATGACAAGTCAATATCACAATCGCAACGCATCTTTTGTTCTTAATGCACTGTTTCGAGCAAAATCTTGTAATAAATTGTTAGTTAAATTTTATCAGCACAACCATGTAATAAATTGTTTATCAAACTTTAATTGTTTTAAACAAAGGTAATCCAGTGTTCTGATAAATTTTCTTCCTAATCATCATAATTAAATAATTTTTATAAACACTCACGAATTTTTGATCAACAAACTTATTTTAATATAAACCAAATTAACCGAGATCAAAAATTCATTAGTTTTTATTTAAAAAAAAATCAATTTTAATGGTTCAGTAAAAAATTGGTCAAAACACCGGAATACCATTTTTTGATGTAATGAATTTAACTTACAATTTATTACACAGTTTTGCTCATAAAATTTAACTAACCATTTATTACATGGTTTTGCTCATAAAATTACACCATTTTCGTCGAGTAGCGGACACTCATATTTTTATTTCAAACTGTATGTATTTTTATCGTTATATCAATTACAGCACACTTTTTTTAATATAAACCAAATTAACCGAGATCAAAAATTCGTTAGTTTTTATTTTTTTTTTTTTTTTAAACTTTTAATGGTTCGTTAAAAAATTATTCAAAACCCCGGAATACCATTTTTTGATATAATGAATTTAACTAACAATTTATTACACGGTTCTTCTCATAAAATTTAACTAACAATTTATTTCATGGTTTTGCTCATAAAATTACACCGTTTTCGTCGAGTAGCGTCAGAACCGGACACTCATATTTTTATTTCAAACTGTATGTATTTTTATGGGGTACGAACGGGTACTATGCGCCTCCAATAGCCTCTNTATCATCTTCGAATGCGAAGCAACAGCTCAATGGAGGTTTAACCTAGCGTACGAAAAAGACACAGGGAACCAAATTGCAGCAATAACAGTCAATGACTTGATGCTTCTGAGAAGAAGGATTGAGTCTATTGACTAAACTAGGGAACTGGGAAGGTACAATAAGCCAGAAGGCTGCAGTGCCCGGGGAGTGCAAACCCCGCTTCCTAGTATCCTTTTCTACCATACCATACCATACCATACCATGTATTTTTATAGTTATATCAATTACAGCACACTTCTTTTAATATAAAACAAATTAACCGAGATCAAAAATTCATGCGTTGTTATAAAAATTATTTAATTATGATTGTTAGGCAGAAAATTTATCAAAACACTGGAATAACTTTATTTAAAACAATTAATTTTAACTAAGAATTTATTTCATGGTTTTGCTCATAAAATTACACCGTTTTCGTCGAGTAGCGTCAGAACCGGACACTCATATTTTTATTTCAAACTGTATGTATTTTTATAGTTATATCAATTACAGCACACTTCTTTTAATATAAACCAAATTAACCGAGATCAAAAATTTATGCTTTGTTATAAAAATTATTTAATTATGATGGTTAGGCAGAAAATTTATCAAAACACTGGAATAACTTTATTTAAAACAATTAATTTTAACTAAGAATTTATTACATAGCTGTGCTCAAAATGCATTAAGAACAAAGAGGCGTTGCGATTGTGATAGTGATTATTGTGATACGCGCTGTGTGACTTTACGTGGCGTGCTCTAGACTTCGCATAGATTTGCACCCCACCAAAACGTGACAAGGCGTCGGGTAGCGTCGCATACCGTTGCATCCGGTAAGTGTGTTCCCCGCTTTCTAATCTAAAATCTAGGGAATGAAATTGTAGCAGCGACGGTCAATGACCGAATATTTCTAAGAAGAAGGATTGAGCCTATCGCATTGAACTAGGGAACTAGGAATGTACAATAAGCCTGAAGGCTGCAGGGCGTGGGGAGCACAAATCCCGCTTCCTAGTATCCTCATTACCTTATGAACATACCGAACAAGCAAAACAAAACGAACATTATACAGTCCTCTTATGGAAGGTTTGTTGTAGACCGTCCTTTTACAGCACCTAAAAATATGCTACCATATGTTCATTTTAATACCAAAGAAAGACAATGAAAAAATTACTTCAGTTCACTAAAACTGAATTTGGAAAAATCAAATTCAAAATAAGCCAACTCGTTACGATTTTGGGTTCAAGGAAAAATAATGTAAAAATCATTATTTGTTCAGAAGATTATATTTATTAGTATGTAGAACATTTAAAATAGTTCATTAGAGTTTGTGGTCCAATTGACCCAATAACGTTTTTCAATTAATTAATTTTTATATAAGGCATTGGTTGAGCTAAAAGTGGCAAAAAGGAGGGAATATTCGAAAGGTTGTTGGTTGAGATGGGGAGTTAATGTCCGAGTGGATCGAGGTCACGATAGCTCAAGTGGTTAGAGCAGCGGCGTATTTAGCCGAAGGCCGTGGGTTCGTATCCCGCTCGTGACACTGACTTTTTTATCACAACCAATGCCATATATAAAGATTAGTTAATTTAAAATAGTCTTCAATAGAAGCATGTTAAAACGTTTACAAAATTATAAGAAGAAGAAGGGAGAAGTCATTTTTCCCAGGTATCATCAACGTATCCATCTCTTTTTTCTTTCTGACGATGTAGGCTCTTTTATAAAAATCCTTCACTTCTGGTCTTTCAAGAAAATTTGTTAGTTATCGTCCTATTTGAACTTTTGGATGGCTGGTCGTCCTTGGTACGACTTTCCTAACGACTGAAGGCTTTTTGGCTTCTTCGCAACGTGTTTTTAATAGTTTTTCTCGCAAAAAAATTAATATCGTTGGTACATTCCAGCGGATTGTTATTTTGTGGGAAATTTTATTAGGATTCTTGTTTTCAAATTTCAGCACCCTTATAAGCCGGTAGTAATGGTTGCTAGGTTGGACTGACTTATTTTCGTAAGACCGTTTCAATTGAATCATTTTAACTTAACTATACCAGAAAATTTCTAAATATATTTTCTCACTGTAAAATCAAAATACGTATAATTAGCTTAAGAAAAATGTGTTGTGCTTTTAACGGACTTCTATAATTGTTCGGTTCATAATTATAATACACTGGCAGGAAAAAATCCCGTCCACTTGATTTGTACATATTTTTATATATTAATCAAAGTTTCACGTTTGATAAGTTTAATTATTGAGTATTTGTCTAAAAAAAGTTTAAAAAACGTAGATTGCTAAAAAATAAAAAAAATTACAAAAAGACGGAAAGATAAAATTTGTTTTAATTTTGTTTTAGATTTTTAATTAACAAGTCAATATCGCGTATTTCCTCTTTTTGCCTTAATTACATCTCGAAGACGCCTCGGCATGCTTTCTATCAGTCTGGAAATGTCTCTTTCCTGGAGGTTAGCATATTCCTCACGAAGAGAACTTTCAAGATCGTGGAGTGTATCAAAAACTGATTGGCGTGCTCTTATTCGTCCTTTGAGGTTATCCCACGAATATTCGATAAGGTTCAAGTCTGGAGAACGGACTGGCCAGACTAAGACTCTGATGTTATGCTGCTGAAGGTACGTTTGTACTATGCGAGCGACATGTGGACGAGTATTCCTGCATTACAATAGGATCGTCGCTGATTTCATCGAGGATAGGCAACGCATGATGTTCAAAAATTTCATCTATTGTACTTAGCGAGTGCCAGTCAAAGACCTTCCACGAACAACAACGAACTCTGTACGACTCTCCATTGAAATTCCCGCCCACATTATCACTGGGCTACGGTGAAAAGGTCGGCTCTGGGAAAAATTGCAGACTTCGTACCTTTCATTTCGCCTTCTGCACAATCTATCACACCTATCTGGAGGTCATAGAGCAAATCTACATTCATCTGTAAAAAGTGCAGTAGACCAATCATTCTAAGACCAATGGCTGTGTTCTCGAGCAAATACGAGCCGTGCAACTCTGGGTGTTCTGGTCGATTCTGGTCCTTTCACGGGGCGAAAAGCCATCAGTCCATATTGATTTAATCTTCTTCGAGCAGTGCGTTCAGAAATTTGGACACCTCGAACTTCCTGAGCTGATGGATCGCTTGAACAACAGTAAGGTTCCGGTTTTGCAAAAATCGGTCATCCTTTGGTTCTGTTACCCTAAGGCGTCCGGAACCAGGCCTTCGATGGTAGGACGAAGTTTCTCGAAAACGTCTAACGGCGTCTCCCACAGTTTCGTAGGGACCTCCGATGGCAATAGCCGCATACCTGATGGAACGTGGAGTAAACATTTTAAATTCCGTAAAAATTAAACATTGAAAAATTCTATATCCTTGTTTTGGATTAAGGAAATTACACAAATTAAGTGTGTTTACGTCTAATTAATATTCCCAATTTCAAACATAGCATAAACAAATATTTATTGATAAAAACAATGAGACAAATTAATTAATAGTAATAAAGAGGAGGATTATTAATTAATAATAATAAAGGGATAATTTTCTTTTATCGCGAAAATGAAAAAAAAATCAGTTGGATGGAATTTTTTGCCTGTCAGTGTATATGAAAACCAAATTAATTATAAATTAAGAAAGATGGTTATTATTATTATTTACTTAATAATTTTTATTAATATAATGTATAATATAACTTCGAAGCAAAAATGAACAGTTAGTAATTAGTGATATGTACAATATAATATTCTTGTGAAAAGTACAAAAAAAACTAACCGACTGAGAGACAGCATAAAGATTTGATAGCTTAATTACGTTTCTGGGTAACGGTAGATTTTATAACCAATTTGACTGTGACGGTGACACCACCCCTTTTATTAGGTGGTAAGGATCCATTTACTGACGCGCATATCGAACGGGGAAATTTACGGTTTTTGCCTCGGCTATTCTCTCAGTGAGCCCATAAAAAGCCACGGTATTCAATTTTAAGGCACACACCGGCTTCGTGTTATTCATTCATCAAATAAGAAACTAAACAATATTCCGAACTTTAGTTGTTGCAACTCGATCGTTCGAAGTTATTGTGGATTTTTCCAAAGAGTTCTCACCCTCAGTTCATCAGGTTCTCTGTTTGCCATGAGCGGTTTTTCTCTCTTGTTTTTCTCTGGCCGGTTGTTCATTTTTATTGGACTTTCACTTTTTTGTTTCCAAGGGTTTTAAAATATTCTTGCAGCCGTCCACCACTCAACAAGCCCGTTGATTACGCGGTTTTCATGAATGATAAAACACGGAGTTCCGATGTAATGGCCGAAGCTGTGCCGGAGCAAGTTAAATCAGACCCTGATAGTGTCACAGGGGGTTGTTTCCGTAGAAATGAAGGGCGCAGAACCCTTACTGCTCCGTACATTCGCTAACCCTTCTTCCTTCCTCCATCCGATGGTTTATTTTCTCTTTAACGGCGGAAGCACAGTTTTTAAATAATTCCCTATGATCCGGATTCCAATTTGCATCAGGACACCCATCACATTTTAGGCAATAACGAGTAAATGAAGTGAAATAATTAGAAATAAATAAACTATTTACTTACTATTTAACAACTATTTCTATACGTCAGTCATCTACAATCAACCATTTTTTAAATGAAAAATACAAAAATTTTCATAACACTATAGTTGTTACTACTGGCACAATTTTCTACGTTTTCTACATTCACGTTCTTCTACGTTCTACTGAACCTGATTTTTTGAAACTTGAATGGTTTGAGTTTATGACGGTTTTGTATAATCTCGCTAATGAAGATGCACAACAAATATGTACATATTATATACTTAGTTTTGTAACTTATACATAACAAGTCAACCATCAAGTGCCTTATGAATTGCTACGGCAAAAAGGCTTTTTTTCCAAATGAGACAGAATTTGATTCTACGACTTTTTTTACAATAACAATAAGGGTATTCACGATGTTTGTAAGATGTTAAATCGAATACAGAAATGTCCAGTAAGATCGTGAATGCCCCCTTCTTTTCTTAGCAAGTTAAACGTTAATTTTTCCGCAATGCTGCGCGTGGCGATTGGTAGAACCAGAAATAAAGCTATAACAGTCGTTGAAGGCGTGTTGTTGTTTGTTTTGGTTTTGTATTGTGTTAAATTGTAAGATGCCAGAAGTTAATAAAAACAGAAAATTAATCAACTCTTTTATTCAAAATGCTATCTATGCACACGAAAAGTACTAACAAATGACACGCTTCAATTCGTGCCTACATGCTTAACTTTAATCCTAAGGTCTAACAGCCTACAACTTTATGGGATATGGGATGTATCTATTATGAATGAGAGTATAAGGACAGGTCAGAAATTAACTAAAGAAATGTATTGGTCTGATTTAATTAATGCGTATTTAAGAATAAAAATACGTGTAACCACAAAACATCTGTTAAATTCATGGCTGCCATGTTGGTTACCTACGCCCTAACGGATAGCAATGTGACTACATTTTCGACCTATCATCTAACATTGGCCCTAGCCTGTTAGATCGAGCAATGTTAACTGGCCGATTTTAACAAGTCATCATTTTTTTCGATCTAACAGGACTTAACAGAGTTAACAGGGTTAACACAAAGATAGTGAATACCCCTAACTCATCTAAGAAATTTTCGATCGTAAACACTACAATTTTCAATAGCATTTAAAAAATGAAAATTTTCAACAATAATCGTACTAGAGTAGTAAAATATGGACGAGGCAAAAAGATGTTGACGTTAACCTTAAATATTTGTAGCTGAAAGATTTACAGCCCCGTAAAATGCGTCCGCGGCAGTGTAATCGAATTTCGTACTCAGTGACGTTCAAACTTCGATCGAAACAAACTCAACGCTCAAACTGAATTTTTTTAGACAGTTTGCAATTTACACAAATCCTTGTAAACGTTTCAGTTTCAAGTAATTTAAAGAGAGTCCTGCAGAATTCGCAAAATCCTAATCAAACCAATTTTATTGTACCATCCTTTTTAACGATGTCGACCCTTACTGACAAAGCCCCTGCACCGTTTCTTTACGACTTGACATCGGTGAGAATTCCAGAAATATATGTAATTCAATAGCTAGGAAGGGCAAAATCAATGTCTCCTTTAAACGAATCTCTCGTCTATCGAGGTTGTTTGTAAAATAATGTAATAAATGTATATTTTAGTTGGTGCTAATTAACCAAAGAAATTATTTTACTTGATTTATAAGTTTTATGTAAAGTGTGGTTGAGATGAAAACTAATGTCGAGAGCAGGACTGGAACCCACTAGGACTCGAAGAGGGACGGCCGGCTCTTTACCCCGGTGCTCTAACCACTTGAGCTATTGGCTTCGGTCCCCATGGATATCAACTCACTATCTCAACTTACAACTTTTTTTTCAAATTTCCCTCTTTTTGTCATAAAATGCTCAAAACGGAATCGGGATATTTGTAATTTAGTCTTATTCTGTCAATTTTACTGTTAAATTTACCGATATATTCTTAGAAAATACAAACCAAAAACATACAAATGTTAATAATTGATTTACTTTAGAATAATAGACATGAAGATATTACATTTTGTAAACAAACACCTTTTCTCGTCTTTTCTCCCTTTCAATGCAGTTATATTCTCTTTAACCATCGAAAGACATCATCTTGAACTAGAAGTTCGCAATATTATGTGAGGAGTCATCGAAGTGACCGGCAAGTGGATATCGCAGAGGCATTGGCGTTTCACACAGCGTGGTCTCCCGGCCTTTATCCCGATTCCGATAGAGTGAAAGTTCCAATATAGGTTTGGTAGTGGATCTGAGCTAAAGGAGGACAGAAATATTGTCATTGCTGCAATGCAGAACCGTTTCCATAGAGTCCGCTAAATCCTAAGTACAAGATGCCTTTAACAATTCGTAATCGTTTGTGGGAAATTGACCTCACATCGTATGCCCCTGAGATGACCTGCAGCAACTCAGGACCCATTGTCACCGTAGTTCCACGTTAAGTGGGCTATGGCTTCCTTGGGTGGATAGAAGAGATGAGATGGGCTTCAAGCGCCGCACGAGTCGACACCTTCCCAACTAGTAATCTCGAGAGACGAATCCGAGACTGTGTGTGACCGCCCGGCCATCATCATCATCAGATCATCTCGCCCCAAATGGTATTTGCTACTGTTGGTCAGGCAACGGCCATGCTCGGGAGCTTTGCAGGCGAACCTTTTCAGGTCGCACTAGCTCCACCCTCAAAGCCGAGCCGCCACAGTCAGTATTTGCTACTTCACTGAATGAACAGTTGCGATATTCTTTTTGTTCATCCTCCGAACAGACCCTAACAGTGGCGCTGCAAGTAGGCAAAAGGTCGCGGAAACGGGATATGTTGTTTATTGCACTTCACCGTTTCCCATCCATACCCCGTACGCATTCGAGGGACTCCGTAGGCTATACGCTTCGGTGGTCCGATCCTTCGTATCTCGCGAGGCCGGGGTGACAATGAAGGTTATACGCACAGGTGTAGGTGGATAGCCACCAGAATATAGTGCAGCGAAAGCCTAGAAGAGAACAACAAATGGAAAGATGTTATGTTTACTGATGAGTCGCGTTTCTGTCTGTACAGTGATGGCAGGCGCCGAAGACTCTACCGAGAACAGTGGATGTGTACATGCCCCTGTTCGTGCTCCCATCATTGAGTTTAGAGAAGACGGTGTAATGGCCTCCTGGGCTGGGATTTACACTGGAGGGCGAACTGGACTTGATATTGTAGAAAGTAACCTCACAGCAGTCCGTTATATCTAACAAATTATCGAGGAATACATACCTCAAATCAGGGATCTCATAGACAGGGATTTTCGATTTCTGGATGACAATGCTAGACCTTATGGAGGCAGAGTTGTTCATCACTGTTTAGAAAGCCTGGGAATTCCCATCTGCCTCTCCCCCATTGACTACAGACGTCAATCCCTTTGAACAAATGTGGGTGCGTTGCAGACAAGGCTTTTCGATCACCATCTGCAGCCAGTTGACCTTCAACAACTGAGTGCAGCGTTCTAACATCTATGGAGAGAAATCCCTTAAGAAATTAGTGACGTCCTTATTAACAATATGCTTAACAGGTCCACAGAGGATTTAGCTAACATAGGACATTATACACGGAATTAATTGTGTAAGAAATGATTGTGTCCAATAAACAAAATGATGGAATTATAACCTTTTATTTTGTTATATTTCAAAATTCGAAAATTATATTTTCCCTCAGTAAAGAACAACAAAACTGCTAATAAGATTTAATGTAATTTATAATAAAAATAAATTAATAGTAAATACTATAAAATTGGTAATATCCCTATTCATTTTTTAGCAGTTTTTATTCAAATTTCTTATAAGGGATTTTCGGCAACTCTTGATGGGGCCACGACGAGATGTTAGCGAAGTGCAAGTACTTCAGTAATGATTTAAATTGATTTATAATTTTTATGTAAAGTGTGTTTGAGAGGAAAAAATAGCGACTAGTTCGTGACACCCTTTTTAACTTACAGTTATCTCTTTCTTTCAATAATGTTTAGTTTCTCATGAGCCAATAAAACTTGAGCTAACTTTCCAGGATTGCAGGTTACGAGTAGGTGCTCAAATTCCAAGATGCTGATCAATGTACAGTCTTTTGAAAGGAATTTAAAAATTTTTAAGCCGTTCTCAAGATATTCGCAAAGAACTATTTCCTAGCGTAGTTTTTCAAAAAAGTAAAATCTTCTCAAACTTCTTCAATTAAGATTAATTGTTTATGGTTCAATAATATGGATGATCTGGTTAATAAAATAAATGCATAAAACATATGTAACTGAGAGAGCAGTTAAACTCAACCTGTAGATTCCAGTTTATGTTACGACATTTTTTAACCATTATATAAAAGGAAAATTCCTTATTTCGATTTTTAAAATATACAATGTTTTATTTTAATTGTAATTAATGTTCACTTGGCATTTTATATAGAAGCCTAATATTTACATTTAAAAATTTCGAATTAATACAAGACTCATGTGTTTTTTATATTTAATGTATATCTATACATATTACGCAAATATATTTCATTGGTGGTTCAAGTAATCAAATAAATCAACGTTGTGCAAATAACAAAACCAATAAAAGAGATATAGTAAACGACGCAACAATTATTTCACGAGTACAACGAATTGATTATATTGTTCAAAACGGCCATCCAACAACCATAACATTGTGATTCGAGCTGACAAACACCTGTTGGAGGGCACGCAAGGAGATTTAATGTTCCAGCAATCGATGAAGTGGCAATAGCCATTGTTGGAGAACAATTTGAATCATGTGACATCGTACTGCATCGTCTAAATGAAACGAGGATGCAACCCGAAGGCCATGTCACGTTGTGGTAGGGTGTGCATAAATTGTTTGTTAAACTTAATTATTTTAAATAAATTCATTCCATTTCGTGGTCCGATTGAACAAATAACATCTTTCATTTAATTAATCTTTATGTAAGGTATTAGTTGAGATAAAAAAATGAAAAATGGCAAAAAAGGAGGAAAATTCGAAAGGTTGGGTTGAAATGGG
This sequence comes from Cimex lectularius, assembly GCF_000648675.2. Lineage (NCBI taxonomy): Eukaryota > Metazoa > Arthropoda > Insecta > Hemiptera > Cimicidae > Cimex > Cimex lectularius. Next base: position 1,816,175 of record NW_019392658.1, on the reverse strand, counting down.
AAGTTGGTGGATCGAAGTCACGATAGCTCAATTTGTAGAGCGTATTTAGCCGAAGGTCGTGGGTTCGAATCCCGCTCGTGACGCTGACTTTTTATCTCAACCAATACCTTACATAAAGTTTTAAATAAAGTTATTCCGGTGTTTTGATAAATTTTCTGCCTAACCATCATAATTATATAATTTTTATAAAAATTTATGAATTTTTGTTATTGTTTAATTGGGTTCATTAAAATAAGAATGTTGTAATTAATGTAACGACAAAATTACATATACATAGTTTGAAATAAACTACAAAAATATGAGTGTCTTGTTCTGAAGCTTCTCGACGAAAATGGTGTAATTTTAAGAGCAAAACCATGAAATAAATTGTTAGTTAAAATTTATTAGCAAAACCGTGTAATAAAGTGTTAGTTCAAATTATTATATCAAAAAAATGGTATTCCGGTGTTTTGATCAATTTTCTACCAAACCATTACAATTAATTTTTTTTTAATAAAGACTAATGTATTTTTGATCTCGGTTAATTTGGTTTTGTAATTATTATAACGACAATAATACATGTAGTTTGAATAAAAATATGAGTGTCCGGTTATCTTCGACTATACTCGATGCTACCCGTGGAAGTGGGGTACGATCTGGGGATCGCATAGCGTAGAAGAGGATAGCGTTGCGTGGCATTGGGCAGATGTGGGGGTAATACAATCTTATGGAAAAATGGACTTTGGATTTGCGTCGGGTAGCATCGGGTAGCGTCGCATAGCGTTGCATCCGGTATTTGTGTTCCACTCTTAGACGTCTTTAACGTATTGTAGATGCTCAAGGCTTGCACGACGCATGCAGTATTCAATATTGTTCTAGCAATGAGAAATTAAAAGACCATACCGTTTTACCGTAAACTGTCAAGAAAAAAGCCGTCAGTCATATTAGACGTAGTATGCAACGAACATCTGAACGTTTATTATATATTTGCATGAATCGGGAAAAACTACGTTCTCAAGAATACATATATTTGGGTGATGCAATAAACTATGTCGGCAAATGATTCAAGGAAAATTACAACGTATACAAGCAGTCCACGGCACATGGGTCAATACGCACGGGACGTAATGTCATATTATGTTCGTCAATACGAAAAATACCAGCTTTTTTTCGCTACGTTCACATGTATTCCTACATGGAGAGAGATCAAAGAAGGTTTATTGCCCGGTCAATCGTCACAAGACTGTACGGGTATTCAGGCAGTAACTGAAATACTAAAATTAAAATAATTAAGGAACTTCATTGTTATTCAGTGTTTGGATAAAAATGTTCTTGCTGGAAAATTCCATTGAACGGCAAAAAAAAAGATGATTACCGCATGCACGTATTTCGCTTTTATTGATCAATAAAGAAATCGCAGCCAACAAGAATGATAACGTGATTTTAGCACAAATGCCTGAATCACCCGTCGATCCTGAATTATTTGACATTTATCAACAAATGTGATTGAAAGTAATAGAAGTTATGAAGGTGGGGTGAGTATGTAGATTCACTTTTTGTAAATGTTGTTTTGTTGTTTACAATGATCCAATTACAAGCATTAAACACTCATCATCAGATTGAAGGAGTTACAAACACGTCTCTCGACATTAATTGTAAGAGCGACTTTCCAATGAGAAGCTGGTTTTAATGCCACTCAATTTTGAACTTGCGAAAAACGTGAATTACAATATAAATAAATATAATCCTATTAAATACTGTAAGATAATAATTTAAAAAATTGTTGATTAATTGTCTTAAGTACATCATTAAAATTGAGAGTATCTGCGATATTGTTTATGCATTTATCTCCGAGTTTAATATTATATTTTTTTATTTCAAATTCCTCGAACCAATCTAGTTCGCTCCCTTTGTTAAACTGCGTGACGCTGTTGTATTTAAACTGAAATTGAAATTGTGTTTTGTTTCATTTAGATAGTCCTCCGTGTAGTCAAAATCCACAAAGAAACAAACCTATAAAACCAGTAAATTTTATAATTTCTCCATGCCACAAACTCGCGATAACAGTAGTTAAAATTATGAAAACACTTACCAATTTCTAATCTACATTCTGTATTAACAATTCTTTAGAATTGATAAAACAGTTAAAGAACATAAATATAGCAAACAATTGTGTTTGTATTAACAGTTTAAGTTTTAATGAAGGTTTGCGCTTCTGTGCGCTTCCTCATGAAAAAATCAGCCTGTTTCTCCAGGAGTTCTGGGTTCTCAAAATCACGACACAATTTAACTGGAACAATTGACCTGTTTGGAAGGACTTTTGCTCCAACTCAGCTTTACCGTCAAATCCCAAATCTAAGTAGCTATCGTGGTACTTACACTTTCCAATGTCTGTTTGACCTGCACCTATTCGGAGACTTGTAGAATTTGAGCATGCTGGATCCTGCTGAGGTTCTTCTTCTGTTGGTTGTTCTTCATTTTATTTGTAGTCAGTAATGTCCTCATCGGAACGTTGTCCTTCGGCCTCATCAATTACAATTCAGCGCATTCCTGGCTGTGGATGAGAACCTGCATGGTTAACGAGAATGACTTGAATAGGTAGTGCCCTCGCGAGAGAAGTTTGAGCTTGAATCATATTTTCGAGAAACAACGGGTTTTTTTTTTTTTTATAAAAATCCAGGGCGTTCCAGAAGCAGTTGTTTCCCGGCCATAAAGAACTCCAGCATGAAAATGAAATTCCTAGGAAACCGATGGACCGACTTGTACAATTTGGACTAGGACCCCCAAAAAGTCCGTGGTCGACAGTTTGTGATAGGGATGAGCATCGATCGTCTATGTTTGGAAAACATCCATGGTAGGCGACCGATCAACCGATGTTCGATGTTTCAATATCGATGGTACTGTATCGATGTTTTTTGACCATCGATGGTAGACTGTCGATGTTTTATAAATTTCACTTTTTCCGTCTTATTTTTGAAAGCTGGACAGATTATTGCAAAAACCTGAAATCGCTTAGAGGGTAAATGGCTTTAAAGCTACGTTTTTTGTTAATCCGTTCTGGAGAAGATGTGGTACTGTTTCATTGTAAAATTTGGATAAATTAATTTTAGTAATTTAATAAATTAAGAATATGATTGACAGGAATTGGCGTTTGAATTATGGATGTTTTCCAAAGTAACGAAGAAAAAACAGGTTATTTTGAATAAAATTCCCAGGCACAAAATACTTTAACAATAGGACGTCTTTTATTTAAAAGGGACCGAGAGATCTATATATATAACTATAAATGGAACCAAAGGCAAAAAAATCCAACAGCAGTTGCAACAGCAGAGGTTATATCAACCCTCGGGGTGCCGGTGTTTTTGAAAAAAAAACCATTTGTAAGTATGTCGGGGGCATCCCGCGGCCCTGCATTAGAACCCGGGACCTTTACCTTGCAGTGATGAGCGCCGTATCAACGCCTAAACCGTTGTGGCCACCGACGCCCCTAATAAATGTTATTAAAATAATAAACATCGTTTTTATTAGTCAAGTATAAAGGCGAAGTTTGAGAAATTAGTGTTTTATAGTGGCACATAAATAAAACGTAGTTCAGTGCCACAAGAACGAGGTTTCTATCTTGACTCTTTCCTGAAATATTAAAATTTTTGTGATTTTAGTCTAAAATTAGATTTCTTTACATAAAATCGTAATTTCTCAACTTTAGGGTCATTAAAATACAAATCTGACCTTTATTTCGCAAACTACATTAAATTTTCCACAAGATAATAATATTTCATAATTAAAGAAAAATTATAATGAAAAATGAAACTTCATTGACAGAAAAAGAAGGAAAACACGTAGAGGGCCGGCGATGACCTCTGCTGTTTGTCGGCGTTCCGACTTCGCGATATACGAACGTCGTTCCAGAACGACGAACCATTTCTGGAAAACCCCGCTTGTAGGGTGCTGGGGTATTTTTGTATCAAATTGGTCTCACAGGTTTCGCTTTGTCAACGCTTACTGAAGACCGTTTTTCGATTTGACCTTTTGGAAAATGTTTATGATATTTAAAAAACCTTTTTTTTCACATAATAGGTAATTTTGTTTAACATATCGTTATGAAATACATTTTTGCTGATGGTAAATCTTTTTGTTTCTCAAAAATACTTTTATTTGAAAGTATAATCAAAGAAAGTAGATCAAAGGAATTTTTTTGTTCACCTTTTCGGCTTTTTGCTCCCTCGCGTTTGTTTGGTATATGTTATATTAATTTTTGGTATATTATTATATTAATCTTAAATCATTTGTAAATATATAAGTATTTTGTAAATAATTGTTAATATAAAAATAACAAATAAAATAAAAAAATAAATAAATAATAAAAATAAATAGTTTTTCTAAAAATTCACCGATTATTGGCGAAAGGTTGGTGATACTGTAAGAGTGAGGAAGGTGAGTTAGTTTGTTTTGCTTAGAACTAATCCTTTTAGAAGGGGATTTCCGTAAGGTGGAGAAGTAGGTAGTTTGTAGAACAAAGTTGAATAAATAGGTTATGAAGATTATTGCTTTTTTAGGGGGTTGAGATAGGACTGGAGTAATTAGGTCATAACCAGGACTTTTCATTTTCCAGATGGCCTACTTGTTTTTTCATAAGTAGTAAAAACATAATTCTATTATAGTTGGCGCCCACTTACATTCCGTTTAAATGGCTAAAACAAAAAAAATTAAAATAAGTTTTATTTAATCTTTATAAATTATTTAGATTATTGTATTCAGTGCCTATGGGCCTTTAATATTAATTGAGGAGCAATAAAACAAATAAACTAATCCCGATATTATCGTAGTTATCCTGATCTCTCACACATTTACACAAATACTTTTTATTGAAAAGAATCCTTCAGTGTTGACACTTCAATTAATAAAATGATTGGTAAATTCCTTATTGTTCTGACAAAATAAAGTTTAATTGTGTGCCGATAAAAATAACATTGGTGACGTGAGGGAATCAAAGGGGAATTTAATGTATAAAGTGTGCGTTAATTATAGCAGCAGCTGATTGCTGCCGAGAACAATTTGAGAACTTTAATTGATCAAATGAAATGCTGTTAACATTGTGTTATTGTTGTGTTGATATAAATTTATCAGATAAAGGCATTTTTTTATTGTTGACATCTACGAAAGAATATGCCCTTTTTGAGAATTTAATTATTTGAACCCAACACAAAAAATATTAACTTGTGGTCTGGTAGTGACTATTTAAAAACAGATGTCTTTTTAACTTAAACGACAATGTTTAGTAAGTGGTCAACAAATCTTTTAACCTTTTTAACTTCGAAACATCCGTTTTTTTTAATTAATATTAATTTTTTTTATTTCAAAGTAGCCCTTTTTTTAAGTATTAAAATAACGATTTGGTATGAAATATAAACATGTCAAACAAAATTCTTGTGTTTGCAATTTCTTTTTTTAATATAAAATAACTGAGCTTATAGAATGCAATATTAAAATTACAATTAAATTACACGTTAAGACCTTAAATAAAAAGTATAATTAATTACAATTAAATATATTAATTGTAATTAATTTCCACGCATTATTTTAGGTAAGGACCCATTTTATATTTTTGGAAAATTCTTTAATTAAAAAAAGAATCCTTTATTTTTATAATTCATTTTATACAAATTTTAATTGTTCGGCTGGCGGAATGAAACAATCCCAAGTTGTAAATACTTGTGAATATTTTTTTTTGCATTGCACCTATATTTAGGAAATAATATATAGTATTAGACTTATTCTGGTTCTTATCCATTATTATTTTTTTGTTATTGGCAGAGACCTCTCACGTATCAGGAGCAATGTAGATGGGTGGCCCTCGGAGGATCTGACTCGTGAAGAGGGGACATTCTCACCCGATTAAGGATGGCCATGCGAGGTTGACACACGGAACTTACTTTTGGCCAAAGCCCGCGTATATGTCCGGCAGAGAAAAGTTGCTCGATTAATTGAAGGGCGCAATTCCTCTGCTCCATAGACAGCGCGTAGGAATGCCATCCGATATGATAACTGTGCCGGAGCACGACAATGTGTATTTGGGTCCCCTGTTCGAATTCTTGGAAGAAACAGAATTGTTTTATTGTATGTTGTTTTGTGTACATAGCACGTGTTGAGATGGAATGCATTTATTAGCGTGCATGTGTAACGTGAGAGGGTTGATGGCGGAATATCGAGTATTCCATCGAATCTCAATTAGGTTAGTTGTATAACATATACGGTGAGTAATAATTCGCAACGTCAAAACTGAGAATTCGGGTTCGATGTTTAAAGGTAGTAAAATTTTTAAAAACATATCGGAACTATGGAAAATAAAAATACGGAAAGGGATGAAATAATAAGTTTTAAGTTTTTATAAATTGTACACGAGTTATTATGACATTTCATTAAATTCTATCAGACCTGCAGTGTTGTTTAAGGTCAATAAATAACGCTTTGTAATTACTTTTTCGTCTGCCCGGCATCACGAATAAAAACCGCCACTAAAAGTTTGCGTTAGAGTTTAAACGTATTACTAAAGACTCACATGACTTGGTATAAACGAAACTTTAAACTATTACCATAATAATTTTTTAATAAAACAAATTTTCCTTAAAAGAGAGAACAAGTTCTTATTATATTTTTCTACTGGGTTGCGTGGAAAAAGAAAACTAGGTCGGTGATATTTTATAAAGTGTTCTGAGCAAAAGCGTTTAAATTATTGAACACAGAGTTAACAAACAATTCCGGCGAACGAACTCAAAATAGACGTACAATTTATCCGTCTTGTTCAATTAACTATTTTCAAATAAATATTCTGCCATTTTCTAAGCTTTTAATCAAAGAATTATTTTCCCTGCGTTCAACATTATGAATATCCCAATCTTACTTTTTCGCTATTGAAAAAACACCGACTCATTTGTTTCCGAAACATGAATCTTTTAAATATAAATTATCTTGTTTATAACAACACAATAAAAGGAGGAACCGGTGGCTGCTAGGATGAGGCGTTCACATAGCGACTCATCCCCTATTGCACCCAAATATCATCATTATTATATCTATATTAACAGATATATATTTGTAAAAAAATATATTTAAAAAAGCGTAGTTTCTTTAAAATCAAAGATAGTGTGACTTCAGTAACAAAATGTTAATTTTTTGCTAAAATAACTTATCATCCGAAAAAATGAGTTAATAATGAAATTCCAGGGTTGAGAATTTAAAATAAGTGTAAATTATTCTTCAATGAATACCAGCAGAATAAAAAAATGTATTAAAAAACAGCATAGGTACATTTGCATATTAGGCTCTCTAATCTTCATTAACCTCGTTCTAAATTTTCACGTAGAATGACTTTTTATTAACAAAATGTTAATTTTTTGATTTTCTTCTATAGTCATGCTTACTCCGCGCAGTTTTTATTTCTAAAATTTCATCTTTGTGAAGAATTCCGTCCGGATGAGCTCCAAGGAGGTCAAACTTGGATAAATTAATACAGCAAATTGCTTTCTCTTGATAGTAGTCAATCGTTATCCACACATTAAAAGACCATTACTCCTGTTCCTTTGTTCACATTTTATTATAAAGCAGTTTTTGGCTACTGGAGGCCATTTTATTCTTTCTCTTCTTTTGCAGATGTAACGAAAATTTGAGGCAGTTATCCTATCATTCCGTTCCAAATGCCAATTTTCGTTTTGTGTCTTTACTTATTGCTGGTCATTCAAGATTTTGGATAAATGTGTCTCTGAAGCACATGCTGTCTTCTGTGGCGGGGCATTTCATAAGATATGGATCAGTGTCTATAGTAGGGATAAAAAGCACTAATAGATAGGACAGCACATGACATAGGATCATGTCCTCGTAACTTCATACATTCTAGCCCACCTTTTGGATTGGTACCAACTCGGTAGGTTATTCCTAAGACATGTGTAGAACACAATAGACCATAAAGGTCACTATTTTCACATTCAATACAGAATGTATCGTTTTCCAAGTTCATCTCTTTACTCTTTTTTGGCTATCTGGTCTCTAAAGGGATATTTTCGTCTCATCGGCGAATGCGCTTTCTTCTATGATTAGCGATTTGTGTTCCCTTGGAAATCTTGTTTATTCTCGACGGTATGCTGCGTTGTGAAGGAGGCGTTTCTAAGGTTTTTGACTCAGTGTTCATAGTTCAGTCTGAGAATGATAGCCCCGAAAGCATTTTAATAAAACGTTTTATAATGATTCTGGGACCCCCTGAACTTCGTCGCCTCGGGTGACCCCAAATCATCCTGTATTTTTTTTAATTTAAACTAATGAACGATTAGCGACATAGCGCAATGATATCCCTTTTTACGGAGTGCGATGAGATTGACTGTCTCTCTAAGATTAAATGACGCATTATGACCCAAATGAAATGACCAGAATAAAAAACAAAAATAGAGAGAAATTATCCCCCTTGGCTACCAAACGGGAAAAACCGGATGTAAGGAACAGTGAAATGAACCAAGAAAACTGTTGATCCTTTGTTGGTAAACAGTATCAATAATAATCCATTATATTCAGTGGTCTATTGACCAAATTACTTCTTTCAATTGCTTAATCTTTTTATGTAAGGTTTTGGTTGAAATGGAAAAGCTAGTGTCACGAGCGGGATTGGAACCCACGCCGTTCGGCTTAATACGCCGCTGCTCTACCACTTGACCTATCGTGACTTGAAAAGTGGCAAAAAGAGGGACAATTCGAAAGGTTGTAGGTTGAGATAAGGAGTTGGTGTCCGAGTGGATAGAAGTCACGATAGCTCAAGTGGTAGAGCAGCGTGGGTTTGAATCCCGCTCATGACACTGACCTTTTTATGTTAACCATTGCCTTATATAAAGATTAATTAATTGAAAGAAGTAATTTGGTCAATAGACCACTAAATATAATGGACTTAAGAAATATGTCGCATAATTTTTTGAAAACTAGGAATCAAGTGTTCTGGGTAGTTAATACAATTAAAATTAAACTTATATAAAATTAAAAATTTTAGAGATTTTTTTCAAATATAAAATTATTAGTTTATAGACCAATGGTATTACATTTTTACAAAATCTTAAATGAATAGAAGATTCGTTTGTTTTTATATTTAATTTTAATTGTATTCGCCCTCCCTCCATTACGACCAGGTAAATAGTTGTATAATATTTAACCGAAAGGTCGTGGGTTCGAATCCCGCTCGTGACACTAACCTTTTCATTTCAACCAAAACCTTACATAAAAAGATTAATAATAATATGATTAATCCGCAATGTCTATCATGTAGAACAAATAGGATGGGCGATAATTTTGACGGGGAGTGTTGTTTTTTAAACTTATTGCATATTTTTAAGACTTTGCAAAGCCTCTAAGTTAATAAATTAAGTTAGAATTTAATAAACTGAATTAGTCTCCTTCATCTGAATTTTTAAAACGGTTCTAATCATAGTAAAGTGGTATGACGTGATTTGCATCGGATCTGGCGTATTTTAAACGCGAATGCTTGTTTTATAATATAACTAAAGTTTAAAAATTCCGTAAATCGCTCGAATCATTGTAAAATGTAATTAGTTATATCTCAAGGTAAGCATTTCTATATGCTTCTGCTTCAATAGGCGACATTCAACTGGAGGCGTCGAGGTGCGCCGTTTTATTTACGTTCGACTGTCATGACAACTTAGGTTCTACAAGTTTTACAACCGATCGATCCAGTAGTATTTCAACTTTGGGTGTAAAACTGTTCAGAAGGATAGAACAGAAGTAGTGGACTTCTGAAGTTGAGATTGAGCTGCGGCTCCAACTAAGAGGCCTTCACGCCTAAATAGTTGACATTCCCATTGACAAATTGGGTCTGTCACTCTATCAAACTATGCTCATGTAATTCAGCCGTCAAAGCGATTGTTTCATTTGCATCACATGTCGGCTATACAGAAAAGACAGTTAAATGAAAAGTCGTCACATTCAATCAGGTATGTTAAATGCAAGCATAAAAAACACATGTTTTAAGATTAAAATTTTTCTTTTTGAAAACAAATGTTTTCTTCGGATATAGACAAGATAAATCTTGTACCATGCACGTTGATGGTGTTGGTAAGTCGACTGTACGCACACTGATGAACATATATGGACTGATCGTCATCCTCTACGATGCGTCTGTAGGTTTTCAATGTTTTTAAATTAGTACGCACTTCCGATATAAACGATTTATTTGTTTTATAAGTTACAAGATTTACAACCGTCAAAGGACTTCTAACAGCCACTACTTTTTGTCGCCACGTGCTCTTGAGCAGTGTTGCCCCACCCGTCTGGTCAGCTGGTTTACCATCCCGCAATTTTTGTTTTAAAAACAAACATTGCTCGTGAAAATTTAATTGGTAATAATATGTGGTGTTTAGTGACCGTGAGTTAATGATTATTTATAGATCGTGAGTTGCTGATATTGGGTGTGATGTGGGTTTAGAAACCTTTCACCTCAAAGAAACCGACTCCTCATGGAAAAATGGATTTCTATCCCTACTTCTTTCCCCACTTCTTCAAAATCCAACTCATATAAACAAAAAACAAAATCTCATTAACTTTGAGTGAGTACAAATACTAACATAATTGTATAAATTTAAATTGATATCTGATACGTATTTGTATAATTTAAACAATGTTTATAAATCCCAGGCCCTGAAGATGATCTCAATAAAGATCGAAACGTTGTCACGATAAAGAAAATGTTTTTCTAAACCCACATCACACCAGACTGCATCTCACGATCTCTAAATTATCATTGATAATATGGAAAAAGAGACGCAACGTGGGTTAACCCTCGTTTTCGACAGCTAAATGTTGGATGTTCCTGTAGAATTTTACTTCAAACTTTTGGGAGCAAAGTTTATACAAATATTTATTTAAAATACTGATAAAATAGTCAGACAAACGAGTCAAAAACTTACATATCAACAAGCAAGACATCGTTATTATTTTTCCTCCTTTTTGTCATTTTTCAAATGTCGTGTAATCAGGATTCGATTCTCGGCTACAAATGAAATGGCCACGGAGAGCATTAGTGAAGACATACTTATATATAGCTCAAGTGGGAGAGCAGCGGCGTATGTAGCCGAAGGTCGTGGGTTCGAAACCCGCTCGTGACACTCGCTTTTTTGTTTCAACCAATACCTTACACAAAGATTAATTCCCGATTCATTTGTTAGGATGGAAAGAGACATTCCACACTGCAAAGTGAAAATCTTTAAAAGAATGTTTCGGTACTGGTTAAATTACTAGATTTACCAGCTTTTTCCATTCTTAAAATACGTTGAAAAAAATTAGTAGATGTATGTGATGCCATTGTCCCAAATGGACGACAGAACCCCGAGGGATATTTTACATGATACGCGTTGACAATGTTCAATGTATTTAAAAGTGAGTGAGAGTGTGAATGAATTTACGAACTGATTGCGTTGAGGGCTGAAATGACTGAGCTGTTGATAGTCCCTGGAGCCCCAACTTCGGTGGCTGGGCGGACAAGACCGAGGTCTGACCCCGAACTGCCAACACCCGGGGTGGTTGATTCTCGATGCTTGCCCGTAATTTATGTTGAATTACAAAAGTTGGAATTGCCGGTGGACTGCTAGAAGTGAGTGGCTCATCTGTGAACACACGTGTATGTATGCCTATGCGTATGCAGATTTGAGGTTGTATAAATCAGTATAAATTTAAATATAAAAATAAAAAATTCTTCTTTTAATGGGAGAATTAAAAACATAAATAGTGGACAAAATACCACATGAAAATTAATTTCAATTACAATACAAACCCGCCTAAAATGAACTAAAAATTCTTCTTCAATTAATTAGAGATTTTCTAAAAATTTAAAATTGTTATTTTATAGACCAATTATTTTGTATTTTAAAAAAATCTCGAATTAACAGAAGACTGTGATTAGATTGAACCATTTGTTTTATATTTAATTTTATATAACTTTTAATTTTATTTGTAATTAATGTACATGCAGTATTTTAAATAGATTTTAATGAATTCTCAAATTTAAAAAAACATTATTTTTATTTTTTATTTCTTTTAATTATAATTATTGTAATTAATTTCATATGGTCTTCTAAAAACCAAATTATAATTATTCAGCCATTAAGCCGACGGTCGACCGGTGGAGCCCGGAGGGGATATCTCGAAGGGAAAGCGTTGTCCTGACCCGCTTGCGGATAGGCCACACACGTGCGACTCATGGGTACCTGTTGGTTGGCGCGAGTCGACCTAGGTGCCCAGCATGTCAAGTAGACAGACTAACGGTGTCGCATGTGTTGGAGGGGTGTCGCAGCTTGGCCCTGTATAGGGACCGAAATGGAATACCGCCGGGTTATAGAAGAATGCTCGAGCATGGCAGCGAATTCAAGGACAAACTTTTTAGGTTTCTAACAGATATTGGGATTATGGGTTGTATATAGAGGGGTATTTATTTTATAGGTTTAAGTTTAGCTTTAGTTTCTGGTAGAATAGAAGTATGTTGGGCGACGGTGCAGCATATTATTTCAAGGCTCCATCGCTGCTCCGGTAAACCGGTTCGGGGCGGAATATCGAGTACCCTCCGACCCAGATTCCAGATAGAGGATATGCATGTGTGATTGGGTTTATATATAGTAGTATGTATGTATTTATTGTATGAGTGAGTGTGAGAATGACTAGTTTTAGGGAACGCAAGGGCGCCGAAATGACCAAAGAAGTCGATGGCGCCCGACCAGAGCCCAATCTCGGAGTCGCTTATGCACCAAGGTGGGTGACTCCCCCTAATCTATCAGGGAGAGGCCAGAGGCCTCCTAGGAGGTCTCGCAATTCTAATTCTAATTCTATAATTATTCAGAAATCGTGAGATGCGTCTGGTGTGATGTAGGTTTCAGAAAAGCATTTTCTTTATCGTGCCAACGTTTCGATCTTTAATGAAATATCTTCAGGGCCTGGGATTTACAAACATTGTTTACATTTAACAAATACATGTAGGATGTGGAAAAAAGTGAATTTATACAATGCAAAATATATTTTTTCATATTCAATCAAAGTATTTCTACTCACTCAAAGTGTTTGTATTCTGTGTAATTGTGCCATTCTTGCGTGACGTGTTGAGAGTGCCAGTAAAGATCGAAATATTGGCACGATAAAGAAAATGTTTTTCTGAAACCTACATCACACTAGACCGCATCTCACGATTTCTGAATAATTATCGATTAATCACCACACAAACCAAATTATTTTACATCTAAAACAAATTTTCAAATATACATGAATTTTACTTTACATGCTTTAAAAGAAGGGTTAATTTGATTGGAAGAAAAAGGTTTAATTGGAAATTAAAACGATTAATCTGAAATTAAAAAGGGTTAATGTGACGGAAAAAAGCTTTTTGTGCAGAATCGAGCTTATCATCCATTTCGTGTTTTGGCCGGGGTCCGTACCATTTCTTAAAAACAGACTAATTATTACAATTTGGTATTCTCTAGCTACCTTTTTTATTTCATTTAATAAATCAAGCTGTTTCGCTATAGGGCAATTTAAAATCTGTCGTGGTTCCATTAGAGTCAGTCTGCGGGGTGACATAGCTGTAGTTTGGTCTCTCAGATGTTTTTAGGCTTCACGCCATTATCAGTGAGTTCCTGTTGTGGCAAAGTTGGATTCAATTGAGTCTTGAGGATAACTATATTAAAACAGGCTGCATCTCGCAAAAGAAAAGTATAGGCGGACCAAAATGATCGAAACGATAATACTACAATTTAAATGTTGTTAGACAATTTCTATTGAGTATTTAGCAAAATACTCATATTAATAATATAGATTTGGCCGAACCAACGAATATTGGCTACTAAAAGCGGCAAGTAATACGGAGAGTCGTTTTTCTGACTTCATAATGATAAATGTAGCACAATGTTACTGACATAAAAATTTATCACCCGAGTCATAATTTGTGCCCGCCGTCCAATCCCTTTATTAAAAATAAATTAGATCCCTATGAAAAGAGAAAATGTTTGTGTGCACGGTGAAATTGATTCGCTTTCGTTTGGGATGGTGGAGAACGCATTCCCGGACCGTTGAGACGTCTTCTCTAAGTGGTCCGGTCAACCCTACCTTGATCTATTGCATTGTGCTCTCTTATTTTCTCTAACCCTTTTTTCAGTCAGTTACTTCCCCTGGCACACTCAGAAGGCTTGTAATTTTTGAAATGTCTTATCTTCCTGACAAAAGCTTTAGGATTCATCGGCCTCTGCCTCCCTCCCCATTTGGTGCCATTCACCAAACGCAATTTTCTGTCCGGGCTCAAAGGGGAAGTTTATTGACCACATGATTACATTGTATTGTAAAGTTGCCCCAGGTCGATCTCCTGTAATAAAACCGACGAGTGACAACAAATGGCAGGAGTTGATAAAGTATTTATTTCGATATCTAATTTGAAAACGATAACTTTTTTAAAAAACATTTTATAATATATGTTTATATTTTTTTTACTAAGAGGAATTTTTTTCTAATGGATGGATTGTTATGATAGTAAAACATGTTTATTACGTGTGGTATTTAGTGACCGTTAGTTAATTTGGAAATCGTGAGATGCGGTCTGGTGTGACGTAGGTTTTAGAAAAACATTTTCTTTATCGTGCCAACGTATCGATCTTTATCGAGATCATCTTCAGGGTCTGAGATTTATAAACATTGCGTCAGAGAAAAATAAATTATTCTTTTAATTTGAGATTTTTAAATAATTATAAATGTGAGGTAATCATTTACTAGGTTATATTTCGTATGTTTTAAAAATTGAATGGTTAGGGTTGGTTAGGGGTTAAAATTGAATAGGTCCCAATAATAATTGTAAAACATGTACTAATGAAGAGGACAGTTTGGCACACTTGTTATTATTTTTCCTTCTAACCTTGTTTACAGAAATTTGCACATGACTAAGTATTTCTTAAATAATGTGGATGTAATTGATAAATTAGGGGGTTTACACAGTGTAGATGCTTGAATCTGAGATGTCTTGTGTAAGGTTGCGTGGAAAAAGAAAACTAGGTCGGTGATAATTTAATAAAGTATTCCGAGCAAAATCGCTTAAATTATTGAACATCGAGATAACAATGAATTCCGGCGAACAAACTCTGAATCCGTCCTGATCAATTAACTATTTTCAAACAAAAATTCTCCCATTTTCTGCGTTTTTAATCAAATAATTAATTTCCCCGCGTCCAACATTGTGAATACACAAATTTTATTTTTTGGCTATTGAAAAAACACCGACTCATTTTTTTCCGAAACATGAATCTTTTAAATAAACTGGGCAAAAATGAATAGGGATATTTATAATTTATTTTTATTCTATTAATTTTAATTAAATTAACCGATATATTCTTGTTAGTTGGATAAATAAAACTGAAAATACAAACTAGAAACAAAAAAAAATGTTAATCTTCATTTTGAACAACGGATTTACTTAAGAATAGTAAATATGATGATTACTCATTTTGTAAAGAAACACCTTTTCTCGCCTTTTCTCCATTTTAATCCAATTGTATATTCTTTAGCCGTGGAAAGACATCATCTTGAACCAGAAATTCTCAATATTATTGTGAGAATGAGTCATCGAGGTCAAATAAGACAATGAAAGGAGGAACCGGTGGCCGACTGTGATAAGGCGTTGACAATGCGGCTCATCCCTGCAAGGGTCCCGGATTCAAATCTCATCTAATGATGTATACATATTTCTAAAAAATATGTTTACGAAAGCGTACTTTATATAAAATCTAAGATAGTATGACTTTTCAGTAACCAAATGTTAATTTTTGCTAACATAACTCATCATCCTTCAAAAAATGTTTAATAATGCAACTGTAGAGTTGAGAGTCCAAAATAGGTGCCAAGTAATGTTCAATAAACACCAGTAGAGTAAAAAATATGTATTAAAAACAGCATAGGTGCATTTGCATATTAGGTTTTTCTTATCTTAATTGTTATACTATTAATGTAATTTATTATAATTTTTATGTATAGTTTAACAACTAAGGACTTTTAACGGCGAGTCTTTATCGACTCCACATCTCTTATATTTTTTTATTTCTGTTTTTTACATAAATTTTACGTACATTTTGCAATATTATTTTGAGTACGTGGTAATATTGTTAATAATAAAAAAAACATTTTTTTTACCAATTTAAGATGAGGAAAGCGAATTAAATACGCCGAAAGCTTGACAAACTCATAAAGTTTGTTCATTGGTCCCTGATCCACATCTAGAATTAACGACTGCTGGTCGTAGGTCTTTATATAACTTCCTTACAAAATTTAATCTATCAATTATTAATCAATCAAAACTACAAAATAAAGCGATTAGAGGAAAATAAAAAAGAGTGACCATCTAGAGCCTGGAACGTGTTGTAGTATTTTAGTACCAATTTGACTAACTTTAAAACTGTCTGTGGAGTTATTTCGATTGACCTTTAGCCCCTCTCTCTGTGCATCTTACTGTCCTGCTGTATTAATAACTTTTTATATTAATATTTCTATTGCGACAACCCATTAAATGGGAACGTTACATGTGTGTTGAGTTGAACTATATAAATCATTCGATCAATTTTGGAAATGTGTTTAGTAGCTTTATTACACATACTTCCATTTTTTCAGTAATAAATTAAATAATTGTTTTAGACAGTAATTAACAATGGAGCAATATAATTCAGATCAGTTTATACAATGATTTTATTTGTCTGAATGTGTTCTCACGGAATCAAAACAAAAATACAACATTAACATCAATGAAAAAGTTAAGGTTAAAAAGGTATTGGGTGAAATGAAAAAGTTAGTGACACGACGACCTTCGGCTATCGTGACTTCAAGCACGTAAGATCAAGTGGTTAGAGTAGCGGCGTGTTGAGCCGAAGGTCGTGGGTTTGAATCCAGCTCGCGACACTAACTTTTTCATTTCAACTAAGACCTTACGCAAAAACATTAATTAATTGGAAGAAGTAATTTTGTCAATCAGACCAGTAAATATAATGAACAACATCAATGATATCAGCCTGATTCTCTAAAGTTTTTCTGTTAACACAAGTGAATGAATTTTTTTGAATATTAATGAAAAAAAAAAAAATAGAATGCATGCTTTACTATGGATTTAGACCAATTTACGAGTATTAGGGAGTAATAATGCAAAACCACATAATCCAAAGAATATAGGTCGCTACTTATTTCTCAACATTTGGAATGTTTTGTTTTCAATTTGATATAAAAAAAGTCTATACCTTTTATCAAGTCCAAATGCTGCAAATTATCGGACATCGTTGTTAAATTTTCTTAAAACTCGTTAACGGTAACTTCTTTACCCGAATGGGCGCTTCGTAAATTCACATATGCAGATGAGGGGATAACTATAGGCAAATTATTTCGTCGGGTAAGAACACGCCTCACGTCTTCATCCGCAAGAACTTTGTTGTGAATAACAACTCTGTTTACTTTACTAAAAACAACTTCGTCCTAAAAGCGGTACATAGCACCTTTATCGTGTTTTATTTTAAATATTATGATAGAGTGAATAATAACATTTGTTGTTCTATGTTATAGATATATTATAAAACTTTTTTATAATAATTTTGGTTGTGGTACACACACTTTGTAAGTTTTCTTTTAATTCGAACTCGGGGCCTTTACTTTAGATGAGCGCTGAGTCAACGCCTTAACAGTTGAGGCTACCGATGCCCATATTTGTGATAGTTGATCGTCATTTTATACCGTTTTTTAACTGTCTATAAATAGAGGACTAACTGGCTTTACCACCAATGTCTTCTTTTATTTTCAATCTTTGTTAATCGTTTTTAAGCAATAAGGCATTAAGGGACGGATAAGATTATGGCCTGATCTCGGATTGCCAAAGCGCGAAGTAATTCTGTACATATGACTTGACTTGCAAAATTAACCATTTTTTAACTTCAAATTAACCTTTTTAGATTTCACATTAAGCATTCTTATGTTCAAATTAGCCTTTTTTAAATTGCAAATTAACCCTTTTTGATTTCAAATTAGCCTTTCTTTTAAAGCATTAAAAAACTTAAGAGATAGTATGAAATGTCAGCATGTAAAGTAAAATTCCAATATTTTAGAAGATTTTTATAGAAGACTTAGAACTTTTTTAGAAGACATAGACTTTTAGCATTTAGCTTTTTTTTTAATTATCATAATTTTATAACTGAAAAACGGGACCATATTCCGCCTGTCATCATTGACAAGATGCAAAACTCAGACGATATAAGAATAGGTGAATAAAAAATAACATAAATATATTTAAGGTATAGAAAATTACATATAATGGTTAACAGGACGTGGCACCAACCTCCAGATAGAGACGTGCGATACCAATCGATATGAGTAAAGTATCGAATATTTTCTTTCGATACCGAGTAATTTTGGTAACGAATATTGTCATTCGATACAAGTACCGTATCGAATACTTTTTGTAGTGTCGGAAAATATACCCAAATAGATTTTTCGTCGTTCAAGTAATATTGAATTGTCATTTTCCGTTCGAAACTTACATTTCACCAAAATGGGAATTGACTAGTTACTGTTACGAGCGCCTACTAGCGGCATGGGTCAACACAGTTAATCGAAATTTTTAATTGGTGGTTGGTAACTCTGCTAATAATGGTAACTCAAAATTCTTTCCCGCGTCGCACGTCGCACTTTCAATTTCAGTAATTCTTATAAAATGTTTTTGTCTTCAAGTCCCTAAAATGTGTTCGCCTTCCTGTGTCAAATCATAACTCCTCCCAAAAGTAAAGCCAGAAACACACTTACCCGATGCTACGCCATGCAACGCTACCCTACGCAAATCCAAACTCCGATTTTCCATAAGGTTGCATTACCCCCGTGCACATCTACCCGATGCCACGCAACGCTACCCTACCCTACGCTCTGCGATCCCCACTGCCCAGAATCTCGTCGGGTAGCATCGAGTACAGTCGAAGACAAAATAACCGGGCACTCATATTTTTATTCAAACTATATGTATTATTGTCGTTATATTAATTACAACATACTTATTTTATATAAACCAAATTAACTGTGATTAATAATTAATTAGTTTTTATTTAAAAAATTAATTTTAATGGTTTGATAGAAAATTAATCAAAACACCGGAATACGATTTTTTGGTATAATGAATTTAACTAACAATTTATTGTACTCGCCTAGGCGGTACATATACTAAAATTGGAACAATTTATTACACGGTTTTGCTCATAAAATTTAATTAACAATTTATTTCATAGTTTTGCTCGTAAAATTACACCATTTTGTAATGTCGGGTAGCATCAGAACAGGACACTCATATTTTTTGTAGTTTATTTCAAACTAAGTACATGTAATTTTGTCGTTATATTAATTACAACATGTTATTTTAATGTAAACCAAATTAAACGAGATCAAAAATGCATAAGTTTTTATAAACATTGTTTAATTATGATGGTTAGGAGTAACTTTATTTAAAACAATTATGTTTAACAAACAATTTATTAGATGGTTGTGCTCATAAAATTTAACTAATAATTTATTACAAGGTTTTGCTCAAAATAGTTCAATAAGAACAAAAGATGCGTTGCGATTGTGATCGTGATTATTGTGATAAACGCTGTGGACTGTACGCGACGTGTAGATGTGCACACCCCTCCAAAACGTAGCAAGGCGTCGGGTAGACGTAGCAACGGGTAAGTGTGTTCCTGGCTTAAGGCATGAGGTTATTTTACTAAGAAAACTTAATCGTCGGCATCTTGTAAACTCTGGGGAATGTAGTGGGAATATGTCTTATCTTTGAAACCATTTGAAAACCACACATCCGTTGATGAATTTTCTCAAAACTCGATAACGATAAAATTGAAGTATGAATTATGTTGAAATGTGTTGGCAGCTTTTCCTTGTTCTTAGCTACGTACCCACTGTATGAAAAATACTTTAAAAAATGCAACTTTTTAATTAGTTTAACGCATGAGCATATTTTAACCAATGCCCACAATAGTAAGTTGATCATTTATGAATAAACGAAAAAATACTCATATGAGTAAGTACGTTAATATCGAATAATTTCTGTCGATACTTGAACAGTATCGAATATTTCTTTCGATACCAGTATCGAGTACTGGCATCGAATATTTTCTTGTATCGCACGTCATTACCTCCAGACCATGATGAGTAAGGGTCAGATTATCGAAGCAAGTTTCTCTATGAACATTATTTATTTGAAAATGTCCTACCTGTGTGTCACCTGAATGGCATAACCATTAAAAATAATAATCATAAAAAAATTCGAAGATTACTGACATATGTAGAGATTAGTGACCGTTAATCGATAGTAATTCAGATATCGTGAGATGCGGTCGGGTGAAACCTACATCACACCCGACCGCATCTCACGATATCTGAATTACTATTACTGACATAAATACACAACAACGGGTTTCGTCCAGCTGAAGATTACACATGATGATTTAAAAGTATTCAAGTGAAGCTTGGTAATACCAAACCACTGGCTTGCACTAAAGTAATAGGTAGATGGTGGTTGGCTATGATTTTTGAGGCACTACCAATATTATGATGAATTAAGGGAATCGACCGCGCTGGTCCATTGCCAACTTTAATTTCCGCTGTAGACTTCCTTGGAGATACGAGTCATATGAGTGGATGACCTTAAACTGTACACCCCCCAATATACTGAGGAGTACATCATGAGCCGGTCAAAGCTTGGGTTAAATCCAACAACGGGATACCTCGATGTTGGGTAGAATTTGGACGATTTGTTGAGTTAATACTTCTATTTTATTTTTTCGTCTGTTTTTACGTTCGTCTCCATTTCAAATCAAAGGTCCATTAAATTTTCTTTGTATTGTTTTTTTAGTTTAGTACATTCTTTACACTAAAACACAGTTGTTTGGTATATTGATGTTCTTTAACTGTTTTATCAATTCTAAATAATTTTTAATACCGAATGTAGGTTTAAAGTGTGGGTTTTAATTATTTTATCTATTGTCATCGCGAGTTTGTGGCATGGAGAATTATAAAAGAACACTACTCGTCTTATAGGTTTATTTTCTTCCTGGATTTTGACAACATGGGTGTTTCGGTTCATCAGTATGGGTTTTTTTTAACCGCATATTGGTCATTTGAGAATAGAAAATCAAGATTTTTTATAGCAGTTTGAACTCTAGTTTTTAATTTTAAGGTGTGGTCTTTTTTTAACAATCGTTATTATTTAGGAATTCTTCAATTTTGGTGTTCAATGATAACTATACTATTTCCTTTATGGCTTTTAAAATAACGTCGTTGTAATTCTTTATCTTTTTATCAATAGTGGAATATTTAATCTTGAGACTTTTACAAATTAATAAATACAAGTTTGGTTTCATTACTTCAGCACATTGATATTTTATATTGGTATGTATTTTATTACAATCGACCGATGAACCAAAGGATAGTAGTTTTATCTAGTTACGTTTTTGGAACAAATTTTAAGCCTTTATTTAATGACTTGTTTTCTTCTTTATTTAGACCATGTTTGTTAAGTTCATACATCTTGGGTAAAATTTAATTAGATTTGTTTGTTCTTTACGAGAAGTTTTAATTGTACCCTATTTCACGTTTTTATTTTTTTTTATTCATGATATCTTTTTTTCAAAGATAAATCTAACTTTTGACAGTGCATCATATTCAAATTTATCTCAATCCAATATATAGGACAAAGTGGCAGAGAAATTTTCTGAATTTAAGGACCAATTAAATGAAACAAAACACAATTTCAATTTCAATTTAAATACAACAGTGTCACATAGGTTAACAAAGAGAGCGAACTAGATTGGTTTTGAAATGTAAAATTAAACATGGAAATAAATGCATAAATTATAACGCAGATTTTGATTTATCCTTAATTTTAAAAAAGTGCTTAAGACATACAAATTAATAACCAATTTGAAATTACAGTATTTATTAGGATAATATTTAATTTTGTTTTAATTCAAATTTTTCTCATGTTCAAAATTGAGTGTCATTAAAGACCAGCTCGGCGGGTTTACTATTACAATTCATGTCGAGTGTTTATGACTTATTCAACTTGATGATGCGCGTCTAATGCTTGAAATCCGGATCGTTGTAAACAATAAATCTGTGAGTAGAACCATCATTTACAAAAAGTGAATCTACACGCTCATCCCACATCATCGAAAGAATTGTTACACGCGACGAGGAGTTTCGGTGAGGAAATACTCCTTGGGTGAATAGAAAGAAAGTTTTGTTTCAACAAGAACACTTCCCTTCCCGACGTACAAAGCAAAAACTTTCTTAAATGGATGGAATCGCGCTTCTTCCATACCCACCCTATAGTCCTTCAACTGCACTTCAACCGTCAGAACTCATCCGCCCATTTTTTGTTATGTTGAAGAGCATTATAATAAAAAAAAAATCAATCTAAAGAACTGAGAGTCTGGTCTCTAGAAAGGAATTAAACATGGAGTGTATGACCTAGATTTTCATGGTTACAAATTTTTAAAGGAAATGAATGTCAAATTAAATTTTAACAAAATAATGACAAACCTTAAATTGTACCCCTTTGTAAACCTTTGCTCCAATGTAAATTCACGAATTTGAAGATCGGACTGATAGAATGTCAATATGTTGACTGATTTGTTCCTCACTGAAGCACTCGCTTTAGTGTGACGTTCCATTTCCTCCGTATTTATGTTTCTAGAAATGGATTTAATTATGTTTACCCAACCAATGATTAAGCATCTTTTAAATCAATTATTTGACTTAGGACGGGAATTTGGTTACTTGTTGTGTAATATTGTCGGAGTTACATCACACTAACATTACAATGCAAACATTGTAAAATTAAGCTGAGTGCTCTTTCTAATCGATAAACTGTTGACTGTGGGTTGATCAACATTGATCACCGTCGGTCCGTTAAAGGCAAACGCTCTGCCGGTTATTTCGATATAAGAAAAAAATTAATTAGTTTAATACTCAACATACTGGAATAATATAGAAAGCTGGAATAAAGACTATTGGCAAAAAGAGAAAGTGGAGAAGCTGCTGAGGACTTTGTAATAAGAAAATAGAACAAGCTATAAAAGTACCTTTTGTAAATCAATTTTGACAGTTGTCGATTATATTCTATTCACTAAACACAGTCACCACTATGAGCTTTCCGCTTAAACAGGCTTCTACGTACATGTATACCTAAAAACCGTTTTAACCTCGAAAGCGAGGGTAAAGAACCACTAAACTGAATTTTATTAAATTTATGTTGTGTAAAAAGACGACAAACAAATGTGCTTCATTTTACTCGACGATCGGTTCCCAACGACTGGATATATACGGAGGTCTGGGCGTAATATCTCTATTAAAGTGATTTAGGTTTATTGACCGCCCGTTTTTTTTAATTTTTCTTTTTAATACCACGGATACAACGATTAACTTTTATACAATGAAAGAATAGTGACAGGGTATGTATGCGATTGTATATAACAATGCAATTAGGGAAATAGCCACTGTTTTCCAATAATCATCTCGAAAGGGGAACTTCATACATCGTATTTGGTGGGATTGAAAAGAGATACTTTACTACAAACACCTTCCCGAGAAAAAGGAACAACAATGAAAACTTATTTACAAAACTTTATTTCGTTTATTGATTTTAACCAACTTTACTTATTTAAAAGCTTTATAAAATATTACGAATAACATCCAAAAGATAGCAGCACTAAATCGTCAAATTTACTTGTATTCTTATTTTTGTACCATTAAAAAATTTCCCGTTCTGTAAACGCATTATTACCGTTAATGTAAGTGAATTTACGCTAATTGGTTTACAAACCTTTTAAGAAAAAAGCAAAATCAAATTAAATCTGTAATTTTTGACTAATTTTTTAAAGAATTCCATGTCCTACTAGGACCATACAACGCAAAAAATAGGGTTTGCAAGAACAAAATTTTTTCCATAAAAAATCCCTAAAAGAGAAATTGACAATGACGTAAGCACTATCGTCAAATGCCTGTCCGACAAGGCCACGCGTCCTCTGGAAGCAAAACGACAAAAAAGGCCTGAAATCACGAGAGAGAGAAAGGGAGAGAGAGAAGAGAGAAAACGAGAGAGAGGGAGTGAGAGAGAAAGAGAAAGAGAAAGAGAGAGTGAGAGAGAAAGAGAGAGAGAGAGAGAGAGAGAGGAGAGAGAGAGGCTGACGTGAGAAAGAGAGAGAGAGAGAGAGAGAGAGAGAGAGAGAGAGGCTGACGTGAGAAAGAGAAAGAGAGAGAGAGAGAAAGAGAAAGAGAGACTGACGTGAGAAAGAGAAAGAGAGAGAGAGAGAGAGGCTGACGTGAGAAAGAGAGAGGGAGAGAGAGAGAGGAGAGAGAGAGAGGAGAGAGAGAGGCTGACGTGAGAAAGAGAGAGAGCGCGAGAGAGAGAGAGAAAGAGAGAGAGAGAAAGAGAGAGAGAGAGGCTGACGTGAAAAAGAGAGAGAGAGAAAGAGAAAGAGAGAGAGGCTGACGTGAGAAAGAGAAAGAGAGAGAGAGGGGGGAGAGATAGGTAGATAGATAGATAGAGATAGAGATAGGGAGAGTGAGAGAGAGAGAGAGAGAACGAGAGAGAGAGAGAATGGAGAGATAGATAGATATATAGATGTATAGATACAGACAGAGATAGAGATAGAGAGAGGGAGGGTGAAGGAGATGAGAGAGAGAACAAGAGAGAGGGGAGAGACATATACACACAAATTACAACATAATGCATAACTAATCAAACTTATCAATATTGTGCAATGAAAAAAGAAAAAAAGGAACAAATAGAATAAAAGGAAAGATAGATATAGGGGAAAACACCAGATTTCAAACTTAAATTTACCGAGAATATCAGAAGCTCAATTATGGATGCTCAATTCTCACAAGCAGGACTTTAGTCACCAGACCATAATAATCTCTAGGCTTACCCTATTAGAAATTCGACCATCTGGCACTGACTCTCAACAGACACCGTACAAAATCTCAACCCCTTAGTAGGTTCCATTGGCAAAGAGAAACTCAGCCAATCCATGGAGAAGAGGGAACATACAGCGGAACTTTAATGAAATAATCATTAAAGCAGTCCACTGAAATTTTGGACTAAAAGAGGGCGAAAAACAATTTCAGTTTCGAGTCGTATCACGTTTGGAGCAATGGGCCTGATATGACAATTTGTTTCGACCAAAAAATTCGATCTGTTTCCACACTTTTGAAACGAGAAATCGTTTCGATCCAGTAACAGTACCTACCCTAGTAACTATACGTCAATCTGTAATGATATAGGGAGATTCACGTTAGTAAATAATTAGATCATAGTGTACGAGTGGAACTTTTTTCCGCGCAGTAACTTACATTTATGTAAGTGGGTATAACATAATCGTAACCTGACACTTTCGATTGCTGAGACATCTACCAACGATTACGGCATCGTTGGTATTGATATTGATCCCAAAAATGCACGGAAATGCACGGCATACTGACGTTCAATTCACGAAGACTATCGCACGGAAACTGGCTAATGAGAGCTGTAATCATCGCACCATCGAGATAACTAGATTCATGCTATTTCCGGTGCTTATTTACTTCACATCTGTTTGACATGTAGTGGGTCGAAAGGAAGTGTGCGATACAGGGAGCGCATGGGTCGAAATGAGTTGTCCTAGAAATTTCGTGTCGACCATGTTGGTCAAACGAAATGCACCCGACTTTTCTCTCTTCTCTGTTTACCAAGTCCCAAACAGTCTTTTCCCTAGGGACGTATTGTGTTTTATTGTCATAATAGTCCCTTTTGACTCTAGCCGTTTCAGCCCTGTATATATTTATATCTCTGTTTCTATTATTTATATCTTTATCTCGCGTGCATCATATTAACGGCAGAGCAAATACAAGTTTAATTCCACTTTTGGTTAACACCTTGGTCCTCAAAGAAGGGGGGGGGGCAATTCTCATTACCCCTCGTGGTTCTCAATGTAAGATAAAAATCCATGTTCCCATGCAAATGTCCAAGAATCCCACCCACTTCTCATTAATAGATATAGACGAAAATAGCAAGTTGAATCCTCAAGATAAGCATAAAATTCAATTCATTAAATGATCTTCGCTGTGGCAAACGGACTTTTTTATCATCGACAGCATCCACGATTTCTCTGTGGTCCGAAAACCCCACATCCCTAATTTGAGCCATCAGGGAAATGTCAAAATTTATATACACATTGTCAATACATCGGTTAAAACGAGTGCATAAGTCAACCATGAAATGAAATCCATAAAAAATAAAAATATCATTTACTGCAATGAAATCATTATCAACTGAATTAAAATTTACGTTAAAGTCCCCGCAGATCACGATCCTAGTGCATCCACTTTCAGACAGAGGATGCAGGCGGCGATAACCCACAGAATCAAGGTTCCTCCAAGGAGCGCAGTATCCACCCACCAGCACTATCTGATTCATTTATCAGCAAGTTTTAGACATTTTCTCCAACGATACTTGGCTTTGCTACATCCACAGGCGATATGTTGTTATTGAATTTGTTATATATTTTTTTTATTTTAATTCAAAAGTTATAGATCAGTGGCAGCCTTTTCGCACGTAATCCATCTTCTGAAAATCAGCTTTACAGGGCGTACAGTACATTTCTAACTCGTTGAAATCGTTGTTTGATCTCAACAGCGGTAGTACATTAGTACAAAACTATCATCTCTACGAGATATGACATGATGGCGACCTGATCCATGCCTTCCTAAGTAACCTCCAATATCTTGTTATTGATGGAAGACCCTTAGGCGGGTGTTCTAGGGATGTTAAGCACCCTGGCCACATACGCTTGACTTCTTCCTTCTTCTAACAATGGTATGTTTGCAGCCGAATCTGTATCACACATCACACTGTTTTTTTGCCTCTCAGTGTACATAAACGATTTATTCAGTTTTTATTATACGATAATTAGGTTTTTTAAGTTTATTTATTTTACATATAACACCTAGTGACTAATTGCTCCGTGATAATCCACCATATGGAAGTGGAAAATTGAGTAATGGCATCTTCCACGAGAAAGCGAAAACACGTTGCCTGGGGAGGAGGTATTGCAATTAAATAGCAGTTAGGAGGTAGCTTAAAACTTTGTCAGTTCCGAGAGAAGCGATTCAATTATGGAGGAATCAGATGCGTTACTGTGGGGGAAGGGTTTCTTCAACCAATTAGCCAGGCCGGCCGGTTGTCCTACGGAAAACGGGAGATCTCATTACCCACCGCACTTAATTTCCACATAGTTGGAAAATTATTTCTAAGTCCCTTTAGGATGGCCCGACCAATTACCATGGACTTTTTTATTTTCAATTTTTTAAGTAGTTTTTTTACAGGTCTCAACTTTTTAAGCAACAAGTCGGAAGGGTCGGCGTTCCTTAGACCTTAGACCTTAAGACCGTCATTACCATTATAAATGAACAACTTCAGTCATTAAACGTAAAACAATGTTAAAAGAATTGAATGAACAACTCCGCTTTACAAACTTTTTTTAATACGTACTTCACCGCCAACAACGCCAATATACAACGGCATTCTAGGCCCCAACGCGCGGCTCGAAATGTGTACCACTGCCAAAGTCAGCTGTCCTGTGCTAAGACGTCTCAATGGGCCCTGATCCATTCAGCTCCATATGCTACAAAATGGGGCACTACATCGCGTCACGTCAAGTGGCAAAGCAGGTAGAACATTCGCCATCTTTACTGGCGACTGGCGTGCGTTACACTCCCGCCTCCTTCGCCAACCTGGAAGAGTGTGGATTGATGCCATCCATCCCGTCATCGTTGTACTTCCTTCTGTAACTAACCATTCTTAATTTTGGTTAACACTATCATTTATGTATAAAAAATCAGCATTACAAATAATTGAGTAATTCTTGGTAATGCTTTTTTGCACGCAGATAGTGGATTTAGGTCATACACATAAAACAGAGGCAAAACCAAATAAGATAGTGATAGCATTCACACTACCCCAGAATACTCGATATTCCTCCCCAACATTCGCGCTAATAAATTACATTCACACACTAGACTACGTTCACACTGCCCCAGAGTATTCGGTACTCCTTGGGGTAATTGGGGATAACCCTTCCTTTTGGAAAATGCAAATTTTCCTCCAAAAAATAACACATATCACACACATAAAGGAACAAAGATCTACAAAGATCTTGAAAATATTTATGGCCCTCAGATATCGGATGACAGATCTGTGCTTGCTGCCACGTATCAAGGCTGCGCATAGATAGTTCTGGATGTCGTATTTCTTTCTTAATTTGTTCTTTGCATTATTTTTTAATATATATATTTTTTTTTTAAATATATAATTTTCTCTGCAGTTGTACCCTGCAAGAGAGCTCTGTGCATAGGAGATGTATCTAGGTCAGTCCATTCCTCGGCATTGTCGGGGCTTCGACGACTTTCATCAAAAGAAATGCAAATGTTCACTAAATAAAATATAAATATTCTAAAATAAATAAAATATAAATTTAGAATATGCATATAAAAGAAATACATTATTTACAGTAAATTTAATGGAGGAAAAAAATTAACTAAAGTGTTCTCTTATAAATACGTAACATTTTCTTTCATAGCTAGGCAACAAGAAGTGATCAACGGAAAAGGGGTGGTTTTTCAGGATGACCACGCAAGGCCATATGTCTCCGTGAAGACCCCACGCAAGTTAAAGCTCAACTGAGAAATACTGTGGCACCGGCCATACGTCTGCCCCTGACCTTGCCCCTTCAGACTTCCACTTGTTTCTACCTCTAAAACAGCTCCGAAAAAGATTATTCGAAAATAAGCAATTCTCGTGGAAAGCAAATTAGCGTTTGTAATTACAATCTTACTCAATCAGGAAGATTGATCAATTGAAGAAGAGTTGTTTGGTGATAAGTAAGATGTTTAATATAGTCAATATGGTCATTTTTTCATAGACAAATAGAGGGTTTACACAAATGTTTCTGAAGATAACATTATAATTGTAGCAGTACCAAGGATATGAATCCCAAATACTGATTTTGTTAACTTGTTCCTCTTTTACAACTCTACTTACGATTAAAGCTAAAACCCAATCCAAAGTTATGGATTCTATTCTACTAAATGCAGGTTTTTCTAATTGATAAAAATAAGATTAGTTTAGTAAGTAAGAAGTTTTTGTAATTAGTAATTAATTGCAAAAGGATGCGATACTCGGTATGTCTGCTAATGATGATGATGGAGGGCTTGGAGGAGGAAAGCACTCCAGCCTTCTGTCTTATTGAAATTTTTCTAGTCACTTAGTTCAATTCAATTAACTCGATTCTTTTTTTAAAGAAGCATTGGGCCATTGCTGTAATTTTTTCCCCTTGATCCTATGTTATGGTGATTTGATCCAAAAAGTAATATATTAAAAAATGGATCCTTAATGAATTCAAATCGTGACGAATCGGCACCCCACTGAATAGTTACTAAAGGACAACCGAAATAAAACTCAAGACATTGATAGGTCTCCTGGCTGAACAATGTCGCCTAAGACGGCATATATGCCAGAAAATGCTGCTGCAGCCGAAACATTCTGTGGATTTTTCCAGGAAGAGGAAAAAACTGTGAAACACATTCCTTGTTTCTGTGATGATCTGTGGACATACAGGCGTAGAATTTTGCTGTTTGGTACGGAAACACCATATATAGTTTTTGACAGACTGGCTGTGGAACTCGATCACCTAAAAGTCATGAATGTATGATGACGATGATGTAATTTTTGGAAGGGGGGTTGTATTACCCAAGCTCTGCATTCTTCTGGCTTATTTCCTAATTCCTTAGCTTAGTTCAATTGACTCGATCTTCTTTTAAGAAGTAGTAGGTTGTTGCTGTAATTCTTTCTCCCCGGGCTTTTTGTGAATCTTGGATATGTATGTTGGTTTATCTGTATTTGATAGATTTGACGTAGTATTGTTAGTAATTGTAGATGGTGTTACTTTCACTGTAGAATCCCAAGAGAAACTTTTTCGAGTTCAGTTTTCGTCATATTTTTGTTTTAACTTGTGCATCTTTTTCGGTTTTATCTGTAAACGAGTATTCAAAAAGGGAAAAGAAAGTGTGCAAAAAAGAAAAAAAATCAGGTAAATCAAGCCATAAAGCCAAATAAAAAGAGACTATATGTAGGAGAGAGCTGTAGGTGGACAATCATATATTCTATAGCTTTCTATATATTTTTTAAAATACATATAATCCATAAAATCAAATTTTTATACTTATGACTTGTACATTTATATTTCTAATTTTATAAAAAAATTTATTTATATTTTGTAAAAATATGTAAACATTTTTGTAAATAGTAGTAGTTTTGTTATTAATTTCATTTCTTTTAATGTAAAATTGTTTTTTTAGTTTAATAAATTCAAAATGAGTGCCAAGAAAGAAAAAAGAAATAAAGATGAAACTGTGATACTCCTTATAATTTAATAATTAAAACAAAATACTCCCAGTGCTCGGAAAATTGTTATGAAAATAAAATACGACAAACGAAAAGAATGTTTAAAGCAAATAAAAGAATTGAATTTTTTTAAAGTATTACTATTGTCTCCCCTAAATATGTATTGTCCGAATCATCGTTAGATTGAAATTTTAACCTTTTATGAAAACTTGATTAATTATAATTTTAATCTAAGGTCTTGGTTGAGACGAAAAAGCAAGTGTTACGAGCGGGTTCGAACCCACGACCGTCGGCTCAATACGCCGCCACTCTAACAACCACTATAATAACTTCATGGAGTGATCAACCATGATCTTAGATTAAAAGTACAATTAATTAAAATAAATAATACGGTCAATAATGACTACTAAATACGTATCTGAAAAAGGTTAATAGTGATCCTTAAATAAAAGATAATTTTGTGGTTATTTCACGCCTTTCAGCTGTAAGAATACCGCAGGAAAGCTATTATAATTAGCCGTTGTTGAAAAAAAAAACTCTGATAACGGAAAGAATTTTACTGAAATATTTTGACCAGAGTCTAAATAATTATTAAATGACGTTGTAATTATTGTAAGAGATCCAGAGTATCAAAAATGTTTTGAGGGTTGTAAAAACCTTTTAATTAATGAACCCCTTATAGGTATCCCATTCAAAAGGCATCACCTCACAAAGCCATTTCAATTAACAAACAAGGGAGTAACATGGTCTTGGGTACAGTCAGATAACAGACGGCAATTACCTCCTTTATCCTTAAGCCAACCATACGGCGAATGAGCTGGAACAAACATCATGACTATAATTACGTTCATCATAAACAAAATTTTAATTGGTTTCCAATATTACGAACTAACTAACATGATGTATGTTTTCATAGCCGTTTATCGAGCGTTCGATTTACACGAACCATAAATGAGTCTATTTTATTTAATGTTTACTTAAAGTAATACTCATTTACAGTGTAATATATGCTCTACTTAATAAATATTCGACAGTCTCATTAAAGCCTAAGATAAATGATTTTTCTCGATAAGAAAGATTGTTTTTTTTAGAAGAACAGCAATACATTAATCCTAAAAAAATCTTTACAGCTTCCTAAGCAGCTCGTGGTGTTACCAAAGGGGCTGGTGTGAAAAATTAAAAAATTCACATACCCACTTGATAACGAAGAAAATAATCAGAGTTTATGGTAAAATTATACAGGAAACAGTATAATGAAATCCAGCCACACGTTCTACAGCACTTCCCACGAGGTGTTGAGTACTGAAATTTACTTGCAGTCTGCACGATATGAAGGCGAAAAAGAACATTGCAGGTGCAACGTGTACCTTGCAAACCAGTAAACCGCTAAGAGGGTTGAGAATTGCACACATATTTTTAAAAGTTCATATATTGCGATATTTTTTACGAACATTTGTCATGATTGGCAAGCGATTTTATTTGCACCTTTTTAAACAGCTAAAGCAGGGGAACATACATACCCGACATACGCGACGATACCCGACGCCTTGTCTCGTTTTTGGTAGGGTGTGCACTTATGCGACGTCTAGCGCACTCCACGTACAGTCAAACAGCGTGTATCGCAAATCAGTATCACAATCCCAACGCCTCTTTTGTTCTTAATGCATTATTTTGAGCAAAACCATGTAATAAATTGTTAGTTAAATTTTATGAGCACAACCATGTAATAAATTGGTTGTTAAATTTAATTGTTTTAAATAAAGTTATTCCGGCGTTTTGATAAATTTTCTGCCTAACCATCATGATTAAATAATTTTTATAAAAACTTATGAAATTTTGATCTCGTTTAATTTGGTTTACATTAAAATAGGAATGTTGTAATTAATATAATGTCAAAATTACATATGCTTAGTTTGAAATAAACTCCAAAAAATATGAGTGCCCTGTTCAGACGCTACTGGCGAAAACGGTGTAATTTTATGAGCAAAACCATGAAATAAATTGTTAGTTAAATTTTAAGAGCAAAACCGTGTAATAAATTGTTAGTTAAATTCATTATATCAAAAAATAGTATTCTGGTGTTTTGATCAATTTTCTACCAAACCATTAAAATGAATGATTATTTGGAGGTCCTGAGATGCGGTCTGGTGTGATGTAGGTTTTAGAAAAACATTTTCTTAATAGTGCCAACGTTTCGACGTTTATTTAGATCATCTTCAGAGCCTGTGATTTATAAAAATTGTTTAAATTTTACAAATACGTAGGATGTGAAAAAGAATGACACATCTACAAGGAAAACAAACACATTGAGTGAGTACAAATACTCTGATTGGATCTAAAAGTTTCTAGCACTGTATGAATTTATTTATTTATTTTTTTAATCTAAAATTTTTTAGCATTGTATAAATTCATTTTTTTAATCAAAAAAATGTCTAACATTGTATAAATTCATTTTTTTAATAAAAAAAAAGTCTAACATTGTATAAATTCATTTTTTTAAATAAAAAATGTCTAACATTGTATAGATTCGTTTTTTTAAATCTCAAATTTTCTAGCATTGTATAAATTCATTTTTTTTACATCCTACATGTATTTGGAAAATTTGAACAATGTTTATAAATCCCAGGCCCTGAAGATGATCTCAATAAAGATCGAAACGTTGGCACTATTAAGAAAATGTTTTTCTAAAACCTACGTCACACCACGCTCCAAATAATCGTTAAGTAACGGTCACTAAACACCATACATTAAAATTAATTTTTTTAAATAAAAACTAACGAATTTTTGATCTCGCTTAATTTGGTTTATATTAAAATAAGTGTGTTGTAATTAATATAACAACAATAGTTTGAATAAAAATATGAGTGTCCGGTTCTTTTGTCGTCAAACGTACTCCATGCTACTCGACGAAAATCTGGACAGTCGAGATGGCGTAGCGAAGAGTAGAGTAGTGTCGCATAGCGTTGCATTGGGTAAGTGTTTTCCCTCTTAACACTCTTCGGTCATTTACTCTCATTATCCGTAGCCAAACGTCCTTCCCATCGCCAGTTTTCCTTCATTATGAGTTATGTTAAAGACACATAAAGCAATTTCCCTTCCTATTGTGTCACTTAATGTTATCTGATATTTTTGTGGAACACAAAAGGGATTGGTAGATTCAGATAATTACTTTGTTGTGGGAATTTCAATCTCTTTCCCTATCCGGCTTGTTTTTTACTCTCATTTTTTAAATACTTCTGATACATTTTCATCAATAATAAAATAATTATACAAAATAATTAAAGTAGAGACGTTAATAATTAATATTTTCAATTTTGAAATATACGGTAGCCAAATAAGACATTATATATTTTATATTTGATGAGAAAAAATGCGTGATAAAAATTAAATATATTAATAGCGCTATGGTAAGTTAGTTTATACCTTGCTACAAAATATTAAAGGTATAAAAGGATATTTGAATCATAAGGATGAAAGGGTTAGGCTTAGTAATTAAGGAAAGTTCACATTTGCGGGCGAGCTTGTACATTTGTGACGTTCCTTATTTCAGCCGTATAGGCCATTTGAATAATTTTATAATCCACCTCTTGTTTATTTAAACAATTCACAATGAAAATGTACTTACAAAAAAAAGTCTCATTTGACTTACATTAAGGTAAACGGTTTTTCAGTGAAATGAATATAGTTTCATTTTAAATTAGAAATTATCAATATTTTAACATATTGGATGATTAAATAAGATTATTACTGTCTATTTAATGTTCTATTTCATATTTCTTCTAATTGCGTGAAAATACATGAAATTCTTTTGGTAATTTCTCACATAAGAGTGGTATCGCACTGAACCAACTTAACACAAACTAACATTATTTAACATAATATTTACAGACGCTGCAGTGGCAAAGTGAGTACGTGCTCAAAGCAGAAATGTTAAGTGTTTTTAATAAGGTTACTACATAATTATCTATTTGAGCGCTAATTGTTGTAGGTAGATGAAAAACGCAATTTTTTAAAAACGACATTAGGTTTTAATTATAATTTCAATCAATTATACTTTTATCTAAGGTCTTGGTTGAGATGAAAACGCTAGTGTCACGAGCGGGATTGGAACCGCTTCCGCTGAATACGCCGCTGCTCTAACCACTTCAGCTGTCATGACATTTTCATCTCAACCAAGACTTTAGGTAAAAAATATAATTAATCGAAATTTCTGAAGGAAAATACTGTTATTCAATTTGTAACTGGAGTAAGAAAAAATACCTTTTTTTTTAAAAAAATGTAGATAACTTTATTGAACACAGTATTGAATGATGATTGAAAAATGAAAAACGTATACAGTAGCGTTTACTCTAATTGAGGAGATAAATTGTGAATAAACAGGTGAGGAGGTTTCAACCTAGGGGATGTTCTCCGAAATTTGGATTTTTTTAAAATTCATTTACACAACAAAGTTAGCATGACGTCTCCTTTCAGTCTTTTTCACGTGTCGGCGTCAGCGACTGGAAAAAAAATCAGTGAAGATGGTATTCGGCGGCTCAGTTATGCGTTGATACAATTTCGCATATGCTTCTTTCACCCCTTCGGCGACGTATGGTATATAGAATACGATGTTGAGTAGTATAAACTATAGAGTTCCGAATGTACCAAGTCGCAGTCGTTATAATCTGCAGAACTTAATTTTGGTGGACTTGAAATAGTACCAAATAGGACGGAGAAGTAAGAGATATAACAACCTTTTGTTGAAGAGTGAAAGTTAAGAATTCTTGTCCAAGACGAGCTTTAGAAGGTGGGTTCACTCTAAAAGTCGTTTAATCACGTCACTGATATGTTTTGAATATGTTAACCTTTTATCGAGTGTGATACCTAAATATTTGACGTAATCAATTTCAGGTACTCGAGCTGCATTTAAGAGACAATGTGAGATTCATGATTTAGAAGACCTCAGAAATATATTTATCAGTTTACGATAAGAAAAATAATCGTAATTAATGCAATAAAATAATAACATAATTATTTTTGTGACACGTAGCAAGGTAGGTTAATATACATTATACATACAATAATATACATACAAGAAACAACGTTGATAATGGTTTTTTGTACCCAAAATACCCCTGAGCACAGATTTACAGCAAAAGATTTTTTTAGAAATATTTTTCACCTTCCAAACGGTTGCAATTTTGTTTAGAAAATCACGAAACTACATGTAATTTTGGTTGTAACAGACTAAATAGATAATAGGGGTATTCACCATCTTGGTGTTAACCCTGTTAGGTGGTGTCAGATCGAGAAAAATGATGGCGTAGACTTGTAAGAATCGGCTAGTTAACGTTGCTCGATCTAACAGGCCAGGGCCAATGTTAGATGTTAGGTCAAAAATGTAGTCACACTGCTATCCGTTAGGGCGTAGGTAACCAACATGGCAGCCATGAATTTAACAGTTTTTTGTTTACACGTATTTTTATTCTTAAAGACGCAATAATTAAATCAGGCCAATACATTTCGTTTGTTAATTTCTGACCTGTCCTTTATAATAGATACAACCCATATCTTATAAAGTTGCAGGCTGTTAGACATTAAGATACAGGTTAGGTATGTCAGCACGACTTGAAGCGTGTCATTTGTTAGTACTTTTTGAATGCATAGATAGCATTTTGAATGATAGAATTGATTAATTTTACTTTTTTATTAACTTCTGGCATATAATTTAACTCAAAGCAAAACAAGCCTGTACAAACAACAACAAATCTTCAAGGACTGTTATAGCTTTATTTTTGGTTCTACCAATCGCCATGCGCAGCATTGCGGAAAAATTAACGTTTAACATGCTAAGAAAAGAAGGGGGTGTTCACGATCTTACTGGACATTTTTCTATTCGAGTTAACAAGGGTTAACATCTTACAAACATCGTGAATACCCCTAATGAATAAATGCTGCCGAAAAAATGTCAACTTTTGGGCCTCTCTTTTCTCAACTAAATGACTTTGTAAAACAGCTGAATTACTGTTTGATTTGAAATGTACGGATGTCCAGTTTCCAGTCCAGAAAAGTACGGAATTGTCTGAAAATGAAATATGTATCAAAATTAATGTACATTGAGTAAAAGAGGAGTTAAAATAAGTCGAAAAAACTAGCTGCTCGTACTAAAATGGTCAGTACACGTTTAAAGTTGTATAGTTCTTTACTTGTTTTTTGGTTGATAGATTTTATTTTAGGTTTAAATTGTGAGGCTTTCATCGATCTATTGGATATTCATCCGCAGTTTCATCGTCCCATATCATCTTGGCTCTATTCGATCAGACACGTATGAAATTATACTGAAATACGGCAGTAAAATGTTTTTAATAAAGTATGACTATTATTTTTACTTTATTTTTTGTTTGTTTTGTTTTAGGGTAAGGTAAAAAGCACGAACCAAAAATAGCATAATAAACATACAAGCCATTCTTTCAGCGATGCCAAGGAACAAGTATGACCACAGTACTTAGCGATGTCAATTAATTAAAAGAGGTGAAGAAGGAAAAATATCATATCTAAATAAATTAATTTATGGCGGAGAAAACAAGAAACACAATTAAGAGAAGAATAACTAATACAATAAAGTGCACGAAATTAATGAGAATACAAGGAAAGATTAACAATTCAGGACGAATTAAGGAGGATAAGCAAATAAACCCTTTCTGTGAACGAAATGAAATGATAATGATTTAGAGAACTCATTTTAACTTTTTTTTCAGTATAACCTTTGTCTGAAATTAAATCCATTTGTTATTTTTCATTTGTACAAAAAGACACCTACTCTTAACAAATCAGGAAAGTTGAGTAAACACCGAACGCTTTATATAATTTATCCTTTTTTTATTTAAATTTTTTATTTACTGAATTACAATTTTGTAAATTGTTATTTAAATCTGTCCAAGAATGTACATTGCTCCTCATTTTTTATTTACTGAATTAGACAGTGTGAATTAACAAAAACTGGGTGTAAAACTAACGTGGTTTAATTATTTGGCTTATCAGTTATTTTGTTAATTTATTAGCTATTCTATATTTTCATTTTTATTTTTCATACTTCAAATTTTAAATTCAAGCAATAAGTTTTACGATTCTGTAAACTCCATCATTCCATTTATCCTATCCGATACAAAAATTTTATACACTTCTTAATTTTGTGTTTAGTAGACAATTTATTTCGTTTATTGTTTACATAATTTTGTGTGATACGAAACAAAAAATAGCACAGAGATTGAATTTATGGGTAAGCTATCCTCTTCCAGCTGCACCAAGGAAATCACGAGGCCAACCGTTCTAAAGAAGAAAACTGACCATCACTAATGCAGGCCTTTTTCATCCGAATTGACCCATTTTGTTCGTTGTAAGCAGTCATAGAAAATGGATCCTCTGTGTCTGGCCTGCCCGATTAAAATTTTCCTGGAGATTCCACGCCCTTCACTTCAATTTTATAAATGCTGATGCGCCCAAATTGCTGTAAATACAAAACCACTCATAATTCTACTACGATAATATCTTACCAATATCCCGGCCTAATACCAAACGATAGATTATTTTCAACAAGTTACAGTTTTTAATTATTCTACACGATTTATAATTTTTTTTAAATATTACATATTGCACAGGATACTTGGCCTGTCCGGCCAATGTGCCTGATGTGGTTATTTTGTGAATCAAAATACTTTTCCTTTCGATTGGTGTCAAGAATAATATATATAACGTGTGGCGTTTAGTGACCGTTAGTTAATGTTTATTTGGAGATCATGAGATGCGGTGCAATTGCATTTTTTAATTCTAATTGTTATTGCAATGAAAGAAAGAGAGAAATTTGAATTACGTAAAGGCCGTTATTTTGACATTACTTTCATTATTTGGAGATCGTCAGATGCGGTCTGTTGTGACGTAGGTTTTAGAAAAATATTTTCTTTATCGTGCCAACGTTTCGATCTTTATTGAGATCATCTTCAGGGCCTGGGATTTATAAACATTGTTTAAATTTTACAAATCATGTAGGATGTGAAAAAATGAGTTTATACAATGCTAGAACATTTTAGATTCAATCAAAGTATTTATACTCACTCGAAGTATTTTTTGTGTAGATGTGTCATTCTTGTGTCGTGTTGAGAGTGCCCGTGAGATATTGATGTTTTATGTTTGTATATGTTATCGATATTGAATTTGATTAATACATATATCATCATCACATTACACAAAACATATAATATCTCTCTCAATAAAGATCGAAACGTCGGCACGATAAAAAAAAATATTTTTTTTAAACCTGCGTCACACAGCATGGTGAGATGCAGCACCATCTCCAAATAATATTTATGACCTGTGTGATAAAAATTATGAAGAGGAGAATTGCTTTTGAAACAACTCCTTTTTGATGAGGCTGAGGTTGATGATCAAAATAATGAGGTCGAGAGTGACAGTGAGGTTAGGAACATGAAAGAAGAGCATTTACATAGAGGAACGAGAGGGAAACTCAAGCATCAGATTCTTTCCCTGGTGAAGCGGAAGCGGAAGGGGAGTACGAAAGAAATAATTTTGTCGCACAGCAGAAGAAAAAAAATGTAAATACCAGAGAATGGAAGGTTACTTCTTCCGTACAGGACCAGAAGAACTGTACGTAATATTGTGAGAATGTTTGTTCGAATAGTGCCTAGGGCTGTAAAATGCGCTCCTTAAGAAGCATTGGTCTGTTTTTTTTTCTATAAAACTATACTCATCTCTATTGTATGTTCTACGAATCGTTACTGGTCCTACAAAATAACTTAAAACGCCTGAGAGAGAGAGACCCGTGCAACAGATGTCACGCCAAAACACTAATTGCTTTTCTGTACTTAACTGGTCGTTTACGAGTTTTGAATACTTTTGATTTATGGGCCTCAGATGGTCATGGCGTCGAATTGTTTTTAGAATATGCTTTGTCTTCTGATCGTAATTTTGTAAGTGCAACTGTAATAAAATATTTGTGTTTTAGAATAATCGTTAGAGAAAAAAAGAATAAAGTCTATATTGTTTTATGATAATATGTTGTTGTTGTATAACATAAAATTTACCTCTTTTCAGTTTGCTCGGGGCACATTCTGAAAATTTGATTCGAATCAAAGAAGTGGTTATTGGGGTAATTTTGTATTGAATGAGAAACTACTTTATTGATAATAATTCATATAAGACCATCCCAAATCTAGAAGACAATATCCCAAAACATTGCACTTTATCCGACGAGTTCTTGAATTATTTGTGATGATCAATAATCAACTTTCTTCATGCGCAGAAAATATACACTAAACAGCTATTGTTACTGATTACTGATTTATTATAACCCCTAATCAGCACATTCATTCTACCTTATCCATACTAGAAATTTAGATTAAATCTGGAACCGTTCTGGAAGATGTGGACGTCCCTATCGAGAAAAGGTTGTTTCTCAAAATATGACGTGCCTATTTTAAAAATAAAGTTCTCATCGATGTGGTAAGAAATATTTGGTGTATAGGAAAAATAATGAGCAGTCACGATGGTAACGCTGGTTGTATAAATGTTAGCATTCACATTTGAGACTTTTTTATTTTTTGTTTCCGTCTTCGAGGATCGATATTTTTGTGATACTAAAGCAAAAAATTTCAGACACGTGTTTTAGATAATATAAACTTTGTTTCTTTGCTAAACAAATGTTTTAGCACACTGTGCCACATCCCTTGGTTACATACGTCTCTTGCACCCCCAAAACTGAATACAATTTTTTGATTTTTTTTTTTCATGTTAATAAAAAGAATGGCTAACTTTTGAAGGACTTCACCTGAATCTTCAAAAGAACTTAGAACTATATAAAATGCAAGTAAAGGCACAAGATCGCCATCGTAAAAGTAATAGAACTGAAGAAATGAAATAAAACGTTTTTAGCGCTTCATTTCATTCTTATTCTGACTTATTAAAATTTCATTATTATCGATTACTATGAAAAATAAGTAAAATGAAATAAAAACAGTCCGATGCTAAACTACGTACTAGCGTTGCACTTTTGACTAGTACTTAGCAAGTCAGGTTAAAATATTTATTTAGCAAGAACAATGTTCATATTCTTTTTTTGCTGCGCCCCCCCCCAAAAAAAAACAGGAAAAGAAAGTTTTGGGAAATTCAAAAACAACTATCTACAATACGTACAATGGCATAACTTTGGTATTTGTAAATAAACTAAAACAGGATAAATAAAAACATTTGAGGTGTTTTTTAAAATTCTTTTCTTATTTTTCTCACTATGACATCGAATCTAAACGTCGAAATAATATACAAGAACAATCTCATTTTCCACCGGTTGTCCTAACGTTGAATTTTGATAAAATCCAGAGGAGTTATTAATATTTTAGTGGAACACCAAAACACCGGAGAAAAAAAGTCCAGCCCAAAATGTCCATTTTCGTTTGCTGTAAAATGGAAGATTTCTTTTAAATTAACAGTGAAATCACGGTAAAAAGCAAAAGCCCTTAACATTGTGTATATTATTAATAAATACAGGGTGGCCATTGCTCGTCTTTTTCCGGTAAATCTCCCATTGTTACCGAAAAGTAGTGATAGACATCATTAAATAGCTTAAATAACATTTCAAATTAGGTAATTAACTAGTAAACCATTATTTTATTTTCATTATTTTCAGTGGCCTGGAAAAAATGGCCCGAATCTAATTTAATTTAACGCCAGCAGTTAATAAGAAACAAAAACAATTGATTAATTTTTTATCCTATTGCAATATGTTTATGATGTTACGTTTTGTATAAAATATATAATAATATATACCCATTGTTTTCAAATTATTCTATAATTTTTAAAGTAGGAAATTTTTAGTACCGCTGGATTGAAAGAAATCTACCTCCCACTCCTTATTGCCGTGGGGGGTTGTTCGTTTATGTTTTGTAGTAAAAAAATTACATTGCAGACCATGATTTTTTCGTGATTAGACATGTCCTTCTGGTGATTTTCTAAATTTCTGCTGATCTTATTCGATCTCTCGATGTGATAACCTGTAAGTTGGTGATTAATTTTTTATATTCGTTAATGTTGGTGACTAAAAACATTTACATTGCAAACTATGACGGAAAACATTTAGGAAATATATAAAAAATATGTTCCTTTTGGAAATTGAAGTATTGAAACTTTTAAATCAAGTTATTTTTTCAGTTTTTCCCTTTGACGGAGGAGAAAGTATAGCGTTGGGCCGAAAACGATGTGTAAAGTTTTGTCTCGATTGGCACGTTTTTACGTCTTAAGTGCCTTAAAAAAATCGAAATTTTTTACAAATTCCCGGATGACCAACCTGGATCCGCATTTGTTTCTCAGCTGAGTGTAATATATTTCGATGTAATTTTAACGAAAAAGTTTTCATTCAAATGTTTATCCTGTATACATACGAATTGTGTAGTCAGACTGTTTCTGAATTTCGTCATTTTCAGTGTGTCAGTATGATTTCGATGAAGTCAAGTCTCGTTTATAGGTTCCTGAGTGTGGGGTGCGTGTGAAGGCGGACGCCCGCGCAGGCCGGACCATCCCCCAAGGCGCTCCATCGGACGTCAATCGTTAGTTATGAGAAAAAATAAATATGATATACATAACTAAGTAAAAATAGCAATTTGGTCATTTCATACTTAGTAGTTTATAATGTCTGTATAGTGTTTTGAAGGACGTAAACGATGTGATTGATGATATATTGTGATTTTTTTTGTTGCGACCGGAAAGGTGACGAACTTTGTAGTTTGAGGTTTCCCATTTTCCTTGTTTTTCTTTATTTGTTGTTTTGATCTTGAAGACGCATTTCGGAATTTCCACATTCTCAGAGATAAGGAAAATTGTGAAACGCAACTGACAGATTATAACTTTCAGGATACGGATAGGGGGATCGGTATGATTGGACACGACCGTCATCAAACTTGCAAACACCCTTTGGCCAACGCATACATCACGTATACTTCGAAATAACGCTTTTTCCACTTGAATCCTTCCTTGTACTAACAATAAGAGCTACATATTTCCGTTTCACTACTAATCGTAAAAACCATGACACATGGCGCCCATTTCCTTTCTCTCCGTAGGTTTGGGCCTACAATAAGTCCAATGACTAGGAATAAGTGGTAATTCCAGTAGGGTCGGGGCCGAATGCTAGATAACAGAGAAGTTGGAATTCCGATACATTAATTTTTGAGGGTGTCTCAAGTGAAATGTGTGGCCTTGGTGTTTACCAAAGCTGTTTTTGCGTCCAGAACATTTAACTACTAAATTGAATAGATCTAATTTATCGCCTTCTTATTACTTACTCAACAAAACCAATTGTTTAATGGTGTTCGGTTGTGAAAGTAAATTAATTGCTATAGCAAGTGAAGAAAAAAAAATCTATGGGGTTTTTCGGAATAGAATCTTTCAAACCAACGAGTGGCCGGCCTCCTTGATAGTGAATAAAACCACCCCAACCAACTCTTGAGTACCAATCATTCTAATCTGCATATAACGATTTCTGTTTTTAAAATATTTTCGAAATTTTTCTAATAGTTCGCTTGTTGCTTGCGAAGTGCAAAAATCAGCAGCGACATCGGCTCATAAAATATGAAAAGAACGTGTAGATATATGTAGGCAGATGTAATTTTCAAGATTCATATCCTCATGCGGGAATTTTTTAATCTGGCCCTGTGCAACGCAAGGAGACATGACATTTCCACACATACATCGCATATCTCATGTCCGATATGAGCGGCTGCAAAATCATTTTAAAAATAATCTCTCACAATTGTCCGAATTTTATTATTATGTTCATTGAAGAATATACTCTCTTTCTTAACACATTAATACCAATGATAGAAATTATTTACGTAGCTAAAAGTAGAAATCTAATTAACTATTGGAAGAAAAAAAATCTTCCTTTATCTGAATAATTTTAGATCTCTCTCTCTTCCTCTATATTTTTCTCTCTCATTCTCGATCTCACTCTCTCTCTTTCTTTCTCTCTCACTCTCTTTCTTCATATATTTCTAACTTTCCTCACCACACTTCCACTCTTATTCTCTCTCTCTGTCTCTTATAAAATCCTCATTTTTCTCTCTCTTTCTCTCTCTTTCTCTCTCTCTCTCTCCCCCTCCATCCCTCCCGCTCTCTCTCTCTCCCTCTATCCCTCTCGCTCTCTCTCTTTCCTTGATTATACAGTTTTTGTCGAAAAGCGTTATGAAAGCTGTTTTTGTCGAAAAGCGTTATGAAAGCTATTGTGTAAATTAAATTTTAACTCTTCCTTAGATCAAAAAATCATCTTAAGGGTCTCCCTCTGAAGAAGCTGNTCTCTCTCTCTCTCTCTCTCTCTCTCTCTCTCTCTCTCTCTCTCTCTCTCTCTCTCCCCCTCTTTCACCCTCAATATATTTCTAACTTTCCTCACCACACTTCCACTCTTATTCTCTCCCCCTCTCTCTCTCACTTTCTTTCTTTCTCTTTCTTCTCGTTGGATGTAAGAGTGGTGCGGTTATTAATAAAATAAATAAATAAATAAATTCCTCATTTCTTCTCTCTCTTTCTCTCTCTCTCTCTCTCTCCCTCCCTCCCGCTCACTCTCTCTCTCTCTCTCTCTCTCTCTCTCTCTCTTTTTCCCTCCTTCCCTACCGACCACTCTCTATCTCTCTCTCTCTTTCTCATCTTCCACTGACCGATTGATTCATCATCAAAAAGGTTCTAGTCAATTTTCTTCGCCATAACGTTCATTTTTGTAAGTATCAATAAACAATAGATTTATTATTTACCTTCGATCGTTTTTAAAATATATTGCATACAGTTTTAATAATCAAATTTCCATTGTGAATTGTTTTTGGTCTGAAAATCAGTACGTTCGGTTTGTTCGTCGTCGGCGAGAGGTGAATTAATAACTGAGTTTTCTCTATGTACCTAATTAAAAGTCATTTCCTAGCGGGTGTTGTATGCCAATTTCTGCTGTACGATCATTGGTAATGTGCCCGTTTGTAATTGCAAATTGAAGTAAGTTCTGTGATGTATTCCATGCTATTGTTATGTATGGATTAATTTAATTTTGGCAGTTGTCATCCATGTTTTATTCGCCTTGAACCACGGTCGAACGTGTCGAGTGAAATAACTTTATGCTCTACTGAACAAGGATAAATTAAACTACTTATTGTTTAAT
Source organism: Cimex lectularius (assembly GCF_000648675.2). NCBI lineage: Eukaryota > Metazoa > Arthropoda > Insecta > Hemiptera > Cimicidae > Cimex > Cimex lectularius. Next base: position 1,771,497 of record NW_019392658.1, on the reverse strand, counting down.
TTAAACGTTTTAATGAATATTATAAGTCTTCGTTGTCAAAACGTGATGGGATTTAATTCCGTTGATTGCAATTATTGTTAAAAATATCATTTCCTTTATTTTCGATTATTTCGACTTTTCTTTCTGAAAATAGAATAAGAAGTATTTTCCTCTTAAAAAAACAAAGCATATTTTCATAACGGAAAAGTACTACTACTTATGAAAATTTTATATCGTTTTCTTTTTGTTTTGGAGTTGTAAGGAGAGCACTTAAATTTGTCAACAGATTCGATTATATTCCTTGATAAACTATACAGGATGTTACAGGGTTAAATGTCAATATTGCCAGGGTGCATTCACTAAATAAAACGTAGTTCAGTGACACCAAAGCCAGGTTTCTCTCTTGACTCCATTTTATTAACATTTTCGTAATTTTAGTTTAAAATCAAATTTTTTAAAAGATAAAATCGTAATTTTTCAACTTTAGCGTAATTAAAATATAAATCTGACCTTTATTTGACAAAATACATTCAATTTTCTATCATTAGATTCTTATTTTTATATGACTAATTTTTGTTACCAACTAATAAATGTTTTAATTAAAAATATGACCTGTACGATGTTCTTGTGTTGTTCCCTCCTTGGGTTATCACATTTTTCAACCTAGCAAAGTTAAAAGAAAATTAATGTAAAAGTGAGTATGTCCTTGGAATACTTATAAAATAAGGCAAATTTGGTGAAATCCTCGAAAATGTTGATGGAAAAGTCATCGCACGAGCTACAATTGAGTATGTCCAACAAAACAAGGCTTTTGCCATTTGTTATTATTTGAGCGGCTACATTCGGTTTGCAGATTTTTCAACGGAAATGTTATTATCTTGTGGAAAATTTATGTAATTTGCGAAATAAAGGTCAGATTTGTTTTTTTAATGACGCTAAAGTTGAGAAATGACGATTTTATGTAAAAAAACATCCGATTTTAGAGTAAAATCGCAAAAATGTTAATAGGGGTATTCACGAACTTTGTGGTAACCTTGTTAAATCTGTTAATCCTGTTAGATCGAGAAAAATTATGACGTAGACTTGTAAGAATCGGCTAGTTAACATTGCTCGATCTAACAGACCAGGGCCAATGTTAGGTGTTAGGTCGAAAATGTAGTCACATTGCTATCCGTTAGGGCGTAGGTAACCAACATGGCAGCCATGAATTTAACAGCTGTTTTTTTGTTTACACGTATTTTTATTCTTAAATACGCATTAATTAAATCAGACTAATATATTTCTTTTGTTAATTTCTGACCTGTACTTATACTCTCATTCATAATAGATACATCCCATATCCTATAAAGTTGTAGGCTGTTAGACGTTAGGATACAAGTTAGGTATGATGGCACGAATTGAAGCGTGTGAATTGTTAGTACTTTTCTAAGTAGCATTTTGAATGAAAGAGTTGATTAATTTTACTTTTTTATTACATCTTACAGCTTGTGATCTATTTATGATAACAGATCTAGATGTACTAAACTACGTTTTACTTAGTGAAGCCACCATGGCAGGATTGACATTTACCGTGTTACACCCTGTATATTAGTAAAGACTGAGGTCTCCTGCAATTGCATTTTTTAATTCTAATTGTTATTGCAATGAAAGAAAGAGAGAAATTTGAATTACGTAAAGACCGTTCTTTTGACATTACTTTTATTATTTGGAGATCCTGAGATGCGGTCTGTTGTGACGTAGGTTTTAGAAAAATATTTACTTTTCGTGCCAACGTTTCGACTTTATTCAGATTATCTTCAGGGCCTGGGATTTATAAACATTGTTTAATTTTTAGCAATACATGTAGGATGTGGAAAAAATGAATTTATACAATGCTAGAAATTTTAGATTCAATCAAAGTATTTGTACTCACTCAAAGTAATTGTTTTTGCTGTAGATGTGTCATTCTTGTGTGTTGTGTTGAGAGTGCCCGTGAGATATTGATGCTTTATGTCTATATACGTTGGATTTTGAAGGAGTGGGGAAGGAAGTCGGGATAGAAAGAACTTTTTATATGAGGAGTCGGCTTCTTTTAGGTGAAAGGAGCCGACAATGGGAAAATGGGTAATGGTTCGGTTATATGTATGTTATCGATATTGAATTTGATTAATGATATTGGCGTAGCTGCGACTAAGTTTGCATGTGTCTGTTCTGTAATTGATGCTGTGTTCATCCCTGTTGATGGAAACCATTTCTAAAAAGTTACATTTATGCTTGTTTTGTTCTGTGTGAAATATTTTTTGATTGTTGAAGTCAAAATTGTGTTGGTGTTTAAAATAGTGGGTAGTCAGTGCTGTAGGGTTTTTTTTTTTAGTCATAGATATACGTTGCTTTACTCTCTTATCGAGATATGTAATACCGACGTAAGTTGCTGGACAATTTAAACGCCATACATTACTTTTCTTATGCACGACGTTGTATTTCACTATCCAAAATAATCTCAACATTCCCTTTGTCTGCTACATGATCCTATCCCGCTTCCAAAAGTTTCACATCAAATTTCCAATCCGTTCTTACCCTAACGTAGAGGCCAAGGGGAAAATGCGGCAATGTTTAACGCATTCGAATCACTAACATTCAACACCCATCAATCCTTATTAAAATTTACATTATATTTATATTTATTTACCCAGTATTACAACAGCAAACCTGTTAGAATATTAACGGTGTTTTATTTAATCGTTAGTTAATCTCGTTGTGAAATATTGGTACGAACAACTGACAACTTCAGACTAGTTTCAACTCTATTCAACTTCTGTACAACTCCCACGGAGACATAGGTTGGCCACAAACCCTGGTGACAAGACAAACGGAGCAGAACTGCGTCTGTTTTACAACAAGGAAAATAAGTTAATAAAAAATATTTCAATATTGGTAGATGTATCACTCCTACCATTAGGTCTAGATTCACCGTACATCGTTCAAATCTACAAAACACTAACATATTCGTCATTAAAAATGTATTTGAAAATAACCAGGGGGGCATTAGTACGTTGAAACATTATGTATATCTATTTGGCCTCAAAATAGATTTGAAACAGCTAAACGACCGCTCGACGTCAACCGAAGTTATTGGGGCATATTTGAATACCCCAATTTCTGTTGGGTCTAGTTTAGCACTAGAATCGTCATCCTCTAATTGCACTGTATTTCCAGACAAAATGTCAGCTATAATCTGCATTTGTTTCCAACCTGGATTTTTCCCTAAAACTTCCATGAATTTCTTCTTCATTTTGTGTCCATTTTCCCCTTGTGCTTCTTCTAGTTTTTTAATAGCACTGTTAACTACAGCAATACTGTCTATCAGTGGCATAATTTGTGTTTCTAATGTTTTAATTTTATCTCCCAGAAATACGGCATTGGAATACATGTATGACAAATTATGTTTCAAAGTCGGGTTCACTATTAAAGTTTTGGCTTTTTCTATTGCAGCGGAATCAGAAGGTATCTTCGACAAAACATCTTGAATTTGATTGAAGTTCTTACAGTAGTACTCAGCTGCCATTAGCCACGTCCCCCACCTCGTGATAAGCGTGAGCTAGGCATTTAATATGGATAAGTTTCGGATAAAAAACTTTTATTGCAGATCTTGCTTTTATCATATAAGGAGCACCGTCTGATAGAAATAATAGAACATTTTCATGTTGAACTCCGCTTGGCCAAAGAAGACTCATGCATTCATTAAAATGCCTGGCAACGGTGGCATGATTACATTTTTCAAGTACCTCACAACTCACCAAGAAAGGTTGCGATGGTGAATCTGCGGAGAGTTTTCCCACGATTACGTGGACTACATATCTGCCTTCAACATCCGTCGTTTCGTCCATAGAGACCCAGATGGGTCCATTTTTTATGACGTCTCTGATTTTCTGTAGTGTTTCCATGTAAATACAATCGAGGTGGGATTTCCTCAGTATACTTTCGTGGGGGATGGATTTTCCTGTGTATTTTTCCAAAAACCTCGAACTCAGGGTGGCTTAATTTATGGAAGGGTATGTCTGCTCTAACTAGAGCTCGACATAAATCTGTATCGAAACCAGATTTTGCAGCCGCACTTGTGGAGGCTTGAGTCACAAATGTTTGCTGTAATTTTGAGTTCCTACCTTTGTTTTCCTTGTGTTTCGCTGTCTTTATATGCTGTGTTACCAAAAACCGGGTAGCTGTTGATACGGGTTTATTGCAACAAACACAATATAAAACTTCTCCATCTCCCTTAAAAGTCTCACTTGAAAACTCACGCACATACTTTCGAACAAGTTCTTTTGTCTTCGCAGTGACTTTCGGCATTTTAGTAAAAGTTGTTTCACAGTGGAATACGTATGAGAGACTGGCAAGAGTGGGCAAGCGGCAAGTGGAAAAAGCTGAGAAATGCGATGTTTGGGTGGAGGAAAAGAAAGAACTGAGGTCGAAACATTTCTATGAATCCAATTAAACCTATTCCATGAGAACACCAGTGGTACAAACACTATCCCTTTCTATATTAATTCCTAGAAAAAAAAAAGCAAGGCGGAAAGCGTTGAAGCAGCAACTGAATAAACACGAACTCATTCAAAATGTGTAAATGGAAGCGGCTCCTTTTCAATCATATATATATATATATATATATATATATATATTTACATCTCGCTATCATTGTGACGTCCTTTCAAGCTACTATCCTTGTGGCGTCCCCCAGTTCCGCTTAACTTTTTGGAAATTTTTTTCGTGAATATCCTTAATATCATCTCCACGATGTATGGGATGGGTTTATTTATCAATATACTTTCTTATTGTAAATATATATTTCCTTCACTTTTTCTTTCATATGTGCTACTATCTGACGTCCTTTTTTATTGACGACTTAGCGGCTTCCACGATATACAGAATTATTTTGAGTTCATTCCATCGATCATGTGGCGTCCGAGTTATTATACAATTTCATAACACTATGTGCCACCCGTTGTTCCGACTACTTTTCCCCCTCTACTTCCGCCTTTCGGAAAAACAGCCTTTGACGAACCGACTCTTAAGCACAATCAAACACAATTTGTCCGGATCGAGATGACTTGCACGGATAATTACATAAGCTAAAGTTCTGATTTTCAAACCGACTCTTGGACTATAATGTGTGTTTACTTTATCATTTTTATATCCGTAATTGTTATATAAATAAATATATAAACTGGCCAGACTTACGCCAGTTCATTGTTTTTTTTGTAGTTTTTGTATATTTATAGTTAAACAAATTACAATATATATCAAAATATATATCAAAATATGGTTTGAAATATATAAATTGTAATTTATATTATAAAGTGGTCAAAACATTTATCTTAACAAATATAGTTCGAAAATTGGGCAAGCGTTTTTGTTTACACAAAAGTTATGAAGTAAAGTTCAACATATACATAAGTATTATACAAGTAATAAACAAAAGTAAAACAATACCTAATGTGTGTATAAAATTAATACGGTTAATTTTTGATAAAGAAAATATACACATATTTAGTTAAATTCCACAATACTTGCCAATAAGGTTTTGCAAGCCATAATTTAAAAAAAAAGTGTAATTTTTTAACATATTTATTTTACAACATACAACATTCATGTTACGAACTATTTTTTAGTATACTGATTTTGTACAAACACTTTTATTTTTAGCCAATTTTTGTTGGACAAAATGGGATGAAGTGTAATTAACTTTTGACACTACATTTTTTTTGGAGCTTTTTTATGTTTTATATGATCCTTGAAAAACTTTTTAACTATATTTTTTTGTTCCGTTGTCCACGGAATTAAAACTCTAGTCTTCTTTGTCTTCATCTCTGCGGTTTTCTCGGGGAGTGTTTTCCTTTGTTCATTCTCTTGAAGTAAATTTTCTCGCTCCTCAAAGCTATTTGTAAAATCTGTCATTTTCGTCACCGCTTTCACCTTCAATAATTTCTTCTTCAAGATTTACATTTATTTGCTCAAGTGTCTTTCCTTTAAATGCTTCCGTCTGCCCGTTTTCCATTAGTATGTAATAACAATTTAGAAATCTTTGCAGTTTGGTAAACATCATCTGGAAGCCTGTATGAATTTTTATGGACACCTAATGTGTGACCCATAAATGAAGCCAACTGTTCTATTTCTGCTTCTTTTAAGTCAAAAAGTTGGGTTAATGTGGCAAGATGTTTACGCAGTTTTGTTGACGAAATAGCTTCTGGGTTTGATACGCCCGCTTCGTTAGCCATTTTTTTTCAATACTTTATAACCCACGATTGGAGTAGTACAACCTGGTAGGCCAAACAAATAAATATTTTCTTCTGGAACACACTTATTTCTGTATTTCATAAGTATCTTAACATCATTTTGAATTTCTGGGCTAAATAATACTGGAACTCCACGGCCACGTTTACCTCGTACAACAATTCTTTTGAACTTACTTAAGAGGATTTTTTCTGTTGTTGTGAGGGCTTGATTAAACTCCTCATAAGATGTGTCTTCAATAAAAGTTTCATATATGTGTAAAGGCACCCTTTGTAGTTCTCCAGGTCTTCTTCTATTCAAAAGAATTATCCGGCAGTAAATTGTGTGTAACAAATCGGTGTATGCTTTGCTGTTGCCATTTGAACTAATCAGTCGTCCCACAGAGTCTTTAGCTTTCGTCGTTAAAAATGTTTTCATCTGTTTAATGTCCTTCGCTAGGGGAACAATAGTTACTTTGTTCCATTTATTAATATTAAGAGTATTAGCAGCATTATGGCTGATGTCAAATTTCCAATTGCTATTGAAACAGCCGAATCAAAGTGGCCATGCGTGTCTCCAATTCTTTCTCTTTTTCAATCGAAAATTTGGCTTTGTTTTTAAGAACTTCCTGAATCGCTATGTCACAGCACTGTTTTAAAGTCCCTGCTATGTTCATAGCATAAGTTGGTGATTTAAAAACTTTACGCTCATTGTCATATAATGATATTTGTTTCACCGAATCAAAAATTGTATCATAGTATTGAGGTTGGAGTACGTCAAACAGACTACGTACATTAGGTTCCCTGTCTTTTATTTCTATCAACAATCTGGCCAATTCCCTCATTTTTCTGGAAACTACATTTATAAAATGTTTTTCTCTGTGTATTTTTAAGTATCTGGCACCGTATAAACAGATTAAAAAATCTTTTTTAGCTACTAGTGATATTTCATCAGCCCTCATCGTTGGAAAAACAAAAGATATTAAGTCTTTATCTATGTCATGTAAGGCGATTAAAAACGTTTGGGACATACTTTGCAACTGTCTGCTTCCGGAATTTTTCGAGCATACTTTTTTATGTCTCCACAAAAATTTTCGCGAGTACATACCCATGCATTCAGTACATGGCAAGTACTCAGTTTTGGCATTAATTTTGCGCAAAGGTTTTGCTGTTTCTCCGCCTTGGTAAAAATTTCCTCTTTTACGAATAGAGGTGATCAGTTCTTTTTGCTCCTTGGAGTTTAGCGGAAACGAAAGAATTTGGATCACTTCGGTCTCTGTTTTGTGATTCCTTATTATATGACGTGCAAAATTTTGCCGCACTTATATCAAAAGAAGTAACAGTCGGAACATATCAACCCTCTAAAAACCAAAATGTCCTCTCATTAATGCCTCGTTCGTCCAAACACATCCCACCAACAATAAAATTTTCAGGGTGAAGGTATATAAATAGGTGAACTATAAATTAATAAATTGATCAAGAGAAACTGCTGGGAAAAATACGAGATCCAAGAGTAAAAGTGCTGGGGACTTCATAAAATTTTTTCCTCCTGTTTGTTACATAGGGCAGTTCATACCAAACTGAAAAACGTTGGATGTACCAGATTCGACCGAACAGTTGTCGAGATCCAAGAGAAAAAGTCCTGGGGACTTCATAATATTNGGTATATATATAAACTTTTATGAATCGGATTTCAAATTTTTTTCGCCAGTTGTAATGAAATAGAATTGACTTGATGAGGCTGCAAGTTAAAATTCAGGTTACCATTTCAATTTAAAAGTTTTACATTTTTTAAAATTGAAAACCCCCGCAAATATTATAACGTTTGAAAGTAGAGCTAATGACAAATAAGTACTTAAACAAATTACTATTTGAAAAGAAAAAGACACTTTTTAACTTTTTTAAACTTCCGAAAAAAATCTGTAAATATTACATTGTTTAAAAGTAGAACTTACGATAAAAAAAAAACTGCTCAACATCTTTTCCACGTTAAGTAGTTCTGGAACAAACCAGGGGGGACACTAACTAGATGGAACCTGTATATCTAAAGTTTTTATGAAAAGATTTTTAAATGGTTTTCGACATTTTATAGAAAATCGAATATTGATTTGATGAATCCGCCAATGAAAACACAGATTTCTGTTTTTAAAAAACTTGTTTAAGGAAATGAAAAATCCGTAATTATTGCAATATTTAAAAATAAGCTTGTGAGTGATAAGAAATGTTTATTTTTTTTCTATGTTGAGTAGTTTATGAGCAAACTAGGGGGATCACTAGCAAATTGACACCCTGTATATCAATAAAAGTAATATTGACTTAAGATTACATGCTTAAATTACTTAATGAAAACGTAAAATGGCTATTGACGTTGAGCCTGATCTAACAGGCATAATTTCTTTCCCGATTTCACTCCATAGCTTCTCCCTGGATATTTCGTTGGTGATTAACCTTGGATTTTTGTTTTAAAAAAATGGCCTATATAGTCGCCGTCGCGTTTGCATTATTCGCACGCTACCAGTGGAGGTGGTTCCCAGTACTTCTACTATTCGGTTTTTGGCGTCTTGTTCTCTCGTCGACCTCTGTCGCTCGTGTAGATCTAGCCTTAAACGAGGGTTTGTGTGACTGGATTTGTGAAACTTCTTGTAACGACTACTTCCCGGACATATTGAATGTTAAGGTCATACTGAATGGTAAGTTTGGATACATAGAAAGGAACATTGACGATGGTTCGGAAGATTTTAGATTGTAAGGATAGGATGCATTGGATGTAGGAACTTTTTGTTCAACCTCCAAGTTCGATGTCGCAATAAAGTATAAAATAGTTTATTAATGAGTCATTTGTTTTGTTTAGTCAGTTTGGATCGTTTGTCCAACAATTTTTTAAGAAGTCTGAAGCGTATGTTTAGTTCTTGTCTTCCAAGTTTTGTGTGTGCGGGTTCCATGTAAATCTTTGTCAATGAATAGCCTAAGTTAGCGGAGTGCGGACTACTTAGCTGAGGAGAAAAGGCTACTATTGTAGTAGATGGGAACAGGGGGTTTCTCCGAAGGGTGAAAGTGACACGTTCACATTTGTGTATATTTATTGCCATCTTCAACCGCTTCAAACTATGCTCAAGGTATGTGATATAGGTTTGCAGGTCGCTGATTCTGATCGCAGATCTTTATGAGAACAAAGGATGGCCGTATCTTCCACATAGGTGGTGAGGATCGTTTCAGAAAGGGCAGGAATGTCTCCGGTATACTGGTGTAGAGGATGCATCCTAAGATACTTCCTTGACTTGAAAGTACCTGTCGGATCGGGTAGTAGGTAAAAGGGAGAACTTTCTTAATCTTCCAGAGCAGCTCGAGTGGTTAACCAGTCGAGGATTGCTTCACTTATATACATCGGAGCAGCACTTATGCTCAAGAGCGGTAGCGATATTGTCTGGCACTGTTGAACAGTGGAATGAGAAATGAAGGATGGAAGAATGTGTTTAAGCAGGGGTTTTTCCAGGATTTTGCAATAAAGAAAATACAAATTTAAGTACAACGTAGTCACTACATACCTAGGATATAACAGCATGGGTTTCACTATTGTTTTGTCAGACGTTTACGTAGGACTCCCACGTCACAGAAAACCGTCACGAATCCCCAACAGACAAACACAACACATTTAACAATAAAAACTCATAAACTGAGAAACTGGTACAAAATCGGAAAACCACTATTACAAAACATTTATTAACAACAGAACACATATATAGTTCACACCATTCAAACCACTATACCAATTAAAACGGATGGCGAATGATGAAACGAGAGGATAGACAGGCCCGAATGATCAGTAACGGGCAAGTTCCAAGTTTATCACTCAGACTACAGGAGAATGTCTCACGACAAACAATGGCAAAATCTGAGCAATGACAGGAGGAAAAATTGTCATTCCTATGTTTGTACATAAATAATTAATCAACAGTTATAAAATGTAAACATAAATCTCCCCAGAAATAAGATTTTTTGAAATCATCGCTATAATTTAGTAGTAAGAAACGAAAAATAATAATGAAAGGTGGGGCTGGACGTTTGCCGCAGCCTTAAATAAATGTCCGTTTTTGGAATATTTAAGTGATTAATATTTGATAAATTATTTAGAAGACAAATGAACAATTTGAAATATTTTGACATGGATTTTCAGTTTAATTCGTTACAAGGTAGCTTTGTCGTTAACTGTTGGTTTGCTTTTTTTCTACAATAGATTATAAAAATTGGAAATATTTTTATTTCTTTGAGATCCTTCTGAGAGGATATCGGTACGTCAGGGTATTTGCACTTTTTGAAATTCGTTCGTTACCGTTTTGCTTTTTCTATCATCGCAGGGTTAGTCTGTCAGACACGTTCGGCATTTCGCAATGTTCAGTGTGTCTTTATATACAAAGAGTATTTTTTATTTAACGAAGTTGCTCATTTTGATCATCGACCTTTTTCGACAGAAAAAAGAAAACAATTGCAATTCAACTGGAAGAAGCATAAAAAAATAAATTATATTGGAAATTCGGTCGTGACTGATCATTTTTGTCTACATGATAAATAGACAAAAAACAGTATAACTGACAAAAGATATATAAATAAAAATGAAATAAAAATAATAAAAAGCATTGCACGCAAGAACGGCTACAACATAAACACGATCCGCAAAATTAAACAAAACGTACGAACTAACGAATCTCTTCAGTAAATTAGAAATTGAAACTACACTAAAAGACAACGTACAAAATCGGCAAACCACCAATACAAAACATTGACAAAACAAACCTTGATAAAAATTGTATAACCGTCATAACATGCCAAAATAAGACAAATAGATTGGACAGACAGGATGAAAAATAAATGACAGACACAAAGAACATATAATGACAGTTTAGGGACAATGAGGACCAAATGGGGAAATCTCAAAATTTATCTGTACTTTGATTTTCTTCCAATTTCCTTCTAAAATTCCGAGTTCTTCTGGACATGCTGGAGGGCTTAACCCCAACTCCATGCTGTGTGTCGCCAACGAGGGGTCAAACCAATTTAAAATATTTTTCCTGTTTGGGGACCAACGCGGTCTTCAACAGTATTTTCCTACGTAAATATAGCATTTCTTTCGATATCTAATCCTTGTGAATATTTGTTTTTGATAGGTTTACATATGAAAATGTATTCATTTGGATCATCCTGCTGTACGGTGATATGCCCATAATTACGCAAAGTAATCATTTTTAAAAAAAAAGGAATTAAATAGGGGTCTGAGGAGGCAGAGTGGGTGAGCTTGATCCCCGCGTTCGCTACACCCAAGCAGATAGTTGCACGTTAAGCACTCCTGTATGTATTTATGTACGTTAAAATTAAATTAATAATTTGCTTATAATTAATTATTTAATTAATATCTTTAATTAATAAATCTTTATTTGTATTTTGGTTTGCTTTTGTGAAACAAGTAGATGGGAAAAAACTTTGCCCGACCAATTTCAGCCAACAAGGCAACAACCTATCATATTTCATATTTAAATGGCCATAACGAATCGTAAATAAGGATCTAACGATAACCCTGTAAATCTAACTTGGGGCAGTCCTTTTGGAGCCTAACAGCCTGTCCGACCAAAATGTTATTTAAAGTACACAAATGAACTTGAATGACCTTTCCAAGGTAGAAAGTTTTTTCTTTATGAAATATTCCTTGTGAGTCTGAGAAACAATATTTTGGAGAGAATAATGAAAAAAGACCGGGAGGGGATTATTTAAATGAGGACGGAGAGGCGCAAAATAAATTATGTCGTCAGAGGTCCTTTGAGCGGGATATTTTATTTTTCAATGAAGTTAATTCATTTTGAGTGACTAAGATTAGAGTAACCCCTATGAGAATTTATAATTTGATTAGTATCGTCTATGAGACCCGCCGGCTAAGGAGACATGCGGGAGCGTTTAAATAAGTGAAATAAATTTTAGAGGTGATTCTGATCAGGTAGTATGGGGCAGGGGAAGTCAGAATGTGTAGCTCCCACGAGAAAATGCATGGCCTAATGGCGAGCGATCTTCACCACTCAAAACATAACTGGCAATTTACTATGCTGAAAATGTCAGTTTTATGCCTTATCCGGCTAATAAAGGATATCCTGATATTTATTAGTTAGTTTGCAGTATCACATGACTACATCGAATAGTTTTAACTTTAGCTTTAATTAAGAAAAATATACATTGCAATTGTAAGCTTCCCGTAGGGAAAGAATGAAAGATATAAAACTTCTTAAGATATTTTATTTTGACAGGGATAACCGAAGAGAAAGCTACATTATATCTACTGTACAATACAGTAAGCAAGAATATCCTATTATTGAGGATCGGTAGTATTCGGCCATAAGAGTGTTCACCCTACGACTCGGAGGAAGACCTGCGCTCTATCCTAAGTACAACTCTGAAACAAAATCACTCACCTATATATATTACGCAGGGCGGGCGACCAGGACCCGAGGGGTTAAAAGCCTGGGTAGGCCCGTACCCCATCCCTAAAAGGTCCGGGACCTGGTGGACTCACGAGTCCTGTATAAACCTTTTGGACCTATTTACAAACCCCAAGATTGTGGACCATTTTATCCTGGGGAGTGTTTTAGTTATGTCCTCTCCTTCGAAAGTATCAAATCTTTCCCTAGCATACCTATCGCATTCTGCAAGGTAGTGTCGAGCCGTTTCTTCCTTTGTTTCGCAGAAGCGGCAAAAAGGGTCTGGTAGAGTACCCATTATAAAGAGATGTCTAGTCAAGGGGCAATGGCCCGTTAGGATACCTATCAGCCTCCTAATTCCCCTCCTAGAGTGAGAGAACAACCATTTTGTTTCTTTAGGTTTGATTTCCTTCAAAAACTCCTTCGATTGCCTGCATCCGGGGGACATATTTCATTCTTTAAGGAATTGTTTCATACCCCAGCAACTTATACTCTCTTTCGCTGTGCTTAAAGAGTGGGGCAATACTGGTTGTGGCCTGATGAACTCAGTATTTGATCCTTCCTTGGCCAGGCTGTCCACCTCTTCATTGCCATAGTGCCCCTTATGAGCAGGTATCCATATGAGGGTTACCTTATTCTCATACCTGGTAGTAATCCTATTAATGAGTTCAACGGTTTCCTCTACCAGCCTAGATGTTGATAACTCTTTTTGTAGTGATTTCAGACTGGCCTGACTGTCGGAAAAAATTTTAATAACTTTTCCCTTAATATTGCTATCCATAAGTGTTCTGCAGCAAACATTGATGGCCCAGACCTCTGCCTGAAAGACCGAGGTGTTATTACCAAGAGGGGAGGAGATGCTGATCCCTAATTTAGGTATGTGTATTCCAGCACCGCTTCCCTTTTCCTTAATGAGTGAGCCATCGGTGAAGCAGTCTATGCTACGATGGTCATCATCAGACCTATAGTTATAGTCACAGGGAGTAACTACCTGAAAGTACTTTTGCCCTAAAGGTGTTTTCACCTTTTTATCGCTTACGCCCAGTAGTTGGTTGTTGACCTTACTCAATAAATGTAGAATTTTCGAGTGTCCCATATTATTTCCCTTATGGTTCCAGCTGCCTTCACTGACTAATCTATAGCAGCTGGTTAGTGCTTTAACCTTGACCTCAATGTAAAGAGGTGTAGTGTTAGTTATCACTTCCAAAGCTAGGGTTGGTGTAGTGGGAAATGCTCCCGTCATCATCATACAACCTAGTCTTTGGAATGACCTTAGCTTGTTAATAGCCCCTTTGTTTTCTAGCCCTTTCCACCAAACTAGGGCTGCAAATAGAAATCTTGGTAGTATAATCGCGGTGTATATCCATTTGGCCACCCATGGTTTAATACCCCATGTTCTACCAACGATTCTCCTACACTGCACCATGGATATAGTGCCTTTCCTATGTATGTTTTTAATGTGGTCTTTCCAATCAAGTTTCCTATCTAGCGTTATCCCAAGGAATTTGATTGAATCCTTTAATTTTAATTCAATACCCTGGCATTTTGGGTTTTTAAAATTGCCTAGTGATCTTCTCCTGCTGAACATTATCAGTTCCAGTTTTGCAGGATTTATCGAAAGACCTTTGTCACCACACCATCCGGTTAGCAACCCCATCGCCTCCTTCATCAGTAGTGATAGAGTCAGAGGATCCTTACCCGTGATCATTATGGTACCATCGTCTGAAAATAATTGGCTATAAAAGCCTGAGTTATTCAGAACCTCTAATAAGCCATTTACAGTGATTAACAGTAGAGGGGATAAGCAACCTCCCTGTGGACAGCCTCCTGTGACCCTGATTCTCAGAGTACTGCTACCTAAGCACATATATACCATCCGACCCTCGAGGTAGGTTTTCACCCATCCTATGAGGTGTTGGTCGACGTTATATTTATTTAGTGCTGCTATGGATATCAAAGAAGCAACCTAGTGTATAATCATTATTGTATAATGATTTCTCTATCCTTCCTACAAGTGAGTGCAATGCAGTTTCTACTGATTTTCCTGGTAAATAGGCATGCTGATTAGGATGTATCAAGGTATTGATACCACAGTCATGTCTAATATACTTATCTAAAATTTTCTCTATAATTTTAATGAAAATAGAAGATATACTTATAGGTCTGTATGACTTAGGTAATTGATAAGAGACCCTACCTGGTTTGGGTAAGAAAATTACCCTTGTTTCCTTCCAGCATTTTGGTATGTACTCCAACGCCAGACTACTCCTTAGGAGATCCCAGACAGCACTGGATAGACCAGGCGTATCCTGTTGTAGGAGGGCAGGAAATATTCCATCCATC
This sequence comes from Cimex lectularius, assembly GCF_000648675.2. Taxonomy (NCBI): domain Eukaryota; kingdom Metazoa; phylum Arthropoda; class Insecta; order Hemiptera; family Cimicidae; genus Cimex; species Cimex lectularius. The sequence continues at coordinate 1,756,472 of NW_019392658.1, read as the reverse complement.
CCTGCTGCCTTGAACTTCTTGAAGGACCATACCGCCCATTTGTATGCGTCCCAAGAGATCACTTCATATGCCTTACTCCAGTTCGGCATAGGTGTATTATCCATGGTTTGGATGTCGGAGGAGCCTGACCTTGGGAAATGTGCCCTTGCCATTAGGTTCAGTGTCTCCTCGCTTGTTGTGGAGTACACCCCGTTTTCGTCCTGCAATAGACCTAGTGGATTAATATAATCCTTTTCCAAAAGTTTAAAAATTCGAGCACTTTCCTTAATATTCTCTGTCTTCAGACAATATTCCCTCCAGGCCTTTCGTTTGGTTCTCCTCAACTCTTTTTTGTAATCTTTTTTCATGGAGAGATATTCTCTCCAAGACTGTTCAGAGTTCCCCTGCAGGGCTTTCTTGTGAAAGACTCTGACCCTAGGAAAACCTCGCACTAGCCAGAGCTCTGTTCCACCAATGATGTCGGTTCTGGCGTAGTATTTTTTCAGGGCATGCCTCCGTATATGCCGAGCTGATGACCTGAATAATTCTATTAGCAGCCTGCTCCAGCTCTATTATGTTGGTAGGAGCAGGTGTACTACCTGTAATATTATTATTAATATTATTAATGTAGGACTCTCTCATCACTCACCTAGGATGACGGACTGGACTCCCTGAATCTGCTTCATTCCGAAATTTAACTTCTCTGCTTCATTCCAAATTACTCTTCTCTTGCAGCGCGGCCAGTTTTTATTCGATTTTGAGAACCATTGAAGCTGGAGTGAATTTGAAGACCGATGATTGATCAACCGTGAGAACGAGCCGATTTGCACTCTACTGTCTAGTAGCCTAGATAGCCCCGATCTCTCGTTTCTTTATTACAATTACTTTATATTAACATACCACCATGTAATTACTTTAAATATACCACTAAATACAAGCCAACTACAGTATAGTAAATACAAGGTATAAATAAAACAATCCAATTTCACTGGCACGCTCTTTACACTACCTCCCATTTTCTAAAAGTGAATCCCGGGAGGATTCACGTCCCTTGACTTTGGGTAGTGCACCGAGAACTCATCCAACTCGGTGCCTTCCTCCTCTTGGTTGTCCGTATACGCTGGCGTCTCGTAAGCAACAGCCCCACTCTACCGAGAACCAGCACCCTTGCAGTCATTCCTATGCCGACGTAATTTCCAGTTTCCGTGCCTCGCCCCTGCCTCCTTAACCTCCGGGCGCTCCATTGCTGACATCAGTTTTCCTAGTCAGCAAACACCTGGTATCATCCTTCCATCCGCTCGGAGCTGTGCCAAAGCCTCTTCTATCTTCCCAGGTTGCTTTATCACTACAGGAGGATTGGCCCAGACGGAGCTGGCCATAGTGGAATTTATAGTACCAAGTTACCAAAGAAACAGGTAGGCAATCATCATCCATCCACATTGAACACCCTTCCTTGACTCTTAGCTCCCTCGGTGGTGGTTACGTTTCGACAGTGTATAGTCACCCAGGTGGTATCCTCGTTGATACTGGGGTGGTTTCACCTCGGCCTTCTCCTGTCCTAACCTCAGCTTGCTCCGACTAGCTCCTCTGGGTCATGACATTATCCTCTCTTGCGCTAAGAGGACTATTCCTGATAGCCTCAGGTGGCTCTGAGTCATCGTCGCTGTTGCTATCCTCGTAGGGCAAATAACAGCCTCAGGACGCCTGCCATACTGTCATCTTCGCCATCGCCTTCATCTTCGCCATTTTACAGGTCATAATCGCTTGACGGGTTTTAGACGGTTGACATTACCACACTTCTTCTGCCGGTGATTAGTTTTACCTCAAAGTCTACCGAGCTTTTCCTGCCATCCAGGAGCAAAGCAGGTTGGGGCACGTGGTTCTCGGGCGTAGATTAGATAATTCGGGGATAAAAAGATCCAAAGAAGCCAGTCACGCCCGTCCTTCGTCGTGCAACAGACTAAACTCCCTTTCATTGTTCGATGAAACCGCTCCACCAACCCAAGGAGGGGTTTGCAATTTCTTAAGTCCCAAGATCTGGCAGACCGATTTCATACGCTCCGAGAAAAATTGCAAATCACTCCTTACCATCCGGGGTGTAACGGGATGCTGGAGTGGCTTGACATTTCGAATATTGAACTAATTGACTAAGAATCTCAATTAATCAGAAGAATAATAAAAAAGTGGGGGCGTGGTGACCGCAAGGATTAGTCTTTGACACGGCGCTCATCACTGTAAGGTAAAGGTCCCGGGTTCGAATCCAGCGGCCCTGCATTCGAACCCGACATACTTACAAATGGGCTTTTTTTTTTCAAAAACACCGGCACCCTGAGAGTTTCTATGACCTTTGCTGTTGCGAACCCTCGTAAAAAAAATCCTACATACCAAATGGAAAATACTAAGCGCAACATTCAAACAGATACTACGGGCTTAAGTTCAATTTATGAAGGTCTTATTAATTTATATATCTAATAGTTGAACTTTACAACAAAGGAATAAAAGGCGATATTTATTAAGATTGGTAAAAATTATTTCTATGAAAGGTATGTGATGGTAGAAATAGCAGAAGGAGAAAGTAAACTTAGGATATCCACAAGGATCCAATCTGGGACCATTAATATGGATATTGTCCCTCAATGAGCTAATGGAATTGACGGAGCCTAAACAGATACTAGCAGAAGCATTTATGGACTATTTAGTCTTAGTTGTAGGAGGAAGGAGTGTCAAGGAAATAAGAAAGAAGTGAGGAAGCACTAAACCTTGTTAATTAATGGTGGAAACTCTTCCTACTTGAAGTTTTTGTGCCTGGCACCATTAATTAACAAGGTTAACCAAGATTAACCAAGATGCAATTTCTAAAAGGAAAAGTTGCGAGCTCCAATCAATCTAAAATTGTTCTCAATGGAAAAGTAATAACACTGGAAAAAACAATATGCTAGGGTATAGTTATGAGCAACAGTTTCAATTCCAAGCAGCCACATTGAAAAGATAAGGATGGATTTACATTTGTATGATTCATCTTTTCTACTGGTAAGTTTGCAGTATTAAATACCCAAAAATTCGAGTTCAACATTAAACGATCTTGCTTTCAACGTCCAGTGAATGCAATATAGCTGACCCGAGTACAGTAGACTTCTGACACTTGGCGCAACGAAAATGTGATCCCAAACTTGTGAAAGTTCACCACTACCTACTGTTTATTCGTTGAAAAGTTGAAATGAAGCAAGGAATGATGATGTGAATCACATTCACCTCATTTCATTGGATTCGAACAACGAGATGATTGATAATCTAAATTTGATGCACCTGCTTAAGAGGTACTTTTTGACAAAAGTTACAACTTGACTTCATCATATCAGCATATTTCGAAACAAAAGTATGCATGGGGCGACAATTCGGTTTTTGGAAGTAGGTTCGAAACGACGATGTAAAACCTTAATTCCTAGTCAGAGGTAGAATCTTAATTTGGTGCCGCTGAAAATCGACCGAATTTTGTAAAATCGGAATCCGTTTGTTTCGATGCGCTTCGTCAAACCACCCTTACGTGGGTCTAATATGGACAAACCACGATTAAGAAATATAATCCGTAACATCTCAAGTTTTCAATTGTTTTATAGCAGCAATGGGAGCACAAAACTTATCTAAAACAGAGACAAAAACCTTCCCGGGATTCGGCCTCCAGTGTTCGAAATCCAAAATTTCCTCTTTAACCCCTTTATCCTCATAAGTCATTCGGGATGCCGTATATCTTTCTTTGCAACTGTTCTATGTTTTAATTTCATTTTTTAATTTGTCGAGAAAACACTAATTTATTCCAATTATAGCAAGGTTTAACGCAATAATGGGCTATGTTTTCAACTCTCTTCCATTACCTCTAATCGCTAAATAAAACATTTCGCTCTGAATACAGATGGAGTCAAGTTCTAATTAAGTTAAACCTAAAGTGTAAATCTGTTTCCCTTATTCTCTTGAAAGTTTGTTTTGCGAGCAGGGAATAATCTGGGGTCGTCAAGTTTTCAACGATTACACACAAATCAACCAAGATGAAACAATTTTTCAAAGGATAATGGGTATCCTCTATTCTCTTGATATATGGAAGTTCGGCTATATATACTTGAGATTGACGTTTTGTTATAAATGACCTGCCGTTTACAACTACTATTACGATCGATAACCGTTTTCATGATTTTATTAGAAGAATTTTGGAAAAGGATTGATCTCAACCAATTTTCGCTCTTTAATTAGCAGTGGACTTGAAAATTAATTATCTATGTGTACATTACTATATTATAAATTAACATGCTATATTAATAAGAAGTTCTTTTCAGAGGATCTTCGGAAGAGGTCAAAACACCATGTTATTTAAATTCCTATTAAGGTTTTAAAGCCCTGAAGATGACAGTATAAAACTGTCGAAAGCTCGGCGAAAACCGTAAGGAAGTTTTCTCTGTTTTGACCTCTTCCGAAGATCCTCTGAAAAGAACTTCTTGTATCCAGCAGGTCGATAATCTATTTTCATCGTTACATGCTATATTAATATTTTCTTTAAGAAACTTGACTGGATTAGTTTTATTAATATTCAATCCTCAAATAAACGTATAAGTAAGCCAAAATAAACCGCATTGATATATAGATAGATAGAAATACTTTACTGTACAACTTTGTGCACGTCATGAAACATATTTATAAAAGTATATACAACATGGAATTAAATCCTTCTGTCGTCGGATGTCCTGTTCTGAAGCTACTCGACGAAAATGGTATAATTTTATGAGCAAAACCATGAAATAAATTGTTAATTAAATTCTAAGAGCAAAACCGTGTAATAAATTGTTAGTTAAATTCATTATATCAAAAAACTGGTATTCAGGTGTTTTGATCAATTTTCTACCAAACCATTAAAAAAAATTTAAAATAAAAACTAATAAATTTTTGATCTCGTTTAATTTTGTTTATGTTAAAATAAGTATGTAGTAATTTATATAACGACAATAATACATGTAGTTTGAATAAAAATATGAGTTTCCGGTTCTTTTGTCTTCGACTGTACTCGATGCTACCCGACGAAAATCTGGACAGTGGGGATCGCAGAGCAGTAGGTTAGCGTGGCATAGCATCGGGCAGATGTGCACGGGGGTAATACAATCTTATTGAAAAATGGACTTGGGATTTGCGTTGGGTAGCATCGGGTAGCGTCGCATCTCGTTACATCGGGTAAGTGTGTTTCCGGCTTTAGGCTACATTCCAATCGAACCGAGAATTTATTTTTGATCCATTGTCTGACAAATCCACGTTTTGGAGGTTTGTAAGCCACAAAAGATACCGAAAGGTGTGCTTATTGACTTTCATTGGCCAATTTATCGCCTCTTATTGCCCCTCTGCCCTAGCGCCCAGACCAGAAGGGTAATTTTGTTGTATTTCTGCAATGTCGGCCAGGACCCTAATGCAGAGCAAAACGACTCTGGACTTGACTAGCAATGCGGTAATTGCCCTTCGTGCCTTATCTTAAATTATAGGCAAGGACTTTGGAAATACGTAAAAGTATATGTTATGATTCTGTACATTGATAACTAAAGGTAACAAAAAAAAATGTGTGGTATTTAGTGACTGTTAATGATTATTAAGAGATCGTGAGATGCGGTCTGGTGTGATGTAGGTTTCAGAAAAACATTTTCTTTATCGTGCCAACGTTTCGATCTTTATTCAGATCATCTTCAGGGCCTGTGATTTATAAACATTGTTTACATTATACAAATACATGTAAGATGGAAAATATAGAAATTTTATGTTTAATCAAAGTATTTGTACTCACTCAAAGTGAGTGTCTTCTGTGTAGATGTGTCATCTCACTACTCACTAACACTCTAAACACGACACACAACAATGACAACATAAAATTTCTAAATTGTTGTTTGGCTCCAGATGTACAGTGAAATCCCGTGGGCTAGAGATAACAAGAGTTCAACAATTTTAATATCAATACAAGTAGAAAACAGAGAAAACACATTTATTGTAATTTAGAAACGATTTTTTTTAAATCGAGAATTCCCGCTGTTGCCTCACCCCCTAATTCATCACGTATTCAATCATTTCTTTCTCAACCGCACTCTGCTTCTCCACCACTATCGCCGAACCCATTAAAATCCGGGAAAATCTCGTGAAAATGTAAAAAAATGTAAACTTGCCAGCGTGGTTGATACACCGTTAACCGTTACTTTACCCTCGTCCATTGTATGAAAATTGAAAACCCAGCTTTTAACGTAATTTGTGAGAGCATTACCAGGGTCAGCGATATACTCCGAAAAGGCACATAATAAATCATCTCTAAAATCCCAGCTGTTCTGTTAACGTATAAAAATAAACCAATTTAACCTTATACCTTAAAGTACGAGTATAGACGTTTGATTCGTTAAATCATCAAAAATTGATGACAAATGTGACTGCAATAGGATTAAACGAAACGATGAGATTATTTGCTATGTCAACACTATAGTAAATAATTGCGATGTATGATCGACGTTTTAGCATTTAGATTCAAGTCATGTCGCGTCGATATTCTTGGCATTGTAACCCGTTTTAACCTTTTGTGTTTGTTCCAACACAATCATACTAGAGCAGTGTGCTGCTGACGTTATCAACCATATAATTAAACAAAAAAGTATAGGCCGATTAATGGAAAGTTTCGTGAACCTCAAGTATTGTGATAACGTGGCCATTTCCCTTGGACAAACAGCCAGACTACGACTTATTAACATCCAAGAAGGATGGTTATATTTGATTTTATCATGACAATTTCGTGTACATGAACCTATTTGAAACCATTAAAAAATAAACTTAAAATCAAAAATATTTTAACAAGTTACGAACAAAACCGAAACGGAAGGCAACTTGGTCAAGAGTACAGGATTTCTACAAACAAATTGATAATAGGAGTTTCACCAAAAAAGGTGATTGGGATGAGTTACATTCTAAAATATAGAATTTGCCACTGGAAAGATACAATTAGAAATTTTAGCTGGAAGAGTATTTTAAAAATTTGATGATTTGTGGTTATCACTGACGAGCCAACAGTATAATAATACCCAAAGAATTAATATTTTTAATTTTGTTTTCGATGATGTTCATCCTCAGAAACGTTTAAAAATTGAAGAACCAATTGAAATTACATTGAACCGGAGAAACCAAGATCACTGCCGAATTGTGTGGTAGTGCAGCATCCAGTTTTTTATTAACCAGTTCAATAATTGTTTAAAAAAAGGGATCGTTATCTTGGTGCTTTGAAAAAACACCTCAAATACTAGCACCAAACGAATGCTTAATACCTTGCATCAATACGTGCGGATGTGGAATTTAAAAGTTAAAATCAAAACAGGTGAAGGTGTGTAATCAATATGTTCGTCATATTCCTGTTTCTTCGTGCATAAATGTAATGGGCGGATGGAAGCAACTTCTTAAAAAAATACGTAAATAATTTTTCAAATTCCTCGTATCACTCTCCACCCCAAATTTGCGCATACATAAAATAGACCGGCTAGGACTATTAAACTCTTTTAATTTTGTCCTATATGATGCCAGATTATTGTCCATTAGCTCATTCCATATTGAATTTAATGTAGATTTTGGTTTCTTAAGTTTTTCCTTATGGTTTTCAACAAAGGAAAACTTTGCGTAAGTAAAATACCTAAATATTTATAACAGTTAACTACTTCAATTACTTTTCCGTTATAAAACCAATTTTTTACCTTTTTCCGTCATTGCGAAATATCATTATTTTTGGCTTTTAAACATTAAATTTTAAATTCCAATAGCTATTTGCAAATTTCTTGTCAAAGGTACGAGGGGTATTCACGATGTTTGTCAGATGTTAACTCGTGTTAACTCGAATAGAGAAATGTACAGTAAGATCGTGAACACCCCCTTCTTTTCTTAGCATGTTAAACGTTAATTTTTCCGCAATGCTGCGCATGCCGATTGGTAGAACCAAAACTAAAGCTGTAACAGTACTTGAAGGCTTGTTGTTGTTTGTTTTGGTTTTCTTTTGTGTTAAATTGTAAGATGCCAGAAGTAGATAAAAAAGGAAAATTAATCAACTCTTTCATTCAAAATGCTATATATGCACTCAAAAAGTACTAACAAATGACACGCTTCAATTCGGCCGACGTACCTAACTTGTATCCTAACGTCTAACAGCCTACAACTTTATAGGATAGGGGACGTATCTATTATGAACGAGAGTATAAGGACAGGTCAGAAATTAAAAAAAAGAAATTCATTGGTCTGATTTAATTAATGCGTATTTAAGAATAAAAAATACGTGTAAACAAAAAACAGCTGTTAAATTCATGGCTGCCATGTTGGTTACCTACGCCCTAACGGATAGCAATGTGACTACATTTTCGACCTAACATCTAACATGGGCCCTGGCCTGTTAGATCGAGCAATGTTAACTAGCCGACTCATACAAGTCTACGTCATCATTTTTGTCGATCTAACAGGACCTAACAGAGTTAACAGGGTTAACCCAAAGATCGTCAATACCCGTAGTATTAAAAATCAGAGCTGAGGCGCTATAATTTGCATACATATTTCGGTGAACACGATGAATATTTTATTTGTCCAATTTGCAACTGTCAAGGAAAAGATCTGTATCATTTTCTCCTTTTCTGCCCTGGATATAATGACTTCCGTTTAAAGATGCTTCAAATTGATAAAATAGATAAATTTTACATGCTGAGTTTACTGAATGGAAAAAATTGGCAGTTGCTATTTAGCTATTGTAAAAGTATTTATGTATTTTTTAAAGATTACTAATGATTTTTCAATATTTACGGCATCCGAAATTTATATTATAATTGCATTTAAAGACATTTTTCTTTCAATAAGTATTCTTTATTTTTGTTTCTTAATGAATTAAATAAAATGAGAATCCTCAGAAGTCTTAGGTCATTGAATCTGTTCTAAGTAATAAATATACATACAAAAATTAAAAATATAAATGTATATGTAAAATAATAAACACCTATCTATCTACTAGAATGGATGCAATACGACGTTTCTTCTTCGACCACTCGATCGATTTCTGCGCGAAAACTCTTTTGAAGTCGTTTTTGCGAGTCACAAGACACACAAGTACAATCTTAAGCATAATTTTCATGAATAACAAATGACCCTTTGTGAGGTCTAGAAAGAAAAATGATTTTTTGGAAACGTGCAATACTTCGGCAACAAAACTTCTAAGATAAATTACTGAAACAGACGAATAAATTGCAGGAATTTATCTCGTCTCTCTCGTCTGGAAATCTCTCGACAGCAAAGCCGCAAAGTAAGTGCGAATCGGGTACTTTATTGTTCCCTCCAACAACTGGCGATCTTAATCATACTTTCATTCGGCAGGAATTGGAGATCTTAAAGTTGCGGTAATCAGATTTATTCTTTCATAAAATGACGAATAACAGTAATTTTAGTCTATTATATTTAGTGGTCTATTGTCCAAATCACTTCTTTCAATTCATTAATCTTTGTATGTGAGGTTTTGGTTGAAATGAAAAAGCTAGTGCTATGAGCGGGATTCGAACCCACGACCTCCGGCTGAATACGCCGCTGCTCTAGCACTAGCCATCGTGACTTCGATCCACTCGGACACCAAGTACCCATCTCAACCTACAACCTTTCGAATTTGAATTGAAAAATGGTAAAAAGAGGGCAAATTCGAAAGAATGTAGGCTTAGATGAGGACTTGGTGTCCGCGTGGATCGAAGTCACGATAGCTCGAGAGCTGGGGTAAGAAGAGGTCCACGAGCCGAGTGTTGGGCCCTGAGGTTATTTTCATTGAGCCTTCTTCTTACAGTCCTGGAGGAAATCGAAACATTACGGACTTTTCTTAACAGATTTCTTATCTTATTTCCTGTAATGCTACGTTTTCGTAGGGATGAATCTATCGACTCTCTGGTCCGTAGACCTAGGCAGTTGCTGCCCTGGCCGTCTACTGTGAAGCTCCGTTCATATGAAGCGCCGAAGAACCCTTCCTATTGTTTAGGCTTCAATTCGCACGGGACGAGTTCTATTCACAAATGAGATGAGAGTTGTAATAAAATCTTCAGATGGGCGGCAATTTCAAATGGAGACGCTCAGGAGAAAGGTATGCGACATGCTGTATGATTCCTCAGGAAGCATCCACGGTGGGTCATTGACGTTTTGAGGTAGCATTTCCTTGGACGCCCGTAACGAATTGCTTGTTGTGCGAGGAGGATTTCTAACTTCACAGAGGTACTTACAACACATAATCGAAGAACATGTAGTGCCATTTGCCCTCCACATAATGTGAGATTCTTGCTAATGCAGGATAATGCCAGACCACCTAGAGCTCGTATTGTGGATCACTACTTGAATGAGGTTAAAATTGAGTGCTTGGTGTGACCAGCTCGAAGTCCAGATTTAAATCCAGTCGAACACATTTGGGATTGACTTAAGTGACTAGTACGACGGCAAAACCCGGTCCTAACACCCTAAACGGCTGTTCTTAATGAATGGGAAAGAATTCCTCAGGAATTTTCCAGAAATCTTTCCAGGGAATGCAACGTCGTTTAACGGGCGTGCTTCGTGCCAGAGGAGGAAATACTCGTTATTTAGGGTACAAAAAAGTTTTTTTAAACATATTTTTTTTTTAGAATTGGGTAATAAATATTTTCTTTTTAAATGTCTAATAGTTATTTTTACAACCAATACAATTTTTGGTATACAAAATATGAATAAACCTAAATTTATGAGTGGTTTATTAATTTTGCTCATCAGTGTATTTCAATGGCAAGCATAAAGGGACATTTTTTGAAAGGTTTTGCTAACGCTGAATTCATTGGTGCATACAGTTTGTAATTTGGAGCAGCCCTTCCCAAATTATTTGATAAAAATATTTCCGAACATGGTATTTCGCAAAAAAGAAATCTCCAACTTCTTCAAACAAGAATACTTATCATTTTAAATGATGGTAAATTAATTGTTCAAGGTTAAATAATATGGATAATATGATTAATAAAAGAGTATATAAGGGGGAAGGATACAGTTTAAATTGTAAATTCTTTGTTTAACTTCATACAAACTTCGTACAGAGTGAAAAAATTAAATTCTTAAACTTTATTTATTGCAGTTAGGCCTTAAGATTTACGTTTCATTGATCTAAATGACTTTGATTTAATTTTTAAAATTTAAACAACGTGTTTTTAATGTTTGAAATTACAATTTATTCAATTAATTAATCTTTATGTAAGGTATTGGTTAAGATAAAAAAAATCAGTGTCAGGAGCTGGATTCGAACCCACGACCTTCGGCTAAATACGCCGCTGCTCTACCACTTGAGCTATTGTGACTTCGATCCACTCGGACACCAACTTCCCATCTCAACCCAACCTTTCGAATTTTCCCTCCTTTTTGCCATTTTTAATTAATTGAAAGATGTTATTTGTTTTAATCGGACCACGAAATCTAATGAATTACAATTTACTGTATAATTGTATACTACCTACGACTGATTTGAATGTTTATGTTTATATAATTTGTTTAAGGTTGGTGCGTTCCGATTGTTTTCGTTTTCCCATTTCTTTTGAAGTTAACAAACCTTTCAGATTTGGCTTCCGTTATTTGCTGAACTCTGTCACATTGACTTATGGCATTGGCATGGGCTAGGGGTTCGTTTTCGTGCCCGCAGAACCAACCCTTTTTGATTATGGGCGATTGTTAGATTAAAATATTAAGAATTATAAATTAGATCAACGTGGTCGATTGTATCTAGCTTTATTGCTAAATTCTTTATTAAAGTCTGACCGATTTTTACTTCACGAATGTGTATTATACGTTGAAATTATTCAATTATACTTGAAAATGTGCTTTTATCGTCGAGACAATTTTTAATATTTGAATATGATAAGATGTTGAGAAAATAATATTGAAGTTTAACTTACTTGGAAGTTAAGGACCAATAAATTTAAAGGCATTGTTTAAATAACTTTGTTGTTTCTGATTTTGTGCCGCATATCCTCACTGTTTTGTTCCTTCATACGAGTTTTCACTTTCCCTATCTTCACTTGGTTGACGTTCTCCCCCCCCCCTATCTTTACAATGTTGATTTCGTTCTCCCACATTCGTGAATACCGCTAAATGTAGTGTTTTGTTTAGTCTTGCTGCTTTTATACGTTCGTCGTGAAATATGAAAGGGTTGCGTCGCTGATCCCTTTGTCTGTCTGCGTCTTTGATGGATTAAGTCTGTTTCGTTTTGTTCCAGTCTGTGATTGTGATTGTCCTTTTCATTTTTATTAACAGTTAATGTAAAAAGTAAAGTAATATAAATCCTGTCATACAGGAGGGCTTAATTACAACAACTCGTTGGGTGTCGCGGACGACGGTGTCAAACCAGTTTACAGTACCATTTATACACTGGCAGGCAAAAAATTCCACCCACTTATAATATAATTTGATGTGTACATATTTTTACATATTAATCAAAGTTTAACGATTTTTAACGTTTAATAATTGAGTCTTTGTCTAAAAAAGTAAATGGCTAAGAAAAATGAAAAAAAGGACAGTTAAAATTTGTTTTAGATTTTTAATTGACATTTCAATATCGCGTATTTCCTCTTTTTGCCTTAATTACATCTCGAAGATACCCTCGGCATACTTTCTACCAGTCTGGAAATGTCACTTTGCTGGAGGTCCTCATGAATAGACCTTTCAGGATCGTGGAGTGTATCAAGAACTGATTGGCGTCCTTTGAGGTTATCCCATAAATGTTCGATAGGGTTCAAGTCTGGAGAACGGACTGGCCAGACTAAGACTCTGATGTTATGCTGCTGAAGGTACGTTTGTACTATGCGAGCGACATGTGGACGGGTATTATCCTGCATTACAATAGGATCGTCGCTGATTTCATCGAGGATAGGCATGATGTTCCAAAATTTTATCTATTTAGCAAGTGGCAGTCAAAGACCTTCTACGAACAACAACCAACTCTGTACGACTTAAATATAACTACAAATTGACATAATTACGTTTGTAATAGACGATTTCAAATTTCTTTGAAAAATGACTCCTGCATTGCCACGGACTTGTGTACTGTGCACTGCTGACCTTAAAATAGGTCGAAAGCTTGGCAGTAACAATTGAATTTCCTTTTTCATCAAGACCACACCGTGATGCAGATTTTTCGTGATTATAGGTTGAAACAACATAAAACATAGGGGAACGATTTACTGTTTCCATTAAAAGACCATTTACCTTTTCTAAGATCCTAATAAAATATGTTAATGCTCAAGATTATAACTTAAGTCGACAATAAAATAATAATTGTGATATTTAACTGACAGTTATTATTCCTTTCGTTTTCAAACAAATTTTGGTGTTTTCTAATGTTTACAATATCTGCGTTTGACTAAGTTCCTTTATTATTCTTTTTTCAGAATAACAGAAACTTGCCCTTAGCATACAGACTTTTACATAACCAATTTTTAAAATTAGTCTAATCTACTTTGATTGCTATTCCGGAGGAATGGCTTTCAATCTCACGCGTCTCATATGTAGCTTTCCTAAGGGCACGACAGTATTTAGCAGTTATAACTTGTACAGATGAATAGTATTCCTTCATTCCTGTGCTAAATAATGCATAAATGCATACCATGTTTGCCACAGTTGAAGGAATGGGCTATCTCAGAGGATTGCAGAGCTTCCCAGATCGGACCGGTCTACGGAATAAATCAAATGATAGCAGCATTGCAAATAAGATTAAATTGTGCACCTAACCCTACTTTAAATAATATTACTTTACAACATTGATAAAATATGGTTTTACTTAATGTTAATTATGAGCTTTGAACATTATCGTATTAAGCGTAGATTTTCTCTCGAGGGAAAATTTCCGAACAAATTTTATTCGGGCTGGTTAGTTCAAAGGGTAGAAGACTAAATTTGAATTAAAATCATTACAGACGAAATCCTAAACCCTGGCATTGCCGATTTGCTATCGCCGAGGCCCTAAATAATCTCTAGTCTGTTATTAAAAATATTTTAAAAAATGGAAAGAAAACACGCTACCTTCCAATTTTCGGTCCCGAGTAATTTAGTAATTAAATAATTTGTATAACGTTTCTACTTTTTTTTTTCTTTCATAGTTTCATTCTTTTGTTAATTTAAATAAAAGGTTGAGGGGCATATCTACGTTATCAGGCAAATTACTTAGAATACAGACTGGAATTAATTTTGATGATTATTCAGAATTAAGAGGCGGAAACGTATATATAACGCATGAACGGTTGTAATCGGAACTGTCAAATATATAAAAAAACTATTTTATGTTATTATGACAACTGTATAATATTAATGTTACATTATTTCAAATGAAATGGTTCTACAAAATATAAACAGCCTATAGCACGAAAATGTCATCTGCCGGAGGTCGATAATTAACATAACGCGTGTTTCTTAGTGACCTGTTGTTTCATAATTTGTTGCAGTCGTGCTGACATTCATTCGGGTCATCTTAAGGACCTGGGTAAATTACAAAACATATGCTGATTGGAAAAAACAATGATTATTCGGAAATCGTGAGAGAATGCGACGTTAATCTTTTTTTTAATAAGGTTTTGGTTTAAACGAAAAAATTAGTGTCACGATGGGGATTCGAACCCACGATCTTCGGCTAAATACGCCGCTGCTCTACCACTTGAGCTATCATGACTTCGAATCCACCAACTCCCCATCTCAACCTACAACCTTGCGAATTTTCCCTCTTGTTGCCTTTTTTTGGTGGATCGAACTCATGATAGCTCAAGTGGTTGAGCAGCGGCNATGTGTTTAGGGTAGAGATTGTTATGGAGGATCTGTTTGTATATCTTTATGTTCTTGTGGTGGAAGGATTCATGGCTTAAGGTAATCATTCTGTGAAGTAACCCTTTGGCCGTGTTTATTACTGTATGAAGAGGAAGGTGAGATGTAAAGTTGACGTAGCGATCTGTGTTACACGGTTTTTGCTACCAATCTGTAATTAATGTGCCATCTGGTTGTTTTATTACGAGTGTATCTAAAAATGGTATATTTTGGTTGTTTTCGATTTCACGTGTCAATTGTAGGCGTGTATGAAAGCTATTAAATGTATCTAATGTAGTTTGAATTTGATCTGTGAGAACTGCCGTCAATGCCGTCAATATATCATCTACGTATTTAGTGAGGAAGGGTAACGTGAAAGAAAGTTGTGGTATAACTGTATTTAATAGATGTGTCATAATTATGTCTGCCAGTATCGGGCCTAGGTTGCTACCCATGGCTATGCCAAATAGTTGTTTTTAAAATTGATTGTCGTATGTAAAATATCCGTTAACACAGCAGGGTCGGATCATTGTTACGAACGTGTTCTTTGATAGAGTTGAGTGTGGTGTTATGTTGGGCCATTTATCTTTAATAATGTTCAGTGTTATGTCTATTGGGATGTTGGTAAACAGTGATGAAACATCTAGGGATATGAGAGAGTAGTGTGAGGGAATGTGGATATTATTAATTTTGTTAATGAAATGAAATGAATCATTTACATTATATGTGTTATCTGTGATGTTGTTGAGTTTGTTGGTTAGGTGTTTTGTCATGTTATATGTGGGTTAGTTGACAAATGAAATTATGGGTCTTAGAGGGTGTTCGGGTTTATGTGTTTTTACAGATCCAAATAGTTTCGGAGGTTTGGTGAGTTGTTTTGAAGTGATTTGTACGTGTATATGTCAATTTCTTTTCGTTTAAGTGTTTTTTGGAGAATTTTGTTTGTCTGTTTGATGAGAGAAGGAGTCGGGTCTGATTTGATTATGCTGTATGTGTTTGTGTCTGTGATAATTTTGTCAATTTTTTTCTTGTTCTCTTTTTTGCTGATTGCTACTGTTTGTTTGGTCTTATCAGCAGAAAGAATGAGTATGTCAGGATTATTTTTGAGAAAATTTGTGGTTTTGGAATATGTTTCTTGAGATAGGTTGTGTTGATTTGTGGTGAGGTGTTGTAACTGATTTGTGATTGTGTTAATGCATTTTGATCATGTTATGTCTTTTTCTTACACTGTTTTTGTGGATTTTTGGATTGCATAGTCTACATCCGTAATTAATTGAGTTGTTGGAAAATCTGTTTTGTTGTAAGGAATGGAATGTTTGGGACCAAGTGATAGGAGGAATGTTAGTTTTGGTTAGGTTTAGGAATGAATGAACAAATTTCAAGTACATATACAGCTATACACGCTTTGTTTAAACATGCTATAACAACGAAAGTTTAATGTAGTCAACTATTTTCTAGGTTAGTCATATTTCATACGTACAATACTTAAAAGACTGCTTTTACTCGTCATCAGTACACATATTTGCTCAGACTCTCCCTAAAAGCACGGTAAGAATATTGAAGCTTTAGATTCCTGCAAACAATTCGCCGTGCTAACGTTAATTACTCGAGTTTCAGAATTACCATACAGCGGAGCAGAGAACGTTAGATGAATTTAATTACTCTTCATTCGAAGCTTTTTGATTATACAAAACAGAAAAGAGAAACCCACGACAGTTCAACGATAATGTCAGGATTTACATGAAAATAACTACTCTCCGTTTTTTGATCCATTGTCTTTTATTCGATTATAGATTCGGAAAAACAAATAGCGAACAGTTCCAATCAATTGGTAATAATATGTGAAAACTGTTTAAAATTTGCCTTTCTTCACACGGTGAGGTCAACGCAGCTTACCATTGGTATTTAAAGAAACAAGAAAGACATTGTCGGAAAATTCCTTTAAAATTACCAAAATTAAAGACATTGACGAAATCGTTAATTCAAGAATCCCTTGTGAAACTTTTGGTATTGGACGATAGAGGAAGTGAAAACTTCCATTGAAGCGCTAGACAAAGTAAACTATTATGGGAGGTGAGCCTATGTTGTCGTTTCTCATAGAATTTTTCAATGAATGCCTAGGGTTATTCGGTCCCGGGTTCGAATCTAGCGGCCCTGCTTCGAACGCGACATTCTTACAAATGGGCTTTTTTTCAAAAACACAGGCACCACGAGGGTTGATATCTGCTGTTGCGAACCCTCGTAAAAGATTACTTTCTTAAAATTTAAAAAAAAAAACACTAGAATTACAATGCTCTTAAAACCAGAAAACCGACCCAAGGAAAAGCCAACATCCTATAGACCAATAATATGTAGAAATGATAGAAATGATAATGAAACCCCCAATGTTATACGGTACGGTCAAAATTCACAAGAAAAACAAACCTACAAGACCTGTAGTCTCCTTTTATAAACCTCCATGCCAAAAACTCGCGATTAAAATTCACTTCGAACCTACATTCGGTATTAACAATTCGTTACGGGGCGTCGGTGGCCGCAACGGTTTAGACGTTGACACGGCGCTCATCAATGAAGGTAAAGGTCCCGGGTTCGAATCCAGCGGCCCTGCATTCGAATCCGACATACTTACAAATGGGCTTTTTTTCAAAAACACCGGCACCCTGAGAGTTTCTATGACCTTTGCTGTTGCGAACCCTCGTAAAAAAATAAAAATAAAAACGTTAAAGCCGTTAGAGTTGATAAAACAGTCAAAGGACATAAATATACCAAACAACTGTGTTTTAGTGTCATTTCATGTTATTCATTCATTCACAAATATCCCTATTAAAGAATGTACAAAACTTATAAAACTAAAACTTATGGAGAATTCTATTAACGATTTTGTAAAAAATGATAGAATAGACCATAGAAATAAATGCCTACTAACTAATTATTGTCAATTCAATAATAAATTTTATGAAATGAAAGGTTTACCAATGGGTCTCCACCCCCCTTGTGCCGAAATATTCATGGATACTTTTAAAAAAAATTTCAAATCAAACAAAATATTAATTAAATCTTTTCTTTGGAAACGCTATGAAGACGATATTTTATGCACATGGAAGTGGACATTAGAGGATCTAAAAGAATTCCTCCATCTAATTAATTCTTTACACCGTAATATAAATTTTACATTGGAAATTACTGAAGATGATTACTTAAACTTTTTAGACCTAAAACTGTCCATATTGAATAAACTAATTGAAATGGACGTATATAGAAAACCCACAACTACAGAAATTGTGATACCAGCGGATTCTTCTCACCCATGGAACCGAAAGGGCGCCGGTTTCGTTTGGCTCATAGACCCCAATTAACTAGACGGGTCACCTAAACAATCACCATAGCGTATGCACGATTATAACGCCAGAATTTGGTTTGGAAACTTACCAAAAATATCTTGTTTTCCAATAACTATGAAAAACTACCAAAGTACCTCTCACAAAGATGGTTTTTATTAAAATGCCATAATAACAACATCTTTCCATAGTTATTTGCTAACAATATAGAGTGTATATTATACATGTTTCGAAGAAAAGTACCCACCCAATTATATAAGATCATTACAGATTTCCAAGTAGCTATATGGAACACTCAAATAAAAATTTGAATCAGAAGAATTAACGATATACATGAAGAAATTGATACGTTAATAAACGGGCTAATAACATAGTTGTCATGTTTATTACCTCCAAAAATAATTCTCACAACAGTAAGTTTCTACAAATAAGTATGAATAATGAATATGATAAATTAAATAAAGGCAGCAAACATTATAGAACTGACAGCAACAAAGAACATATTGTTAATCTCTATAATTAACCCCCCCCCCTAAAGTCGAGGAAGTACTCAGTTCAACAAGTAAGTCCCTATGTTAACATCCCATATACCTACAAAAACATAATAATTTTTGATATAATAACGGCTACAAAATGTATCATTAAAAAATTAAATGATTTTGACCCAAATGAGAAAAACATTCTTCTAACTCGTTAGTACCGTCAAGGAAGAATTGGAAGTAAACAAAAATAAGAAAGGTCTTGGTTGAGATGAAAAAGTTACTGTCACGAGCGGGGTTCGAATCCCGCTCGTGATACTAACTTTTTTATCTCAACTAAGACCTTACATAAAAAGAATAATTAATTGAAAGAAGTAATTTGGTCAATTTGACCACTAAACATAAATGAAAAATAAGAAAGTTCCAAAAATAGTAAAAGACATCTGGAAAACTAGAAGGTTTCTGAATGATCATCCGGATATATTAGTAAACAGATTCGATAAAGGAATCAACACTGTTCTAATAAAAAAAAGGATTTACATGAAAAAATGACACAATTATTAGCAGATAACACAACGTACCAATCAAATTACAAATCATCAACAAGTTAGTGGCAAACTATAGAGGAAGGACAAATTAATCAGTGGGAAGGCAAATATAAATATAAATGCCACAACTTGGTAGTCTGAAATTGGTCTTCTAAAAGTGCATAAACGAGGTATCCCACTTAGACATATTGTATCATATGCCCAAGCCCATGGTTCACATTATCTAAATGGTTTAAGGTTATATTGGGCTCTCTTCTAACGAGAGAAAATGATACATCAAATAGTTTCCAATTCAAAGATAATATTACTGTAACCAAAATTGAAGAAAATCAAATTATGGTGTCCTTTGATGTAAAATCCTTGCATACCCGTATCCCATTCGGGCTTACAATATACATGATAACAAGACAATGGTGTAAAATTGAATCACAACTTGAAATCTCCATAAATACGTTCCTAAATATATTAGAACTCATCATCTTGAAAGGATATTTCAAATATAACAATGAATTGTAGTATCAAAGAGTGGCGGGTAGCTATGGGTGAGGTCACGTCTCTCACGTTGGCCGACTTAAGCCGGGAACACACTTACGCGATGCAACGCCATGCGACGCTACCCGACACAAATCCAAACTCCGATTTTCCATAAGGTTGTATTACCCGCGTGCACATCTCCCCGATGCTATGCCACGCTAACCTACTCTGCGATCCCCACTGTCCAGATTTTCGTCGGGTAGCATCGAGTACAGTCGAAGACAAAAGAACCTGACACTCATATTTTTATTCAAACTACATGTATTAATGTCGTTATATTAAGTACAACATACTTATTTTAACATAAACGAAATTAAACGAGATCAAAAATTCATTAGTTTTTATTTTTTTAAAAAATTAATGGTTTGGTAGAAAATTGATCAAAACACCTGAATACCATTTTTTGAGATAATGAATTTAACTAACAAATTATTGCACGGTTTTGCTCATAAAATTTAACTAACAACTTATTTCATGGTTTTGCTCATACAAATTCACTATTTTCGTCGAGTAGCGACAGAACAGGACACTCATATTTTTGTAGTTTATTTCAAACTAGGAATATATAATTTTGTCGTTATGTTAATTACAACATTCTTATTTTAATGTAAACCAAATTAAACGAGATCAAAAATTCATACGTTTTTATAAAAATTATTTAATTATGATGGTTAGGTAGAAAATTTATCAAAACACGGGAATAATTTTATTTAAAACGATTAAGTTTAATAAACAATTTATTACATGGCTGTGCTCATAAAATTTTAGGTACTGATTTGTGATAGACGCACTGTGTAGATGACGTGCGCTTGACGTCGCATAGATGTGCACACCCTACCAAAACGTGACAAGGCGTCGGGTAGCATCGCGTTACCGCTTGATGGTTGGGATTCGTACTAAGAACAGTCAACAATCAAGGAATAACTGGCTCTGTAGATATCCACCTACGGTTGAATTTTGTTGTTTAAAAAAAAGATCTTTGTATACTAATACTAATACAGATTACTTGTGCTATTTAGCCTTTCGGAATTTGTAAGTTCATGTGTGAGATTAATTAATGAATATTTAAATATTTGTCACAGAATTCGCATATCAACTTACTGAGTAAGAAATTAAGTCTACATGTTAATTCAAAAATGTAGACAAGAGTTACTAAGTAAGTAATTAAGCTGTAAATTTGTGATAACTTTTAAAATTATATAATTCTTATATAATGTACATAAATATAGGCCCTGAGGAAGGAGAAAATATATCTCCGAAAGCTCGGCAAAAGTAACTATTGTCTCATTCAATTGACTAAAATGACATTGTTTTCACTTTTGATATATTTCTAAGGAGTTCCCTTCCTTGAAGAAGTACAATGAACAATGCCCGCTTCTGCGAGTTCTATGGTCTGAGGCTTCATCCCTCTCTCTTTAATAGACCTGGCAATCTCTATCGAACTGCTTATAAATTAGAATTTGCTGCGACATATATACATTGAAAGGAAAAAAGTGGTCACCCTTAATATTTTTAATTATCTCTTTCACAATCCTCCAATGATTATTTTACAACAATATTTGTAAAAGTTGTATCGGATCAAATCTCCCACTTATGTTTACAGACGTGTGAAGTTGGGAAGTTGAACTAGAATCATAGCTAGCTTTTCTAGAAGATGGAAAAGTCAAGCGTATGTGTCGAGGGTGCTTAACATTCCCAGATCAATTGTCCTAATTTTTCTATCGCAGTTCTTTAACTGAGGTTGCTGAGTGACCAAGCTGACTACTGTCTCTGTAGTTTTGTTGACAAAAATGTATTTTCTTTTCATGTAGTTTTGACATTTCAAATTATCAAAATCCAAAGTAGCGAGGATCAGGGCAATTGAACCAAACTATAGAAGTTCATCACTATGTAGGCTTCAAGAAGAAATCAGACAACATATTTTGCCCTTTCATTTATTATCTATGTTTAAAAATTATCTGTTTAAAATAAAATTTAAAAAGTTAAAATTAAGTATAATAATTTAAAATTAAAGTTCTACTACGAACGTATGATACCTAAACTTAAAAAACATACTTATCTCGCCTCTTCATATCGTCATATAAGCCTTCTCCCTATTCTCAGCAAAATACATGAAAAGCTTCTTCTTCTTCGCCTCAACACCCTCATCGAACCTTTAAATATTATATCTAATCACCGCTTTGAATTCTACCATGGACTATTTAGCAAGCCTACTGTGTTGGCGATACCATCGCCACCTCCCTCGAGCTTAAACAATCCTTCCCTGGCATTTAACTTGTCATATCCGAGGCCTTTGGTATGTATTTGTTGTTCAAACAAACATGTTGTATGGCACGAGGGCTTGTTGTGGAAGCTAAAGGGCATCCTTTCATTTACATACTATCTTATCCCCATTTCCTTCCTAACAAACCGATACTTCCAAGTGACCCAAGGACCTCTTCGTCTTACATTTTTTCCATTTTAGCCCCCCCCCCCCAAGGAAGCACACTTGATCCCTTAGTTCAGTCCTTCTTTACAGCTGATCTCCCATTATATGCCAATACCTTAACCTTCCCATACGCCGATGACACGTCAATCCTCTACCCAAACATCGATCCTGTACTTAACAACAGATGATCAAACCTGATCTAACCGCAACCTCCAATCACATATTCATATGCTTGAACGCTAGCTTCGATAGTGGAGATCGAGATAAACAATCAAAAATCTAAATACAAAGTTTTCACTCTTAATCGTAAAACTCTCCCACCTGTCTATTTATACGTCACAATAATTCCTCCAGCGAATAGTTTGCGTATAGTATTTTTGACTTTACTTGTATAAAAGACTTGCTTACTTGGAATCCACGCAAATGACTGATACGAATTGACTATAACCTTAGATTTAAAACGCTGAAGAAACTACTTGACAAAAGATCTCAACTGTCATTACTTTTTTGTAGTAATAATGAAAGGTGGAGTGCGTGCGGTGTTCAATCTTTTTACTTTTTTGTTGTTAAGTAATGTCAGTTTAGATCTAGTATACACTACCGTAATCGTCTCAATTTGGACCTAGGGGCATGAAATGTACCGGACAGCCCAGCGTTCCAATTTTAACAAAATTCAACCCCTACAATCCAAAATCCTTCGCACATTGGTTCTATTAGAGGCTCTAGTCCCAAACCTAGCCCAGTCCGGTCAAATAAATTTCAATCTCCTAGAAAAAGATAAGGTCTCTCCCAAAAGATCGTAACAATACTTGCGTACATATTTATTTATTTATCTATTTATTTATTTATATATTATAACAGGCTGTGATAACATAGAATTACCAATGTATTAGAAATTAAGATCTTGTTTTTAAAAATTGTGGGAAATGATTGTTATCATTAGGTGATAGTGTGGGGAACCTCCCACCTGATAACGTGATAAACACAATTTTCTAGTCAAACGCCTGTGATATTTATGTACCAAAAGAATATTATTTATTAAGTAATTGTTACTGGTTTTAAAAAATGCCTATATATGTAAGAGGCTGTTAAGAAGAGGTTTTTATTTATTTATTTATTATATATGTATATAGTTTGTTTGTATACATATCGTGGAATGTGCAATGTGTTTACGATTTGACTTTGTATCTGTAAGTAACAAAAAACTGATATTTTATAACTATTTATACAATTTATAACTGTATAAATGATTATGTCCCTATGTCTCTGTAGATCCCCTGAAGAAGGCAATAAAACTTGTCGAAAGCTTGGGCGTTGATATAATAACATTGTATGTTTGAAGACCACAACCCGAATCCCAATCAACATCAAATAAATTTCACTCCAAATTTCAAACTCACTCTCATGACAACCCATTAATTCGCAAATTATTAAACTCAACTCTTCCTTCCAACCCTCATAGAAGACTGAAGTGCAGGGAGCCTCGCGACCATCTGATTTTGTAACTTAAGCAGCTCTAGAGTGCCAGATATTAATGTTTTTTGTATACGTTGGATTTTGAAGGAATTGGGAAAGAAGTAGTGATAGAAATCCATTTTTCTATGAGTCGGCTTCTTTGAGGTGAAAGAAGACGACAATGGGAAAAAATGCCACTCTCAACACGACACACAGTAACGACACATCTACACAGCAAACAAACACTTTGAGTCAGTACAAATTTTTTGATTGAGTTTAAAATTTCTAGCATTGTATAAATTCATTTTTTCACATCCTACATGTATTTGTAAAATTTAAACAATGTTTATAAATCCCAGGCCCTGAAGATGATCTCAATAAAGATCGAAACGTTGGCAATAAAGAAAATGTTTTTCTAAATCACCAGACCGCATCTCATGATTTCCAAATAATCATTAATTAACGGTCATTAAATACAACACTTGTAAATAACATAATTTTTGCTTGTTGCATTTTGTATGCAGTTGTGAAAGAAAGAAATGTTAAATTTCCTATTGAAACTCCACATTTATTAACTAACCTAAGTTTTCTCCGTTTTTATTCTTGTTACATTAGGAAATGATATTCCAATCGATTACCTAGATAGACAGATAACTAAATCAGTAAATCTTCTTTGCATCAGTTGATTACATTTTTGTGAAAACAACTTAGATGTTTTATTTTAAAAACGAATAAATGATGTGAAATATAATTAAATTGCCTCTCATTGAAGTTATGGAGTAAACAAATGCCCCTGCGACCAACACGTCAGCAAAGTCTGGCGGGTCCAAACGCCCATCATCTTAATCAGCATTTCTTTAAAATAGTATAAAAATCCTAATCCCCAAATATCCTTGCCTTACTCGTGCGATAGCCTTCTCCCCGTCATTCTGTCGGTTTATACTTAAACATTGTACAGTTTTGACAATAAAGTTTCTTCTTTTTTTTTTTAAAGACTTCTTCGAGCGATTACTTAACTTTGATTAACAACAGGATGTTTTATACAAATTACATTCTGGATTTCAATGTAAAACCCCGAACCAAGGGTTGTTGAAAACAATCATGTAATCTTGGCGACAAGGGATGCGTATGGTGTGCCACTCACACACAACGAGGATTTTAGTTTGTATATAAATAAATGTAACATTTAAAATAAAATCCAGCAGTGGAACATCATTTGTAGTTTAAAACACCTTAAGGGTAACTTACACCTATCTACCGTATGTTACAATGTCGTGCAGGTGTTATGTTGGGGAAAATTCGTTGAAACGAGCCTTCTCGAATTTATGTTTGTTGTAGCTAAAGTAGTCAAGTTCGTACAACTTCATTAGTTTCAATGATCAACATTACCACATCTCACCTCCTAATAAAGGGAAGTGCTTTTGGTTAAATGGTGAATGTGGGTTAGTAAACTATATTAATTAAAATGTTAATATGGATTGTTTCATTTTATCACCCTTGGGGTTCGAGGATGGTGACAACATAAAATAGATGATGTTAAAACAAAAACGTTAAAAAAAATTTTAACGTCAATTTTGATATATACTGATAAATTTTAAGATCTGCTATTACTATATAATTGCACCCCTCTAAAAAAATACTTGAGCATAGTCGTTCCAACCCATAAATGTCCTCCCTTAAGCATAACATATAAAAATTCTATAGATAATAAACAAAACCCAAACAGTTACGTTACAAACTATGTTTTTTTTGTTTTTTTAATTTGATAGGACATTTGTTTTGGTCGGAATATCCTGACTATGTTAGCCCATCTGTTGAGTTTTTTCTTGGTTTCCGATCGGAAACGACCAACCTACAGTTCTAACAGTCTGCAGTATTAATTTCATATTATTTGATCGTTTCGGTCATTGTGGACTGTCCCTATTTTATTCTGTCCGATGGGTTACCCTTTTTCGCCGTCTTCAGTGTAGCAAATGTCATCTAGATTCCAGTTAACCAAACTTTTTTAAACATTAATTAGCAGTGACGATAGCGAGTAGGTAAACGCGTCCAAAACAGCAAGGATAGGCTGACCAAAATGATCGGAAACGGCCAAACTAGTGCAAATAGTGAGAATAAATTTTCCTTTCATTTATCTCTTTTTTCACGTAATAAGAACTGATTAATCTACCCGACCATAGCTTCAAACATAAATTTTTTATTTGCCATTGAATCATTGTTCAATTGAGTTTATTACAGTGTTCCGTAAAAGAGACATACTTCCTCAGCCCTGTTTGGAATAAATAGGAAAATCTCAATTATTCCCCTTTGCTAACTTCCTGGGGAAGACCTTTGTCGCGGTCGGTCATTGTTATCGCTGTGCTACCTTCCATCCTATTAATTAGTGTATTTTTACCTGAAGGCCCCGGGTTTAATCCGACGTACAAAGAACTCTCACCCCATTTCACTCTCTTCATTTGCATATTTTAACAGTTTGTATTCGATCCTAATTTCATGAGGGCGGAAAGGTATACATTCGACTGAGAACTAGGAAGAAAGGGGAAAAACCGTTTGCATAAAAAATAATGCACAACTAAATAAATATTAGTAAAGTGTACATTTACAAGACAAGTATAATTTGAGGTGTTTATTCTTTAGTTTAGCATGTTTTATTTATATTGCTCGTTAGTCCCCAACATTTTAAATAACCCAGCGTTGGATCACATGAAATGTCTAATTTTGATAATATAAAACTTTAAATAATTTTGTTCGTTTACGATCGAATTTAGCCTATACAGCCAAAAAGGTACATTCTATGGCGTCAGCTATTTTGCCCACTTTTTGGAGGTTGCCTGTAAAGAAAGATTTTTTATCATCTGCTTTTTTCCAAATTAATCCCTTTTAACTTCAACGTTTTATAATATAAAATTACCCCTTTCTAACTTCAAATTAACTTTTTTTAAATTTTAAGTTAACGCTTACTCAATGAAATAAACAAAAACTTAGGGAGATATACATAAGCGTGTAAGTAAAATTCCTGTATATTTGCAATTTTTATTTAAATATAAAATAATTGGCCTCTTATAAGACCATATACAAACTAATTACACTTAAAATTAAAATTTACGAATAATTAAATAAAAGAATAAATAATTTATTCTATTAATTAAACAAATTCTACTAATTATTGTATTTTAAAGACCAATTATTTTATTATTATTTAAAAATCTCAAATTAAAAGAATAATTTATTTTTCTCTGACGCAATGTTTATAAATCTCAGACCCTGAAGACGATCTCGATAAAGATCGAAACGTTGGCACGATAAAGAAAATGTTTTTCTAAAACCTACGTCACACCAGACTGCATCCATTGTTTCTCGAAAATGTGGTTCAAGCTTAAACTTCCCTCTCGAGTGTTCTACATATTTGTGTCGTTGTAATCGATCAGTTATTTACGCCCATATGGATCGGTAGCTGAAGTCTGCATCTCTGAGGAAGCATGCAGTTTCTCCATCACCTACACAGCCAGAAAAGCGTCGAATTGAAATTGATAAGACAACAATATTGCTCGGTTGTCGAATCCACTCCATTCTCGATAATAGCTTACTTTTACAACCCAGACGTCACACACTCACCCCAGACAAGGGCAGGCACTAGTGAGTGAGAAATCGGTTGGAGAAACGCACGGATACGAACACTAAAAACTCATTAGAAACGATATAATTTTGCTTGTGTAGAACGAAAATTTAAAATAAAATACTTAATTATTTTAAATGTGGATTTTTATTAAAAAAAAGAAAACCACAACACTGGCGGCAATTTAACTTTACTGTTCAAACAACACATCCCCCGCTGCTTCACTCTTGAATTTTAATGCATTGCAATGTACGCAAACTTTATTCATACTTTTAACAACCACAACTGGACGCAAGCTAAATCACAATTTAGAGTCTGATCTTATATTTTTTTGGAAACATTAATTAGTTAACACATTTAACATTTTATAGTTATGTATTATGGACAAGATTCAATATTAGAATAGAAGAAATAATAAGCTTTAAGTAGCTTTAAGTAGGCGTGTGAAACAACGTTAGTCAAGTTTTACGACTGTCATAGGGAATGATTTCCCTTCCGAAATCGTGTTGGCTCGTCTTCTGCGAGTTCTGCCGGCAGCGGTTTTGTCATCGGCCAGCGTTGGCCAATACAGCTTGGTCGGTTTGTCGCTGTTGGATGAGGGGTCCGCTCGGCATCGCTTCTTTGCTCTCAGCTTTGCCTTATTCTTGAAAAAATCAAAAGTTTATCCGTGCAATTCCATAAAGACTTGTATTTGACTTACGCAAAAATTCTTTCGGTCATTTCTTGAGAACCAAAGCTGAGACCGATAGGCACTCGTTTAAATTTGATAGTTCCATGCGGTGTTTTGAATGACGTTATTTCAAATTTGATAATACTCTAGCCGGCATTGGCACTCTTATATGAATATTTGGGACAAAGCATAGTAGCACGCATAATTAAAATGAAACTAAAATCAAACTCAATTTGTATATTTAAAAGAATATATTCTATTTGTTATGGTACATTTCACTCGTCTGATTTGCTAACGAACTTATTTTTACAGTAAATCTACGCTAGTATAGGCAGGCGTTAAGGGGAAAACTTATTCGAGGATGGCAGGATATCTTAACAAGTTTTCAGAAAAATGGATTGGCACTTACGGGTTCGAGGGTTGATCGCTTCTTCCCTCAACCTGGCTCTTTGGACCCTTTATTTATAGGGCTATCGAATGATAAAGTTTATACTAATAAAAAAACAGACCGTATACTGCAGTAAGCCTGAAGATTGAATATCAGCCGATCAATATGGCCACAATACCCCGTAGGGTAATTTGTTTAAAGGTTCTTTTTTTATATTACTTGACTGCTTAGATATTAAAATAGATTGTAAATCCTATCTTAAGGATAATCTTTAAAGGGTGATACGTTAAATTTTTATGTTTTATCTCTACCTCAGTCCAATTCGTTAAAGTTTTGTTATTTATTGTTCTCCAAGTGAACTGATCGACACTGATCACTTCACAGGTACAGTTGACTTTTGCTGTGTAATTTTTGTAATAATAGGTATGTGCGTTGCTGAACTTGTAGGCTGGTCGTTTAGGGTTATCCTAGTCTTGACTAGTAACGATTTTTCGGTTCACCACGCGTCCACAAAGAAAGAGGAGTAAGGATAACTTCTTTTACAATAGTCCGAGAGTAAAATTCGAGCTGTTCACGATGCTGGGTCTCGAAGTGCTTATTTCCTTCCGACCTTTGCCTGCTTTAGGCCTTAAGTCGGGAATACACTTACCGATGCAACGCTGTGCGACACGCTACCCGATGCTACACGAAGCCTTGTTACGTTTTGGTAGGGTGTCCACATCTATGCGACGTCAAGCGCACGCCACGTACAGTCACACAGCGTGTATCACAAATCAGCATCACAATCGCAACGCCTCTTTTGTAATTAACGCATTATTTTGAGCAAAACCATGTAATAAATTGTTAGTTAAATTTTATGAGCACAACCATGTAATAAATTGTTAGTTAAATTTTATGAGCACAACCATGTAATAAATTGTTAGTTAAATTTTATGAGCACAACCATGTTGTTTGTCAAACTTAATTGTTTTAAATAAAGTTATTCCGGTGTTTTGATCATTTTCCTCCTTACCATCATAATTACTTAATTTTCATAAAAACTTATGAATTTTCGATCTAGTTTAATTTGGCTTACATTAAAATAGGATTGTTGTAATTGATATAACGACAAAATTACATATACTTAGTTTGAAATAAACTACAAAAATATGAGTGTCCTGTTCTGAAGCTACTCGACAAAAATGGTGTAATTTTATGAGCAAAAGCGTGAAATAATTTGTTAGTTAAAGTTTATGAGGAAAACAGTGCAATAAATTGTTAGTTAAATTCATTATCTCAAAAAATGGTATTCCGGTGTTTTGATTAATTTTCTGCCAAACCATGTAGTTTGAATAAAAGTATGAGTGTCCGGATCTTTTGTCTTCGACTGTACTCGATGCTACCCGACGAAAATCTGGACAGTAGAGATCGCAGAGCGTAGAGTAGGGTAGCGTTGCATCGGGCAGATGTGGACAGGGGTTATACAATCTTATAGAAAATTGGACTTTAAATTTGCGTCGGGTAGCGTCGCATAGCACTGCATCGAGTAAGTGTGTTCCCGGCTTAAAACTTTTAATTGTAAACAAATTGTTATAAGTTTTATTTTAAATTGTTGCTTTACGCAAGCAAAACATATCGTTTCTAATAAGTTTTCGTATCCGTGCGTTTCACCAATCGTTTTCTCACTGAGTAGTGCCTGCCCTTTTGTAGGGTGCGTGACGTCTGGGTTGTCAAATTAAGTTATTAGCTAAAATAGAGCGGATTCGATCACATCCCAAAGAATGCTGTTGTCCTTCCGCCTTTTCAATTCCAATTCAGCTCTTTTCTGAACGTAGGTGATGGAGAAACTGCATGCTTCCTCTGAGATCCAGACTTCAGCCAACGATCCATATTGGAGTAAATAACTGATCTATGACGATGACACAAATAGGTAGTTAACTCGCCAGCCAAGAAGAGCTTGAATCAAATTTTTGCCCCGCTACTCGTCCCTCCCCCAAGGTTAGGACCTAGGACCTCCTGTATTGTGGAAGGTGCCCTTATCCCTCCAAATCCATGCTTTTTGTCCCATGTAATAACATAAAAATACTTTTTTGAAATAAATAATGAATTACAGTTTACAAAAGTTTATTTTAATTATAAATATTTATTCTTTAAGACAGATCACGTTCTGGTATTTCAGGGCTCTAGGGCTTTTAAATGTAAATAGTGTTTGTGTTGTGTTTTCGTTAATTTACTGGAATGAATGTAATTTATAAGCTTCAAGGCGAGGGGTTGTTTTTCCCCGCCCCGAGGATTATCGAGTACTCTGGGATGAGTGTGTGACATCTGGGTTGTAAAAGTAAATTATTAGCGAGAATGGAGATGATTCGACCAGGCCCCGAGGAATATCGAATATTCTGGGGGAGTAAATGAGATCAGACTTCTATGTTTGTATCGGGTGCTGATGAGCTGCCGGTGTCGTAGGAATATCTAATATCACCAAAGACGGGCGTGCGACTCCGATTCCGCTGTGAGCCTGGTCTGGACTTCGCTACCCCTGCCGAGGTACCGTGGTATGGTGGTTCAGAGGTTTGACTCTCACTGAGAGGCTGTTGCCTTCCCATGGCACGTCGGTCGGGTTCCGGCTTGGAGGGTAGGTTCCCGTCGGCCGAGGTGCCACGGTAGATCGTCAGATACGCACATTTGTCTATATATACTTATTTAGTTATGTTTTCGTTTCTGTTTGGTAGTTGAGAACATAGGTATAAAAGAGAGGCATTAGCATTAGCAAGACTAGCAACGAGAGTGAGAATCGTATCAAGACGCTCAAATGGCCATCATTTAAAACAATGTACGTAAATTAGATAAAACGATATTTACAACCTTAATTTATTTTGTTTCTATTAAACTTAGGTATTTTGACTTCATATTGTTTGATAATCCTTTCAATTCATTATTCATTTTTGGTCAAAACTGAAACTTTTTCTAGTACTTAGACAAAATCCCCGGTGCGCTATAAGTTGTCACCGAGTATTTACTTTTTTTGTTTGATACTGTCCGATATTTTATTTTATAGTGAAAAACATATCAGAACAGGCATGATGATTTGTACTTGACGAAGTTGAATGGCATAACCGGCTATTTATTTTTGAAGAATAATAAACTGAACTATTGTTGTGTAAATCCCGGTAGGTCTACTACGACAATGGATGACCAAAATGTTCTGAAACTTCTTAGCTGTCCTATTACGTACCAAACCGCTAACAGAATTTATGGACGTGATGTCATATTGGTCTGTTCGATTCAAGCGTATTGCACTTTCTATCAACCTTGGCCATTTCATGTCTATCCCTTAAAATAACATAATAAAACGTATTTTTGATCTTACATTGCCAATAATTTATAATTTTTCATTTTATTTGCTACCAGACATGATTAAACATTAGAATAGAAGATATAATAAGCTTTAAGTAGGCATGTAAAACTTAACGGAGGTTACTTTTATAACTGTCATACGGAACGAGTTCCCTGTATCGTTTATAAATCTGTTTGTTAATGTTTTCAAAAGAAATGATATTTTTATCATTCATTTAGTCGGAGGAAACTTGCTAGCTATATCGTATTATACAATGAGGGGCCACCCTCGTTGTTTAAAGTAAATACTTGCAAACGTCATAATTTTGATTTTTTGTTGTTTACTAGATATTTTTAAAGAAAAATATAAGATATAATTAAAATAATTAAATTGAGAAAAACGTTGCTTTGGAAACAATGAAGAAAATATTCAATTCCTATTTCCGTGCGGTTTTGAATGTAGTGCTATGGAATATATTACTCCTCAAACAGCACCATTTCTACAAATTATCTGGCACCAGTGGGCGACTTTCTATCCTCTTTGACAACTCGACCCAAAGGTGTTCGATAGGATGTACGTTGGGACATAAGGTTCACTCATATACTCGGTCGTCCTGAAAAGGACAATGATGATCACGCCCGTACCCTAGCTTTTTGGCCATACCGGACGTTTTGATTCTCAAGATGAGAGATGACGCACCTCCCCTCGCGGCCGGACGTGTTACAGCCTGAAGCGTTGGTGTAGAAACTGTCCCAGCCACGACGGGCCAAGACGAACCTCACTCCCTGCTTGCCCACTCCGAGTGGTTGGGTCCGCATTAAGCATCGAACCGTATGCCGCTCGTAAAGGGCTAACCAAAGTGGCTGAAATGCATCAGCCTGGTCTCCCACGCACTCCCTAGATAGAGAAGGCCATTCTATCTCCCAGAGTATTGGGACCCCTAGCGTAAGAACTTCCGGATCCGCTACGGCCGCGGTTTTGTTTAAAGTGGACTTTCTAACAACCTCCTAGAGGAGACTGCCTTCGGTAAAGGACGCCATTCGTGTAGGCACCAGCGACCACTATCCGTTCCCGTCCGCCACTTCTCCGCATTCGAGGGACTCCGTCAGCGTAGTCTGAGCGACCTCAACGCTATACGCTTCGATGGACCGATCCTCCGTATCCCGTGAGGCCGGGTTTATAACGAAGGTCATACGCTGGTGCTTGGGCGGAGATCATAGATAGAAGAACAGCCTTTTCTCTAAATTCTCACCAGGAGCCTCACCACTGACCACTACGAGTCCGTTCTCATTGTAGCAGGGGTTGGACTTTGGAACATTTCTGCTACCCCGTAGTACAGATGGTTATGCACCCTGCATCCCTTCATGAGTAACATCCAGTATCTTGGTAGCGATGGAAGATTCTTCAGACAGTGGTTCAGGTAATGTTAAGAACCAAGGACACGCTTGACTTCTTTCATCTTCCAACAATGCTATGATTGTAGCCGAATCTGCATCAATTAAAACCACCACTCAAACAAATTTAAAACTTAAAAATGATACAACTTAAATAAAAAATTAAGCCACCGGAACGTAGCGGTTGAGTGGAGTTGAGGTAACATTTGACAGTAGTCAAAATACAAAATTTTGTGTGTTTAAAATACCTAACCATTAAGTAATTATTAATTTTGATTCTTCTATTAAAAATAATGTTAGTAATGCAAAGTAAACGAAACAGATTCTTTAGCACAAAACTGAAGCAAGCAGCAAAGCATCAAAAAATTAAATTAAATATTCAAAATTTGTCAGGAAACGTTTTCGGTTTTACATTCTTCACAAAGTTGGACATTTTGAACATTTAATTTAATTTTTTGATGCTTTTTGTGTTTCGTATGTTTAATTTTCAACCCAAGAGTCTTTTTGTTTGCACTGGATTATTTTCCTTATTTTTAAATAGAAGTATCAAAATCTTAAAGCCAGAATAGTTTTAATGATTTGCAACCTGAAAATTAAATTTTTCGCAATTAAACATTACTTTACATTGGTGATAACTGACCTTTGAGAAAATATACTTAGGTCTTTACAGTTCATTAATAGTCGCCACATTAGAAAGTGTTTACGGAACTAAAAAAATCTTAATTAAACTTGAGTCAAGAATTTTGTAAATTGTGGTGTTGTTTTCTTAGCGATTTTGTATTTTGTCTGCTTAAGATTAAAATAAAACCCCTTATGAAAATCATAGGTTTTTCAATGCTTTCTCCATTGGCGAAATATAGTTTACAGTAGGATAACATTTCAGGATATACGGGGGACGAAATGGAATAAATTTACGAAAGGTTGAAGTAATCTGAAAAGTTGAATATCTTGGATTGAGATTCAGACATTGTACAATACCACCCCAAATGAAACAATTAACTTAATCAAATTCTGTGTGCATTATACGATATCATTATCCGAAGTAGCACGTTTTATACTACAGAGTTTAAAATGAATAACTTACCGCAAAATTGTGCTTTCTGTCATAATTTTGATGCTATTCTTTTTACCAATATATATTTTCTAAGTTAATAAAACTGTTTGGATGATTTTTTTCGGAATTCATTTAAAATGTAAATTAGTCACCATAAATTTTCATTTTTTAACTACATAAAAATAGGTTATATCAAGGTGATGTCAAGTTTCTTTAACGTAGCTGGGAGTGGAGTTATCTTAGTTGTTCGGTACTCTTGTATCTGTGCGAGGGATATTAGAAAAGTCTTTAAGAAAATTGATTTTTCTTTTTTTTCGATAAGTTTGGTTGTTTCAGATTATATATCCAACGGTAAAAGGGACACAGTAAACAAAAAAAAGACACAGGTCCGGGAACACACTTACCCGATGCTACGCCATGCGACGTTACCCGATGCTACCCTACGCCTTGCCACGTTTTCGTAGGGTGTGCACGTCAAGCGCACGCTACAATCACGCAGCGTGTATCACAAATCAGTATAACAGTCGCAACGCCTCTTTTCTTCTTAGTGCATTATTTTGAGCAAAACCATGAAATAAATTGTTAGTTAAATCTAATTGCTTTAAGTAAAGTTATTCCGGTGTTTTGATCAATTTTCTGCCTAAACATCATAATTAAATAATTTTTATAAAAACCCATGAATTTTTGATCTAGTTTAATTTGGTACATTAAAATAAAAATGTTTTAATTAATATAACGACAAATTACATATACATAGTTTGAACTAAACTACAAAAAATATGAGTGTCCTGTTCTGACGCTACTCGACGAAAATGGTGTAATTTTATGAGCAAAACCATGAAATAAATTGTTAGTTCATATCATTATATCAAAAAATGGTATTCTGGTGTTTTAATCAATTTTCTACCAAACCATTACAATTTAAAAAAATAAATAAAACTAGTGAGTTTTTATCTCGCTTATTTTGGTTTATATTAATATAAGTATGTTGTAATTAATATAACGACAATAATACACGTAGTTTGAATAAAAATACGAGTGTCCGGTTCTTTTGTCTTCGACTGTACTCGATGCTACCCGACGAAAATCTGGACAGTGGGGATCGCAGAGCGTAGAGTAGGTTAGCGTGGCATCGGGCAGATGAGCACGGGGGTAACGCAACTTTATGGAAAATCGGAGTGTGGATTTGCGTCGGGTAGCATCGCGTAGCGTCGCATGGTTGCATCGGGTATGTGTTCCCTCCTAAAGATGCGGTACGCCGAAAGAGACCAACACAACGAAATAGGCGGATGAAAATGATCGGTAACGACCAAAAGATATGTTTATCCTATCACTATCAAACAAATGGTCAAGTCAAAGAGCAATTAATAATAATATTGTGTCGTATTTAATTTAACCACTCAATTATAATTCAAATTAAGGACATCAACTGCATAATTTAACGGTATTATTCGATTGCGCAATATCTAGTAAAAGTATAATTTATTTAAACATTTGTAAATTGAACAAAAGCCGTGCAGTAGTAGCGGGGGAGAAGGAAATATTGTTTATTTTCTTGGAAGGTGTCCAGTTTGGGAGAAGATTAGGACTTTATTATTTTGCTGGTTGAAACTTTTTCCTCTCGTTTAAAGAACTTCGTAGACGTTTTGAATAGATAGAGTCTAAATTGAGAGGGCTTTGTAAATTCTCTTGGACAAAGTAATAAAAATTATACCTCCCGGCCTTGAGGATAATTGCGTCCACATACATAACACACACGCTGACACAAGTATATAACATTAAACGTACCCTAGTATTACCGTCCCCAGGAGGCCTTGTCCCGTGACAAGGGCTAGAGGGCAGCGGTCCCAGAATCGTGGCGTCGGTGGTCCGCTGGACGGGGGGGAGGACATTCTTGAGCTGCAACAAGAGCCGAGTGGCCCTAGGTATGTCAGAGGGATGTGGCCGGCCGCACGCACAAGCACATGCATCCCAAACACCCCTGCAATAATGAATGATTAGGTAGGTGCATGGATAGTAAGCGGTGCTGGTGGCTCTCCCTGCTCGGTGTGACGGCGTCCACCCCCGGGGGGTTTTCAGCCAACCCCGACAAGGTCATTAAAGCGTAATACAGTGGACTACATCGTCCTGCGCCTGTGGACGGCGTCATTCGTACACTAAACCGCCACAAGTAAACACACGGGAAACCATGGCTTAAGCTTTGCCTCCCCCAAATCACACAAGTTGATGCTCGCAACCAAAGGCCTCGGAACCCGGTAGAAACAAACGCAACATACCGAGCACCAATCACCACACATACCCCACACAATCTTAGCTGGAAGGGGCGGTTGCTTGATCCCTTCAGGTGATCGAGAAACCTCGGCCACCTTGGGTAGCGGAAGAAGACTAAGTCCTACAAGGAAGTACAGGGATCCAGAAGAGCCACCACGAGAGGCCGTCTTATCACCTAGCGTATAATGTTGCGATGTCTAATACTGCCAAGTGGCGCCTGGACGGTTACAATTCTGGGCAACATGGCAGGCCCTCCTGAGGCTTTGGGGCG
Organism: Cimex lectularius; assembly: GCF_000648675.2. Lineage (NCBI taxonomy): Eukaryota > Metazoa > Arthropoda > Insecta > Hemiptera > Cimicidae > Cimex > Cimex lectularius. The sequence goes on along the minus strand of NW_019392658.1, from coordinate 1,719,887 downwards.
ATCGGAAAACACCGGCGGAGATCGAGCGATCGCACACAAAGTTGAAGATAAACGCCAGCATTACATACACCCACCAATTTGATTTTAAGCAATACAATCTTTACAAAAGAAAAGTTTCTTAAAATATGATCTAATGAAGGAATATCTCCGCATGAAGTAAAAAGTTGCAGACTGATACCACTTGCCTTATCTATATGCAAGCTAATGGAAAGAATGGCTGCAAAACTAGTCAACATTCGTATCTTTAGTCGAAAAATTTAATTCCAGCAAGGCAAAGTGGTTTAGGAAAGAAAACGGGACTAGGGATAAGTGTGGTTACACTTAAAACAGCCATCTACGATCCCTTCAACCATAACGAAAATCTCAAAGTGTTTTTTTTCAGATCTATAGAACGCTTTCGACAGAGCAAAAAAAAATACTGAGCTGATGTCCATTTGCTCTCACTTTTAATTAACTTTCTTTGAAACAGAAGTTGCACAATACGATGTAGAAACTTTCTCAAAACCTTTCCTTCAAGAAAATAGCGTGCGACAGGGATGTGTTCTAAATTTTTTACTTTCTCGTAGGACTAAATAGGTCTTGAAACGTGTTGATTTACCTTCACGCTATGCCGTTTGCTGATGATTTAGTCGTTTATGGTAGAGGAATAAACTTGCATAATCTGAAAGAACAAATTAATCTGAACAAATTTAGGTTACTCTGTGTATGTAATCTTTGTATATAAACTAAATTATTGAATGTAAACAGATACTAAATCTCATCATCAAAGAGAGACGTAGTAATGTTGGCAAAAAGAAGGTCAGTTAAGTTACAAGACCTTGAAATAAATTATAAACCTAACTTTCTTACATTCTGTTACATAAATATCTAGGCCTAACTTTTGCCAGGAGGGACTCAAAACTAAATTGGAAATCATTAAAAAATAAATGCAACAAATATTTAATCTCCTTAAAACGATTAACTCCTTTTTATGAGGAGCAAATAGAATTTCTCACTTAATACTTTATAATTCCATTGTTTGATCGAAAATTCATTATGGTTATTGCGTCTATGGTTCTGCCTCTGTTTAAATTATCAAAAAAATTGACAGTACAAATAATGTTAGCATACGTTACGAATTGGCGCCTTCTAGTAATCTGGATCTCTGTATGGTCTGGATGAAAAAACAAATTCTATTGTTACTGATGAGCTTTCAACCTATTTTAATGTCATATCAGGCAAAACAATCTGGAATATGTTTACACATTGACACGATTAAGTTTTTACTATATAGTTTAGGCGCCGTGAAAATAGGGCGCGCGCTGGTATGGTTGCGAAACCAATAATGCAAATAATTAAATAATCTAAAATTAAATAAACCCCCCAATACCTGAGGTGAACGGGTGTGTAGTCCACGCCAGTCTTCTTCTCGGTACCAAGCAATGCAACACCTAAACCCTCAACATAACCAAGGCCTTGGATAATATGATGGCTATGATTACTAGGATACCTGCTAGGTTCCTTTCTATCGGCAACTGGCGGATTTCACTCCCGTGATTTTAATTTAAAAGAAAATTAAACTGAAAACAACTTGGAAGCGAGAAAACGGAAGCAGGAAGCAGTGCGTTGGTTCCTCTCGGACGCATGAGAGCGAGTCATGATGGGAGCAAGCAATGACGGAAGCAGTCCCTTATCGCCCGGAGGGATTAGGGCGCAAGTGATTGTGGATAGCATTTCAACGAAAACATGAACCTTTGCTGAAATTACTTTGACGTAAACAGATGGTTTCAAATTTCTTTGAAGACCGACTCTGTCCCAATATTGCCAAGGACTGTAATACGGTGTAAATGAGTAAAATTAATATTAATATTGGTCTATACGGGATAAATTTGTGAATAGTTGAAGTTGAACTGAAAAGTTGAATAGTTGAAACTGACTGAGATTCAGACTTTGAACAGTTTGGACTGATAGATTAGGATAACCTCCTGAAGTATTGACATATGTTCATGGGAAACAGGAAACTCAGCAGTATAAATGGTGTACATGATGGGATCAAGAATGCCCCCTTGCGGGACGCTGGCATGTATTGGCCTGTCATCTAAGTATTCCTATACCCCACGTCCTGTCAGTTCAAGATTTCACGTTTTAGTTTATCGCGCATGCCTCGGTGCCAGATAGCGGAGGAAATAATGTCAACATTTCATGAAATAAATTTTACTTATACTTTGTTTGAAATTGACCTTTAATTTAGTTGAGTTAATTGAGTTTTAATTCAGTTTATTTAAGTTATCATAGCGATTAATGTTTATTTTTAATTATAATATGGGATTAATATTTATTGGGGCAAACAAAAAATGTACCGTTTTCTTATTTTTGTGTTGAATTTGCAAGGGGAAAATTTTTGGCAAGGTCATTCATCACATGTTAAATTTCACGTTAATAATATCTTTGAAATAGCAGCACGGGGCAAATCTCGTTTAAACGAAATTACACGTCATTAATTACGCCTTGTCACAGCGCATATTATATGCTAAGGAGCTCGCTCAAATATGTAGTTTCGGAATGGATATTCCCAGGAGCCCCAAATGAGAAGGCTTTGGCTAGTAAGATGGAAACTAACTCACTTAGAATTAAGTGATCTCACTGAGCAAATTGATTGATGAGAACGGTCAGAAACTTAGGAAAGTACACTCTATCACAGTTGTTGTTCATGAGAGATGTGAAACTATTTCAACAAATTAATTTATCATACATAATAATAACATTTTCCACACAGCCTGATTGGTAGTGATTGAACATAAAATCTGAGATTCTTATATATAAAAGGAAATAGAATATAATATTTTTCGAGTCTGCCCATATATTAAATAATTATAATGTACCTACACCGTCCAATTACTCGTAATTGTACCGTGTATAATTCACGATTTGAATTGTTATACAAAGCCTGTTATTTTACTTGTCAATCGACACTGATATCTACATACGAATATGGTGATTTCCAACGTGGTTTAAATTTTAATTATCTTCCCTTAATTTGGCTGAATATCGACATTACATTTTATCTGGTCAATTAATGTTTAACGATCGTTTTCAATTCGAAATGTGTTAAATACTTGTCAAATAAAATAAATTATTATTAAAAGAGAATTTGATTAATAAGTTCTACACCTGTGGTTCTGTTACCCTTGAGCGTCCAGTACCGGGCTTTCTATGGTAGGACCCAGTTCTCGAAAACGTCTAACGGCGTCTCGCAGAGTTTCGTAAGGAACTCCGATGGCAATAGCCGCATACCTGTTGGGGGTGAAACGTATCAATTAAAATCCACATAACACATCCACCGTAAATCCGTGTAGGTAATTAGATGGCCCAGCACCAAGAAAAGTGAATACAAGACTTTGATAAAGAATGCCTTTGATCACCTTTAACATATTGAAATCTATTGCGCGAAGAATGGATCTTCATTTAGATTCCGTTACAATTTATCTTGTCAATAATTGAATGTAAGTTTATAGAATTTAACAGTTTATTAAGTTTGTTCGGGGGTGTCGGTGGCCGCAACGGTTTAGGCGTTAACACAGCACTCATCACTGTAAGGTGAAGGTCCCGGGTTCGAATCCAGCGGCCCTGCATTCGAACCCGACATACTTACAAATGGGATTTTTTTCAAAAATACCGGCACCCTGAGGGTTTATATGACCTCTGCTGTTGCGAACCCTCGTAACAAAAATTAAGTTTGTTTTGGATTGACGAGTTTTAAAAAAAAAAAACTTTTAGTATATGATTGCCTCACTTTTAAATTAGTTCACTTTAAATTATAGTGAAACTTATTAATGAACCAATAAGCAAAGCTAGACTTAGAATTTTGACTCTTTATTCCTAAGTCTATAATTTTAATTACATCTTCTCTGTTGTAACGAAATCTAAAGTTTTCCTTATTTGGCCACTCAGGATTGAATCCGTCCCTATTAAACAGACGCATAACGAATTATTTGAATGTTACAAACTATTAAAGTTAATGGAATAAATAATGTAAAGTACTTACATTAATAAAGACCCTTTCTCGAAATCAAACCATTTCACCTTCAAGAAAATATTATTAAACAAATAAACTCTTCTGAGAACTTAAATTTGATTAACGTCTGTGATTTCTAGCGCTACAAACGAGCAAAGTTTATAATTGATTTGCATAATAAAGGATAAAAAATGACGGCCAAGTGAAAAAAATGTTATACTAAGAATAAAATTGGGTTATCCTCAAGGCAACATCGTCAGACCATGCTTTATTCAATATGCAACATCGTCAGACCATTCTTTATTCAATATACACTGCAGAAACCCTATCAATCTCGATATAGAATTAACATATGCAGACACTCTCCTTTCAGTAAACCCAGAACTTCTGGTGGCTTTAAAAAACCTCCAGAACTATCTCTCCTGTTTGAAAGAATGGCTAAAAATTCAGGATCAGACTGAACAAAGTCCACTCTCAGCAAATAAGCTGGAATTTTTTGCCTGTCAGCGTATTTATTTAACATTAATTTGTTAATTCACGCCATTGGGATGTAATTCACACTGAAAGCTTGACGAATGTATAATTAGTATGTTATTGACAATCCGAACCTTCATACAATCTTATTGAATCATTTTCGTACATTTGTCTTCAGTATTAAATAAATATTTTTGTTATTATATTGAACAAAAACAATATATGCCGTTGAAACTTTTAATATTATTTAAAGATTACTTTCATCATCAAAGTCGGAGAGAAAAGAATTGGTAACTAAAACAAACCTACACAATAATTATACACTAATGAAATAGGGTTGATATTATCTTTAATGGGATTTGTGCAATAATAAATACTGTTATTTTGTAAAGTTTGTTTCCTTTTTCTTAAAACTATTAGATACAAGTGGCTCTGTCGCCAAGAAGTTCAAGCGTGGCCCAGCCCTAAAGGGAGAAAGGGCGAAAGGAAAGAGGGTTGTGGAAGGCATATTTATTCACCGTGTGAAATGGAAGTGCAACGTCTTTTGGGAGATGAGCATTGCAATTTAAAAAATTATCTGTTTCATTGGCTGGACCCACCACAAAGTAGGAATTGAGCTCTGGCGGAAAAAGCAGATCTCCTGGCCATTTGTGTGGCTCCGTTCAGCTAGGGGCGGCTACCTTTGACATGTAAATAATAAATTTCAATAAGAAGTCTAAACAATTCTCCATCTATCTTCTAAAGAGGCCTTTACATTTAACACCCTATGTTTTGTATAAGTCTCAATCCCTTAATAAATAAGTATTATTCTTTTACATATTGTTGGTAGCTACATCTCTGATTTCATTAAATCCCTCACACACCACCAATTATACCTTTTTTCCTTACAGTACCTAATGAAAAGCAAGAAGAAATAAAGACCGTAACTAGAAAACTTGAAGATCAATCCTATTTGGGGGCAGAAGGTGATTGTGTGTTTGTAGTAACCTAGGACTTACATTACTTTAAATTTGTAATATTGTAGATCGTTGTGGTCGAGTCGTTAGGCCATCCGACTTGTATTTGCCATCCTAGGGGTTCTGGGTTCGAATCCCGGTATAACCCTTGGAATTTTTTTTGAGCATGCTTTAGAAAAACATATTATATTCACTAATTTCGTGGCCCACTTGACCAATTAATATATTACAATTAATTAAGGTTTTTAGTTGAGATAAAAAAGTCAATGGCACGAGCGGGATTCGAACCCACTATCTTCGGCTAGATACGCCGCTGCTCTACCACTTGAGCTATCGTGACCTCGATCCCTCGGACACTAACTTCCCATCTCCCCCCCCCCATATTATAGAATATTACAATGTAGAAGGATTCGATATGTAATATATATAATGTATAACTACTCACTCCAAAACTCTATTTTTCCGACAGCCTGGCAAAAAGCTTTTGTCCACCCTGTCAATAAAACCCCCAACCCATCCTCCCTTACAGACTACCGTCCCATTTCCATCCTCTCAAACCTGTCCAAGCCCCTAGAAAGATTAGTCCAAGCACAAGTCTCCAGGCACCTTGAACAGTCTCATCTTCTCAACCCCCTCCAATCTGGTTTCCGCCAAGGTTATTCCACCCAATCAGCACTAATAAAAATTACCAGTGACCTCCACTTAGCAATGGACCAACGGAAAGTTACTATAGTCCTTCTTCATTTTTCTAAAGCCTTCGATTCTGTCCCTCTCTCTTCTCTCCTCTCTAAACTCGAATCTTTTTCCTTCTCCGCCAGCACCATCCGTTGGTTCCACTCCTACCTTACCAATCGCCACCAAGCTGTCTCCCTTCCCAATAGCCTTACCTCCTCTTCCTCCCTCTAAAATCTGGGGTGCCCGAAGGCCCCATCTCTCCTATCCTTTTTTCCATTTATATCAATGATCTGCCCGACTCTATCCAGTCCTGTAACTATCACCTATATGCCGATGACTCCCGAATATACATATCCTTCCACTCTTCCGATCTTCACTCGGCCACTCTCAAGATCCAAAACGACCTAAACTCCATCAACGAATGGGCCCATAAAAATTCCCTCGTCCCATAAAAATCCGTCCAAATCCACCGCCATAATTATCGGGTCCAGGGAACTCCTCAATTCCCTCCCCAGCATCCCACCTCTCATGCTAAATAACCATCCCATTCCCTTCTGCTCTTCGGTTAAAAACCTAGGAGTAGTCTTTGACCAAAACCTTTCCTGGCATTCTCACATTTCGCAAATTTCCCGCCATTCCATTGCCTCCCTTAGCCTGTTTCGTCGGTCCTGGCTTCTCTTACCTTTCTCCACCCGCAAACTCCTTGTATCTTCCCTTATACTTCCCTTCTTCGATTATAGGTGTTTGGCATACGGTGGTCTCTCGGAGGGGGAGAACGCGCGATTGAAGCGTATTATGGATTGTTGCGTAAGATTTGTGTACGGCACCCCACGGGGATCCTGGGTGTCGGGGTTGTATTCCCAACTTTCCTGGCTATTCCCCTCCTTCCGTGCACAGTATTTCCTAGGTTGCTTTCTTTTCCAGTCCATCCACACTCGTCGTCCTCCTTACATCATCCAATCTCTCCAATTCAACTCCTCACATCTCACTCGTAAGACCCGCTCATCCCCAATCGATCTTATCCTTCCGCAACATACAACCTTATACCTTCGAAAGATCCTTTCTGATCCGAGCCCCTAAACTCTGGAACTCCCTTCCCCTTTCTACTCGTCTCGCTGCCTCCTTTTCCTCCTTTAAATCCCACCTGTATAATCGCCTCCAAGAAGAGACCTCACGTTAACATTTGTTATTTTTGTTTAATATTTTCGTAATTTTTTCTTCTGTCCTGCCTTATTGGTATACATATGCCAAGATTTCTATCTTTTTTTAATTTTTTTTTTACTTTTAACTTCATAGAAGGAACTTCCTTTATTTAGTTCATGTAAATTATTCTTAGGGGACACCAGTCCCAGAATAAAGTTATTTTTCTTCTTCTTCTTATAATGTAAATAAATAAAACGATGATTATTGTCAATTATTCAATTTGTGAAGAGTCGATGTGATGTATTCTTGTTTACCTGACTGTGACTCCATGACAAGTATGCTACATCGCTCATTTTGCAACGACAACCTTACGAAAATGTATGCCGTGTTTAATTTCCGATAGAAGATTGTAGGTTCGTTTTGACGGAGGGTGTTGATGTATGGCGTGTTTATTTAATCATAATTGATTTTCTGCGGCAGATGCCGGCATACAACAGTAAGCCATTAATCTAACAGAAGTTTTGCTTTGCATTATTCAATTTATTTTACAATTTACGGAAGTCTATTTATTTTAAATCGATCGGTTTCCAATTTCATTGATTAATTTACCTCGCTTTTTGGTTATTTTGCCTTCTGCACGAAGACGATGCAGTACAATTTTAAACTATTGTACTCGTCGTTACTATACCAACATGACATTTGGAATAGGTCAGGTGTTTTCTTTGGTTTCCTCTAGTCATAGTGCACGGGGAATGAGGGTGGGCGTGAAAGAGGGAAAATTGAGATAGACATTTGCTTAAATGTCATACATTTAGTGCAAATTTTAAACCGGCCTGAAAATGTCAGAACCGGGGAAAGCGCATCTAACTTTTCCGGCAGGCTGGAAACGTTAAAGCAAAAGTATTAAATATAATTTCGAAGGCGGCAAGGAAACAAAACTCACCACCGCTTCAAATCGGATTCTGACAAGGAGAGTACTCAATTTGAGGCGTTCACAATCCAGTCACGGACATACGATTTGCCGACTCCTTGGATATGACATCCTTAACCTTTTTCATCGCTTTCACAGAAGCGTTACAACTCCGTTGATCCTTTTCCTGAAAGAATTCTAGTAAAATACAAACTGAATGTTCGATATGAGCGTTTATATTACACGAAAAGGTGTAGAAGAGTTTTCGTTCAGTATTTTATGAAATTTAAAATCTTCTAACGTTACATTTTGCTTTAATAAGGTCGAAAAAATCTATAAATTAAAGATAATTCAATTCTGTGAAAGTTCTCAGGATTTCAAAAGTTGTGTTTGTTTACAGTTTACACTATTTATCTCTAGAATGTGCAGAATCATAAACCAATATTTTTTGTCTTTTTTTATTATTATGTTGCAACAAAGCTAGAGCGCTACTTATCATTTGTAAATGTGCTGTTTTTATGAATTTTATGTTATAAAAGTGGACAAGCAATCGATCAATTTCATCCCTAGCGAGGATATCGCGAGCCCATTGGCGTTTTAGGCGTGTTATAGGGTTGTCGGGAATGTTTTGGGATAAAAGGTATTGAACTAAGGGGGTTGGAATGAGTGCCCAGAGTTTTTTTTATGGGGGCGTCTGTATCGACTTCTTTCTGTTTCGAGAAGAAATGGGATTCGAAGGTCTGTTGGATAGTAAGTTTAGTGACTGGGAGTTTTGTTAGTGTTATTTCGTAGCGTCGAGACGATGAATCGAGGCCGGAACCGTGTGTGTGTGTGTGTGTGTGTGTGTGTGTGTGTGTGTGTGTGTGTGTGTGTGTGTGTGTGTGTGTTTGCCGTTGGTGGTAGTCGGTGACCGAGTGAACCGTTGAGGTCCGGGGGCCATGAGTCGGTTGACTCCGCAGTGGCTGAAGGGACTCGAGTGCAGCAGTTGGCGTTTTTAGCCATGTCGGCTGTGTTGAGAAGGCGAGAATTAGGCTAATGCTTCGAGTACCCTTGCTGTTGTCGTTGTCAATGACGGCGTTCCATTAGTGATTAGTGAGAGCTCGTTGAGGAGACGAGTCTGAAGTCAGCTGGCAGTGCCCATGCTTATATCCGAAAGGGATCTACTCTGATTGAGTGCAACATTCCATTAGCGGTAGTGGTATCTAGCGGTAATGAGGTAACTACATGTGGCCACCACAGTAATGTATGACACCAAGTCAGGAGCTTGGAAATGATTCGAAGTATTATGAATTTCAGTTTCATTTCGTCCAGATTGGCTATAGTGATTTCGTTTACATGAGACGTTTGTTTTGATGTGAGAGTTTGGATATGTTATTAAATAGTCTGTTGATTATTTATATCGCCTGTTCATTTCTTTAGCGTCAAGTGTGAAGGTCCTTTGTCGATGTAATGTCCAAAATAGCGGACGATATCTATCCTGGGAGAAGAACAAAGCGACAGTATATTGGAGGAGAGGTGATGATTTATTTGCTAAGATTTGGCATCGCTGAACGTGATCCTCAATTTTTAACCATTGTTCCGAGCAGGAGAGCTGATTCTGGAGGTTCCCTAAAGCCACTACTAGGTCAGTATTTTCTGAAAAGATAGCATCTGCTTGTGTGAGTATTAGGATTGATAGGATTTCTGTAGTTAATACTGGATAAAAATTGAGACCAAGGATGCTATCTTGAGAAACACGCAGGAAAGAAGGATGTTCCGATTCTTACTTAAAAGTACCTATCGGACTTACAGGATTTTAGGATGTGGTAATAAGTTAATGGATTAATTTTTGATTTTCCAAAGCAAGCCCGAGTGTCACTGTACATCGTAGACTTGCCGAATATCTAGGAAACCCCCCTCACCTCAGTAGCATTCCGATGTCCCCTTTGGCACTGTTGAGCGATGTCGCCTGAACTCAAATTGATAGAAATGAAATTGTATCTTTCGAGAGAGGTTTCAGAGGTTTTTCAAAGATTTCACCATTGCAGCTAACTGATGAAGCGACGTAGGGAACTTCATTCTTCCAAAAAGAGAGATCGTCCAGGAGTGGTTTGCTAAATGTCTTCATAGGTGAGGAGTACTGTATCGGCGTCGACATGCTGTCTTACAGTTGCGGATCACCCTCATTTATTCTTAGAATGGTATATTCTTAATCTATTGAAAAAATCAAATAGATAATATAGAAAATATTCATTAACATTTTATTTATGTAGTTGTTATAGAAAAAATCGAAAATTTTGCCAAATAACAGCAGCTAACTGTTAAGGCTATATAACGTTCAAAGATATTGGGAATGGGTTTGATGATTGATACATTTATTTTTAAAATTGTCATTCGCGATTAAGTTTTGCAATATTTCAGATATTTAATTTAATTTATGTTTGTGATAAAGAATAATAATCTAAATAAATGTGAGTATTTGTAGTTAATGTGTGTACTATTTAATAATTATCACTGTTTAAATTAATATTAATTATAAATAAAAATTTAAACAAATATCTGAGAAATGCTACGAAGCATTCCTTCTCTTACATTTTTTATACAATTTTAATTTAAATTTAATTTATATATAAAAGGTGTTAATTATAAAACATGAATATATAATATAATATCTGAAGGTTATAGGTTTGAGATTTTGGGAATTTTGCTTAAACAAGTCAGACGAAAAAATTATATCAAGGTCATAAAATAATAATTTGCTGACCAATTACCTAGATGCCAATTTATAATAATTGAGTGGTCGTACACCAAGGGCTTTAGTAGATTGAGCACTACCTCGTCCTGTCGGCGGAAATTAGAGGGCTTCAACTCAATTTAAAGCAGAGGGCTTTGCTGAAAATCTACTCCAACAGTTCAGCAATTTCATGAAGCCGTGGAAGCATCACTACTCAACCTCTCCAACTCTCACCTTTACCTCCTCTATTCACGCCCACAGAAGTTTTGAACACCATTAAGCGCTCTCCGACATACAAAGCTCTAGGCGATGATCTAATTTTACAACCACTGTTCATTCATCTACCTAGGAAAGTACTTGGTCATTTCACCAGGATTTACAATGTCCGTATCCAAAACCCGCACATTTCCAGATAGTGGAAACATGCGTTCTCCGTCATGACATAGCTATAGAGACAGACTATAAAACTTTGCTGAGTTTATCGTCGAAAATACACCGGTGGACAAAATAAACTTACCCCTTAAATTCTAATGTATTATTTTGCATACAAAAAAAAAAGGTTGGTCGTAATAATAAGACATTAAAAAAATTGTTTATTATCTAATTATAAAAAATCATTATTGAGTAAAGAACAAAAAAACGGAAAATTCAAAAATAAATAAGAAGTAAAAAAAACGTTATTGTCCTCTTAAATACCAAATATTTCCACATCTGACACGAATCACGTCCATTAAACGCCATTGCATTCCTTCTAAAAGATTTCTGATAAAATCCTGAGGAACTCTTTCCTATTCATCAAGAACAGCCGCTTCCAACTCTTCCAGGGTGATAGAGGACCTTGACGTGGGGGGGCAACACCACGATAAATGAAAAACACTATATTTTTTGACCGAAAAATAAAAGCGTCCGATACAACGTTTCCCTAAAAACCGAAATTAGCGAATGTTTTATCGCCTAACTGGGCTTTTATCGATTCTGCCATAGGATTCCGAAGTGTGCACAGAAATGTAAAACGAGAAAACAGTCTACAGCGACAAAAATATGCCGACACCCTTTACTCGAAGCCAACTGACCAGCCATGTCGATAAGTAACCGACCTCCTGGGGGAGGATGACGAGAAACTAGACATATTACCGTTCTGTAATTTCTGTTTTACTATGCTTCTATCTACCTAGCACACATCTTACATTTTCCGTGACGAATTTTATTATAAATTTTAAATAAAACAATTCCTGTTTTGGAGGGGGGGTTTGAGAAGTGTTGTTGGGAAATGCCAAGATGTGTTCCTAGGATGGATATATGGAAATATCTAAATGTTACAACGCAAATAAAAAGTATCTTTAAATAGTTTTCTTTATTTCATAATATAAAGTTCCGTTTAAACCATTTTTACCGTGATTTTATGTTGTCACAAGGGAGGTGGAAAAAATAAAGAACAAATCGCCATTTTCATCGGCGCTTGCAGCCAAGGAGCAATTTTTGCATAGTTCTTTTGTGGTGATGGAAGGAGGGAGTTTGGCGACTGTTCACCCATTTTGCTGATATTAATTAAAATTTCAATTTTTAAATAAAAAGGAGCACGCGCTCAATATTGGAAAACTAACTCTACAAAATAAAATTTATACAAATTCATGTAGAAAATGAAGAAAACAACTAAAACTATGAACAACGGTAAAATTGTTATAACAAACGGTTGTTAATCGTGTAACTTTATTTTCCAGGTTATGCAGGTGTGTGTGTGTAATCAGTGTAAAACGTGAACTTGGACCTCGGAAATACGTCCGACACGTATATGCAAGATTTTCGACCCAGCAAATTGTTATTGTAAAAAAAAATAATTTAAAAAATATGTAAACTGTCGTAGTAGTACAATAGAACATAAAATGAAAAGAAAGTTATAAAAATACACATAAAAGTAAATGACACGCCAAATTTTAATGCACAATTTCAACAAAAGGAAGTTTTTATAATTAATTAATTTTTTTCCCAGTGATTCTTTCTGCTCTGTTGCTAGTTAGAGCACTTACGGGTGAATGAAGTTCACTGAACAAAATAAAACAAAATACCTCCTTTTAAAAGTAATTTCTTGATAATATGTAAATTAAACAAAGCAGAGTGTGGGGGCAGACCGTGCTCCTCCACAAGCACAAAATAAGAGGGAAAAAATATACCATCCCAAGAGAGTTTAATTAAAAATATTTTAAAGACTATTTATACACACTTTTACTAATAATCCAAATCACCGAATGTTCAAAAATAATATCTTTTGAGCGTACTTGCTCTTTCAGAAAATACGTGAGGACAGGTCCGACCAATATGCGTATCGCGTACGCCTGGCTGGTACAACCTTTTTCCCTATATCACCTACCAGGACGTCACTGAGAGCGGGGAGCCAACCACGTACGTGTCGCTCCTGATATGACAGGTTTAGCTTTGACACCCCAAGTAAGACACACGTGACTAATGTGCACACAAACGTGAAGTGGTTATACGTTTCCCAACGCAGGTAATTCCTCCTTGGCTTCTTCCTCTATGAAATGATATTATCTTCTCATTTCTTTTTCTAAATATATGGTATTCTCATCTTTCCGTATATACACAAACTCGGTTCCGCCCTTCTGACCTCTGCCTCCTAAACACAGAATTATTGCGTTTAGTAGTTTCTTCCACATCGCCTAATTTCCTTTCAACCAGTGACCAAAAATCACCTTTTCAACTTTCTGTTTCAAGTTCTCTCTTTTTGAATACCTCTTGTCTTTCCAACTTAACAACAAAGAGTTCAGTTCAGTTACTATATACTACTATTTTTGTGTTTTGGATTACATAAATTGAGATTATTGTTGTAGTCAACTTTAAGTTCATTGAAATGCTCTTGGATGAACAATAATTTTAGTGATTCCATTTGGCATATATACAAACTAACCTGCGCGTCTCAAAATGTCGACCACGGCCTCTTTGGGGATCCACCGAGCCTAACTAGGTGTCTTGACGAACATAGAGAAAAATGAATAATTTGAAAAATAAACGGAGAATGAATAAATAAAATTTTTAAAAAAACTATTAACAATGTGTACTGAAAACTTATTTTTATTTATCAATTCTACATTTATTTTTGCACATATAAGCAAAATAGGTAAGGTGAGTGAGACGGACAGGAATAGACTGGTCGGTCCATCGGTTTCGCAGGTATTTCAATTTCATGGAGTATTATTGCCGGGAAACAGCTGCTTCTGGAACACCCTGGATTTTTACACAAAAAAAACCGTTGTTTCTCGAAAATATGATTCAAGCTCAAACATCTCTCGCAAGGGCACTACCTATTTGTGTCAGTCTCGTTAACCATGCAGGTTCTCATCCACAGCCAGGAAAGCTTCCGATGAGGACATTACTGACTACACGCCAAATGAAGAACAACAAACAGAAGAAGCACCTCAGCAGGATCCAGCATGCTCAAATTCTACAAGTCTCCCAATACGTGCAGGTCAAACAGCCAATGGAAAGTGTAAGTACCACTACAACCACTTAGATTTGGGATTTGACGGTAAAGCTGAGGGTGTGATTGGAGCGAAAGTCCTTCCAAACAGGTCAATTGTTCCAGTTTAATTGGGTCTTTTTAGTTCAGTTCAATAGAAGTGGACTTTTTTGTTATAACCTTGTCAGGCTTGAATGTTAGTATACATCAATCCATATATGTTTTTAGTAGTCATAATTGACCGTATTAATCATTTACATTAATTATAGCTTTTTTTTAATCTAAGGTCGAGGTAGAGATGAAGTGTCACTAGTGTCACGAGCGGGATTCGAAGGAGTTGGTGTCCGCGTGGATAGAAGTTACGATAGCTGAAGTGGTTAGAGCTAGGGATGAGCATCGATGGTCGATGTTTAGATGTTACTGTGTCAATATTTTTTGACCAGCGTTGGTGGGCTGTCGATATTTAATAAAGTTTTTCAGTTTTTCCTAATTTCCATTTTTGTGAATAGGGAATGACCCATATTCTTCTGATATGACAGTGAACTATTAGAGAACCTGTCAGGAGTTGTTCAATTTGTTGCCTTGGTGGCACATCTGTTCCCTCCGAACCATTATTTTCCAAAGCTGGACCGATTATTTCGTAAACCAGAAATCGCTTAGAGGAACAATTGACTTTAAAGCTACGTTTTTTTATTCGCGTTCCGGAGAAGATGTGGTAGTGCTTCATTGTAAAATTTGAATACATTGATTCTAATAAATTAATGATATGGTTGATTTTAGTCTCGTACATGTTAAACTTTTACCTTTTTTTTAACAAGAGACAGGAAATGGGTTTGGGTGGATTACGGATGTTTTCCAAAGTATCGAAGAAAAACAGAGAGGTATTTTGAATAAAATTCGCAGGCCCAAAATACTTTAACAATAGGACGTCTTTTATTTAAAAGGGACCGAGAGATCTATATATAATTATAAATGAAACCAAAGGCAAAAATAATTCCTAATAAATGTTATTAAAAAATAAACATAATTTTTATTAATCAAGTTTGAAAAATTAGCTTATTTTTCTAAAGTGGCACTTAAAAATAATGTATGCAATGAAAATAATTTTTGGTTTGAGTACTCAAGAAACCATCTATGTGTAGACTATATACATGGTCGTTCCGATATTTAATCGATGGTGACCGTCGATGTTTTTTTTTTAACGATGCTCATCTCTAGTTAGAGCAGCTGCTTATTTAGCC
This sequence comes from Cimex lectularius, assembly GCF_000648675.2. NCBI lineage: Eukaryota > Metazoa > Arthropoda > Insecta > Hemiptera > Cimicidae > Cimex > Cimex lectularius. The sequence continues at coordinate 1,704,309 of NW_019392658.1, read as the reverse complement.
GAAGGTCGTGGGTTCGACTCCCGCTCGTGAAACTAGCTTTTTTAGAAGCAAGACCTTAGATTAAAAAAATATAATTAATTTAAATAAATAATACGGACAATTATAACTACTAAATTTATATATGGATTAATATAATAATTACAGACGTGCTTCGCTAACAGCTCCCTGTGGGCATTTCTTAAGTCGCCGAGGATCGAATTCTGAATACACGATATTTGAAAATATGGCAAATGAGGGAAAATTCGAAAGGGTGTAGGTTGAGAGGAGACAGTAGCTTTTTCATCTCAACCAAGACCTTGTATAAAAAGTATAATTAAGTTGGTATATATGTTTTATACATAATTAATTATTCAAGGGGATTCAGTCCGGGTATAAAGTTTATTTTTAATTTCATTTCATGAATTTAGGTTCAATCCCATTGAGGTGGTCGCTTTTCAATAAAGTACTTCATATTCAACTCTAATTTTTAAATATTCTTCTAGTCGTATTAAACAAAACAAGCGTACGTAATTACATTTGGAACTTAAATGTTACAAGTACGAACATTAATTAATAAAACAACAATAACCGTTTTTGGCATCCATCTTTCCAGCAACAGTTTACCAAAATTTGCGATAAAGAAAACTGTTACTGATTTTTCATATCTTTGCAGTTGTAAAGAAGATAATTCTCGTCACAATTAACTTTGCTTTTTTTATATTGCTAACTTCGTGCCTGCAATCCTGCAAAGCTCAACTTTTATTGGCTCATGAGAAACTAAACATTATTGAAAGAAAGGGATAATTGTAAGTTAAAAAGGGTGTCACGAACTAGTCACTATTTTTTCCTCTCAAACACACTTTACATAAAAAGTGTTACTGATTTATCATATCTTTGCAGCTGTAAAGACTTTATGCTTTAAAACCATTGATTAGTTTTATGTTACGAGATAAATAATGAGTTCTGAATATAATTCAAATCTGAGGAATTAAGATATTGTCATTGAAGGCCAAGGTTTTATCGGTTTTGATGGATGAGTTGACCTGTTTTTCTTTCTGTTCTGGCAACTGAATGAATAATGACCTAGTCTGAGATCTTTATTTCGAAAATTTATCATTAAACGCGGTGCGATGACTGCTGGTTATAACATAATTCTCGTCACAATTAACTTTGCTTTTTTATATTGCTATCTTCGTGACTAATGTCCTTCAATTCATAGATAATAATTTCAAGCTTACTCTTATTAATTAAAAGAGTTTTAGACAAGATTTTCACTAATTAAAATAGTTCATTTTTGCTAGAATCACGTAGATAACCGTTGTTCAATTTCAAGTTCCTGGTCATTTACACTGTGAGGAGCACTTACCACTTATAGGGGTTAATAATAAGGCAGAGTGCTGAGTAAGAAGCCTTCCTCCTCACAAAAAGGGAAAGAAAAGGTAAAAAGGGAAGGTTCACAAAGGGGAAGACAAAAACTCTTTTGCTATAAGAGTTTATTAAAACCTATTTACAATATATACATATATATCTCTACATCCTACCGTCACCATTCCTTCAATAAATTCCCAAACACCCAGTCAACAGAAATAATAATGTTTTCTTTTGAGCTTACGGCTCCCTTTTAAAAGTAGTAATTTCCAATTTACGGAGAAAAGATCCGACCTGTTTGCCGTGTCGCATACACTTGAATCTTGTCCCTCTGTTTCCTACATCTCCTACCACGACGTCACTATGGTGGGGAGTCAATCATGTATGTGACAACCCAGAAATGCTAGATTGTTTCAGAATTATTAAATCTCTAGTAAAATGTTAAATCTTTTAGTAGTTTTTCATATCATTTATATCAGAGTTCTCAATGATCAAATTGTTGGAATTTTCAGTGTGGTCGGCGGTTGATGGACGTCTAGTTTTGTTCTTTACCGACAATTTTTATCGGTCTTCTGTACCAACGTACAGAATGCTTCTTTATTCAGCGATATACCCTAACTTGTACATATGTACTTTAAACAAAGTATGATCTGTAAAGCAGGGCGCACACTTGGTCGGTAGGGCGGCGCGGCGCGGAATCGTGAAGGTCCGCACACTATGTAGGAACTGCTCTCGGCCGCGTTGGTCGAATTTTTCCCCTCCATCTGACTAGCGCTGCGGTTTAGTATTTATTTAGCATTTCCAGGAGTCCCATGGCGTCCGAGGGCAGCCGAATATACCCGAACTCAACGATTTCCGACCGCCCCGGCGCACACTAGGCCGGTAGCTCTCCGCGCCGCGCCGTCCTACTGGCATAGTGTGCGGGTCTACATTCATTTCAATGTATTCTACTTGGGGGTCGGTCCGCGCCGCGCCGCGCCACCGATCTAGTGTGCGCCCAGCTTAACAGTATACAAACCCACCATTGAAGAATGCAAATGCAAAGAGCATGAAAGTGCGTTTGGAAGGACTGAAAATTAAGTACAACGATAAAAAAGTCAGGCCACGAGCGGGATTCGAACCCACGATCTTCGGCTAGATACGCCGCTGCTCTACCACTTGACCTATCGTGACCTCGATCTACTCGGACACTAACTTCCCATCTCAACCCAACCTTTTGAATTTTACCTCTTTTTTGCCATTTTTATCTCAAATAAAAACCTTAATTCATTGCAAGATATTAATTGGTCAAGCGGACCACGAAACTAGTGAATTTATTAAGTACAAAGGTGGATGCTAAAAATTATTAGACATAATGTGATTAAAACTACAACAACGATTTTGAATGAGTTAAACATCAGGTTCTAGTATATAATGCTGGTGACTTACACGACATTGCCTACTTGTAAAACTTCTAAGAAGAATTAATCAAAAATACTCAAAATACAAAATCCCCCCCCCCAATTCCCCAAATAATGTACCCTTTTGAATTTACCATGTGCCGGTGTTGATGTTTATGGTGCCAAGGTTTTTCACTTAACCCAGGATACTGTCGCCTATTATTTACAGCTATTGATTGTAAAATCATTTACCATTTATTGGATTATTAGACCGAGGGCCAGTTCATAGTTATCCCCCTTGTTCTAGAACAAAGCATCGCTCCTTTGAGTAGGTACACCCGCTATCACGTGTTTACGCATGATTTAGAGTAGAGATTGTCAGGAAGTAGCTCCGAAATGCTCTCAACTATTCTACTTGAATTCCCTTTGAGATTTATTTGACTACAGCAGCTGATAAAGGGCCAATTCTACATTGACTATAGAACCCCGTTGTTCATTGTCGGGTGGGTCGTGCGGAAATTTCTTCTGTTTTCAAAAATTGACATAACTTTGCAAGATCATATTAAACGATTTTCTATCCGGTTGATTGTACTTGGTGTTTTGTGAAGACGTCACAATTTAATTCGTCGAATTTTTCTCTTAATACCGAATTCAAAGTGATTCAATGGACTCGAAATTATACAATCTTTCGGCTGTTCACCCGTCCCTCTGGCCAATTTACTTGTTTCATGAAATTAACCTTAGTGAATGTTGAATATGTATACAAATTTGAAGTTAATATGTAAATCCGAGGGAAAGTTATCGCTTGGATAAAGTTCAAACCGTCGACTTTTTCCTCTTTAACACTCGTCTCTCGGAAAAGGCAAATTTCATTATTTCTTGTTAACCGTTACAAGTTGTCATTTAATTTGATGGCAACCATTTTCAAAGCAATTTTCGTCTTCTGAAATTATGAAATCATTTTTTTGTATTTGTGTTTGTTCATCATTTTATCTTTGTTGACTTTGTTAATATACCAACCACAACCGTAAAGAAGCGAGGGACAATTATTTTTTTGTAAATAACATTGAAATGGTTTTGAGAGGAATGACAGACCGGCTGAAAACAGGAAAGCACAACGGTAATATTTCAGTATTAATTAATAATCCTTTCACCCACTGATCAATGAAAGGCAAATTCAAGTGCAGCACATCCCATCTCAAGTTTGGGCATTTTTTGACGTTGAAAGTTAAATAAAACGCAATATGGTTTTTCCGTCAAATTGACCCTTTTTCACTTCAACTTAACGTTTTACAATTTCGAATCAACCCCTTTAAAAAATTAAAACCAACGGGAAAATTAATTAAAATTAAAATTTATACTACTAGTCCTACCCGACGTTGCCCGGGGGGGTTAATAAAGGGTATTATTTTACACATTAATATATTGTAAACATTGTTTTGAGGATTTATATTACTGATGGTAAATATATTTAGATGAAATGAACACAATTGAAAGTTAAATATACTGATACCGTATTTAGCTAAAATTAAACAGTATACATTATTATTTTTGTGTTTTGGATTACATAAATTGAAATTATTCAATTAATTAAGCTTTATGAAATGTATTGGTAGAGATTTAAAAAAATTAGTGTTACGAGCTGGATTCGAACCCACGACCTTCGGCTAAATATGCCGCTGCTCTACCACTTGAGCTATCGTGACTTCGATCCGCTCGGACACCAATTCTCCATCTCAAAGGAGGGAAAATTCGAGAGGTGAGTTTGAGATGAGGAGTGGTGTCCGAGTGGATAGCTCGATAGCTCAAGTGGTAGAGCAGCGTCGTATTTAGCCGAAAATCGTGGGTTCGAATCCCGCTGGTGACACTGATTTTTTTTTATCTCGACCAATACCTTTCATAAAGGTAAATTAATTGAAAAAAGTTAATTGGTCAATCGGACCACGAACTGTAATGGATTGAAATTATTGTTGCAATCAAATTCAAGTTCATTGAAATGCTCTTGAATGAACAGTGATTTTGGTGATTCCATTTGGCATATACAAACTAACCTGGGCTTCCCAAACTAGAGATGAGGATCGATAGAAAAACATCGATGATCACCATCGATTAAACATCAGAACCTCACCATCAAACATGGTGGTACGACCATCGATTCTATAGTCTACACATCGATGGTTTTTTGAGTACTCATTACTCAAACCAAAAATGTGCAAGGGAGCAAAAAGCCGAAAAGGTGAACAAAGAAATTCCTTTGATGTACTTTCTTTGATTATACCTTAAAATAAAAGTATTTTTGAGAAACAAAAAGATTTACCATCAGCAAAAATGTATTTCATAACGATATGTTAAACAAAATTACCTATTATGTGAAAAAAAGGTTTTTTAAATATCATAAAAAATTTCCAAAAGGTCAAATCGAAAAACGGTCTTCAGTAAGCGTTGACAAAGCGAAACCTGTGAGACCAATTTGATACAAAAATACCCCAGCACCCTACAAGCGGGGTTTTCCAGAAATGGTTCGTCGTTCTGGAACGACGTTCGTATATGGCGAAGTCGGAACGCCGACAAACAGCAGAGGTCATCGCCGGCCCTCTACGTGTTTTCCTTCTTTTTCTGGCAATGAAGTTTCATTTTTCATTATAATTTTTCTTTAATTATGAAATATTATTATCTTGTGGAAAATTTAATGTAGTTTGCGAAATAAAGGTCAGATTTGTATTTTAATGACCCTAAAGTTGAGAAATTACGATTTTATGTAAAGAAATCTAATTTTAGACTAAAATCACAAAAATTTTAATATTTCAAAAGAAAGAGTCAAGATAGAAACCTCGTTCTTGTGGCACTGAACTACGTTTTATTTATCAAATCCACCATGGCAGTATTGACCCTGTAACACCCTGTACAGAGATAGCATCGAAAATCCCAAATCTGTTAATTAGCGGATAAAAATGTATATGTGTATTTGTAGCGATTGCTAGCTATAACTATACAATGATACTACAATCAGTTATACCAACTTGAGGTTGACCTTGGTTCAAATTAAGAACGAAGTTCTAGTTTGAACAGTGATTGGTGCAACGGGCCTTGGATTGGATGCGTTGGGTGGCTTGGCAGAACCCCACAGTTCCACTCCATATGTCCAAAGTGGTCGCAGTAGTCTTATATGAGGTTAGTTTCGTAATTGTCCACGTCTTCTGTAGAGTTGTTGTCTCTTGGGTCTTTTATGGGGGTTCCATGTCAGTCTGCTATTTAGGTACAGAGCTAAGTATGGTAGTCGGTATCTTTTTGTTGTTGATGTAGGCAAGACTTCTCAATGTGAACGTACATTGAGTATATTTTTCTTCATTCGGCCTTGTCCTCCACTTTTTGCTCCAGTCTTCGACAAGCTCAAAGTGTTCATGGATGTTGGAGGTAGCCTTGATAAGATTCGACGTAGAAGACAAAATTGCGGTATCGTCCGCCTAGGTGGTGATGACGGTATTAGGGTGTATAGGTAGGTCAGCAGTATAATTTATATAAAAGATGGGACCTAGAATGCTCCCTTGTGGGACGCCAGCTTTTAGACTTCCGAGAACTCGTTGCCTCACCTCACCCTGAAGCATCGGTCTGTCAGATCAGGATAAGATAATAAGGAATTGGTAGGAAGTATTTAAGTTTATAAAGCATGCCCGAGTTCCAGACCCTATCAAAAGCCTGCGGCACATCTACATCGTGACATAAAATACTATTATCAATTTCAACTTGTAATTAATATAATTTCAAATTTCCTTATTTTGCGTTTATTGCATGTAATACGATTTTTTAGGCATACGTGTCCTGAAATGAAAAATCTGCCGTTGTCCGAAAAAGCGCGGCATACATCCCTGGGTTGTTGCATAAGTACGCGTATCTTCGCTTTCATTTTTCTTTAAATCCATCGATTATCTGCCAATAAATTACAATCTCGGAGGAATTGGTTTTCACCCCAGCCTTTAATAATTTATTTGCCGGAGCTCTCAAGGAATGAGGCATTGCAGGTCGGGCCAAATAAATAAGATTGCAGAACCTATTTTGCCAAAGCGGGTTTTCTGAATCACATCATTTTCTTTTTCACTGATATATTCTGTCTTACAATAAATACTATCGTTCAAGTATAATAATAAAAATACAAAAATTAAAAGTCGGGTGGGGGTTAGATACCTCGAAGATCTTCTAACGGATTGGTCCGTCCGGTTCATTCTGAGTACGGATATCCTATGCACAGCGGAAATTGCTTTCTCTATTTACACGTGACGGAGCGGTCACCGGTATCGTAAGGCACTCTCAATACGACACGCAAGGATGGCACAATTACACAGAAGACAAACACTTTGAGCCCTGAAGATGATCTCAATAAAAGATCGAAACGTTGGCACGATAAAGAAAATGTTTTTCTGAAACCTACATCACACCCGACCGCATCTCACGATATCTGAATAATTTATTTAATATTTTCATCAGCAATCTCACTTTTATTAAAAAATTAACTCCTCTTGACAATACAACCTCCTGTCAGGAATGATTACTTCAGGAGGTTATCTATCTTGTCAAACTAGAGTAAAAAGTGTCCCTAGGGTACAGTCTGATTCTCAATTTTATTCGAGATATGACTTTTTTCAGGTTACTTCAAACTTTTTCAACCTTATTCTGTGAGATTAACGTGTTAGACTTTCGGCCTGAAGTCCACTCGGTCGTGGGTTCGATTCCACCTTCGCCCCAGGCCTTTTTTTCACGCCCCTCCCCAAAAAAAGTATATATATGAAACACGAACATATACTGTGCTCTTCTTCTCCACTCGTGGGTTTTTGAGTTATTCAAACGCGTTTCGGCATTGCGCCATCTTCAATGAGGTTCAGAAGAAAAACATCGAAACACCGCAAAAAATAATAACAACCCATAAATAATAATAACGACCGACCAACGAACACCATGACCAGGTCCCCAACGCTCCCAGCAACACCCGACGGATCCAGTGTCATATAAACCCTACTCGGACAAACAGTGATAGACAGTTCATCACTGAAGATGGCGCAATGCCGAAATGCGTTTGAATAACTTAAAAACCCGTGAGTGGAGACAAGACCTAGTAAGTGACCCTGAACCGGTTCAACTTAATTTTATTACATATAAATTACGTAACTTTTATACCTTTTAAAATACAGTTTCTAATTTAATTCGATAATATCAGTATTTGTTTTTTAGTAATCTGATGAGCTATCTGAGCTATGTATGATTTAACCGGTTTAAAAAAATAACTATTTTCAAACTTGGTCACGAGGTTCAGAGTGACTAAAGGATAACTCCTACTAATCTGTTTTGTAACAAACAATTCAAACAGGTTCATTAAAAGTATATAAATGTCGGGAACTTTGCTACAACGAGGCCGCTTAGCATTGTCTGGTAAAACCGAGGCACTAAGAATGCAAATTTTGGGTCATACGACTACCTGAATAAGGCTGTTTTCGTAACGTGTGAAAGATCCCATTTCGTAAAGGCCCCTGTGTTCTTGTAACCTCAGGGTAGCCTGTTGCAATGGCAGTGGAAAACTGTTTTACCATACTATTAATCAGTAGAGTGTAAAAGGCGCGTAACTTTTATTTGTTTAGGAATTGAGCGATAGAACGTTACCTTGTTGGAATACTCATTACAGTAATTCAAACTAGTCTTTTCTATTCATAGTACTTATACTAGATCAGGAAATAAATCCAGGTAAATATCTCAACAAAAAAAACGCACAGCATAGATTTGGGGTTATCTCTGAATGAAAAATCACAAAAACGAAAATGTTTATTTAGTTTTGGATTTAAACAATCGAAACAGAAAGAAAGCATGAATATACGTTTAACAATCGTTTTTTCTCAACTTTATGAGGGCTTTTCCTTACTGCAAGTCCTTTATCTGGTTCTTGCCTCTCATCCCTTCAGAACACGAAAGGGCTTCTTGTTCTAATTAAGACGCCCTTTTGCCCCCATAATAATGTTTAAACTTATCGTGAAGATTTTATATTCCGAATTTTCGACTCTAATGTTGTAAAATTGCTGTTGGAATTGCATTTTCCTGTTGTTAAAAATGCTGCTAAATCGTCAAACAAATACAGCCAAAAAAACACTTGGGGTAAGACAAAGAGAAACAGAGGAAGAAACATCAGAATGAAGTGAACGAAACCGAACGACCTATACCACAGTCACTTGCTACTGAACCATCACAACATGAAGCACGAAATGATGCAAGTCGTGTAAGAATTAGACAATTAAGAAAACCTTTGTCTGATCGAAAAGAACAACGTGACGCATAATTAATCTGCAAATTAATCGGTTAAATCAATTGGTAACTTGATTTATTGCATTTCAGTATAATTCGGGAATTCAACTCGAATCCAGTTGAGGCTGTTGAAAGTATGAATAAATCCATTATATTTCGTCGCCCGATTGACAAAAGAACTTCTTTCAATTAATTAATCTTTATGTAAGGTATTGGTTGAAATAAAAAAGCTAGTGTCACGAGCGGGATTCGATTGAAAAATGGAAAGAAGGAGGGAAAATTCGAAAGGAGGGTTGAGATGGAAGTTGGTATCAGAGTGGATCGAAGCCACGATAGCTCAAGTGGTAGAGCAGCGGCGTATCTAGCCGAAGGTCGTGGGTTCGAATCCCGCTCGTGACACGGGCTTTTTTGTTTCAACCAATACCTTACATAAAGATTAATTATTTGAAAGAAGTTATTTGGTCAATCGAACCACGAAATGTAATGGATTGAATCAGGAATGTTGCGAGATACATTCAATAATCTTTTAAAGAAGTTTAAGTTAACCACTAGGGTATGGACACCCCCAATTTCCACCATGTCTTTGATAGTGCTTCCTACAGTTTCACTTTGGAAAGTCGTAAGTCAGGCTTACAATAGCTTAATAATTGCCGGGAAGAATGAGTTTAATAGCGATGTTCTGTTTGTTGATCTGTAAGTTTTTGACTCGTTTATCTGACTATTTTATAAGTATTTTAAATAAATATTTGTATAAACTTTGCGTCCAAAAGTTTGAAGTAAAATTCTACAGGAACATCCAACATTTAGCTGTCGAAATCGAGGGTTAAACCACGTTGAGACTCCTTTTCCATATTATCAATGATTATTTAAAGATCGTGAGATGCGGTCTGGAGTGATGTGGGTTTAGAAAAACATTTTCTTTATCGTGCCAACATTTCGATCTTTATTGAGATCATCTTCAGGGCCTGGGAACCAGAAGGTCGTGGGTTCGGATCCCGCTCGTGACACTAGTTTTTTTATTTCAACCAATACCGTACATTAAATAATGGAAAGAAGTATGAATAGAGTTACTATACATTGCAACGCTTTAAGATTCAAGAATGAGACCTTCGATGTGTTGTTTAAACGGTAAAGTTCAAATTACCACCATTGACGGCACCACGTGAAATAGCATACGAAATTATAACATATTCTTTCAAATAACTTCGTTTGATGCAACGAATATAATAACTGACAAATTATATGCTGGCATTCAAGATTCAAAAATAAATCTACCATATAGCAGGCTCTTTTTTACCACTTACGGTTGCTGACCACAAATAGTGTTGCAATAAAAAGTCGACGAGGCTCATAGGAATGTTACGATGAAGCTGATCGTGCAGCCGTTTAGAGGTGTCCCTTTTTAACTTCGGAGTCTATTTCCGTTGTTCCGGTCATCCTGTAGAATTTTCCTCAGTGTAGTCGTCTTCCTTAGCTGCTTGGCAGAAAGGCCGGATCCAACTGGACGTCTACCTTGAAGCGGTAAGTGGCCCAGTCCTAGTAACTCTGCTCTGAATGAGAAAAGAGCCGATCTTGATGGAAAAAACTTTTCGCTTGGCCAAAATCTGAAAATTTCTTACAAGTGTCCGAATTGATTCCACTTCTGACGCCTAAAATTTTGTTGGTTGGGACGACTACAGGATTTTGTGAAAGACTGGAGGTTGGTAGAACAAGAACGAGGCGAAAAAACTGTATTAAAAAAATACGTACGAGGGTGAGGGCTTATTTAGCGAAAATAGATTCCACTATGAAAAGACTCATTAGCATAGCAAGTGAGCCGAAGGGGCAACTTTTCTGTAAGCGCCTCTGTCATTTTATGTTCTACGTGATTTTGCATTCTGTTTGCTTAAGGTTACAATAAAACATCAAATGAACCTTATATAATTTTAATGCTCTTTTTATTTGTATCCAATTTACAATAGAATTAACATTTTATGAGATACCGGAAAGTATATGGAATAAAGTTCTTAAAAGTTGACTTGTAATCTGAAAAGTTGGTCCGATCTCGAGTACTATTGAGAATTGAACTTTGGGCAATAAGGGCTTTTTAGTCTAATTTGACATATTGGTTCACCTCTTGAATTACTGACGTTTGTTCACGGGACACTGTATATTTGCAGAGTTAAACTTGTGTAAATCAATAAAAGTGGTCAGGTTTGTTAAAACCTTGGAAGAATAAGCTCTCTTGCATATATTGGATATATTTCGGGACTCACACGTGACCACTGATTATGTGAACAATGAAGTTAAGAAAAAAAATGGTAATGCCTTTGTTGATTGTGAGAGTGGGATTGTTAAATTATTGGTTTGAACAGATAGCAATAACTGGTTTTATTTTAAATCTTTGCTCATCTGTTGTTAGAAATGGTTAATGATAAATTCAGAATGTAATGTCTTTTTTTATTGAAACGCCCAACTTCCTTCAATTTCATTACGCCATAATCACAAAAGCTTTCAGGACTTGATGAATTCCTCCGCCAAAGTTGTATTTTTACGTTTAATTTATTTTTTAGGTGAATAATATTTTTACCTGAATGAGAAGTGAAATCATTTAATGCGGGGATAGCGGTTGTTGTAGAACACAGTAGCTCTTGTGCAATCATTTTTTTGCTTGTAGCGAAAAATATGGAAAAGTAAAGCTTTTTTTATTTACTAATAAAGATTTTTTGTTTTTTATTGATATATATAATGGTTTTTTAAATGAAAATAAACTACACTAGGAGGCAAAAAGCTAGGCTTAATATTTTTAATTATCTCTTAGACAATCCTCCATCGATTATCTTACAATATATTTGGACCGTTTTAAAGAAATTGGATTTTGTAAATAAATCTTTGAATAGTCAATCTCTTCTTTTTTTATTTTTCTCTAAAGCTGTTTCTAACGTTCAGGTGGTTTGATTTTTTTGTTAAGTTTCCAATTTGTTTTTGCGATGGTTTTAAGTGATACAGATTCAGCTAGAATCACATCACTGTTGGCAGATGGAAAAAGTCAAGCGTATGTGGCCAGGGTGCTTAACATTCCCTGAACGACTGTCTGAAGAATTTTCCGTTACTTTTACTGTTTCAAATGTACTCCGTAATCGACATTCTACCTCTGTTGAGATCAGCAATGACTTCGACAAGTTAAAAATGTTAATGTCAGTTTACGAGCGATGTATCCCTCAACATCGTCACTGGCGTTTAGGTTTGGGCAGGCATTTCTGTGGGAGGTAGCACAAAATTGGTCTTCATCGAGGGTTCCCCAGCTGCGCGATACGTTGAAGATGTGTTATCAGTTGTTGTTATTATCAGAAGTTGTTCGTTATTTGCCTCTAATTGGCGACCTTTTATTTTATGCATGATATAAAAACGCCCCATACAGCTAGGCTCATTTGTGACTAGGGTTGTCCGATACCGATCGATATGAGTACGGTATCGATACTTTTCTTTCAATACCAAGTATTTTGGTATCGATACTTCTTATTCAATACCGGTATCAAAAGGAAAATGGTCATTATCATATTTACAAATGTGTAATACTTAGTTACCTTTAATTACTGATTATTTAAATATCTTGAGATCGGTCTGGTGTGATGTAGGTTATAAATTATTTTATTAAAGTTATATTTATAAAATCGAGTATAACTCTGATAACCTATCGTGTATCAGCATCGCTAGTCATTTTTCGTAGTGATTAATTCGGTTACGTTTCTCATCTCATTAGTCAGTCATGTGACATGACCATGTCGCTCCCAAAAAACAAAGTATAGCATTATTTTTCAAAAAAGGATAGTTCGGTTGCAGAATGTCGTGTTCGCAGTGCCAAGGTGAAATACAGTTCTTTATAATGTTTTTATTTGTAGATGTAAATAAAGTTCAATTTGATTTTAGCTGTCCTTATTTTCTTATCCTATGGAAATTTCAAATTAAAGTGAAAAAAGAAATTCGATTGATGGTATCAAAAGCATTGATATAACGTCACTTTGTGTTATTGTTTTACAAGTTTTCTCGGGATAAAAAAAAAATTGATTTATCGCCAAAGAAAAGCAATGGAAAAACAATAGGAAATAAGGCGATTTATTGGGTTGTCCGGAAAATAATGCAGGATTTTAAGTTTTCATTAAAAAAAATCTATATAAAATATTCTGTTTACGTTTACAGGATTACTCATTTGTNGTATGGGAAATTATTTTGATTAAAGAACATTGCTTTAAAGTAACTAGTTTCTTTTTTTTTGTTTAATACCAAAATCCTGCATTATTTTCCGGACAACCCAATAGTTAAGAGGCTAAACCACATGGGCTAGGTTAGTTTTTTTTTTTTTTAATAAACATTTAGTCTTTTTTTTAATTAATAATAGTAATAAGTAGTATGATAAAGTTGTGTGTTGTTGATGCTAACTACCACGGTTGTTTGTTGACGAGAACATAAAGACAGCAGAAGTATCGAAACTTTTGATCCGATATTTGTGTGGTATCGATATTTCGTCCGTATCGGACAACCCTATTGGTAACTGTTGTGATGCCAGAGAATTTGCAGAAATGAAGAATGACGCTATTTGAAAAGTATGAAAATATTCCTTAGCGTTAAATTCAAAACATCATAATATCGATGCCATGTCGAATGTAAGCGGTGATCAACCAAAGAGAAGGAAATATTCCATACTGAATATTTTCTTCGTTGTTTCCATAGCAAGAGTTTTGTTAAAATTGTTTTACTTGATTTAATTTTTTTATTAGCTATATCTTATATTTTTCTTTAAAAATATCCAGTAAACAATAAAAAATAAAAATTAAAATGATTGCAAAGTATTTATTATTAAAAAAAAGGAAGGTGGCTACTTTTTTTTCCTCTCAGTGTAATATAATTCGAATTCAATTGAGTCCACAGTACATCCTTCGTAACTAATAGGGGTATTCACGATCTTTGTGTTAATCCTGTTAGATCGAGAAAAATGATGACGTAGACTTGTAAGAATCGGCTAGTTAACATTGCTCGATCTAACAGACCAGGGCCAATGTTAGATGTTAGGTCGAAAATGTAGTCACATTGCTATCCGTTAGGGCGTAGGTAACCAACATGGCAGCCATGAATTTAACAGCTGTTTTTTGATTACACCTATTTTTATTCTTAAATACGCATTAATTAAATCAGACCAATACATTTCTTTTGTTAATTTCTGACCTGTACTTATACTCTCATTCATAATAGATACATCCCATATCCCATAAAGTTGTAGGCTGTTAGACCTTAGGATTAAAGTTAAGCATGTCGGCACGAATTGAAGCGTGTCATTTGTTAGTACTTTTCGTGTGCATAGATAGCATTTTGAATGAAAGAGTTGATTAATTTTCTGTTTTTATTAACTTCTGGCATCTTACAATTTAACACAATACAAAACCAAAACAAACAACAACACGCCTTCAACGACTGTTATAGCTTTATTTCTGGTTCTACCAATCGCCACGCGCAGCATTGCGGAAAAATTAACGTTTAACGTGCTAAGAAAAGAAGGGGGCATTCACGATCTTACTGGACATTTTTCTATTCGAGTTAATACGAGTTAACATCTTACAAACATTGTGAATACCCCTAATAATTAAAAAATATATATGTTATATTAAATCATCTCTTTACAACTGCTAAGTAATAATAATTCCTAGAACAAGTGTAAGCATTATTAAATCGCACTTTCTCCCCATCCAGTAACATTAGTAAATTATAAAAGTCAGTTGCATCAAGGCATCCAGGTTATGTCATACTTAATTCACTAGTTTTCGTGGTCCGCTTGACCAATTAATATCTTTCAATTAATTAAGGTTTTTAGTTGAGATAAAAAAGTCAGTGTCACGAGCGGAATTCGAACGCACGAACTTCTGCTAGCTCTACCATTTGAGCTATCGAGACCTCGACCCCCTCCTTACGTCGTTATGTCATACTTTTTCCTCAATATCATCACGTCTCTATTGTAATTCAGTTTACAATTAAATAAAATTATTTTAAAAAGACTTTCGTCGAGTACGAAGAGTTAATTTATATATAAATTACATTTCAGAGTCGTAAATCTTTGTAATGTAAAAAACAGCCCACTTCCATCGATACTTAGTCGAATTGAAAACAGTATTTGATAGTAGTGACCTACCTATTCGTATATCTTCCAGAGAAAAATCTCTTTCACCAACTCGGCAATCCACTACTGTACGATACACCTCGTCGATTTTTCCCCTTCGCTTCACTTCCATTATACCTTTGTAAAACATAAATAAAACATTAAGCAGAAAATTGTCCCGTCACTGAGAGCGTTATAATTAGTATAAATAAGAAAACAATCATTTCGATAGTGTTGTGTAAATAACAAATTAATGGTATTTCAAAAAAAAATTATTGTGACACAATGTTACCTCCTTTTTCGAAAAGATTTCCACAAGTTACTGTTACAAATAGGTTACTTTTATTGATATATTGATGAAAATAAACATGCAAATCGCTATGATTTATTCTACTTTAGGAAAGAACAAGACGTCTGCGTGTATTTTGTCGGAAAAGCTCTGTGGTATCAAACCATTCTGATCAAAAAGAAATATACTGAGGCAGCGTGGCAAGGTGGTCGGCGGCAACCAAAATTCCAGTTGGACAGAAAGACCGAGACTCTCCTTAGGCGTAATAGCCCCGGGTAATCTTTCAAGTTTTCTTCATTCTTGCTTTTCATTGTATACCTAATGGATCATTTAGACAGCTGTAAAAGCATTGCTACAAACCTTAACCGCTCTTAGCGATTCCATTATATTAACAGCATAGTTCTCAATTCTACAATAGACACGTCTAACACAAATAATGCTGGAAATTCATTTATTCATTTACCATTTTTTGTCCGTGTTGTGATAATTGTGGCAACGGGCTGAATTGCTTTTGCCCATCGGATTGATTGGAGTCATCCCATGTGGATTGACCTGACTAATGGATTAGACAAATTTGCTTATTTTCCCTCGAGAAACTAAAGAATATTGAATGTTTATTGACGATAAAATAGAATTCCGGCGGGTATAAACTGGAATAACTAGTTTAATGCAACAAGAAAAAGGTCCAACAACCCGCTGACCACATCAAAACTTATCACAAGAAAACGATAATTTGTTATTTTGTTAAATCCGAGTGTAACATTTTTTCTTACAAAATAGAGGATCATTAGAACAATTACCTAAACTACAATTATTTATATGAAATTCTTAATTAATTATTATATAAAACTATGAGTTTTTTCTTTAATATACTGACAATCAAAAAATCCCACCCAATTGGCTTTTTTTTCATTTTCTCTATAAAAGAAGATTCTGCCCTTAATTTGGCTCATTGTTTTTACCAATAATATTTGTTCATGCTTTGATTTAAATTTGAAATATCAATTAGAGATAAACATACTTAATCCTTAATCGAAAACAAGGATAAAGGATTTTTCAATGTTCCCTTTTTACGGATTTTAAAATGTTTATTCAGTCTCATTTGAATTCTGAAGCAATAAACTGTTTAGCTTTCATTTTTGTTTTCTTAATTTCAATTTTTAAACTTAAAAATGCCAGTGCAGAGGATGATGTGCGTGGTGTGGCACTTTGGATGATGGACGTTCCATCAGGTATGCGGCTATTGCCATCGTGAGTTACCTACAAAACACTGTGAGATGCCGTTAGACATTTTCAAAAAATAGGGTCCTACCATAGAAGGGGGTACGCCCTAGGGTAACAGAACCACAGGATGGCCGTTTTTTGACTTTGAGAATTTCGCGAAACTGGCACCTTACTATTGTTCAAGCGCTTCATCAGGTCCAGGAAATTCGAGGTGTCCAAATTTCAGAACGCACTGCTCGAAGAAGATTAAATCAGTATGGTCTGATTTGCCCCGTAAGAGGACCAGAACACACAGAGTTGCACGGCTCCAATTTCCTCGAGTACACAGCCATGGGTCTTTAGACGATTGGTCTGCTGTACATTTTACAGATGAGTGTAGATTTGCTCTACGATCTCCAGATGGGAGTGAAAGAGTGTGGAGAAGGCGAAATAAAAGGTACGAAGCCTGCAATTTTTCCCAGAGCCGACCTTTTCAACGTAGCTCAGTGATGGTGTGAGCGGGAATTTCAATGGAGAGTCGCACAGAGTTGGTCGTTGTTCGTGGGGGTCTTTGACGGCCTCTCGCTATGTGGATGAAATTTTTGAACATCATGCGTTGCGATGATTATCCTCATCACTATCCTCGATGAAATCAGCGACAATCCTATTCTAATGCATGATAATGCCCGTCCACGCGTCGTTCGCACAGTACAAACGTACCTTCAACAGCATAACATCAGAGTCTTAGCCTGGCCGGCCCGTTCTCCAGACTTGAACCCCATCGATCATTTATGTGATAACCTCAAAAGGATAATAAGTGCACGTCCATCACTTCCTCATACACTCCACGATCTTGAAAGGTCTCTTCGTGAAGAATGTGCTAACCTCCAGCAAAGTGACATTTCCAGAGTGGTAGAAAGTATGCCGAGGGGGTCTTCGAGATGTAATTAAAGCAAGAGAGGGAATAAGCGATATTGAAATGTTAATTAAAAATCTAAAATAAAATTAAAACAAATTTTATCTGTCCGTCATTTATCCTTAGCAATTAACTTTTTTAGCCAAAGACTCAATTATTAAACGTTTAAAACTTGAAACTTTGATTAATGTATAATCCTCTCAGAGTAATAAAACTTAAATAAATAAATAAAATAGCCTACCTGGAACCATAGATTGGTTTAAATTGCGTGATATCAAATAAACAATATTTCTTTTATATAAAAAAAATAATTTTTAATATAAACCAGGCTAAAGGCTCTAAAGTTATCAAAACGAATAAAATTATATTTCTCTATAGTTTCTCAAGTATAATTATATTTAAATTTATGTATTTGCTTACGTAAAACAAACAAAATTTAATTAAATGGAACCGTTTTCTACTTGCGTTCAAATAAAAGGGCAATTTCTTTTAAGTGACACAGCCCCTCTGAAAATATTTGACCTTGTTTTCCTTTAGAATTTTTATTGGAGAGAAAGATAAAGACCGAAACTAATTAGAAATTAGAGTTGATGCTGGGTGTTGGTCTGGGAGTCGGTGAACCGAGCATCGGAACATCAGCATAATTGGAAATTTTTCAGCAATAATGATAAATGCTGATGTTTTTTATAATAGACACGGTATAAATCTAACTGTTTTTCTCTCCACTCAATACTAGGATTTAAATTGGCAGAAAAGAGATGTAAGATATTTATTTTTTTCCAAGCATAGGCCGGTCTTTAAGTAAGTATTAATAGCTCCTTTGAAGATACTCGGATTAACGGAGTTATCTGACGTGCAGGATTAACGAAGTTATCTAATTATAAAAATCCGTTAACTCATCCCTCACACTTTTTAACCCGTGAAGGAGCAATTGTTAAAGAGTATCGCTTAAAAACGCCACGGAATTAATTAAAGGCAGGAAATTAAAATAAGATGGAATGAAAAAGTTAATTAGCTTTCTTTCTATAGGTTCAGTCGTTCCCGAACTTGATATAAATATTTATCGTCAAAAATTGATTATTTCCATTCATACATATTATGTTTTGTGACAAAACGACAGCCTCGGTCATTTTTACACGGTTAAAAATGACAAGATTTATGTGAGTTAAATAGGTTATTTGCTTTTCTTTTCATCATTTTCACCTTTGTGCAACATTAATTACAGTGATTAAGTTGTCTATGCTTTATAAACCCTTTATAAACATTTATCCGCGTGTTTTAAATTGAATTTAATTTGAATAAAACTTTTGTAACATTACCTTCTGTCGAGTCCTTTCAATTTTATGAACGCAACGAATTTCTCCAGTTTAGCTGGACGGAAAAGAAAACGTGTCGGGTTTTAAGTTAATTTTGCTAGGATTGAACCTTCAATCGTGCAGGTCTGCAATCACAATAATCTGTTGACTCCTCTTTTGAACAAACACATGCACGTGTGCGGTTGTAGACACATAAAAGCGTTTGTACAATACAATTAGGGGGAATCTATGGCCAAAGTTTTAACTTTACCACTCAAAAATTGGTTCAACGTTACATAAAGCACTATTTTTATAAATTTATATACCATGTGCTAGAACATAGATATAATACGTATATTTAAACGAAGTTTAAATAGAGAAAATGTACGATCAAATCTGACAACGAATATCAAGTACTACACCTTTCCAAAAGACTGTTGTTTTCAGGATGCAGATTTCCAACATTAAACCCTCATCATCAGGGTGAAGGAGTTACACACGCGTCTCGAAAAAATCAATAAATATATAAAGGATTTTTCTTTTAATTTGCTTGAAAACGTGCCTGCCACATGGGAACTTTGCGATGGCAACTTCTCTGCTAATTAAAAGATCGTATTGTACATAAGGAATGCGGAGGACCATAATCCTCGTGTATGTTCATTCATCCATCAGCGCCACGATAGAATCATAAATCGTTCACTCGAGGGCCTACAGCTCAACCATACTCTCGTGAGGATATTTTGACGTTGACTCAACTCGCCGTCGATGATCGAGCTATTAACAAGCATTCTTAATTTACTCATATGACCGCGGTGCCAGATCCGCCTCCGCTAAACCTTCCTTTACCTAAAGCACCTCATCCTCAGGTGACATGAGTTCCGTCTATTCTCGTGGATTTCAAGTCATTGATAACGCCCATAACGACACTTCTCACGAGTGTGGTAAACACCCTTCTCCCTGAATTCGCTCCGTAATGACCCTCACCAAGCATTCCCGTACACTTCTCGTTTGGAACACTACTGGATTGGAATAAACAATCGCAAACTCGAACTGGAAACACTCCACGACCAACGTATCGATCGACATCGCTTTATTTACTGAAACTCACTTTAGTGACAGATCTCAATTTTACATAGTCGGCTATACAGCCTACATGACAAACCACCAGACGGTACTGCCCACGGTATGCCACCTCCCTTTCTCATTTCCGAAATCCCTATAACTCAGCCCCCTATCGCGATTTCTTTATTTTCAGAGTCATTCTCCTGTACGTTTGCACCTGACTATTGCCTACCAAATCATACTAACCATCGTGATCAATTCTTCTTATTCTTCTATTTCCTTGGTTCCTGGTTCATTTGCGTGGTAGCGAATTCGACGCGAAGCATCCAAGTTGGAGTAGCCCAGTGGCTAATTTTCCTTCAGAACATCCCTTTACAAAATAATTACTACAATATATATTCCCTCTCATCCTACCTACTACTACAACCTAAGTAAACGACCCGACCTCCTTGATTTTTTCATCTGTTCCAAAATATCCTCATTAAACACTGACCGTTTCACCCTAAAAGATTTATCCTCCGACTAAATCGTAATACTTGATAATCATTCAAAACAATTGCCTCCTCTATTCACGCTTATAAATCGACCTGTTGACTGGAACTGGGACTTGAACAACCACTGAACTGTAATATTTCCCTAAAGACGACAGAACTTCATAATGTCGACAGTACGCAATATTTAACCAATTATATCCAACATAGCATAAGGCGAATCACATTTCATACTCCTGTCAATCGCATAAACCTTACCTCTAGAGATAAGACAATTAATCACTCGTAAATGTCGCGCTAGAAGGCTTTGGAAGCCTTCTTCTACTACACATCATCATCTACCTCTTCACCAATTTGGATTCCTTCGTATTCTCACCTTGTATCGACACCATCGCCACATCCCTCGAGCTTAAACAATACTGCTCGGGTGTTTTCCTTCACATATCCCAGGCCGTTGATCGGGTGTGGCAAGAGGGCTTTTTGTGGCAACTAAATTCCTTCATTTTACTTATTACCTTATCCTAAAATTAGGTTAACAAAAACTGATACTTCCAAGTAACCTTAGGCGCGTCTTCGTCTTCTAGTTTTCCATTTTTAGCAGGAGCCCCCAACCTTGGCGCCCCCCCTTTACTACTTCTTTCCAGCTTATCTCCCATTGCATTCCGACACTTTAAAATACAGGTATGCCGATGATCCTCTCTACGAACATTGATCATGTTACATTTACCCGCAATCTCCAACCCCATGTTAATATGCATGTACCCAGGATTCGACATTGGAGGGAAGACTCATAAGGTGGGGTTGAGATGGGGAGTTGATGTCCGAGTGGATCGAGGTCACGGTAGCTCAAGTGGTAGAGCAGCAGCGTATCTAGCCGAAGATCGTGGGTTCGAATCCCGCTCGTGCCATTGACTCTTTTTTATCTCAACTAAAAACCTTAATTAATTGTATTGGAGTAAATAATCAACAATCTAAATACAGTTTTGGTAACCTCGTTATTTCGGACTAAAATTGCAGTAGTAGCAATTAAATTAGGAAAGGGAGGGATAAAACAAAAGTTATATAAAATGGAAGGTAAATTGAACAATTATTAACTTCTAATTAATAAAAATAAAATAAGGGAAAATAATTAGAAAAAACGAAATTCTATAGCTCAATATAATTAAGATGGAATGGAATTAGCTGCCTCAGAAAGAAATACCTGTTCTTTTAATATTTTGAGAAAACTTAGACAAATAGTATATTCCTTCCTCTATGCTCGTGTTCCGGCCGACACCTAAACCTGGGCGTGTTAGTTTCTTTGGACCCTAACGTTTTCTCCTCTAGAATAGGCGATGTTTAGGGATAACATCCCCGAGCTCTCCTAGACTGCCTCCCATGGTATTATAGAAACCACTTTTTTCCAAACGTCGACAGACTGCCACAAGATACAATGAAAGGGTGGCATGAGAAACTCTTGAAATTCTCGTTGAATCTGGTGACCATTTGACGCTGAAGGGAATGATAGTATGAAGATGTTAACTGTTACTATGTTTTAAAACAGGTCATTTTATTAATAATGAAAGAAATTTTATCTACCCTGTAGCAAAATCATCACGTGAGCTCACATCTTCTCTTTAATCAACCTACGACAGTTCTGTGAGACCTCTTATGAAATTATGAGATTTCCTCCTGTGGTCTGCGAGGTGATAAATCTATTATTTGATGGTTTCCTGGTCTGCTTATCCTCACTGATTTTTGTTGATTCAGACGCATTTCGGCATTACGTCATCTTCAGTATTTGGGTTTGTGGAATTACTGTCCACAAACAGTGCCGTCGATAACATTGAATTCCCTGTTTGTCCAACAAATGTATGGGTGCATTTTCTGTATATCAGATCGATAATTATTTCACGAATTATTAAAATTATAAAGTTATAATTCCGTCGCAAAAACAGATTTGCACACAATTGAATTACACTTTGTTCTTTCCAATCAAAATCAATATTTCTATTGGGACCAAGGGAACAATAGTTTCAAAAAACATTCTCACTATTAATTTCCCCTTCCGATAAAAAAAACCGGTTGTTGTAAAGTTTCAGCATGCTTGAAACACGTGAAACTTACAATATATATATAGATAATTGTTTCAAACTAGGGTGAAAAGCCGTTTTTGTTGCATAAACTTCCCATAGATCAGACTTCGTATTGTGGCGGTAACTTGATTGATGATTTAACACAGGATGTTTTGTAAGAAACTGACAGAGGAAAAGAAATACTTGCATATATAATTTTTTTCCGTCAAATTAACTCTTTTTAACTTCAAATTAACCTTATTAAATTTCAAAATAATCCTTCTTTAAAAAGCATTAAAAAAACGTAGGAGATGGTATGAAATATAAGGTTGTAAATTAAAATTCCTGTGCAGATGCGAATTTGTTCTTAAATATAAAATAAATGGCCTCTTAGAATTCCGTATGAAAATAAATTACAATTAAAATTAACCGTAACCTATTTACAAGAATTGGCGGATACGTATACGATATTTTGTAGTGTAGAATAACAAAACACATCACATACTATTAAATCACCACTTGCGATTTATCCACGTTAACTGAACTGTAGCTAATATCGGCGGGAGAAACTAATCAAAAAAATCAAACGTATAAAATTTTAGTTAGAAAAATATATGGTTGAATGTATAACACGGAATCCTCACTCCAAAGGGTTTGCACGGACTAGAAGGTAGATCTCCGTTCTCGTATGAATAAAAAATTGCTTCTCCTCTTCCCAGCTCCACGGCGGACTCTGACTTCCATCAACCCAGCTCGTAAACGTCCAAATAGACAACATCGCCAAGGAAAAACAAAAATGGCTAAATTTTGCAAAACATTGAAAGAATCAATGTTACAGTTTTTGTTAATGATTAAAAACCTGAATAAATTTAATAGATGTGCGGATAAAAACCTGCCTTGACTCTAAAAATCGCAAGACATAAAATAATAATCATCAGTTTCGAAACGTTGCACGTTATACACCTGTGAAACCCTATGTCAGGGTTGTGGGGTAGAGACTGGGGTAGAAGTAGAACTACACGGAAAGAGGAAAATTAACTTCTGCATTAAAAGTTAATAAGTACAGGACTGGAGGGCTTACGGGAAACAGACTCGTCCCTTGTTACAATTTTTCCTATTAATATACCGCGGTGGGAATTCTGGGGGAGGATTAGGCATGGGAATGATGGGTGTCACATTGAAATCCTTAACAAGAGACGGACCAAGGGGAAATGTTTTAAATTAAAATATTTAGAGATAATTGAAATTACGGATATTACACACCATTTAATCAATTTGTCAAAAAAATGTAATATGAATTGTGTAAAATAAAATATGCTCCTTAACAATTTGTCCAGTTCGTCCCATAAAATAGACCGCCAAGGATGCAACTCGTTTCAAGGAGTCGGCGTCTTGTTTCAGCCTGCTTATAACCTCAACCCTCCTGCACTTGGCTGGAGCTGGAGAAAACTAGCTGAAAAACAAGCGTGAATCTCACCTAACTCTGCTTATTTTCCCCAATGATCCAGTTTATTAAAAGAAGGTGTTTTGAAAGCAAAGATGGGAACTTTGATTTAAAACAAAAAGTCCGCATTTAAATGTTATTACGCAAGAAGTCTATTTAAAAATTTGTGAAAATTGACCCACCGGACCTATGTGTAGATGATGAAATGTACGTCCCTAAAGCGGGGAACAAACTTACGCGATGCAACGCCATGCGATGCTACCCGACGCAAATCCAAAGTCCAATTTTTCATAAGATTGTATTACCCCCGTGCACATCTGCCCGATGCTATACAACGCTACCGTACTCTACGCTACGCGATCCCCACTGTCCAGATTTTCGTCGGGTAGCATCGAGTACAGTCGAAAACAAAAGAACCGGACGCTCATATTTTTATTCAAACTACATGTCTTATTGTCGTTATATTAATTACAACATACTTATTTTAATATAATAAACCAAATTAAGCGAGATCAAAAATTCATTATGTTTTATTTTTAAAAAAATTAATTTTAATGATTCGGCAGAAAATTGATAAACACCGGAATAGCATTTATTGATAGAATGAATTTAACTAACAATTTATTACATGGATTTTCTCATAAAATTTAACTAAAATTTATTACTCGATTTTGCCCATAAAATTTAACTAGCAATTCATTTCATGAATTTGCTCATCAAATTTATTACATGGTTTTGTTTACAAAATTCAACTAACAATTTATTACACGGTTTTGTTCGTAAAATTTAACTACCTATTTATTACATGGTTTTGCACATAAAATTACACCATTTTCGTCGAGTAGCGTCAGAACAGGACACTCATATTTTTTGTAGTTTATTTCAAACCATGTATATAAAATTTTGTAGTTATGTTAATTACAACATGGTTATTTTAATGTAAACCAAATTAAACGCAAATTCATGAGTTTTATAAAAATTATTTAATTATGATGATTAAGCAGAAAATTTATCAAAACACCGGATTAACTTTATTTAAAAAAATTAAATTTAACTAACAATTTATTTCACGGTTTTGCTCATAAAATTTAACTAACAATTTGTTACATGGTTTTGCTCAAAATTATGTATTAAGAACAAAAGAGGCTCTGCGATTGCGATAGTGATTATTGTGAAACTGTACGTGGTGTGCGCTTGACGTCGTGTAGATGTGCGCACCCTACCAAAACGAGACAAGACGTCGGGTAGCGTCGCGTAGAGTAGCATCGGGTAAGTGTGTTTCTCGCTTAACGGTTAAAACTATCGAGCTTACAAAAACTTGTATAGACAAACAGAAAAATTGTCAGTAGGACAGAGTCGTGAAATTGATTTATAGCAAATTTTATAATGTGATATTTCAACCTGGGGTCTGTTGAGTAAGCGTACGTTTATGTTGGATCTACGATAAATGATAAGAGTAGCGATGAGAGCCGCAACAAAGGCAGCGCAAAATTCATTTCCATGATATGCAGTTTATAGTGGATTTTCGACAATAGCGATGATCGTACGTGACGTTTCATTTATTATTTAGATCAAACCAATAAATTTAAAATATTTCTTTACAAATGAGTGATTCTGAAGATGAAATAATTTCAGCTTCAAGAGAGGATAGATGACGGAATATCGAATACCCCATCGACCCTCAATTTGGTTAGTTGTATAATATGTGTAAAGGTTGTGTTGAGTGTGAATGTATTTATTAGCGTGAATGTGTGATGTGAGGGGGTCGATGGCGGAATATCGAGTACCCCATCGACCTTAAACACACACTCTGCTCGTGAATCTCACCTTACTCTGTTTATTTCCCCCAGTGGCCCAGTTTATTAAAAGAAGATATTTTCTAAGCAAAGATGTGAACTTTGATTTAAAACACTTCTCTTTTTTTTCTCAGTAGTTAGGCAATAGCCTAATAGTTTGTCCTTTGATTTTAATTTGTTCAGCCGAATCTATTGGAGCATGCATGTAATTAGGTGTGATTTAGTAAATGCCCTCTGATGAACCGAGAACCCACGATAACCGACCGCCTTTCCGCCGACCTGTCAATAAATCAAGCTAAGTTTCTCTTCAAATCGTTAGATAACACTATCTCAGTTCTGAAAGCGATATCTATAATTAACTACCTCCGAGAAGTATTTCCAACTTTTCCGCCCTCGTTGTATCCATGCTCTGGCAGCCTTTCAAAAATGAATTATTCACCTTTTTCATCGATTATGCTCAATGAAGATCATTACTTTTCCTGTTAAACAACTGATCAAACAGTTCAGCATTCAAAGAGAGAATACAACTTAAAATGGATCCTTAATGAGTCCAAAGTTTGGTGCCATAATACCACGAGAAGAGATTCGAGGAAGGGCCATCCGCAAAACTTACAAAGGAATTACCCGAAGGCAACCGCAACGGAACCAGGATTCTGGTTGGACTCTGACAGGGCGACCAGTCCCCTCCAAGAAGGCACATGCACCGGATAGGAATACGGACAGAAGAAACACTGCGCAGATACTTCCAGGAAGAGGAGGCAACCGCAGAACACATTTTATGTTTTTGTGAAGATCTTTGTAGGTGCATATTCTCGCAACTAGGAAAGTAAAAGCCGCAAGCACGGTCCTACACTAAGGAGCCGCTGGCAAGGCCATGGAGGTATCAATAACCTGTAGCTGGCCAGTGAGTTGTAACTAGAGGAGCACAATAGAACTACTCAAGTCGAGGTGCGGAAGGCCTTGGGGTTGCTTCTTTCATCCCTATCTCTATCCCTAATGACATTCACTTTCTCCTATTCATAGATGACCTCAAAATATTCCATAAAATCCATTCTGAATCTGACTGCGTTTATTTACAGTCCAAACTACTTCCACAGCTGTATGACACTAACATTAAATGCGACATCATCTCTTTTAGCAGACTTATATTGGGCGGTTTCAAATTGAGTTCTAAGTAGATACAGATTAACTAGGTATGTAAAATGAGCCGGTTATGGTTTTACTACCTGTTCCAGGAGATGTAAAATGAGCCGATGGCATAAGGAAGAGTCACAATGTAGATGTAATGCCATGTAAAGCACATCCGTCAATTAAACAAATCATGAATTAGAAGTACATTATGTAGGTGCAATGTCGTCAAAAACACATCAGTCAATTTTAAACAAATAATTAATCAGTTATTAAGGGTGAACTTTACTGTACACAGTGCTGAGCCTGTCAACGAGCTGAATGATGCTGATTTCGTGATTCTCGTACACTGATAACTGTGACCTGATGATAACTTGCTTTGTGTGTTCTAATTGTGAATGCCTACTTCAAGTATAAATTGCATAACTACATTACAACTCACCCCTGTTTGATCTCTCCTGATTCCATTGTGAACTGCTTGCGATATTTGAAGTTATTTATAATAAGTTGCAAACACCCACGCTGCCCGGTGACCACGTTCACTTCGACGTTTTCTCCGTGCGCTCCCGACATAATTGAATCGGTCATTTTGAAAAGAGGCCATCTCCAACTTTTCAAATTTTACAGGAAAAACAAAAAACTTATTTTAAACTTTAAATTTTGTCAATTGTTGTTAATTGTTTAAAACCGAACCCGTCTCTTTAAACTTTCTTACAATTCACTAGTTTTCGTGGTCCGCTTGACCTATTAATATCTTTCAATTAATTAAGGTTTTTAGTTGAGATAAAAAAGTCAGTGACACAGCGGGATTCGAACCCACGACCTTCGGCTAGATACGCCGCTGCTCTACCACTTGAGCTATCGTGACTTCGATCCACTCGGGCACCAACTTCCCATCTCAACCCCACCTTTTGAATTTTCCCTCCTTTTCGCCATTTTTCAATTCTCCGTGGCCATTTCATTTGTCCGAGAATCAAATAGATTACACGGCATTTGAAAAATGGCAAAAAGGAGGGAAAATTCAAAAGGTGGGGTTGAGATGGGAAGTTAGTGTCCGAGTGGATGAAGTCACGATAGCTCAAGTGGTAGAGTAGCGGCGTATCTAGCCGAAGGTCGTGGGTCCGAATCCCGCTCGCGACACTGACTTTTTTATCTCAGCTAAGAAACTTCCTTACAATATTTCTAACAGTAGTAAAACTAATATCTAATATATTCGCTTTTTTCGGTAGCTAAGCCCTTTAGAATGTAATTTAATTAGTTGATTTTTGAAAATAACACAATATTCACCGGTAACCGGTTTTACCAACATTGCTATTGCGAAGGTAGAGCGATGACTGAGTTTTCTTGTGGTCATTGTATTATTGTCAATCCTCGGTTCTGATCTATTGAAAGAAAATGGATTTATTTGCTTTGACTAGAGCTAATAGTAAACATTTAAACTGTGCCAATACTGTGTGTTATTTAGTGACCTTTAATTAATGATTATTGGAAAAGCGTAAGGTCATCCGGTCATCAAACCGACCAACAAAACCCTTCAAGAAACACTTAAACAAAAATAAATTGACATATAAACCTACAAATCATTTCAAAATAATTCTCCAACGCCCCCGAAACTATACGGATCTATCAAAGCTCAAAAACCTCAACGTAAAAGATTCATTTCATTAACAAAATTAATAATATTCACATCCCATCACACTACTCTCTCATATCCCTAGATGGGGATATGATGCTCATCATAGTTCACCAACATTCCAATAGACACAATACTGAACACTATTAAAGATAAATGGCCCAACATAACACCATACACAAGTCTATCAAAAAACAAGTTTATAACAATGATTCGGCACTGCTGTATTAACGGATTATTATATTGTAACTGTATAACTGTATAACAAACAACAACATAAACTGTATTATATATAACAATCATTTTTACAAACAACTATTTGGCATAGCCATGGGTAGTAATCTAGGCCCGATACTTGCAGACATAATTATGACACATCTATTAAACACAGTTATACCACAACTTCCTTTCACGTTACCCTTCCACACTAAATACGTAGATGATATATTGACAGCAGTTCCTACAGATCAAATTCAAATTACATTAGATACATTTAATAGCTTTCACCCACACCTACAATTATACATAAAATCGAAAACATCAAAACAATACCATTTTTAGAAACACTCGTAATAAAACAACCAGATGGCACATTAATCACAGATTGGTATCAAAAACCGAGAAAGACAGATCGCTACCTCAACTTTACATCATATACATTATATAAACACGGCCAAAGGGTTACTTCACAGAATGATTACCCTAAGCCATGAATCATTTCACCCCAAGAACATAAAGATATACGAACAGATAACAATCACTACCCTAAACACATAATCAACAACTCAAATCAACACTAAGACCATCTGCTATACTAATAATACGACATCAAATCTATCAAATACAGACAAACCAACATACATTTCCATGCCATTCATTCACGGCCTATCACATAAATTAAACACATTTCTCTCGTCCGATAACTTTAAAATAGCCTTCAAAAATTATAAAACTTTTCACACGCTTTTTTGGAAAATTAAAGATCCCATACCAGAAATAAATCAGTCTGATGTAATTAGAAAATCAATTGATTAAATTGTCCGGCAATTTACATCGGAAGTACATCCAAATATCTAGATAAGAGAGTAAAGCAACCATCTATGACTGCAAATAACCCAAACCAAATTCTACAGCACTGGCTACCCACCATTTTGAACACCAACACAATTTCGACTTCAACAATCCAAAAATATTACACACAGAACTAAACAAACATAAATGTAACTTTTTAGAAGTGGTTTACATCAACAGAGATAAACACAACATCAATTACAGAACAAACACATCTAAACTCAGTCGCAGCTACGCTACATCATTAATCAACTTCAATATCAATAACATACATATATCACACAAAACAAAAGAACATGTAAAACAATCATTACATTCCACACATGAAACATTTCTACATAGCCTAATTCTTCAACAATCTAGCTTTCCTTTCCCTAATTATCCCACTCTATATAAACCTGAAAGGATAATCAGGCCGAACCATTACCCATTTTTTCCCATTGTCGGCACCTTTCACCTCAAAGAAGCCAACTCCTCATAGAAAATGAATTTCTATCCCTACTTCCTTCCCCACCCCTTCAAAATCCAACGTATATAAACATAAAACATCAATATCTCACTGGCACTCTCAACACAACACACAATAATGACACATCTACCCAGAAAACAAACACTTTGATTGAGTCTAAAATTTCTAGCATTATATAAATTCATTTCTTCACATCCTACATATATTTGCAAAAATTAAACAATGTTTATAAATCCCAGGCCCTGAAGATGATCTTAATAAAGATAATCTAAGCCTACGTCACACCAGTCATCATTTCGCGATTTCCAAGTAATTAATAGAAATGAATTTTGCGCTGCTCTTGTCGCGGCTCTCATCACTGCTCTTATCAATTATCGCAGCTCCAACATAAACGTACCCTAAACTGCATATCGTAGAAATGAATTTTGCGCTGCTCTCGTCACTGCTCTTATCAATTATCGCAGCTCCAACATAAACGTACCTTTAGAGGTTACGTTATCTGTCGGTAGAGCAAAGGTCGTTTTAAGTTCTAAAGTGCCAAATCGATTTTAGCGTTGAGTGAAAGGTTTGTTTATAGTAAAGCAGCACATAGAACCTCTCCTCTTTATCACCACTAGTTACCATTGTAAATACGATAATAGGATTAATTCTAGATTGTGTTAGCGCTGAAATAGGTCAATTAGTCGCCGAAGGAAGTTGCAGATTTGCGTGATGTCTCAGGAAAATAGTAAATACGTTATATTGAATCATGACCAATTGACTGATATCCAGATTCCCATCAGGTCGACACATAGAATAAAGGTGAGTGATTTATTTACCGGCGACTGGTCACAGCGGCGGAGTCCATCTCGAAAAAATCTTTTTCTTCCCCATTCATACACGGTTCAGGTCCGTGGTGTAAAATTGTCATTGATTTACTGATAATGAGACCGGGGCCCGGCGAGTGGGCGGCAACTCGGCCGGGCGTCGGCGATTTTAACGTTTCCGTCAGTTCCGAAGAGGAAAACGTGTTCGTCTTCTTCCATCAACCCTTGACAGATCATTCATTTGACGATTTTTCCAAATTTTTAAAATTTCCTTCACCTCAAATATCAAGGCATTTCAACAAAAAGTCCGCATTTAAATGTTATTACGCAAGAAGCTTTTTTAAAATTTGTAAAAATTGACCCACCGTACGTATGTGTAGATTATGCGATGTACGTCGCTAATTCTTTTCGAATTTCATAAAATGGCGTTTGCACAAAACGTTCAAAAATACTTAAGCTTTCTAGCAGTTAAAACTATTTTGCTTACAAAAATTTGTATAGACAAACAGAAAAATTGTCAGTAGGACAGNATTGTCAGCTGATCAGAAATTGATTTATAGCAAATTTTATGATGTGATATTTCAACCTGGGGTCTGTTGAGTAAGGGAACGTTTATGTTGGATCTGCGATAAATGACAAGAGTAGCGATGAATGCCGCAACAAGAGCAGCGCAAAATTCATTTCTATGATATGCAGTTCATAGTGGATTTTCGACAATAGCGATGATCTCTGCTTTGTTTGTGATGTTTTATTTATTATTTAGATCAAACCAATTAAGTGAAAATATTTCTTTACAAATGAGTGATTCTGAAGAAGACATACTTTCAACTTGAAGTGAAGGTCGATGGCAGAATATCGAGTAGCCCATCGACCCTCAATTGGGTTAGTTGTGTAATACGTGTAAAGGATGTATTGAGGGTGAATGTATTTATTAGCATAAATGTGTGACTTGAGAGTGTCGATGGCGGAATATCAAATACCCCATCGACCCTCAATTGGGTTAGTTATATAATATGTGTAAAAGCTGTGTTGAGAGTGAATGTATTTTTATTAGCATGAATGTGTGATGTGAGGGGATGATGGCAGAATATTGAGTAGCCCATCAACCCTCAATTGGGTTAGTTGTGTAATATGTGTAAAGGTTGTGTTGAGAGTGAATGTATTTATTTGCGTAAATGTGTGATGTGAGAGGGTCGATGGCGTATTATCAAGTACCCCATCAACCCTAAACACACATTGCTGGAGGGGTGTTGGTCACTATATTTCACCATCACCCCTCACCACTCACTTTGTTGCACTCCCATTTAAAACTATTATTATACATTTTTCTATTTAAATTCCCTATTGTTATTTACACTTAATTAAAGAAATTACTAATGTTTAATATTAATTAAAATTTCTGCCTACATGTTGCTTTCAATTTTTCACTTACTTCGTCCCATAATTTGTCAAGAACAAATCTGTTATGATGATTTTTATTTTTTGATCTCACTAGGGGGATCTAACAAATATTTCCCTAATTAAGCTGTCCATATACATGCCGACCACATCTGATGAAAGCAAAGAAAATAGACAGAACAATTATCACCGTTCTTATCGTTCCTCAGCTGCCAAGTGTGTCTCAACACATCACTCCAATATAAACACTATACAAAATAATGACATCTTTTTCTTTGCTTCGCTAGTATCACTGCTCTTTTTGTTTATTGCAGCTCCAACATTAATGTACCCTAAGAGGCCTGACAGCAACCTTTCGAGTCAACTTTGATTTATTTATTTTTTTACAGTTTCCCAATTACAAATTCATAGAAATAAGTATAAAGGTTATAACTGTACATAAATTTAGAATTGTTTATAATAAAAAAAAATTAAATGAATTGAAACAATTTGAAATATTTATTAAAACTATGTAATTATCAATTATTAATTATGATCAAAATCAATATTAATTAAATATATTAATGATACCATATGTATTTTAGTAATGATAAAATTTGCTTAAATTTTCTTAAACTGACATTAAATTATATCTATATTTTTGAATGAGTTTAACAGGTTGTTCTTGATATAAAACTGAATTTGGTATGATGGAACAACAAAAAATTTCCTTCTGCACAGAACAGTCCTCAATTTCATATCAGATGTAAAAATCTTTTTTGAACTGCTTCTATGCGACTGATATGGGTGGATTGAAAGGGAGCCCAAAGGGGTGAACAGTAATCTAATATTGGACTTACAGTGGAAGTGAATAAAATTTGAAGTATATCTGGATCACAAAGTATGTAGTAGGATGTAATAAAGACTAAAGTTTTATTTGCTTTAGCAATAGTTTTATTAATGTGTGTGTGTTCGTTCGTTCGTTTGTTCGTATATAGTATAGGTAAATTTGATGGGATATTTTATTTTATGGAAAGTCATAAATGAACATTTGTCAGAATTTAAAAGAATGTTATTAGTTGAACATCAATTATTAAGTTTTACTAAGGCATGTTGAAGTTGTAAGCAGTCAGAAACAAAATTAATTTTTAAGAATATTTTTAAACCATCTGCAAAATGTAGGATCATAATGGATGGATGAGAATCAGAGATATCATTTGTATAGATTTTAATATGAAAAAATTGCTTGAAAACTATGCGACAGTATCGATTTTTATTTTGCTTTAACCAATCAGATATCGTGAATCACTAATCTCTACACATTTTACTTTAACCATTCGACCTTTTAAATAGGATGCAAACTAGCGTAATATGTTACCATGTATGGCTTATTTTTGTAATTTCTTTGGTAGAATCTCAACATTATCAAAAGCTTTTGAAAAGTGCATGCAGATACATCAACTTGTTGTCCTTCGGAATTGTAAGTTGTAAGAAATAATCTGAAGAAGATTGTAATATATAATCTTCAAATATTAGTTGGTTAATATCGATCTTATCTTATTGTTTATCATGTATAAACATGGAGAGAGGAATAATGTAAAAAACTACGACCAATATCCATTAGTGTGTATGCACCTTTATGGCGCTCCTTCCCTTGCCATTCGTTCCCCCCCCTCCTATTTACGACTAGAGGATTTTCTTGGATGTAAATGTTCAAAACTGTCAGTTCCTTGTCTTTGTTCATGACTATCTGGTGGGTCATCACTAGTGTGGAAGTAACATCGATGTGTCTTCTTGCTTGAGGCGCATATCCTCAACTTTTGGATAGATTATTATTATTAAGATTTCTACATTGTAGTGTGTCATATTCTTTAAATGCATTATACATTGAATTACATTGTTTCAGTACACATGTTTTGCGGTCTCACAAAAGTACTTAGTGTTTGGAGCTACTAGTGGAGGTGTATATGTTTTCAGAAGATCACCTTGTCAGTTTATCCATTTAATTGCAACAAAGGTAAAAACTCAATACAATGTGTTTATTTATATTTTATTTTTGTTTGTGTTTGTAAAATAAAATTCTATAAGTACAATATTTACTTTGTTTAATATAGTGAGGAATATGGCCATATAACATGCATGTAGTTTTCTTTTTCTTATCAATTTGCCAAAATAAAAGTTCTGTCCAATTGAGTACAAAAGATCCTTCTGTATTTACAACTAAACCTCTCATAATACCACGGTACTTAGATTGTAATGGCATATTTTTACCATTCAAACCATAAAATGATTTTCATGGTACCTATCATTTAGATTGTAGTCAGTCTTCCCCTTGAAAACATTTAAAATCATTAGCATAATACAAAAAAAGGTAATCCTTTTTGGTCTGTAATCGATGGACCCTCTACATTTTGATGGTCAGTTAATCCATGAGATTTGGTTATTTATATAATTTTTGAGGAATATTAATTGAAACAACTGACATTTGAGCCCTTTCACTGTTATCATTAAGCACTCTTTCATTTATTTAGACACCCCTAAACCCATAATAGACTACTAATCAGCTTCTTCAAATAAATTAACTAATTTTTGCATTTATTATTATTTTTTATCAGCATGAACATACTAATACAATTTTGTACTGTGTACATCAAAGTTTAAATGTTTCAGTTCATAATTGTATAAGAATGTTGTACTTATTATTTTTTTCTCTCTCTCAGGAAGGGCCAATAGGAAAACTTACGATTTCAAAGGATGAAAGGTTTATCGCAATATCTTCCCTTCAAGGAGCTGCTTGCATTTTAGAATGGGACGAAGAAGAGGACAAGTCTAAAATAATTAATAGATCTTTTGAACACAATGGGTCTTCAATTACGGAGATGGTTTGGGCTGAGACAAATCAATTGTATATTGGAGATAGCATGGGAAGATTGTCTGTGATTAATATATCATTATGTGTGGTAAGTAGAATGATTTTTTTTCTACTCCTCTATTGTACCAAGAAATTAAAAAGTTTTATTTAGATTTGTTGGCCTATAAACAAATTATGTACTACTATTGGGTACCTGTCAAAATGAGAGGAAAACTCAATTTTGGCAGATATTTCCAAGTAGTTCATAGCTAACAGAGATCTTTGGAAGAAAGGCAGTCTCAGGTTTCAGAAAGAGGCCTTAATATGATACACTGATGGATCAAAGATTGAACAGGTGTAAGGGTAAAGAGGCCTAATTAGACCTAAAAAAAAAAAAAAAATTAGACCTCACCAAAATACCTTGTGGTCCATCCAGCTTTGAGCACAGCAGTTTGATAAAGAAAAAAATTGATTCATTATTGTACGGGTCTACCTATTTTCAAACAGTCAGGCAGTAATAAAAAGCATTAAATATATACACTATACACTGACCACTGCCCTCTTAACTACCACCTAAAAAACACAAGCAAAGCACAAACGGAAACATGCCAACTCTACTACGAGAATCATGAATGAATGAATACAAATTTTGAAGAACATTTTTTTTCACCAACAGATGCTTTCATTCTATTAACAAATCACAAAAATGGCTGTGCAATAACTTTGAAATGACTAAACTGATCTACAGGAAACTTTAAAGGTTTAGAACCCGATAAACTACATGTTATGGCATAAACTTAGCTTCTGTACGAATAGTAGAACCTTATAATAAAATGATAAGTGAATTTTTGCTAATTTCATATGTATATATAATTTCATATATAACGGCATAAAATCTAAATGTTGTTAATGAGAAATGTACAGCTTTCTAATGGTTGTCATACAGAAATTGTAAATTTTTAAGTGGAATGCCAGAAATCAGAGAAAAAAAATTGCTATTGGCTAATCCATCCAAAAATTCCCATTTTTTGTTTGCTTGGTTTTGAGGAGAAATTTTTTTTTTATTTGAGGTCTATGGGATGTTTAAAACAAATCTGAATTTTTTTAGCCTATTCTGCGACAATGAAAATGTCCCCTTTAGCCCATTAACTTTTCATCTATGATCATCTGTGATTATTGATCTCTGCTAATGTCATTTCTTTGATGAAGTACAGAATCCTTTTTCAGTGTGTGCTACCTATGTCTATATTGCATAGGAATGCTTTTCCTAGGTACCACATCATTACCCTAGGTCTTGCAGGGCACTTGTGTAGGATATGTTCTGTCTTTTCTAGGCATAGTTCGATAGCCTCATTTTAGTGGTATTTTACTGGAGCATGTCCTGTAAATATACCCATTAGGATTTTTAGTCCTTTCCTTTAATTGGGTTATTTTTGCAAGTAGTTGCTTGTTTCATACCTACATATGTTCCCAGTATTCATTGTATTCTTTAGTTACCCATGATTCTAGTTCTTTTTCAATGTGGCATAAATTATAGATATGGTTTCCCTTGTTATCTGAATACGGGAAAGAACCTCAGAAATTCCCTGTCCTGGGATCACCTTAATGTTGGGCTATTCGTATTAGAGATATTTTTATTACTTTTTTTTAAATGACATTCAGACAGTTCCAGATTAGTTTGATTTTGTCTTGTAGCATTGAAAAGAAGCCTTTAAAGCTGCCTGGCTATCAGATAATAGTATTATTGTCACACCCTTGAGTTGTTTGTTATTAGTTCCATGGGTACATGTTTCTATGGCTAGCAAGTTATCAATTTGGCTTTAAAAATAGTAGTAGTGAGACCGAGAGCTGTGGTACT
Organism: Cimex lectularius; assembly: GCF_000648675.2. NCBI lineage: Eukaryota > Metazoa > Arthropoda > Insecta > Hemiptera > Cimicidae > Cimex > Cimex lectularius. The sequence continues at coordinate 1,667,431 of NW_019392658.1, read as the reverse complement.
TAAAGGTAGGCCCTCCCATTTTTGAACCATTAGTGTATCATAGAAGAGCTCGAGGTTTTTATTCTTTTGATTTATTTTTCAATTCTTCTCACTTTTTCAATGATTTGTAATAAATTTTAAAATTATATAAATTACTTAAAATATTTTTTTAACTGCTCCTATAGGGCCCTATAGTAAGAATGCTCAGAAATGTGTGTAATGTTTTGGAGATCGTGAGATGAGGTCTGGTGTAACGTAGGTTTATTACGATTTCCAAATAATCATTAATTAACGGTCATTAAACACCAAACAAATGTGTGTAATATTTTTTGACCTGGAATCAATAAAAAAAATTTCTTAAAATTGTTGATCCTCCCTCCTTAGCCTCCTTTTCAGTAATTTAGTTGTACAAAGAAATATTTTGTTCTCTCACTAGCTATTTACATTGTAATGTCATGTCCCTAGTTCATTGTCTTGCCAAGAATAAATATGAATTTCTTTGACACAAGATATTAATCTGTTATATTAATAATTTATTGATATAATTTATATTAATTTACAAAGTATTTTAATAATACCTTGTTAATGAGTTTAATAAAATTATTCTGAAAATTGTAGGAATTTTCGAGTTTGTCGTTTAAAAGTTTGTTTTTTAGAACTCACACAACCAGTTGTTGTTCACCAAGAGTTCTGAAAAGCATACCCAATCTATTATTCTGAAAATATAGGTTTTATGTGAGGTCACCTATTCTATGCCTTTCTAATAAGAATGTAGTATTGTTAACTCCTTATTTTGTATATATTTTTAACAGTACTTTATAGTTTTGTGTATATATATCATGCATCATATTCATAATTCATTTCATGTTTTTTTGTTTTGTTTTTTCAGAGCAAAAATATTTTTCTCCTACCTTCTTTTGTATTTATGCAACTCGATTCTGGAATTGTACAAATATCATGCTTTGAAAACTACCTTCTGATATCAACAGAGAAATGGTGTTATGTGTGTGATACTGCAAAAGAACATTACAAGCAGATCGGAAGTAAACCTCGTGAAGGAGTTTATGGAGCTTGTTTTTACACCAGCTCAAATGATATAAAAATATACAGCGCTCGTCCTGGATCAAGACTTTGGGAAGTGAATTTAAGTGGAACTGTTCTTAGTACACATCAACTCAAGAAAGTTTTAGCGATTCAACCGACACCAATCATTTCTTTAAGAGAAAATAGGATCATCGTTCAGATCCAACAATCATGGCCCGATCAGCCATTTAACTTTTGTTATTTATTGAACTTTTTAGACAGGTTTTTACTAACGTTTAAAAATGACGGCATATACATAATAGATCCTATTGCTGTAAAAGTCGTTGTATGGACTAATATTTATTGTAATATTTCCAGCGTTAAATGTATTTCGAATACTATTTACATTTGGACTTCATCTGGAAACTTGCATTGTATTGATGCTATGCAAGTAAATCAGTGCTTAATTGAACTGTATTTCAAAGAAAATTTTCCTTTGTGTATGGATTTGTGTGAAATGTATTTGGATGACTTTGTTCAGCCTGAAGATTTTCATCAGCTAACTCCACTTGCAGGATTAAAAGATTTTATTCCACATGAAAAGAAAGAATTGATCAATTTTGTGAATAAATTAGAAAAACATAATTCTAATATCCAATCCAGTACAAAACTTGATTCTGGAATTTTTTTAGTAGAGAATAGACATTGGAAAAAATGGAAAGTAAATGAAAATAGAAATGCACTTAAACTCAACAAGATTCCTTATTATAACAAAACTCGCAGTCTTCCTCATGACATACTGGGCTCTGGGCAACGGTCAAACAGTTATAGATTACAGCAGACTCTTTCACTTCCAGATTTTCATCTAATTGTAGAACCATTAAACAGTAACAGCACTGCATTGGATGCTCTATTTGAAAATTCCAGTAAAAGTGGAATTATCCCAAAAATACCTTTTCTTTCTATAGCATCTCCTGAAATTTTTCATTCTACAATATCAGAATTGCATCAAAATGTTTCAGGAAAATTGTTATCTGGGACAAAAACATTGCGAAGCAAATGGCAATATTTAGAAGGAAAATTTAAATTCTTGATGCTTAATTCTAGTCCTATTAATTCAGAACAATGTAATTCCATCAAATGGAAAGAGCCTCCTATCTCCTGTAATAATTTGAATGGTACTTGTGATAATGATGATGGTGATGATGATGACATAATACCATCTTCGGAGAAATCAAAGCTTTCAAAATCAGACATTGACGTATCAGAAATTAAAGAAGCATTTAACTCAATTTCAAAGACTGAAGAACCTAAAAAAGATTTAGTGTTCAAATTGTTCGATTCAATTTTGTATTGTTACAACATGATATGTGCACAAGAATCAAAAAGAACTGCTTCAAAAGGAAAATCGGTATTTCCTTTTAATACAATCCTCCCAACTGAATGTAACGATTTAATAAAACACCTATTACACAATTATATAAAGAACGGTAAAATGTTCTCGTATATAGAAAACATCAATGAGTCATTGATTGGAAATTTTGATTTTCCAGAACACCCACAATTACTCACTGAAGTTTACACAGCTTATCAATTAAAGTTAGATTGTTATTTGAGAAATATATTATTTGTATTCTCGGAACTAATTGATCCTTTTGTTATATTGTATAATCTTGAGACTAGTAAAGTGCCTTGTGTTTTTCATAGTTGGAGCATAATTTTGGACACATTTCAAGAAAGTGCATTGAATTACATAACGACTGATAATTCTAATGGCTTCGAATATAAGAGTTGGCCATTGCCACTTTTATTAAACACAATTTTTCTTATGTTTCGTTTACAACAAATTGATTCCAGCTACTATATGTCTACAGAATCATCCCTTAAGTTTTACCACATATCGTTTTTAATTTTGAAACTCTCACTTTATTTTGAATCGACGGGGATGACGAAAGAAGAAAGGGAAAAAATATGTAATGAACTTTTGTTAAAGTATGTTACAAAAATGTTAGAAAACCAGTGTTTTAAGATTGACTATTTGTTCGATTTCACAGTCGCATACCATTTAGAATCTGCTTTTCTTAAATTTAATTATCCATTTTTTCCTATTTGCGCTTGTGGTCATCCTATTTGTGAGAAAATTGAAACTGATTCTACCTTTAGCACCATCGGGAAGCTTCTTCTTTACATGCAATTAATAAATTATAAAACACCCAACCACAGGATTTTGCACAATGAATATCCAGTTTTTATTTCCTCGTCTGATAGTGAAGATATCGTAATTCAAAGGTTGGTCAGAACTCACATTAAAGATAAAAATATAATTCCCAATGAAAGTTTAAAGCTGGAAAATCTAAAGCCTACTCATGAGGATATAGATGAATTTTCTTATAATAATAAATTTGGTAGATTAATGAAAATGCTTCAGGCTCTTCCAGAACTATTTAGTGTAGTGATGAAATGTGTAGTAAACAATATAAACGATGTAATCCCGTTCATCGTGCAATATGCCGCTTTGGATGATTTGAATTATTTAGCTGTTCCAATGGATGAAAAAATGTGGATACTCCTGTGTGATTCGACTGTGAAATTTTCAAAAGGGATGTGTTGTATCTGTTCAACTCCTTTTTCACATCATATTGAAATGGACTGGAATACAATAGCAATAACAATGCTCAAATCATTATTCGCCAGTAAGACTATTTCATTACTCAAAAATTATTCAATGGATATTGGTGCTGAAGCTTTAGATGTAAGGTAAGAATACAGAATAATTCCTATTGGCTTATTTTTATTTGCATTTGAATATATGTGATTCTGTTATTATTTGGTTTTCTATATAATAATTATTTGTGACTAACTTCCCCCCATTTAGAGTCATGAATGTCTGAATGTCAGCATTTTTGAAAAAAAGCCCATGTATGTAAGCAGATTCGAACCCGGGACCTTTACCTTACAGTGATGAGCCAGGTGTCAATGCCTTAACCATTGTAACCACCAATGCCCCTTTTTCTCTATTTTGTCCGATATCTACTAATGGTTTTCTGGGAAGATTTTCATTTCTTTAATGAAATAAAAAATTCTTCCCAAGATAACTAATTGTAAGTCTAGAGTTTACAGAATGTCTTTCTTGTATAGCCTTTTCCTAAATTTAGTATGGCAGTTGTATAAGATATGTTCCTTTGTCATTCCCTCTCCTCTAGGCATAAAAATAAGTAGTTTTTTCTTTTTTATATTGTATTTCTTTATTTTTAGTTTATTTTTTTTTATACATTATCTCACTGTAACCGAACTCCTAGCAAATGGATTTAAATGTCATGTTTGCACGATTTTAATACATTTATGATACATGTTATAAAATATAGTATAAACAAACATGACAATCCGTGGACAAAGATGTCCAGCAATAATGTACCAATCAAAACATGCATAACTCTCAGATGCCTCAAAGTAACTGCAAAATTTAAATCATAATTTAAGACGAGAGAGAACATTTTCCTTTTATAGTTGTATGTACCCTTCTGCACATAAAATTTTGTCTAATGTGTAATAATATGTACCTGGATGATTTTTGTTTCTTTTATACAATACAAAATTATTATAAGGATATGGTATCTACGTCTATGTTCCACAATAATGGATTTCCAAGGTACCATAACCTTTTCCTAGACATAGTTAACATTGGTAAAATGGTATTTTACTGCAACAGATACGATAATGATGTTTTACTAGTAGAATTGGCGAATGTTACAATTTTTAGTCCTTTCCGACCAATTGAACTATTTTTGCAAGTATTTAGTCTGGCATAAGTTCCCAGTACATGGTGTGTTTTTTAGTAACCCAAGATTCCAGTTCTTTTTTATGCGGCTGTAATTTATACCAAAAAAGGGCAGGGGCTGCGTTCTGAAGCTCCCTTTTTGGCTAGTATGTTTGCTGCCTTGTAGCGTAAAATGCCCTCTTGACCTGGGGCCTTCCTTTGTTAGACTATTTGTAGATTCCCGTTTATTAAAGGTATGCTGGCAGTTCCAGACTAGTTTTGAATTGATCTCTTAAATTTGGAGAACCTTAACTGCCTGGTTATCTGAAAGTAGTATTATTGTCACACCTTTGAGATGTCTGTTATTATTTCATATTTTATGGCTTCCACTTCGGTTTGAAAGATGGTTGTAGTGTGGCTGAGAGCCATGTCGTACTCATAGATAGACTCATTTAGGTCCATACCCATGTCATTTCCCATCTTTGAGCCAGCTTTTTACCTTTTCATTTTACCAATTTTTATGTTGAATGTTTTTTCCAAGTTTTTAGGGCCATCAGTTTACATCATGACATCGCAACTCATCACTTTAAGGGTTCTGGTTTGAAAATCATCAGTCCTGAATAACATCACAATCCTGGGGGTTGTTCCTCTGCCGTTGCAAACCCCCTTAAATATTTTAATTACTAAATATAAAACACTACTAATCTAAGTAGTAGATTATTACAACCTAAACAACTTTCTATGGATATTTACTTTGTTTTTTCTCTTGTTTTGACATGATTGACAAGTATATTTGATTTACTATATAAATGATGGCTTATCTGAGATTGTTAGATAATATACAATTTGTTTGTTATAAAATTTACAATCGGTTTCAATAACAGATTCAAACCGCAAAATATTTTCTAATTTTAATTTAAATGGTAATTTATTGGAATGATTCATTAGATAGATTTCAGGGTTTTATTATGCCGGGATGAAACTTACTCAAGTTACAAAATAAAAATGAAATTTTAATCCTTAATACATTAGAAATTAATTCAAATAATATAATAAATTGGCTTAAAATATTTTCTAATTCTAATGTACATATTTTATTAGTATTATTTTGTACAATATTACCTAAACGTACAATTTGAATTTCTAATTCTTCACTATTAAAGTTAATTTGCTTATAATGTTTTATTAACACATTATTAATAGAATATTTTCGCCATCATAGAGTCTAAATTTCCTGTAATATATTTTATAATAGAGCCAACACCATTTAGTAAACCTCTTTTCGTGCTAAATTTCCTTTCTCCAATTAAATTAGTTAATTTTTCACTAATTCCATTACCTTCATAATTGATAATTTTAACATAGTTATCTAATTTTTTCCTATTCTGTTGTTCTTTACTAGTCCTAAAATGTGTAAATAATTAACATTTGGTTTACCAGATTCTATTCTAGGGTTGTAATATTATAATAATGAATTAAATTTTGAGATTTTTCTTGGACCTTTGCTGTTCCCAGTTTCATGGGTAGTATTCTAGGATTTAATGTTATGTTCCTGATGTTTAGTCCGTGCATGTAATAGCTAAATGGGGACCTAGAACAGGGTCTATAAATTAATCGTTAAAATAAAATTTCATATCCCATGAAATTCTGCCAGTCCTACCGACTGCACCAATTATGGGCTGTTTGAAGATAAAAGTTAAAAAATTCTTTATTTTATAACTTGATTAATCACTACTTTATAAAGATTCATGAAAGAGGTGTTACATGTACGGAACCGAGGAAAAGACTCTTTCTCAGCTATAGGAGTCCAGAGGGGATGCTACTTACTGTCAAGTCAGCATCCCTGAAAATGTTTTTACAAAATATTTAAGTGTCATCAATTTGACCAACTATAACTTACATACATATATATTTTTTGTTATAGATTTTATCGTGCCTGTATTTTAAGCAGTGCTTTAGGTTCAGGAGGATACAAAAATCATGCATCGATAATCAACAATTATTATTATGATGTTTCTACGTCACTTGCCAAAGAAGTGTCTGAGGTGCGTTATGAAAACACAATTGATTTTGATATATTTACTTAATAAAACTGGTCTGGGCTAAACTTTCCATATCTAAAAAGACAAACTGAGTCAAAACTTTCAAATTTCAATTGTTGTAATTTTTTTTTTTCATTTCTTTATTGTTTTGATAAAACATGTTTTAGTTTTATTATAATTAGTTATATTACTATATCTTATGTTAAAAAATGTTTACCACAAGTTGTGAGATTTGTCCTTGTTGTACTAACAGCACTGATGAACAATAATAGTATAAGTAAACTATTAAAAAGAAAAATATACTCAACCGCTAGACAATAATGGTTTTTAAAGCATACTTGTCTAAGCAGAGGCACATGAACAGACTGGAAGAAAATCAAAAGATCGATTCAGTATCAACAACTGGAAATCAAATGTTACACCTTAAACTTAATATATCACCAGTACAAAACAAACACAATAGAAACCACCATGGCATTGAATAAAAAGGATGTAACTTACTTGATAACTTAGAAAATACAAACAAATAGCATTAAATGGTGGAAAACATATAAATCTACGAATTAACATTCACACACTGTTTTCACACCTCTAGGAACAAAAAATGCATGTTCAAAAGAAGAAAACAATGAAAAAAAAACTAAGAAACTACGACACACAAAGAAAATTATAAAATAAACTACTTCAGTGCAGCCCAGTAAACACCTGGACCATGTTCCTAACGATTTATGTCGCAATTATTAAAAAGTAATGGAAGTAATATAAAATAAACAAAAATGACTTTGGTACCAAATTGAACGAAACAAAAAGTTTGAGTGCGGTGAAATTGGTAGGAAAAATGGAGGTTTGCATTCTTTAACAAGATTAATTTATTGAACATTTTATTTAATTTTGTATATCTTTTTTTCCCTTATGTTTATATTGTACCAAAGAGAGTTTTGTTTACTTTGTATTAATATTTTTTAAGATGTTTCAAAATCTTAATGACTAACTTACTTGAACAGTTTGTAATAAATTAAAAAAATTTTAAAAGAACAAATTTTTAGCAATAAACGTCAATTATTGGTGATAGCTGACCTTTGAGAAATTAAGTATATATATTTACAGCTCATTAATAGGGGTAACTTTTCTGTCAGCCCATGTCTTTCAGTATTTACAGAACCAAGAAAATCTTTGTTTAACTTTAAACAAGAATTTTGGAAACTCGTAAAAATTTATCTTCAGTATGATTTTGTAGTTTGTTTGCTTAAAGTTACAATAAATAAAAATAAGTATCTCATAGGGTTTTCAATGTTCTTGAAATGGAATAAAGTTGTGAAAAAAGGTTGAAGGAAAGCTGAAATTTCTGGAATACAATTGAGAAAGAAACTTTGGACAAGGACTTTTTAAGTCAATTTGACATGTAGGATGTAGATTGTGATATCCTGTACATATTTCTTTTTTAATACAAATAAATACTTTATAAGGGTCTATTCTAATAGATTTTATTATACTAAAAATAATTTTGTAAACTTCAAAATTAATTTTTGTTTTTTTGTATCAGGACACCGATTTACTGCTGTTTGAAGATACTCCCCAGTGTACACCTAGCGTCATTCAGACAAAATATTCAAATACATGGGGAATCCAAGTTGACATCAACGTAGATGTTTGTGGAAGGTGTGCTCTTGTGTTGAATTCAAAAAATCTGGCACAGAATGGATTACGGGCATTTAAATGTGGCCATGTGTATCACACGATTTGTTTACACCTTGCCTGTTCTAATTTTAATTGTCCTATTTGTGCAAGTAGATAAGGTTTGTTTTAATTTAATCAATACAACAAACATTGAAATTGCCTGGTTAAGAGAATAGGATTACTCTCTAGGAAACAGCACGTGGATGAAATGAAAATTATAAAATAAAATTTCTATATTTTTTAAATATTTAAAAACTTATTTCTTCCTTAACTAATGGGTAATGATTATAAATGTGACAGAGAGTCGAACTTGTTATTTAGTGTATTCTCGTTTCAAAGTAAAGAGAAGATAACTAGCATGCTAATAACACAAATTAAAAATTGTAATAAACACGTACAATTACTTGTATGTAGATACACAAGAATGTTTTTGCACACATATCTTCTTAAAGTGGTTTTATGCAAAAACCTCAAAGCCTTACCTAAAACCAAATGATTCACCAAATATAAACATAATTAAGTTTTCAATTATTCAAATTTTATATTAGGATATGTTAACATATAGAAAATAATCCAGAATGGTCAGAATAATATGTTTGCACACCAAATTATGGGTGTTAATTTTCAAACAAATAGTTACAACTTTTTTTCCATCAAATTAACCCTTTTTAATTTCAAATTAACCCTTTCTTTAAAATATTAAAAAACATCTTAGAAGATGGTATGAAATATAACTAAAATTCCTCTATAATTTAAAAAAATGAATAAAAATAATTGGACTGTCAGAAGATTGTATCAAATTATTATAATTCATAATTTATTACAATTAAAATTTACATAAATGTAAATATAAAAATACAACATTCTTCTCTTCATTTGTAAATGTTTTTAAAATATAAAATGGATTATTATATGAAACACTACATGAATATTGTTTACAATTCAAATTGAAAGTTATACAAAATGAAACATAAAAGTAAAGAATTTTTCTTTTAATTTGAGCATTTAAAAAATGGGTTCTTATCTAAAATGCCATGTGAACATTAATTACAATTAAAAGTAAAAATTATGTAAAATTAAATATAAAAACAAATGATTCTTCTATTAATATGAGGTTTTGTTACTTGTAAAATAATTATATTCTAGACCAATTACTGAATATATTTTGTATAATTTTTTGATTAGTAGAAGAACGATTTCTTCTATTTGTTTTTCCTTTTTGTATAGCTTTTAATTTTAATTAATTTTCAAATAATCTAATTAACCAATTACTTTATATTTAACAAAATAATTTAAAAATGTATATTTAAAAATTCAAATATGTAGAATGCAGGGTTTTTAAAAAAAATTTAGTGTTTTAAAGAAAGCGTACATCAGAAGTTAAAAAGGGGTTAATTTTAAGTCGAAAAGGCTTAATTTGAGTTGATTTCAAAATTTAAAAAAGTTAATTTAAAGTCAAAAAGGGATTGATAATTAATTGGATATTTCAGTGTATTTGTGTGTTTAATGAATTTAATATATTTTTGCTAGAATTTGAATTTTTAAAATGAGTCACATCATACATTATCATTGTTGATTATCTAAGATTTTGGTATATAGTTTTTTTATTAATTTCCTGTTTGCCTTTTTTATTAATAAATATTAGTAGTTTTATTGTAAGTTATTACACGACTTTTTATTTTTCTTAATAAATAGATATAGCTAGTCTTAAAATTGTTTAAACAATTTTTTTATTGTTCATGATGGCCTAAAACAAACGACTTTATTGCTTAGCTATCAGTGATTATATTGGTGTCAGAAGAATCATAAAAATTAGATATGCTTGTCTGCCTGCCCATTGATTCCACTGATACTTCTATTCATTTCTAATTGTGTTTTTAATTGGATTTGTAGTGTCTTCACCCTATAATTTTGTTCGATATTCTCTTTTATTAAGAGTTAAATAGTATTGTGTAGTTACAGATTGCTTAGGCATAAAGCAACATTCTTTTATTTCAACTATTAATTTTCTGACTGATGGTTTAGAAAGTGATAATAATTCAGTGTACCTTTCAAATGCAATATAATAATAACTATAATTATTATATCAGTTATTAACTATAATAACTCTTCGCATTGCTTGGAACACAAGAGAAATGTCAATGAACATATAGTGGCCATACAATATTTTATATGTTTATACACTAGGAGGTAGAGATATGAGTAAATTGTACAATGATTACTCAGTGGGCAAATATTTATTTTTATCAAGGTATATATTCGAGTCATTATTAATGTGCCTTATAAAGAAATAAAAAGTTTAATTAATGAACGTACTTAAAAACATGTTTTAAATTCTTCTTCGACAGTTTATTGTGTTCATTTCATTTTAGTCATTAATTGTAATTCGACATTGAATATTGTGATATATTATGATTAATGTGTAAACATATCATAGATAAATCAGAACTGATTTTTGTAACAATCTAAATACTTGTAACATTTTGATCTCAAAGTTTGTTGTTTGTTGTTGACTTTTGTTATTTATTCTTATAAACCGATTTATTAATTATTAAACTTTTAACATTTGTTGTAAATTGTTTATCGTTCTATGCATATATGTACATCTCAGTGTAATATTATTAAAATAATACAAAAATGTAGTTTTTACATGTTGTACGTATTTCTTTTGAATCAAACCCATTTTTATTTATAAATTTTGATTGATTTGGATGATATAGTTTATGAGATAAAGAAAACAAAAATTTTCTGACGAATTTGCACTTGGCCGTATTGGTAACAACCCTGCTTTGTCAACTGGTGCCAGAATTAAACCTATAACCTCATAGTTTACAGATAAACGAAAAAAAATCCACAAAAATTATTTTGACTGTTTCAATGTAAATGACCCTGTTGATTCGATTGCTGCTAGAATTAAGTTAATAATAGCATTAGATGTTTAATTTGTGGTACTTCCAATTGTGGAAAAACAAATTTTATACTATTTTGATGTGTGGTGTTTAGTGACTGTTAGTCAATGATTATTCGGAGATCATGAGATGCGGTCTGCTGTGATGTAGATTTTAGAAAAACATTTTCTTGGTCATGCCAACGTTTCAATCTTTATTGAGATTATCTTCAGGGCTTGGGATTTATAAACATTGTTTAAATTTTACAACTACATGTAGGATGTGAAAAAATGAACTTCTACAATGGTAGAAATTTTAGATTAAAAAAAAATGAATTTATACAATGCTAAAAAAATTTAGATTAAAAAAAGATGAATTTATACAATGCTAGAAAATTTTAGATTAAAGAAAATTGAATTTATATAATGGTTGAAAATTTCAGATTCAATCAAAGTATTTGTACTCACACAGTGTTTGTTTTCCATGTAGATGTGTTATTCTTGTCTGTCGTGTTGAGAGTGTCAGTGAGCCGACAATAGAAAAAAATGGGGAATGGTTCGGCCTGATATAAATGGGGATAATTAGGGAAAGGATAGCCAAATTGTTGAAGAATTAGACTATGTAGAAATGTTTGATGTGTAGAATGTGATGATTGTTTTATATTTGTATTATGTTTTGTGTGATGTGATGATGATATTGTAAATCTTTATAAAACCTACGTCACACCAGACCGCATCTCACGACTATAACTAAATTTGATATTCAATTTAGATGGTTTGAAATTTCAAGATATATATCTCTTTAGCAAATCTATTATCTATCTATTTTAATTAGCCAAAATATGTGAAATGAAAAACATTTTCTCCACATTTAATGAAATTCGTTTATTTTTGTTTGAAAATAATGACCAAGTGCACCAACCAAACGAGTATACCTTCCCAATTCTATCAATGATCATCATCTATTTGATGACATTGCTTGTGATAAGGTTAAGTCCTACTTTTGTATGGGACGACACAGTGGTATAGATTTTTTTTATCTATGGCAAATGTTTATAATTTCTCTATAGGGGTCTACCCTGAGGTTTGCCCCTTCCCATGGGTAGATAATCCATAGGGTTTCCATGAGCCATTTCTTGGCACTTTGGTCCTCACAGGTTATCAGGGCAGCCCCTTTTTTTTCAATGTACACATTCTTAAACTGAGGTCCTTTGGAGTTTTTGCAGCTCCAAACCTCAGATAAGATGGACCCACTGGACTGTCCTGCCCTGATCAGCTGTTAACTCTTTGTCCAGGTATTCCTCCAACACACCAACACCAAGATCATTTTTAGCGCTTTGAGGGCTTGCTGATATGTCTCATTGTCATCCCATCCAACTATGATGGGGATGGTTTGTTCCACATTGCTTCCCTAATTTTGCTTTTTTGGGACATGTCTTAGGAGCAATTGATGATGGGTGCTACCCAGTAGACCTGTCACTTTTACCACTTTTGGTTGGCATTGGCCCTGCTTTTTTGTACTAATGCTTCCAGTGGTCGGCCTCGGTGCTGGAGTCTAAAAGTGTACCTTAGGCTTTTGTTTCCCTTTCCTGATTCTTTTCAGGATTGGCTTGTTCGATTGCCATTTTACGCCTCTGAGCCCCTGAGATTTTTTTGAGTTGGAGGTGTAGTTTTCATTCTTCTCCGTCATTTCTATATGAGTGGTTTCATCTTCTGGTTTGGTTTTTTCCTGAAGTCTCCCACAACTGCAGAAGGTGACACAAGAAGATTGTCCAATTCTGGGTTTATGGGAATTGAAGATGGTTTGGAACCCTCTTCAATTTCCAGAAGTTGGTTTTTAGGATCTAGCTTTGCAGGTTCCCCTGGTGTTTTGTGATCATGATAAACGTAGATCCACTGTATTAATGAACCTGAAAGTGAAGTTTTTATCTGCTCCAGATTACACCACCAGAGACCTAGTTGCAGTGCAAGTAGAAGAGCCTCCTTGCTCAGGAATGGGCAAAACTATATGGGCTTTAGTCTATTTCCCACACGAGGACATAGAAGCACCTCCAGAGCATGTAAAAAACCTTTTTCAGCTCTGCCAAAATAACAACATTCACTTCATATTGGCGTGTGATGCAAATGCTGATCATATCAGCTGGGGCAGCACCGGTATGAACAAAAACGGTAAGTCTCTCTTTAATTAATTACTTATTACCAAATAATCCAGTAGTGGGTAATATAGGGACCAACTAGTTCTACGAGTGAGGTCTTAGATCGACACATATATGCGTATATTAGTGCCAAAATAAAAAGAGGCATATTTCCTCAGAAACACATATGTTGGATCACAGAATCATAAAACTTTGAGGTGGAGGCAAAGAAGAAAAACACCACAGTTTACAGAGATACTAAGATGACTAACTAGCAGCTATATCAAATATACCTTAAATTTGAGACAGAAGGGCTGAATTTTGTAGTTAAAAACATACAAGAACAAGATCAACTGGCTGAAAGGTTGACTAAGGCAATCACTACAGCTATGAAGGCTGTAGCTCATTTAAAACTAAAGGGACAAATAGAGATGTCCCATGGAGGTAAATTGAACTCAATGGTCGACAGACTAAGACAAGAAAACTTTTCAATAGAGCAAAAGTAACAGGTAAATGGGATTAATACCAAAGTCCCTAACTGAATACATACACATTCCCATTGCGACTAAGACAGAAAATTCTAATGAAAGGAACCCGGCCAATCCTGGTTTCATTTTAAAGGCAGATGAGAAGTTGAGCAATGAAGAGACCTGGAAGGAACCGAGCAAAATGCCAACTGCTCAAAAAAGGCAAGGAGTACCTCAGGCACAATAATGAATAAGTATGATGGGCATAACTTATTTTTAATTTTAGATAAGTAAGTAAGAGTTTTGAGTTTAAGGTAATCAAATAAATTAATACCCAGAATGAACTTGTGGTGTGTTGAGATGTGCTCTCTTCTTCATAAACTTAATGCAAATCTTGTGCAATTATTAAAAAAGTATTCTAGTTTTTTCTTCCTTTTTATGAGGGGTGTAAAATACAATAATCCATAAGGCTGCAATGATTAGAATACAAAAAACCCACTTCCTATTATCCATCATCGTCATATTAACAAATTTGTATTTTTAATTGCAAAATGTATTATATGTTGTATTTTGGGCAACTGCCATTTAAATAAATAAATAGGCATTATTTGCCAGTTATTACAACTAAATAAATGTATTTTTTCATTCTTTTTTTTTTAATTAAGCATTTCCATTTTTGATTAATGCTGTATGCATGTATATTTGATTATGTTATAAACTGTCAACCCCTCGAGGGAAAACGTTGACGTTGTCATTGATGATGTCATATCTCTTGAACGGTATCGGTTGAGACTTCTCCGTTTTGTTGAATTATCTTTATCATTCAGGATTTCAGGCTTTGTAAAGGCTCTAGTGTGTACTGAAAAGTGAACTTTTTTTTAAAATTAATTTACACATTATTAAATCCGTTGTTTATCAGTTTGATTGTCATAATACGGAACTTTCAGAGGTGCACTTCCATAAACAAGGAATTCAAGTTACTGTTAGTGTTTTGTTATTATTATTCTTTTAATGATTTTTCAATGGGCTTTTCATAAAGAAGAAGAAAATGCCTTTGAATTACATACTTTTAAGTCAGATTGCTGGCTATGTCATCGCCTTCTTATGCTCTTTGTGCATCGCCATTCCTATGACACTGCATCAAGATGAATTTCGGTTAGTAACAATTTTTTGTTTCATTTATCAAGTATAATTTGAAAATTTGTGTCGAAAATTGTTCACTGTATTTGTGCATTGTTTCTGATAGATCATTTTTCGTATTCAGCCATTTGCTGTAAACACAAACGTGAAAGTAAAAATGGAATATGCACTCAGTAAAAAAAAAAAAAATCTCAACGCAGTATTTTTCATTTGTTTTGTTTATTCACTGACACTCGTCTAAATTTTATCTCAGTAATTTGTAGGTCCACTCTTACTTTTTATTAACCCTAATAAACGGTTTTTCATTTCCGGTCATTGGCTTCTGAGAAAACGTCAATGATAATCCCATCTGTAGATTATGCAATGAGGATGAAACAGCCACCCATCTTCCAATGCGAACCAATCTCTCAAAGAAGACATTACATGGGATACAAAGAAAACCCAGGGGGAAAAATTGTAGCAATGACAGTCAATGACCTAATAACTCTGATAAGGATTGGGTTGATCGCATTGCACTAGGGAACTAGGAAAGTACAATAAGCCAAAAGGCTGCAGTAGAAATAAAGAAGGTGGGGTGAGTATGTAGATTCATTTTTTGTAAATTATGGCTCGACTCATAGATTTGTTGTTTACAACTCTTCGGGTTTCAAGCATTAAAATACTCATCATCAGGTTGAAGGCGTTACAAAAGTATCTCAACATTAAACTCTCATAACTACTTCAAGCAGATGATTAGTGTTAGAACCATCATTTACAAAAAAAGGCTGTAGTCTTGAGGAACAAAAACACCCACTTCCTAAGTCTCTTTTTATCATCACCATCATCATCATTGGTTTTTCATTGACAGATTTTTTTTTGTCACACCTGGGGATGAATTAATCAACTCCTGTAAAAGCTCTTCTTTTTGATGATTTTTGTTTTTAATCTTCTTTTTTTTACATTCCAATATAGACGAAAATGCTTCAAACACTATTATCCGCAGTTCTCTTTATCCGCTCTTTCACTCATATGCGGTTTTCCCCTAGTTGAGTTCTAGAGGAGGTGGGAAATTCACATTGTGAATCATTATGTATGTATTTATGTTACCTTATTTCTTATTGGAAAAACCCTGAAATATGTGTACATAACATTGGCGATAGATTCAGAAAGTATCTGATTGGTATGGAGATAAAAGAAAAAGCTTCAAAGCGAAATTCGAAGTACTTCCTATTATCCCCAGTGATGCTTGGTATATATCCTCCATGGATAATGAGAGTCAACTGTACATATTAGCCATTCTTGAGTTTTCAGAGCCACGTGTGTGGGGTCATTCTTGCTGGAAACATCTTTTCTTTACCAAATTTAATAGTGCTTTCCTATAAATTCTGTTTTAGAACATTGAAATAGATGTTATTGATACACGATCCCATCGGTTATGTGTAAAATGCCATCTTGTCTATAGCCCATGCAGCCCCAAACAAGCACCCCACTGCCCCCAACCGTCAATAGTGTATTCCTTAATTTCAATTGTTCCATTGCCTTACACCACATTTTCTTTCTTCCATCGGACCCTGAGACATTAAATTTGCACTCATCTATGAAAATAATTCCCAAAATGCATCAGGCTTATTTAAATTTTAGTGATAGTCCGAATACTTGCAATTTCAGGGGCACTTGATTAATGGTCACTTCTTTGAGAATGACACGCTTTTAGATGATGTTTTAATTTTTCAGCATTATCGAACTCCTTATAATGGGAGATGATGTAATGAATTGTCAAGGGGCACTTATCATGTACATTTCCTATTTTACAAAATGATTTTTCTTCATTATACAATCTAACAACTACTTCCCGAGTGGACCGAGGTATTTCCATATTTAACGCTAATATCGTACTAACTAAGCAAAACGTGATTGCTATTAAAATAATATTGCACGAAGAACACCAAGAATCAGGCTGAAGACAGTGAACTTTGGAAAAGAAACTAGTTTGCCTGGGGTTCGGAAACTTTTTTTCCTCTCGAGTAGCTCATTCAAACTTATTATGAAAACAACCTTTAACTTAAATCATTTATTTCTTAATGTTCAAAAGCCTTTAAATAATATATTTATATTTACAAGCATAATGTTTTTAGCCGAAGGTCATGGGTTCGAATCCCGCTCATGACACTAACTTTTTCAACTCAACCAAGATATTAGATTTTTTTAAAAAATTTAATATGGTCAATTATGACCGCTAAACATATATGAAATAATGTTTTTCTATCGAATTACTTATGATAAGAAATTTGGAATTCATATTTTTGGCAAACCAGTATTGTTCAGAGACTTTTTTTTACCGACGGTAGTTTTACTTGATTATCATAGGTTTTGACATAAGTACATACATTGAAAAATGGCTTCAGTTTTAAGGCTCTCCCTTTAAATTAGCGTTGTTTAGCGAGAGACATTACAGATCAAAGACACTTAAAAATTGGTAATGCATCTTTTTTTTTTATGGCATTCCACATCGTCCCAAGTCGATGTAAGCTAGAGTGAATGGTTTTATCGCTTATGTTGAATACGAACTCCTTACATGTTTGACTCCTCCCCAATCCATCGCCATTAAAGATATGTCTACCAGACCATGGTTAACTAACATAACATCTACTAACAATATCAGTCAATCTCAGTCAACTTTGTTTTACTAATCCAATTCACCAGGTGCCTTTCATTCAGCCAGGTGACCCACTACCATGAAACAACTAAGAACAGGTCATTGCCCAAAGAGCTTGTATTTACTCACTCGATCATATTTTTGAGAAAGATTTGTAATCTTTAAATCAGACTCTCCAAAGATTTCAAGGGAACAAAAAATGGTATGTCCTCAAGTTCGTTAAGCTCAGGTTTTTGGAACAATTGATCTATGACAATATGAAAATGGAATAGAGGCCTTCGCCTTCGCTGATGACTTCGATCTACAAACATCAGCCAACATAGAACTGGGACAGTGGGAGCAATGGGCTTTCAAATATCAGATCATGAAAAATGTAAAGCTCTTCAGATATCGAGAAGAAAAAACTAAAAGAAATAAAAATTAGTATGATGTATGAAAGAATTCAAATAGTAATAAAAATAAAATACCTTGGAATAATATTTGATGATTGGCTGACATGGTGAGCACACATAGAATACATAAGCAAAAAAAAAAAAGCTCAAATAATGCCATATTGTGTTCAGCTAGAGTAAACTGGGGCTACCAAATGAAAGTTTGTTCATGTTATATAAAGAAGCAATCTTGCCATTATCTATGCAGCTCCTCCAGGTTGGCAAAAAGGGGTTTTATGGAAAAAAGAAAAAAACTAATACGCAAAAATGTAGCTATGCTTCAATGATGTAACAATGCTTCATGCTAATAAAAATACTATCTCACACAATGCAGCTTGTATACTGACTAATGAGTTACCAACCAGGGATGGATTCGAGGACAGGAAAATGTGATGGGAGAAGAATCTGCTTTGATATACACTGACAGCACTATATCAATTCAATTGCTACAAACAAAAACAGGGTTAAAAATGAACTCTCTTCCAACAGAAATGATGTCGAGAGGATGGAAATTAGCAATTACGTAGGTAAAGGTACACATTGTAGTACCGGGCAATGAGGAAGCTGACTGCCGCACAAAAATGCAGCTAAAAGTGAAGAATTCGGTATAGCATATGATATAACTCTACGGCAGAAATAAAACATATTTAAAAAGACAAGGAGTACTAGAAGACAACAGACAATTGCTACCTGCCGAAACCACAAAGCTGGTAGTTAAAATAAAATACTAAAACTTACGGGTTCAAACATTTATGGGTTGACAGTGGAAAGATCTAGAACCTGTACATTCTATATTGGAATTGCTCTGTATATACAATGTTCAAAGCGGTTTTTGGTAGGATGCCCATATATCATGCTACCAGACGCGTCTAGAGCTGTGCTCGCATAGCTGTACAATGGCTAGATGTATAAAGTATCAAGACCGTGGGACAATCAAGACAATTGAATAACATAATACATATATAATAACATTAATATAAAAAAATTAAATGATAAATATTTTATCTGTTTTAGGGGTCATTGTTTACTGTTCTCAACAGGTGTTTGGTTGGAAAGAGATGGCCAGTTCATGGTTAAATGGTCATCACAGGCATATTGTAATTACACTATTTTTGTCGGTGTTGTGTTAGCAATAGTATCATTAATTCAAATATACAGAATGGCTCGTTACATGTACCAAGGAACAGACAGGTAATTTTAATAATTAATATATACTAATATATGCCTTTATTCTTTAATATACAATTGGGTAATATGTAT
The DNA here is from genome assembly GCF_000648675.2 of Cimex lectularius. Classification (NCBI taxonomy): domain Eukaryota; kingdom Metazoa; phylum Arthropoda; class Insecta; order Hemiptera; family Cimicidae; genus Cimex; species Cimex lectularius. The sequence continues at coordinate 1,647,998 of NW_019392658.1, read as the reverse complement.
AACAAAGTAGAAAAAAACATTCCTCCAAGACTGTCTGAGGGAGACCAGCACATAAACTTAACTTACGTTATGAAAGTATTGTAACATGTTTGATGGTCCATGACACCTAACAGGAATTACTTTACTTTTTTACATAAGTATTTACAAAATAAATACGAAGTTTCTTTAGAAATTACAAGGCCAATTTGAGTAATAAAAATAGCAGAAATATTGCATGTTGATATAGACAGAATTACATATTTATGAGCCCATAATGACACATAACTGAATCAATAAAATAAAGCAATAATATGGACAGTAAATAAGTAATTTAATTTGTTAAAACTATCCAGATCTCATAGAATCATTAAAAACTTTTCAGTACATACTTAACAATAATGATAAGTTTTATTATTTCATAGTAAACTAAAGTTCTTTTTCAGTAATTTTTTGTCTGCATTTTTTGATGTGATTGGCTGTTTCTTTCTATGTGGTATGTCAGTTGTCGCCGCCTTGATGATTACATTTGGATTTATTGTGTGGTGCAATGACATGACTATGAGGTTTTCTTCGTAAGTATTATATAAAAAATATGCATAATTTTTTTTTTAAATAAATGTTAAAATAAGAGGCTACCTGAAGCCTATATTCACTCCTTTTGAAGTTTATAAATTATAATCGTTAAGAATGGTAATTGAGTTATTGTAAGATCAGAATTTTTAATTGTGAAAATGCTAATCTGACTGTTGTATTTAGGTGTGAACTTGCATCTGGTGCTGATATTGACAGACAAGATGGAATAGATACAACCAATTTCTATTTTGAACTAGGAGCAGCACAGGTTATTATTTTTTTATTTTCTGAATAAAAAGAAAAGTCTTTTTGTGAAATTAAATGTTAAAATTAATTATTTGTTGAAGTTTGGCGCTTGGGCTTCAATGGCGTGCTGGGTAGGCCTTTCCGTGTTCGCTCTACTCAAAATGTGCCAGCAACATCAAATAATGAATATGAGGGCTAGCATGTTTCGCGAGCGGCAGCGATTGATAAATGAAGGAAACAAAATTGATGCAGATGTACGCGTAAATCATTCAAACGATGCAAATGAATGTAAGGGGGATAAGCTAGAAAGCAATGATCTTTATTTTTAATTATTGTGAATATTTATTCACCGCATTATTGTGATTAATTAAAGCTTTTGAATTTGTTTTATTTTTATACAATTAATTGCTTTTGTACATAATTATAAAGTCCAAACATTATTTTGTCATTTTATATAATTTTATTTAGTGATATGAAAAAAATCTTATTTATTCTATAGTGTACTAAATTTCATGTCATATTGTAATAATTAATAATTGAACTTGAGGGCACCCATTGGCCCAATCGATGAGACGTTGATGCAGGCTGAAAGGACTCATGCTCAAATCTTAGCCCTGAACTTGGAATTTATTTATTTATTTTTATTTATTTATCTTTTTTTTCGTGGGGGCAGAAAATATACAAAACACGGTGTGATTATTACATCTTCCCCACGATGATGATGCAAAGTCGTACTTCCTGTTAAAGGACAATATACTCCCTTGGCCACCTACTGCGCTTGTCCACTGCTCGCAGAGTTCCTCCTGACTTTCACATAAATACGCAAGTTGTAAGCCACAGGCCAACATCGCCACATTCTTGTAAAGTTGTAAATTCAGTTCATTACTCTTATATCTTCATAAAATTTTCATCAAAATTATTGTATCTACTTATTTATAGATATACACTGTACATACACTTAATCTATTTTTTATTTTTTTTTTTTTTTTGCTTTGCCTGCCGGCATTAGCCACATATCAAGTTTGTTTGAATAATAAATTAAATTAACATTACAATTCATTGGCCTTGATTTTGAGTGTTATTTGATTTGAACATGAGTTATTTCAAAATTATTGTTACAATTTAATTTTGTTATTATGTATGAAAGGTCATTTGAACAGCTAAAAATAGTCACAAGTAGTAGTTATATATTTTAATAGTAGTACTCATTATGATATTAAATTTCAATTGCCATTAATTTTTTTTTTTCAATTCTAATCCATCTTAAGTTACATTATTTGTTACCTTCTACTCCTAATCAATGTATTGTTAGCCCATGTGTAATTAGGTTGAACCCAGGATCAACAGAGATGCATTTCTGTGTCAGCGTTTTAATCGTTGAGGCCACTGATGCCCTCCACCATTAAATTTCATTCTAATTTTTAGATTTAGTTACTAATATTTAGTTAAAAAGTCATAATTACCTTTAAAATGAACAGAATATAAAAACGTATGATTTTGAAGATTGTGATTGATCCAGAATTTGAAAATGAACACCACTGACATAATTATGATGAGTGTTAGAACACTGTTATTGGTTTATTATTGTATGATTAAAAAATGAAATTGAAAAGTTCCTTATGTAGTCAAGCACATTGTATTTTTAATATTGATAAGTTTTGTTTCAATTCAAATCCTGAAATGTTTGAATTATAAATTAAATAGAATTTTATTGGGTTTTTTACAAATGATTTATAAGATGAAATAATGATCAATTAAAAATGGTATGATGTTTTATTTGTATATGTTTTTTAATTAAATTTATTAAAATATCAGTTATCTCTTTTATACTACACTAATAAACTCCAGAAGAAGAGGGATAAAGAGAAAAAGTGATAACTTCAAAAGTATTGAAGTTAATTAAAATTATTACAATAGTGTAATAATTTAAAAAAGTGGATTTTTGTAATACAATTAATAGCAATTGTAATGTAAGAAACTCCTTCAATGTAATATGATGTAATATATGAATTTGAAATTTGCCATATAAAAATATTAAAACATTGATTGAAGTGTCACATCAAAATGAGTCCTTGTGCATTTTTTCCCATTCTAATATGTCTAAATTACATTATTTAGTACCTTCTACTTCTAAGCTGTTGATATTTAAAGTAAATTTGGCATTTTTGAAGTGGGTGTAATACTCGATGCACTCTAATCACCTGGAACTAGTTATTTTAATGTTAAACTGGCAATAGTTCAACTCTGAAGAAGACAAAGGTGAAAGGTGGTGACAAAGGGTAAAGTGACATTGAAACCCAGGTGGGTAAACATACTCAGTAAGTGATGAGTTCAACAAAAACTTAACTATCTTGCGATAACTTTTGCTGTCAGTGTGTCGAGTGAGAAATCGTTGGTAATGACTGATAGAAAACTTAGTCATTACACTACTGTGATGTGTGTAGTGCCATGATCGTAAACTGCAAGGCATATTTTCTAACCTATCTTTTACAATTGTTGCACTTGTTCTGCAAATCATAACAACAAAGAGTTTTTCTTTTGATGATTTCACTCAGTTGTGCATGATCTTCATTTTTAAGCAAATATTTTAGGTGCCTGGAGAAAAACATGCAAAAAAAAAGAGAGAAAAACATTAGAATTTTCTATGTCTTGGCCGCAGTGGAAATGTGTATGTATTCAGTTAGGGAATTTTTGTATTAATCCCATTTACCTGTTACTTTTGCTCTATTGAAAAGTTTTGTTGTTTTAGTCTGTAGATCATTAAGTTCAATATTCCACCATGGTACACTCTATCTTTCCCTTTAGATTTAAATGAGCCTTTGTGTCTTTTAGTCCTTCATGGCTGTAGTGATTGCCTTAGTCAACCTTTCAGCCTTGTATGTTTTTAACTGTAGAATTCAGCCCTTGTGTCTCAAGTCTGAGTATACTTGATAGAACTGCCAGTTAGTCATCTTGGTATCTCTGTAAACTGTGGTGTTTGTGTTATTTGCCTCCACCACAAAGTTTATTATTCCATGATTAGGCATAGGTGTTTGCGAGGAAATATACCACTTTTTATTTTGTTACTAATATATGTATGTGAAGATCTGAGACCTCACTCGTAGAACTAGTTGTTCTCTATATTACTCACTTATGCATTAAATAGTTTATAGCAAGTTTTGTCAATTCCTCACTGACTCAGTGATGTGAACATTGCTTCAAAAAGAATATTATCAATGCTCCTTCAATGTCCAAGAAGGATAGATGCAATTACTGTAGTTTTTGAGGGGTTTAGCACCATGTTTAGTGCTCCTTAGTTGAACTTTTTAATGTTGAGGCGAATTTTTCTCCTCATTAGTATAACAATTTCCAAATTTTCCACACTTGTCAACAAAATTTTACAATTGTTTAAAATATACATATTTATCTGTATAAGAAAGAAAAAAAGAACTTTTTTGACGTATTGATGTTGACGTGTGTTTCACATGAGGCGCTCTGTAGTCGAAAGATAACAAAACAAAAGTTTGCCGGGTGGCGGGCACTGGGAAGTACAAAAACAAAACTACAAAGCCAGAAGAGAAAAATTCCAACGGTATTTAGGAAAAAAACACCGAACTTTTTGATATGTAAATCCACGGTTTTCCGTATTTTTCTAAATTATGAAGCCAGAAATATTCAAAGGGATTGCCAATTGTGTCAACAATTTCGATGGAAACTATTCGGATTGCTTTGACAACTTGTGCAAACTGTACCCGGAGTAAGTTGCATTTCTGAACGTTTTAACCTAATGTCTCAAAAAAATACAGGCATGTTTTATATCCAGGGTGGGCGTTAAAATGTTGCTCATAAAAAAAAACCAAAAACGTCAAGATCAACCTTGCGAATTATTCATTACTTTTGCCTGTGTATGACCTGTTTCACAGAATTTTCAATAAAGACTGTGATTCTAGTTCCAAAATGCCCTGAAGGAACCGGTGGAACAGGCCGAAATGTATAAGTAATACATCACAAGGCTGATCTTGGCGATTTTATGAGTCGTGCTGAACTGGCACTGGGTTGCTTGTTGGGTCTGTCTTCAATCGCAGGCTTGTTGAATTGCCCAGAAGCGTTACGGCGTTGCACCATCTTCAGTGAGGAACTTTGAGTGAGGAGTTCCTCTGCTGAAGTTGACACAATAACGAAACGCGTTTATAGTATTTCAGCATATCCATGAGTGAAGATGGACCCAACACTGGTCCAGCATGAGTTCACCGGCTCACAGACCAACACCCATCACCAACTGAAATTTTATGAGTTCAAAATTTTAAGATCTGGCCCTCCAACACTAAAAATGCAATAAAACATAATTAAAATAAAGTGATAGCGTCAGTGGGCCTCGGAGCTGACTTGTCTGAGTGGCTGAAGGGTCATCTCACATTATTAAGAATAGTCTATCCAAGACTGACACATGGACACTTACTTTTGAGCCAAAGCATGTGTATGTGTCAGGCATGCAGAGAAAGGTTGCTCGATGTGTCCCACTTAATTGAAGGGCGCTTGGCTCTATATAGAGAGCATATAGGCATGCCACTCGATACGAGAATTGTGTTTGAGCACGGCAGCGAATATCTGAGTCCCCTATTCTGATTCTTGGAGGAAACAGGGTTGTTTTATTTTATTTAGTACTATATTTTTGTGTCCCCAGCTTGGTTGAGAGTGAATTTATTTATTGGTGTGAACGTGTAATGTAAGAAGGCTGATGGCAGAATATTGAGTACTCCATCAATCTTCAATTAGGTTAGTTATATAATTGCTGCTGGACTGGGGGAAGTAATAGGCTCAACTCTGTACACATGTGTGCGTATGTACATGCATGTGCAGATTAAAGCTTATATAAATCAGTAATCACGTACTCTGGTGTTGTTGGCATAGTTAAACCCATAGAAATTATGCTCTGGGAATATTGACAACACCCAGCATCCACAACATGTGTAGTTGAACCTGTAATTTAGCTACTAATCATTTTGGTGTGCCTCTCCTCTAGTTGGTCTATCGTTTCGGCATTTCGCCAAGTAGAATAAAGTAGAAAATGTTATTCACACATGATTACAACTAATTGGGTAGGGTCAAGTGGGGCAATTGGATTTTTTTTCCTCCATCCCTTGGGCAATTTTATAGGTTTTACCCTAGGTTTTACCTACAATACAGGGTAAATTGAAACAGTGAATTCTTCATGAGGTTGGTGGAAGTGGGCACTGGCAGACGGGTGAAAAGTGCGGGGCATCCTGTAAACAACAAATAAAAAAACTACTGATGCAAAAATGCTTGAATCAAAGGAAAACTCATTGATCTAACAAGTCCCCAGCATATTTCCCAAAAATCTTCTAAAACTTCATCAAAATGTAATTATAAGCTAAATTTATAAGAAATACGTATTAGCATTACAATTCGGAGCTAAATTTTATATTTATAGGCCCATTGTTTGGAGAATCTCAGAGTTGCATTCAATTCAAATAGCTATTTCCATGACCATACTAATTAAATATGCTTGAAGGTTTAAAAATCTTGGGTTTATCAGGTGGAAGCATGGAAGTTAGAATCAGTACTGGTTCCTGTAGTGATTGGCAAAATAGACCTCTCTAGAAAAGACCTTATTGGGCTGCAGTAACTAAACTCCAGATACACCCTATATATGTATATAACTTGTGGATGGAAAATTTTGAATAATGCCATATCCTCCCCTGAATTATTAGCAATGATCCTACTAAATGTAACCTATGGCATACTGAGCTCTTTCACGTTAACCACCATATCAGATGCTTTATGGCTCGTCCATCTTTTCAAGTCTTCTACATTTCCTTTTTAATGCTGTGTCTGGGTACTTCAATGACTGACATTTTTTTCTGAGTCTTTGGACATTTTTGTAATATGTCTGCTGTATACTAGGGTGTATCTTATGTATATGATGTAGTATGTATAATGTATAAATATAAATATAATTGGGTATTGCCTTAACTTCACAGTTGTCTTTAAAACATTTCGTGAACTAAACTCGGCAAAATTTAATATTCCTTTCAGTTGTCTTCCCAATGACAGCAGTTTTATGTTTTAATAGAGTTGATATGAATAATGAAATGTTGAATTAAGTTTTCAGGATATATTTTTTTATTGTATTGTGATTTTATTAACCAGTATCAGTCTTTTTTAAATATATAATTTTTATCATACATTTCGAACCGTGTCTTGATTCCTCTTCAGGATAAATTTATATTAGTAGTAAAAAACGGTTCCACAGTGCAATAAACTTACAGTACTAAAATTGAACCTTTATATTTGTTTATGTATACATCTACATCTATGTTATACATGTTACATCTAAAAGTCTTAAAAAAATGCGTTAGTTTGATGGTATTATAATTTTTCATGATTTTATTGTAAGGGCATTTCTCTTTTTAATATTATATTAATGTAACATTCAATGCGTGTTATGTATTATTTATATTTTAATTTTTTAGTATTTTACCAGAAACCCTTAAGAGTATTATGAACAAATGCAGCTGCCAAAATAATAAAAAGAACCTGTGGAAATGTCAAAAAAATTCAACAATGTTGTACTCACAGTTTTTAGAGGCAACGAGTACAAATTTTCCTGTTGGTTTTGTCGCCAAATTGGCTAAGAAATATGGAGTGGAACCTTTGGCAGTGGCGAACGTTTTATTGCAGGAAGAAAATAAATGTAACGGTATGGCTAAAACGTTTGTTTTATTATTATTGTGTGTTTGTGTGTGTGGTATTTAGTGACTTAGACTTAATTAATGATCATTTATAGATCATGAGATGTGGTCTGGTGTGACTTAGGTTTAGAAAAACATTGTCTTTATCATGCAATGTTTTGATCTCTGTCGCAGCTATGCTAATATCATTAATCAAATTCAATATCAATAACATTATATATAACACACAAAACATATAATACAACATAAAATAATCATTACATCCACACATCAAACATTTCTACATAATCTAATTCTTGAACAATTTGTCTTTCCTTTCCGTAATTATCCCCCATTTGTTTAATCCTGAAAGGCTAATCAGGCCGAACCATTACCCATTTTTTCCCATGTCGGCTCCTTTCACCTCAACGAAGCCGACTCCTTATATAAAAAGGTCTTTCTATCCCAACTTCCTTCCCAACTTATATAAACAAGAAACTAATATCTCACTGGCACTCTAAACACAACACTCAAGAATGACACATCGACACATGAAACAAACACTTTGAGTGAGTACAAATACTTTGATTGTCTAAAATTTCTACCATTGTATAAATTCATTTTTTCTCATCTTACATGTTGTGATAACCAACGTCAGGATTATGGAGACTGGGGTAGAAGTAGACTTACACAGGCAGAGGAAAAATTAACTTCTGCATTAAAAAATTAATAGCTACAGGAGTGGAGGGCTTATGGGAAACCGACTCGTCAAATATTACAATCAGTCCTATTCTATACCTTGGTGGGAGGTCTAGGAAGGATTTAACAATGGTGGGAGTGAAGGGTGTTGGTAAAGTCTTATTGTGGGAAGTCGGTACAAGGAGGAAAGCTATTAAAATAAAATATTTAGGAATAATTGGAATAAGGGATATTACACTCCTCCCATCACGGTGAAAAAAAATTAACAATTAACAATAAAATTTGTTAATTTTTTTTACATTTTTTTACAATTTTTTTATACATAATAATAAAGTATGAGCATGAATAAGGTAATAACAGTAATAGCAGTAAACCCTCCAGTTCATATTCAACATAATACAATCAAATAGTCACAATTAATTTAAGTATACTAAGAACACAAAATCCACTGATTCAAGAAGAATAAGCACACACATATAACAAAAAATATGTACATATTCCTCAATGTATTATAATTACATAAACACAAATTCTTTTTTTAAAAAATTTAAAATTTTTTTTATTATTATGATCATAAGATAATAAAATAAAAATTATATTTCTAATCCCATATAATTCTAAATTCTAAATAATATACATAAATTCTAAATATAATTCTAAAATAGCATACAAAATTACGTACATATATTTTTTATTTATTTATTTATTTTTTATATAAAAAAATTTAATTGGTTAATTTTTTAAGATAAATCATATATTGTGTTTTGTGGTTGGCGTTATTTGTGTTGAGCTCACGTGTATTTATGTATACATATTATTTTCATGTACATGTACATTTAATACTTTTTTTATTATTATTTTAAATAACAAGAATTTATAACCTTTTTCTCTTATTATTTATTTGGCCTTTAAAACAAATTGGGAACCCTTTTAATTTATTCTTTCTTTTACAATAATGGGAATTTATACTCAATCAAGATATTTCAATCGAAGATTCAGGTATTTTTGAAATGCGTGAAACCTGTCGATTGTATATGTGCAATTACATATTACTTCCAAGGCATATAATAAAGCAGGAATTGCAAAAAGATATCCTTCCTGTATTAAATGTCACTGTCCCCAATTTACAGCTGGATTAAAAAAAAAAAAAATTTGGATTTTTCTAAGAGAAACAATATACAATTGTGTCCTACTCCTGAATTAGATATAGCCAGTCATAAAAAATTTATGTCAAGCTGAGGAAAACATTAATTGTTTTGCAAATTTTATTACAATATATTCTATTGTTCTTGAGTTTAAAAAAATGGTTTTTTAAAGGCTAGTACACACTTGTAGACAAAATTGCACAGCTCAAGTCTACAGACAATGTTTTGTGTTCATTTTATATATATCATAAGTAGCAAATTTTCAAAATCCATGGTGATTAGCCAGGTGCAATTTCTGAAAACTGAAATACCTTCTAATTTTAATTTTTCCAAATGTTAAGTAGAGTTCAAACGAATTTAATTTTTTCAGAAGTATCAAACCAAATGTAGTACCGTCTGCTAAAGCATTCCTTGTCCACCAATGTTTACAATTAATTTTATTTTTATGATCCAAAATTAAAACTGCACAAGCAGCAAAGCTGCAGGTCCCTATCTCACTCGTCATGTTATTGCGGAAACTACTTTATCTGAGCTGTGCACATGTGACAAATCATCATGGATTTTTTCTAAGCATTCTACAGATAAAATTGGTTATTTGTCTATAGACAGTCATGCAATTTTGTCTACGAGTGTATATTAGCCTTAACAAAATTTAACTTTCAAGATAAAAATTTAAGTTTTTTTTCTTCTCCAGGTGGTTCTACAAAAATGTGGCATTTGATAAAGGACACATCCCTAATCAATAATCAATATCTAGCACATGAAACCTTTTTAGTAAGTACAAAAAATATATTTTACTTTTGTTTTTATATTATCAATATTTCAGTCAAAATGTATAAATATTATACAGTTACCACGAGTGAAGACAACAAAATTACTTTAATAAATAAATTTAAAACAATAAAAAACAGGGTTTCCCCAAACTACCCTATTCTTGTCGATGTATCTCAGGACATTGTTTTGTCCCCTGTACTGTACCAGGTGTATACGGTTGATCTTCCATTCTATCCTCAAACCACCACCCTAACCTTTGCAGAGAATTCAAGTAACTCTGATCCATTCATGCCATTAGATACCTTCAGGAACACCTCATATTACTAAAGAATAAAATTTAACCCAGAAAAATCCACTCAAATAATCTTCACTTTCCACAAAAAGATCCCTCCTCTGGTCTACTTCAATAAAATACTCCTCTCATCTGCAGACCAGGTGTGCCGTGTGGTACCTAGGACTGTATTGACAAACTGATTATCTGAAATGGAATCCTCACACACACAACTTAGAAGTTATGAAACGTTACAGAGTTCTTCCAAAGAGCCCAATACATAATTTTCAGATAAATCCTTGCTGCTTTTGTGTCTTCAAACCTACCTACACAGACCTAAATAATATCTGTCTAAGATGTAATCCACTCCTTTTATCGCCAATTTCATAACATACCTCTCAACTTTTCATAATAAATCCTCAAATACAAAAACTCTCATCCCAACAAATTTCCTCCAACCCTGCTTGTCAAGTAAAAAGACGATGGCCAAAGATAAAAATTAAAAATTCTAGTGAAACTAACCTCAACCTTTCATGCTATTAATGTTTCTTTCAGTATACTTAGTACAGTTCTTGGAATGTTTATTTTGAAGAACTATTTAATTATTAGTTCACTGCATTATTATTTTTCAGTGCACTCTGCTCGACTTCAGTTACAGTCCTATTGGAAATGTTATTAAAAAGTAAGTAATAATTTCTATCCACAATTTTGTCCTCTAACTTGAATCCTATCCTAAGCTATCTCCAACATCCAAGAACACTTTCAGCTTATCAAAACTAGTGCAAGAGTGGAGGACAAGGCTGACTGAAGAAAAATTGTACATTAACATTGAAAAAATATCTGCCCTCCACTGTACATCAACAACAAAGAGATACTGACTTTCATTCAAGTCAAATACTTAGAGCTTACCTAGTCAGCAAACTGACATGAAATCCCCCATACAAGACAAGAGACAACAACAGCAGAAGACTTGGACAACTAAAAAGCCTTCTAGAACTGAAAATCTTCTTGACCTTAGACCTCCTTAAACTAAATTTATACATGCTTTACTGTGACCACTTTGGACATAAATAGTGGAACTGTGGGGTTTTGCCAAGCCATCCAACTTCCGTTCAAAAGTCCTTAGACAAATTCTACTCCATAGTTCCACAATATTCATAGGTTCGATGTTGATTGGTATATGAGTATTTTGCTGTTGGGAGGAGTTTAGTTTAGATCTGTTGTCTAGTAGTCTTTTAAGTAATCAGTATTGTGTCGGTTCGGTTTCTTTTTTTCATTTGTGTGGGGATTCCCAGACACTAGGGTTTTGAAAAACCACAATGGTACTTTTGTTACTTTCATTTTCATTCTATTTGGCAAGTTTTGTTCAATAAAGTATATTTCTATTCTATTCTTACACTTGCAAGTCAACGAAAAGATTTATTTATGTCTGCTAGGTGGCCCCACCGATGCTCGCTTTTTTTCATTGCCCACTCATCCCCACGCAAAATGGCTAGCAGGCGCTAGCTGCCATGTTCAGCCTGGAGGTTGGTGAGCTTAGCCCCCTCTACTTTTATATCATATTTTCTCAGGTAAATAAAAAAGAGCAACTCAAAATAAATAAGCTCTAAACTTCCAGGCCTCATGATTTTTGGTAGGCTTGTTCAAAAAATAACTTGTACACTACTCCAACGCTTCATTGAAAACAATATTTTCTATACATTTTTCTTTTAATTTGCATTCTATTTTAATGCCCATCTATGTCGTACACCTCAACAGTGCTTCATATAATTGTCCATGTGTAAATATTGTGTTTTTTGAATTTCAAACCTATTTTCTCAAAAGTTTGTCCTTGTGACCTCTTTAGTAATAGGAAATGCTAGATTGACTGGGAATTGCAACCATTTAAAAAAAAAAGAAAAAAAAAGGGTATTTCAGTATCTCCTCATATGTCTACATATATTCGAGGATGTGCACAAAATCTCCCTTTTTATAACCAGTTAATATTTGGCAGTGTAGTATCAATCAATTTATATCTATCACTTTTTCTTACTAGCAAACTGGTCCGGTTATACAAACTGTCTCGTAAGCATAAATTTTTCAATAGCATAACTAACATCCTGCTTTTAAATGCAGTTCTGCAGGAGGCAAACCCGAATGTGTCATTGACTGTAACTATTCAATGGGGTACAGTAAACATACATTTCCATTGTCGGCTTTGTCATCAGTTAGTGACTCAGCATGATCTATGGAAAAACTCCACTTATGGCCAAACTTTTCGCTTTTAATAATGCGTATTACCTCCTCTGGCTTCACAGAAGACCTTAAGTCTCCTAGGCATCTAGTAAATAAGCAATCGGATTTTGTCTTGTGAAACGGAATCCCATTCTTAAATAAGAGCAATTTGAACCTGTTCAACACTTGTTGGAGGTCAAACCATCTCTTTATTATGTTCCATAAGACTTCTATATTTTCTATAAAATTCAAGTATCAAAAATTTCACTGTAATCTCCAATTCCACTCTAATCCCCACGTACACCTTCCTCCCAATTTGAAAGAAAAAAATAAAATCAATGTATTTAATAATAATTATTTTTTTAAATTACTTATTTATTTACTTTTTCTTTTTTTAAGGAGAACTGGCTATGAATATGAAGTAAAAATTCACACTGAATTAAAGAAACATGGTCTAAGCTTTAGGACAGAATATGATCTTCGAAAACAATTATATATGAAAACTCCTGACATACTGCTAGATGTGCCAATTGCTGTTAATAATTCAATTGTAAGATGGATTGAGAGCAAGGCTTTATTTGCAGATGAACCAACCCACAAGCAATACTGTCAAGAACAGTATTTTACATATTTTGATAGGTAATAATTATATTTTGTATAATTTATTTCAAATAATGGCATTATATATAGGGGTGTTGGTGGCCAAAACAGTTTAGGGGTTGACACAGCGCTCATCACTGTGAGGTAAAGGTCCTGGGTTCGAATGCAGGGCTGCTGGATTCGAACCCGACATGCTTACAATTTTTTTTTCTCAAACACACCGACATATAACCTCGCAGTTGAAATACACTCATTAAAAAAAGTCTATTATAAAAAGTTTGTTATTCTTATTATTACTATGTTGTACTATTAATATTATTCAGTTTAAAATTCATAATGTTGAACTGGGATCATAATAAAATTATATTTTATACACTGTTTAACTGTTGATAAAACTTTATTTTCTGTAAAATAAATTAGGTTGTCTTAATTATGATCAAAACATGAGTACAGCCAAAAGATTTGATTTATTATGATTTTGTTAAATTAATGTTGCATACAGTTTGTTATTATTAGTAAAAGGTGGACGTTTTCTTTTCAAGTTTTACTTTCTTGTATTAATTTTAACTTAATTTGGTGGTAAACAATTATTAAATTGTAAGGAGTTCATTTTAGCAAAATAGCAAGCTCTGAAGAGGGACCAGGGATGTGGCTCGAAATACAAAGCAGCTGAAATATATTGCATAAAAATAAATTGCTGTGTTTAGTTTAAAAACAAACAAAAAATAATCTACATTCCAATTTTCTTTTCAGTTTTGGCCCAGGACTTGTCATTTATTGGTTTGGATTCTTGGATGGCATAGTACAACCAGGGGAAAATCGATACATCGTTCATGACAAATTTCCTGATAACTTCCTAAAGCTTGAAATTTAGCACCTTTATCATTGTACACTATGAAATTAAAGTTATTAATAAAATATAATGAAAGGTTTCCATACACATATAAAAGATTCATATATGTATATATACATGATGTATGTACACTTTATATGGAAATATGAAAATTTGTTATACTGCTGTTTGTATATTTTTTAAAAAATATAATAAATTTGTGAAAATTGTACTTGTAATGAAAGTAATATTTCTATCCCAAAAGTTAACATTATTAATTTATTATTGGTCATTAAAAACAGGAATTTCATAAATACTATGTGTTGAGACAGAAAAGTATGTCTCTGGGATTGAAGTCACCGTGGCTCAAGAGGTTAGAGCATTAGGGTACAGTTCCGAAGACCTGGGTTTGAATTCCATCTGTGACATTGACTTTTTTATCTCGAATCCTGCGTTCAAAATTAGTAATTATTAATTTGCCTCACACATTTTTTAATCTACCCTCTAATGAATTCCTCTAGGTCTTTCCAGAATGTAAAGTAATTTTCTTTGAAATTTTTGTACACAACTGTAATTGTTATTACACATTTGAAAGTAGGGACTTCAATACTACTTGCAAACTCTAGGGGAGTGTAACAGAAATGTGAATTTATCTTGGTATGCAAGAAAGCTTCCTTTTTTGACGACGTCCAGGACATGTTTATTCTACTTTAAGTCTTCTGGTATTCTTATCCGCAAGTCTTTTTGGACGTAGAGGCCAAATTTTGCAGGTTAAATGAGAGTTTTTTGTGCCCAGATGGAGAACACAGCACTTGTTAGGGTTGAGTTTAAGGCCTCAAAGTAGCGACCAGTCAGAAATCTTATCATTGCTCATTTACAGTTCAGTGAATTTAATCACGGGATTTGCAAATAACTTGTCATCTCCAAAAGTATTGATTTCACAGTGAATTTTCTCATTCCTCGGCATGCTTTCTACCAGTCTGGAAATGTTTCTTTGCTGGCCGTTAGCCCATTCTTCATGAAGAGACCTTTCAAGATCATGGAATGTATCAGGAAATGATGGATGTGCTCTTATTTGTGTTTTGAGGTTATCCCATAAATGTTCGAGGGGTTCTTGAGAACAGGCTAAGACCCTGATGTTAAAAAGTCATCAGTCCATACTGATTTAATCTAATTTGAGCGGTGTGTTCAGAAATTTGGACTCCTTGAACTCCCAGGAGCTGATGAATCGCTTGAACAACAGTAAGGTGCCGGTTGCGCGAAATTCTCAGTCAAAAAAATGGTCATCCTGTGGTTCTGTTGCTCTAGGGCATCCAGAACCAGGCCTTCTATGGTAGGACCCACCAAATTCTATATATATTCTCAAATATGTCTAACGGCATCTCACATCTCAGGTAACTCCCATGGCAATAACTACATACCTGATGGAACGTCCATCATCAATAAGTGCCACACCATGCACAACTTCCATAGCACTAAGTGGCATTTTTCAGTTTAAAAATTGAAATTAAGAAAACAAAGATTAAAACTACTAAAAAGTTTATTGCTTCAGAATTGAAATGAGACTGAATATTTTAAATTCCATAAAAAGTAAACATTGAAAAATCCTTTATCCTTGTTTTGGATTAAGGATTAAGTATCTTTACCTCTAATGGATATTCTCAATTTAAAATACAGCATAAACAAATATTAAATAAGAGTAGAGAGAGAGATGAGCACTTCACGGAACACCAGAAAGAAACTTTTATTACTTGAGACAGGTAGTTGCCTAGTTCAACAATTTGTTCCCGGTTAGTTAACTAGCTAGAAATGCATGACAAAAATCATCCAGAAATTTTATAGGGAACAGGTGAAAGGGCTTGAGACTTAGAATCCATGTTGGCTCCTTCTTTGGACAACATGTCAGCCTTCTCAATCCCTCTATGCCCTGATTGCCCAGGGACCCATGCCAGGGTCATTGGTGTCAAATTTTTGCTCCCTGTATAGTTTTAATTATTCCAGGTGAGCCGCTGGTCTAGTGTGACCCCTCGATATTTAGCTTCCTTGGAGAATGGTTTCCCGTTTAGGCTTGCAATTTTTAGCTGAGTCATATATGGTATAACGTTAAAGAATCTTGAGAGAACATGTTGCATATGGTAACATATGGCATTACGAGTATTGCTTCATTTACACCACCATAAAACAGAAAATATATAAACATTTAGTATTTCAAATTTACTATATATTTGTAAATGGGTTTGGCTTCCGTAAATAACTAATAAAATAAAAAAACCAAAAACGAAAATTGGCGGATCGACGATAAAAATGCGTAGCCTCCTCAACGGGACCACGACGTAACTGAATCGATCTCACTGTTTCTGTCCAACATATTTTATTTTTATTTTTTTCTTCAAACTATTATAAGATTAATTGATAATCGCTTTTTTTAATTTGACCATAGATGTTGATATTGTTTAAAAGGCGACTAATTAAGCGGAAAAGTGATACGAGTTGTGAAAGCGGGATCGTCTCGATGTGAACTTATCGAAAGCGGCCCCTTTCGAGTTATTTATCGGTGGATTGTCACAAATCATGGCTCGGCTATCTATTTAGGTTGAGAACTGTTCAACTGTGTAGCGTCTGTTTTTGTTTAAATTCTAAAGTGAATTTGTGTTGCGGCACATCGTCGTCTCCAGGTCGCTGACGGTGTATTCGGTTCCTGCCGCGACGGTCCGTTTCCTGCTGACAGTTGCTGGTACTCCTCGACGATGGCACCTGCTGTTTACTCTTCTCAGCGTCGATCTGGAAAGACTCGACAGACGGGTTTTTGTGAGAATTGATATATTTAGACTATTTTATACAAGGCATTTAGGGAATCTTTTGATCTGGTAAATTATTTGAAAAAGGCATTCGACGATGGGCCAATGGAAATGGTATTTGACGTCTTAGTTGCTGCAAATCTTATAGATCAACTATAAATTAACTCATTTGTGAGAGGGGGGCGTCTGGCATGTTCCCAAGTGGGCGATCAGTTGGACTGGTGGAGTACGACGATCGAAAATGGTTTACGAAGAAAACCTGGGCAAGTGAAGTATGTCGATCATGGTACTGGCATGCAAATCCTTCAGTAATGTCTGTAAAGTGTGTCAAAAAGGGTTGACAGTTGCCCAGTGCATTTGACGGCTCCAGTACTGACAAGGGCACGGGGGCTGGATTCTTTAGGATGAATCCAAAGACTGAACTGACAGTAAACGTAGGTAGATATGCTACAGTTTTCTGAAATCATAACAATTGAAAACTGTGCCAGGGTTCCTGGGCACTTGGGGCATAGAGGCAATGAAAAGGTTGACATGTTGGCCAAAGATTGGTCCAAGATGGACTCTCTAGGCCCTGAACCCTGCTGTGGCTTAGCATCCTGCCACAAAAGAAGATACATCTTAAAATGGATCCTTAATGAGTGCAAAACTTGGTGGAACAATACCACAGGCATGAGGGAAAGAGATTCATAGAAGGGCAATCCGCAAAACTTACAAAGGAATTACTGGAAGGCAACCGCAACCGAATCAGGATTCTGTTGGATTCCTGACAGTGCACTGCCACTTAAGAAAACTCATGCACCGGTTAGGAGTACAGACAGAAGAAACACTGTAACAGGAAGAAGAGGAGACAAGAACATATTTTATGTTTCTGTGAAGCTCTATGTAGGTACAGGTTCTTGCAACTAGGACAGGAAAAACCATAAAAAAGAACAATTACGAGCCGCTGGCAAGGCTGGGAGGTTGATTAACAACCTGAAACTTGCCAGTGAGTTATAAAAATAGGGGAGCACAGTAGATCTACTCAGGTCGAGGTGCAGAAAGCCTTTTGACCGCCTCTTTTAGCCATCTAGCCTCATCAGGCTCAACTGGCCTTCTTGCCACATACAATAAATACAGTCTAGATAATTTATGACCCTCACCATTAAATTTCATTTTAAAAAAAAGATTGTCACACTAAGGAGAAATGCTCTGTTGAAGAAGCAGGTCTTGGTGGTTGGAAAAGCTATACCTCTCGGCTCTTCCGTGAAGAGATCCTCTTCCTTGAATA
This sequence comes from Cimex lectularius, assembly GCF_000648675.2. NCBI lineage: Eukaryota > Metazoa > Arthropoda > Insecta > Hemiptera > Cimicidae > Cimex > Cimex lectularius. Next base: position 1,629,929 of record NW_019392658.1, on the reverse strand, counting down.
CCCAGGACCTCAATATCTATGTCCATATCACAGACAATTTAATATACATTACAACTTAACCAGTATGAAGTCATCACTTCTAAGACTTGATACTCAATGGTGGTCCATTGTTTTTGCTTTGAAAAATGTACCACCTTGTATATACTGTACTTATATGCTGTGCATTTTTTCAAGCAAGATTGCATCACCAGATTATGCTTCTTTCGACCACTCCTTGGTCCATGCTCTTCTTCAGTTTGCTTCATTTCTTTTTCTCCTATTTTTTTTTTAGTATTAGATGTATCGACCACTTTTTTACTCACAAATATGAAATCATCTATTAAAAATTTAATTATGTCAATTTATATACTTATTTAAGATAATTTTGCCATGGTGGATGAATTGAAAATAGGTTGAAATCTTGGCAATAACAATTTGCTTTTTCATCAAGATATGCTGTGATTCAGATTATTTGTGATTGTTTTTCATCCAAAGTGAATCTGTTAGAAAAAGGCAAAATGTTTACTTTTGTGTCATCCATGCCTCACCATAGCTCTAACATCAAGGAAAACTGATACTACTGAATGATAAGATGCAGTACTGGACAAAAAACGTGGCTCACACCAGTTATTTGTCCAGTTTATTCTGACACATTGATCAGATCAAAAACTGTAAGCAATGTGGAAGCTCTGTATCCTTATCTCTAAGCGAGGTGATGACATATTAGTGAATGCGTTTGATTACTTTTGTGTGGAAGGAGGAAGGTAAGGCTTCTTGCGAAGGTTGGTCATGACCCCTGGCCATCCATGTAAGAACTCGTTATTCTTGGGAGCTTACATTACGCTGCCCCCGTTCTGTTTGTCAATAGCTTTCTGTTAAAGGGATTCAAAAGCCCGTCCAGTTGACACGCTTACAAATTTACGGTGACCCTAACTAGATGAACTCTGTCCACAATGTATGAAAACTTAACTGCAGTTTTTTTTTTGTTTGGGGGGGGGATTTTCGATTGTTGCATTTCTGCACCCTCCAGGTTTTTGGAAAGGTTCCTTTGTTTCCCACAGAGTTGGCGAGGCATCAAATTTACAGCCTAATCTAAAAAAAAAAAAAAAAATTCTTTACAACTCTTGCCTTTTATTAACAATTATTTCTCTATTATATACTTTAACTTAAGATGGACTTTGCAAATGTTTAAATGGTCGTCAAGCTTCATTAACAAATAACAGCTAATTTAACAATTATGTTTTATGACACTATTAATCAATTAATTTTTTTTCAGGATTTAGTCAAAAAGAGTTAATTAGAGAACATTAAACATGAGTGGGTGGACTGGAAAGCGGGACATGCTTGTAAGTTCGTTTAAAATCAATATTAACCCTCAAACAAATGACAACCAGAGTTTTCTCAACTATTAATCTAGTTCGTTTAAAATTTGGAAATGAAATATTTGAATTTGTCAAAGTAAAAACTGAAAAAACAATAAATAAATAAAAAGGGAGTTGGTTGTTGGTGGCCGCAATGGTTAAGATGTTGACGCGGTACTCATCACTGTTAGGTAAAAGTCTGTGGTCGAATTCAGCGGCCCTGCATTCAAATCCAACATACTTACAAATTTTTTTCCAAAAACACTGTCTTCCCAGGGGATTGATATGACCTCTACTGTTGCAAACCCCCATTAAAAAATCAATTAATTAAATCAAAAAGTAAAATATTCTTGATTGTAAGGTTTATTTAATTATAACTCATCAAGGTAAAAAAGGTTTGATGTGCCTGTTTTACCAGTTTGTGCATTTACATTTACTAATAATTATTACTCATTTTAGCACAAGAATGAGCAGAATAAAACATTTGGCTATAGCATACTTTTTTTCAATCAAATGAAACTTTTTTCAACCAAATGAAACTTTTTTCAATCAAATGAAACCTTTTTTCAATCAAATGAAACCATTTTTCAACCAAATGAAACCTAAAACCTAATGATAATAATTATGTAGAGGAATAAATAAGTGACATAATAATAACAATAATTCCATTTGATTGAAAAAAGGTTTCATCTGATTGAAAAAAAATTTCATTTGATAGAAAAAAAGTTTCATTTGCTTGAAAAATGGTTTCATTTGATTGAAAAAAGGTTTCATTTGATTGAAAAAAGGTTTCATTTGCTTGAAAAATGGTTTTATTTGATCGAAAAAAGTTTCATTTGATTGAAAAAAAGTTTCATTTGGTTGAAACAAAGTTTCATTTGATTGAAAAAAGGTTTCATTTGGTTGAAAAAAGTTTCATTTGGTTGAAAAAAGTATCATTTGGTTGAAAAAAGTTGCATTTGATTGAAAAAAGGTTTCATTTGGTTGAAAAAAAGTTTCATATGGTTGAAAAAAGTTTCAGTTGACTGAAAAATGCTATATAACTATCTCCATTATGTCTGCAGCCTCCCCATGTCACTTTAAATCATTTCTGTGTTACACGTGAAAGAGTAATATGGATATGTTGTGAGAACAGTATTTTTTAATAAGAAAAACTTTTCAGGAAGAATAACTTGTTTTACAAGATTTGTTAATCAGAAAAAATGAGATATAATTAATGGTAATAATTTTTATTGTAATTCTTTGTTTTATGTTGAGAACTATCAGTAAAAACACAGGATTCAATAATTGTTTGGTTATTTAAAAAGTCACGAGAAGACTATTTTTTGTATAGCTAATTAGTTGTGTGATTATTAATAATTAATTGTGAAAAGATTATTTTATTAACTGTATTGAACGGTTAGAATGTGAGGATATGTAAAAATCTAAGCAAATTGTGTCTTCCTTGGACACTTGAGAATCCTCTCCAAAGTAAAGCTCGAGAAATGCAAAATAGTAAAGCCAGAGGGTAATAGCTGCCACGGTGAAGAAAGCCCTGTAGAACTCTTTGTGGAAGTTTGAAATAGCCAGTGTTACACAAATGGCAGTCACTGGACAAACAGTGGTTTTACATGAGTACTGAGTAGTCAGTAGTTGAGTTACAATTTATTTTAGTGTTAGTCACTAGTCAGCGATCAAGTTAGAAGTTGGATTTTGAATGTGACAGTTGTCGGTTGCAAAATGGATACAAGTGGGCTAGAATTTTGTAGAATGAGATGGAAAGAGAGAGTGAAGAAAAAGAGACAGAAATAGGTTTAAGGTATAGACAACTATACCAGCTGATAGGACATGGCTCCAACCTTACTGTACAAAATAAAATATTATACATACAAGTCCTAAAGCCTATGTTGTCGTATGGTATCAACTATGGGATTGTACAGCAGCAATATCAAAATTATAAAAACACTCCAAAATAAAATCTTACGTAACATGGTCACTGCACCTTGGTACGAAAGGAAAAAGGAATTAGTCATGGATTTACAGATTGCTGCCAAACATGTCTAAGCCAGCACGAGAATGAGGAAAAGACCTAATTGAAACACCATCGGATGGTTAAAAAGAGCAAAGCCATAGTGTAGTTAAAAATTTTGTGAATAGTGAAGTGTAAATCTTATTGTATCAATGGGTTTATAAGAATTTAAACATTTATTTATGCATATCATTGTAAATTTAATGGTTGGTCTAATAACACCAGTTTAATAAACAAATTTTAAAAAAAGTATAAACCAAACTTAGTAGAAAGATAAATTCTTTTCGGTTATTTAGTATTTTAAAAATTATATCACCATCTTTTAAAATGTCGTTCGATTTTCAATTTCATTTTTATTAGAATTTTGATTAATCATAGTTTCTTTTAAATCGATCATATTCATTACTTTTAAACAATCCTCATTCTCAAAACGTGGATTTCTAGATAAAGCTTCAGTTAGTATATTAAGAATTAATAACAGTCAATATTTTAGAATTAGTTCACTGTATCTGTCTTCTTACATTCATACAATCTTCTGAAACAGATGAATATTAATTCATCAATTTAGAACACCAGATACCTTACAAATTTTGTACATTAAAAAAATGATTATTTAGAGATCGTGACATGCAGTCTGGTGTGATGTTGGTTTAGAAAAACATGTTCTTTATGGTGCCAACGTTTCGGTCTTTATTGAGATCATCTTCAGGACCTGGGATTTATAAACATTGTTTAAATTATACAAATACACCTAAGATGTGAAAATGAATTTATACGATAGAAATTTCATTTTGTATAATTAGCCAGACCACATCTCATGATCTCGAAATAATCATTAACGGTCACTAAATACCACATATATTACAAAACCTAAACTGGTAAAATGGAAACTTAGGAGAAAATATGCTATACATTGGCACAAGTTATAAATAAAAATTTACTTTTCACACTTATTTTTTATTGATTTGAAATCATATTTTATTTATAATTTAAAATAAAAATATTTTTAGGGAGATGAACCTCCTTACCTGGCTGTCGGGACTGAAGTAAGTGCCAAATATAAAGGTGCATTTTGTGAAGCAAAGATTCGTAAAGTTGTGAGAAGTGTGAAGTGCAAAGTAAGTATAGATTATTTTCTGATCTTTTGATATTACTTTAATTGAGACTTTGATAGACATGACTTTTATCATAATTGTTGTAGGTGTTGTTCAAACAAGGACTGGGCAGTGCCACAGTTGCTGATGATCAAATTAAAGGAGTGTTAAGGGTATGATAAATTTGTACACAAAAATTGTTTTATTTTAAGGTAGTGTAGTGCTTGGTCTACCACGATAGTAGACATACTTAATAAAGTGTTAAGCATAAATTGCTTTGGAAACAATTTCTTTCAAAATTGGTTTACAAAGAAGATATTTCAATTATTAACATGTTTTTTATTTTATTTTGTAAAGTTCAAATACTGAACAGATTTGAAAATATTCTATGAAATTTAAAATAGTATATTATCATTTAAATGTTTATTCTTCTTTTAGAATGGCGCAACAGTCGAAGTAAGACATTCTGAGAATAAAGAATTCGTAGAAGCTACGATAACAAAAATTCAAGACTGTAGCCAGTACACTGTTGGTATGTTTTTTGTTTAAGCCTTAATAAATTTTACAACTATTATTGTCAACACTTTATTTTCTACAAAGTATTCGACGACGGGGATATTACAACTTTGAGACGAAGTGCGCTGTGCATGAAAAGTGGAAGACATTTCGCCGAAAGCGAAACATTGGATCAGCTTCCCCTAACGCATCCAGAACATTTTGGAACTCCTGTAATCGGTGGTAGACGTGGTAGAAGAAATAGGACTGGCTTGTGAGTAATTTTTAAGTAATTATTATTACCAGGTAATTGGAAAAATTTGTGCAGGTTTAAAATATGTAATAATATCTCAATTAAAATTAGTTAACTTATCCTAGAGTTACTAGCTCAGTTATGCACTTCTTGTAAAGGTTAAGTCCCGAGGCTTAAAAAAAATTAATAATAAAAAATAAATATAGTACATATACATAATACTCATTTCTCTGGCTATACAAATATAGACAGATACCAAGTTGGTAACTACAAACTTTATTCAAAAAATAGTAAGGAAATATGTGTTATAATTGTTTTTCATTCACTTTCAGTGAAGGGAGCAGTGATGATGAAGAGTCTCTAACTCATGGCCCAGAGCTTACCATTCAAAAAGAAGAGGATATCGGACGGGTCGTGTGCGTCGAAGGTTCTGAAAAAAGAAAACAAAAGGACAATTGGTTCCCCGGCCTGGTAGTCGCGCCAACAGCTCAAGACACAGTTGAAATCCATGTTAAAGAAGAATATCTCGTTCGATCCTTCAAAGATGGCAGATAGTTAGTATAGTTTTGTATGGATAATAGTGGATATAGACATTTTTTTTTATTAATAGAGTAAATGTCGTGCATTTTCTTATATTTTGAATTTACCTCTGTATGGGGTAAAGTAACCACCATGGTATATTATAACAAAGAGGTTAAAAGTGAGAAAAAGAGATTTTTACACATTGTAAAACTATATTCTCAATTAAAGCAATTTTATTGAAATTATATATATAATATATATCTACATTAATGGTTTCATATGAATTATGAATGATAAATTACTAAAAAAGAAAAATCAAATTCCCTTAATCAATACATGACAATAAATCTGCACTGTTACTTTAGACAATTATATATTTTGAAATTATTAAAAGTAACAACGATAATATTGTTTAATGTTGTGGCCAACAGTAATAATTATTTTTATACCATGGGTATAGGGTTCTTTTGAGCCACAGTCTCAAGAGAACTTTTCTAGTATAAAGAATATGTTACCAGTGTGCAAGCGTAATCCCCCCCTCAACTGTGCAAAGTGTCTACCCGGTGTTCAATTTCAGTAACCAGTTAATTACGTCATATCATCTGCCTTAGACAAAATACGCCATCGTGAATTAGGCCTGATAATTAAATTCTCCGGCAAGAATTTAACTTAAATATTTTTTGGACTTAAATTTTTGACCATTTATAAGATAATAAATTCATATGTAAATCAAATTTAGTTATAAAAAATATTGTTAAATTAGATTAAAGTGCCGGCATCTATTATTATAATTTGTAAAGACGCAATAAATGTTGAAACTGGATTTTTTGTTCTTAAGTAACATAATTAAACATAATAATATGTTACATATAAACATAATTAAACGCATAGCAGCATTTTGCAAAACTTAATAATAATTAAGAAAAGTGTTTTCAAGTAAATTAACATGTTCCATTTTAGAAAAAAAATGATACTAGCTGCAAAGTTATGTAGTAATTTTTTTTATTTGCCACTGTTGATGTGTTGGTTGGGCACGCAAGCAATTAAAAAAAAGGGGTTTCCTTTGGAGCGGCTTTTTTCCTTGCTCGTTCCCAATGACCGGGACAGGGAACTGTGGCCAGCTGAAATTCGCCCTAAACTTTGGCGAAAGGAAACGACTGAAATTTAGCTGAACTTTGCCTACCTGGAAGGCTCTCCAAGCCCTGCGTGATACAAAGTATGTGAACTGAAGGCTCTTAATACGCCATTCGCATTACTTTGTTCATCATCTTGCCGAAAAAGGCAAGAAAAAGAAGAAAAGTGAGACAAGGAGAATGCATAAAGCAAGATGCAGTTGAGATAAAACAAAATTAAATAGATTAAAGTCGGGGAGAGGTAATGGAGGTAAATGCAGGGTCATAAACCACAGAACGAGTGCAGGGGGATTTCAGAAGAAAATTGTTTGGAAGTGAGCTGGGAAAAAGCAAAAATTTGGAAGAGGGTGAAAGGAAAAAGGGAATGTAAACAAAATTTGTGAAACAGCCTATATATGTACATTTTATAGCCTCAAAATTAAAAGAACGACATAATTGCACTGGTAGTTGGTTATAACTAAAACTAACTTCTTAAATAACTAAAAATACTCAAATAAATAATTGAAACATCAATATACTAAGTGTTGAATTGATAGCTGCTCTAAATTAACCACAAAAAAAACAATACATTTGCTGAACCGGCATTAGGTCACTTATTGAGTCCATCTTCAATGTGGGCTTGATGGCTTGATTACCCTTTTTAATAAAATGATTATTTACTTTATTAAAATTTGAAATAATATCACTACAATTAAGAAAATATATATTACCATTCAACGTATTTATGAGCAATAATACAAATAAAAATATTAATAAATAAGTTTAAATAAAGCAATAACTTGAAAACGTGTAGGCATGTAGGCTCATTAGATCTAAATAAATTTATAACTTTGATTTAACTGTTCACTTGGATATTGAGAAAATAATAATAAAGTTTATTGACTAATATGTTATCGTTTCCAGTTATACAGTTCCAAAAAATGAAGCTACCGAATTCACTAGAGAAATTGGATCAAAAGTTGAAAATCAAACTCTTAAAGCAGGTATTGTTTCTTGTTTCCATAATTCATGTTCAATATTTGAAAAGGATGGTGATACTTATATACTGATTTTGCAGTGTTCCGGATTTTGTACAGTAAATGCTCATCATCAAACTAAACACGTTATCTTATGAGTACATGTCGTAGTGTGCTGTCTTGGGTTCAGTTTCGACAATTCCCAAAAATATTGTTCATACATAGATAGTACTCTGGCTAACATGAGAAACATAAAGCATGCTCGTAGGTAACTTGCTTAACAAGATAACATTTACTGCTCAAAATCTGGATCTCTCCAAAATCGGTTTGTGAATATTATCTTTTTCAACTGTTGGATTGATATACACACTCTATCATAATAACCATGTTATTATACTTTACCTTGTGTCTGGTTTAAAGAGTAAATTATTAATTAATTTGAATCTATTGTTGCAGCTGTTGATAAGGCACTATTGTTTTTGGATAGAGCGGAACTGCCCCCTCATTGGGATAGGGAGCTGTTACTTTATGGCCTTAATGATACTGCATCTGACAGTGATCATGGTGATTGTGAGGTGAAAATAATTTTTCTTTTTTAAACACTATTGACTAATCAGGAAAACTAGTTTTATGTGAAATTGTACCTTTCAGAGTTCAGATGATGAACCACGAGAAGAAAAAGACCACTTTGTGGCTCAACTGTACAAATTTATGGATGACAGTGGAACACCTATTAATAAAGGGCCTACAATCGGAGCCAAGGATGTTGATTTATATCGCCTGTTCAAGGTAAATATTGGCTTTACTCTCGATTGACGAGAAAGTAGCTTAAAAAAATAATTTCATATTTTAGCATCTTCTTGTTTATTATTTGATGCTATCATGCCAAAAGCGATTGTGTACTTTTTATTTCTTATATTGGTGTTTAGTTGATCAAATAGCTCAAAAGTGACCAGAAAATTGGGAAACTAACGTAATCTGGCCACTTTATTGTTAGACATACAAATACAACAAATTAAATAACATTAGAGAAAAATCATTTGATTTTTTTTTTTTTTTCAGGTTGTTCAAAATCTAGGTGGTTATAATAGAGTCACCAATACAAATAATTGGAAGACCATATCGCATAAAATGGGATTCGGTCACAACCCTGTTACAGTCAGTTTAGTGAAACAATCATACAAAAAGTAAGGTTTTAAATTTTGATTTAATTTAACCTAACCCTAACCCTATCTAACCTAACCCCCTAACTATAACCCGTACCATGATGCACACTCCACCTCATTAAATTTATGAGGTGAAAATGGTCAAGCAAAATAATTTGGATCCAGCACAAAAACACATTTATGTTAATGTTTCTAAACATGACACTAATTTTTGAACTTGACCATACTTTGCATAAAAAATTATAAATCAATTAAAATAATTTCTTTAGCTAACAGGACTAACTAAAACATACATATTGATATAATTAATGAAGGACACATACTTCACTAACCTCATAGCTAATACATATATATCGCTGAGAATCTAATATAATTATACAATGTTTGAATATTGGCAAAAAAGAGGGTGTGTTGGAAGAAGGGGCTCTCCTTAATTAACAACTATCTCTCTTTATTGACAAGGCTAGGGTTTCTTAGTACTCAGTTTGCACCTTAGCCTTCAATTTCGTCATAAGGCATTTTATCCTTTCTCATCTGTTTCCGTATTTCAGCGATTAATGAAACAAACTTCTCAAATGCGCTATTCAGTTGGGAAACACGGGCTTCGAAGATCGGTAATTCATCGGTGTTTTCCTGCGAGCTCTTTCCGATGTCCAATGTTCTGTGAATATCCTCGGCAAGTTCGGAGATTTCATCCGTCATGCTTTCGATATCCGCATCTTGGTTGTAAAACAGCGTCAAAATCAATGAAAATCAGAACGTATGTTGAGGCTAGCTTGCGTAAAAGCCAACGGGAGAAAAGTAGAAATATCTTGAGAAGCATGAGGAGACAAGGAAGATCAGATATCCGGCCCGGAGAACCAAAATGTGTTGGAAGAAGGGGCTCTCCTTAATTGGCAGCAACGCTCCTTACCTTTGCTAGTTCGCCGGTACCTGTTCCTTCACGTTGACTCCCCTGACAGAATCAGGACGCGATATGAAGAAATATAAATTAAATTAAACTAAATTAAATTTATATGATATACATACATTGGACGATAAAGTTAATTTAATTTACATAAGTTGAACAACAAAGTGACCTGGCCAGGGTCAATAGATTAAAGAGAATAGTGACAGACTTATTACAGAAAATTAATCAAACTATACAAAAAACTTGGTTTTAAATGTTTTTCACAGTACTTAACAATTATGAGAACAAACACTTCAAATTAAAGTCTTATTAGAAGACGTGAGCACCAAAAGGAAAGATCTGACCTGTGAACAGCAAAATGATGTGCGGCGAAGAATTGCAGGCGATGTGATTCCACAGCGATAAGCAGGCGAAGAGAAAACAAATAACTTCGTAATCCGGCGGGGTACTCGTAAATTGTAACTTCAATTATTGTCTCAGAGAGAAACATATATGTCCAAATAAACGACATCACTCTTGGACCAAGGAAACCTAGTATTGGATTGCCCTAAGGAGGAATACTAAGCCCACTGCTGTATTTGCTATATGTCGCTGATGTAGAAAATGTAATATCAAGAAATGTTAAAATTATTCAACTGGCAGATGACATATGCGTCTACTCCACTCACAAATCTGCAGGAGCGGCAATAGAGGCCATGGATTCGGTGGTGATAAAATTACTGAACTGGACGTACACCAACGGACTAAATATTTCTGAAGAAAAATCAAAAATATGTTACTTTACAAGATCCAGGAAATCTACTCTTCCCGATACTTTGACCCTGGCTGAAAAATCATTTCCAGTGGTTAATGAAGTCAAATTTCTTGGATTAATGTTGGATCATAAGTTATCATGGAATGGCCATATTGCGGCAATTGAGACCAAAGCAGAGAAATTTTATAATCCACTGAAATGTATTTCAGGATATGCCAACCCTACAGTCAGCCTACTCTACTACAAAGCAACAATTAGATCTATAATTGACTTTGGATCAATTTATTACGGACAAGCTTCTAGATCAAAATTAAAGAAATTGGACACCATACAGCACAAATCTCTCAAAACTTGTTTGGGGTCTCTTAGGAGCACCCCCAATGATGCCATCAAAGCTGAATGTAACGACCAGCCATTGTCATACAGAAGAGAAAAACTGGCAGGACGGTTTGTGTTGCGCCAAATGGCGAAAAAAAAAATCTCTTGCTCAGCGCATCTGTGATCTGTCCATAATGAATCTAACAAAAAAAATATTGGCAAAAGAAAAAACCTCCACCAATTATCACGATTTTTATCACTCTGGCAAAATATCAGGAAAAAATCGAAGAAAGAGATACCCCTCCAATTTTCTCTACAGAGCTAAAAATAACTAGAAACCCCCTTAATTGCTATGTACTAAAAGACTACTCCGGACAAAATCCCGTAGCAGTTAATCAACAAGTGCTTGCTGATCTTCAGGAACTTTTCCCTAAGGACCACTTAACTGTTTACACCGACGGATCCCTCATGTCCGGTAAGGTTGGATGCTCCTTTTTCTGCCACAGCATCAATAAAGGGGAATCAATTCCTTTGCCGGCAGAAATATCAATTTATTCAGCGGAATTATTAGCAATTAAGGCAGCTCTAACTTTCTTTACACTTAACCTTCCTACAATGAACCATATTATAATTTGCACAGACAGCCTCAGTGCAATCCAGAGCCTGCAAAACACATTTGCTAACATTAAGAATTATATTGTAGCTGACATAAAAAAGACTCAACAACTTTTCCACTTTAAAAAAAAATGTCTCCTTTGTGTGGATAAAAGGACTACAGGCATCTACGGCAACGAAAAAGCTGCCAAACTTGCAAAAAATGCCACACAGTTACCCACCCCTAGAAACATAAGGATTCCTTATACAGACCTTTTTCAAATATTGGAAACAAGAATCCAAATAGAATGGCAAACTGAATGCTCTACCTCGGATAAGGGAATGGCTAAAACATTATTTCCACTTGTGAAAACAATACTGTGGTTTAACAAACTAGACATGGCAAAAAAAGACATAACAACCATACATTGGTTGAGAACAAACCATGGCATCTGCGCAGCGTATCTTCACAAGATCGGCATAAAACAACACCCCAATTGTGACGCATGCGGAGTGGAGGAAGACCTTACGCACGTGGTATTTCGCTGCAGCCGGTATTCGTCAGCCAGAAGTGGATTCTACCAGGATCTGGAGAGGGAAGGAGTAGAGCACCCGACTATAGAAAGCAGAGATCTCTTCAAGAATCCCAGTGTCTATAACGTGATAATAAAATTTTTGAATGATGTGTCAGTGAGAATATAGTGTGAAGTGTTTAAATTGTACATATTCTTTGTAGCATGGCTGTATAATTTTTTGATGCCAATAAAAAAAAATATATAAAAAATAAAATATAAAAAATAAATAAATAAAAAAAACTTCAATTACAAATTGAGATCAAAGAAAAGAATTAAACAAACGTGTTCATCCACTCTCCAATACTAACTGGCCAGCTGGACCCGAGACCTTTTTTTTGTTTTTCTTCTCCATGGATATTTGAACAAATAAACAAAATTTAAAAAAAAGAATAAAATTCTCTCTGGTGTAAACATACCGCCCACCAAATTTCAATAGAAATTTCACTAAGAGTAAAGAGACATTGCAGAGTGGAAGAACAGGATTGGAAAGATTCAGGGAGCAGAGGAGATAGACGGGTAACTGGACGTGTATATTCTCCTGAGGGTGTTTTTATGCGCACAACTCATACCACCCCATCCTTACCCGGGTACTGATCAATGATGCGTCCGACAGGCCATGATAAGGGATGTACTTGTGCGTCACGCATAACAACAAGCGTTTCAAGAGCCATGTTGTCGGTCTGCCATTGCTATTTCGTACGTTGCTGTAGGGTGATCAGATACTCCAGTCGCCATTTTTTCCAGATATCTGCCACGCATTTTTGCAGGAATTGCCATCGAGTGAGCATATGTGGCGCGCGATCCGTACAATCATATTGAGGCAATGATATACTAGGGCGTCGCCGACTAAAAAATGTCCAGGTGTTAACATAGAATAATCGTCGGGATCGGATGACATCTCGTAGAGAGGGCGTGAATTTAGAATTGCTTCATTCTTGATAGCCACGGTGCACAACTCTTCAAAAGTTAATGGCTGATGGTCCAAAACCCGCGTGAGGTGATATTTCAGTGACTTTACCGCCGCCTCCCATAATCCTCCAAAGTGAGGGGCTGATGGCGGTATCATTCGATGCTCCACTTCACCATCTGGACGTCGATTTCTTGTCTCGTATTCTCGGAGGCCCACCAGATATAAAGTTCGGACAGCTCATGTTTAGCTCCGACAAAATTTTTTGCGTTGTCGGACATCATCTTGCTTGGGAGCCCTCTTCTAGCAACAAATCGGTCCAAGCATGCAAGAAATGCCGGAGTCGATAACTGCAAGACCACCTCAATATGCACGGCCTTAGTTCCGAAACAGACAAACAAGCAAATATAGGCTTTGCCCAGAGCAGCCTTGCGTCGTAGAGATTCCCGTATCTGGAATGGACCGGCGAAATCTACTCCCGTATTCAGAAATGCTCTACCTTGTTCAAAACGTGAGATGGGCAAATCCCCCATGAGAGGCGCACTGGGTCCAATTCTTAGACAGTGGCAGCGGTGAACACGAATTCGTACAAGCCGTTGCGCGTTGGGAACCCAGAATCTTTGCCGCAGTAACGCTAGTAATAGTTGAGGCCCAGCGTGAGCGTAGACCCTATGGAGATGGTCGATCAACAGCGTGGAGAGGTGGGATTTGTTGGGCAGTAGTATTGGATGCTTCATTTCTTCGCTCACAGGGGCATTAGCTAAGCATCCGCCCACCTTGAGAATACCCAGAGAATCTACAAAGGGATTTAGAGATTTTAACTGTGTCGAATTTTTCCGAAAGTGATACTGCTGCATGGATCTCGTCAATACGTGAAGGGTTTCGTTGATTTCTCTTAGTCAAGAAGCCAGAGGTCCGTTGCTCTGTTTCAGCTCGCAAATTCGCAATGAAACGACGCATGTAGGCAGCGACTCTAAGCATCCGTAAGTACGACGAAAATCGCTCCAGTAAGGTCTCAATCGTGCCTACCTCGTTGGCGGTCAACAGAATGGTTTGAGGCTTGACTTCCGGTAAGTCAGGTCCACTTTCCAGCCAAGTATTCAGAGGCCACTCTTCTTTCGGTTGCTTCATCCAATCTGGACCTGTCCACCACGACATCTGACTTGTAAAATTACCCGGATCTGTTCCTGCAACGCCAAATCTACCGCGTTGTCCTCCGATCGTACGTGAAACCACCAATCGAGCGATGAGTTCTCCAATATCTTCGCGACTCTATTGACAATGAATGTCTTTAAGCGATGCAGAGGATACTGAAGCCATGCCAGAACAGTGGATGAATCAGTGAGTAGAATGATTTCGTCTACTTTTATGTCTTCAAAGAAGTCAGTCAGGGATTTCACGGCATTCACCAGCAGCTATGCGGCGCAGAGTTCCAGTCGCGGGATGGTAAGCGGCTTCAGCGGAGCCAGGCGGGTTTTTGCAAACAGCAGATTCGTAGTGGCGTCCTTAAAGGTGGCATCAACACGAAGGTACAAGACTGCCGCATATCCCAAAGACGAGGCGTCAGCAAATCCGATAATGGTGGTATGTGTACGATTCGTTGGAACTATGCATCGTGGCAGATTTATGGAACTCAAGGTTGGCAGATCCTTACAAAATTGTGTCCACTATACCAACCTGCACCGGAACCTACTCATCCCAACCAACCTCTTGTTCCCACAGGTGCTGTAATATCCTTTTTGCTTTGAATATTATTGGTGCCGTGAGTCCAAGGGGATCGTACATCCTCGCGATGGTCGACATGATTCCTCTTTTCGTCAGTTCGGGTTCTCTCGTTTGGATTCGGTAAGACAGGCAATCGTTCTTCGGTTCCCACTACATTCCCAAAACCTTAACAGTCGTACCTTCTAAGTTGGATAATGGAACAGACGGCATAGATGAATGAGCCGTTGCATCACCCAGCAGATCAGGAGCGTTGCTGTACCATTGCTTTAAGGTGAAGCCTCCTCTTCGCAGCAAAAGGATCAGTTCCTGCTGAAGCATTCGGGCTTCTTCAATCGCATCCGATCCTGTTAATATGTCATCGACATACGTATGCTTCAGTAATGCCTTTGTTGTCAAAGGAAAACAACCATCCTTTATTAGTTGCTTTAACACGCGAAGAGCGAGGAAGGGTGAACAGGACGGCTTAACACAGAATTGGGTAACGATAATCGATGAAATTCGTATTCCTGAATGGCTTCAGCAGGATCGAACCTATAAAAGAGGTGCTGGAATCTCCGATCTTCGTCTGCGATAAGGATTTGTAAATACATTTGGGTGATGTCTGACGTCATAGCAAATTTGTGGATACAAAATGTCATCAGAACGTCCTTTATTTCTTTTTGCAATTTTGGCCCTGTCATTAGTTGGTCGTTTAGTGAGCCGTTGGATGTCGCGTAGGATGCGTCGAAAACGATGCGTAGTTTCGTCGTCGAACCATCCTTTAACACGCCATGATGAGGAAGAAAGTAAAGTCCGTCACGGCATGCAGCAGACACAAAGCCTTGTTTTATGTAATCATGGAACACCCGATTGTATTCGGTCTTTAGATCTGCATCCTGTAAAAGGCGTTTCCAATTTATGAAATCGGTTGCATGCACTTTGTTTGGAATCAACCAGGCTAGCAGGCGTGGATCGGAAAGGTAGCCTGACGACGTATCTGCCGTTCTCCTGTTGCAAATGCGTTTTGACAAAATGCTCCTCACAGCGATCGTCAGACGGGTCATCTCTAGGGACATCCATAATTTCTTCTACGCTCCAGATGCGGGACATCATCGTCTGCATATCATCACTTTCGGATCGGGTTACAAGTAATGAAGCCTGTTTCAGAGAATATGGAAGGTTGACCCTTCCAAGCATGACCCAGCCGAACACTGTCTTAAGTCCGTTTGGGAGTCCGTCGGATAACTTTCTGACATCTCCCAAGAGAATGTCAGCAAAGAGATCAGCTCCCAATAACAACAATAACTATACTACAATAACTATTCAAGAACGCTCTCCTACAAAAGCATCGACAACAGATCAAGGACCTGGAAGTGTCTTCAACATCGAGTCTAAACAGGCTGTTTTGTCCGCATCAACAAGAGAAGGCAGTGATGTTCTTCTAGGTACAGTACAAGCCAGAATACAAGGACGAGATGGCAGTCCTGCGAGCTCTTTCCGCTGACCAATGTTCTGTGAATATCCTCGGCAAGTTCGGAGATTTCATCCGTCATGCTTTCGATATCCGCATCTTGGTTGTAAAACAGCATCAAAATCAATGAAAATCAGAACGTATGTTGAGGCTAGCTTGCGTAAAAGCCAACGGGAGAAAAGCAGAAATATCTTGAGAAGCGTGAGGAGACAAGGAAGATCAGATATCCGGCCTGGAGGACCAAAATGTGTTGGAAGAAGGGGCTCTCCTTAATTGGTAGCAACGCTCCTTACCTTTGCTAGTTCGCCAGAACCTGTTCCTTCACGTTGACTCCCTGACAGAATCAGGACGCGATATGAAGAAATATAGATTAAATTAAACTAAATTAAATTTATATGATATACATACATTGGACGATAAAGTTAATTTAATTTACATAAGTTGAACAACAAAGTGACCTGGCCAGGGTCAATAGATTAAAGAGAATAGTGACAGTCTTATTACAGAAAAGTAATCAAACTATACAAAAAACTTGGTTTTAAATGTTTTTCACAGTACTTAACAATTATGAGAACAAACACTTCAAATTAAAGTCTTATTAGAAGACGTGAGCACCGAAAGGAAAGATCTGACCTGTGAACAGCAAAATGATGTGCGACGAAGAATTGCAGGCGATGTGATTCCACAGCGATAAGCAGGCGAAGAGAAAACAAATAACTTCGTAATCCGGCGGGGTACTCGTAAATTGTAACTTCGATTACAAATCGAGATCAAAGAAAAGAATTAAACAAACACATTCGTCCACTCTCCAATACTAACTGATCAGCTGGACCCCGAGACCTTTTTTTTGTTTTTCGTCTCCATGGATATTTGAACAAATAAACAAACAAAAAAAAATGAATAAATTCTCTCCGGCGTAAACAGAGGGAAATGCAAAAAAGTGTAATATACTGTGCCCTTTAAGAGCTGTTGTATCCAAGTTGTAGGTTGAGATGGTTGGTATCTCGAGACAGAATTCATGATAGCTCAAATAGTAGAAGCGCCAGAGTACTGATCTGGAGGTCGTGGATTCGAGTCCCGCTCGTGATACTAATTTTTCTACTCAACCATACTTTTCATAAAAAAATAATAAATTTATATATATTGTTGTATTGGTAATATTTATTTTTTATTTTCCTTTCAGATTCTTATACAGCTTTGAAGAATTTTATAGAAAACTGGGGTGCACAATGATAAACCATCCACGCTTGAGCCGCAACCGAAGTAGAAGTGGTAGGAGTTTAATTAGAGATAGAGATAGAGCTTCCGCCCCTATCAAAACAGAGGTGATTATTTCAAAATTTTAACAGTTGAATATAAAAGTAATCAATAAAACTAATATACACTTTTTTTAGGACAAAAATAAACCAAGTACGAGTAGTGCTGTGCCACAACTCCCTCTTATTTTTAACATTAAACCCGATCCGGATGCTGTTCCTGTTGTTGAACCACCACCTCCTGAACCACCTAAGACATACCCAACATTAAAAGAGAAATTGTTGCAAAAGAAAACAGTTGCACCAGTAGAGGTGCCTTTTCCCATTCAAAAAATTAAAGAAGAAAAGAAAGACCCAGAAATAAAAATTGAACCAAAAGAAGTCAAGAAAGAAGTTAAGCCCAGGCAGACTAAAGCCAAACCCAGTGAACCTGAAATCGGCGTGAGTAAACCTGAAAGTATGAAAGATGCCAGTAAAGATAGAAAGAAGAAAATTCTTCTCAGGCTGACCGGAGGGAATAAAAAGGATTCCACTAATAAATCGACAAGGCCCCAGGTACAATCCAAAGTTCCCACACCCGGTTTGGCCAATACTAGGCAAAAAAGGACAATGAAAGACCGAGTAAAAGCTTTTGTAGATCAATTCAAAACTAAGGGTATCAAATATGGATCCAATTTAAACTCCGCTGAAAACGAAAAGGTGTGTACATACATCAAACATTCCACGTTAATGTTCATTTCCATGTTTGGACTATATTTTTGTACAATTTGTGTTTAGAATACAAAAGCAAAGATCAAAGAGGAACCTAATGCCAACCCAAGTGGAAAAGGTGCTAAAAAAGAAGATATTGCCGTTCCAATTGATGACAAGAAAAAAGGACGAAAAAGAAAAGAACGTGGAGATCCTGTAGATGAGTAAGTTAATGGTTATAAATATAATTTCTATTCAATTTTGTAATGTTTTATTTTTAGTCATTTTGAGGTTGCATCTTCGGTGAAAGCGGTTTCTATTGGAGACAAGCTTCAAGTATGTTATGAGCCGACCCTTTCTCATGAATCTAAAGTTACATATGAAGCTAAGGTTAGTAAAAAATATTTTTCATTTAATATGCTTGCTCTTATAAAAAAAGAAAAAAGTGCTTTGCCTCGTTCTTGTCTTTTCTGCAGCTTGGTTCAGCATGGTTCACATCATTTTTTTTTTTTTTTTTAATAAACTAAAATCATTTTGGTTTAGCACATATATAACAGAAAATAGAACTAATATCTTAAAAGAAATTTCATTAAAAAAACAAAAACAAGATACAATCCATCAAAAAGTACATTCCATTCTATTTAACAGTTTCAGATTATTTAAACCCTTTACCGATGTATTTTTTTTTTTTTTTTCAGGTTCTAAATGTGAGAGAGGAGGATGGAGAGAAACTTTACCTTGTTCACTACAACGGCTGGAATTCTCGATACGATGAGTGGATTAAAATGAGTCGGATTGCTCATAATTATTCCTGGACTGGAGGACGTACGCCTAAAAAATTTTTACAGGTGATCTATCTCTTTAAAAAGTACTAATTATTCCAATACACGTTTAAAATTTAAACTATTCCAGGCCTCCATGACAAAAACAACCAAAAAGAAAAATCAAAAAACAGATAGCAGCTCCAGTTCAACATCAAAAGAGCAGCCGTTCAGTGTTACGCCGTCTAAAGAGAATAACAGGCAAGGCTCTGTCGGCCGTTGTACCACACCATCTTCAGTGACGTCTGTTTCAAGCAGAAAATATACTAACACAAGGGCATTCACGAGATCAACAAACAAAAGAGGTAAAGCATTAATTTCTGTTAACAAAATGATCCATTTAAAATAGTCACACTTAGATTTTTTTTATATACATAATAATTATTATTATTTGCAGAGTTATCAGCCTCAGAAACTGATCATGAATATGAAAGTGATTATGCTGAAATTGAGACGACCAAACCCACTGAGAAATTTGAGGAACCGTCAAGTGAGAAAAAAAGAAAGAAAAGAAAAGTCGACGATGAAATAAACCCAAAGGAAATCAAGATCAAACAAGAGCCAAAAGATGAAGAAATGAGTCATGTAAAAACACGAAGGCTTAGGAAAAACTCATTGGAAAAAGCTTTTGATAAAGAGAAAGAATCGAGTAAAACTGATAGCAAATCTGCTGAAGAAGGAAATGAAGACTTAGAACCTACAAATTTAAGCAAATCTAAAGAAAGTTCATGCGAAAGCTTGACTGATGAATCACCGTCAAAAGGATTCGAAGAGATCGTGCCCAAAACTGAGCCCAAGGATGAAGTAGAAGATTCAGAAAACAAATCAATAAACTTGTATCCCATAGTTTGCCAGAGAATTCAAAAAGAGAAAACTACTTATGAGGAAGTGCCAAATTTGCCTAAAGGTAGAGACTTCGATCTTACACAAATACGATCAGAACTAAAAGGCATAGATCCCACAACACTTGTCGGTAGGCCGAGTTCATCCAACAGCGAATCGAATAAAGAATTTTTCGTCAAAGAAGAGATTGAAGCAGAAGATGTTTATGAATTTAAAGAGCCAGAACCCTTTGAATTTGAAGTTAGAAAAAGCTTAGAAGATAAGAACAAACTTAACCGAAGGAACATTACAGGTAGATTATTTGATGATAAATCAATTTCTAAGTCACTTTCCACTTCTCCTGCAAAAGCCAAATCTCCGGTGCCCAGCCCTAGCCAATCACCGAGGAAAGACGATTCAAGTATCGAGAATCTCTCGACCATTCAAACTTGTGAAGAAGCATTTGATAAAATCTGCGCGTCTCCATTAAGAGCAGCCACTGAACACCGAAGTCATATACATCTGCAAATATTCGGAGTCCCAGAAGATAATTCGGACGATGATTTTGAAGATGACAGTCAAGACAGATTGGTAATATCTGAACGCGACAGTGACAACTTTAGTAATATGAGCAATGATAAGGAAAGCGACAGTTATGCTCAGGAAAATCCTCCAGTTGTTGCTGCTCCTGAGAAAAAAATTGAGTTGGAAACTAAAGAAAACTTTCCCAAAGATGATGAAGATGAAGATATGGAAGATGAAGCGATCAATGTCGCCATACAGAGAGCCATACAGGAATCATCAGATGATACAAACGATGGAGAATTCTTGGGGAAAAATTTGACACCAAAAGTCATAACCCAAACAGTGGAAAGTTCATTTGATACTGAAACACTTCCGCAATTGCAAGGGCCGAAATGTGAACCACCTTCTCCATCGCATTTGGAATCGATCGGCATGAGCACAGATGTTGAGTCTGTCAAGACATACATCACACACATTGAGGAACAAGGAGAAATACAAGAGGACAAAAAAGAAGTCATATATCAGGTAATTTATTGTCAATAAATAATAAATAAAGTCCTTCTTATCAACAAGCTCCTAGAATCATAACAAAACATGAGTTACTAAAACATAAAGTTTTTCACACTTAATGTTTTATACAAGTTGTTTACACAAGTTCATAATTATTCATCAAATTGAATTAATACTTTCCAATTAATTAAATATTTTATATTTAGGATGACTTAATGGAAATTAGAGAAGTTACGACATATGGCGATGAAGAAATCATCGTTGAGGAGGAAGGAGAGGAATTAGAAGTTGAAGTCGAAGAGGAACAGGATATGTTGGTTGTTGCTGAAGAAGAAACTATAGAAGACTCACAAGAAGTTGTGATACAAGAGAGAATTACAACTCAAGTTCCTTCTGAAAGTGTTGTAACTGAGACTGTCCCCGACACTTTGATACAGATTTCTTCCAAAGAAATAGATGATGAAGACGAATCCGAAGAAAATAACCTCGACTCATTAATTTGCGAAGAAACCATTCCAAGAAGTCCAACTCCACAAACAGAAATAATTGGACATGTGAGTTTGATCTACTTTCCTAAACAAAAATTTGATGACTAAAAAGGCTTTTGAAAAACTTAACTTCCTGATCGCATATTTTCTCTACTTGAAAACCTTGAATTATGGATATGTAACCTAATTGTACCTAACCCGACCGGACCTAACCTAACCGAACGCATGCAGATTCCCCGGTAATACGAAATTGGTAATGTGAAAACGGTCACAAAAAAACTTTGGGTTATCCAGTCTGAAACTATATCCACGTTAGAATAGTTTTTAGACAATCCAGTTAAGTGCTTAAGATAAAAATAAAACAAGGGATTTTTAATAGCATAATGATGATGGTGGTGATGGTTGATTCTAGTAAGTGGGGTTTTTGTTTCCCCCAAGCACTGCAGCCTTTTAGTCCATTGAACTTTCCTAGTTCAGTCTGTCAACTCAATCTTTCTCCTAAGAAGTACTAAGTCATTGACTTTGTTGCTACAATTCCTTTCCAATTCAATCCATTCTGTGTTAGTTTTTGTTATCCCAAGAATAGGTTCAGGGTCTTGCCAGTGTGTCTGCCTTTTCATTACCCAACTTTTCTTTCTGTCCTGGTACCCAAGATATCATAAGGTTGTTTGTTTCTCCGGGTTTTGGAACAATGGCATCATGATTAAATTTTAATGCTTTGTCAAAGTATTTGTTAGAGTTGTTGCCAAATCTTAATCTGATCGATTTTATACCTAGGGTGAAGAAGAAGCTGGTTCTTCTGTGGATGTTACCGTTGAAACTGTTGAAATTGAAGAACAAAATAAGGAGAGTCCGATCATAAATGAACCTGCAGTATTAGCTAAAGAACCAGTAATAGATCACACACCACCAAACACACCAGAAAGTTCTTTGTCGTCATTAGCTTCTCCTCGGTAAATTATGTCATGTATGGTAATGTAATCATGAAATTAATTAACTTTTGATTTTTTTAGCGGTCATGAAATATCGCCTCCACATTTAGAAAATGAAAGCATCAAAACCCTCCATGCGCCATTGACCACAGTAAAGCCAGAACCTCTAGAAATGCCTTCACCTCCTAGTAAATATTCAATTAAATGTTCATTGTCATTTTTGATTTGAAACTTGTCTTATTCTAGAAACAGCTCCTGATACTAGGTCGAAAAAGGCTGAAGCTAACAGGTCTGTTAGCAAGAAAGGAAGAAGACCCAGAAAACGCTCTGAAGAAACAGGAAAGAGAAAGAATCCACGCACTACTCGTCATCACGGAGTTGGTAAATAGTATATTAATTTATATGCTGCAATAGATTGAGCGTATCACATAAATTCCAGCTAATATTTTCACTTTAACCTATATATATATATTTATGATGGTTTACTTGTGTCGACAATTCATGAATTAAGGCAGTAGAAAATATTTTAACTGATGTTTACTTTTGTTGTAGTTGGAAGTGATAGCGATGAGGTACCCGATCAAGCTGGTAGTAATTCACGCCGAGAAAATAGATCACCTCGGCCAGGAAAATATAATTTTTCATTGTCATTAGGTAAGAAGTTAATGCATTTCATTGTTCAATTAACTTTTATCTCCAACATTGTGAAAATATGTATATACATGAGAGATATCGTCTTGAGTAAATAGTTGTTAAATTTTATTTAACAACTACAGTAAGTCATCTATTAATGTCGTGTTAGGGACGTAGAAACAGTGACATTAAGTGAAAGAACATTACAAGAGAATTATCTGGGAATATCTAAAGAAAAAGGACAAAAGCAACCATTATAATGGAATTTTTGACACTAAAGTAATTATAAAAATGAAGAGAAAATAGGACCGACTCGACACTGTAACGAAACAACTCGATGTTAATCAAAAATTGTGCCCTAAAAGTAGTAATAATTGTAATCCATACATGTTTAGCAGTCCATAATTGACCATATTAATTATTTCAATTAATTATACTTTTTATCTAAGGTCTTGGTTGAGATGAAAGTATAATTAATTGAAATAATTGTAATACCGAAACAACGTTAACTGAGTATCTATGGTAATTTTTTAGTTTTGTGAATAATGCTTTAACCGACTTGTGTGATGTTCTGAATATTAGGACACTGTCACAAGTGTAATGTTAGGCAATTTGGAATCTTGTTAAACCGTTTAAAATGTCAGCACAAAGTCGATCATGATTAAAAGCCAGAAGGCATTAAAGGCAACTACCTCGTTAATAGTAAAGTCCAGCGCTGTTTGGGATTACAAGACCTTGTCAGATATCGGGAAAAACAAAAAATTGCCCTTGTTAGGGTATTAGGACATTCAGGGCAGAGGGTGTGATGGTGGTGGATACTAGGAAGTGGGGGCTTTGTTCCCAAAAAAGCCTTCTGGCTTATTGTACTTTTTTAGTTTCTTAGTTCAGTCTGAAGATTCAATCCTTCTCCTAATAAGTACTAAGTCATTGATGGTCGTTGCTACAGATCCTTTCCCTAGCTTTTCCTCGTATCCATTGTGCGGTTGCTTCATATTTGAAGATATTGGTGGCTGGTTTTTCCTCCTCCATTGCATAATCTAGAAATTGGGTCATCATCGAATATGCCCATGTTATATAGATGTTTTGTTAAATGATAGTGACCGAATAAATAGTCCGGTCACACTTATGAGTTCCTCTCTAACAGTGGCAGTAAGTTTGCCAGTCTTGGTTTCTTTTAGTTTAAGCTTACTGTGTCTAGCACCTCTGGAGTTTCTCCATTTCTCCTTTTGACCTTTTTGGATATATTCTCCAATAGGAGGTTTCTGTGTTTTGGCGAGTGTCTGTTTTTTCATTACCCAAAATTCCCTTATGCCCTGGGATCCATTCACTAATTTTTATGTGATTTTTTTTACTTGCTATCGCTTTAATAGTAGCTGTTTGGCTATCTGATCTTATGAGGATTTTTTTTGCCAGTGTAACCTCTTTTAAGATTTAACAAGGCGCAAGCATTGACAGCACATATTTCAGCTTGAAAGACCAAGGTGTACTTTCCTAATGAGTATGATGGCTTATGTTTTGGACTTGTCAAAAATCGCCTGATTCAGTTCCTTCATGTATTTTGGAGCCATCTGTATACCATATCATTGCATTTGATGTCCTGAATTCTTCTTCTCCTTTGTTATCTGTTGAGACTTTTTAGTATGTTGTAAAGAGTGTTTTGGGATCATATAGTCAGTCTCCATTTCTAAGATTGGGTGTCTGATTTTATTAATTATTGCTGTGCACCCGAAGTGTTTAGTTTGTTTGTTTCTGGAGTCTAAATGAACTTTTCCTTACTTGTTATATAAATATTTGCTATGCAGGTTTAGCAATTGACGGGGTTGTTTTCATTGCCCCTGTGATACACTGGTTTGCCAGTCTCTGTATGCTGCCTTACGTTGGGTAGCTTGTTTTTTCTGAGCTTTGGTCCACCAAAAAAAGAACATTGTTATAGGAGGCTGTTTTGTCTGGTCAACTGTTGAAAATTTTGTTGGAGAGGGTCCATTGCTTGAGTTAGCAATTGTGTTATGTGGATGCTTCGTTCCACTATTGAACCATATTCTATGATTTTGTTTTTCATCTTTTGACCTAATCGAAAGATTTCTCCTCAAAATGTTTCTGTTGTCCATTCCTGTTTTTCTTCTATTTTATCCTCTTCTTCATTCCCTTGTGTGGTCGATTTGATTCATTCCCACTCTCCTCTAACTGGGGCGAATCGTGAATAACAAGATTCTACTGTAATGTAACTCAGTATTTTGAAAATAATTTGCACTTAAAATAAATTAAAATTTATTTGCAAATAAAATAAATTGCACTCTTTGTACACTTCACTCTTGAATAAAGAGTTCAGTGGTAATTTCATTCTTTTTCAGCACTAGTTTGGGATTATCCTTGTTCAAAATTTAAATATAAATAGGCAAACATTTTTCCTTTACCACAAGAAACTAGTACTCTAGTCATAAGAATGAAATAGGCCCATAAACTTACATGGTTGTTTATAAATAAATGTAATTTCAGGTTCGGACATTGGTTATGCTCAAAAAATTGCGATATTGCTTCAAACTCTCGGCGATATACGAAAAGCATATACAGATGTTAAATCCGAATTAGCAATGATTGACAGGCGACGGAAGAAGTTAAGGAGGAGAGAAAGAGAGAGTGCTGCTGCGGCCGCAGCAGCTGCAGCATCGACCAATCCTCCATCAATGAATAATGCAACCAAAGTTCATTAAATTTTCACAGATAACCGATTTTTGAAAAAAAAAAAAAATCCTCTGAATATATTTTATATACACTTGAGCTGTATATTTAATTTTTGCTGAAACTACTATTTTTGTATAATTGTATTATTATATTTTTGTTTTGTTTTTAAGAAAAATTATAATTTATTGAATGATATTTTTTCTTCAATGCCTAAATTCCATTAATATTTCAGTTTACTTTTTTATATTAAATAAAATCAATCTTTAATAAATTGATATCAAGAAAAAATATATAGACGTGTATGTTTGTAACATTATTTCAACCACAATATCTACCTATCACCCAAAAGTTGTTCTTTATGGATTTTTTTTTTACATTTTTCATTGGATTTGTTCAATGGATTGTACTTTTTCATTAATTTATTGTGCAGAGTCACAAAGATTCACAATAAGTCATTAAAAAATAATGTGAATGTAATTCAATTCCTTTCTTTTTAGCAAACAGACGTAGGTTCAACATTGGCTTTGGGAGCGGGAAAGTGGATTTTTTCACTAAAACCATCCCTAAACATAGGTACAGCCTAATGTCAAATAAAATCTAAAGATACCAAATATACAAGCTACAAGTTAAATTTATGAGATAATAAGATGTAATATTTACCTAAAAAAGTGTACAATTGATAATTGATATTATTTTATCAACAGTTTTATTTAATTGCTAAGAAAATATCACATAAAAATATAATCAAATATAAAAATGAAATGTAAAATTTAAAACAAACTGTAATCGATTTAATAGAATTTTTCCATAATTGTATTAAAACAATTCTTTAGACAGATGTTTGATGAACATCTTTCAAGGAACGTCCCTTTTTAAATGGTGTAAAAGCTAATTAAATTCCAGGCCAAATATCAAAAAATAAAATAAAACAATTGAAAAAAGGGCAGAAAGTGAAATCCTGTTTTAAAAGATTGCACTTGCTGAGAAAAAAGTAAAAATTTAATTAATTAAGGTTTTAAGTTGAGATAAAAAAGTCAGGGTCACGAATGGGTTTCAAACCCACGACCTTCGGCTTGTTATGCCGCTACTCTACCACTTGAGCTATCGTGACTTCGATCCCCTCGGGCTCTAAATTCTCATCTCAACTGCACCTTTTGAATTTTCCCTCCTTTTTGCCATTTTTCAACTTAAAACCTTAATTGGATGATATTAATTGGTCAAGCGGATCACGAAAAATAGTGAATTTATTGGAAGTAAAACTTAATTATTATACTGACACATGAGCACGTGTCTCACCAGTCAATACAGTAAATAATAGTACATTCAATTTTCAACAAGCTGTTTTTGTCAAATTTATAGTCTAAAAACTATGCAGAAGGCTACTATAAGCTATATATTTTGTAAATGAATTTGTACCATTTCATTTTAACCATGCCATAGTGTAGAGGAGCCATCAAGTGTAAAACCAAGAAAATTTACATTTTTCTGTTTTTGTTGATGCAAAGCTAATAATATGATTTTTTCATTCAAAACCGACAGATTTGCATAGAAATAATCAAAAACACTAATATATTTTTAAAACTGGACATTTCATATTTACACAAAAGCTTTAGTTGTCAGCCAACTGAAATATTAATAAATTATTTTATAAAATGGTAAATATAGTTAACATGAAGAATAAAAATTATTGGTCTAAGTATTGATCCTTGAGGAAGACCGCACTTTATCTCTAATCAGCTAGATTTTATATTTATATTTTTTTTAAAATCTCAATTGAGTCCGAGCTTTTAAAAGTTTGAGCAAAACTATAATTTACATTATCCTGAATAGAGACCTTGAGATGGTGATGGTGGTTCATAATGTGGTGTGAACTAAAGTGGTTAAATTACACCTCCCGTATGGAAGGAACCGCTCGCTTGTGCCAGAAATGCTAATGTCAAAGAGGATGTTTCACTTCCTCGCAGAAGGCTTCACAATAAAAGAAATCCGCTCCACATAAGCTGCAGTTTCTTGTCTAGGAGCAAATTAGTCATCTAGCTAAACTCTGACAGATCCCTCCTATAAAATATTGTAAACATGCATGGCAATATAGGTACGAGTTTGGTCACCGAATTTAAATCTTAAATAGGCTGTACAATCTTATTTCAATTTTTATATAGTATATTATATTGTAAGAAATCATACTGGCATCATTTTGATAGATATCCAAAAGTCCTTTGACACAGGTATGATGGTAGTCAGCAGGATGATAGAATATAGGATGAAATTACATAATAAAAATAATCTAATCCTCTCTCTTATCCAGACAATTTCCTTTCTATCATCCCTTTCCCACCTGAGAGATATTGTTGCTGGAGTTGCTCAAGGCTCTATCCTTGGACCCATCCTGTCCTTTTATATATTTCAACAAAATACCTTGCCTTAAGAATGTAAAAATGGCTCTCCAATGACAATACTGCTCTCTACTCTTCCTCTTGGAGGATAGATACAATATTGAACAGGCTGGATAATGTAATGTTGCTAGGATTGTTGGCAATAGTTTTCAGCAAGTGTAGACTGTTGCTGTATAAAAAGAACCGAATTGAAGGTGTAACTGTAAAGTGGTCTAGGTCAGTCAAATATGGGTGATGGGCCCTAAACTCACTTTTACTCCCCTACTCTTAATTATAAAGTGAGTAATGGCAAAGCGGCTATCCATGTACTTTTCCCTCTGCGTTATTGCCAGTCCAGGTGGTCAAGCAGATGCTTATGTATACATGACCCTCCTGGAGTCTCTCATGCAGGAACAGGACTGTCGCCAGGCTGTGGTGTAGAACAAGTTTCTGACACTTGCAACAGACTCAACCCATGCATATCAGGACAGCACAATGCAACAAACAATGTTGCTGGAATACATCATAGATGTAATCATTAAATTTTTTTAAGCAATGCGGACCTATTTCTAGTACGATCTGCTGTCAAATAGGTAATTATTGTTTGTACAAGCGTATGCACACTCCAATAACTTGGCCATGATGGCTGAGATTTTAATCTTTTTCCCCTAGTAAAAAATGTCATGTAATTAACAATAATTTAGTTATAAATTAACCAGCAAGAGGTGTTGCTAGACAGAAACTCCGCTAAACCACTGTATTTAAGTATATATTTGTAAATTAAAATTTCTTTCTCCTTCTTATAATGTTGTTACAATTTTATGTATTTGAAGGCAAATAAAATATCATTATTATTATCCCTGATAATTGGCAATAATTATTAGAGGTATTAGCCTATGAACTGTGACTCTAGCTTATCCCTTATGTACGCACTAAGCAAATCTTGGTCAATGAAAGACAACCAACCTCTTCGTTGGCTGTGGTTTGCTGATTGTGCACAGGAGGGAAATCAGAGCCAACAAATTAGTCAGCCTCGGCCAAGGTTCAGACTTCTGGCGGTAACATCAAAAGGGTTGACGCTGACTGCGATTCCATATGGCCAAATCCCTTGACCCCCAACTCCTTGATTTGACGAGGATGTGTCATTGATGGCCAATGCGTTGGCGACCAAAGTTCACTGGCTGAGATTTGCTTAAGAGTGAACACCTTTAGACGAAGGCATATTTACATGCCTTACAATGTTTAATTAAATAAATTCAGGGTTTGTATTTATTCTCCTTGCTACCTTAATATCAAACCACTAATGTATGCTACTTAAAATATTTTTTCGATAATTGTGCTTTTTTTTAATAGATGTTTGCTTGACTCTTACTAAACTGTTAATATTGGATTAGTTAAACCATCCAAAATTAAGAATTATCGTTTTTTTTAATCATTTCATGATGCACATATTAACATTTCTTGTATATCACCATTTGCTTAAGGGGGCGGGAGAGGTATGCGAAAAAAGGCCTGCGGTTATGGGAATTGAACCCAAGACCGCTGGGTCTATGAGCTGTAACAACACGCTAACCACTCTGCTACCACGGTCCCCAAACGGGTATTTATATATAGGATAAATTCATGACAACAAAAACAATTAAAAATCATTCCATTCATCTATATCCGATCCTGAGTGTAATGTTATTTTCTGTATTTAGTCAGAACAAAAATTGTTCAATTCAACAAAAAATAAGGTTAGGATGTATAGAGAGGTAGGTGTGGTGAGGTTCGTAACATAGTAAGGAGGCTTTGACAATTTGTCTGAGGACTTTTGATTGGAATGATAAGATGTTGGATGGCAGAACCACACAGTTCTACTCCGTTTCTGATGTCCAAAATGGTCGCAGTAAAGTCTTTTATAAGGTTAGTTTACTGTTGACAGTGATGACTAATTTCAGTCCTAGAAGTCTTCGTAGTACAATTAGTTGTAAAGTTGTCGTCTCGTAAGTCTTGTGTGGGGATTCCACATCAGTCTGCTGTCTAGATATAGTCCTAAGTACTTGATTTAAACAGAAGTCGGTTATCTCTTTGTTGTACAATGTACAGTGAATGTTTTTTCAATATGAATATACACTGAGTACATTTTTCTTCATTCCCTTTTGACACCAATCTTCGATAAGCTCAAGGTCTATTGAGATGTTGGAGGTAGCTCGGATAAGATTCAAGTTAGAAGGCAAAGTTGCGGTACTGTCCACGTAGGTAGTAATGACAGTACTGGGGTGTCAAGGTCAGCTATGCCTCTCAGAATCTCAAAATAAGGTAATAAAGTATGCCCAGGTGACAGACCCTATCAAAACCCTGTGCTACATCTAGAAACGCACATAAGCAATACTATGTGGTGTTCAGTGACCGTAAATTTATAAGTGTCTAGGATGGGTATTAAGAGCTTTAAAATGAGTCTTTGAAGGATTTTGGATATAGAAGAAAGAGGACTAGGATGGTAAGGTGGGTCTGTAAAAGGATATGTGGTTTATCTAAAAAAAGATGTGATGATTGTATCAGGAAGTACTGTGCAGCAGATACATCATGTCATATCTATTTTTTAACTGATTATTTTAATCAAGCTCAACTCTTTCAGTTGTTTTTTAAATCAAAAAGTGGGTTTCCTAGCAGGCATACAGAACCTATAAGTGATGCACAGAAAAGGTCTTTTGTTTGCCTATTCACTTTTCTATGTACTACTTAGAAAAAACCTTTTAGATTCCAAGGTGATTGGTACACATTGAACATTTAGTTTATCTTATCGCTCTTTATTCATAAAAGGATAACCAACAAAACCAAGATGTAGCATACAAAAATTACTAGGTTCTACTTTGTAACCTGATTTTAAAAAATTGAAATGTAAAAAACCAGTAATAAACAGGGATCGTGTGCAAAATTTATTATAAATAGGTTGCAAAATAGATGTTATAGTATTTTATAATTTTTTGTTTTTATTTGTTTTTTAATACAAACATATCTTAGGACATTTCATTAATGTTGTTTTCTCCTAAAAGAACAACCTGGAACAAAAAAAAAGTTTATAAGTACAAAGATAAATTTATCAGATATCATTGCAAAATTTATTGGTTGGTGTCTAGTAAGACCAGTTTTAATATATAAAAGGAAAAAAGTTGAGAGCAAAATTAAAATTTACAAAATAAATTACCTTCCGTTAGCTTTGCCCTACCACCTGTTGGTTGACATAAAATAGTAGAACATCCTGTGCAAACAACTACACTCTGTGCATGCGAGAAGACTGTTGTAATTTTATAGCAACCTAAAAAACATTTACATTAAATTTGAACAGAAAATCATGTACTAATAATAGCAGTATTACAATTATAAATTTTCTATAAAAATCTGTAAAGCCTATTACACCTTGGGACTGGGGCTCAATGTGTCTATTCATGTTGCAAATCAGAATCTACGCTAAATAGATGCAATGTTCAGACTCAGCCCTGATGCTGCTCTGGGGGAAAAACAGGTCTACCACAAGATTCATACTGCGATTCAATTCTAATGCGGAAAATGATGGGCAAAGTTGCTCCCTCAAGGGGCGCTTGCCCTATTTTGCTTAATAAATAAAAATAGTAATAAAAAATTTAAAAAAGATGGTGGGTAAGAAAACTACGTCAAGGATCACCAGTGCGGGAATAATCTTTTGGACACTCTAAAACTGGAAGATGGTATGAGATTTCACAACTTTCTGAGGATGTCTCCATCAATTTCAAAACTCTTATCAGAAGTTAGTAATAAAATTTGCAACATTATGGAACTACACCAATTTTTTTTAGCACTTTATATTTAAATCACAGATTCTAAACTCCCTAGAATTTACATCTCATAAACAACAACGGGAATGTATTTCCTCAACAAATTTCAATGTTTCATGGGTAGTCCCCACAGCATTATACCACTTAAATTAAAAGTTCACTGAAGAAACGAAGGGGCATTTGCCTCTACCCTAGATTCATGGCCGCAATTCCATTTTGGTCGAGACCCAAGAACCAACCATTTTGGTCGAGACCCAAGAAGCAGAAAATGGGGGGGGGGTTGGCTGCTGGAAACATGAAGGATTCACCCGATTCAAAGAGTCCCAGCAGCGTGGGCTAGGTCTAACAAGGTGATGACCAGGTTGGTGGGTCACAGATTTGGACCAAACTTTCGGTGATTCTACAGTCCAAAATATCGGACACATCCGTGACTTCTTAAAAAGCAAATGAACAAAATGTAAAATGTTATAATTAAAATTAAAAATATTAAATTAAGCAATGTTAAAGCAGCATAAATCGTTACTTAGAGATTAAAAAATATTATTTTTTGGAGTATTAATTTCATTGTTGGTTAAAAAAAAAGTTCTACGACGCAGAATATTCTAATTTGGTATGATTTAAAAAGATTCAACAAAATACTGCTTTTTTTTGCATATTCATTCTGTAAGTAAAGGTCAGAAAATGGTCAAAACTTGGATTTAACCTCATTGTCGTGATTCTAGCATAATAAAACACTTAGATACCATCTTTTGTGGAAATCGGCATAAATTATTTTTTAAACTGACAATTTCGACTACTACCTGACTGACATTCCTAGTGCAAGCCCTAACATAATTTTTCTCAAAAGCTAGTGGACCAATTTTCATGGATGATAATTTGTTTTAAAGGAATTGTCAAGTGCATTTTATAACTGTATAAAGCATTAAAATCCGACTTTATATCCATTAAAAAGGGTTAATTTTTGATAAATGATTTTGCTTTTTGTATATTTTCTTATGAAATATTGTGATGTTATTATGTTGTTAAAAAGCTACGTTCCTTTTCTTTCAAATGGTCTGCTGTTTGACATTAAAATGCTTTTAGCAGTTTTGAATTATAGCCGTTTCAATAAGACGTTCTGATAATGAGCTCAAAAGTCGGAAAAATGTCATGAGGTCAAACAATCAATACATTTAAATTCAAACAAAAATTTATATTTAGGAGTCTCAAGAAGTGACAGAATAAGACAAAATTTCATATTATTTCACGGAAAAAAAAATTATGACCTAGTTTACTTGAAAAATATTTCATTTTAAAGAAATTCTTTGGTTATTGATATATTTTGATTTGACCATTTGTATTGAGGTGAAATTTCAATGACTAATGAGAGCTTATAATCCCCCCCCCCAAGAGAGTACCAACATAATTAAATAATTTTTATTGAACTCATGATTTTCTTGTTTTGTTCATTTGGTCTACATTAAAATAATATTTTAATTAATTATTATTTTTTATGTAATGTCTTGGTTGAGATGAAAAAGCTAATGTCACAAGAGGGATTCGAACCCACCCAGCCGAAGGTCGTGCGTTCGAATCCCCCTCGTGATACTAGGGGGATTTTTCATCTCAACTAAGACATTACATAAAAAAGAATAATTAATTGAAACAAGTAATTTGGTCAATTAGACCAGTAAACATAAATGTATTATATATTGTAATCAATCTAACAATAAAAATACATTTTGTTTAAAATAATCAACAAAATACAAGTGTCCACTCCTCCCCCTTTGTCATTGAGTGTATATATACAAGTTACTTCCATGTCTTCAGCAACCACCAACAAAATTCTAATGGCACAGCAAATATAGAGTAAAATCATTCCCCACTCGACAACAAATGATCCACCCTCTAGAGTCATTAGCGTCTATATTAAGTCAAGTTTCCAAATACTGGATGCAATTATTTAATGTTAATTTGTTTTAACAATTGTGTTCAAAACCAACTTATAACTGGTGCAGTCGCAATGGACATAAATTCCCCAAAACAAAGCACATGTTTGAGGTCTAAAAACGGATGAGAATGTGAAGATTATGTAAACTAGCATAGCAAGAGCATTTTAAGTTAGACAACAAAAATTTAACACCTAATTAGACAATTAAACAGTATATCGTTAACCAACTGAAAATTTAATCATAAAAATATGGTGCTGTTGACTGAAATGTCTTCCCCGACAGCATCCCGGACTACGACGGGAGCCCCAAAAAGTTAGCACACTTCACCAAGGAAGTTGAAGAAGGGATGTCAACATTAAGTTCCATAGTTGTACCAATTTTGTGGGCACTCTCGACACGACACTCAAGAATGGCACAATTACACAGAAGACAAACACTTTGAGCCCTGAAGATGATCTCAATAAAGATCAAAACGTTGGCACGATAAAGAAAATGTTTTCTGAAACCTACATCACACCAGACCGCATCTCACGATTTCTAAATAAATGTTGTACCAATAAAAAAAAAAGATGCACATACCACCATTTTATTCTATACATGCAGTGTTTACAAATTCACGAAGATGAGCTGTTAAGACAATAGGTTAATAAAATAACAAATGAAGTAAATCTTGTTTTGAGTGCATTTACAGTTTTTTTTTACTCAAACATCGATTACGTTCAAGTCTTGTGTTCAGGTATGGAGTGGATGCCCTTTACATCAACATTTAATACTCGCACAGCCATCATGGGTCTTCTAAGAAGTAGAAAATTTTTGTTTTCGTTTGACATAGACTTCCACTTTTTGATTTGCATTTTAATCATTTCTCGAGGGATAAAATGTTTCCAGAACGCGGTGAAGCCGATAATGCTTTCCAAGACATTATTTGTGTGCTTATTACACATTGGCAAAAATGTATAGATTGTGACGGAAAATATAAATTTTCTTTATTTTATAAAAATTAAAAATAGTTTTGACTGCCTTTTCAAAACCTGCAATATTTTTGCACCAGCCCAATACATGTGTTTACAAAAATAATGTATTTGTACATGTAAAAATTAAAAACTTTCCTTACATATACATAAACAATACACTAAAAAAATAAAAACTTTCGATATAACACAATTTACATTTTTTTACCATTGATATACCATAATCTCAATAGAGTGAATGTCAATAAATCGCACTTATTCTTTGAACCCACTGATGATACGATATATCGGGATTTAACTGTATAAATGACAATACGACAAATTTTTATTTATCAACGCTTAGCGCCTACTTTTTCAATATTTCTAAATTGCAACATGTTTCAACACTTCTGGATTTATATTCTATTGACTATTTTAAATTTTAATTTATTTATTCTTGCACATAAAAGAATTGATTTTCGTTTTTAACAGGAGGTTATAACAAAAGAACACAAGAGGTTGAGTTAAAACGAATGAAATTAAAAACAAACAAAAATAATGGCGCATGTTTTGGAAAGTTAAACCACGTTGAACGCCTTAAAAACGAGGAATCGCCAGGTTTTTTTAAATTGAAATCAAGAAGAAAAAATACCTCGTTAGAGTTTTAAAAATAATATGAACTTACCTGGGCACTTTACATCCATGAAATAAGAATTAGGGTGTTGAACCAATCTCTTCAATTTGTGTTTCCTCTTTTCTTCTAGAGGGCTGGGGTTCAGCAAATCTTTAGCTAACTGCAAACATAAAAAACGTGGGGTTTTAGATTTTTTGAAATGACGTCTGGGGTAGGATTTGATTTCTGGGTCGGGTTAACCGTCCCGGCGTGGTGTCCGGGGTCAGACGGAAACATCAAGTCGAAAGGGACGAAAGGAGACGGACGGAAAATCGAAAAACGGGCCGAAACCGATTCCTTATTGACATAGTGGAAAGGTGTCGGAACGAAAATTTGTGTCGGGCATCGTCCATGTGGCTCCTCGCCATGCGACTCGGCGATCTAGAAATTCGCGCTCGGCCTGTTGTAGCCGCGATATGATGGTTCAAGTGGGCCGAATGCGATTCCAAACCAGCCCGGGAGAACCGTCTGTGGACAAATTTGAACATGTTTTTCACTCAATACTTACAGGCATGGTTGCGGTTAGGTCACGAGTGCGAGACGGAAAAGAATAGAACCGTATCTGCCGAGTGAGAGAGTGAGAAATGTGGCCGAGCCGATTTCACCGACTCATTGATCAACCACTCTACATTAAACACTTATAAAAATTTAATGATCTGCACTGATTTTCATTAAAAATAATTACATTCTCACTAATAAAACCCAATATAATGACTATATTCAAAACTACAATGAATTATTTTAAAAAACTTAATACTTACAGACAGATGCCCATGAACGGCGATTTATTCGTTCTGCGCCCTTATACCCGACAAATTGCGTTAAACGAACAAATAAAATTCCGACATTAAAATATTATATAAATTCTCAATAGATTTTGTTTAAAGAAAAATCAAATGTTGTATTGCTGATGACGGGCTATGATCAAGTTGTGTTCCCGCTTGGATTCAAAACGGGACAAACGAATTCAAACCGAATCGTTTCAAAACTCCACCACAGTTTAATAACATTTCAATTCTAAAGTAAGAAAATTTTTTTATTTCTTTTTTTAATATTATATTAATTTACTTACAACTACAAATCTGTATTAACACGTCCCTGTGTTGAGTAAGTCGTCATTTGTCTTTTGGTGTGGTGATATTTTTTCCATTTTAATATTTGTATTTTTAATTTCTTCATAGCATGATTATTTCCCCTGGTCTTTTATCAATTTAAATTGAAAAAGAACAACGTGTGACACGTTATCAACATCCACCTGACCAGACACGTTCTTTCTGTGATGCTGATGTCGAAACATAGTCGACAATAACATTTTTAATCGTCAAACACGACTGCATAGTTAAAATGCATTTTAAATTTGTTACTTTATATTTTTCGTTGTATTTTCTTTTTACCGGGGCAAAAATATATCTTAAATGGGGGCGTACCTCTCTATTTGGCCTGCGGTTCATTTGCTTTCAACAGATGCACCACCTTAGGCCTATGTCCATGCGGGAATCGTCAAACACCAAACAGACTGCCAACTGTTGCTTGTTGGCCCATTATTGCCTATTTTTTTCTCTAAAATTTATTTATGTGAAACTTTTTTTTAAGATAACATAAAACAAGTAAATTACATTTGGGGGAATATTAAACCTAAAAATATCCTATAAAATATATCCCTTGTCAAAAACAGATTTTTTATTATTTATATTATATAAATATATTATATTTTAATGAGTAAAAAGAATTTTAGATGTAAAAAAAAGAAAAAAAAAGTGGCTCAGTTGTGTGTTTTTTAGTAACCATTTGTTCAATATTTTGTTGAAGTAGTGAGGAGCGGTCAGGAATGAAATTTTTTTTTTTATTTTTGCCGACGTTTTGACCTTCATTTCTTTTCGCCAGCCATCTTTAGGGCCTGGGATGAATTACAATACATATTTTCATTGGAAAAAATACAATACAGATGTAAATATGTAAAATCGTTGAAACCCAGAAAAAATATTTAAATTAAAATTTATTTTTTCTATTTTTAAAATAATTATTAGGAATATTTATATGCCCATGATTATTAATAATATCTACTTCAATCGTCTAGTACATAAGAAATAAAGCAGAGTTATGGCTGAACAGGTTTCAACCTTCAAACTTAAATGTGTTAGGTTGAGTAAAATGCTCAATTAGTAGTAAGTGTGAATATGATAATTTTAATCATTTTGTATAACTTGAATAGAATCTGAAGTGTTGCCTTTCTACCCCTAGCCCGCCATGAGAATGTCAATAAATTTGACACGTCAAAATACTGGTGTAAGGGGTGCGTTCGACAGCCACAGTCAAAGTGTTTAGTAAATATTTTCAATTTAAGCTTATTGTGTCATTTGAGTCACTTGTAGAAGTTGCCCAGAGGCAACACTCCTTAAAGTTGATGTTGGGTGTTGGTCTATGTGTTGGTGAACTCATGCTGAACTGGTCTGTCAGCTGTCTGCCTTCTGACAAATATCATTAACAAAAAAGTCTGACTCAGTCCCACTATTGCCAATCTATCTCAATCTATTAAAAACTTAATTATGTCAATTTGTAGACATCTTTAAGATTGTTTTGTCTCTATGATGACCTTAAAAAGGACACTTTAAGGTCAAGGAACTTAAGGGTAAAATTTTATCTATACTCTTTTCGTTAGGTATATTTTCATTGTATTTCAATTCTAATTTGTAAGACCCTCAAAAAAATTACTGCAATCCGCAGATTCATCCAGACTAGTGTTCACTTACTTTCATTTCTGTGATAATAATAATAATTTATTTATTTATGTTAACAGATATGAATAAAGAAAGAAATCTTATGATTTTTCCTTCTTGAAGGTGGGATAATAGATTATCTTTGATCCTAGATGACCTATTATCCCACCTTCAAGAAGGAAAAATCATATGAAGAAAGAAATTTATTTACATATATAAATAAATAAAATACTGCATGGTATCGAATTTATCATAAAGATAGGATACAAATTGCTAAAATTCGTTCTTCCTTTTCTTTTGAATTTCAAGCTTATTGTGGCATCTCCTTTTTGTTTCTTTTATTTATTAATGATATAGAGGCTTCCATTTCTTCTGTTAATTTTCTACTTTTTGCAAATTATCTTAAATTTTATCGTGAACTTTTGAGTGTTCAATAGGAATAATTCTTTGGTAGAAATGATTTGAGGTGGGGTATGGCAGTTCACTTTTTGGAAAAGATAATTCTACTCACAGAAGCTTTAAAATGTTTTTTTAGTGTTTTCAAAAAGTAATTCGTTGGTTTGATAGAAATGGTTTGAAAATAAACGCCTCAAAATCTATGTGTCTTTCTACCAATGCTCTAAAAAATTCTGCGCTCCTTATAATATTATTTTAAATATCAATTGTAATAAAAAAATTTCAATCAAATATGTCCTTTTCACTACATAGTTCATCAATAGTAAATAAATGGTCCCCCGTTCTGCTTTTTAGGGTAATTGTTTTTTTTTTTATTGTACATAGCCATCAAAATATGCATTTTGTGTTTTGTATGAGTGAGTATATTTATTAGAGTGAATGGGGAGGGATTGATGAAATAGCATCCTTATCACCCCTTGAGCTGAAAAAATATTTTAAATTGCAAGGCTTCATATCTCGCAATATCCATAATTTTAATAATATTGTAGCCTTTAAACAATTCTACTGTTTCCATTCTAATCTTGATTCTCTTGTCCTATCTTGTCTCGTTATCTTCCCTGTCAGAAAAATTCTTTAGAACAAGTTCAAAATAAATTATTTAAATTCATCTCCTTCAAATATCCTTATAGTTGACAAATATTTCTTATCTCCAATCTACTACCCACTTATCTTCATTAGAATCTCATCATGTTTATTTTAAATTTGTATTTATTTGTAAATTTATAAATAATAGAATCAATTTTCCATTATTACTTTCTCACTTAAATTTCCGAGCTTCACTTTATAATCAGACTTTCTTCCATGTTCTTCTTCCTCACATTCCTCATGTTTATATTCTTCATTCTGGCATCAAACAACACAAGAAAATAGTTAATAATATTATTCAAAAATTCAATGATTCTTTACAAATCATTAGATCATACCTTTATTTCTCTCTCATATCGCTATTGAAAATAATTAGATTTTTACTATTGAGAATATAAGCATTTTTTGGTCACTTAGTATATAATTATAATAAATTAATGTTTATTGTTTATTTTTAGGTTCTATAAATAGGTTTTTAATAATTATTTTTCGTTTAATCCCTTTCAATTGTGCAATTTACTTTCTCAACTAATTTCTTTTCTGTAGTGTATAGATGATTAAAATGTGTAATTTAATAAATTCACTAATTTGGTTCGCTTGGCAAAAATGTCAAAAAAGAAGGGAAAATTCAAAAGGTGGGGTTGAGATGGGAAGTTAGTGTCCGAGTGGATCGAGATCACGATAGCTCAAGTGGTAGAGCAGCGGCGTATCTAGCTGAAGATCGTGGGTTTGAATCCCGCTCGTGCCATTGACTTTTTATCTCAACTAAAAACCTTAATTAATTGTGTAATTTAAGTTTTTTTTTTTTCATATGGACAAATTTGTTTTTGAACTGCAAACTGTATTGTATATTTTGGGCATCTGCCCATTTAAATAAATAAATAAAAATGAAATATAAATATAAAAAAATAAACAAAACGTTCTTAATTCAATATTGATTGTAAAATTGTGTGCAAATTACCAAGAGACCTCGAGAATACCACCCCTCTTGTCATTTCAGCCTTCAATGCAATCAGTTCATAAAATCCATTCACACTCTTAAATACATTCTTTCTTACCATTGACTAGGTTAGGGTGGTGGAGTACTTGATATTCCTCCATCACCCTCTATACATATTATACAACTAACCTAATTGAGATGGGGTACTTGAAATCCCATCATCAACGCTCTCACTCTACACATTCACTCTCAACATACACCAGGGATTCAGTTACAGCATTAATGTCAATAGTACCATGGTGCATTCACTAAATAAAACATAGTTCATGGCGTCGGTGGCCGCAACAGTTTAGGTGTTGACACGGCGCGCATCACTGTAAGGTAAAGGTCCCGGGTTCGAATCCAGCGGCCCTGCATTCAAACCCGACATACTTACAAATGGCCTTTTTTTCAAAAACACCGGCACCTCGAGGGTTGACATAACTTCTGCTGTTGCGAACCCTCGTAAAAAAAAAAAAAAAAAAAAATTGCCACCTGAACGAGATTTCTATCTCGACTCTTTCTCGAGATATTAACTTTTTTGTGGTTTTAGTCTAAAATTAGATTTTTTCACAAAAAATTTTAATTTCTCAACTTAGCGGCATTAAAATTCAAATCTGACCTTTATTTCACAAACTACAGTAAATTTTCCACAAGAAAACAACATTTCCATTGAAAAATTCGCTTTTCGAATACACAGTAGCTGCTCAAAGATTAACAAATTGTTCTTGCCATGTTGAAGCAAAATTGTCTTATCAGGTGGCATTTGTACAGGCTCTATATAAGCAGCTAAGGAATG
This sequence comes from Cimex lectularius, assembly GCF_000648675.2. Taxonomy (NCBI): domain Eukaryota; kingdom Metazoa; phylum Arthropoda; class Insecta; order Hemiptera; family Cimicidae; genus Cimex; species Cimex lectularius. The sequence goes on along the minus strand of NW_019392658.1, from coordinate 1,589,111 downwards.
GCATCATTCAATTAAGTAGGACAGATCAAATAACCTTTCTCTACATGCCAACATCAGACTTGTATTTGCGACACTAGTGGTGGTCCTGGGTTCGAAATCTGGCATACCCAATGGTTTTTCAATTGAAAATAGTTTGTCAGAAGTATTGTAACTTGGTTTGACCCTCTCATCTGCAACACGTTAGGTGTTAAGCCCACCTGAACGAACTTTACTGCATTACTTCAAGTGTAGTTAACGGAAAATGAATCAAGATAGCTTCATTTTGGAATTTTTCTTCTTTTAATGAGGGATAATTAATCATGACATATTAACTTTCAATATTTTATTTTTACATTAAAATACAACAAATTAGACTGGTTTCAATATATATATTACTGAAGATTTTTAGTAACAAAAATTACCTCTGGTTATTGTTATTACTAGTGAGATAATAATAATAATAAAAAAAAAGAAACGAACAGCTAGTTTGCAACTAATTAACTTTCTACTTAAGGTTTTAAGAATATAAGTAAAATGTGATTAAATATAACTGAGCTAAATAGTTATAATGTAGCAAGTTGACTAAGTTATACGTGTAATTATAGTAGAGTCAATAAGGCTTATAACATAATATACAGCATTATTATCGTGGTTAATATGTACTAAAGTACATGGTAATACCATATACAATAGAAATGATGAATAATAAATAATAATACATAATAAATGAATAAAATGACGAATGATTTAACCATGTACAATATGGTAAATATTTGTTCTTATATGAAATAAAGCATAATTGGTACATAATGTTAATTCATCAACTAGAAAATACATAAAATAAACATTTCTACTATACATTACTATTCTTAACAATAAATTTGTAAATATTCTTTAATTTTTTTTTATTGTTAATTAACAAGTTTAGATTGGGCTCACTAAAAAGTAAACGTGTAAAAATAGTAAGAACACTTTTTATAAAGGCACTTGCATTTTAAAATTAAATTTCACAAGCTAGGAAAATTATTTGAATACTTTTTAACAATTAAGTATGAAATCCAAAAGCTTATATGCTGAATCATTAATGTAATACTGAAACATTCCATTTCATTGGAAAATGATTTTTTGTTTTGTTTTACAGGAACAAATTATTAATCTTGCTTCAATCCATTTAAGTTCTGCCAAAGTGCTTAATGAATAATGGTCTTAAAATGGCCAATAACTGTAAAAATAATTTTTAGATATTACTTACTAATACTAATAAATACTACTTTTTCCCCTTTAGATATGTTTCATGTAGTCAACAAAATATATATGTACTCATAAAAATATTTTTCTATAAATTTTCAATAGGAATAACTTGAGATATGGATTGTCTAATCTGAAAGAAAATTTGAAAAATATAAATATGTAATGAACAATTAACACTTTTTTTTGACACAAGAAGAAAGGCTACTTCTTAACATATTCCTTAGCAATAATCAACAACAAATAAATTATTTATGTCAGTGTGTCAATAGTTATCTTATTATTACTAAGAAATTAAATAGTATCAGTTTTTTACAAAATTTTGAAGGACACTTTAGTTCATCTCAAAACAATTAAAGCGTATGTTATTATATGATATAAACAATTAACTTAAAACCTTAATGAAAAATTCAAAATATTAATATATTAGTTTTAGTTGGCAGTTTACATTGTTATTAAACGAAATCTAAATATATACATATAATATGTATGATACACAATGGACAGTAAGAGAAAATTTGGCCGATGTCGAGGTTAGTATGGAATGTTTCTACAAACTACTAGTAGGTAAAAAGGTTTAGCCGTTAAAACCTAAAGTTTAATAGGAATTAATACAATTGTAAATCACGTTAAATAAAAATGTAAATAAGTTAGAGTAAAATTGGCATTTTTCAACGTGATTCATAAATGTAATATTTGGAAGTAAACGAATGTAACAATTAGATTTTAAATAATCGTAAAACAATGGAACACACGTCATACCAATGTACAGTTATGTAAAACTGTTTTACGTACGTTGGAAAATTCTCTTTTTAAATATTCTAGTTATAAATATCTTAATTTTTGTTAAACTTTATTGTAAAGAAGCTTGTTTGTGAACCCTATTAAAACAATTATTAAGTGAGGCTATTAATTTCACTTTTTAAATGTTACGCATAATTTTTCTTTTGATGCAGTTTCATTATTGCAATGTACATTTATCTAATCAAATAAGATAACAAATCAATTTCAATTTAAAAATAAAAAGACAAACAGAATATCTTTAAATTGTGCAAATTTGTTTGGTAGCTGCCTACAATTATTTTTATACCGAGGCTGGTTCCATATGTAAAATACTGTAAGTTCAAAAGACCTCACATCATCTGAAGTGCCTTTAGCAGTACTACTTTCTTAAAAAAATGTGAATTTCACTTTATGAACTATTTTCAAACTCTAATGGTAAGAAATTGGTTATTTTCTTTCAATGTAGGCATGAACCAGAAAGTTTAATTAGAAAATGAGTAGAAGACTAACTTTTTAAACTTTAATTCTGAACTGCTTACGAACTAACTATAAGATATACAATTAACAAGGCACATAATAATTTACAATTAAGGCATACTGACTTAAGTGTTGTTTTTTTTAAATTAAATTCTAATAGTATTTAACATGGTTAGAAACTTTTTATATATATGTTATATGTTCAAAAATTTTAGTAACAAATAAATAAATGTAACATAAATTTGTTAACCATTCAGCATATTTCTTGTTATTAATTAAAACAATTTTCTAGAAATATGCTGCAAATTTTAGTTTTGGTATAATATTGTCATCTACATACATATATATTAAAAAATTAAATCAAAACATTAATTTAAGGCACATGGTTTCATTATTATTATATTATTAATGAACATTACAAAACAAAAATATTAACTTCATGTAAGCCTGTACATTTTTTCTCTTTTCCTTTTCTTTTTTACATGGAATTAACTTTTTCCCCAAACATTTCCAAATCAACGAATGTTAATAAATAATGATGTGGGAAATACTAAAATACAAATTTGTACATTAAAATTAATCTTGGCATAATAAAGCGATATTAAAAAATATACTTAGTTTAATTAATTAAGTTAATGTGATTATAAATTTTAAATATAGAAATTAATTTTGAAGATAAATTTGTGATTGCACCGTCAGATTGCACTTGCCAACCTGGTTTTGGAAATTTGAAATTTTATGCCCAACCGCCAGTCAGTTTGTGAAACAGCTCTTCATTTAGCATTTGGTTGGACTCTTTGGACCGGGTCGATAAGAAAATGTAGCCCCCGATGAATTCATGAACTACTTTACAATCCGCAGTAAGACAGGCAAACCTCACGTTATCCTTTTCGACTTGGATCATCATCATCTTTGCAGTCCAATTCACATTCCAAGCCTGAGTCAAAGTAAGAATAAAGTGTGAGAATTAGTAGTCGGGTCTTAAATAATGAAAGCCTTACTTTCATTGAACTGTATCTCCAAGTTTTGATATGGCCTCCTGTGTTTATATCCATTCTCATCAGCCTGTTGTTGGCGACTCCTAGAAGCTCTTCCTTCTTTTGGTCAGCAAATTTTACTACAAAAAGTGATATACCAAAATCAGGAAGTGACTGCCAGGCTTTAATGTACTTCATTTTTGCCTCGATCAGAGAGAGATTTTTCACATTAGCATGTGCTTCTAAGATTCTGTGCATCTATAATAAAAAAAAATTAAAAAGTCAAAATCTAATATAAAAACAATCTAACAAAAAATCAAACAACACGGTTGACAAGATCAAAATAACGAACCTTTCCTTTCATTTTCTTTACATATTTTGGAGGTATGTATTCTTCAGGTACGATTTCTGATTCTGATGGATTGATCACTGGGGCAGGGGCAGGACGTTGCATTTGGAGGAAAGCAACAATTGAAGCGACTTCAGCTTCGTACGAACTATCGGCCAACGAACGACCTTTCGCGGCTAGCCTACAGGCCGCCATCCATTTGGCGTACTGTTCTTCCTAGAAATATTCTCAAATGAAATATAATCACTTTTGTCGTTGTAAAAAGTGACAAGTTATAGCTTACAGTGTCACACCGGATGTACATTTCAGACATTCCGTCACTAGTAGACACTTCTAATTTTATTCCGTATTTCTGCTGTGTAAGGCAGACATCAGGAGTAACCTCACACCCACGAAGGCTTATATCGTGAATTGGCGTCCCTGTCTGTGAATCGGCACGAGATTTGTACAATCTCAGCCTTAAGTCTTTGCAAGTGAACCAATATCTTTTGTAAGCTTTTAGAGTAAAACGTTTTGGCCTAAACAAATTAATTCAATATATTACATTTGATTAAATAAAATATATCAATAAATTTGTAACAAATATAGTTTACATGTCGTGTACAACACTTACTTTAAAAATCGCAAGGAATCATAAAGTTCAGGGACTTGTGTAATATCGACGCTCATGTTGTTTATATGAGAACCTTCGAGGGTCACTTGCAGCTCACTGAGAGCAGCATCAATGTCATCATCCGCTCCGGACATGTTAGCTGTGTTATCCAATGTCGGTTGTGGTGAATTTGCTTCTAAAGATATTTGCACCTAAAATTGGATTGGAATGGATGGATATATACATTAAATAAGAAATAAAATAAGCATAAAATAAAAATTATTATCACACAACTCTTTCAGTCTTGTATAAAAATTTTTTGAAAACAATCTACACATAATTCATTAATAATGTCAAAGTTGACTCACAGTTTATGGAGAGTCTTGTAATTGTCTTACTTTATGATTTCAGACAATTTTAATTTAAAACCATGTTTCCAAGTAGAAGGAAGTTTTGTTAAAATGGTATTTGTTTTCTTATTTAGTAAAGTATATATATTTTTTTAAAAGATAAACTTGCGTCTAAATGAAATGAACTGTTTAAAAAATTAAGATTAAAGCATTATGCATTTGTGTTATAAAAAATTGCATACCTGTAACGCTGCAAACATTAGTGCTTCTTCTTCTGTACAATCAAGTTCATCATTCAGCAGTTGCCACTTTGCTTGTTCGTAAATCTGATTAATACGGACAGCGTCAATTTTAGGGTTCAAATCATAGAATGAATAGAATTTAAAACGGAGACGGAGTGTATCAAATTCTCTCACACCTTGTTCCATAATTGATAAAGATGAATCGAGCCAACTGACAAAATTAATTCAATGTATTACATCTGATTAAATTAAATTTAAAAAAATAAAACGTTAAAATAATTCTAAAACTTACGCTACATTCATTCTTGCTTTTTCGACAAGTGTTGTTGGCCTAACGAGGCTGCTTCTGGCTTCATTGTTTGGAGTAATCGGACTCTGTGAAAGAGTCATGTTATGAGATTCGTTAAACTGAAATGTCGGAGAACGATTTCCATTCGAAGTAAAGCTTGAATTCAAGTTGTTCCTTTTCCATGTATAATCAGGCTGGAAAAATGAAATGAGCTTATTATTTTGAAAACGATCAACAGTTTTATTAATAAGAATATTAAGTAACGTGACAAGTTTTTGAAATGATTGATTCAATTATTATCTCTATAAGTGGAATAAATTGTCTTAAGAACTATAAATTGTTGAAGTTGGTTACGTTACACCAGCTGATACAATTTTCTCTCCATTGTTTGGAATGGTTATGACAAGTGAATTAGTGTGTGTCCAGTCTTTAAGTGTATGTATGTAATTTGTAACGTTGATGTGCATTAAAGTTATAGCATTTTTCAATCAAATGAAACCTTTTTTCAATCAAATGAAACTTTTTTCCAAGCAAATGAAACCTTTTTTCAACCAAATGAAACTTTTTCAATCAAATGAAACCTTTTTCCAAGCAAATGAAACCATTTTTCAAGCAAATGGAACCTTTTTTCAAGCAAATGAAACCTAAAACCTAATGATAATAATTATGTAGAGGAATAAATAAATGACATTATAGTACTAAAATAATTTTTATGATGATTGAATATTAATATTACAATAATTGAATCGTAAGGGCTTAGGTACAAGAATGTTTCTTGTGAAGTTCTGTATTCATCAAACTTTTCTACATCTACCCTGTCGAAGTTTAATTAAGTGGGATTGAAAAGTGTTTTTGAGCGAGCAACAACTTTCTGTGATAGAAATTATGAATGATGAAGGGAGTGTGGAGTTCAATCCTTTTTAAAAAGATAGTTCCTAATAATCACAATAAGTTGTTTAATAATCCGGAATTCGAGCCCTTTAGTTCATCATCAGGTTGAAGGGTTTCTACAAACACGTCTCTCGACATGAATTGCAAAAGTGAACCCTCGCCAATGCGAAAACGGATCTTCACAAGAAACGTTCTGTTCCTAAGCCTTACGATTCAATTATTGTGATATTAATATTCAATCATCATAAAAATTATTGTTAGTACTATAATGCCATTTATTTATTCTTCTACATAATTATTATCATTAAGTTTTGTTTCCTTTGCTTGAAAAAAGGTTTCATTTGCTTGGAAAAAGGTTTCATTTGATTGAAAAAAGTTTCATTTGTCTGAAAAATGCTATATTAATAAATCTTATTTCTGCTTTTCTCTGTTGCCCCTTAACATAAATATATAAAAATACATAAATTATCGGCAAATTTTGAGGAAGAGAATTCAATGATTGGCCTTCTTTCTAAAATTGTTATTGACAAATTGTTTCAACCAATGTTGATGTTGTACATGACACCTATTTTTAAATTAGGTAATACATACTAACTTACGTTTAAGATACAACATTTTACAGTCAACGTGACATGTCGTTGACAAATTATCACATTTGATACATTTAAAAGCACCCTGAATTTATTTATCAATAACACTTCAGGACTTACTGTTACGGCAGGTTTGCTGATTGGTGAAGATTTAAAGTTTTTGGAAACTCCAGGAGAACACATCGGAGGAACGGCTTGATCCAATGAGCCATTAGAGCCAGAATAATTAGCGACAAAAGTGTTTGTGTCAGCAGGAATTTTGCCATTGACATCTTTGATTTTCTTGTGAGTCAAAAGGTCTTGTAAATTTTGCTTCAAATGGCTCTGTTCTAAAGGCTTACAGAATGAAAGTTCTTCTGGATGACGAATACCTAGATATATAGAACCATCGTTAAAATCAAATTTAAACAAAGATTATTTAATTAATACAAAAGGATAAACCTACCTAACTCTTTGCAGAGTTGTATGACAGCGTTGAAAGTTTTGATTGAGAAATCGACTCTGCAATCAAGGTATCTCAGATCAGGCAGTTGAACCCTAAGCGTTTTATGCATAGGAGTGAACTGCAAAGAGGCGTCTGCTTGTACACCATACTGATCCAATGTTGACCTCGTCCTGGCTAACCACATGTTCCGTGAAGGCCACCACAAAGCATGATCAGACCAGTCCATAGCAATGTCTAAAATATAAATAAATCCATCAAAACAATGCCAAATAAATTATTTACTAACAATGTAAACTTCATATTTTCATGGAACTGAGTTAACAACGGGTGAACAATAGTGTGACCTAGGATTTTGTAGAAGCAACTGTTGGTGGCATAAAAAGCTAAATATTGTTTCTAAAGATGATAGAGTGGAAATATATATATTTAAAAAAAAAAAAAAAAAAAAAAAAAAAGACACCATAAAAAAGTTTTTATAAATTATTTTTTCATGTTTAATGACTTTTTAAAAATAGGCTTTTCACACTTTTAATGAAGTTATAATAATCATTTCTAAAAAAAGGAATTTAAATCCACAACCTCGGCTGTGACTAACACGCTCACCTTCATAGTGACACCTTAACATTTTTTCCTATATTTACTATTGGTTGAAATACTATTCGAGCATGTTCAGCATATTTTTTGCTTAAATATGCTGATCAGCCAACACCTAATCAAATAAGTAAAATGATCAACTCTGCAATCAAGCTATCTCAGATCTAGCAGTTGTGCCCTTGCCTTTTCCTTCAGTCGGTAATTTTCAGATAGCAAAATGGGATAGGTAGAATTTTAAGAAGAGAAAAAATAATTAACAGATATCGAAAGCTTCTTTGCTTGTGGGATTGTGGGACGTCGATTTGGATTATACGTCTTTTGCTCCTTAAAAGTGTGTCTTAAAAATAACAGTTTATAAACAAAAACCTAAACCGGAACTCCTTACCAATTAGTGCCCTCCTGGAATGTATTATAAATTTGATTTAGGAATTCTCGACACTCAGAATCTACGTGACGTTACTTCTAAATTGCTTCTGCGCCAGGGCTTTCGACTTATCTGTATTAAATTGTGAGATTTCTTCACGATAAAATGATGAACCTGTAATTTTGTCGTAAATGAAATAGGAAATAGTAGGAAAATGTTCTGAAAGTTTAGTTAAGTTTAGTTTAAGTTAAGGCATTAGACTCTCGTCGATGTAGGTTTGATTCTTACCGTCGCCTTTGGACTTCTTTTCTGATATCTAAAGGCACTGGTGAGAGACCAGTGGCTGCAATGAAAATTGACATAGCACTCATCAATAGAAGGTCTGGGGCAGGATCCGATCTGAGCTCCTGAATTTGGGACCAACCCCCTTCAAAAATTAGTTTCTTTGATGGAAAAACATTGGCACACTAGGGCTCAATTCACATATGTGTTGCGAGATCCCAAAAAGAGAACAAGGAAGGAATCAGCTGTATACAGCTGCAGTGCTCACTCTTCCAGTTCATGGTATTTACCACAATTTAAAAATAAAAGCCTCAATAAATAATATTAATAAATACATTTTAATTGGTCCTCTTAACCAAAGTAATTATTTTTAATTGATTTATTACTTTTATGCAAAGTGTGAGCTGAGATCAAAAATAAGAGTCATGAACAGGACTCGAACTCACAACATAGTGATCATCAACCTACAATTTCACATTTTTTCCTCTTTTTCACCAATATTCAAATATCATGCTATCATATGGATTCTCAGCGAGATATGAATAACCACTGGGATCTGTTAGTGAAATACAGGTCCTTCAGTACTTATATTAAATATATGTTTTAGTTGCTTATGACACAATTTTTTCATCTTGCCACACTTTGCATAAAAATAATAAATCAATTTTCAATAAATGATCATTATTATTTTCCCATTTGTTAATTTCTACATTCCCCCATTCGTCCTATACTATCTCCACATCATTTTTTTTTTTTAATTTACACCTATCATTTTGGACCTCGCTGATCTGGCTCATCAAACCGATCCCTTTAAATTGTAGGGGAAAAATTATTTTTTTGTACCTAGGCCATTTTGAACTCATTTCTTGAACATATCCGTTGCTTATGGATAGCTGATCCCTTTTGACCCTAAACGTTATCTACCGGATTAATGTTTGGTGACTATAAGAATTTTAACTTCGCTAGGTCAGCCACCGCTTCCAACTTTAACTTTTATGTCATTATTATGTTCAAAACTGAATTTCTAATTTCACCAATATTGATACATTATGTATATAGACAATGATATATTTTATACATCCTATTTTTCTAATTTATGTCAGCAGTCTTTGTTGTTGCAGCCTTACTCGCTCAAACAAATTTATTTTAAATGTAGTGTTAAATTTTTGGTTTTCTCCATTTATCCAGTCCAAAACAGTAAGAATTACTCCACTCCAGATTTTTCTAATAAACATTTCACACTATAAAAAATGAAAAAAAAAAAACAACTAAGTTTTTCACTCTCTTTTACAATGGGTAGTCATAATAAATGGGTATGCATTAAGAGAGATATTTTGCGCACAAGGGCACACAATTAGAAAGAAGTGTACTAATTGCACGGAATGAAAAAACAAGCTTTTTATGCCGAAAGACAAATTTTTAAAATTAACTTTGTGACAAAAATATACCCCTTCCCCAGTTTTTTCAGGAAGAGGAATAGTCTTAAAACAAGGATCTACTGTCGCCAAAAGTTAATTCGGCGTGTGAAATTAAATACTAAATTAACAGTGTGAACACAGATTGAACATAAAATTAATATTATAAGACCAGTTCACAAATCAAAGTAGGGTAAAAAAAAACACTGAGAAAAATAATGATATCTTAATGCCATGGTCCTCTTGACCTTAATCTGTTTGGTGCTAAGCAGAAGAAGACAGTTTGGTACAATTGTTGGCTCAAACTTTTTATTGTACGTAACCAAATGGTAGGAAAAAAGTCTGCCAAGTGGGTGGGCAGTATAGCTTCTTCATATTTTGTGAATGCACATGCGCATATGTCAATCCATTTGGAAAAAAAATTCATAGGGGATCATCTAGAAAGCAATCCACATAATCCCTGAAAAATTCATAAGAATCTGACAATATTTATGTGCATGTGCATGCATATATGTTAATTCATAGGGGATCATCTAGAAAGCAACCTGCACAATCCCTGAAAATAGCATAAAATTTGGTATCGGAGTTTTGCCGGATACAAGAAATAGACCACAGACAGATCCGAAAAAAAAAAAAAAAAATGTTCAGAATGGTCTGAAACTCAAAATCCGAGTGGAAATCTATTTTGGAGGAGTACACATTAGTGAAGGACAATGTAGGAATAATAAAACTGTGTTAATAAAGTTGTTGTTGTGTCAGAATGTTCTGAAATGCAAAATGGGAAATTTTAATTGTGTAGAAGAAAACTTGTTCCGACTTCCTGCATGAATACAAGGCTTCCTTATCTCCAATAGTTTGGGGGGATAAATAAAACAAATACAATGAATCTTTTTAAATCTGCCCAAACTGTTTTGGGGAGTAATCAGGGTGCAGTGAATATTAAATAAAAGTAAAGTAGTTCTTGTCATACAGGAGTGCTTAATTTTTAACTACCCGTCGAGTCAAAGTACAGTCGCATAAATTAAAGTAAAATCTGTGAACTTGTATGTCCTGATCTGCCTTTTCTCGCTTGACATAACAATCGTCAAAACGCATCTAGCATGCAATTTCGTGATAACTCAATCTACGAGAAGACAATTTAATGACACAAATGCACAATGACGATGATCTCTTATTTGAGCCATTATTATTACTATTGAACTGGTCAGAAAATAGTTTAGAACAACAGATTTCAGATTGAAAAGAATAAAATTTAGTTTTACATAGATAATTAAGCAAGAAACAACTGTGCCAATATTTTTTCACCTTTCAAATGCTTACTCTTATTTATTATTTTAATCTTCTTTTCAATTTGCTCAATTTATTACCACTGAAAATTAACAGTTGGATGTTAGTTTTTAAATAAATTTAGCAACAAACCATTAACCTTTCATTTTTGAGATTTCAGAAAAAAGTGGGATATGCCAATACTTTTTGGTTAATTTTATATGCATTTCTTTGATTTGGATTGTCGTATTGTTATTATTGGTCGTAATGGTTGGAGCAGTTCATTATTTGTTTGATCAATCAAATGAAGTGTTATTTCTACTTTTAGAAATTGAGTGAACCATGTAGAACATTCGACAAGTTCAGACCTCCGTGTACAATTTTATTACAATTTATTTAATACATCCTAAAATCAATTAGTGAGTGATACAGTTAAGAAGGCAAAACTTGACTGCGATAAAATTATAATCCACCTCAGGTTGTTTTAACTCTGATGCGTTGGTTGGGTTGTCAAGCGAGAAAAGGCATATCAGGATCATAAATTATCGAAAGTTCATAGATTTTACTTTATTTGTTGTTATGTTACTGTATAATGGTTTGACCTCTCATCCGCGACACCCGATGGGTAGTTAAACATTAAGCCCTCTTGTATGACAAAAATTACATAAATTTTATTTAATATTACGTGACATCCTGATTATTTTCCAAAACAGTCTAGGCTGATTTAAAAAGGCTCGTTGTATTTGCGTGCCCCCCATATTTGATTAGAATACAAGTAAATATTGAGGTCATAATTTGTAGTAAACCCCCTTCATCTGCTTAGCTGCAATAACAGTTCTCAATTAAGGTCAAGAGGACCATGGCATTAATATGTCATTGTTTTGCTCAAAGTGTTTTTCCCCCCTACTTTGATGTGTGAACCGGTCTTATAATATTAATCTTTTGTGTTCACACTCTTTTGATTTTATGTTTACTTTCATATGTCAAAATCGCTTTTGGCGACAGTCAATCGTTTTGCCACCGCTTTGGTGATGTTTAAAGACTATTCTTCTTTCAAGAGAGCATGAAGATAATAGTGATCAGGGTCATTTAAATTATATTTTTTCCTCTTCCAGTTCTGGCAAATGCGATCCTGTTTTTTGATATTTACCTATCATCCTGGTCTGTCCATCCTCGCTGATTATTTATTCACGAATTCACAAAAATCAGCGAGGATAATCAGAGCAGGATGACAGGTAAATATGAAACTTCCACAGACCACAGGAGGAAATCTCACAAACGTGATCCTGTTTCAAAATTTTCACATCCTTTGTGGATTAAAAAAAAAATAAAATTATTATGTCTTTTAAGTTTTCAGTTCAGTTGGTCATAGACTAAAGAAGAACTTAAGACATTGTGGACAAACTGAAAGTTTCATAAAGTTTCTTTCAACATTTGCAGTAAGTTTGTCGTAACCCCTTGTTGGGTTGACAGACCAAAGTGGATTGACAGCAACCAAATTAAGGGTTCATCACCCTGTACACCACAGGGAAAGATATCACAATCTTTACGGTGTAGATACACAGAAAATGGTTGAAGCAGTTTGTTTTTCCGGATCAATCAATGAAAGGAAAAAAAAAGAGTAGTTAGAAATAACACTAGTCAGTAAAAGCAGGGGTTCTTCAATAAAATTTTGCAACTTTTTAAGAAATGGTGCAAAAATGAGCTGGGAACGGTTGTCAGGAGTGTATCTAAAAAAAATGACACGAGTAAACAAGGCTGGTGGATACGAAAAAAATTTAGCATTAGGTTGAAAATAAAACAAAAATAAACAAATCGCAATTTGAAACAAAAAAAATAAAAAATATATTTAGACGTGAGTCGCCCGAGTTTCGAAAAACGAATTGCAAATTGGAACAGAGCTTTATTCGTCGAAATACGAATACGCCCAAGGGAAGAGATTATGCATTCTAAAAATACTCTAGGGCATAATTTATGAAAAATGTGAGACAGAAACGAGCGAGGATCAAGGTTAGAATCGGTGGAGGGGCTCAATTGACAGATGAGAATGAATGAAGGCTGAGCCGATTGACAACGGAACGATTTATCGTCAAAGGGTTCCGATTAATTTCCAAAACGTGGTAAACAAAAGTAAGATCACAAAATTCTGAGCGATTGGCAGATGAAATTCTCGGGGTGAATTTGTGTAAATAAGAGAAAAGTAGAAAAACTGAAAATGTCCCAATTATCTGCTATCTCGAGTTTGGAACTGATAAGGTTCCAGTCCTCTTCACAGTTGCAATAAAATATATTAAAAAAATTAAAAAATAAAATAAGCCTGATGTAAAACGGTACCTAAATTTTCAACGAGGCTGAGCATGACACCTCCGATGTGACTGTCGCCTTTGACACGGAGGGTCCTCTCCATCCCGAGGTCGGTGACGGAGATCCTCAAATTCCATGATCCGTCCCAGAGATTGTTCGACATGTTCTTCTCGAAAACCGGGCCTCTTTTGTTTAAGGAAGACGATTTCAGCTGGATTACCTGGCCACCGAATCTCCCCGAATAAACAACCGTTCACATATTAATCCGTGTCACGACGACCTATCCTAGGCGGACGTTTTCCACGGATGACATAACTGCCTGGTCGGAGCTTCGTCCAAATTTGAACGCGGCACAGGACTTGACGGAACGGTACGGACCACTCACCCCCTCGGACACTTGTTTGGAATGGCGAATAATTCTGTCCCACCGGAACGATCTTTTACGAAATTACGTAGGACGGCCTGAGTAGAACGGAGGCAAGCGAATACCTTAAAAGGTAAAGAGGACAACGAAGTCTGCCCAGGGTTACGCGCGTCAGGGATCTTCCCCTCGAGTTTCCTCCCACAAACCCCTTAATCCTAGAATCATTTCCACTTTCCACGATTTCTTACGAAATAATTCTTAATAACTGTAATAATTGTCCGAACGACTAAATTGCACAAACCCGTTGAGAAAAATCCCGTTGACCTCCTCCCTGACACTTTCTCGTAAAAGTTCAAAAAAGCACGGTGAATGTTACAAACCAAATAACACACTATTAATCTAAAAATGCAAATTTTTGTAAAGATTTAAGATGTCAACAAAAGTAAAAGTTTTACGGCTCAGCCGACTTTTTACGGGAGGGGCGCCTCATATCCGACGAGCTGTATTCAATGGGGCGCGCCTCCCAGTTTTATTTACGGAATATTCGATATTCCTCCATCACCCTCTACACATAATATTATTTAACTAATCTAACTATAGGGTACTCAATATTCCGCCATCGACTCTCTCACATTGCACAATCACGCTAATAAATACTTAATATGCGAAGTCATGAGGAGCGTTCAAGAATGGAGTAGTTTAGAAAAACACCTTTTTCATTTTTTTTGCTGCGTTTCGACCTTTATTCGGACCATCTTCAGGGCATAAAGTGTGGTACTATTCTTGTAGTACATCATATTGGTTGTTCTAAACTACCTCATTCTTGACTCTGTGTATGTATATATTTCTACATTGAACTTATAGTATTTCTAATTAAAATTTTTACTAAATATAATTCATCTAAATATGCACAAAATACTCTTATTTTTACTTACTTAATCAACATGTTTTTATGTAATTAATTTCTAATATTATTTATATAATATGTTAAGATATGTTATACTATTGTACAATGACAATTTAAAAATTTAAAATAATTATGATAAATGTAATTTTTTTTCTGTACGTGCATATGTATATTTCCATATTAAACTTACAGTATTTCTAATTAAAATTTTTACTGAATATAATTCACCTAAATATGCACAAAATACTCTTATTTTTACTTATTTAATCAACATATTTTTATATAATTGTTTTTTAATATTATTTATATAATATTTTAAGATATGTTATACTATTGTACAATGACAATTTAAAAATTTAAAATAATTATGATAAATGTGATTTTTTTATGTATATTTATATGAAACGTTTTTTTAACACACACTCAATACGCACTCACACAAATAAATATGTGGTGATTTAAATAGCCCGCTTTTTCTAATACCGATAACCTCCTAAAGGACATAAGCAATTGTTTATACAAAAGAGTATTATGTAAAGTTAATCGTGTAACTGTATCATGTTTTCAAAGTTAATAAAAGCCTACTTCAGGTTTACATCGTGAGTCCTTTGTGATATTCCTTTTCTATTACAAAATACTTTCATCTTTTATATTGTTTTATTTTTATATTGCATATGTCTATATTCAAACATTTTTTGTAAACTTTATTAATTCCATAAAATATATTATTATTATATTACTATGTTTATAAAGTAAATTTATTTTTAAGATATGTACATTTAAGGGGGCTTTAAGCTTTAAAATAAATAAAAATGAATACATTTCTTTAAATACAAATCGATCGAAATTTATCGGATGTGTTCCGATTATAAATGTTGTTATGTATCGACATGCACATGTTCATGTCACGTCAAAAGTGAAACCTCCTTTAACCGAACTTCTTCACCGACAGACTGACAGTTGTAAGCATCCAGCTGGAGTCAACCAAGATGAAAATGGGACGAGCCGTAATGCGGATGGAAGAAGGCATGCGTGGATAAAACCGGAAATAAATATGATCGACATTCGAGCCAATTTAATAAACGGTTCCGTCTGCATTCCGGGTGAAAACATAGTATGTTGCATTTCCTTCCGGAATAACAAAGACCCATCCGACTCAAGGTTTGCCAGCCGCTTGTCTTATTTACATTTTCTGGCGATTTATGCATGTGCTTGGTTTGCAGTTCAGTCGAGACTTTGGCGTGGGCCAGCGTCCAGATCCACTGCCTCTGCTCCACCAATTCGAAACTCAACGTCACTTCAAAAACTACCTCTGGCCTGGAGACAGCTTCAACTCTATCGGGTAATATACCTTTCTTATGTGTTTTTTAGTATAAGCCGTCACTCACGATTATACTGTTGTAATTAGTCAGTTCAACTTATATGCATGGCGTGTTGAAAATATTTTTAATTGTACCATATCATGATTACTGATACAAGTGCGTTTGAGCGGCTCTAAGACAACGGTCTGATCATGAGTCATCCTAACTGTCCTATCTGTTGCCTAATCATAGATTTACGTAAATGTTCGAGTGAGTTCCAATGCAATTTTGCATAAGGTGCACTAAACTTGGAGAAGTTCACATGGCAAAACTATTCTTTTGTTCAGGAATTTTTTTTTGCATAGTTAGTCCTAGAAAAACATCGTGTTATTATTTCAGCCATTATATTAAAAAACACGAGTTTCTAAAACATGAAACATCTAATGATGATGTGTCCACTTTTTCGGCAACAGTATCAAACTGGCTGTAGAGAAGTTTGTTGGGGCCCAAGCATAATCGTCAAAATTGGCAAAACAAAAATCAGAAGATGAAAATATAACCGTGTCAGATTTGTTGGATGAACTTGGATGTTTCGGGTGATAGAAAGAGGCAACAGCAGGGAATTCTGATTAAAACTTTGCCCCAGTAAGAAAGAATTGCAGGTCGACACTTCTAAGGAGTACTTGTCATTGACTGTCATTGCTATATTTATGTTTCCTGTTTCTTCATATCTCCAGTTATGTCTCCATTGAGCAGTTGCTCTGCATTTGAAGATATGGGTGGCTGTTTCTTCCTCCTCAATGCATAACCTATGATGGGGTCATCATTGAACATGTATAGGAATACGAGACTCGATTGGGAAGAAAATGATTACCCAGATATTGTTGCATTCTACAGAAAACATGAAATAATATCAGATGAGCATTATGTAGATATTCGTTGTGCTGTAATTAATAGCCTGGGAGTTTTTCTTAAATGACAACCTTTCAATTCGTTCGTTTTGTATGTTTTAAAATCTAATACCGATATTCAGCTGATCACAGAAGAGAGTTCTTGTGAAACTTATGCCGTTGAATATATTAATAAAATTAACAAAGGTATCAGCAATTTACAACGGCCAATAGTGACAATTGTGAATGAACATCCTGATTTTGACTTTGAAATCACTACAAAAATGAGTGTTGATATGTTAAATACCATTGAAATTTCAAGTCAAGAGGCTGCTTGGTATTTGTTACGTGAACTAATGTTGAAAAGCTCTTCCGCTATAGTGTACATTCCAACCGTATGGCCACTTGAAAAGCAAAGGGAAAAAAACATTGAAAGAATTCAACAATACGAACTGTAGTGATGACTTAACGGACATCTGGACAGAAAATTGGTTCAATAAATATGAAAAAAGATCAGAAGATTTAGAAAATGTTACTTTGGCATAATTCATTTTGCATTATACGTTGAATCACGGTGTTTACATATAGCAAAATTTGTATGGAATTATGTCGAGATTAAATAAATGAGCACGATCTGGTACAGGTTTCAGCAAATAGACATCCAGAAGCTGAATTGAATATCAATCTTAGAATTGCAACACTCAACACATTAGATGCAATTGCTAAAAAGCATGAAAATTTTGATAGATAGATATACTTTATTTACAAAATGAAAGAAAGTTAAAAATTAAAAACACAGTATTACTATGGCATGGTATGAAGACCGTCAGCCAGAGTTCGGACTACATTACTATTCTAAGAATATACATAATTATGTAATTATAAGAAAAGGAGAATTTACAATATCAACTTAAGAGGTTACAATTATTTACAGGATTTTCAAATTTCAAGATAGAAATGTGATAAACTGTGAAAATAATAAAAATGACACTTCAAAGAACCAAAGCAAGGATTCCAACTTACAAAGGGTCCCCCACTGGCAAACAGAATTCGCATTTAGAAGCCCTAAATAGAAATTATGTGTATTACCTGCGAGAGCAAAAAAGGAAACAAAATAAGTCGAACCGAAAATTAATTCCTTACATTCCAATAAGTTCATATCTGTAAAACCAAGCTTTCCAAGCAAAATCAACAAGACCCCGGCAATCCGAGCCATTCAGAAGGGCTATAAGCTCTTCCCTTGTCAGAAAACCCTTACCCACATACAGAAACCTCAATTCGTTAAGGACCGAGCATCTAGCGAGAAAATGAAATGCAGCCTCACGATCACCTAAGTTGCATAGAAAGCAGGAGTACCCCCAACCCAAGGCCTGAAATTCAGGAACAACAACTCCCCTCGAATTTTAAACCACCAGCGGAAAAAAGAGAACGGAGCACCATTTACTGGAGCAGAAAAACCATTGCAAGGAGTTAGGGAATGATCCAACTCCTTGTAGAGTTGGAATCTATTTGAATCCACGGCACGAGAAATACAACTCTCCCAATGACGAGCCCCCATAATATGAAAAAGATTGGAAAACATTTCAGACCACGCTGCAGAATTATCCAAAGAGAACCGAGCCACATTATAGCTCTCCGCAAGAGAATTCCAGGATTTGAACCAGGATATGTTACCCTTAATAACTTCAAGTGATGTGATTTTTGTCAGGCGAGAATCAGGAGCTTGAAGCGATTTCAAAATAAACTTAAAATGTAACCTTAAAGAATAAACAAACAACAGTTCTAATGCGAAAAGCAAATGAAAAACTTGAAGATCTATCGATGCATGTAATTTAAACAACTCCAGATCCTTTGAATCATTCTAACCTGTACAATAGGACATAATTTAAGTATTTAAAAGTTGATACGCTAGTCAAAGAAAAAAAAAACATGTATATACTAACCTTATGCTCGTTAAATTTGATTTTGTTTTTTAGATACATGCTTCATTCCGTATAAAGGAGATGTCCATGGTCAAATTGTATTATCGACCAAGCCTAAAATTTTGTTTTGTGATCTTCAGTTGATGCCTGGATTAAGTAAATCATGTAAGTGATTGTTTAGCTGTTGTCATTTCGCTAATGAATTTCAGATTTTTCATACATACAACTTGATTAGTACAAATATAGATTTCATTGATAACAACAGCAATTGATTTCACAATTAAATCTCCCTTTATTTATTTTTAAAACCTTTTACAACATATTATGAAATCAATGTAAATTCTAGTCGTATACACTGAAGTTTTACCACCAGAAGCACCCCCATCTTACCGTGGAAAGTTAGTTAAGTATTCTTACAAGATCAGTATTGGTGCACAGCGAGTTAATTCCCCGACAAAATTATTACGACTACCGTTAAGAGTTTTGGCAATAGCAGGTAAGACGAAAGGTAGGTTTGTTTTTGTGTTGGAAATTCACAATTATTTATTTTTACCAGGTCTTCCCGACTACAGCATATGTGAAGATAGTGAAGATTTATCCCCGAATAATCCTTTTCTAGAAACTTACAATAAAGAATATGAACTAATTCCAGTACTCCAGCTTGTGGAGGTAAAACATTTTTGCACGAATTTTTAAGCGATAAATAATTGTATTGCCATTTATTGCAGAATATAACGGCAAGAAGAAATCCAAATTTTTATAATATCACTAATACCAAAGGTAAAGTAGGAAGGTTTTGCCTTTTCAAACAGGCGTACAGACTAGGAGAAGATATTGTCGGGACGTTTGATTTCACAAAATCCACAGTGCCATGTTTGCAGGTATGTTGCGAATTCATAAGGTGATTCCTTGTGCTAATTATTTATTGTATCGTGTATTTTCAGCTTACTGTCACCTTACAGTGTGAAGAGCATATAGTGGGTGAAGCCAAATCTGTAACTGGACCTGAAATAGCTACGACTTCCTATAGTAAACACCACGAGATCTGCCTACATTTAACTCATTGCCTTCTAAATTTGCCAATACCACTACACGCCACACCTGCTTTTGCTACTGACTTGTGTATGTACGCTTTGCCCTTTATTCATCTGTATATAAGACATTTTCTTGTACTTTACAACTTTTTTAGTGGAACTTACGTGGAAGTTGCATTTTGAATTTGTCACCGGCCATCCTGGGGAAACCTCTATTCATTTGGATAAACAAACATGGCAAGCACCTGATTCTCTCAATATTGAAACAATGGTTTGGGATTTACCTATTCAGATATATCCGACTGTCCCAACACCTGAACCTAATTCTCAAATGCAATATTATTTAACTTTGTAATACTATAATTTAAAATTTTCCATGTAATAATAAAACGTTTAAAATATTTATAGTTGTAATTATTTATTAAATATTTTATTACTGTTACAGTGTTTTTGTGCTGAACTTTCATATAGAACTTGTGCGTATCATTTATAAAGCATCATTATCAATCTTTTGCATTGGAAGTTCGTTTAGTTCTTTTTGGTTTTTCCATTTGATGCTTCATTATGTTTTCTCCCAACAATGCAGCACCTGAAATAGTTTGTTCATTACCAATGACATATTCATAATTCTGTAATGAAATGTTGATGATAACATACCCGCCATTATATAGCCGACTATCAGGACATAAAATGCACCCTGAAGTGTTTTCATACTCATTGCTTTTAATCTTGTATCGTTTTCCTTTTGCACTTTACCTTCACCGACTTCGGTCTGTTTTTTTGGAGCTTTGCTTGGCTGTTTCTCTTTCAGCTTTTGATACTCGTCCTCGGTTATTTTTGTAAGGACTCCTGCTTCAAATAATCTCATGAGGCTGGTGGCAAATACGACAGAAACTGAGTCAAACAACACTTAGAAAAAAAAAAATTTATACGTCAAAATAATTTACATTTCATTAAAATTATGTATAAAAGGGCATCCGATCTGGAGAGCAATAGCTGAATATCTGGTAAAAAGTTTCTCACTCAGGTGGAAATAATGAACGCCTAAAAAACAAAAATAAAATCATTTCTAATTACAATATGAATTATATGAACATCATACATAATTTAATGTATTGCCATTATTTCGTTTGTGTTAATTTCTAACATATTTTATTACTTCTAAATATAATTGAAAATAATAAATAAACAGTGGAATAAATTACTGGATAAATTTTGGACAAAATATAATTTTTTTTCTTTCTTCTTTATTAACAGAAATTAAATGTACCAAATCGCCTTGTATCATAAAAGAATGTTTCTCTGCCACCTATTAATGCGAAATTCTTTTCCTTTTTGACAATTTTCATTCCGTCCTCTGTTGAATCTAGAAGATATTCCAACTGTCCTTTCATTTTGTCCCATATACTTTTGTAAAGCCCTGTGCCATTCTGAAATTTGAAGTTCAGCCATATTTGAAATGCTAAATTTTATAAATTATGTGCGAAAATATTTGCTAGACCCAGTTGTAATATAATGCTGCTTTTTAGTTTTAAGTTCAGAAAATTTGTCGAGGAATAAAGTTTCTATATAAAGTGCTAAAAATATCGAAAATATTCTTACGAATAATCTAGATTCAGTATTGCCAAGTAAATTTAAAAAAATATGTCTGAAAAGCTTTTGACCTATTTTAAGGTCCATCATCTGGGCAAAACAATCTTAAAGATGTGTACAAAATGTTAAGTAATTTTTTAATAAATGGTTTCAAATTTTTTTGAGCACAGACTGAGTTGCGACATTGCCAATGTCTGTCTCCTAAACTTAATTATGTCAATTTGTAGACGTATTTAAGATAATTTTGCCCTTAAAGACCTTAAAATAGGAAGAAAGCTTGGGTGATAACAATTTAAAAAAAAAAATCATCAACTTGACAATACCAAGATTGAGATTATTTACGACAAATAACAAGATAGGCAGTTTCCCTTCTTTTATAAACAATAATATCATTTTGTAGTTTGGTCGTTTCTGACTATTCATCATCACCCCGAGAATCTCAAAATATAATCTCATTTGTGTAATCACTTCAAGTCAATAGAAAGGGATCAGAATTTAAAATTGGAAGTAAGAAACATTGTGTTAAATATTTGATCTGTTATATATTAGTAATAATAATATAATGATATGATAGTCAATAAAATCTGATGAGTCAACAAAATATTGCATTTGACTTAAGTAACTTGGGTTTTTCGTCAAATATTACAACATTTTAAAATCTCTATTTTGAGAAGCAGCAACATGTGTCAGGGAGCGTATAGAAGTATATAGGGCGAATAGTTTAAAGTACAAAGTTGTGTGAGACAAGGTTGCTTATTGAGCCCTATTCTTTTTGCCCTTACATTTTACCCCTACTTCTTTTATATCTTGTTTGATATAACTTACTTCTAAAATTGCATGTGAAGCGCTGTGTCTTTCCGCTAAAAGTTGGTATCCCTTAAATGCCATAGCTTTATCTAGTTGTTCCAAAGTGGTAATTGGCTTTTCTACAAGAAAAGAATCATGGAAAATTACAATGGCTCTTTATTTCAATTAAAAAGAAAAACTTTACTATTAAAGTAGTGAAATATTTGTGTTGTGAAACGATATCATCATTCCTGATCATCCTGGTCTGTCTATTTTTTCCAGTTTGATAGATGGAAAGATTGAAAGAAGAGCAGCAAGAATAAGCAAGGAGGCTAGCATAATCGAGTAAAATCAAACTACAGTAAATATTTGAAGAAAAATGCTTATTACGATAGTACTTATAGTCAGGTTGAAGAATAAGTAGCCTCCAGCAATTTATTTATTAACTCTAAGCACTCAACAGCTATCATATTTTATTTCAACAAGCCCAAAAATCATAGATTTATTTTATATGTTTGTCAAAGCTCATAGAGTTCAATGCTTTAAAGATGAGAAGCAGTAATGACTTTTAATTGCACGAACAAATCCATGAAATATTAATGTTTAAGAACATTTTTTTGTTAAACTCTATAATTCTCTTGTATAACTTTATTGTACCTGATCATGCTGGTTTACCTATTCTTGTTGGATCGTCCCCATTTCCTGTCTCTTTCTCTAACAAAATAAACTCCTTCTAATAACAGAAGGGAAAAGAGGTAAGCAAAACACGCAAACCACTGAAGATAAGAAAATGCATTAGACGAGAGAGAGAGTGAGAGAGAAAGAAGTGAGACCTGAGGAACCTGATCAGGTTAAAAGTTAAAATCATCTCACAAACATCACAATGTTTCACAATTTCCTCATGTTTTTATTTTTTAAAAATCCACATTGTAATGTTTACTTACCCCTAGCAGGTCGAGCGAACATCGAGGTTAAATTAGCTGAATACATGTCACCAATTACATAAGTTGATACCAAATACATTGTGGCAATTAAAATTCTGACTCGGTCTACTTTGAAACAATCAGTGATACCTAAATACAATGTACATTTAGTAATAGATAAATAAAAGTTACATCGTTGGAGAAACACACTTTGTCGGAGGAAAATCGATGTTGTTATCCATATACAATCCCATAGCTTACTTATACTGGTTATTTTCCATTCTGTGGATGCCAAAATCAGCATGTATAGAAAGGGTCCAGAAATAAAAATAGTAACAATGACTGCAGGCCATACCTTTGTATACATACATTATTATTTTATTTTTTTAAAACAAATTTATTATAAAATAAAAAGTCAGTAATTCATAATAAATGTAAATATGTACCTGCCATTGGAATGGTCTTATCAAGGCCAAAGCTTCGTTTAATCTACCAGGTGCATGCGTTAAAAAAGCTTCATTATCAGCTAAGGTTAGAAAAGAAAATTCAACCACTTGGCTTCTTTCGTATGTAACTGTTAAATCACCGATGAACATTTCTACTTCCTGAAATATAACAAGGCTTACTCATGGAAACAATCACCCAATGATCTATTTAATTTTAGATTTAAAACTACCCACTTTTTGCCAAATTAGGCCAAGCACACCTTGCATTGTACCATTAATGATGGCAGAACCTTGACTTCTATCAGGCGGATCAAAATAATCATATCTAAAAAGAAAATAATAATAATAATTAAAATGTAGATTCCCCGACATGAAGGTAAAGAAGGAAATGAACTTGCTGACCAACTACCCAAAATAGGTGCAGCCCTCTCACCGATGGGGCCAGAACCACAGTTAGGTACTTCAGAGTGTGTGCTTAAGTTGGAACTAGAATGGCTTGAGAAAGAAAAACTCAAGCACTGGGCAAAGCACCAGGTTTGAGGCAAGCTGATTTTTTTTTTTTTTAACGTGGGCATTTCAACTTCAAAGTTTTTTTTAGTAAGACCCCCCCCAAGTAATCAGCTAAGCAATAGAAATTTAAGCACACAAAACGTATTTAGATCTGATAATAGACCTCCAATTTTTCAGATGTCATTGATATAAAAGTTTTATACCACAGGACATTGTTTGTACAGGACTAATTGTGCATTATCAGGGACCATATTTCGTATGCTGGAGCTGCTGAATAAAACAAGAAATATTGCTTATCCCTTCAATGATCCCATTGCCATTTTTAAATCTTGCAGCCCTGGATCAAAGAGTATAAAGCCATTTTTTCGATTGTTGTTTTCTCTATCTTGTTTTTATACTTTGCACTTTTATTTTGCCTTATCCTTACATATAGTTTATCTATTTTCGTATGTATTTATTGTAGTTTTGACTGTATAAATACATGGACAAATGTCTGTAGAACTATAATATTAAATAAATAAATAAATTACATTTTAAAAAGGTTAAAGGCACTGAACTGACTAGAAATTTATTTGCATCCAACTTTATAAGTCAAACGTAGTGTACTTACTCAAAGTTCAGTTTAGACGAGAGTAGTCTTAACAGTTTGTCATCTCTTCCACCTATTACTTCAATAGTGTCATTGTTATAAGTAACAAAGTTCCAAGGCGGCTTCTACACAAATAAGAAAAAAATATATTATTGGCATATCAACAGATAAACATGATAAATTTAATTTAAATTACAATAAAATTCAATCAATTTATATAATTAATTTGACATAAGGTTCTTTATTAGAAAGTCACCTAAAATAAACAAATTTTACAAAGCTGATCCATCATCAAACTACTTTTTACATTTGGCTTAATATATCACAATTAATTAAGGTTTTTAGTTGAGATAAAAAGTCAATGGCACGAGCGGGATTCAAACCCACGATCTTCGGCTAGATACGCCGCTGCTCTACCACTTGAGCTATTGTGACCTCGATCCACTCGGACACCAACTTCCCATCTCAACCCCACCTTTTGAGTTTTCCCTCCTTTTTGCCATGGATTAAAATGATGTATACTTCACTAAAGCTCTCCGTGGCCATTTCATTTGTCGCCGAGAATCCAATCCGATTACACGACATTTGAAAAATGGCAAAAAGGTGGGAAAACTCAAAAGGTGGGGTTGAGATGGGAAGTTGGTGTCCGAGTGGATCGAGGTCACGATAGCTCAAGTGGTAGAGCAGCGGCGTATCTAGCTGAAGATCGTGGGTTCGAATCCCACTCGTGCCATTGACTTTTTTATCTCAACTAAAAACCTTAATTAATTGTGATATATTAATTGGTCAAGCGGACCACGAAATTAGTGAATTTGGATTAATGTTTAGAGGTTACAGATTTTTTTTTTTTTAACTCACGTGTAAAACAGGAATATTGAATACTCTTCCTTTGAAGTTTTTATACACTTTTGAAGCTTTTGGTAGAAGAGGTTGTTGGAATAAACCATAATTTTCTGTCCACCAATTTACCAAGTCCAGAGTGTTTTTACCATCTGGCCGTGCTTGGCTATAACCTAACTTAAATCTAAAATATTCAAGTAGTATTATTTTTAATTATTAAAAAATATACTCATTTTTTAATTATACTTACAGCCCATATCTAGGACTTGTAATGACACAAATGCGCATTGCTTCTTGTATGTTAATAGAAAATTTATAGCTTATTTTTTTACCTTTCCAAAAGAATAGAAATATAACATTGCGTCTTGCTAGATTTTCAGATGATATCTGTTTAAAAAAATTGATAATAATAAAAAAGTTATGAGCATAATAATAAGTAGAGCCCGGATTTGTATGCAGTGTTGTTTTTGCTAACACTTACGACCATGGATGATACGTGAATCATACCTCTGTGGTGAAGTTCATTCTTCAACGGTCATCTACTCAACATTACTAAGAAAAATAAAAAATAAACTAGGCTGCTAAGAACATGAAAAGAAAAAAACAAGAGCCTAAAATTTGATTAAGATCAAGAAAACTTTCCAGGAACAAAACTTAAAACAAACCCCACAATAGAATTTCTTTCAAAAACTTCTCGGTGCAGTTTTTTTGCCTCTCCTGAAAAAAGTAATTTTTCTGAAGTAATCGATTCGAATCACAAAAATAGACAGTGTCAAGTCCTCTTTCATATTTTCAACCTAATAAACGTAAAAAACTGTCGAATGAATGTGGGATCTCCAACTTCTAAAATAAGAGACTGGATGTTTCTTTTCAAAATAAAATATAATTTAGTTAAATCCCAACAATGCAGTAATTATTTTACATAGGAAATTAAAAAACTCCTTGATAAAAATACCAGATTGAATTGGGGTAAATTAATGAAATCTTAAATGGAAACGATTAAGTTGATATAAAGGGAACCGACAATCTAGTTATTTTAAGTTCCTACAAGTATGCTTACAAGTATGCTTCACCTCTGTTGAAATTGGAAACATATATACAATTTTTCATGCCATTAACACTGTACTTTAACTATACTACTTCGAAATGTTTATCATTGTAAATTTTAATTCAGATCATGAAATTAATTAAAGTTAATTATTAATTTTGTATAATATTTTAAATTTTAGGATTTTTGTGTGACTGAACTTTCAAAATAAAATATCTAGTTTAAAAAATTAGTTAAATTATTTTTTAGTGCATAAAATATTGCATGCTTTTTGTTTTTTAATGCATATTATATGGCACATTTGAGTATTTTTTGCACATAAATCCAGGCGAAATAGTAAAGATCTAAAAGAGATATACAGTTCTACTAACCATCTGTAAAATATCTTCTGCGACTGATTTTTTTGCAAATATGAAATACTCTGCACTCGTATAACCATCCATTCTCATTTTCATGTCATCTAAGAGCTAAAATGAATAGAATATTTTGTAACAAATTGAAGTCAATTTTAAAAATTGTAGGATTGAAATAATAAACAAATCAGTAATACTTAATGTCTCTGACTGTCTCTCTCTTAATTATTCTTTTTTTCTTTCTTAATTATGTACCTACCTTATACCTGTAGGTATAATTTGTACCTCATCTTTCTTTGTACATATCAAGAGCAGTCAATAGATGTCTTTATAGATTCCCTACAGGGATCAACCTTACTCAATTATTGACATACAGACTTACTTTTGGGCCAAACGCTTTCTGGCAGAGGGAGAAAAGGTGCTTGATGGGTACCACTTAATTTAAAGATGTCATTACTTAGTTACATATAGAGAAAGAGCGTAGGAATGCCACCTGATATGAGAATCGTGCTTGAGAACTGCCATGAATATTTGGATCATTAAAATTTTGGAAGGAAAGAAACAAAGAATGCATCTAAGGAGGCAAGAAAAAACTGAGTTCTGTCAGGATTCTTGACAGGACACCACAGATTGAATGGGCATCTGAAGAAGATTGTATAACTCGACACGGTATGTACAGATTCTGCAAAGAAGCAGAGTAGACACCAACATACTTACTAACAAACTGTGGTGACACATTTGCCTGCAGGAGGAAGTGTTTTGGTATGTGCAACCGTAGAAGAAATTCAACCAGTGAAACTGGGCCTACAAATCAAGTTCCTTGATGAACTAGAACTCACTGGTGTGCTGTACTTAAAGCACACCAGTGAGTTCTAGTTACATCTACATCTTAGATCATTAATAGCAATAGTTAAGATAGAGTGAGTATTTCAACTAAGTATAAAGTGAATGTATTTATTGGCGTGAATGTATAATGGAAGAAATATTGAGTACCCCATCAACCCTTAGGTTAGTTGTATTATAACATGCGTAAAGGGTGATGGAATAATATCGACTATTATACCACCCTATTTGAGTGAATGATATACAAATAGGATTAATGAGTGAGAGTGTCTAGATTTAAAAACTGCATTCTTTGGGGGGTCAAAATGATTTATTTTTTGACAGCTCCTTCTCACAGCCTAACTCAATGGCAGGCCGGATAAAACTACCAATACCAAGACTGCCCTTACTACGAGAAGTCATAAGCTCAATTCTGTACATATGTGTATGTGCAAAGTTGAGCTTATATAAATCCATCTTTCTCTTTCAATCATTGTAATAAACAGTAAGTAATTCAGTCCAATAAATTCAACATACCTTGTTTAAATATGAGGCTTCTTGTTTTGGATTATCTAATTGATAAACAACAGCTTTCAATCCAGAATTGAACAAAGATATAATAAAATCATTAATAAAATCTTCATCTAAAATGGCAAAATATCTGTCTGTATTGAAATTTATAATGACCATTGATGGTAATATGTAAATATATTTTTATGAAATGTATTGGATCTTACCATAGTCATAATCAAATACAAGAGACAGTTCTTTTGTAGGTAAAGCTGCTGCCATGTCCTTGATGCATTTAATTAACATGAGGTTCTTATGCGCAGTCTTGCTCTCTGCAATATATTCAATAAATTTTTATATTGGAAAAAAGTACATCTACAAATTAGGTTGTCATAAATTAACACTTGATGGTTAAATTAAGGAATTTCCTGTTTCAGTTCAGATTTTGTAGATTAAATGAAAAGCATATAATATAGTAATATACAGCATCATAGTCCATTATTTTTGTAAATATACACTGTTCAATTTGTATAATTTGTTGTACAAACGATTTTTGAATTTGGTAGTCGAGTTTCTTTGCATACTTGGCCTATTACTATTTGTCACATATTTACAAAAATGCATTTAAAATTTTAATAAAATTAATTGAATGATTTTTTATAAAAGTGCACATATATGGAGGGTTTTTTCCTCCAAATAGATAATGTTGGTCATGCCTGCCCTCAAGAAATTCATGAGAATATTCTTTGTTCTCACTTTTCAGCACTTTTGTAGAATATACTACTGTTTTAGAGCAGGCAAACTACGTTGGTCATTGCCAGCCTTCTTTCTTAGCTTTGTATTTCTTTTCTTAACTTTCTCGCTTTTTAAACCTACTAATTTCTTTTACTGTTTCTCCAGCCAAATTGTGTTTTATGATATAACAGTGACAAACTATATTTTCTTTATCCTATTGCTAGCCTTTCTGTACCTCAGGGCCTTGTCAATTGTGAATAAAATAACACAAATATAAGGAAACAAGGTAAAAACATAATAGTCTGGTGAGCATTCACATTACCCCAGAGTATCTAATATTCCTGGGGGTAATTGGGGCTGGCTCTTCCATTCACACTAATAAATTCTCACTATCCCAGAGTATTTGATATTCCTCGAGGTAATTGGAATATAAGCCACTCCATTCACACAAATATATGCATTCATTCCAATAAATAACACATAACATACAATACAAAGATCTGTATTCAATTAAAAATATTTATGGCACTAAGATATTGGATTTGCGACCCGAGCCTCTGCTGCCATGCCTTAAGGTAGCGCATAGGTTATGTGAGAAGTCATATTTCTTTCTTTGCAAACTTGCTTCTTTCCAGTCTTTCATAATGTGCTCTACAGTGATAAGCTCTCCACACAATGGACACCTACATGGTCTCACCCCATTAAAAGGTGTCCATGTGTAATCTTGTTATGACCTATGCACAACCTGGTAAGCATGACCTTTTCCTTTCTTGACCCAGCCTCTGCAGGCCAGGGACCCATGTCTTTTTTTTACATTTGTATAATTTAGATGTGTGTCTTTCTTGAACTATTAATGCTTTACTTTGAAAAATGTATTTTTTGAAAAGGATATTTAGTGAATTTAGTATTTTTTCCACAAATATTCCTTTTGATCATCACATTAACATTGCCATAAATGTAAAAACATTTACAAAGATTTTGTTTTATTTACTTTTTTCAAAGAAAACAATTTATTAAATTGCATCTTGACTGGGTTTTAACCCAGGTTGAATGTTTTTGTACTTTTTTCTGCAATGTTTAAGTACAGACAAGAGATATACCACAGCCATCAAATATTTATAATCAGTAGCAGCTCATCTTTCTCCAAAAGAAATCATAGCAGCAATTAATATAATGAATTTATTTTCAGGACATTTCAAAGCAATCCATTTCCATACCTTGACCGTTATTTCACGACCTAACGTATAAATATAATTGTTGAATAAAATACATTTATACACAAATACATACCACATATCATTAGGAATAAAGCCACTACAAAAATTGTTTTGAGTGAAGACATTTCTGAAGCAGTAAAGCCAACAAAGCAACAATGAAACAGTGGCCAGAAAGATAGAATGATGAGTGTCGGATGTATACATGCAAAGGGCAAATATGTTAACCTTTATAAATAGTTTAACATTTCTTTAACGATTCAGAAATGCCTCAATACATTTTTCCCGATTGATTTTCTTTTCCAGGCTATTTTTAATTTTTTAACAACGGAGATCGAAAGGTCATAACGATAGCAGAACATGAGTTACAAATTAATACTTTTAGTCAATTATATTTTTATGGGGTTTTTGAGATCGACAAACTTGATAATTTCAGATTATTTTGGTCTGCCTATAGACCCGCATCGAATTACGCTCTGAATTATATTATACATACACCTATTTATCTTATATTACATAAAGTCTATCTATGTATCTTCTAATAGACAAAAAATCACTCAAATTCACACTTCAGTGTTTTTGATCATCATCAATAAATTCTCCATTCACAAAATAAATTGCACCGCAGACGGACATTCATAAATTTCATGATTTTCTTTAACAAGGACTTTTTTAGGCAGGATACACTCTTTTTGAGAGGTGGTCAAAATAAACAAAACTTTTATATCCTCAGGGCAAATTTATGAAAAAAATAAAAACTCTGGAGTCCACATAGAGTAGCTGTTAAAAGTCCTTAGTTGTGAANATTCATTATTGTTTTTGGTTGATTTTTTTTTATTAGTATTTTTTTAATTGTTAAAGTTCTAAATGGTTTTTTATTACTAATTGTTATATTATTTTATTATAATGGTTATACAGTTTTCACAATTAAGGACTTTTAACTGTGAGACTCTAGATTTTATAGATATTTATTTAAATAAATTTGCCCTGTGGAAGGCAAAATACATGCCGAAAGCTTGGCAAACTTATAAGTTTTATTCATTGGACCACATTTTTGATGTACATCTAGAATTACAACTGCTGGTTGACAACTACACACTTTTTGATTTCACTTTAACACCAAATATACTCTGTTTAAGCGAATACGCTGCTTCATTGCTTCCATGCCCTACAACTTTTTTACTACTTTTCTGGTGGAATTTGAAAAGAAATTTATGAAGTCTCTCATTGAGTCCTGTTTTTAGGAGAAGGAGAAGGAACTGTTTGTTTTAGCCTTACAAGGCACCAAAATATACAAACATACACGAACAATATATAAATTTTATTTTAAAAATATTTCCTTGTCGCTCTTAACACTGAGAATTCTTCTGAAATATAACGCTTCGGTAGTTGAGTATGAATAAAAACCATATCATATTTGCTAAAACAAAACCATAAATAAACCCAGTGGGCATTACCGGAAAAAAATCCATTTTTTCCTTTTTTTTTTGTAATTGGCACTTATTTAACTGAGTAATCTCAGTGAATGAATTAAGGAATTAAATAACAAATTAATTCTAAATATAAACATATAATTCCAACAATTTTTATATTAAGATGAGCTCAAAAACAAAGAGAAGATAATTTTTGTACAATTCGTACAAACTGTCTTTAACATCCCATAAATATAATCCAATGTATATTATATACACTTTACAAAGAATAACATTGACATTTACATTATATACACTTATTGTCAAAAAATAATGTTGATCGTTAACTGGTGTACATTTTATGAAAATGCCGCTGTGTTTGTTTTAAAGTCAGATGTTAAAGTGTTAGTGTCATCCATTTACAATTTGTTTATTTAGTAATTATTTTAATAATTAAAAACACTAAAATGTCTTATGTATTAAAAGAAATTATGTTTATGATGTGTTGGCACAAATGAGTGTTACACAAGTAGTTGAAATTTTATTTAAGTTGGACGTACGTTCTAAATAATAATTAAAGTATATATATTTCAATTAATATAGGATTTTACATGGTAAACATATTTAAGATGCTATAAATATACGCAAAATGGTTAACTAGTTTTTATTTTATTTTACAACATTTAAACTTACAGGCTAAATGAAACGAACAAAAATATGTACAATAATGTGCCGTTTACATTTGGAATTCAACATTTGAACAGAATTTTTATTTAAAGAAAAATATTAGTAAACTATTTCAAATCTGATCCAAGTGAGGCATAGCCTTATTGTAATACAAAGTTTCTGTTTTCAAATTGATCTTAACCCAAATTTTAAACGGACTAGAAATAAACCATAACTTTGCAATAATTTATCACAATTCCGGGAAACAAAATATTTAGGTAATTGATTGTGATCACAATACTGTAATTTCAATATAAATATAAAAGCCATAATTTGACAATATAATGCACATCTTTATAAAAGCTTGTTTAGATTTTTTTTTTGTTATAAGTAGGATATTAATATTACACAAAATAACTGAAGCATATTATTTTTGAATCGTAAGAGGAGAAATTAAAATATATTTGAGCAAATAACCGCAATAACTATCTTTTTTGTTTACAAAAATTTGGCATTTATCTGCTCTTAGTCATAGTTTAAGACGAAATCATAATTATGAATTCAAACAAAAGTTCGTTAAATTTAGGAAGAGACAAGTTATAAAAATGAAACTAGTTTCAAAACAGGAGTATTTTTTCTACAAGCATGTGCATTATTTGTTGACAATGCATAAGTACTAATACAAATAAGTAATAATAAAAAATGTTCAAATATCACATTTCATCCAATAGTATTTATTTATGGTAACCAAAATTCAATTTACAATTTGCAAAGTAAACCGTTATATTCTGTAATTTATTATTTAAGCACAGGCTAAATTAACAATAATTAGTGTTTTTTTAAATGAAGCGATAAATGTTTTGAATATAAAGCAATTTATAACACATATCTCCAATTGACATCAACAAGTACCGCCCTTTTAACAAATTTGTGTTAAAACTAGGCAAAATAATACTGCTAAATTGACTTTTCATGAACTAAAGATTGTAATAACAAATACAACAAATTGAACATAATAGAGCGGTACAAATGAATGAAATGTAAAAGTTAAATAAAAACAACGTCTGCCTTAATATTCAATAAATGAATTTCACACGTATTATTATGAAGATTACTCAAAATTATAAAAATATTCAATTTATATCCTCAAATTCTTAAAGAAGTGAATGACTAATTGCATAGCACCATTATTGGTAACGTTTCTATATTAGTAGTACAAAATAATGGAAACACACCAACTTCAAACACTCATTTTAGTGAATAAATTTCCATTGTTCATTCAAATTGTAATAATTCAAAATCCTGGTAAAAAAGGCCGTCTTTTGTAATATATAACAGAAGAATGTTTATAATGTACGCTTGAATACAAATCAAAATATGTGGTAACACATTTAAATTATACTCTTTGATATAAATTAAAATGTGCACCTATTTGTAAGAAATAAACTCTAATCAATAAACTAATGACAGATTGTTAATTTTACACAGTTTAATAAATAATAATAACCTAGTGTTTAATGCAATAATTATTTTTTAAACTGGGTAAATAATATAATGCACTGAGTTTACCATCATACCAGTCTTAGACTCCTTGGTAGATATGGTATTTTTAAAGGCACACATTTTTTATTTGTATTTTTTATTTTTACGTTTTTTATCAACTATATTTACAAAAGATTGAAGAACAAATTTTAATAATTGAGCATGATAACACGAATTAAGCAAGCGTTTTAAGTACACTTTCAGTTGGAAAGAAAATTTAATTAGTTTTATTTTTTTGACATTGTCGTTCTATCTGATGTGATCAATTTTAATGAGAATTTCACTTGAGAATATAAACAAAAATCTATTGCAACAGAACAAAAATAAAAATAAGGGACTACAAGTAAAATTGTTTTGCAGCAGCTAATTCACAACCACAATTACAATATATAATACTTCTTTAAGTAATACACTGTTGTAAATAATCATCACTTGTAATTTTAAAAATTAAAAGTTTATAAGGTAATATATTGTCATAACAATACTGTTTATAAAATTCTAATTTTAAATTGGTCAAAAATAATGGAAAGCTAATGGCAGAGGCTCTTAAGGATTGGTTTTAATATATTATTATCCTTTTCAATCTACAATTTTTTAAAATTAATTATCTATTAACCATTTATTAATAAATAAATATTTAACAAGGTTAAACATAAAATTATAACTTTATCAATACAATTTCAAAATTACAATGTGCTACTAAACCAGAAACAAGGGAATTAACAACTTAGGAAACACCGTTTTATTCCTTGTTTAACATAAAATTTTAATTTTTTTATCTAAAAAGACACACAATTATCATTAAAATTGTTATTTATTTAATCAGTGAGGATAAAAAAAAACTTTCTTTTCTATTGTGTTATTGTTTTTAAGATATACTTGTATGCCAGATACTAGCAATGAAGTGTAGGGTAGATTTTTAGGGAAAAAAATTTAAGTTGCTCCAGGCCATGAACTCTCACAAAGGTTCCATCTTTTTAAATGACAAAAAAACTATACTTATAATCCCGCTTGAAAGATTGCTCCGCCCTACGGTTTTTCATATCAATAGATGAGATGAAAAGAACGCGAGGACCAGAAAACAAGAGAACAGGCAATGAACTGTCAATGCAGAAAAAGTTCAAGCAAATAGTAAAATGTCTTTTAGAAATTACGCCGAAGATAATAAATAAGTAGGGAGTGAGTCTACTTTTAATTTTATTGTACCCAGCTGCACCAAACACAATGAATGTTAAAATTACCGCTGTGATTGATGATAAGTGATGGCAAACAGCAAAGTGAAAGCTGATCAATTTTTGATCTCAAAGAAAGAACCATTTAGGAAATGGTAATGACAAGATTGCTTGAATTGGTTCGACAGGATTAAAAACATGATTTTTACTTTTTATAGTAACCACAGAGAACTTTCCTAGGTTTAGGACAGTCCAAATTAAAATTGTCTTGTTTTGTAAGGACATTCACTTTAAAGCTTCCATAACCTCAAAGAGAAAGCCTCTGCTAAGTAATTTGCTTGACTGTAAAGAAAGCTTGTTTGAGACATCAACAGGAAGGTCATTTTAAACCTATTCCTCTTTAATATATTTATTTTAATAACTTCTGAATTAAAGTTTTTATTGGTGCAATCTAGTGTTCATTCCAGTAGGTAGTTTATTCCTTTTCTTTTGATTTTTTTCCCCCAAGTTATATTTCTGACTGTTGTTTTTACTGGAATTTAGTGAAAGTTGGACTTGAAAGTGGTAACCAACAAGGTTTCAAATAACTGTTGCATATTACCATGTCATAATTAAAGTTAATAAAAATTAATGAAATTTAACATTTTTAATTTCTAAATAAATTTAAAATTGTTATAGAAAATATCAACCATGTGTAGGAAATAACATTCCAGGTACTAAGACAAACTAAAATTATTAATTTATTTTTATAACAAACAGCCACAGTGTGGTCTGATTTTAGCAATTAAGTTTAGGACCTAAGCCCCACAAGTGGAGGAAAATTATGTTTACTCTTTCAAATACTGATTGAGTAATTATTGCATATTATTTTTAAAAAAATGAAATTATGAACTATGCAATAATTTCAACAAAGATGGCTATTTCATAATTATATCAATATAATGGAATAATAATTAATGCCCAGTTTACATTTCAAAGAGGAGAATGATGGAGAACAAATGACACCATCCAAACCCACAAAGTTGGTAAATTACTATCAAATAACACTAAATTAAACAATAGTCACCTAATTCTAGATGTAGTGAACTATATGGTGTAATATAAATAAAAGAACAAAAATCGGACAAATGCCACTAAATAAGAACTGAAGCAGCTCATAAATACTTTCAATTCACTCCAATATTATTATATTTAATAATGATCATAGTCCATTCTCAATACAACTAAAAAATGGGAAATCAGCAAATCATAATGAATTTTTTGTTTTTTAAATTGCCTTTGCCAAAAATAAAACTTGCAATGTTAACAAGCTATAACTATTTAAAACAAAAATAAAATAAAAATAAAATGTATTTCTTGATATGTATACAAATATGATACTTAAGCCAGTTTGGTGTTCAAAGTAAGTTTAATTGTAATAAAAAATTTTCCATCCTGCAATTTTTTTATTTTATTATCTGCTTAATGCCTTCTATAGCATTAGTTATAGCCTTCTAAGCAGCAGTAGCTGGTCCACTTTTATTAGTTCACTTCTATAATACATTCTCTTCCTTTGCCAACACCAATCCATTTAACTGAAATAAATAAGATAAAATTAAATTAAAATATAATCATGAAGTGAATGAGTTAATATGCAAATTAAATAAATATACCAGCCACTCATTTAACCCCCAATTATTGTGCACCCAAAAATACCCCAAACACGAATTTTTTGGGAAAATCAAACAATTTATCACAATCTAAACCTTGTTCGCAAAGGTATAAAGAAAAGAAATTGAATATTTTCTAATGATCTAACAACATTGAATTTAGATACAATCGAGTGGTGCTACACACCGTACATCGGAGGGGAATTGGTCCTTACTGATGCAAAAATGTATATTTTTTGTTTACTATAAAAATCTGGTCCGTATTTCGTATTTAATGATTTTAAAGGGTGCAAATATGAATATGTATATATATTTTAGGAACAAAAATATTTTTTGGTCTACTTTACTATAAACTTCTGTTCCCCCACAATTATGAACTTAAAGAACTTAATGTTTGACAAGCAAAGCGTAAATAAAAATTGATTTGTTGACCTTTTAGGGTTTTTAATAGTAGATAACACTGTCTTAAAACTCATCACACTAAAGTTTAGTTTTTATGTTAATCAAATTTCTGTTCAAATCATAAAAATGTCTTGTACATTACAAGAAAAAGTGGAGAGAGTCTACTGTTGGGAAAAGTCGACCAAAATTTGCACGACACTGAATCGCACTGCTTTAATGAGTTATATTCAGAGCATACTGTTAATTGATGTTATATGAAGAAACATTACCACAATTTACCACTAAGTGTAACTAAAAGCATATTCGACACTAGCAATGCCTGGTCGTACTGAAAGGGTGCTACTGTGAAGTTTTTTTCAGGACAAAGCTAGGTTTTTACCTTACCAAGTGTTAGGTGTTTGTAATTTGTATATGTAATAATGCGAATAATATATCTGTTCTGATAAATGGACTGTCTACCTCTATAAAATTACATTAATCAATTCATTTTTTAGAAAACCAGTCAACAAACCAAAATCAATAATGAGTGGTAGATTGATTATATAAATTTAATGTATTATATATTTGTTCTATAATTGTGCATCAATATAGATAAACTGAAAGTCTATAACTACCTGGAACTCCAACCAATTCCTGAATTTTTAATATGTAATCCTTTGCTTCTTGTGGTAAATCTGCGAATTCTCTAACACCTTCAATATTTGATTTCCAGCCTTTCATCTCTAAGAATTCAACCTAAACACAAAATATTATTTTTTATAGATTTTCTTTAAAATGCCATGCAAATAAAAATTTAATATAAGTTTTTTATATTTCGTTAATTAAGGTTTTTAGTTGAGATAAAAAAGTCAGTGTCACGAGCGGGATTTGAATCCACAACCTTAGCCCAACTAAAAACTTAATTAATTTAATATAAAGAAACTTTTTTAAAAACTTTATTATTATTTACTTTATTCAACTTTTACACTAAATTTTTTTTATACGTTTTAGTTTCAGCTGATTAGGTTAACTTTTTTGAGATCTGCGTCACACGACCGCACCTCACGATCTCCAATAGTAAATAAATAGTATACATGTTATATTAAAAAAATACTAGCAGATAATTTCTGATATTGATAATTTTAATTAATGTATTTCTAATAGAACAAAATGTTAGCAAATAAGGAAAAATGGGAAAAATAAAGGGGCAGTGATGACCGTAGTAGTCTCACAGCCCATAAACCTAACAACTGCTACAACTCAAATTTCTTAAGCTAATGCAAAATAAATATTACCTCAACTGTACTGAGTTCGGCTGCACATGATGGGAAGTAATTTATTTTTTGGTTATTTTTCTTATAAAAGACACCAAGTTTGATGCAATCTAATTCATCAAGTATATCAAGCTTTGTAATGCACAATCTGAAATAAACAATAAAAATGATAATATAGACCAATTTTGGTCCCTTATTGACATTTAAATCGATTATATTATGGCTACGCTTTAGCAAACTTACTTCTGTCTTTTAAATAATTAAAAAAAAATATATATATATATAACAAACAAATACATGTAGTTAGTAGTTGTAACAACAAAAACAAGTAGTTACAACTTAATTGACAGTTTGAACAATAATAATAATAACCATCCCTAAGTTGAAAGTTAGCAAATTGTGATGAAATATGAAACAATTATTGTGGTGTAGCCTGATCGTCTCTGATCATCCCTATTTGCTTATTCACACTGGATGACTGAGACATGTTTCAACATCTTCTGTCGATAGTCTGCATAGAGTGTGCCTTTAACAATATGCCGAAACTTGTCTAAAATATCAAACGAGTGAGATCGACAGATCAGTATGACAGCAGACAATCAAGCTCAGGTTTCTATCACACAAAACCTCATCAAAACATTTTGTTGTGTTGATTGTATTAGAGACTCTGCACAACATTTCTGCTATTTCAGGTCACCGTTAAATTTAATGTCTTTCCAATAAGGTAAATGCTATTTGAAGACTTTTTGCCAGATTTTGCTGCTGACACTAAGTTTCCTGGGGAGTTTGTAGTAGTTCAGGTTACAGTCGTATCTTGCAAGTTTGTAAAGAAAGGAACCGTTGTTACGAATTTTCTTGTGAATTCTGACGACAGGTGTGCAAATGCTGAGAACCTGATGGTTGTAGAAGCTCTAACATATAAAGTAAACCTTAATTACCAGGCAATTCAGGGCAAGTTGAGTTTAAATGACATTGAGAACAAAGAGCTTAGCTTAGCAATTTTAGGAAAAGTAAAATAGTACAATGCACAGTTAACCATATACATACTCATTATAGCCACATTCTATACCTGTCTCTTAGAATTTTAGCCTTTAAATTGTATTTAGGTGATTCAAAGAGACTATTTTACAAAAATGCTGTGGCTTTATTGAAGGGAAAATGTATAAGGTTGCTATATGTATTTCTAGCTGACTGTCATTCTTAATTGTATAAATAAAACAGCTAAATAGTTTAATGTTGGAACACCACATATACGAACAATCTTAGGAGGCAGGATTCATGAAGACTTGTACGAATTGTAAAATGTTAATTATAAAATAAACAATTTTATTATATTTTTACATATGTAATATATATTTTTTTTATTTGGACTATATCTCCAACGAAAAACTACTTTGTTGATTTTACTGTCACCTGCTAACAAACACGCTATTCTAAGACAAATAATGTAGGACGATATTTCAGACAGCATTCCGTTAAATCCGCATATGCGCACTTCAATCGATTTAGCACTACTGTTCAAGCTAACGTTATGCAAAATCTCCCTATTTTATGTTACCTATAACTTTCAACTCAAAATATGACAATTTATTTACATACAATTATAATACAGTAGAAAAATGAATTGCTTTTATTCAACTTAACTCTGCTTGTATTAACACTAAATTAGTTTATAAACTTTTTACAAGTAAAGCCGGGTCCAGACGAGTGTAATGTAACACGTAACGTAACGCGTAATGCAAGGCGAATTCTTTGTGTGGACGCTACTACGAGCATTACATGTAACGCTCGCCCAACCGTTCGACCGGATCCATCGGGGTGTCGGTTTTTTGTGTGAACACAAAGGCGCTCGCAGTTCTCGTTTGGACGGCGTTCGTGGCAGTTGTGTAGTGTGGACGTTCATGATGTGGAGTGACGAACAGTCGCTTGAACTTATTGGTTTATACCATGTTCGTAGCAACTGAGTGGAACAGCCCCCTCTTCAAGATTCGCGTTACATGATTCGCGTTGAGTTCGTTTGCCGTCCACACTGTTCACTCTAAATTACACATAATCCACATTACACGTTACACCCGTCTGGACCCGCCTTTATACACAAAACATTGTAATTAAAAACCAAATTCTCCCACCTCGTATAACCGTTGACCATTGAAGTATATTGCAAAACAGGAATATCGAGCCATCCACAACGCCTTCTCCGTTTTGTAGTAACACCATATTCTCCACCCCGAACAACCAACATTTCCCCAACTTCCTATTATAAACAAAATGCACACACATGTTAATAATATACAAACAATACTACAAAGGAATATCATTTAAATGTTTAACTGAACTTTTTGAAGATACATTTTATTTCTGCTCAATCAAGACATGAAACACGTGGGGGTTGTCGGTACCCCCCCCCCCAAATAAAATTCAACTCAAATGTGATTTGAATGGTCTGAATAAATCAACAATAGGCAGTAGTATGAAACTAATGATAAATAAAGTTAAGATAATATACAAAATTTAATGATGTTAATGGGGCTGGCTTTTGTCTATTATCAAACCAAAATTCAAGGATTAAATTAAACTGACTGCAGTGAGGCTATTAGTATCAATTAAGACTCACAATCGTAAAACTCCCTGGTACACAAAGTATTAATACACATTAAATAATTTGTTATTTACAACTTTATTAATAGGATTAGATTAATAATTTGTTTATAGTAAACGAGAAAGATTGAATGCAATTTGAAACTACACAAATCAACACACACACACAAACATATTGCATTTACGTAATTATTAACAAATAGTTACATCAGTTAGTTCTGTGGGAAAAGGTCCATCTCCAACTCTGGTTGTGTAAGCTTTTACAACTCCGACAACATCACCAATTGTTGAAGGTGGAAGGCCCAAACCAGTGCATACACCTCCAATACTACAGTTAGATGATGTTACATAAGGGTAAGTACCTAATAAAGAAATTTTCTATAAAAAAACTGCATGGCTAGATACATTTCTTTTTTTTCATATATGAAAATGTACAAATATAATACCAAAATCTATATCCAACATTGCGGCGTTAGCCCCTTCCACCAGAATATTTTTCCCACTTTTAAGTGCAGAGTGTATGTATGAAACGGTTTCTACAACTAGTGGACGAATTTTCTCGGCATAGTCACGGTATCTCTCAAGCTCCTCCTTAACATTCACCTCAAGATCTGGGAATATCTTTTTGTACATGTTTGCCAGAGAGATAAATCTAAACACAAACATTAAATGTTAATTTACGAAAACTAAAGGTTATGAAATTTACATTTAGAGAAAAATTTACTTTTCGGAAAATGTGTTAAAATCACCGATTAAATCTGCTATTCGTATCCCATTTCTTGTAGCTTTCGATGAATAAGCCGGACCGATACCTTTTTTAGTAGTACCGATTGACATCTTCCCCTTTTCCAGCTCTTGCAATCCATCGACTTGCTATACAAACAAATGTTTTTATACGCTTTAATAATATAATAAACTCCATTAAATTATTTAAAACAAAACATAAACTCACCTGATGGAAGTCAAAAACCATATGTGCCCTATCGGAAATTAATAACCTATCCTTCCAACCGACTAGTCCTTTTGTTTCATTTTGGTGAAGCTCTTCAAATAGTCCTGGCATGTGAACCACCACCCCATTTCCTTTAAACAAATAAAATAGCCATTAAAGAATTAACAGGGGGGAAAAATTGATAATTTAGTCCATTAGGTTTTGTGGAAATGATGAATGATGGAATGAGTGCAAGTAAAAAAAAAAAAGGATTAGGTTTTGTGGTCTGATTAAAGATTAATTAATTTAAAATAATTGATAATTTAGTGTGTAATTTTATGTGAAATCAAATCGGAATCATATTACTACAATCCTCACATAAATTTGCCAAAATGTGTACAAGTACTTTGGAAGACACTGGAGGAATGTCCCTCACATGTGTGTTATGTCTCTCATTTCATTCAACTAAAAGATTCCTTAATTTTTTCTTCAAATGTACACTTGCAATCATGAATTGGTTCCCTAAATAATTTTATCTAGTGATGTTATGGGTTGTTAGTAGGGACAGGATTTATATGTATTCACATATTCACATTTTTTTCTGAGCCTCATACACCGTTTTGTAAACTTTTCTTTTATTTCATGTATTTGTAAATATTTGGAGGATTTTACATATAATTACACATTTTAACTTAATTTACATATTTTTGTCCATATTTAATAAAACAAGCAATAAAATGTTGAAAATTTAAAAAAAGAGCAAGAAAATGTAAGAAGGGTTTCAGAGAATTAAAGATTTCAAGGTGTACCCAAAAAATTTCAAGAAT
This sequence comes from Cimex lectularius, assembly GCF_000648675.2. NCBI lineage: Eukaryota > Metazoa > Arthropoda > Insecta > Hemiptera > Cimicidae > Cimex > Cimex lectularius. The sequence goes on along the minus strand of NW_019392658.1, from coordinate 1,546,435 downwards.
TTAATAATGTACATTATTTTAATAATTTTAAAGATTAAAGATTTAATTTAAAAAAATCAAATTCAACAAATAATAATATAATTAAATTGTAAATTTCCTTAATAAATGAATGGTTGAAGTAGTGAAGAGTGGTCAGGTTTGACGTATTTCAGAAAAATATCTTTTTCATTTTATTTCCGATGTTTCGACCTTTGTTCTGCTCATCTCCCGCCTCAGAAAAATACAAACATATGTTGATTGGAATTTTTAATTTAAATTATACAATGTAAATAATTATGTTAATATAAAGATTGATACAGGTAATTCATACTCACATAAAGTGTAGTGTTATTCTTGTAGTGTCATGTTTGTTTAGTGTATACATGGTGAATTGGTATCCTGCTGTTTTTATAAAAAACTGTATAATTTTTTTTTTTAAACAGCATGTTTTTAATTTACCCAGGCCTTGAAGATGACTTGAACAAAGGTCAAAACATCGGCAATAAAATAAAAAAAAGGTGATTTTTTGAAATACATCTAACCTGACCCCTCCTCACTACTTCAACCTTTTATTAACTACCAGTTTGCTAAACAATACACATTTAATTTAAGTTTTTTTTTTTTCTTTAACTTGTATGTTCTTCCTTTTACTCCTCCTTTTTACACATTATTCAACTAATATGTGCAAATTATAAAATTCTTTTAAAAAAATGCATAATTAAATGTTTTTTATTTTACATATTTTTCTTTTTTACTTGTGTATTTGTTAAAAATAAATATATACATTTGTACATATTTTATTTCACATATAAAACTAGCTCCTAGTTATTAGAGTGTATAGGCTAAATTGTTGATATATTGGGTTGTCCGGAAAATAATGCAGGATTTTGGTATTAAACAAAAAAAAAGAAACTAGTTACTTTAAAGCAATGTTCTTTAATCAAAATAATTTCCNTAATCCTGTAAACGTAAACAGAATATTTTATATAGATTTTTTTTAATGAAAACTTAAAATCCTGCATTATTTTCCGGACAACCCAATAAATAGATATATTATTAAAAAAAAGTTAACAATAAAATTTCAACGTTATCACACTTTATCTCAAAGTTGAAATCAGTTTAGTTCAGCTTTTGTCAGCATTAAACCTCTTTTTTTTGCACGAACAATTATTTTAAATTATATCATCCATGGACTTCTTGAAATTTATTTTTATTGACTACTTATTTAGGGTGTTCTCCCCACTATCAGAGTTTACAAAAGGCTGAAGGGAACCATCATCAGCATGTAAATCATGCTCCATTCTTTTTTTAAATTAAAACATTTTTTAAAATATTATTTGATCATACTAGAATTATCTTAAGTTGTAACAACTGGTTTTGTTTTTTTAATTAAGAAAAATCTGTAGCCACAATTAACATTCAACTGGGCAACTTGGAACTGTTATATTTGTCCAAGGTATCTTTTGAAGATTTTTGAATTTATACAGGCTCAAATCTGCACAGGTACATACAGACATGTGCTGAGTTGAGCCTCTTCCCTTCTCGTAATTCGCCTGCAATTTCAGCTTTTGCTGTTTACAGTAAACTGCTGGCAGGCCTCAAGAATCACCTGGGTGTTGGCAGTTCAGGGTCAAACCTCAGTCTTGCCCATCTAGCCACATAGGTTGGCCTCCGGTGCTGTCAACAGCTAGGCCATTTCAACACCGAATGCATGTAGTTCCTAAATCCAAACCAATTCACACTCTCACTCATTCTTAAATACATTTCCTATTTACACCCCATTCACTCAATTAGGGTTGTGGAGTACTCAATATTCCCCCATTGCATTCACTCTCAACACAACTTTTACATACATTATACAACTAAAATAATTGAGGGTTGATGGGTACTCGATATTCTGCCATCTACCCTCACATTACTAGGTAAACACAACTATTATTACTATATTCGATAGAACTACCCCGTTCCCTCCAAGAATTGAAACAGCAGACCCAAATACCAGCTGCCATGCTCAAGCACAATTCTCAAATCAGGTGTTTTCCTGCTTGCTCTCTGTATAGAGCCAAGGAATTACTCCCTTTAACTTTTGAAGAATTTCTTAATGCATATGCAAAGCATAATCTCATATAATACAAATTATTATATAATTTCTTTTTTATAATTTAAGTGTAGTGATTATGTATATTATGCCGGGTATTAAGTTTATTGATTACGTACATTATGCAAAGTATGAAAAACAAATTAACAAGTTGCATTCAATGTACAGCTGGTAATCAACAATGTATAGCTGTGAAATACCACTTAGTCAGCCACATTTGTAATATTTGGAACTAACGAAAATGCAATTCACATCGTGTATAAGTAAACCTATTCATTATGAAGTTGAGTAGCAGTTTGAGAACGGGGGTAGAACCTTGAAATGTTCAACAAAATAAAATATAAAAGTGCCACTTGAAAGGTCGTTTTTCATATCTTGGAGTGTCGAATAAAGCAAATACGTGTTTCACATATTTTTGCCGGTTCACTGAAAAGCATTGAATCACGGATATGCAACTGAACCCTTCCTAATCTAACCCAACCCAAGCCCACTTCCCAGGAATGCGAAATCAATGACACAAAAATGGTCATACAAAAGAAATTTTTGATTTCAGTTCAAAAACATATCGATGCTAAAAATCTGCCCAATAGAATGGAATAATAAAAACTATGGATTAATTATATTAAGGATATTTTTAAAAATGTTCTGAGTTTTTCAAAATAAAATTTATAGCAGTTTGCACAAAGACACGTTCTTTTGAGCCAAGGCCCATGTAAGTGTTCAGCATGTAAAGAAAGGCTGCTTAATGCATCACAAAACAGGTGGTGCCATACTGGGCAAGTATGCCACCCGTTATGAGAATTGCACTTAACCACTGCGAGTTGATGATTTATGAATAGCAATAAGCCAACAGGAGCTGGAGAAAGAAACTTTGTATTATGTCATCAGATAATAACTCTATTGTTAGTAGTGCTGTGAAAAATTGACAAGTTGCATTCATGAGGAGAGTTACTATGGTAATCTATATCATTTGTGATGCCAATTAGTTACTAATGAGCCGAAAGATTAAGATTAAAATTAGAAAAAAAGTTAGCCTCTTAATGACTTGCGCACCACGACCAGTATTGGTCTATTGTATATCTCCATTGTTGTTTAGAGCTCCTCATTAAAATTAACGCTTTTTACCAGAACCTAAAACTTTATCAAGGAGTCCAGTGTGTATCCTTTAGGAAGGGGTTTTTCCTCACGCAGAAGTAGGGATCATAGCCTACATAAGCCTTCACACCCAACAGAATATGTGTTTCGCTGTCTCTTCTTCTTCCTAGCAATATTGCGCAGGCTTGTTTCTGCTACCCCAAGTCTATATGCCTCTGAAGTCTGCAGTGCCCAGTTAGCAGTCCAACAATGATACCAATCCTTACTCATCCTAGATTTAGTAGTTCTGTCAAGTTTCTGTGATGGCCCTTTGATGAACCATTTTGCGGGCCTTCTGTCTTGGGCTACATTCCCAATGAATGGAAGACTAATCCACTGTCTGATCCATGTTTTGGGCAGTTTGGTATGCCACAAAAGGGTTCAAGTCCAACAGATGTGTCCCGTTTATACATTATAACATAAACATTAAACTACAATAAAACCATAGCATTGTAGAGTTTCTACTGCAATTCTAAACGTTGAAAATAAAATGCTCAAATAAGCTTGCACTTTATAAACCACTAGTCTGGTCATGGGTTGAGTTATCCGGCCCCTTCTATTCGGACCACATGTCTTAATTGACTTTCAAGTTTTTTAAATAACAAGTGCTTGCTGATTTTCAGGAACTTTTCCCTAATGACCACTTAACTGTTTACACCGATGGATCCCTCATGTCTGGTAAGGTTGGATGCTCCTGGTTCTGCCCTAGCATCAATAAAGGGGAATCAATTCCTCTGCCAGCAGAGATATCAATTTATTCGGCGGAATTATTAGCAATTAAGGCAGCGTTAACTTTCTTTACAGTTAATCTCAACCTTCCTACAGCGAATCACATTATAATTTGCCCAGACAGCCTCAGTGCAATTCAGTGCTTGCAAAACACATTTACTAACATCAAAAATTATATTGTAGCTGACATAAAAAAGACTTAACAACTTTTCCACTTAAAACAACACCCTAATTGTGACAAATGCGGAGTTAAAGGAGGACCTAACGCACATAACAATTCACTGCAGCCAGCATTTGTCAGCCAGAAATAAATTCTACCAGGATCTGGAGAAAGAGGGAGTAGAACACCCAACTACGGAAAGTAGAGCTCTATTCAAGAATCCCAGTGTGTATAACTTGATAATAAAATTTTTAAATGATGTGTCTGTGAAAATATAATATGAACTGTTTAAATTGTATATATTCTTTGTACCATGGCTGTATAATTTTTTGATGCCAAAATAATAAAAAAAAAATTTCAAGTAAGTTGTTGATTTATCATTATAATTTATATATGTATATTGGAGCGTAACATTGATTGTACTGAAATAGTGTCCTGAGGAAGGCATTAAATATAGTCGAAAGCTCGATAGAAGAAAAAGAAGTGGTTTTTTGTCACCTACAAGGCTTCATCCCCGATCCCTTTATTCAATATTTATCAAGAAGGCTGATATTACATTCAACTAAATAAGAGTGATCAAGTTAGAATAATTAAAATGTGCTTCCATTATCACATCCCTTCTTTTTAACCTAGATTATGGTTATCACTTTATCACTCTGACCTCAAAACAAAAAATTTCAATTTTTTTTCTTTAAACATTATTCTTATTTATTAATGAACAAGAGAGAAAGAAAGAAAGAAAGAGAAGAGAGAGAAGAAGAAGAGAAAAGAAGAGAGAGAGAGAGAGAGAGAGAGAGAGAGAGAGAGAGAGAGAGAGAGAGAGAGAGAGAGAGAGAGAGAGAATATGGTAGTAAAACTATTACAAACCACTCCATTCCATTCGATGACATGCTTCAAAATATTTTTAAAAGCTGTAAACTACAAACTTTGAATTTTTTTTTGTCTTCTGTTTTACATATTAGCCTGAGGATGGTACTTGTGCTGGTTGATTTATATCGGGGAAGGGGAGCATGTTAGAAAATTACAGGGGCGATGATGGGAATCAAACCCACGACCACAGGACTATGAGCCGAGTCTATCAAGCTAGCTTTGATATTTAATATTTACAACTAAGGTATTAACAGCAGGTATTTTTGGATACTGCACTGACCTCCTGTAATCACCTATAACCCAACCGGCCAGCAGATGTCAGGAAGAACAATTTTTGGAAAAGGCAATTTATTTCCTACCCATCAACTTNGGAGGATGGGGTCAAGTCCCAAGGAAGACTGTCTAGTTCAAAAGGGGTTAGGGCGGTTGTGTAAGCATTTCTTGCTTCTCTACTGTTAAAAGAGACAAAAGAAAAAACTGTTTATAGTTTCATATATCAAGGATTTCAGATTATTTCATCGTTTTCTGGGATTTTTTTTTTCTCCTGAAACTAGAATCAATATTGCTTCTTTGGCAAGTTATATGCAACTTGGTCATTTTAAGAAACACGCAGTGTTTTAAAAAACAAATCATGACGACATCTCGAAAATTCTAGAGAGTTTGATAACAATTTCTCCAATCAAATAATTTTGTATAATTAAAAATTCAGAGCACACTTTTAACATGATAGACAATAAACAGTTAATGCATTTTTTTTTTCAACTGTGTTGTAAGTACATATACACTGAAAGTGGAAGGGAGGAAAAAGAAAGAAATAGAAATCCTTTTACACTCTTCAGTTTAAAAATAAGGAAATTGGTTCAATTTCTTCCTCTCTAGAGCCAACTTGTCGAGTGGTCTTTAAAATTGTTTTCTTTGAGGAAACAAATTTGAGTATTTTTTTCCCCTTAAAAGCATGGTGGTTGACCAACAACAAAGGTAGAATTCATTACATTTTTTTTTTTTTGTCTTTAAGGGTAAATATACACCAAAGCACATGGAGCTTATATAACTCATTGGCTGCAGAACATCCACACGTCTGAGTACTCCGATGGTAACTTGTGAGGCGAGCCCGTTCATTTGTGTAACTTCCTTTGCATTTTAAAGACTACCCCAATAATTCAGGCCCAAGAAACATTTTGGTGTCCGCCGCTTCGCAATCGACGCAGTAATAAACTTGTACCATAAGAATCGATAGTTTTAAGGTGGCTCGAGACACGGGATTCGCCGAATGTCAAGCAAAGGTACAGACTAGTACGGATGGGTGCTTTGACATTTGCTGAGCTACAATAGTCAGAGTTTGCTGTGCTTGGCTATTGTCGGTTTTCTTGTCCGCTTCGAAGTGCATGAATATTTGTGAAGAAACCGCACTCAAAGCATCCACACATTCAGTAATCAACTGCAACTTTACATACCTCACAACTATTGAGTAAGGTTAACGGTCAATTACTAAGCGTTAGTGATAAAAAGATTAAAACCCCTTCAGGGAAAAAGCACTTTCAGGTAGTCACCCCTTGTGATTATAATTACAGTCTGGATGATGACCATAACATGACATAACATAGACTGCTACACAGATGGATCACTTATCAAAGGAAGAGGGAGTGGTGCAGGAATCTACATACCAAAATTAGGAACCAGCATCTCCTCCCCTCTTGGCAATAACACGTCCGTTTTTCAGGCGGAAATCTGGGCCATCAATGTGAGTTGTAGAACACTTATGGAAAATAAAATTAAGGGAAAAGATATTAAAATCTTTTCTGACAGTCAGGCTAGTCTTAGGACATTACAAAAAGATTTGTCAACCTCATGATTGGTGGAGGAAACTATAGATCTTATCAATAGGATCTCTTTCAGGTTTGGGAATAAGGTGACCCAGCACATAAAGGACACTTTTGCAATGAAAAGGTGGATGGCCTAGCCAAAGAAGGTTCTAATATTGCGTTTGTCGGGCCACAACTGGTATTACCTCACTCTAAGAGCACAGCGAAAGAGAGTATCAATAACTGGGGCATGAAACAATTCTTTAGGGAGTGGAATTTATCCCCCGGACACAGCCAATCGAAAGAGTTTGTTAAGGTGATCAAACCACCAGAATCGAAATGGCTATTCTCTATCTCAAGGAAGGGAATTAGGAGGCTGATAGGTATTCTGACGGACCACTGCCCACTGAGAAGACACCTCTTCGTAATGGGTCTCCTACCAGATCCCTTTTGCCGCTTCTGTGAAATAAAAGAAGAAACGGCAAGGCACTACCTCGCAGAGTGTGATAGGTATGCTAGGTCTAGATTTGAAATCTTTGAAGGAGAGGACATCACCAAATCACTCCCCGAGATAAAATGGTCCAAAATCTTGGGGTTTGTGAACAAGTCCAAGAGGTTTATGCAGGACACGTGAGAGCCACCTTTATACAGCTCCACCAAGAATGAAATTATAATGATATAGTCATCGTTATAACTTCATTCTTGCTTTATTACTTAAGACTGAATCAAATCAGGGCTGCCATGGGAGACAATCCTGGCTAAAATCAATTTTCCCACCTCAAGCCTTAAACACTTTTGAGGCAGTAACATGGATGAGCCATGATGGGCCTTGCTTATGACCCCTTAATAGTCTAACCAGGCCATATGCACGTTTTTTTTTTATTTTATAGTCATGTAGCGTGTTGGATAGTCGTACATTGATTGAAAATTGATTTGAGCCATAAAGTGGATAAGTATTGGAAGGTGAAAGAAATGAAGAGTGCATTTAAAAATGTATCTCACAGCTTACCAATGATTGAAATGCATTTGGGGTTGATGATGCCACTGGGCAAAAGGTGGAAGTCGAACTCCTGTTTTTCGACGACGACCGTATGGCCAGCGTTGTTCCCGCCCTGTCGAAAGAAAAAGACAAAAAAAATCATGCTTCGACAAAACGACTGACATAGGTCATCGGTTTGTTTAATTTATTTCATTGAATACCTGACATCTGCAGACGAGATCAGCGGAAGTGGCGAGCATGTCGACGACTTTGCCCTTGCCTTCGTCGCCCCACTGAGCGCCCAGAACGACTGTGACTTTGTTCTGCATTTTGGACATAAACGCGCTGGAGTTGAGGGCCTTTCGGAGCTGCAGACGCAAGATCGAAAGTGGTCCCACGTCGGGGGAAAACAAACGAGAGCCGGAAAAGAAAATTAAAACTAAAACGCCCCCAGCAACGTGCTCGAGTGTCGACCGGAGGAAAACTGCTGGACGACACTCGACTCCCGTAAGAATCGTGGGTTTACACGAAAATAAGGTTACATTATTAAAACGCTAAATTTGAAAGGGAAAAAAAACCCAAGTTAGATGATAAAAAGTGAAAAGAATGGAGAATCGACGATGGGATTTTAATTAAATTCGCTTTACCGGGGTTTCAATTGCGATAAAATTGAATTTTTTGTTTCCAAATGTATGCAGGGGTGCCGGATCACAAAGTGGGAAGAGCAAAGGCGGAGAGAAAAGTCTAATACATTTAAAAAAAAGGCCAATTAATTTAAATGGAACGGATTCAATAAATTGTTTAAATTCCGTCTTAAATAAAATCGGGTGGGACGGAACGTAAAAAAAGGAGTATGAATCGCAGACAGCGTCGCCGTCTGCGATTCATGTCGACATTGGCTTAAAGCTTCTTCACAATACTTGTGTGAGTTGTGGTTTTGGTTTAGTTGTAAGGCCGTGTTAATTTTTGTCTTGTGTGGAATATTCGTGGAAAATAGATTTTTCGCATAGACGTTCGTTGAAATAAAAGTGTGAAGGATGAGCGAAGAGAGTAACCCAACTACTCTATACGTTGGGAACTTGGATCACAGCGTCTCGGAAGAATTGCTGTGTGCGTTATTTTCACAGATCGGCCCAGTCAAAGGATGCAAAGTCATAAGGGAGCCGGGTAACGATCCTTATGCTTTTGTGGATTTTATCAGCCACCCGGGTGCTGCGACGGCTTTGGCGGCGATGAACAAAAGGCTTTTTTTGGAGAAAGAAATGAAGGTTAATTGGGCAACGTCCCCCGGCAACACACCGAAACTGGACACGAGCAATCACCATCATATATTCGTCGGGGATTTGAGTCCCGAAATCGAGACCCAAGCCCTAAGGGACGCGTTCGCCCCATTCGGCGAGATATCCAATTGTCGCATCGTCCGCGATCCACAGACCCTCAAGTCGAAAGGGTACGCGTTCGTGTCTTTCGTCAAGAAAGCCGAAGCGGAAAACGCGATATTGGCCATGAACGGCCAATGGTTGGGGAGCCGTAGCATAAGGACCAATTGGTCGACGAGGAAACCTCCGCCTCCAAGGGACACGAGGAACAGGCAGAACAATGCGAAGGCGCCGACTTTCGACGAAGTCTACAACCAGTCGAGCCCGACCAACTGCACGGTCTACTGCGGTGGATTCGTCAACGGCATCAACGACGACCTTATGGAAAAGGTATTCTCCCAATTCGGTACTATTAAGGATATTAGATGCTTCAAAGACAAGGGTTACGCCTTCATCAAGTTCATGACTAAAGAGGCCGCTACGCATGCTATCGAAACGATTCACAATACCGAAATCAGTGGACAGATCGTCAAGTGTTTCTGGGGGAAAGAGACATCGGATCCGAACAACGCCGCAAACATGAATAACACGACCAACGCCAACCAGGTCAGCGCAGCGCAATGGCCTTACATGTACGGTAACATGGGATATTGGTATCCGCAGGGGTACTCGGCTGCCCCCGGAACCCACATGCAACAGCAATACCTCCAGGGTATGCAAGGATATCCGTACGGTCAGTTCGGTTACCAACAGAATTATGTAGGTAGGATGGGGATGCAAATGCCAGCCGGCTCGTGGCCCGGGATGGCAGCCCCATCCGGCAGCGCACAGCCCAATTCTCAACAAATGCCGCAGTCTTCAGCTATGCAACCGGCCAACACGATGATGCCCTATTCGATGCAACAGTTTCAAACACAGTGACATATTTCAATATTGTAAATATAATGTAAGTTATTTTTCTGTTAATCAATTCTAATACATTTCTCCCTCCCCCCTCTTTTATCGTAATAATAACAATATATGTAAAACCGTAAAGTAAAAGCCTGATAGCCAAAATAGACTGTAGAAATAATTCTTTGAATTTTCTTTCAGATTTGATTTTGTTTTTCTTTTTTGTTTTTCTTTTTTTTCAGCTCAACATTGACAATATCCAAATCTCAATTAAGCTTTCCACTAAAAGTGACCTAAGTTCAAAAGTGTTTCTTTTATTGGTTGTCTTTTTTTATTACACAAATAATAAATACAATTATATTATTTGTACTTTTTAATTTCTAAATTTGATTTGATTTAATCAAAACCTCTCGTTAGTATATTATATATATCATATATTATGTGCGTTGTGTATATACATGTATATATAATAATATATGTTATATATAAATATATGTTACATTATCACCATGCTATACACAACTGAAATGCTAATAAAATGTTCTACCTTGGTGCAGTTTTCGTTCATTATCATCGATTAATTTGAACGACAGTTTAATATTAATCACAGCCTTAATGTTGTTGGTTTTTTTATATGAATAAAAATACAAAAGGTATATTTATCTTGTTTTCCTTGGCTCATGATATTTTTGTAACCCTGCATTCCCCAAAATTCTTAGCATTAGAAGTTGTTAATAGATTGGGACAAATTTGCAATTTTTTTTTTTTTAACAAGATTAATAGAAGACCATTTCATTTGACTAATTTCTTTCTATATAATATATATAAACGCGTACTGTATTTTTTCATGTTCATAGGAGCACTGTAATAATAGTACAGAAATTATGCTTAATGTCACACCAACATTCAGAATGAACGACAAATTATGATTCAACATTATTCATTTTAGGCTAGGTTTTTTGCATTTATACATTTTATAAACGAAAAATGAAAATAAATATATATTTTTTTATTAAAAAAATAATCGTTAAAAAAATAAAGCAATAGTAGTTAAAAAAAAATCTGTAGGCTAAGATTTTTTTTTAATGTTATCCTCCCAGTTGTGTTAATAGACATTCTGTAGTCTGTATATATCACATACGTATATATTACATTACATTTTTCTTTTTAATGAAACGTTAACAATCATTATTTATTTTCTTTTTCTTTTTATTTCAGAAACTGATGCATTAAAATTCAGAAGAATTTAATCGACCCGTTTAAAAATATTATTTTAAAAAAAATTTAAAAAAGCAAAAAAAAAATAGTGTGTAGTATTTAGAATAGTCCAGGCACGTCTGGATTAATTCATGAATTAAGGGGCAAATGGTTTATTTATTGCCATAGATGACGGTCAAGGGGGCGAATATAGATAATTAACAATCTTTTTGTACAGATAATTAATAACCACGCTTCCAACTAGGTTTTTTATACATGTGAGTGTAATACTGTGTATGTGAGGGTGTGATGCGATACATAGGGGAATAAAATATATTTTAGTCACAAGTCTTTTTCTTTCTTTCTTTCTTTTTTTTTTTTTTTTTTACAATCTTGAATTTATTTATTAAATTTTTTATGTCTAATGTAACAATTGACGAAGGTATACATATTATTGACTTCTAATTTATGTTTAAAAATGTGCATTTAGGTTCAGTGTTTTTTTAAACATAAATTCAGGACATTTAAAAGCATATTGTAGAAACAGAAATCACAACTAATGTACATGCAATGTTTCTGTGTAAACTATCATATAAAAGAATTAGCGTTGTAATAAAAAAAAAAGCGCATAATTCAAATTTGACATTTGATTTTTAAAAAAGGTAGTTTTTCTAATGTTAAGTTGATTTATGTACATCAATAGTGTCAAATGTTTGGTTTACTCACATTTCAATTCATTATTTTACTATAAACTGATACGAAGAACCAATTAGAAAATAGCTAAACAGATATTTTTGAAATTGCTAGGGGTTCAATGTTTTGTTATATAAATAATTTATTACTAAGGTAAAGTTAAAAAAAAGAGTGTGTGATATGTATATAATATAATTAAGAAAAAAAGAGTAAAGGTTGGAAAAAGATAAAAAGCCGAAAAAAATTACATTCCCATTCATAATTTAAGAGAAAAGAAAAATTGTTTGAAATGTTATTAAGAAAAAAACAAGAGTATTATTTTCCTGTTTAGAAATTGAAACTAGTAATATGCCTGAAGTATTCTTTTCTATTCTTGTTTTAATTTTTTTTTTATACTGAAATTAATCTGATTCCATCAGAATGAAATTGTTTCACTTGCAAAGAAAATATGATAAACAATTTTAAAAAGAGGTCTGTTATAAATAAAATGATGTTAATTATGTCTTAGTTTTCTTTGCGTTTACCCTTGATCTTAATTTGTTTCTACAATTTTACTACTCGTTCATACCTAACTTTAAAAATTGGGTTTTTTTACCCTAAAATATTTTTCTGTCATACCTGGGCACAGAATTTTTGCCAAAAGCTTAGGTTTTTCATTTTTGCCGCCTGTTGCATTACTTTTACTATTAGTTTACTGTATAAGCGTTTTAAAAGTTTTATTTTTTGACTAATAGTACAAAAATTGAAATAAATTAGATTAGAATTATATTTCAGATCAACCATTTTAAATTATATTGCTGCTGATAAAATGTAGACTGAAAACAATAGATTTTATCAAACTGTATTTCCTTTGACTACTATTCAATAGTAAGTGAATTAAAAAAAAAAATTGTTTTCTCAACTATTAGGAGAAAAGTTACGCTCTTTCAAATACGTTTTGAAGGTCTGAAATGAATTCCTTGCATACCAATTGTTGATGTAATTATCTGTAATAAAAACAACAAAGATTTTTCTTGTGGTATGAAAAAATATATTAAACACAAATATTTTGAATTTTGGTCGAAAAAACACTTTATACTGTACCGACAAGCTTTCAACCCTTCTTAAGATAATCTGGGATAAACATGTCTACACATTGACATAGTTAAGTTTTTAATGGATGGTTTCAAATTTCGTTGAAGACCGTATTTAAGACTGTATTGCCCTGATGTTGACCTTAAAATAGGTCAGAAGTTTAGGGAGTAACAATTGAATTTGTTTCTTCGTCCAGATAATACCAAGATCCAGCTTATTCGTGAGTGAAACAGTGGTCAATACATCTAACACTAAAATATTTTAAAACTAAAACTGCACAGGTCAAAGTGGAGTTTAAAGCTGATTGTGTTTAACACCAGTTACCAATTATTTCTATTATACTTTCTCTCAGAAGGGTTTTCCGAGGTGCTGACTGTACTATACCTCAGGGGAGTTCTTAGGTAGTTAGTTTCTCCTTAAGCCAGATGCCAAGGCAATCATCGCTTCCTAACCAACAGGGTTCGACTCCAACAGAAGCTTTCGAAAACTAGGTCATTTAAGCCTCGACGAATGAAAAATATAATCTAGCCAAAAACTAACTAAGTTTTATAATACAGCTGCACAAATAAATACATTCAGATCTATGTACATTGCACTCATTCTGATTAGTCGGTGGAGTACTTGATATTCTTCCATCGTTCTAAATATAAATCAATTGATCTAAATTAGAGTTGATGAGATTCTTTTATAAATATTCCACCATCGGCCCTAAACTCTCACTGCTGGAGGGGCGATGGTGATGCTATATTTCACCAACAGCTCCTCACCGCTCCATTAATAAATACACTCAGACAAAACAAAACAGATCTATAAGCAATAAAAACAAACCACGTCCTCTAAAAAGCTGAACAGGAGGTAGGGGATAGGCCTTCAGATCCAACAAGAATCTTTGTTCTGCTGTGGTTACTTTCCAGTAATTCGTTTGTAAGTCTTGAGGATAGCCCTTACATGAATCTCTTCACGTCCTAGCCCTTTTTTAATTTGTTTGGTGCAGTGTTCAATTGCTAAGCGTATTTACCTAAGTTTAAAGTCAGTTCAGTCTTCATATTCATCCTGAAGGCTCCAGCTCCCTTGACCTAATCGGTTTTTTGAGCCGTCAGTGTGCCAGTAGGAAGGAATTTGCCTTTAGAAGTGTTCTTTTGACCCACTCTTCCAGTTCGGGTATTAGTACCATGTACTTTTTGGTAAAGTTATACTTCGGAGTAATGGCATTGATTGGCATGCCTAATATGGCATCTGCCTGTTTCTCCTCTCTCAGTTTCCATTATTTCTATGTGGCCTATCCTTGCAGATGGTTGTCCATTTATGAGCCTATAAGCTGGTACTATGCCTTCTTGGATTAAAATGGAGTGGTGGAAAGTTCAACAACACCTCCAAGGACACAGTTGGCGTTGTACTCATGTCAGTGACACTAAGGCATTTGGGGTGCCATTTGATAGCCTAATTTTTTTTTTTTTTTTTTTTTTTTTTTTTTTTTTTTTTTTTTTTTTTTTTTTTTTTTTTTTTTTTTTTTTTTNTTCAAATTTGGGGGGTTATTGGGAAAAAAGGGCCAGGGGCAACGGTGGGAATCGAACCCACGACCGCGGCGGGAATCGAACCCACGACCGCGGCGTGAGAGTCTCTCATGCTAACCACTCGGCTACCGCGGTCCCCATAGCCTAATTGCTTTGGCCTATAAAGTCATGATCCACCAAACCACCGACCCATATTTCAGCATAGGTCTTAAGAAGTTGGTGTTTAGCCATACGGTCATTTTAGGGTTTAATCCCCAGTTTACATTTGTTACTGGTTCTTATTTATTTATGCAATGACCCCAGACACAGGCAATCGAAAGAGTTTGTTAAGGTGATCAAACCAACAGAATCAAAACGGCTATTCTCTATCACAAGGAAGGGAATTAGGAGGCTGATGGGTATTCTACCAGATCCTTTTTGCTGTTTTTGCAAAATAAAAGAAGAAACAGCAAGGCACTACCTTGCAGTGTTATAGGTATGCTAGGTCTCAATTTGAAATCTTTGAAGGAGCGGACATCACCAAATAACTGCCCGAAATAAAATGGTCCAAAATCTTGGGGTTTGTGAACAGGTCCAAGAGGTTTATGCAGGACACGTGAGCCGACCGGGATGGGGTACGAGTCTTCCCAGGCATTTAACCATCCGGGTCTTGGTCACCCACCCTGTGTAATATATATATAATATATATTTATGCAATGAGAAAGGTGGGTACCGTGATGGCTGAATGGTTAGAGCACCCGGCTCATATTTACCACACTAGCGGTTTAAATTCTAGTTAGTAGTTTTAATTGGTAATATTAATGTAAAAGGTATTGTAAATGGTTTGACCCCTCGTCCAAGACAGTAAGACACAAAACGGGTAGTTGGACGTTAAGCACTCCTAAGAAAAGGTTTAAAAATAATTGACAATGTTGGGACCCTTCAACGAAATGTTAAACCATCTATTAAAAACTTAATTATGTCAATCTGTAGACATATTTACGATTGTTTTGCTCTGATAGACCTTAAATAGGTCGAAAGCTGGCAGATAATAATTGAATTGGTTTTGTCACCCAGAGCATACCGAGATTATTTATGTGTAGAAATAATTGCCTTAAAATTTTCTAAAAGAATGAAAAGCTTGAAAATGGTGAAGCTTAAATGAAAAAGTCTTATTTTGAGTACAAAACACCTCTTAAAATAATTTAACTGCTTCTTTGTGCATAAATTGATATTCCATTTGATATAATAGTAACAATTGAAAAAAAAGACCTAAAATAATGGAAAGGAATCGATGTTACTTAAAAATGATTGAGAAAAATGTTTATCAAGGCAGCAAATAGCAAGCATTTGATTGCTATTAAAGAGTCAATGTTTGTTCCAGTGTTTGAATCATAAAGTGTGGAAGATTGATCAAAAAGACATGTTATTTGTTTATAAATTAAAAATTTTCCATCGCTGCATTGCCATAAGAATTACACCACAGAAGGAATAAATAATATAAAAATAAAAAATTAAACAACAACAGGGGTCAACATCATATATTTATATTAAACCTCAACCAGTTGGGAAGGAGTGTCTTCTCCAAATAATCTGACTATGCCATTCACACAATCTTTGTTGAGAACATTAAAAAAAAAAAAAAAAAAAAAAAGTCATCTACTTTCTTTTTATTAATCAATTAATACATGTTTGTATGTTTCGCCAGGCCTTGAAGATGGCGCGAATAAAGGTCAAAATGTCTGTAATTGAATGAAAAACAACATCATATATTTATATTAAACCTCAACCAGTTGGGAAGGAGTGTCTTCTCCAAATAATCTGACTATGCCATTCACACAATCTTTGTTGAGAACATTAAAAAAAAAAAAAAAAAAAAAAAAGTCATCTACTTTCTTTTTATTAATCAATTAATACATGTTTGTATGTTTCGCCAGGCCTTGAAGATGGCGCGAATAAAGGTCAAAATGTCGTAATTGAATGAAAAAGTTGTTTTTCTGACACACATCTAACCTGACCACTCCTCACTAATTCAAAAATAAATAAAAATAATAATAAAAATTTTTTGTCATCAATTGGTATATTCTTATGGCTCCTCTCAATTACATTCATATTTAATTGTTTTCCGATATATTTGTAATTAACAGTGATTTTATACCAGGACTTAAAGTCTTGTATAATTTTAATTTTTGAAACATTAGATTATTCATTAAATATATACAGGGTGATTCACTACTCGTATGTCCATGGCCTGACTCTCAACCCTTTCACAGATATTTTTTTTTAAACTACGATGGTTTGTAACAGCAGTTACTCAACCCTCAACTTGTACAGTTTGTGGATTTTTTTTTTTTTTTTTTTTTTTTTTGTGAAAAATTAAACTCGAGGCGCAACACCAAAGAGCGAAATGCTGAAACTGCATTATCAAATGAACAAGGGTAAGTGGAATAAAATGATAATGACCAAATTACAGGTTCGTCACTCTTCAGACCACATGATAACCTCTAAAAGTTCTATATGAGGTAGAACTACTCTTAGTACAGGTAACTAGGGGGGATGTGTAAACATAATACTTTGAAAATCACATTAAACCTTATTCTCTGGCATCACTGGGCAACTTTTTACCCCCTTCGACAACTTATTATAAAGGTGTTTGATAGGGTTTAAGTCAGTATGACAGGATGGCCACTCCAAACATAGAATTGAAGCCCATTCCAAGTAATCACCAACGAGCTGTGTGGAACCTTGCGTTGTCATGCGTAATAATAAAAAAATAATAATAATAAAAACCAACAAAGAGACTGACTATTCAAAGGTTTATTTACAAAATCCAATTGTAAACACAAGTGGGAGATTTTATCTGTTTTATTTACCTCTAATCCTTTAAAACAGACAAAATATTGTAAGTTAATTAATAAAGGATTGTCTAATAGATAGTTAAAAATATTAAGGGTGGCCTGTTGTCCGGTTCATAATCAGGGCCACTGAATTCGAACCCAGGACCTTTAGATTACAACGAGCACTGTGGAATGCCTAAATCATTGCAGACATTTATCCCACATTTAACACCACCTTTATTAAAAATCAATTTTGGTGTTGCTCTTGGTAAGGATGTTATAATCAAACAAATAACAAAATACTGAGGAACCAGTGTGGCCGAGTCGTTAGAACCCCACCGCTGAGTGTTGTTGGGTCCAATCCCAACTAGCAACTACCCCAAGGAGTAAAAGTTTAAGTTTGAGCTGGATGGAAACATTTTGTTTCTCCCAATTCTGACTTCATCCAACATTCTAAACTCTGGCTATCTTTAAAAAAAAAAACTACTAAAAAAATTGTAACAATATAAAATTTCTACAAGTAAACATATATTATTATTAACCAAAACCCCAAATGAGCAAGAACAATTTTTAAAAAATACAGCTTTGCATTTGTACCTGGGAACTTCCCCTTACAATGATAAGTGCCGTGTCAATGCCTCAATGTTGCAGCAACACCCCCCGGAATGTACATATTTAAATAAGTTTTAACGAATCAGTTTCATCGAATATCATTTATTTTTGAAGAGGAATATCCAATTGATTGTTTTTTGTGTTGCTTCAAATTGAATTTTTTAAACTTTTTATAAGAAAAACAATATATAGTAGTAAACACAGAACTACATAACTGTAAATTTTATATATATTAACAATATGTAGGATTTAATATTATTATCATAATAAAACAATTTTATAAAACAGAAATAATTTTATTTTTAATCACACCAAAAACATCCATTATCAAAAAGATAATGCAAACACCAGTTACTTTTTAACAGTATACATTACACATTTGCAAAATATATTACATTAAATGAGATGATAGTTTTGAACTACACAAATTTAAATTAGAATTTTGTTTAAAAAAAAAATCTATAAAAGTGAGAAAAACCAAAATTAATGTATCAATACTAAACGAGGTAAAAAACAGAATTTTATCTAATATATAAATTAAATATATATGTAGATTATTCATTTAATGATATTCTTTGTATATTTAAATCTTCATACAAAACGGTCTGCATTCTTAATAAAAAAACCATATGATCTTCTATTCATAACATAAATAATATTAAAGCTGTTTACTAAAACTGATAATGGTAACCTAAATGTATGAAGAAATAATAATTTCTAAACAATAAATAAAATTTGATACAAAAATATATATTTGAATTATATTCACAGTATAATTTTATCGAATATTGCCAAAAAGATTTAATACTGACTTGCACTCCTGAAAATAAGAAAATAGCATTATAAAGACGTGATATTTACATAATATTGCGTTAGACTTACCCTTTGGGAACGAACTTTAGAAAACACATTCCAAAAACGCAAAGTCTCATCCCCTGCTCCAGTCACTATAGCTTCCCCGTCTGGTGACATAGCAAGATACAAAACTCTGTAGGAGTGGCCAGTTAACTTTGCGACTTGTGACAATGTCGGATATTTCCAAACTAAAATTTGGTTCTGTGAGTAGCCGTGAGTGCTCACCTGAGAAAAAAATCACCAGCGTCAAGTGAATTAAATCTAAATTATGAACTTAACCAAAACTAAATTGATGTCAATTTACCAATTCAGAGGAATGTTTTGACCATGCTAAATTGCAAACTTGTGAACCAGTATCTACACATTGCATTGGTTGCCCTGTCAGAGTATTCCAAAATCTTATACAACGATCTGCAGTACCACCTCCACTAGCAAGTAAACCATGATGATGTGGAGACCATGCAATAGCTAAAAATTTCAACTCAATTGGGTAATTTGTATATAAATAATACATCACATAATAAAGCAAAATACAAATGTAGTTTTAGAATTATATGAAATCAAGTTGACAAAAAAATATGATATATTTTTTATATTATATAACACAGATTCTATTGAATTGTAATAATCAAAAAGTACCTTTGACAGCGGCTACATGCTCAGTGTAAGTTTGTACTGGAACTAATGAATGCATATTCCAAACATACAATCTGTTGTCATTTCCTCCTGAAGCCAAATGTTGATTATCAGGTGACCATTTAAGACCACACACCTGAGGAAGAAGTAATAACAATAGTTAATAAATAGAACAATAGAACGAGTAAAAACCACGGTTCAGATGTGCATGGGGGTTGGGTTAAATTAGGTAGAATAAGAGACTTTTTTAATTGCCTTATGAACTTGCATATTAGCGGATGTAAGATGCTGTGTATTTTTTTTTGGTGGGGGGAGGGGAGGGTGCTTGAAAAACAGGCCTGGGGCAATGGTGGGAATCGAACCTATGACCGTGAGTTCTACAAGCAGACAGTCTATCAGGTTAACCACTCAAATACTGTGGTCCCCCACCGGACGCATTACATTATTTATCCATGATTCAATATTTTTTATGAAGGGTAGAAAATACCAGGGTTCCCTAACAGCTTTTGCTGATGGCATATCCGCCAAATATTCGGGTAATAATTGAATGGACCTAGAAGAAATAATCCATGATATAAGTATTTTTAGACTAGTTTTCATTATAACTATCTATCGTTAAGTGCAAAGTGAAAATTTATGTGCTTCACTATAATCCAATTGAAAAGGTAAAACTTAAAATAAGTTATACAAATGATGTAACCAATTGTATCAAGTGCATTGACATAGTCCCAATAGAAAAATACAACTAACTGTATAAAAACTCTTTTAAAAAGTTTTGAAAACCATGTTTCACTGATGTATGTAAAGAGGAACCCTCCTACCTTTATTGTTTTTTTACCATAAACTCTTGCCATTGCATAACCTTTTTATTTACAGGACGCTTCATGAATTTTTCCATACAGGGGGTTATTACATTGATAAATTTAGGAATAGGAAAAGTATCCACAGCCTAAATTATGTTAAATCCTTTTCTATACATTGGCCCCAAATGACTTATTTCTACTGTATTACAAAGTAAATTAAGAAAAAAAATGCTTTTAAAATCAAATCTTGCTTCTTTAGCGTCATAGGTGAGTCTGTTTTAACGTAAATTAATTTAATCATTTAATTATTCAATTAACCTTCCCCCACTTGTGTGCTTATAAACTAACACATTTTTTGTAATTTTTCATTTTATATAACAATTTATTACATATCTAAAGGCTAAATTTATAGTGAACTCCCCTCAACCATCCCCTTTAATAGATTTTTATTCAGATTTTGATGCAAGCCATTAAACAGATATTTCTCTAGGGTACCTATATTCTCATTTTTATTTTGTATTAAGGCATGATTTTTATTTTCTTTATATAAATACGTTGCAATTATTTTATTGAATTTTACTGTTTGTACTGTTGTAATTGAATACACATAAAGATGGCAGGGGGAAAAAACAGATGCTAATTTGAAAATAGCTATGTACCAGAGAGCCTTGCTGAGTCGATCTTTAAATGTCAAAACAAGTTAATAAGCAATCAATTGATTCCATTATTTAAATAATTAAAATAATAATTGTTTTATCAACCTCTTGTCTATGTCCTGGCAGTCTTCTTTCTGGATTATTTCCAAACATTCTTATATCTCGTTGCAGAATCATTCTATCACGACTGCCGGAAGACAACATTTCTCCATTCCATGCCAAAGCACCAACACGGGCTGAGTGTCCAACGAACTTAGTTATCAATTTGCTTACAGCAACATCCCAAATTTGAACATATCCATGATGTGTACCAACAGCAACAAGACTTCCCTGTAATGGTAGCATAAAAATTGGTTCTTGTTTGGAAAGTATTATAATCTACTTCATACTCTGTCATTCCATGAGACCGATGTGATTGAATTTGCATCTGTAGATAGGTCACAAAGTCTTGTTACCTGGCTTGTACAAGCTGACCATAAATAAACACAACTCCCTAACCCAACGCTCAGAACGTTTTGTGATGACCAATCAACTAAATTCAGATAAAAATCATCCTGAAGTTCTGGTGCATCTAAAACCTGCAAGTAGAACAAAAAGTGGTTTTTGTGAAGTAAAGGGATTTTTAATGAACAGAAATCTCATTAATGCACAAATAAATTGTGATTCATAAGCATCATTTGCAACATTAAAATCAAGACATACTATCAAACAAAAAACAAACTCGACTCGGTGAGTTAAGAGTATTGCCTTTATAATATATAATTTATATATAATTTTTGTTTTGATAAAAAAGAGAATAAATAGTTAAAAATCGTCTTACTTTAAACGGGATTCTAGAAATTTTTCTAGTTGGTTTCCTTGGAGAGCGTAACAATTTCTGGCTGCTAGGGCTTACTGGTGATAATGAATATGGAGCTGTTGATTCTATATTTACTTCTGGAATGGGCGGTGTAGTGAACTGAAACAAAATTTAGTGGCAGTGTAGAATAATAAAAAAATTATTACAATTAGAATTATTAATAATTTAAAGTAATACATACTTGAAACAGATTATTTTTCTCAGCTTGTAAAACAACCCGTTTTTCTTCATGCTGAGGTTTAAAACCGTCAATGTTAGCACCAAGAATTTCATTTCGCAGGAGACTCGAGTAAGCCACTCCATCTTTACAATTTTCACCTCCAGATGAATTCCCACAATTGTCTTTGTTTTTCCGTATTTTTGTACTGGTACATTTATTGTCCTAAAATGTTAAAAATTTTATGGAATTTGTTTTTATTACAATGCATACAGTAGCATTTAATTGATACTAACAGGCAACATGGCAAATCTCGTTTGCCAACTTGAACTTAATCGAGAGGGTATGTATCTATCTGAGAGCTGAGGAGGTGTGAATCCTTCAAGATATTTAGTTGTGGTTGACAGGCATTCCTGAACACATACATTATATTATTAATATGATATATGAACTATCCAAATCTTGCAATATTTTTCTAAAGGGCAATAAATCAATTGGACACTTACAGAAGGTGGTGCTGGACTCCTCACAGGATTTTCAAGTACTTCAGAATTGGCCT
Source organism: Cimex lectularius (assembly GCF_000648675.2). Lineage (NCBI taxonomy): Eukaryota > Metazoa > Arthropoda > Insecta > Hemiptera > Cimicidae > Cimex > Cimex lectularius. The sequence goes on along the minus strand of NW_019392658.1, from coordinate 1,524,043 downwards.
CCAGGTTTTCAACCTCTGCAGATGTTGACGGTTGGGCTGTATTAACATTATCAGATAAAGTTTTCAAGTAAAAGTCTACATAATTTCCTTGATCAAACGTTGAATAAGACAATTTCTTAATGGTCCCAGCATTCTCCACTTCATTTTCAGCATCTGGGGCTGGAGTGGGAGGATCCACTTTTTCTTCATCATTTTGAGATGTGTTCATGTATTTGTGAATTACAAAGGATTTTCCCTTTTGTTGTTGATACATTAATCTTCTAGCGTATACATTGTTCATTTCACATTCATTCATTTCGGCACGTAAACTGAAATAAAGCCATATTTTATTAGATTAAATTTATTACATTTAATGTTGGCAACAAATGATTGATGTACATAACAAAAATATAATGTTTGTATAACCAGCTAATATATGCGAGGAACTGCTGGCACTAAACTGTCCCCCCCCATTCCACCCTTCCTTTCCTGTTTGAGAGACCAACGCCCCGAGGACTGGCAGGCCAGGATGATCGTTAATGACAAAATCATATGCTTTATTTTGATTAATTACTAAATAATTAAAATTGCCGAGAAATGGACCAACATCAGTCATATTTTGCGATTGTTATTAAAACATTTTGAAACAACCAAACATCCATGATACTATGGTTAACAGGCATCTCACTTAATAGAATAAGTTGCTAACATACCTATAATTGAAGACCACAACAAAAACTTTATGATGAACAAATGTGCATTAGAAAAAGTCACTATTCCACTAAAATAACTATCACTATGGAAACAGAAAACAACTAACTATTGGAAATTATCCAATATCTTTTAAATAAACAACTGATTCAACTTTAGCTTGCATTTTATGAAACACCCACATCTGCAAAAATGTTGATTTGATATTATTGGAACAGACTAGTAACACTAAAGCACATGACATATTACCATAAAAGTTTGTGCGGTTTTCATTTTGTTACATTTTTAATACCGTTAATCAACATTTCTAGTTACATAGGAGGATTAGATGTTTATATCAGGTATTATCAAGAGGATAATGCGTCATTTCATAAAGAAAAAGTGTCTTGAACAGTTCACTATAAATTATAAAACATTTTCTTTGTGATGGCTTCAAAACCCATAATTCATGTGTGCTTATTGTATGAACTTTACCTCAGTAATAGGGCAACCGAGGTAGCTCTTAAAATTTGCAGTGTTCGGTGATGAAACAATAAATGAGCACATTTCTCAAAAGTGGTTCAAAACGTTTACCCCAACCCACCCAATATTTGTTGGTGAATATTTGATTTTTTCATCAATGGGAGAGGGTTACTTGGCGACAGCACATGGTACGACTTCCTGGTGTTACCTCCTGTAAGGATCCATTTTTGACGAATGGGACAATCCAGTCATAAAACTTCTTTACTTTGTGCAGTGCAAACGTTTAGACGAAGACTGTTATTGTCAATCAATTTATAAGTAATCCATTTGCTCAACTTCCATGTCTTCCCAAATATATAGAAGCTAGAGTGAATTGTTTCATCCCTTATGCTGAACACTTTGGCAAGCTCCTGACATATTTGACTCGAATGAAGTTCGATAGCTTCCCTCAGTTTGTCATCGTTCAAAACAGAAAGTCTACCAAATTGTGGTTCATGTTCAATTCCCTCATTACTTGAAGTAAACGTTTTAAATCACTTTGGACAGAGCGTTCATTTATTATCATCAAATGCCGTGTAAATTTTACAAGCTGCCTCAGCCACCCTAGCACCGTGCTAAAATTCATACAATAAGCATGCGTGGATAATGGGTTTTAAGCCACGAGAAAGTACTGTCAAGACAGTACATAAAGATGAACTGACACATCATCCTCTTGTTATTACGTACTGTAAACATCTAAACCTCCTGCATAAATAGAAATTTTGATTAACGATATTAAAATGATAATGAAAAAAATGAAAAACTACATGAACTTTTCTGGTTACCTGGTATATGAAGATTGCATACAGGATACTGAAAGTCAACAACAAAACAGAAACATAACACATAATAATATGCAAAAATGGCACTTAAAATTGAAACTTTATATCTAGCTTACCCCAAATGAATTAGCAAAAAATAAAAAATATTTTTTTAAATAACTATAAACAGTAAATAATGTTATGTACATCACCAAATTCATGGAAAACCAACTTTTTAGATCAAATGAAATTGAGTGCTTCTTCAGTTAAAATAAGTAAATGTTTAGACAAAAAGATAGTTCCTTTTTTATTTTTATTTTTATTTTTTTAAATACAAAATTGTATGGTTGCCAGGATATTTTTAAGTGCTTTTGTAATTTTTCCAGTCATTTCACATGTTGTGTCCCCCCCCCCCAAAAAAAAAACTTATTAACAGAAACTGTGCAACAGAGTGAGTCACTGGAGATTGAAAAAATTCAAATCAAAAGTAAAAAAATGTTAAATTAAATACCAATTATTTTTATTTATTATGACTTAATTAACATAAAACCCATGCATCATGATTCACAGAACTTTATTTAATAATTTAAATATATTGAAACTAATTTTTGCCAAGTAATCAAGAATTGGAAGAGGATAAAAATGTGAGAAAAAATGTTTTTCGCTTTAGATTTCTATTAAGCTTATTTCATTCACTGATTCACAATCCAAGTTGGCGATTAAGAAAGGAAAGCATAAAATAAACAATTGAATCGTTTCATTGTAAACCAAATCTTTTTGAAACTCAATCCAAAAGATAAGAAACAAATTTGATTATATGATTGTGCTTGGTTTGCAAAACATTTGTGTTCCCTGAAATTTCTTTTATAAATGCAATTTTACTCTGCAGTTCGATCTGCTTATTCATACTATGTTTTCACCTAGACATTCACAGAAGTGAATTATATGAAATACAGTAGACTCTCATTAACTGCGGTTGAGAATTTGCTAATGAAGAATAGGATAAAATAGAAGAAAAACAGGAATGAAGAACAGAAAAATTTGGAGAAATGTTTCGATTAGCCCAAAAGTTGATAGACAAAATGTGATTTAATATGCTTTCACACAAAAATACATTCATACCTATATACACTGCACTCATTCTATTTGGTAGATGGAGTACTCAATATTCCTCCATTGACCTGCATACAATAACAAACTAATCTAATTGGGGTCAATGGGGTACTTTTATAAATATTCCGCCATTGACCCAAGTCATGTACACAGCTTGAAGGGTGATGGGGATGCTACTTCACTATCAGCCCCTCCCCATTTACTCTAATAAATACACTTACTCATATAAAACACATATTTTGATGGCTATGTACAATAAAAAATTCCTAATTCCCCTAAAAAGTAGAACAGGGTACCCCAAAACTCACTACTGTGTCTGAGAACCATTCTTAAATCCGGCGACGTGCTTACACGCTCTCTGTATGGAGCCAAGGCATGACACGCCTCTATTATGTGGGACACATCGAGCAACTTTTATCTGCATAAGGGGCACTTGTGTGGACTTCGGCCCAAAACTAGGTGCCCGTGTGCCAACCGCCATTATATGGCCAATCCTCAATCAGGTGAGGACGATCCCATTTAATTAAATTAATTTAATTTATCTTTTTTATAAATTTTATCTTTTTTAGGTCCCTAATAATTTTTTCTCATTTGTTTCAACGTCGTGCATAGGAGTAACCTATTGATGTATACAATATGCATATACATATTGTTTTCCCGTGTCGAATCCCGCTTGTGACACTAACTTTTTCATTTCAACCAAGACCTAACATATAAAGAATAATTAATTGAAAGATGTAATTTGGTCAATACCACTAAATATAATGGATGAAACAAAACCCTGAAATATATAACATAACATTGTTACGATAGGAACCCGTGATATAGTGTCTGATTGGTATGTAGGTAGAAGAAAATGCTTCAAAGCTTGAAATTCGAGATGTTTCCTATTATCTGCAGTGATGATTGGTATGTATCACCCGCATATAACGTGAGTCTACTGAACTGTACCAAATCTAACCAAAAGGTACAGTGCGAATAGATGGTTGGAAATAACCAGAAATATTTTAATTTGTTAAAGGATATTTTCCATTAACCATAGCTTATAATGTCACTGTACATTCACAGGGTTTTATCGGCAGACGGGGAGCTGGCCCATACTGTTTTATTTGTTAAATGTTTTTCTATCAACTTCCATGCTAAAATCTACAATTATAGTAAAATAACGTGACGTTACTTATAATTTGACAAGTTAAGATAACATTTTCTTTTTTGAGACTGAATGAAAGAAAAACGGCCAGATACACTGAGATTAATTAATAACATATTCACATGAAAACCACAAATGAGCATTTCCTAGCTCTTTACATAATAAAAGCAAAAATTACACTTAGCTAAAAATTATTACAGATTACATAAAAGCAGCGGTAATAGTAAAACTGAGTGTATGTCCAAACCCAGGTGATTATGAATAATTTTACTAACTCAAATGCATAAACTTATAGGATTATGCTGTGCTGGCAAGCTTTACACCTATTCCCTGGGTCTAATTTCATGTTTAGATTAGGTCTAATATTTAGGCTTATTAAGATGATTATATCCAAGTATGAATTATTCTCATAAACACCCATAAGCCTCGATAGAAGCCTATGTTGAACAGCACTTTTCTAACTTTTTATTACTGTAAGGAAGAATTTCTGAAAATTTCTCGTACCGACCACCTCCCTGTTGCCATGTTCACGTACAGCTGACGAAGCCAGCTCTTTTTCATATAAGATGTAAACACAGGACAGGTCTTTAAGGTCAGGTAAGGCTTCTAAGCGAGCACCACAATACAAAACCGTCAGCATTCCATAGACAAAAAGAAAGAATAATGAATATTTATGTAGTTAGGACCAAAATGATCGAAAACGAACAAATTGCAGGTTCCTCACCTGGCAGAAAGTAGTATAATGATTCATTAAACAAATGGAAAATCTTAAAAAACGAGTAAATACTATCATTAGAAAGTTTTCAAGCAGATAAACGATTATTGTGAGATTTCCTCTTGTCTGTCGTGTAAGGAACTTTGTTGTTTTGGTCACGTCAAGGATAGATTGACCAAAATGGTCGGAAACGACCAAACTACAGGTTCCTAACCTGGCAGACCATTGAAAAATGATTCATTACAACAAATGAAAAATCTTGTAACATGGAGTAAATAGAATCATTAGAAAGTGTTCAAGTGGTACAAATGATTATTGTGAAATTTCCTCTTGTGGTCTGCTGTGTAAGGAACTTTGTTGTTTTGGTCACAGCAAGGTTAGACTGACCAAAATGATCGGAAACGACCAAACTAAAAGTACCTCACCTGGCAGACCGTAGCAAAATGATTCATTACTACAATGAGAAATCCTAAAAAACATGCGAGTAAATACAATCATTACAAAGCTTTCAAGCAGCATCAATGATTATTGTGAAATTTCCTCTTGTGGTCTGCCGTGTAAGGAACCTTTAATTTGGACGTTCCCAATCATTTGGGTCAGCTTAACTTTGACCAAAATGATTGAAAACGACCAAACTAAAGGTTTACATGTTACAAGGCTTCTTATTTGTTTGTAATGAATCATTTTATTCTTTCGTAATGAATTAAGCACAACAGTTTAATCTGTCCATCAAAGAGTAAGAAAATCTGAAAAATGCTTGTTTAGAAGGTCAATATTTTTTTTATCGATTCCACTCTACTTCACTAGGTTTCGGAATATGATTTAAAGATTCCATATGGACACAACTACAGATTAGTCGTTAATAGAAATGATGTATGGTGGAGTGAGTGCGGTGATCAATCCTTTTAAGAAGATAGTTCCTACTAACAGTAATTACTAATAAGTAGTATTACTAGTAATTATTACTGTGAGTAGGAACTATCTTTTTAAAAGGATTGATTAATCGTTAGGTTTGAAACAACACTGACAAATATTATCTCATAATACACAAAAATCAAAGGAATTCAAATGATTCTGTAAGAAAGATCAATTCATAAAAGCTCAACATGGAAAAAAAAAACCTTTCTCTGCAACATACCAATTCATCTTTCCCTCGGGTAAAAACGATTTACCAAAACGCCAAATGATGGTATTTCGATCTTTTGTGGAGATTTATCCCGGTACACGAGCAACTATCAGCGAGTCTTCCGTCTTTCGACCGTCCAACGAAAATCGAAGCAAGTGTTAAAAGAAGCCTGACACAAATGACACACGACTTCTAGCATCCCTAGTGCAGGCCTAACCGAGTAAATTTTGTTATCACTAACGGTTAATTTTAAATTTTACAAACAAAATTTATTTTACGTTAATAAAAAATAAAAAAAATAAAAAAGAAGAAATAAATAAAAAAATTATAAAAAATGTATAAAAAAGAATTGGAGTGAAGATTTTTATGCAGGCCTAAACTCGACGGATAACTTGTCCGCCAGGTAAGGAGTTAACCCTAAGCCAGACAAATACCGTTGGCGTATACTATCTAAAACTATTTGCTGTTCATTCTTATTTTAAAATGAAACTTTTTAAAATAAAAAATAAAAAAGTACAATATGAGAAAGAGAAACTTAAGAGAAAAAGAGTACTCACTTTACTTCGTTATTCGCTGCGATCATTGTTTATGACTAGGACTTAGAACAAATTAGGAACTTTAAAACTGAATCAGACCCGTGAGGAGAAAATGCACGGTGCAGAATTATGTTCAGCAGACAAATAAAAATGTATAACAATAATTTAATTATTGTTTTATTTGTTGTATTGCTGTCACCGTACACCGTAAATCTACAGAGGTTCACCCTCAAACAGACACTGGATATTGAATAACGTCCAAGTCCGCAAGTCGATGTCTACAGTTCGATTCACGGCCACCGCAGAATCCGATCTCGACTTTCTCATCGAGGTCCCAAATTTGGCCGGTATACAAAATAAATTTCGAACGGGGTTTAGGGACGCGAGGTTGAAATTTCGTTTTACCATTTTTTCCCCAGGACTGCGGCAGAATTTGTTTTGAATTTCAATCATCGGCCCCGGTTTTGCTATTCGGGATGGGTCAACGGAAATAACCTCCCTCTAACGACCGTTTTTGACTTTCGAACTTTCAAATCAGAGAAGGACAGAGAATGACATTTCATGCTTTAATCCACTTTTTTTTAAGTAAGTACACTTGAAAAGCTTGAGTAAACTCCACTTCATCAGGGACAAACTTAAATTATGAATAGTTCATATCAAAACCACCATTTACACTCCTCTCTCCAAGTTCAACTACCAAGCTGTTTGAAAAAGCCGTTGTACACGTTTTATTGAAATATTGACGAAATGAAGTTTAATCTTTATTAAACTTATTTAAGTTGTCCGGCAACATCATCGGTATTACATCCCCATATGTGGATAAGAGAGTAAACCGACATATAGCAAACAACCCAAACAAAATCCTACACCACTTGCTACCCACCATTTTGAACACCAACAATTTCTAGCATTGTATAAATTCATTTTTTTTTCGCAACCTACGTTTGTATAATTTAAACAATGTTTATAAATCCCATGCCCTGAAGATGATCTCAATAAAGATCGAAACGGTGGCACGAGAAAGAAAATGTTTTTCTAAAACCTATTTCACACCAGAACGCATCTCACGGTCTCCAAATAATCATTAAACTTATAATTTAAACTTTATTCTAGAACTGAAAGAACCCTGGAATGCATTTACAAACATTCAAGCCTGATAAGACAGGGGCAAAATTCATTGCCCAAAATCTATCACCCTTTTACACATATTTATGGAAGGAAGCTTTTGAGAGTGCCAACAGTCTACTGAAATACAAAGAAATAAACGCTAGATTTAAGGAGAAACTATCACAAAATTTATGACTATAACGGTGTCTGAAAAAATGAGAGGAATACTTCTTCGACAGACCCTTCCAAGCTTCCAAGTGGTTGCAGATAACAAAGATTGTTTGAAGAAAAGCAAACACAGGTTTAAAGAAGGAGCCTTAAAGTGCCCCTAGACAATCAAGCTGATTGATCAAAAGCTGGAGCTGAACGATTGAATCAAGCGTGATTGACCTGAAGCGTGTAGGAACCTTGTTGACGATTGATTCAAGCATTGACGGTGATTGAAGGAATTTTTGATTGACGAGAGTGCTTGAAGAGGGCGCTTGACCGTCTTTTGGTCAATCTTTCCATCAGTCACAATTTTCTTGGCTCATTTTGAGAACGTTTCTGTAGTCTTTTGGTTCCGTTTCGCGTAGAAAGTTGATTAAATGTTCGTGAGTGAAGCAGTTTCTCAATTTATACCACTCCTTTGACCACCGTCGTTTCATCTTCTTGTTCTGCTTCTTCAGCACGACTGATAAAGTCAAGCCGAGGAAGCCAATAACTGTATTTGAAAACATTGTTTCAGCCGCGAAAATTTTAATGTATCTCTCAACTGAAGTCTCGCACAGAAAAGAACAGCACTGCGTACCAGGGCAAAATGAATTTTGAACAAAAGATTGATGGTTGATTGAAGTGCGTCTCAGTCGATTGACTTGACTCGACCGGTTGATCAAAATGATCGACCATCTGGGCCCACTTTAATATGATACACAGATGGATCAAAGGTTGGAGAGTAGGTTTGAGGGTAAAAGGGCGAATTAAGCTCTTAACAAGGGCGGATCCAGGTTGGTCATCATGGCGGGGGGGTAAAAACTTTCGACTTTATGCATTTTTTTAAGGTACAGGGGATCTAAAAAGTGCAGATCGAGAGAAAACTCTACACATCGTGTTTAGTCCCAACGCAATACTTTCTCCTTCAAAGGGAAAAACTGAAAGAAAAAAAATCACTCGATTTAAAAGTTTCAATTGTCTAATTTCAAAAAGGAATATAATTTTCATAAGTTTCCAAAATGTTTTTCCGTCATGGTCTGCAATGAAACGTTTTAAGTCACCAACATTAACGAATAATTAATTAATCACCAAATTAGAGGTTAGCACATCGAGAAATCGAATAAGAAGATTAGAGACAGAAATAAGTAAAACATCAGAGGGTCAAGTTTAATCACGAAAAATCATGGTCTGCAATGTAATTTTTTAGCACAAAACATAAACGAACAAAAAAAAGAAACCTCACGGCAGTAAGGAGGGTGAGGTAGATTTCTATCTTTTGAGGAATAAATCCAGCGGTGCTAAAAATTTGCTACTTTAAAAATTATAAAATAATTTGAAAACGATGGGTGTATATTATTATTTATGTTATACAAAACGTGACATCATAAACATATTGCACTAGGATAAAAAAATTAATCAAATGTTTTTGTTTCCTGTTAACAGCTGGCGTTAAATTAAATTAGATTCGGGTAATTTTTTCCTAGACCACTGAAAATAATGAAAATAAAATAATGGTTTACTAGTTAACTACCTAATTTGAAATTTTATTTAAGCTATTTGATTAATTATTTTCCCGCGTTACTTCACTATTACTTTTTGGTTACAATGTGAGATTTGCGGAAAAAGAAGTGTGATGGCCGTGCCATATTTCTTTAATAGTATACACAATTTTAAGGACTTTGCTTTTTACCATCTCTGTTAATTTAAAAGAAATTTTGGCATATTTGGTAACAAAAAATTAAGAAACTCCTAGTTTCATTTTATTATAAAAAAGAAATTAATTTGAGCTATTAAACGAAAGAAATTAGGTTTGAAAGTACCGTATTTGAGAAAAAATCTTGTTTAAAAATGGGATTTTTTGAAATTATGATAACTTTTAAAATACTGCTTGGATTTGGGCCAAACCGGGCTTAAAAGTTACAGGATGAATCCCGCATAAAAACGGTAAAATGTGAAAATCCAATAGTGAGGGGCGTAGCTAGCAGAGAGTGAAGTTAAACAAACCGAGCTGGTTGTGTCCGGGAGAAAACGCAAAAATGGCAAAAATTTTAATTGGATTTTTTTACTTTTCATCTCCTATAATTCTGCGACCCCCAGGCGATTTGGATGAAAAACCATCCCAACTATCCTTATAGTATTCTTTACCACCCTGCAAAATTTCATTGCGGTGCGATAAACAAATGCAACCACTAGAGACCTAAAATTAAAAATCAACATATAGGTTTCTTGATATCAAATCGAGTGATCGAAGAATCGACCGAACTCCAAAGTTGTCTAGGAGTGCCTAATGCCTCTAGGAAAACCAACTCTATATAGAAACACAGATTTACACACTTTCGGACAGTTAGGCAGCTATTAAGGGACTAATTGCGTATGCTTTTAGCTCCAAACTAGTCTGGAAATAACGAAATTAGAGCTGGACAAAAGACCCGGCAGAAGGCAAGCTAAGAGATTTATTAATCTCTTAAAGAGGAAGACGAAGGAACTCCTCTCTCTCTCTATACCAGCCACTGTCCTCGTAACTACCACTTAAAGAAATGGATAAGCATGAACAAAATCGATTCTGTCAGGAGAAAACATGGGCACATTTCCTTTAGTGAATGTGAAATACTAGCCCGGTTACGTTACAGCAACAGCAAAACAATTCTCATACCAAGAGAAGTGAGGGGAAGAGGCACCTAGGAAAGTGATAGCTTTGTAGGAAAAAGTGCACTTTCCACGGTATGGCCTGAATCACAGGGGTTCCACAATAGACCTATATGGGTCGCAGTAAAGAAAAGGTCGGAAACCTTGATTTTTGGCTATACAAAAATATCTACATACAAAAATATATACATACATACTTGCGGAGAGGAATAATGTGGCTCGGTTCTCTTTGGATAATTCTGCAGCGTGGTCTGAAATGTTTTCCAAGCTTCTTCATATTATGAGGGACTCGTCATCGGGAGAGTTGTATTTCTCGTGCCGTGGATTCAAATAGATTCCAACTCTACAAGGAGTTGGATCATTCCCTAACTCCTTGCAATGTTTTTTCTGCTCCAGCAAATGATGCTCCGTTCTCTTTTTTTCTGCTGGTGGTTTAAAATTCGAGGGGAGTTGTTGTTCCTGATTTCAGGCCTTGGGTTGGGGGTACTCCTGCCACTGCAGTGTGCTCTCTATGCAACTCAGGTGATCGTGAGGATGCATTTCATTTTCTCGCTAGCTGCTCGGTCCTTAACGAATTGAGGTATCTGTATGTGGGTAAGGGTTTTCTGACGAGGGAAGAGCTTATAGCCCTTCTGACCGGCTCGGATTGCCGGGGTCTTGTTGATTTTGCTCGGCAAGCCTAGATATGAATATATTGAAATGTAGGGAATTAATATTCTGTTCGTCTTATTTTGTTTCGTTTTTTGCTCTCGCAGGTAATACATATAATTTTTACTTTGTGGGCTTCTAAATGCGAATCCTGTTTGCCGGTGGGGGACCCTTTGTGAGTTGGAATCCTTACTTTTGTTCTTTGAAGTGTCATTTTTATTATTTTCAAAGTTTATCGCATTTCCATCTTGTAATTTGAAAATCCTGTAAATAATTGTAACCTCTGAAGTTGATATTGTAAATTCTCCTTTTCTTATAATTATGCATGTTCTTGGAATAGTAATGCACTCCGAACTCTGGCTGACGGTCTTAATATCATGCCATAATAATACTGTTTTTTATTTTGAATTCTAAATTTCTTTCATTTTGAAATAAAGTATATCTATCTATCTATCATCTATCTACATACATACGAAATAAAAATAATCTATTTCAATTAAACGAAAAAGGGACTGTAAGTACCCATGGTGTCAAATTGTAAGGACGAGGGAGGAAGGAACGACTGAAAGCCTAGTTCTATCAACAGGCTCTTTGTCTTGAGCCTCTGATATGCACCAATTTTTTTTAACATATAGCTTGAAGTCTGCCAGTTATTTATCACACACATGGGAAAATCTATTATCTGTGATTTGTGGTGTTTAGTGACCGTTAGTTAATGATTATTTGGAAATCGTGAGATGCGGTCTGGTGTGACGTAAATGTTAGAAAAACATTTTCTTTATCGTGCCAACGTTCGACTTGTACTCACTCAAAGTTTTGTTTTCTGTATAGATGTATCATGGGGTGTCGTACAAATACTTTGATTGAGTCTAAAATTTCTAGCATTGTATAAATTCCCTTTTTTTACACCCTACAAGTATTTGTATAATTTAAACTATGTTTATAAATCCCAGGCCCTGAAGATGATTTCAATAAAAAAATCCTCAAAACTTTTGTTTTATATCTGCGGTTCTACTTTATTCATGGAGGCTGAGCTTATGCTGTTACGTGTAGTTTATTGGGTGCTAAGCTTCTGTAAAATTTTCATTAGATTGGTGTAGTCGTTTCAAAGTTATCAATATATTTTTAATTAAAAAAAATATTAGAGACATATAAGGCAAACAATTTAAGGTAAAGAAAATATTTTTTAATTTTCTCAAAAGTTGTATTCAGGGGTTTTTCGTGGTGCGAATATCAACTTGGTTCCAAATGTAGCAACAGGCTCTGAAAGAGATTGATATTATAATTTTAACTGTATAAATTGTTAAATAAAAAAAAAATGTTCTTAAAGTATTCCAGTTAGTAATTACGTTAAAATTAAGTTGCTGTGTTCGAATCTATGCGCACATCTATGCGAAAAAGGCATTGCAGTTATCCTAAATACCTGTTTATTAACGGTTCCTACATAATTCTATTATGAAACAAATAGAAACTAAGAAACGGGATGCGTGCTTCATAAGAACGGACAGGGAGAGAAAGAGAGCGAGAAACCCTTTCAATAATTAATCGGGCTAGCACACATTTATACTAAATAATGGCCAGAGTCCATATGGTAGTTCAAAGTTGTGTTGCATTATAAGGATGTTACCGAACTCTCCCATTACTGATTTTGGTAGGGAATTCGAATATATACACAATCCCTTTGCTGAAGGGACAAACGCGTTTGACCAGAATTCAGAAACAACACAAAAATAAGTTTCTTTCGTAATTATGTCCAATATTATGGACAATATTTTTCTTGTGCTTTTCAATATTAGTTAGACTTGTATTATTTTTTTTATATTTTTTTTATATTTTTTTATTTATTTATTTATTTTTTTTTTTTTTTTTAAGGGGGGCATGAAAGAAAATTCCAGGGTCGACGGTGGGAATTGAACCCACGGTCGCGAGTTGGATGAGCCTAGAAACTCGCCTACCGCGATCCCCCTGAACGTATTCTTAACCACATAAATTTATATTTTTTGAAAGTTCCTGTAGTAGTTTTTGTTGGTTAGGAAGCGTTTCGGCATTTTGATAGTGTTTCAGTGATTTCGAGAATAGGCAGACCGTGATAGTAGGTAACACTCAAACAATAGGTCTATCATACCGCAGACATCAGGTGGAAATCTCACAACATATATTTACACTGAACCGCATAGTGTCACTTATTGGGTCCATCTTCACTCGCGGGTTTGTTGAACTCAGGTGCGTTTCGGCATTGAGCCATCTTCAGTGAGGAACCCAACCCGGCCTAATAAGTAACCTTATGCCGGTTCAGCATAAGTTCACTGAATCGCAGGCCAACATTCATCATCAACAAGTATTTATATTAAGGTTATGTTTTTGAAGAATCTAAATGGAGTATCCATTTGTATTGTCTGGTTTTCAGATCTAATTATTTTAACCTTATTTTTTGACGAAATTTGACCGTGAAAAGCTTTATTCTATCAATCAATTGTCTCGCCTCCTTCGTTTACGGACGGTTTCAATTAGTCTAATGTTCACATATATTCTATTCGTATCAGAAGAACATATCAGACTGCTTATGGTAATTGGTTCTGGGAATGCAGAAATTAAAAAAAAAAAAATAAGTGGTGTCTGTTTAGTGTTTGTGCAATTTCATGATATGTCTGATATTGTTAACTCTTCGGGGGAGGGACGGCTAATAGTATGATAAGATTGTCTGTTCGGAGCATTGCAGGAAGAAACAGCCTTTTGACGAGATGGTAATCTGCAAGATTTCAATTGTACACCTAATTTTTGGGTCGCTTTTAGGTAAAGTACCTTAAACTTTTTTTCTTTTGTCATGGCCCTCGTGCAAAGTACATTTTTATGTCAGTTAAAAACAAATTTGCCAGGGCTGATGGATGGAAGGGAAAAGTCTTCAAAACAGTGTTTTGGTCATTTTTGTATGTTAAGACTAGAAATATTCGTTCAATAATAATCATTCTTTTAGGTGTAAGTGCAGTGGTTCCTTGTGCAAATAATTCAATGAGTACCGGAGAAAAATTGCAATACAATTTGCTCTGTGGTTACAACAAAGATATACGACCAGTAAAAAACAGCAGTTCTTCGATTGTCGTAGATGTTTACCTGGCTTTCAGAGATCTATATGTGGTAAAAACAACTCTATGCTTTGAAAATAACCTTATTCTGCGCTGCAGTAAAAAAATGTATGGGCTAACGATTAATTTGAACTTAGGTCACAGACGATGTGATGTCAATTCACGCATGGTTAACCGTAGTAAGTATGCTTCCAAAAATTTTACTTCTTCTTTAATGTTTTCTGGGTGTTTAACTAGTTAGTAGTAATGTGTAAAGCCTGCACCAAGTGCCAATATATCTGTAATATTTGTCTGCTGGTACAGATAACTCGCCATTTTCTAACATTGATTTGGATACATTACAATTGCATTGTAAAAGTAATAATAAGTATCATTATAATTACATTGTACATTCAAATGATGTATAGTATTGTTTCAAGGACTTTATAATAAATTAAAGAAAATAATTTACTAAAAAATGACGACTTAGTTGACACACGTACTTAGTTTTGCGCAAAAGCCCGCTTATTTGTCCGGCATGCAGAGAAAGGTTGATCAATAATTGAAGGTGTCATTACTTGGCTTCTATAAGGGGTGAGTAGGAATGCCACCCAATATGAGAAATGTTGTGGTCGAGCAAAGCAGTGAATATCTGGGGCCACTGTTCCGATTTTTTTAAGATACAGGGTTGCTTTATTGTATATCAGTGATATTTAAGTGTATCTAATGAGTATTTAGAGTGAATGTATTTATTAGCGTGAATGTGTACCGCCCAATTTACCGTAGTGTAAGAGGGCTAATGACGGATTATGTCGCTTACTTCACCACCCTAGTTGAGTGAATCGTATGTAAATAGGAAAGAATGTATTTAAGAATGAGTGAGAGGTTGAATGGATGTAGGAACTGCATGCGTCGTTGCTGACTTGATGCTGACCTAGCTGTTGACATCACTCGGAGCTCAACCTCGGTGGCAGGACGGATAAGACCGAGGTTTGATCCCAGACTGTCAACACCCGGGGTGATTGTCGAGGGCTACCGTTAATGTATTGTAAATTTATTACACGTAATACGTTGACCTTTTTTGGTGGAAGCGTAGACATAAATACAAAGTGGTATCTTGCATATTGATTATTTATTTCAGTTTTACGAGAACGAATTTTTGACATGGGATCCCAAGAAGTACAATGGACAAACTAAGATCTCAATTCCAGCAAATTTAATTTGGACTCCAAAGATTGTACTATTAAACAGGTACGTGTTTGCTGTCAATATTGTTTAGGCTAGTTATAAGCAATATTTTTAAATATATATGTATATGCTAACGGTTTAGTTTCAGTAAATTTACTGATTCGCATCTAGCCAGTAGATACACTACTGCCACGGTCACAAATAGAGGTGAAGTGTCTGTATTCTTAGATACCCAACTTACCGTCCATTGTGCCATGAATTTACTCCGGTGGCCTCACGACAGTCACGTTTGTCACTTGGCATTTTTTTCGGAATACGCCACAGGAAATCAAACTTTATTGAGATTGCATAAAAACTCGGTAACAAACTTGAAATTCATTAAATCTGAGAAACTCTATAGATGTACATAATGTGTGTGTATGTGTAGAGAGAGAGAGAGAGAGAGAGAGAGAGAGAGAGAGAGAGAGAGAGAGAGAGAGAGAGAGAGAGAGAGAGAGAGAGAGAGAGAGAGAGAGAGAGAGAGAGAGAGAGAGAGAGAGAGAGAGAGAGAGAGAGAGAGAGAGAGAGAGAGAGAGAGAGAGAGAGAGAGAGAGAGAGAGAGAGAGAGAGAGAGAGAGAGAGAGAGAGAGAGAGAGAGAGAGAGAGAGAGAGAGAGAGAGAGAGAGAGAGAGAGAGAGAGAGAGAGAGAGAGAGAGAGAGAGAGAGAGAGAGAGAGAGAGAGAGAGAGAGAGAGAGAGAGAGAGAGAGAGAGAGAGAGAGAGAGAGAGAGAGAGAGAGAGNGTAGCGGAATGCTACAGAGGTAAACAAACAATATCATTTGGAAGAGGATTAATAAGTGTTGACATTCATACAAATGAGTAATCCTGTAAACGTAAACAGAATATTTTATATAGATTTTTTTTAATGAAAACTTAAAATCCTGCATTATTTTCCGGACAACCCGATACATAAAATAATAACAAAAGTATCCCAGGATTAGGAAACTTCTACGTGCTTTTAACCTATTTTTCATCAAATTTCTTCTCACATGTAACTAGAGCGTCGATATGAGGCACTTCAATAAAAATAAGGCCTGGGATTTGGGACAAGTCACTTTTGAAGTTAAAGCATTAGCCAAAGATCCTAGTGGTGATAGTACTGCACAATTTCTCCTTTGTACGTTTCGAATGACTAGACACTCCAGCATCCTAGCCTCAACGACTACAGTTCCTATAGCAGGTGACTTGCCTCAATTTGATTTTCAATGGTCAAAAAAAAAAAAAAATTGCTTCGCATACACCCGTCATTCATTTTACTTTGTCATTGAAGCTTGAAAACCATTTGTAGCATTATTATGTATTAAACATTTTAATTTTGTACATTTTTTTACAGTTGCCGTCATCTTAATATTTGTTTCTTTTTGGCTTAAACCTATGGACGGGTTTCGATACGTCCTTCTTTTGACATCCTTCATTGTTCATGTTCTATATTTGCAAATACTGGGAAAATCCTTGCCTGCCAATGGAGGCTCTGATGTACACATTAGTAAGTTCATTTTCATCATTTAATCGATTTGAATTTAAACACACTTTAATAATTTCTTTTTAGTCTCGTATTTGCGCAACTCTGTCGCAATGTGTGGTTTGGCTATGCTTCTCTTAACTATATCAAGAACAATGATGCAATTAAAAGACACACCGCCATGGCTTATGAGAACATACAATATGGTCAAGAGTAAAAACAGCATGCATTTCTTGCTACTGCCGCAGGTATCGCACCTTCATTTAATTATGAAATATTGCCTGTTTAACATACATTTTATTTTGCAATTTATATGTGTGTACGATGATCTCTCTGATCGTTCATATAATACAGTTTTTTAAACTAAAAGAAGACTCTTGTCAGTATTCTTTCAGTTATCAGAAAATGCTAAAAATCCTCACGATACCGTCTACTCATAACAATATAAAACAAGTGTTAGATTATTTCATTATTAATGATGAAATATTAAGTTGAGTAAGAAAAGAAAAAGGCCTTTAACTAGAATTTTTGAAGCAGAAGCTGGCCTTTTTTCAGCCGATCTTCAGCTTCCTGCGATGGAACAGGTTTGCAGATCCTCGCATTCCGTAAACAAACCTATTATGAAATTCAAACTTGTAAGTGCTTTTTTGCGAGCACCGTTGTTCGGCCCAAACTTGACTCCGTCGTCACTTTTATGTAAAGGGCAAGAAACCCTGAATCCAGAATCAGAAGAATGAAGTGAGCGTGTGATGCCAGCCAGTTTCTCCACAGTTGTGTCTTGCTGTTGATACATTGATGATGTGAAAATGGTGTACCATGGGTGACAAAATAAAATTAGTATCTCGCCTTTTGGTAGACGCTTCACAGGTTGTGTAGTGTTGTTACCCATAAAGTAAAAAACGTCCAGAATTCGGCCTTATAACAGTATACCTTGCTTTAATCTTGGTAGCAGCCTTTTATTGTAAGTGGGTTGTCCAGTGTGAGTTATCTCTCCATGGAATCTTTTGAATTTCTGTTTAATAAAATCAACTGTTGTTGGTACCAGCAGATCCTTTGCGAACGCCACGTTTATTACAAGTCTTAAGTCTAGAAATCCTGGATTTTGGTAGTTTTGGTCACCTAGGCACCTCTATGAAATTGAGATCAAATTGTGGGTGGGGCTCTTAGTATTGACAAATGGTTCAGTATAGTAAAATTCTGCGTTAAGTGGGATTTTCTGTTAATAATGAGGTTTAGGTCCTACCCTCAGAGCATTTGTTGTAGATACGTGTGTTCCAGGTTAACCGGATAACACGCTGCACCGTCAGATTCCATGGTATGCTTTGAGAATCCTTAACGTGAAAATTTTTCCACCGCATTTAGTATTGTGCCTTACTAAAGTTTCGACCAGACAGAACCACTATTTTGACAATGCTTCCGCCTTACAAACAGCGCCTAATAAACATGCAGCAGAACTCTATTTAAGCAGAGGCTCAGCCGGCATAGACAGGCCGTTGACGAGTTGCCATCACTAATAGAGTAAGCAGTGAGCATAAACAAGTAACAGGGCCCTCTGAACAGCTCGCACTCATCGTTCACTCGGCAGCCGACATGGCTGACAGATGCCTGATTCAAAGACACCGCCTTTTCAATGCCATTACACGAATCCGGTTACTAAATCAAGTATTTACCGTTGCCGCCACCCTTAAGGTATTCTCGTACTGAGACAGCGCAGATTAAATCATGGTAAGGTTTGTAATTTGTAGTTTTCCTCTAAGACTGAGTGTGTACAATGGTGTGATCTGCAAACAATAGCACTTAGTTTTTAGGATTTTGAGAAATGTTGTGAAAGGTGAAAGGAACCTAGAGGATTAGAGCTAGCTGCTTGGCTATATTCTTGTTTTTTTACGCTTTGTTCAACTTGAACTGGGTACATCCCGCGTTCTAGATCCCTCAGTGTACCAGCAGATGGTGCTGTTCTCAACGAAGGGTATTTTCCCTCTTTTCCATTCTCTTTTGGTACCTAAATTTGTTTTTAAATTCTATTGGTTAAGAAAGAGGTCGTTATTTCGAACAGGTACCCAGAGAAACTTCAGTTCTATACCAAAGGTGCCATACATTATGCTGGTCATCAGTCAGTCGTTGTTAAATACATTCTTTCCTATAAATACATACAGTTTATCCAAAAAGAAGTACACGAATTATAAAACTAATCCCAGCAAGCTCTATGACACTATACACTCACGCCAATCTCACGAGATGTTTCACACAAAAACAACTAGTTTCTATGATTAAGATTAAATACAGTCTGTAGGAGCCAAGGATTGTCACCGTACGATAAACCTTTAGACATGTTGGACACACTCACAGGATTTAGGCCCATAAGCTGTGTTTTCAACGTTTTCTTGTTTGTTATAACTGTAAACAGACTTTCTAGACACACGCGTTGAACTTTTAAGTCACAATGATCTTTCACGAACATTTTTTGAAATATTTTCATTTTATTTTAGGAGAACGAGGCTGAGAATGACGAGAGTGGATTGATTACTGCAACGAATAGAAAGCCGAATCAAGACTGGGTCCTGTTGACTACCTTATTTGACAGAATATGCTTTATTTTATATTTTCTTTTTTACTTTATATCAGTTATGATCATAATTTTTTAAAGACAAGATAAAATTTAAACTGTTTCACAAAACCTGATGGAGCTAATTTAACATAAATTGATAGAAATTCAGTATTGAAGCTTCACGTGCAGTTGCCTTACACATTATATTATTTATTATGTTATAAAAAAGTATATATATATATAAGCTTTATATTTATTTCATTAGGTTTTGAATGTTATTTAATATTCTTTTTTATCGATTTATGTACTACTCGCCTTCTGTATAAGGTCAATGTAAATAAAATTTATATAGATATGTTACATTTTTGAGTAAAATTCCTTTTATGCTGTTATGTTTGTCGTTCATATGATAAAATGATGTGTCACAATATTAAAGGCAGCAATTGATAATTGGTATGGTAAGAGAACTACGAAGTCTGGATGCTGTGTGATTCTTTTACAAAACTTGCTATACCAAGTCATTTATTACTTATTTCTTGACCACAAACTTTATTTATCTACTACATTTTATAAGATTTTGTACCCTAGTGAGTCTATGTTTACTTATCAAAACTCGTCCATATGACGTTTTTACTTTTATGAAGTGTTCGTCGTGCAGCTAGGAATTGCTAGCTCAGAATACACGCTGTGTAAACACATTGGATATGTAAAATTGCTGCTCTCATTGACCTCATTCTTGCCCACCCCTCGTACAAAGGAAGGGTTAAAAACGGTTTGATGGTGATGATGATGAATGTTGATACTGGAAGTCGGGGTTTTTTATCAACCTTCTGGCTTATTGTACTTTTGTAGTTCCATAGTTCAATCGACTCGATCCTCCCCCTAAGGAATACTATTGGTCATTGACTGTCATTGCTGCTATTTTTTTCTTGTCTTCGTGCTGTCCTAGGTTCGCGAACGAATAAAATATGCGTTACTTTCTTCCACCTCATCGGATAACAGATGAGGTTGTGGTGACCATTCTCGGCATAGTACACCGCCGACCTTTGTGGTAACCACGACAGAACACAGATACCGATAATAATGGTCGTAATTGTTTTCGGCCGCTAATAGGAGCGAGGCGATTCTTGTATGTAAGAGCCGACAGCAATCCGCCCAAGTCTGAAGTCAGGACAATAGTTACCCAAGGACTAGGTACTATCAGCTCCAGCGACTCCACTCTACATTCCAGAGCAAACGAAAGCTTCGACTCAGAGGTTTCCAGTCTGAATTCACCCTCCGTTCAGCTGTGATCATGTCTCAATGATCGTATTAGAACTTCAATTTTGAACGGCTCTTTTCAGGACGAACCGAGCCAACCAGTAAAATGTCATCATTGAATATGCACCGACCTGACATATAGTCCTATCACTCCTATGAGTTTTACCTTGCCTAACTGTAGCAATTTGTTTGCCAGTTTTGTGAGGGTTCTTTAATCATGTCACTGTGCCTGGCATGTCTGGAGTTCGTCTATTTCTCCTTTTATTTTTGTGGACCTACTCTGAGAGAGAGGATTCTATCTTTGTTATTTTTTTTTTTTTTTTTTTTTTACGAGAGTTCGCAACAGCAGAGGTCATATAAACCCTCGGGGTGCCGATGTTTTTGAAAAAAAGCCCATTTGTAAGTATGTCGGGTTCGAATGCAGGGCCGCTGGATTCGAACCCGGGACCTTTACCTTACAGTGATGAGCGCCGTGTCAAAGACTAAACCTTGCGGCCACCGACGCCCCCTATCTTTGTTATTGTTTTATCAAAAATAGGTTCAAGGCTTGCATCGTCAACTTGCATATCTTCCTATGGCCAGTCCGTCTTCCTTTACGTTACCCAAAATTTTCCTTGGGTCCTGGCACCCTGTTACCCCAGGTTTTGGAGATTTTGTATTCATTGGTTAATTTTGATGTGATTTTTGTACATGCTAATGCTTTAATGGCTACTTGGATATCCGATCCTGGGAGGATTTTTTGTCAGCCTAGCCTCTTGTAAGATTTTCTTGATACCTAATATATGATCAAGTTGTTATGTTTTCCCAGTATTTCAAGATTTTGAGTGTGACTTATTTACGAGCAAATACTTTTAAGGCTGCTTGGCTGTCTGACTTTATTAGGGTTTTTTGCATTCATGCATCCAGCATTCATGGAGAAGGAATTGCTCACGTTTGGGCTTGCAAAGATTATTCCAGATCCGGTTCCTTCATTTGTATTGGAGCCATGTGTATGTGGTTTTCTCCTAAGCTATTCTTCCCCTTTATAATATGTTATAACTTTTTAGAAGGTTGTAAATGATGTTTCCGTGCTCATGTAGTCAGTCCCCATTTTTACGAATAGGTATCTGATTTTATTTATTGCTGTTGTATGCCCAAATGTTTAGTTCCTATCCACTTTGATTGTTTTAGAGTTTGAATGAGTTTTCTCCTTACATATGGATGTTTGTTGACACGAAGCTACTCAAAATAAACGAAACTGGTTTGTGACTGGGATCTATAACCGGTTACTCACTCATGATGTGGTCCACAAACGAAGCTACTAAAAAAGATCGAAGTCAATCGTTTCATCGGTGAAATCATGGAAGGAATATCATCTGTCCTTGTTCGTTTACAGTGATGATTCCAGTGATGAATCTGTCTTATTACTGTACCATCATCGGTACAGAAGAGAAAGAATACGAATGAAATTTTGCGTTTTTTCAACTTTATGTCATGGCTTTTCGGTGTCGTCTTCTTCTAATATACAGAAAACGTAAACTAAACAGGATGGTTTTCAACTTCTTCATAGATAATAATGTTCACCTGTTGAACGTCCATTTAAAAATCATTCGAAACTGAGCAACGTCAGTCACTCGTGAATCGGTAGTCGAGTTGCCTGGAGCTGGAACTGATTAGTATTTTAGTACCGCGCCATTAATCAGTACAGACGTCTGCGGTATCCCATTCAATTACCTAGGAAAGGACTTATTGCGCGTTGTAACATAAGTTTCTTTTGCGTAGTTTCATGTGTTGTAAGCAGAATGACAGCTTCATCGCTTGAATCATCACTAGAATCATCTCTATCAAGAAACAAATAGTTACACATATAAAGTTATATTGATTGTCGAATTAACTGTACAAATATGTAATTAATACAGGTCCTGATGATGACCTTCCAATAAGTCGAAAACTAGGTAGATAACAATGGAACTGCGTTTTTTCATCCATAACATATCGAGATTAAGATTATTCAAAGAACAAAAACGGGGATGATGTTCCTTCCATGATTTCACTGAAATAATTAGTGATTTCTGTCTGTTTTGAGTTGCTTCGTCTGTGGATCCATGGCACTAATGAATAAGTAACTGGTTAGTGATTTCAGTCACAAAACAGGTTCTTTTCTTTTGAGTATCTCCCATTGTGGACTTGGCGACAGTTTCATCGCTTGAATCATCACTATCAACGACCAAATAGTTATAGTGATTGTTGAATTAACTTTGCAAATATGTATTCATAATGTGTATTCAATATAGGGCCTGATGATGACCTTAAAATAGGTCGAAAGCTAGGCAGATAACAATGGAATTGCGTTTTTTCATCCAAAACATATCGAGATTGAGGTTATTCAAAGAACAAAAACGGGGATGATGTTCCTTCCATGATTTCACTGAAAAATTAGTGATTTCGAAATGGTTAGTACGACAGTTTCATCGCTTGAATCATCACTATCAACGACCAAATAGTTATAGTGATTGTTGAATTAACTTTGCAAATATGTATTCACAGTGTGTATTCAATATAGGACCTGATGATGATCTTAAAATAGGTCGAAAGCTAGGCAGATAACAATGGAATTGCGTTTTTTCATCCATAACATATGGAGATTCAGGTTATTCAAAGAACAAAAACGGGGATGATGTTCCTTCCATGATTTCACTGAAAAAATTAGTGATTTCGATCTGTTTTGAGTTGCTTCGTCTGTGGATCCAAAGCACTAATGAATAAGTAACTGGTTAGTGATTTCAGTCACAAACCAGTTCCGTTTCTTTTGTGCAGCTCCGTGTACTTTTCAGCCATCAGGAATTAATCAACTATTATCCTTCAATCACCTAGTATGTAAAGAATTACAATAACTGGAGTGTAATAAAAGCAAAATTACACGCAATTCACCATTTGCATTGTCTGTGACTGAAACAGAATTAACACTGACCGAGGTCTCCAGAAGGCCGCATGTTCAAAATAACAGCATGGAGAGTTAAACTGATAAAAGAAACCCTCTTTTAACTCGGCGACGGATGATTTTTATGTAATTTGGAGGGAAAATGTTTCGGAGGATTTGAATAAGGAGGAAATTTTTGTTTTCCGTTTGTCGAGCGATGCATTTGAAATCGTTGAGCAGATTGAGCCGATCGTTGAGCCGGATCCTGTCCGAGGCTGAGTATCTGTGTCGAAGCTCTGAAGGACTCAAACTTCAGTTTCGACAATTTTCGACGGGCAAGTCCTTCGTCAAAGAAGACTACGTCCAGAAATATTTAGCATCCGTCAAAAGCCAAGCCGAAAAATCCCCCAACGGTTTTACCAATCAAATTCCAAACCTGCATTTGAAAAATATTTTCAATGACCGAGAAGAAATCTCAAGCAACCTGCAATCCCTCAGAGACATGCAAAAAGGTCAGTCTATCTTGCAGGTTAAAAAATAATAATAAAAAGTTCTTAGGATTTTCTGCGTACGTTCTGTGAAGTTGTGGCCTCCGAGCCTGCACAGTTTGATCAACTTAGTCTGTGATTCTGGTTTAGTTCAGTCTAAGAACATGCAGACCAAGGATGATCAAACTGTAAAAATATGTTGTTTTTTTCATATTTCAGCATGTATCTTGAATTAAATACGTTTCACATGGCAATCAGTAGCATAAACAGTTTGTAGTAATGGCAATTTAAAGCTCTTTTCAATGCTTTTTTTTTAATTTTCCCAAAAATGAATAATTCAAGTACTATGATTTTGTTGACAAAAATCGTAGATAGTTGTAAAAGCAAAGTGTTGTCTATGTGTGAAAGGGTTGAGAATCGGACCATGGTTCATACAATATTTGAGGTGTAGACCTGATGAACTTTGTTGTACGAGTAGTGAATCACACTGTATAATGGGTTTATAGAGGTTTAAATTGTATCTGTAAAGTAAAAAAAATAAATAAAAGTACTAAGTACAGTAATCTGTAGTTGAGTGCTTAGAAATAATATATTTATTTTACTTCTGAAACATATCGTTCAAAGTTATTTGTGTGAGTCCTTGCACTCTTTCCCATACACTCAAGTCCACATCCGAGTGTTTGTGAGAAGCTGAAGGTGGTCACACTCTGGTGATGGTCCCTCATCCATTTGGCAACAATATCATCATTTTGTATATCCAATTCTGTCATATTGACATTAAGAACACGCTAATACACTAAGACTACCAGGGACCGCAGAATCACATGACAGCCATTTGAGCACTTCCTCTATACTGCACAATGAACATCCAGGAATTTTAATTTTTAAAAAAAATCCCTCATGTGCTCGCTGTTCATGCCTCTATTCAACTGTTTTATGCATTAATTTCTCATTTGAAAATGCACTACTAGGTTTAATTTATTATGGTTTAGTAGTTTATTTCCAAAATTTATAGGTCCTATGGTATGTTGACTATTTTAGTAAATCGTATCGGTGATGCTACTATTTTAATAGCTTTTGCTTATTTATTTAATTTTATTAATTGGCATTATAATCTGCTCAAAAATGAATAGGGACATTGCCAATTTTGTAGTATTTACTTTCCCTACCATTTTTATTTTATTTTTATTATAAATTGCATTAAAATCTGTTAAAAATTGTTTTTTTATTGAAAGAAAATTTAATTAAGGTATTTTGAAAAATAACAAAATAAAAGGTTTTAATTCCATAATTAACAATTAACACCGTGTATAATGTCATTTTTTAGCTAAAACCTCTGTTCCCCTGTTAGGCATACTGTTAATAAGGTTTTCTCTAATTTCATAAGCAATTTCACTCCATAGGTGTTGCAACGCTGCACTCAGTTGTTGCAGTTCAACTGGCTGCGGATGATTGAAAAGCCTTCTCTGCAACGCACCCTACCTGTGCTCAATAAGATTGAGGTCTGGAGACAAAGGGGGAGTGATGAACAACTCTGCCTCTATGAGGTCTAGCATTGTCATCCAGAAATCAAAAATCCCTGCCTATGAGAAACCTGGCTTGAGGGATGTATTCCACGATAATTTCTTAGACATAACGGACTGCAGTAAGGTCGCCTTCACAAATATGGAGTCTAGTTCGTCCTCCAGTGTAAATTCCAGCACAGACCATTACAGGACTTCCTCCAAACTGCACTGAAGGGAGCACGATCTGGGGCATTGTACTCATCCCATTCTCAGTAGACTCTTCAGTGCCTGCTATCACTTATACAGACAGAAACGTGACTCATCAGTAAACATACCAGCAACATACATAACAGCAATCCCATTGGTGTTCTCTTCTGGTGCTCGCTGCTCCATATTCTCCTGAATTGCTGGTGGCAGGCGGGCTGTTGTTGCAGGTTGTCTCAAAGGGGCTTACCATGTGAGGCCAACTTCCCACAAATGATTACGAATCATTTGTGTTAATAAAGGCCTTGCCAAAACATCTTGTACTTCATTTAGGATCTGGCAGGCACTATGGAAAGGGTTCCAGTTTGCAGCAATAACAATATTTCTATCCTTCCTTAATGCACTGAGATCCACTACCAGGCCTCTTATTGGTCTCCTAGTATCTCCGAATCAAGCTAAACCCCAGGAGACCATGTTCGAGAAACGCCATTTGCCTCTGTGATATCCACTTGCCAGTGACCTCGATGACTCATTCTCACAATAATATTGGGAACGGTTCAAGATGATGTCTTTCCACGGTTAAAGAGAATACAACTGGATTAAAGTGGAGAAAAGACTAGAAAAGGTGTTTGTTTACAAAACGAGTAATCTTTATGCTTACTATTCTTAAGTAAATCCATTATTAAACATGAGGATTAACATTTGTTTGTTTTTGGTTTGTATTTTCTATTTTGCTTTATCCACCTCACAAGAATATATCGGTTAATTTAATTGAAACTAATAGAATAGGAATAAATTACAAATATCCCTATTCATTTTTGAGCAGTTTATATTTTATATAAGAGTTTGGGATTTTAATATAATTATGGTATTATTAATGGAAATTTTGGCAAGGTTTGCTAAGAGAACTTAGATTCCATTTTCCACTTGATTACCTGCAACTATAACTGCACCTACCCCTGCTTCTGCTTTCATTCATGAACTCTTGAGACAGCAGGAGTATATTAATTATTTTAATTATATATTTGTAGTAATGTAATAATGTGTTGTAGTAAATGTAATAGTCATTTTTTATATTTGTGTTGGTATTATAGCAATATTTTGTAGCCGGTTTAGGAGCAAGATTTGAATTNTTTTTTTATTGCATTTTCTGCTCTGGGTCAGGTTGATGTTATTTATGAGCTGTTTTGTATTAAGTTTTTTCATTTGTTAATGCATGATTTCATTAATTATAGTAACTTGTTTAGTTGCTTGCCCTATGCGAATGTATGGTGTGGAAGGCCCAATGGTGTAATAGTACTTATCCCACTAGACTTTTGGGTTTATTTTATTATATTATAGGAGTTATTTATTTTGTGTATAGGAGTAATATTAAGTACTCCGTCATGCTGAAGTAAGCCTATGTATATAAGAAAGAATGAATGATGTTATGAGTTAACATATGTTTACTGTAACTTGTATGCATTGGGGATGAAATGACCCAATGTTGAAAGCCCTGGAACATATCTCAAGTGGGCATGAGATGAGGGTCATGCCTTATGGTCTGACCCTGTATGGCAAAGGATACGACTAGTTGATTAGCTCAATTTATTCAATTAACATTAGTGTATTATCATTTTTCAGATGAATCAGAAAGTAATGAATGGAAGGAAACTATCAAAGAAGAGATATTGCAGTATGAGGAACAATTAAGTACTATCAATTTAGAGGTAATCTTATAACTGGAAAAACTGTGTAAATAGAATGTGTGACTGACAATAATAAAACCATTTCTTAAAAAATATATTGTTTTTAATGTTACATATATAAATTGCAGCTTATTAACAGCCTTGTTCCACAAAGCCCTACCTTCAATGCAATTGAATTTGAAATAACTGCTGGAGTTGGTGGAAAAGAAGCAATGCTTTTTGCAAAGGACCTGTTTGATATGTACCAAAATTATTTTAATTATAAATCGTGGGTTAGTGATGTAGCAGAGTTAGATACATCGGAGTTGGGTAATGCATCTAAACTGGATTTTGAATGCACAAATTAAAAATTGTATTAATAAATTCCTTCATTTCAGGTGGCATAAGGCATGGATCGTTGTGTGTCGAGGGACCAAACATTTTTCAATCTATTCAATATGAAGCCGGTGTCCACAGAGTACAAAGGGTGCCTGCAACAGAACGGTCAGGTCGAATTCATACAAGTACAGCGACAGTGGCTGTATTTCCACAACCTGCTGAGGTAAGAGTAACAACATAAAGATTTATGTTTTTTCTTTTTACATTAATATCGCAATTTAAATGTATGTTGGAGCATAGTGTTAATATGCTGGTTTTTATCTCTTAAACAAGGCATTGAACAATACAACATTTTTTAACAAGCATTAACCCAATATAAACATTTACAGGACCAATTAAGAAGACAGCATACGCTCTGTTTCTTAAATTTAGATGTTTCAGGCAGTAATTTTGTATAAGTTATTTTGTATTGTGAATCGATAGTTCAATGTTCTGTTCAACAACACGGGCGTTATTATTATTATTATTATTCCTCCGCCGCACTACAATCAGTTGTGTTCTATGTCTTGATTCACAACGACCGCACGCCTGACATCTTCCCACACCGCCACATAAGATTGCATATCATGGATGTATAACAAACCTGGACGACCGATGTTACGAGAAATGGCATAAAATTGTTGCATTGCTTGAAAACTTCCTTTAAATGAAGATGGAAGAATAAGAGCTTTTCCCAATCAGAATTTGTTTACGTATTGATTGTGCTATTTTGTACATGATCCATTAAGCCATGCAAATGTTCAGTTCATAACTTTCCTTGGTTATTCTTAATACAATTAACTCTCTTCAACTTTCAAATACATGTTGATGATATAGTGCTGGGTCATTCTTGGAGAATAGTGAATTTGATTTGATTGATTTGAATGAGTTGCTAATCGGTACTGCTTCTCATGTCATTAATAGCCAAGGAAAACTTAATGGATCTATAGGAAATTGTTACCATTATTTGGATAAACAAGTATGTCAGTTTAGTTTATGTCTTCATCTTTGGAGACAACGATTGCTGCAAACTTATTACATCTTGGCTTATTATAAATTCTCACATGATCGTTTGGTTTCATGTATTAATGTAAAAATACTTGTGAATTTGTAAGAGATATTGCTCAGCATATGGATTGCTGTACATAATAGTAAATAAATACCACATCCTTTTATATCTGCATTTTGAGCATTGAATAAAGCAAAAGTGAATAAGTTATTAATTATTATATATTCGAATATTTTCCCAAAAAAGTTTTTTTATCTATTAGGATCTGTATATAAGGCTTTTTAATTCATTGGGATAGGTATCGAGATCCGGTAAAACAGTTATACCCTTATGGCAAAAATTACTACTCGATCAACAAACTTCTCAAACAAACGATGCAGTATGACACCAAGAGCATAAGCATCCAAATCTCCTACATCAAGCCATTCAACATCGATTGTAATATTGCCTTTTTTCTCCCCCAACAATGGGCGATACTTTTTTCTTATTTTTTTTTTCATTCTGCATATTATGCAATTTTTCTTTGTTGTGTTTGTGGGATGATTCTCTTAGACCTTGATTAACTATTGAAACTACTTCACTACTTGCAATCATTTTTAGCAATTTTTTATTTATTTTTTTATTTTATTTGACTGGTCTTATACAGCTGTTTAATGCTATGTAAAAACAAAAGATATTATCCTCACTGATAATCTTTCATAATTTTAATCCGAACAAAAAACATAAATTAGCATACTTCCTGATTAAAATAAGTACTGATAACAATTTGAAAGCTGGCAGATAATTTTTTTAATTAATTCCATTTGCCAATTTATTGTTTTTACAGGTAGATGTTGAATTACTATCCAAAGATTTGATAATTGAGACAAAACGCTCAAGCGGAGCAGGAGGACAACATGTAAACACAACCGATAGCTGTGTTAGAATCACTCATATTCCAACAGGTATTTTCAATTTTTAAGTCTATAAAAACATACAACTCTTGTAAAGTTTACAGTTCTTCATTGATGTGGCTGAAAGTAATTTGTTAACTACAGACGACAATGGTTTTATTAGTTTCAGCATGGACATTTCATTTTTAAAACGTTTTGTGTACTGCACTATATTCGATTGTCTTTCTCTATTTCAGGTATAAGTATAGAATGCCAGACTGAAAGATCCCAAATAAAAAACAAGAAAATAGCACTTAACCGATTAAGGTCTAAAATTTATCAAAAACAAATTCAAGAACATGACCAATCTATGAGAGAGTCAAGAAAAATACAGGTAAAATTACTTGGACATTCTCGTTTTTCAAAATATTTTCTTGCATCAGTTCAAAACAATTAGTTGTGGCATACAATATTAATATTAGTCTCTATGCGACACTGATTTAGTACACTTATAGGCATTTTGTGATATTAGCATTGGACTTTACATAAGTTGTTTTGTTTCCAAATGAATCTTGGAATTTTTTCCCTCTAATACTCAGAGGTGTAGTATTTATTAAATACTATATTCTCTTATTGTGATAATCTAGTTTTTGCTATTCTATTCTGTAGGTTGTTATTTCAATTTATTTTTTATTTTGACCTATTCCACAGACGGAGACAACTAAAAACAAACTTTTCATAAAAAGTAATATTTATTTTTTTAAACAATATCCATTTTGGGGTCTGCCTACTCCTCCTCTTCAGCTATTATGAATGCCCAATTTCATGAAACAATGAACACACACAGAGTATTTATTAATTGTATTTTTTACCTAAGATCTTGTGTACTCAAGTTGAATTTAAACCCTCTATTTTCAGCTCAATATCGATATACGATGTACCATTTTTTTAAAATTATTTTAAATTCAGCTTTATTCTCTCTCTTTTTGTCCATTTATAAATACGGACATGGAATTGCTTTCTCCAACCACCATAATTGCTGTATCAGCAAACATAGCTAAAGTATTATTATTATCATCCGAGTTTTCTAGTAAAATGCTAGTGAAGAGCAGGTATCGAACAGGGCCTTTTGGGTCTCTCTAGCATGGATCAGTTTGAGTCCCAAATAGGCCTCTTCTTGCTTAATTTGTAAGTACCTATCAGCAAGGTAGGATTTGATCAGTTTTGAATAGTTGGCTGGAATTAGGAGGGGCATCGGTGACCACAATGGTTTAGGTGTTGACACGGTGCTCATCACTGTAAGGTAAAGGTCCCGGGTTGAATCCTGGGGTCCTGCATTTGAACCTGACATACATACAAATGGGCTTTTTTCAAAAACACCACCACCCTGTGGCTTCATTGAAAAATAAATAAAAACACATTGTGAAATTAATATGAAATTTTGTTTGAGCCGGAATTGAGTTTCTTATTTTATATATGAAACCTTCATGCCAGACTTTATTGAATGCTTGCAACACATTTTGGAAAACAGCTGAGCATACTTCTTTTTCTTTTTTTAAGTGCTCTCTTAGAATTAAAATAAACATAATTAACAGCAAATAAACCTTTATATAATTTGTTTGATGGAATAACAGAGGACAAGTTTGAAATATATTTCAACAGACAATTAGAATATTTTCACTGTTTTCTAGGTTGGAACAAGTGCAAGATCTGATAAGGTTCGTACGTATAATTACCCTCAAGACCGAATTACGGATCATCGAATTCAAAAAACTTTCCACAATTTGCCACAATTCCTAAAAGGGGGCCAAATGTTAGACGAAGTGATAACTATGCTTCAAGAATATTATGAACAAGATAAACTTCGCATATTTTTAGAATCGCTCAAGTCAAGGAGTTGATGGTAAATAATAGCTAACTCGTTTTAAATAATAAAATATGTTTTCTCTAACAGTTTATTTATTTATTTTTTATTAAAGTGAAATCCTTTAGATTTTTTTTATAATTTTCAGTACACTACTACCATTAATTCGATAACAAGTAACAATGATAAACCAAATATGTATGTTACATAAAAAATAAGAAGTTTTCATTTTTATTAAAACAAGTGTCACTATCACAGTTACTATCACTGAGTAGATCCCACAGCCTTAACCTTCTACAGTCGGTGAGGAGGGTTTCTGGATTTAAGGATGGTTGGGAGGGTTTTATAAAACTTGTAACTTGAGTGGTTACATCTTGGACAAAAGGAAGATATTCGAGTAGAACAACAGGATCAAAGTTACTTCAGGGGATCACTGTATTGTCTGCAAAAGTCAGGAGGTGGTTCGAGTACAGGATGGGTACACAATTATGTACACCTGGTAGTGTCGTGGCCAGAACACTACTCTGAGGAATACCAACTTGGTTCTAGGATCATGACTAATACACGATTATTGGGAATCAATGAAGTGAGAAATACTAGCATAAATTTGAAAATATGAGGAGGGTTTGATTATTTACATTTATAAGTGAAAGCACATATCAGCCAATTTTTTTGTACTGTCTTTCTTGATACAGTGAAAAACTTTTAATTATTTATTAGAAGTGAAAAAAGTACTGACTGTTGCGTATAAATATTTGCAGTTTATTTGCTTTACATATAAATCAATTATTGAACTAGAATTGGGTCTGGCTTCAAACTCTTGTTTCAATGTGTCAAAAGTGTTTTGGCTTTGCACTATCTTCACTGAGGAACAGACCCACTGCCAGTTCAACATATGCTCGCCGACTCATTAGACCAATATCTAAATGGAGCTACATATCCAGTATTGTTTATGAAGGAAATTTGATAAAAGTTAATGACACATATTTGATAAGATAAACCAAATTCTGGTTATACAAAAAAAAAAAAAGAATATTATTTGCCACATATATATTTATAAAAAGCCATGTATTTTATAACATAAAAAAGTCACAATATTTTTCTACACTCGTAATTACGTATTAACATCTACTTTTGTAAAGTACTTTTGTCCTGGTATTATAACCAGTAAGGTAATGTTAAACCAACATACAAAGGAATTAATTATCATAATATTTAATTTAAAATATTTTTAATGAAGAAAATTTTATTTTAGACACACATATTTTATATACACACATTTGTCATAACAATGATACAATTATCTAACATTTTGCAAATTTTTGAGAACTCTGCATAGTTCATCATTTGCAGACTTATAATAATTGAGTAGGTTTACATACTTCTCCAGTAAGTCTGAAATAGCCTCACCTTGAAACCTTGAAAATAAATGAAAAAATAAAGTTTTAGATTACAATAAGTTTGTATTTAAGAAACTTTTTCTAAATAAACATAGTTGAGGTTACATCAAATAACACCGACAGCCAAATTATACAGTTGAACTTCCCCAAATGGTCTTTTTACCACTGGACAATTTAATTTTCCCCGAATTTTTTTCCATTTACTTTTCTTTTTTTTTTTAATAAACTGACAGAGACACTACTATTTATAGATTATTCAATGAAAAAGCCTCATACAAAGACCGTGGAAAATTGTTTTTGGAATTCTCACATCCTACATAACCCCCTCGAACCCCTTCGGCATTACCCCTAATACAGAAACTGATAGCGCCAAATTCAGCGTTAAAAAATAGTTTATAATCAAGCGCCATACTTGATACTCGCATTAAAATTGCTTATGTGCATTTTTCATGAAATTTTTCGTATAATTCAAATCTGTAATAAAATGTAAGGGTTTCTATTTAAAATAAGAAAGTTGATGACAACTGTGCATATGCACAATGCGCAAAATAAATTTTTGAATACTACTGAAAAACTTAATGGGGGCTGCAACTTTTTGATATTATTAAAAATGAAAAATTTAAGAGGGGGTGATCTTAAGCTAGGACACCCAGTATACTATGTCATTTACCTGTAACCAACTTCATAGTCAACTCCGGGATCCGAAATTCTGCATTCATAGTGATCAATGTCAGTCAAAGGTTTAGTACTGTTGAAATTACTAACCCTAACTGAAACACAACAAATTTAACATTAATTGGCATTTAGTTTATTTTATAATAGGCCATTTTTGGAAGGCAGGATTGAACCTAGACTTGCCTTTTATAAATTGCCTAGGTACAAATAAAACAAATAATCCATAATGGAATATAGGAGGAAAACAGAACTAAAAAAATAGTAATAATAGGGAGTTTTTCTTCTTCATATTTATCAAGTTGAATTAACAATTTAATCCATTTACGTTTTAGTGGTCAATTGACCAAGTTACTTCTTTCAATTATTCTTTTCATTATTCAGAAATCGTGAGATGCGGTCGGTCCAGACCGCATCTCACGATTTCTGAATAATTATCGATTAATGGTCACTAATCACCACACATATTCTTTTTATGTAAGGTCTTGGTTGGGATAAAAAAAGCAGCGTATTTAGCTGAAGGTCATGGGTTCGAATCCCGCTCATGACACTGACTTTTTTATCTC
The DNA here is from genome assembly GCF_000648675.2 of Cimex lectularius. Classification (NCBI taxonomy): domain Eukaryota; kingdom Metazoa; phylum Arthropoda; class Insecta; order Hemiptera; family Cimicidae; genus Cimex; species Cimex lectularius. The sequence goes on along the minus strand of NW_019392658.1, from coordinate 1,489,776 downwards.
AACCAAGACCTTACATAAAAAGAATAATTAATTAAAAATTTAAAAGTAAAACATAATTATTCAGAAATCGTGAGATGCGGTCTGATTTTTGAATAATTATCGATTAACGGTCACTAATCACCACACAGTAAAACATAATGTTTTTCATGAATACTCGACAAGTAAAAGTACAGTAAACAATAATAGTCAATAACCAGATTGAGTTGCTCAAATAACTGCAGTTTAAAAAAAGATATGGGAAAAGAAGAAGTAATAACACCTCAACTGTTCATAGGTCCACAAACTAACCACTTATTATATAAATATGTATAAACAATAATATTTGTTATACCTACCCAGGTATGTTAAAAGAATACCAATGCAAGCCACTGATTCAAGTATTACAGCAATACATAAGTAAAAAAATGGAGAACCATTTCCTCGCCCTTCACAGAATAACGAGTCCTCCTGTTTTACCATGTAAAGTATCGCCAACAAAATGAGTATTATAGCATTCCCTGTTGAAATAATAAAAATGTACAATATTATTTTAAAACATTCATAATGTCATTTTACATGTAATACACTTACATATTGATATAGCGGCCAATAAAAGATTGGCAATACGGCTTATTTGTTTATAAAATGTAAAATGCCCATCGAGTTGTAAAAAATGATGTCTATACTTATAATAATGGTCTATGATCTGAAAATTAACAATACACAACAAATATGAATATGTATGTATATAATAAATAAGAATTAGAAAATAAATAAAAACACAAGTCTAGAATTACACTTATCATAATGAATTGGTTGTATATTGTATAACAGACCATAACTGAAAATATAAGATTGCTGTAGTTAAATTAAGGTCTACTTGGAAAAATAAAAAAAATATAAAAAATTTATTAAACTTTATTGAAACAATAATTGATTTTTAAAATGTTTATATAACTTTTTTTTATTTCTAAAAAATGGCACAAGATGACGAAACATTAAAAAACTACATTTTCATTTAAAACCACCTTCAACAAAACCTAGAATATAAAAACAATTTTTTGTCAAAAATTAATTTAACTCTAATTAATAAGTAGTAATTATAGCATACAGATTAGAGCAAATTGTTTAATGAATTTTATTCGTATTATGAAAAACAAGTAACTGTTGAATGAAACAAGTAATGAGTTCCAATAAAAACAGTTTCCACTTTAAAAAGATTGATTTGTTCATGACTTGTAAATGCTGCTAGCCGAAAAACATGCCAACACAGTGAAGGTAGACCTAATTGATCGTAATGAGTTATTGACCAAAGAACAATATTTTTATCTATAGCTAGGATTGTTTACATTTTTTAAAATTTATTTGAAGGTAACTTTTTTTTAGTAAACCCCTGGTTTTTATTACAGCTTTAACCTTTTTGCAATACTTTTATCACTAACATACTGTACCGAAATCATTAGCTCTAGTTATTCTCCCCAAGTGAATTCTTGCTGTAACCCCTTACCTTGTACTAAAATATGTGAAATCAATCACGAATAAAAAACAAAATAGAACTCCAAGTGAGTTTAAATTGATAACCTAGTATGCCATGATCCAGAATTTTTTATTAATTTGTGAACAAACCATGTCTATTACCTAGCCTATTGATAGGACATTAAAAAGTGTGCTTGCTATTGTCCCATGTTTCTTTTCATTTTCTAAAGAACATATTAAAGAAGATTAAGAGTTCATTCGTGGAGAAAACTCTTACTTTTGAAAATAAACTGAACTAAGTTACTAAAATTTGAAGTTTGTGCCAAATATTTTTGTTTTCATAAATTTTAAACCATTCTCCACCCCATTTAATAAGAATCACTTATAGATATTGCGACAAAACATCATGTATTAATAATCAATTAAAAGTTTTATTGACAAAACTAATTCTATTCATAAATAGTTACTTACTAGTGATATTGCCCAGAAAGCTGCTTGACTTAATAGGATAATGGCAAAATCATTGCATGGTTTATCAATTGTGTATTTACTAACATGCAGAAATAAAGCTAAGAAGCCCAAACTGATCTGAAAAAAAAACAAACAGAATAAAATATTATTTAAAACCAAGTATTAAGCACATCATCCTGTACATATTGTCATCACTCATTGCAAATCTTGTCCATAACATGTACATGTATGTAAATATTACTTATGAGTGATTATGAAATTAAGAAGTGGCTCAGTTATTGTATAAAAATTATATACTATTCAAACTTAAATGTCTATTTCACGCTATTTTTATACTTTTAAATAAAAAATTACAAATGCGATGATAATTGTTTTTATTTATAATGAATAAATTGTTTCCACAAGTAGTATGTTGTTATTATTCTGAAGTGGAAGAGGTTGTGGTTATTTTTCAATAGTAAGCATAGTAGCAGATGCTATCCCCGTGAAATGTTCATGATAGTAAAACAATTTCCATCTCCATCCAAGTATGCTCAAGAATTTGCCTCCCTGATCAAATATAACTTCACCAACAGTTGTAGGTCTGATTTTGAGTTTAATTCTACTGAAATAGTGGATTTAAGCTTGGTTGTTTTTGAACCTGAGGCCATTAGTAAAACGCTTGCTGCCCTGACCCGAATTGTAACATGGGTCTAGATGGGATTCCTGAATCATTCTTATTGAAATGCTGTGATCCCCTGTCTGAACCTCTCTACATTCCGTTTGGGAAGAGTCCTTTCCTGAAAGATGGAAGATTAGTTATGTTTCTTCTCCTTTGCTTAAAAAAGGTGATTGTAGGAACATCGAAAACTATCGCCCTATCAATATGCTCTATAATACTTAAGATTATGGATTTCATAGTGGCAGACATATTAAGCTTTTCATTCAAACATGTTATTCTACAGTAACAGCATGGTTTCATTAAAAGTCGCTAAAGTATAACCAACTTGGTTCTTTACAAGGATTTCATTCTGAATCATTTGGAAAATGGTCATTGTGCTCATTCTGTTACACGGATTTGTCTAAGGCCTTCAACACAGTGGACTGAATCTTGGTGAAAAAACTGGAAAAACTAGTTGTGAGTGATGTCCCTTCTGGGGTGGATTGATTATTTTATATCAAGGAATAGAGGAAAAGAATTTTCTATCAAACTCTGTCTTTAGTGACCCTGGTGTGTCCCAAAGCTCTCATTCGGGGCATGTATTGTTTTGATATTTTTCAATGACTAGATCACTCCTTAACAACTCATCATTTCCACTCAGCTCATGACCTAAAAATCTTTCGCCCAACTTCCCATTTGAGCAATGCGGTTTACTGCAGGAGAATCTGGACGCTTTCTGGTTTTGTGCGACAGTAATAATCTTAAATTAAATCAAAATAAGTGTAAGGTCTTGCGATTTTCCAAGAAAAAGGTCATCTATGACACTCGACACTTGACTTGTTTGTTTACAAATTTAGTGGTCATCCCATTGACGACATCAATTCTCAGACCTTGGAGTTACTTTTAGTAACAATTGTAACTTTCATGACCACCTTGAAGCTGTTAAAAAAAAATTTAAAAACTTGGGCCTTATTAAAAGGCAGACAATAAACTTTAAAAATGTATTTGCCATAAAAATCTTCTACCAATCACTTGTTCTTGTTCGTTGCCATTTGGAGTATGCAAGTATTATTTGGTCATTCAGACCAAACAATGGATTGCTCATGACTGAGAGGGTACAAAGGAAGGCATCTAAATTTTTGCTGTTCAAAATGAATGAAAGTAGTGTAGTCTTTGTAGAAGACAGAAGAATTTTGGCTTATGGAAGATTCTGAACAATAAGATTAATTACACGAAGATGTTGTCCTGCATTTGTATCAGGGTTCCCCAGTGTGGAATCCATTCCTGTGAGCTATTCTATGTTCCCAACATAAGGAATTATGAGTCAGAATCTGGTCTTTCTCACATAGTTCAGCACATAAATCAATATATCAAATCATTATGTTGCTGTTGCAGACCCTTTCTCTGTTTTTCAAAAAGAAGATTTTGCAAATATTAAAAGAGTAATTCACTCAGCCTTTTTTTATATTTAATTTTTTTCCTTGGCCAGAAATTTTATTATCTATTGCTGTTTTATCAATTCATGGCTAATTCTTTTTATCTAATGTTATGTTTTTATATTATTAATTGTTATGTATGTTTTTTGTTCTCTTGACTGTTCAGTTTTGGGCCATTTCACTAGTTTGAACTGCAATATAATAAAGAAAATAAAAATAAAAACATTTTAGTAAATAATTTTTTTAGCTAAAAAATATATCATTTTAAGGATTTATCTTTACAATAAGTATTTGATAACCTTGTTTTCTTCTATTAAATACCACAAGTAAATCAGGTTATCATTCAAATATTATTATTATTTTTAAAATATGAATTATGATTTTTAATGATCGTCATTTTTTAGAATAGTGTATTCCCCAAAAATATGAATTATCCCACATTACAATGAAAAGAAGACATTTTTGCTGTTGGTTAATTAATCATGAAGGAGAAAATGATTCTCATAAGCCAAGAAAAAATACTGTAAAAATCTTTTTATGAGAAAGATGAGTGTAGTTTTTTTAACGGGGTCAGAGAATCATCTTCATAATTCACTCCTTGTTTGAATATATTAGAACACTTAATAAACGAGTCTGTGAATCTACAGTTTCACTCTTCAGAAGAGGCTATATAAAAACTGTACATTCAAATGCAGTGGAAATGCATCAATACTGTCAAATTAAGAAGAAAATGGACAATGTACTTAGGAAACTTACTATTATTACTCCACAAACAAGGAGTGAGAGCAGGGGTAAAGGGAGCAAATTATTCTTTAGCAAAACCACTGGAACATCTCATACATCCAAGCTGAAGTCTGTGCAACTGAACTCTAGGCACTGGGAATACTGATGATCATCGGAACTCGCTAGATCAGGGTTGTGATTTCTATTTCTCCCAGTATAGCATTACATGCCGGCAAAACCTTTCTGGAGACTATTGAGGCACACACAGAGAAAAATGCCTAACTAATTTTTTTCTCAAGACACCACTACATCTGGAACTTTTACAATCAATGTATAACCCAAAAATAATGATTTAAGCAACTAGGTATGAACCAAATTTCTGCCTTGGAAATGCCTCTAATGAAACTTGTTCCACCTCTAACCTTTAAGGTGAAAGATTAAAAGCTTCAGTCCCTACAACTGTTTGTGACTTCATGGACACCAGAGCTTCATTTCTGCCATCACCATCCCCAGTTCCCTCATGGTTGAGTCTGTCACCTCCAGAATATCATCCACGCATCTTGCCCTAGGTCGGCCCACTTCCTTTTGTCTTCCATTTTCCTATCATCAGGTTCTTCTCCAGGGTATCATGTCTTCTCAATATGTAGTCAAAGTATTTCAGTTTTGCCTTAATTGCCTTTAATATCATTCCCTCAAGAGAGCGGTCTGGCCTTATTTCCTGGAGTATGGACTGTTTGATCTTCTTGCAGTCCAAGGCATTCTCAGAATTTTCCTCCAACACCACACTTCAAAAGCATTTATCTTCATTCACTCAGCCTTCCAGCTCTCGCAGCTATAGGTTAGTACTGGGATTACCATTGCTTTAACTATGCAGCCCTTTTTGTCAGTGTGATTTCTCTGTGCTTAACTATTTTATCAAGATTTGCCATTGCTCTCCTTCCAAGAAGTAAACATCTTCTGATTTCCTGGTTGCAGTCAGTAGTGTCTGCAGTAATCTTTGCCCCTTTAAATACAAAGTCTGTCACTGCCTCCACTTTTCTCCCTCTATCTGCCAGTTATCAATCAAGTTGGTTGCCATAATGTTGCTTTTTTTAGGTGTAACTGCAACCCAGCTTTTGCAAATTCTTATTTCACCTTCGTCATAAGATCTCTCAATTCCTCCTCACTTTCGGCCATCAAATCATCTGCATATCTGAGACTGGAATGTTTCTTCCAGCGATTTTTACTCCAGCCTTGAATTTGTCAAGCCCAGCGAGTTGCATGATATGTTCTGCATACAGATTGAATAGGTAAGGTAATATACAACTCTGCCGTTGTACATTACGTACTCCTTTCCCAATTTTAAACCAATCTGTTCTTACCATTGCTACTTGGCGTGTAACGAATAATAATAAAAAAAAAAAAGTTTTTAGGAAACCCTGGTTTTCTCCATTATCCATCAGAGATTGGCAATTTGGTCTCTAGTTCCTCTGCCTTTTCTAAACCGAGCTTGTACATCTGGCAGTTCTTGCTTCATGAATTGCTGGAATTTACTTGCAAGATCTTTTTATACAACGCTAGAAATTTTAGACTCAACCAAAGTATTTGTACTCACTCAAAGTGTTTGTTTTCTGTGTCGATGTGTCATTATTGGGTGAATTTATTGAAAAACTGGCACAATAAAGAAAATGTTTTTCTAAAACCTACATTACACCAGACTGCAACTCACGATCTCCAAATAATCATTTTGAACATACTTTAGTACTTCCCTTTTTTGGTATGAGGATATAAGTTGAATTTTTCCAATCTGATGGCCAGTCTTGTTTGTTAATTTTGAATTTTGTTTCCAAATCGAAACATTTCGGACACTTTATTGGATTTCTTATCTCATTTTCCATACTGCTGCGGTTTTGTGACTGATGACAGATGAATCTATAGTCTCTCTTGTCTATAGATCTAGGTTAACCCCGCCCTGGTTTTCTAGTGAGAAGCCCTGTTTCTCTGAAGCACCGAAGAAACTTTCCTATTGTAGAGTAATTTAAACTCAGTCTCCTGGCGATTTTGCACTAGCGTAGTTTTCCTGTAATAATGTTATGATCCTGACACTGTCTTACTCACTCAACTGCCTGAATGGAGCCACTGAAAAAAGCTTAAGAAAGAATAATATCAAATGAAATCAATGAAGGAGAAAGATTAACTGAACGCGATCTTTAAGCGCAGCAGAACGGAAAGGCATAATGCTATTTTTTGTGATGATAGTTTCTAATTACCTGTAACTAATGTAGAAAGATAATGATTTTAATTTTAAACTAAATAAATTGAGTGTTGCGTTAAATTTGTCCATCAGTGTATTAACTCTTGTGCACAGAGTTGAACTGCTTGGACTTCAGCCAAGAAAAATGTTGGATTTTTCCCAAGGGGCTTTGCCTGTGTGTAGTTTGACTCTTTTACCTGTTCCGTCTTTAGTACCTATGTACCAACTATATTAGGGCCCCCTTGTTGAAACTTGGGACCACACCCGGGACCTTTACCTTACAGAGATAAACGCCTTGTCAACGCCCCAATATTTTCTTAATTAAATTGAATAAATGTGACAATTACCGTAAGTAAAAGTTGAAATCCACCGGTGAGGGCTGTAGACAAGGGTCTGAACCTTTGGACAGTGAGGGCGATGTTTTCGCAAAATTCCAGCTCGTCGTTTCCCATCGGATCCATTTCGTCTCCTCGTCTTCTCTACCAGGGCATGGGATCAAAATCGCCTCCCCAAATCCTCGTTATCTCTTTTTGAATAAATTTTGAAAATACTTTCTTTTGGCAAGATATAGTGACAGTACGAACAATCAGATATCAAAACAGTGTTGACAATTTGACATTCAGCTACCTTCCCAATCAGCAGCCACACTCCCAAGTCCCAGCTACAAGGTAGGGCCATCGATGATAGACACATTCAATGTCTCGATATATAATTGTTAAACTATCACATTGTAGGTTTGTGATTAAAATCACTCTTTTGATCAAATATAGGCCTACGGTACAAAAATTTCCTGCATTTCTTTTGTTTCAAATGATTCAATAAATTTCTACTTTTAATTTGTACGAGTATGTTAAGAAAATCGATTGTGTCATGTTATAGCCTATAGGTACTATTTTCGATATTTAATTTTGTCTATTACGTCTTTTTATGCTAACGGTCTACGATTTTGAAATGCCTGATGTTATCGTTTCTAAAACAGGTCAATAAGTTTATAGCCACATTCAGATTCAGACCGTTTTGGGGTGGTTATAGAGGCCTTATTATGGCGTGCCAATCGATGCCATTGCTCCTAAATACAACTTCACCAACAAGTACAAGGTATGAAAAAGAAAAGTGTGAGCCAAAGGAATACCTCTGAAGTCCATTTCCTACTGGTAATTGGTATACTGACGGGTAACGGATAGAGGCATGGGAGCTGAGTCCTCGGGATGACTCCCAGCACTGAACTGACCTTACATTTTTTTTAAAAATCTGAAATCAATAATTGAACACTGGGCTAAAGAAATAAAAAGGCTAGAGACACATTCCAGGAAGATATCTTCTCTGACAGTCAGGCGGCACTTAAGGTCTTACCTCAACCGAGGTAAAGGAAAATTTGACTTCCCATGGTTTCATACCCTCTGCACATAGTGATAAGAGAATACTTCTTTATTCATTTATTTTATAGTTACAAATAGGACTTAAAGCTCCCTTACATCTTAGAAATAAATTTACTGATTTATAAAAGCTCGTTGCACTTACAAGTACATGCATACATAGGTGCACATAGTTGAGCCACTTGTTGCAATCCACCGTCACTATTTTATCTTCTATAAAAGATAAATGGTGGAGTAAGTATGTTGTTCAATCTTTTTAAATAGATAGTTCCTACTCACAGGAAGCTTTTATTTTAAATCTACCGATGAACCAAGGGATAGTAGTTTTTTGTATTTAACTCTGTTTGGGGACAAATTTTAAGTTATGTTTAGCTTCCTTTTAAAAAGTGAGGTGTTTAGTGTTTTTAAAAAGATTCACCGTCAATTGCTTTTGCGATTTACAATAAATCGCCACCTCGGGTGTTGGAATTCAGAGTAAGACCTAGGTCTTCTCCGTCCAGTCACTGAGGTTGGGGTGCTGACAACTCAGCTCCAAGGTAATCAGTTGCTAAACCAAACACTCAGGGTGGTGAAGCATTCGATATTCCAACATCACCCTTTACATATATTATGTAAATAGATGTATTAGTCGGGGTGTTTGGTGACTGATTGTTTTGGTGGCCCTGAGAAGGGCCTGGGTTGTTTTGTATTTTTGAGACGATGGATGAGGCCGGGACCGTGTATGCCGTTGGAAGTGGTCTGTGACTAAGAGAGCCGTTGGCTGAGGTCCGGGGGATTGCAATAGCGGGTAGCCGAGTGCACCAGTTGGCCAGTAGCCAAATCGGCTGTGTTGAGGACAAGGCACAAGGCTAATCCTGCGAGGACCCTTGATGTCGTTGTCGGTGCTCCATAAATGATTGTTGAGAAATCGTCGGGGGAGACGAGTCTCGAGGTGTGAAGTGAGAACTCGTCGGGGAGACGAGTCTGAAGTCAGTGCCGTTAGTGGAGCAGTCCTCTGCTTATGTACGGCTTCTTCCGTACTTATATGGCTCTACTCTGGTTGGCTGCAGAGTGGAGAGCAAGACCATTCCAGAACTGGTGGTGACACTTACCGGTAACTGCAGGTAGCCCCACGTGTGTATTATACTGTGCCCTTTAAAAGCTATTGTGTCTCCCGTTCTATGCTTAAATCAAACGAGTTGATTGCTTAAAGAAAACGAGTCAGTTCATCAAGGAACGTGGTTAGTAGGCCCAGTTTCAGTTGTTGGATCTCTCCTACGATTACATTGTATGTCCCAAAACACTTACACCAAGTGTAGCACCACAAGTTTTTTAGCATTGTATAAATTCATTCTTTCTTTTTTCAAATCTAAAATTTTCTAGCATTGTATAATTTTTTTCCCCTACGTGTATTTGTAAAATTTAAACAATGTTTATAAATCCCAGGCCCTGAAGATGATCTCAAAAAGATCGAAACGTTGGCATGATAAAGAAAATGTTTTTCTAAAACCTACTTCACACCAGACCGCACCTCACGATCTCCAAATAATGATTGGCTGCCGGTCACATCTATAGCACCACAGTTGTTAGTAGGTGTGTTGGTGCTTCCTCTGCTTCTTTGCAGAATCTACACGTGCCGTGTATGGTTATGTCAATCTTTTTCAGATGTCCATTTTTTGCAGTGTCCTTGAATCCTGTTAGGATTCGCAGTTTTTTCCTGCTTACTTTAATACATTCTGTTACCTCTTTCCTTCCAAAATTTGTTACGAGGTTCTTTGATTGATTATGTCCAATGAATGAATTCCATTCAATTTTCATTTTACAAATCTATGAGTACTATAGAATAAAACAATACTGTTTCCTCCAAAAATCGGACCAGGAACTCAAGTACGATGCCGTGCTCAAGCACACTGCTCATATCGAATGGCACAACAGTACGCTGTCTATATGGAATCAAGTAATTGCACCTTAAATAAGGTTGCGCAACCTTTCTCTACATCCCGGATACGTACACAGGCTTTGGCCCAAAAGCGCCTGTGTGTCAACCAGGCATGGCCTATCATATTCGTGTGAGAATGACTCCTCTTTTACGAGACAGATACCCCGATGGTCATAACGACAGGAAATGCGTTGCTTTTCGAACGGGCGAGTCTCTTTTTTCCCGAAGTTTCGGCGAGGGCGCTTCGACCGTGCTGGCCTCGTTTAAGGTTTAACGGACCAGTGGTACCGCAGTTGGCGAGCCTGATTCCAGCGTAACAGTCCTAAGGCTACGAAGAGAAAATCACTTTTTATTAAAAGTACGTCCAGTGAGTTTTAATGATTCGTCTGTCGTGCGTTTATCGGAGTCGAAAGTTTTAATTTTAAATCCGTGCCCCCTGTGATCGCCGGGCTCGTCGTCAAACCGTCTCGATTTTTTTTAAATGTTCGACTTGTACGAAAGTGCAACGGAAAACCCATAGGGACAATGGGATCCGATACGCATTCGAATGTGACACTATTTCATACGAGTGGAATAAGCTATTATGGTATTGTTTAGTCCGTTTATGTATTTAAACGCCGAAACAGCATTTCCCCGGCCTAACAAGGTGAGTTGGAATTTGTTCTTATTTGCATATGCGCACGGTGAAGATTCGTACGGCCGCGGATTCATACGGGCACCGCTCTTCGGCCCGTTCCGCCGCCTCGAAATACTATATTTAACAAATTTTCGACGCCTTCATGCCTTATTTTTCAAAACTTCCCATTTTAGACAAGGACCGTCGCTCTGTACAAAATACGCTTTATAACCACTATTTTCCCACTTGTGCAAAACCTAAAAAGTGGAGTAAAATTAACGCGTTTTATTTACTTATTGTTTAATGCTGGCATAAAAATTAAATATTTAACTTTTTCCAGCCAGCGCGACAAACTCGCTACTTAATTTTTCTTCTACCTAGGTAACGCGTGTTTTCTTTTGAGGACGACTCAGTCAACCCTCGCCAGTATCAGCCAACCCTCGCCAGTATCAGCTGGGCCGAGTTTAACACTGGCAGGATTATAGTGATTAAAAAAACCACTATTAGGGTTTACGTAATAGGATCGACACTGAAATACTGGGTTTGTGCGTGTTTTATTTTAAAATAATAATTTCAAGCGTGAAGTATTCCGTAAAAAACATTTTCATGTCGTTTTCTCCTTAAGCGAATTTGCTATAAACGGCCCACTGTATTTAATACGCAAATAACAAAACAATCTTCACAAGTCATCAAAACAATTTTATTTAAAAAAAAATAAAAGAAGTTATTTCTATAGGTCCGATGACGGTTAATTTCAAAATGTTGAAAATCTATTTTAAAAGTGTTTAGTTGAGAAATACACAATACACCAATACTGGACATCATACACTCAGTAAAAAAAGTCTGTGGAACACTGCCCAAAATACAACATCCATATTTCGTATAATAAGTCATTGAAAACCAATAAATAATATAAAACAGTTAACAGGGATCGATGTAGTTGGGATGAAGGTCGTGTAGCATGGGTCACAAGGATAGTCAGTAGGTGTACCATTCAGGATGTGTAGTAGCACCCCTTTACGAGCTATTGTGTTTAAGTTTAGCACATCTGTGAGCCCTAGTTCATCAAGGAGTTAGAATAAGTAGGCCCGGTTTCAGTAGTTGAACTTATTCTACGGTTGTAAATACTACTGTGTAAGCACTACTTTCAAATATGCATGTAATATTCGTGGTGTGTAATATATTACACTATTTGAGAGCTATTGTATCCCCCGTTCTGTACTTATAGCACATCTGTGAGTCCTAATTCATTAAGGAATAAGGAAAGTAGTTTCAGTGGTTGAACTTCTTCTACGGTTGTACATCCCAAACCACTTCCTCCTGTGGGCAATTGTGTCACCACCGTTTGTTAGTACATGTGTTGATGACTCCTCGCTTCATTGAAGAATCTGCACATGCTGTGTTGTGTTATGCTAATCTTCATCAAATTCCCATTTATTCTTCAGAGTCCTTATAAGAATTGACAAGATCCAATGTTTTTTTGGCTTCCTTTGTTGTGTTCTGTTGTTTATTTCCTTCCAAAATTTGTTAGATGGTTCTTGGATTGTTTGTGTCCAATGAGTGAATTCCACTGTTTCATTGCCATTTTGTCCTTTTGTATCTTGGAATAAAGAAGCAGACAGAGTGGTCAAAGAAGCTGCCAGAAGACCCCACGACTTCTCCTATCCAGTATGCTCAGCGGATTTACAACTATTAATTTGGAGAATGGAAAAACTGCTGGGCTTGGAAAAATAGAAATATTCCTTCCAAATTGTGGCAGGTTAAGAAAAACTTCGGTTCCTGGTCGAAGTAGAATTGGTCGAAAAGGGAAAAGGCCATACTAACAAGACTGTGCGTAGGTCATTGAAGAATAACTAACGGAGACCTGGCCAGAAAGCGATCCCATTTCAAATAGGAATAAAATAACTGTTGAGCACATTTTCAGTTTCAGACGGATTGACGTTTATAGGCAATATTTTGGACCTGTGTGTAGTCTTGGGGCATGGCGTCAGACCCAGATCGCCAGAATGTATCGTGTTTTGTGTTTATGTTAATTTATTGAAAGAAATGTAATTTATTAGTGTGAAAGGAAGTGTTGCTTAGCCTCGCCCCAAGGAATATTGAGTGTGCTGGGGTGAGTGTGTGATGTCAATGGAGTGGGTCAATCCTGCCCCGAGGAATATCAAGTACTCTGGAGGAGTGAATGTGACCAGACTTCTATATTTGTGGATATATATTTGTATTGATGTTTTATATCTATTATGCAGTTGACAACCTGAGAGACAAGCATTTTAGGATATCGACTTAATTTTCTGATAAAAACAGAGTCAATAACAAATCGAGACAATGATTCTTTGTTTACTTTGTGCAGTTATCTTAATACCAATCATGTTTTGCTTAGTACAATATTAGCCTTTTTGTGGAAATACTGCAGTCCAGTCAGGGAGAATAGATTGTATAATGAAGAAAAATCATTTCATGAAATAGGAAATATACTTAATAAGCAACCCTTGACAATTCATCACGTCATACCCCATTATAAGAAGTTTGCTAATGCTGAAAACAGACTGTGTTTAGGCCGGCCACAAAAATTAAATACCATCCAGAATTGCCCCATGATTGGGGGCAGTGAGGCGCTTGTTTGGGGTTGTTGTTAATCGATTTAGCTCATTATTATTTTAATTTAAAAGGTTTTACTTTTATTTCACTGAAGGTGTTTGGAGACTAATTTTTACTGAGTGTATATCAAATTTTGAGTCATGGTGCTATCCAATTGATTTTTAAATCATGTTTTAATAGTTAAAATTAGCTCATTGTTTAATTTTTCCTTGTACTATTAGTAGGGACCTTATTTACCCTTCTGATGGTGTGAATACAAGGTTCAAGCGGAAACATGTCATATAGACCAAGCAGGTAGACCGATCTATAACAACTATACTACTGATTTAAACATTAGGTATATTTACATCAATGCATTTAATTTCCACAGTAGATCCTCCCTACTATCTACTTTTAGAATCGGGAACGGATCAGTTCATTTACAAAAGGAATGCTGAGGTTGTTTTGGATAGTGAAGTTAGTGAAATAGTATGACAATTTGCCCAGAGACTTTTAATTGGAACGATTGGATGCATGTCCAAAGTGTTTACAGTAGTCTATAAGGTTAGTTTAGTTTTGACGGTTCATGGATGTAGAAGGGGCATTTGCCAGGAACAAATCCCAAAAGGCTTAAATCCCTCTGCCCTTTTCTTGGTGGGAACCATGATGATTTTGTTAAGGTTTATAGATACCCTTCTTTTTTACACCATCTGTTTGTTGTCTTCTAACCAATGACATATGGATTTTGAGATCCCTTTTTTAGTTAGCGCATAGGTCAGGGCACTTACTATTTCACTAACTTCATTATCCAAAACAACCTCAGCATTCCTTTTGTAAATGATCTGATCCGTTCCCGATTCTAAAAGTAGATAGTAGGGAGGATCTACTATGGAAATTAAATGCATTGATGTAAATATACCTAATGTTTAAATCAGTAGTTTAGTTGTTATAGATCGGTCTGCCTGCTTGGACTATATGACGTTTCCGCTTTTTCTGACAATGGCTAAAGCTGAAACTCGTCTGAAAGACCAAAGACGCTAGCTTGTAGCATCATTATAATAAAATAACAAAATCATAATAATCATGATAAATAATAAAACGACCGACCTGCGGATACATCACCTTGCATAAATTAATAATAAATCTCTTGATTTAATATTTTAACACATTCATTGCATGCTGGAATTTAAATTTTCACCCCCCCCTGTGCAGCAATTTGTTAAATTACTTAAATGACTTGCCTCCAGGCCAGCTGTCTAGATGGTTGGAGTACTTTCGTTTCCCTTATTGTGTGCCGATTGAATATCATCATATTTTCTGTGTGAAAGTGAAATTTATGTAATTATACCTAATGTTTAAATTGGTCTCCCCCCCCCCCCCGACTATATGACATGTTTTAGCTTTTCTCTGAAGATGGCTTAAGGCCGAAAGAGTGAAGGCCGGTCAAAATGATTGGAAACAACCGACCTGCAAGTTCATCTTGTAGACGTCAATACAAAAAGCCACATTTTAAACGCTAATCTTTGTGTTTTTTTTAGGGCAAAGTTCATAAAATATGTCAAAAGACGTGGCAGAGGAGTATACCTCCTCCCTCAACGATTTGACCGTAAATAGCAAACCTTTGATTAACATGTTGACAATGTTAGCTGAAGATTATATAGAACACGCTCCTATTATAGTTAAAGCAGTTGAAGTTCATTTGCAAAAGGTATTTACCATTTGATGACGTAAATTAAAGTTTTTTAAATTTAATTTTTTATATCATTTTGAAGTGACAAATTACTGAAATCAGCATCCAGTTTTTTAAAAATTGGGTTGTGGATTTATTTGCATCAATATGTGAAAATGACTTAATCATACTAATGCTGCAATACATGATTGTTTTTAATTAATAATAATGTTATTTTCAGGTTCAAGGAGATGTAAAGTTACCTGTACTTTATTTAATTGATTCTATAGTAAAAAATGTTAAAAGGGATTACATTCCATTGTTTACCCAGAACATTGTTTCAACTTTTTGTTCTGTATTTGCAAAGGTAATTCCATATTTATTTCTCAGAACGCTTTTAATATACACTATTGACAAAATATCCGTGGTTTCAGTGAAAATTGGGATAAATCCAAAATCAAAACTCGTGCATTTAAAGGTCTAAATTTCACCCCAAAATTGAGTTGCAAATTAAATACTCAATATGCTTTTCTCATTTTCTCAACACGAGCTCCTTGAAGTGGTTTTGTTATTTTTCCATGTACTTGAGACATTCAGTGCGACCTGTTAATTCAATTTTGTCCCTCGATGGCAAAAGTTTCATATTTCTAGAAATGTTGCATATCATGACCTGCCTACATCCATCCAGTGGGTTGGGTCAGTTTGGCCTTTACAGAGGTCCCCAACCCTGGATGTTATTAATTTGATTTTCAACACTTTTTTACTTAACCCACTTTTCATCGAAACCACAGATATAAAGTAAATTAATTCCTCTCAACACAGATATGTAGAACCTATATCATAGAATAATTTAGGTTGTGTGCTGTTCAAGTAATATTATCAGAGGATAAAACTGTTTATGGATGGGTTAATTTTTTATTTTCTAAAAAGGACAAAAACAAAAGAAAAAATGATAAACTATTTATTCTTTATACATTTTCTTTTACAAATAATCCTACTATGACAAAACTGTATACACCGTTTTGCAGGTTGATGAAAAAGTCAAATTACAAATGTTCAAACTCAGACAGACATGGAATGACATTTTTCCCAAAAAGAAACTGTATGCGCTAGACGCTAGAGTAAATGCTATGGACCCTGAATGGCCTATTACCATCAGTCCTCAAGCTGTGAGGATACATGTAAATCCAAAGTTCTTCCAGGTAATTTTTGTTTTAAAAGTTTTATCGATGTATTATTACACAAAATTATGTTGGTGACGGTGAATGCATGTCTACTAATAGGGATCATGAGGTATTCTTACAAACAGGCTTCCATATTATTTAAAAAAAAAATTCTTGGTGTTTGTGATTTATTAACATATTTCAAATTGAACTAGGATTTCAAAAAATTTAACCAAAGTTGTATGGGGTGTAGAATAAAAATGATCATGTCGAAATCGTTAAAAGTGAGAATAAATATTGTATACTAAATCATAAAATTTTAATAACAAAATATTAGTTTATTTACTTCAGTACTTGAACAAGTAAATTAGTGAAGGCCCAATTTGAAGTATTCAAAATTAAACAGACACAGAAACATTATTGAAATATTTGCAAACAACAAACAATTTAGAAATTGTATGTTCCAAGAAATGGCAGTTCCAACAAATTATATGATGGTAATGTTGGTAAACTTGGTTTGATCGTTGATAAATACATGTGTCAATGATTTAGACTTAAAAATTTTAAATAATGTAGAAATTGATGAGACTTAGTTGGGACTAATAAATATTAAATATCGTCCACAAATAGGTATCTAACCTAGTTGTTTATCTAGTAGTGATTTAAAAGATAAGATCATGAGTTCAGCAGTAACAGTGCATTAGTCATTTGCTATTTTTGTATCTTATTCCCATCATATTTTATGTCATTATTGACAAATTTCAATAAAAAAAATAAATAAATAAAAATAGCATGAATTTTATAATCAAAAATTTTAAGCGTTCAATTTCGTTTTACAACCCTAATAAAAACAAGGATAACTTTTTGTATTGCTGATTGATGTTCATTTATAGGGCTATTAAATGTTGACTGTAATTAAATATAGTTCCACATCGACATTTATAAAATGACTAAATACAATTAAGTTTTAACAAACAAAAATTCCAAAAATAATAAATTTTTAAAGAAAACATTTTTTATGTAGAGTCAGTCAGAATCGGCATATAGGAAAATTGTTCATGTGATTGTTATCACTTGATTGATTAAATACTTTAGTTTTGAATATCAATAATTCATACTATTGTTTTAGCCTCAGTCAACAACCCCGGTTCCGACTGATGTTACATCAATCTCCAGTGAAAGCGCTATACAAGAAGAAATTTTAAAACACCGGAAAGAACTGTTAGAACTGCAAAAGAAGAAAGTCGAGTTGGAATTAATTCAAACCAAAGCTATACTTGAAGAAAGACAAAAAAAGATAGAAAATCAAACGAATGCCATGATAATGCGAAATGATACCATCCTGGTAATGTTTACATTTATATTAAATTTATGTTCGTTATTACAGTTTACGTTTTATTATCTTTCCAAAAGAAGTTTATTTTTCACTTGATTACAATTTCTACATTTAAGATTTCATATAACATGAGAACAATTCAAATTGCATTTGCATGTATGCTACTAACCATATTTTTTAAATGTAGATTTAGTAATTTGCAAACTTTGAATAAGTCCGGTAGTAAAGATTAATTGTACTTGGACTGGATCATTCTTTTAACCTTTAATCAACTGTCCAAATCAAATGTGTGTTCTCTATCTCATTATTTAAGACAGCATTATCAATTTGATGATAATTAATCTTATTTTTTGTTTGTTTGTTGCATGTGTCAAAATTTTAAATTCCTTTGAAGCTAAAATACTTATAGTTTACTCTCGAACTTTTACTTGGAGCCAAGGATAACAAAATACTCAAGCTGAAAACCTGATTAATTCAAGTAAACAGTTAACCTGTTGGAAATGAAAGTGTTATATTTCCCAAATTGTAATTTAATTTAAAATAAAAATTAACTCTGGTTAATGTCTTTTTGTTTTAATAGTCTTAGAAGGTTCATAATATTGAGCTGCTTTAACTCTTAATTGATTTTTTTCTAGTTGTAAGACAAAACTTGTGGTCAGAACAGAATTCAATAAAACTAGCACATTCGTTACGACACTGATTTGTATAGACACTCCCGAAACAAGGGGAAAAAATACATTTTTGAAATATATTTAGGTTCATAAATTACCCTTAATTAAAATTTTGATTAGAAAAAATTTACTTTTCTTAGATTTTTGCCGGGCCATTCTGGAACGACGTCCATATATGGATTAAGACAGATTATTCATTCTTGTTTACCTATTCAATGTTCACGTATGCTCGCCTGTATATTATGAAAAAATATATATAGGGAGGTAGAATGTAATGAATAAAAAGTGAAATTTACTTTTTAATTACTTGAAATTTATTGCTTACATATCAAATTTATTTGTAATAATTACAAATAATTAAACACTATTGTAAAATTATTATTTCATTTATATTTATGCTATTATTATTATTATTATTTACATACGCTATAGAATATGTTTTTAAAGCGTATTATTAAAATAAATAAAATTTTGTGGTAAAAAAAACTGTGAGGGAACAAAAGGCCAAAAAGATGCACAAAGAAATTCATTTGACGTGCTGACCTCGATTATACCTTCAAAAGAAAGTATTTTTGAGAAACAAAAAGATTCACCATCAGGATAAATTATTTCACGAGATATAAAAAATTATCTAGTATGGGGAAAAATTTTGATTTTTTTTCTTAAAAAAAAGAAGGGAAAAAAACGGTGCAAAATTACCGAAATGTCAAATTGAAAAGTGATCTTTGACAGTAACGGTGGCAAAGTGATACTAAAGGCCTGTGAAATGGATTCAGTTGGGGGGGAAACACCCAACAATCTACAAGCTTCAAAAGCAAGAATTTTCTAGAAGAGGTGCATTGTACTTTGTGGTAGTGTTGTGTTGTTCCAGAATCATGCTCATAACAAACATGTTAAAAGTTTATTGGTTCAACAAGGTTCAATTGATTGTTGTAGTTAAAAATAAATTCTTGGTTATTTATGACATATTGTTTTCATTATTTTAGTCGTGTATTGTGAAGAACTTTTTTTTTTACTTTTAAAGACAATAGTAGAAATTTACAAAAATCACAATTAAAAGTGCTTATTTCATTTATCGAGAATTGTTTTATAAATAGATGATGGATAGGAAGCTGGGTTTGTACTCCCCAGGCATTGCAGCCTTCGGGCTTATTGTACCTTCCTAGTTCCCTAGCTCAGTGCAATTGAATCAATCTTTCTTACCATAAGTATTAGGTTAATGACTGTCGCTGGTTATGTCTCCATTGAGCCATTGATTTGCATTCGAAGATGATATGGGTGGCTGTTTCTTCCTCCACATTACATAATCTGCAAATGGGAACATCGTTTTTATGCTCATGTTATGTGGATGTTTTCTCAGATACCAGTGACCGGTTAATAGTCTTATCACTCCTCTGAGTCTTCTCCCTCCAATTGCAGCAGTGAGTTTGCCAGTCTTGGTGAGGGTTGTTTTAACATAAGTTTATTGTGGTCCAGCGCCCCTAGAGTTTTATCCATTTTTCTTTTTGTTTCATTTGGATCCATTCTGTGATGGAGGATTCTGTATTTGCTTTTGTTATCCCAAGTATAGGTTCAGGGCATATATGTACTTCCCTAATGAGTTTGATTGCTCATATTTTGGGCTTGTACAAAAAACAGCTGATTGTTGTTTGTTTTAGAGCCATCTGTACACCATATCATTGTATCTGATGCTCGAGTTCTTCTTTATAGTCTGTTGAGACTTCATTGGATGTTGTAAAGAATGTTTTCAGGTTCATTTAGTCAGTCCCCATTTCTAAGAATGGGTGTTTGATTTTATTAATTATGGTTGTGCCCATCCAAGCCTTTGATGGGCTGTTGTTCATTATATCCAGGTTGGTAATATTTTTTGATTCTGGAAAGTGTGTACTTTCTATCGTTTCCTTTCCAGTTTGTGTTTTCCATTTTTTAAATTTATTTTTTATTATTTATTTTTTTATTTTAAATTTCTGATGGTGTTTATAGGGTCTTTGGCAAGAATTTTATGGAGTCTACTTGCTTCAGTGATGTTTTCCACTTGTTTGAAACGTTTTCTCCACAATTCTTATTTTGATCTCCCTATTGTATTCTGTTAGTGTTACTCGTTTTTCAGTATTCCCCATTTTTCTCACTCTATTCCAAAGTTTGCGATTTCTTTTTTAGTGCCACCAGTTTGTCGTTCCACTAGCAGATTCCCTCTCCCTCCCTCACTCTCTCTCTTTTTTTTCTATAGGTGGTTTGTGGGTAGGCTTTATGATATGAGTTATATAATTCGTTAGTTTATTATTGCTTCTAATATTTGTGTAGAAGATAGCTCAGTATTGTGGGTTCTTTTAATGTTAGCCATTGTAGTTAGTGTATTTTTCCCTAGTAACTCGTCGTATTTCTCCCAGTTTGTGTTTCAGGGGTTTCGGTTCACATTAGATGTTTTTTATCCAGTCGTGTTATTTCCATGTTTATGTGTCAATGGTCTCAGTTTGTTATCTCTATTGAATAAGAAATCTGTGGTGGTTGAGGCCAAAATGAGTCGTAAGGCTGGTGTAGATTGAGGCTGTCGTCATATCTGTCATGACTCCTTCTTTCATATAGCTTAGTCTAATTACTGTTTGGTCCCTGAAACAAAGCTACTAAGTGATTAGACATTGTAGTTCGTTTTTAATTGAAATGCATGTTCTTACGTTTTGTTGCATGGTTCATATATGATTTTTCTTCCCTTACCTCCTAGCCCAGCTACTCTACCTTTTACTAGCCAGGGTTCCTTGATAAGGGCTACATTGATGTTGTTCTCCTTTGCCACACAATAAAGCATAAGTGTTGCAGCTTTTCTGTGCTGGAGGTTTGCTTGAAGCACCCTCAGCATCAGTCTTTACTGCTTTTTTTGATGACCCTTAGCATTATCATTGCAAAGTCAAGATAGTTTTAAGGCTGACGACCGTCCATTAATACCTGGGTTTTGGAATTTCATCAGCCCAAGAATAGTGGCAGTGTCCGAAGGTCCGGCACTCACATGGTTACTCTTGTAGTTTGTATAATTTCTCCTGCCTACCCTGAGGTTTTCCCCTTCTCACAGGTGGATAGTAGGTACTATTTCCCTAAGTCGTTCCTTGGCACTTTGGTTCTCGCAGTTTATCAGAACAGCCCCTTTTCCAATGTACCCATTCCTGAACTGAGGTCATTTGGAGTTTTTGTAGCTCCAAACCTCAGCTAGGATGGCCCTGATCTGCTGTTACCTCTTTGTCCGGGTATTTCTCCAACACCAGAGCCATTTTTAGTGCTTTGAGGGCTTGCTGATATGTCCCATTGCTCTCCCAACCATTTACGTTGGGGATGGTTTGTTCCACATTGCTTCCCTCAATTATACTTTTTTTAAGACATGTCCTAGGAACACTTCATTTGATGATGGGGTGCTACCCAGTGACCTTTCCCCTATACCACTTTTGCAACCAAAGTGGCTCTGGTTTTTTGGGGTTAAGGCTTCAAGTGGTCGGCCTTAGTGCCAGTGCCCAGAAGTGAACATTAGGGTTTTGTTTCCCTTTCCTGATTCTTTTCAGGATAGGCTTTTGTTTGGTTTGTTTGATTGCCATTTAACGCTCCTGACTCCCTAAGATTATTGGGATTATATGTACCACCGGAGGGAGTAAGAATATAGCCTTAAATCTACTAAGTTGTATGTTATCTTATAATCTTTGAAATATTTTCCATATAATTAATTCATATTTGTCGAAGTACAAGTACCAGACAGATTAAAAAACAAGATATCACCCAAAACTACAATTTTAGAACAGCTTTATTGGTTTGAATATTTTGCTACGACAATCACATCAGGTCAAAAAGTAATAAATAAAAGTGTTTTCATGGTTTATAGAAGTTAGTTTTTTTATATAGTGTGTACATCTAAAAGGAATAGGCGAAGTACTAGCCAAAAAAAATTTATTAAGTAATTTTCAATATTGAATCAACAATTGTATACAATTCATTAAATTCACTAATTTCGTGGTCCGCTTGACCAATTATTATATTACAATTAATTAAGGTTTTTAGTTGAGAGAAAAAAGTCAATGGCACGAGCGGGATTCGATGGCAAAATTCAAAAAGTGGGGTTGAGATGGGAAGTTAGTGTCCAAGTGGATCGAGGTCATGATAGCTCAAGTGGTAGAGTAGCGGCGTATCTAGCCGAAGATCGTGGTTCGAATCCCGCTCGTGCCATTGACTTTTTTATCTCAACTAAAATCCTTAATTAATTGTAATTGTATACAATGTGATTCAAATCTTAAAATCCATTAAATCATAAAAAGAAGAAAAACTAATGCGTCAAATTGATTAATTGTTTGGTGTTTTATTAGTTTGTGGTAGGGAAAATATTTTGTTATTATTATCATTTTTTTTTATGTAGTTGAACTAGTAAGGAGCGGTCAGATAAACACTTTTTTCACTTAATCGCTGATGTTTCAACCTTTATTAGGTTAAAGTGTAGTGTTATTCTTGTAGTGTCGTGTTTGTTAAGTGTAGGGTGAAGTTGTGAAAATGTACACCCTTTTCCAAAGTTAAAGACCCAATACCACTAACCAACAAAACAGATGTAATTTACAAAATTAATTGCATAAATTGTCCTGCCACCTATATTGGAATTACATCATAATAACAATCTACATTTTTCTTGTATAATTTTTACACAAATTCTCAATCAACATATACCTTGAATATGACTCGAATAAAAGTTTAAACATCAGCAATTAAATGAAAAAGGTGTTTTTCTAACACACATCTACCCTGACCGCTCTTCACTATTTCACCGGTCGCTGCTAAACATCAGTTTTTTTTTCCAAATTTTACATTCAATCAGCTTTCAATCATTTCGAATTTTTGTTTGTTTCTTCTTTCGGTGATAAAATGCTTGTACGATCTTTGGTTAATGTATCTTGTGTCTCTTGTGTAATCTTAAAGGTGGCTCCAGACATGCTTGATTCACCGAATGCCAAGCAAACGTTCACTGATTACCGCCTATTGGGGATGGGTGCTCGGCTAATTTTCATGTCCGCTTCAAAGTGCACAAATATTCGCTGTTCTCACACAAACTGGGTAGTTGTACAAATTATACACATAGGCACACTATTTGGCAAATGTCAAAACGAGCATCTCGCCACTTGGCAAATATTCGGCGTTCAACGAATCCAGCATGTCTGAAGCTCTTTATACGCTTGCAATTTTGACCCGGCTTTTGTATTTTTGGGCTTTTATACAGTCTGCATGCCTGCCTGCTTTATTGGTATGTATACATTTTTTTTTCAAGATTTGCTTTGTAAATAACATTCATCCGATTGTTTTAATCTGTATATTGTATGAGTATCGGCGAGGAAGACAACGAAGAAAAAATAAAAAAAATTATTAATACAACTATTTATTTATTATTTTATTTTAATTTTATAGAATTATTTTTATTTATTGAAATTATTTATTAATAATATTCTGAGGTATACATAAAACACTAAAAAAAAAAATTTTGATGCTATTTGTTGTAATTCAAGTTATAGACTGTAGTCCTGATGAAGGCATTAAAAGCCAAACGCTTGTTTACAATTTTTGAGTTTTCTTACAATACTTGGATACTCTTACAAAATATGTGACATCAGAAGGCTGATAAAATAACAATAAAATGTTGTTTTTAATCTGTTAAGAATTACTCACATTCCCTGTCTACGCTATAATAAGTGTAAATATAAGGTGTTGTACACATTTTTATCCTTCTATCTAATTTTAATATTTCAAACTATATTCTATAAGGATTATTAACAGTTGAATGTCTGATGAAGTGGGAGTGGATAAATATGTTGATAACAATACAGAATTAATCCCCTGGTATCTTCTTGTTGTAAACAAGCCAATAAGATTGAAAACATCAATTTTGATTGTAATTGTTTCGTGAAATGTGCATTAATTTGTTATTACTTGTAATATACAATATTTATTTGATGATTCTGGATACAGAAATGTCACAGACTTGATACTGTAAGGATTTTTCTATTTTACAAGTTACAGTTTTAACAATTGTTGGTGAACGTCAATTTGAAAGTTCAATAACATTATTTTTGTCATTTCTATGGTAATTAACATATTAATAAATTTTCTTATTAAGAATAATATGGCAGATTGCCATTATTAATTTGTCAATTTTTATTGGTATTAAAAAGGCAAGATGTCAAGACTTTCTTCATTTGAAATATTATTTAGAGATCATGAAATGCGGTCTAGTGTGATGTAGGTTTAGAAAAACATTGTTTTCATACACTCTCAACACGACACATCTACACAGAAAACGCACTTTGAGCCATGACGATGATCTCAATAAAGATCAAAACGTTGGGACGATAAAACGTTTTTCTAAACCTACATCACATCAAACTGCATTCCACGATCTCTAAATAATCATTACCTAACGGTCACGAAATATTACACACTTAATTTTAACCTTGTTCGCACTGTACATTTGTTAATAAACTGTTAATAACTGGCTACAATATTTAACTATACTCATGAAGACAAAGTGATAGCATTACAACTAATCAGCAACTAAATAATAAATGTAGTTCCTAAAATGAAATTTCCCCCTGAATATTGGATAAGAATCTTGAAAATAATATGCTTTTTTAGTACCCATAAAAATTGACAAATTAATAGTGGTGATGTGCTGTATAGTTATATGAAATTTAGGACATGTTATGTTCAAATTATACGAACAGAGGCTGACACTGTTTATTTATTTGCTTCCTGGTGCAACTTTTCTTTTATATAATGAATGTATACCTTTTGATTTATATGTAGGCTAAGGTACACAAACCTCCCGGCCCTAAAAAAATGCCTGGTATTGGGATAATTTTGGAAATTAATCAATAAATCATTTCATTTTCATTTATGTTTTAGGCTGGAAGCAGCAGTTCTGGAAAACAGCCAAGATTAAAATTTTCTAAAGATGAACCTAAGACATCTGAAAAAGAGAAGTCTTTGAATTCTGAGAATACAACATTTAGGACCAGAGACCCAAGAATAAGGGTGAAAGAATCCAATGAAAAAGCCACATTGTCATCGACTGTAGTTAAAAGCAGTACTGCACCTCCGAAAATTAAGATACCAAAATCGTTTGATCAAAGTGTTTCTTCTTCCTCATCTTCGAGTAAAGTTTCTCCCTCCAGTGCTAAAAACAAAAAGAACAAAAAATCAAAGAAAACGAAATCGCATCATACAAGTAAATATGAGGTATCGGTAAATAATGAGGTGTCCAAAGAGGCTTCTTCTCAACAAGCTCAACCTGAAGATGTTTTGAGAAAAGAGAGTAAAAGTATGAAAGTTTCCGAAAGGAATAAGCTAAACGAAGAGAAACAAGTTAAAACTACCGATGCATCCGGTGCATCTCATAACTACAGAAGTAACACTTGGACTCCAGATGCACGATCCACTTCCCCGAAAGCCCAGAGTTCTGAAATGACTGTGGCCGAATCTGTTTCTGAAAGCCAAAAGCCACAATCAGTCGATAAAATTACTAAAGAGAAAACAACCCCTCCAAACAAGTCCGACCTTATTGAAATCGATATAACTTCTGATAGCAGTAACACTCCACCTATAATCAGTCCTATCAAATTCAAAGGTTCAAATATGCATTCACATAAGAAAAAATTAGAAAAGAAGACAGCCAAAACTAAATCTGAAAAGAGAAAACACACACATGTTGAAAATACTTCAATGCAGATGGAAGAAACTTCAGCTAATGATAAAAGTAACATAAATGTAAAGTTATTTAAAATTACATGTTGCTAATAACCTGTTAACTAATTTCAGCAAACACTGGTGCATTACCATTGGTTAATAACAGCAAGGATATTGACCTGAGGCTGTTGCCTTCACACAACAAAACCATGGCTAATACGGCTGAAATAGACGATTTAGAATCTAAAAATAAAATGATGGACACGTAAGTAGTTTCAAATTTTCTAGTGTGCATGTGTAGGTCTTCATGAAATTAATATTTCATTTGAATGTAACCCAAAAATATATCTGGTCAAGTACAAGTTAAATGGCAAATGTAGTTAACATTTGGCTTATTATTATATTTTTTTTATATGTATACATATTGTTACTGTTACTATTTCTCGTATTTAGGAATTATAAAAACTCACCCCTTAACATGTTCAGTATAGAGGCGACTCGTTCAGCATGGAGTCAATCTTCTTATGCCCTCTTTATGACCCTTTTGCCAAATGGCCATATTGCTGTCTCTACTGACTTCGTTTGATATATATATTTGCAGTTTTTATAACTTTTCTCAAAAAATTATTTTCTTTGTAGGAATTATTGTGAGGAACAGATAGATGTTACTGAAGTGAAAGGATATTTAAGTATTTTACAAATACACCTGTTAGGTACTGTAACAAATTTTTATACTTACACAAACATTAAAATTGCCAAAAAAATTTGCAGTTTTATATAAAGCATATAGTAATGAAAACAAATAACATTATACACACACATAATGTTTTATATTGTTTAAAAAATACAAATAAACCCTATAATTCTAAAGTTTAACCCAAATCTTTGTAAATCTGACTAATAAACTAATATTATATATTAACAAAACAAACATTGATACAAATAAAACGATAATTATGTGAAAATACAAATTTTCATATTATTCTAAATACTAAAACTAAATACAGTTAATATGCATACACAAATAACTAACTTATTGTAAAAATCATAACAATTCACTATATACATAATGCATTTCTTTTGGAAACATGACTAGTTATGTTGTGATGTTCCCGAATTTTCTTCTTCTTCATCTGAGATATATTTGTATTCATTTTGAGAAACCATTGACTCTAATATTGATCTATTTCTTGGTCTGTATAGAACTTTGTATCGTGGTGTTTTGATTTTTGTGTATCGAGCAAAGAAGATTCTTCAGTCTAAAATACAGAAACAAAAATTACTCTCTTGCGATTCAGTTGGAAATCAAGCTAGTGCAAAGAAAAGTAAGGAAGTGAGTGCACCGATCGGGCAGGTTGGCAATCACCAGGCCGAACGTATTAAAATTGTATAGTCAATGTATACAAACAATTTATTTCATTTTTATATAGATAATGCTCAACTATGCCTGTAAAAAAAAATAATTCCGTACACTCTCATTATCCATAGGGTATACATACCAAGCATCACCACAAATAACGAAAACAATAGATAATAGGAAACAACTTGAATTTCATGCTCCAAAGCATTTTCTTCTATCTGCATACTAATCAAAAACTTTGCCTATTGTCAATGTTATGTATGAACTTACATGCATATATTTTAGGGTTTTTTGTGTTCATTAAGAAAAATACAATGTACATTGATATACATGAAGTTTATTCCATGCAGGGAAACAGTTGTACATACATACATCAATAGATATACCTATGCACGACATTGAAACAAACTTGAAAAAATTATTAGGGCCTAAAAGAAATAAAACTTATAAAAAAGATCAATTAAATTACACAGTTAAAAGTAGATGGTGATGAGTCAATGAAGTTTGCTCTTTCAGCTTTCTCAAGGAACATTGTTATAGAAGGTTGCTTTGTCTGGTGTTTCAACGGCTGGAAATTTTGTTGGGGAGGGCCTATTGCTCGAGTTAGCAATTTTGGTACGTTGATGTTTTGTTCCGCTACTTTTTTCTTTTTTTTTTACGAGGGTATTTCAACTATGAATTTATATGAGCCCTCAATGTGTTGGAGTTTTTGGAAAAAAGCCCATTTGTATGTTGGGTTCGAATGCAAGGCTGCTTGATTTAAATCTGGGACCTTACAGTGATGAGTGCCGTGTCCACACCTTAACCATTGCAGCCCCCCCCCCACTATTCGTTCATATTCTATGATTTTGTCTTTTAACTTTTGAGCTAATCGAAAGATTTCTCCAAATTTTTCTTCTACTGTTCCTTTTGATTTGATGCTTTCTTCCAATTCTTCGTTAGTGATTTTTCATCTGAGGATGAGTGAAAGCGTGGATAATGAGAGTTTACTGTAATTTTTTAAATAATATTTTCAAACAATTTGTAAAATTGGGAATGTGAATGGTCTCTTGCAACTGTGTCAGCGTAAGTTTTTAGTGGCAGAAAAAAATTGACTTGCTAATTTTGTCATTCTTAGTCAGTCCAAATGTTCACAGTATACAATTGTAATATTAAGCTTTCACAGCACCCAGGCCAGCCTCAATTCCACAATTATGTAATAAAAGATTACCTTTGTGGTTGTAATCATTGATTCAACAACTTAATTTATTAATTTTAATTTTTTTAACGTATTTTTATTTAGATTGTTTGGCCCGCAAGATGTTGATTTGAGAACCTTCCCACTTCAACCGCCGACACCGCCTCCACCCATAATATCGCGAAGAGGAGATCAAGAAAATAGCATCCCTTCAAATGCTATACATTCACAAACATCAGGAAATTGGGCCAACTACAAGGGAACAAAGTCAGACGAGACCCCTTACACCAAAAAGTTTAATAAAAATTCAACGGATCGTTTAGGAAGGCCATTTTTTTATAATGAAGACAAAGGTGAGCTTTTGATTTAAAAAAAGTTAAAAGTGTATTTATTTTTTACATGTAAATATGTCAAGTCCTGACAACTGATAGCCTATATTTTACCTATTTTCATTCAGGCCTTATTAGTACAAAATAGAGCTGAACATTCCCAGTTTCTAGTAACTGGGCATTTTCCTTTTTCTGTGCATTATTCCGTTTATTTCCAAGCACTTTTAATAACCAGACATTTTAGTAAACAGACACAGACAATAGGTTTATAGATTTTTCAACAAAAATGTCTCTTAGACAGCTGATAAAAAAATAACTCAGGATTCCACAAATGACACGTGACTCTTATATGTTGTTACTTGCAACAGTAATGTTTCGAGAATTCTCACAACCTCTCCTTTTTAATTAATTAAGGCAGTTTATCACTGCGGTAAATCTCTTCCAAATGTTCTATGGCCTAGTACAAAGTCATAAGCCTTTGGGGCTTCTCGGTTAAGTTCTCAGTTCAGTTAGTCAGTTCTCAGATGTGACAAACCAATTTGAAGATATAAAAAAAAAACGAGAAAAAAACAAAAACAAAAAATATTGTTTTGGTCAGAGTCGTGCAAATCCTTGAGAAAGAGAAAATTAGTGCCCATGTACATAAATTAGTTAGATTTCATGTTTTACTTTCACTTAATGTACCTGTAATGACTTAATGAGCTGAGAAAATCCAGTGTCCACTTATGGGAAGTTCAACTGTACATCCTTTTTTCCTCCATTTTTTTTATGTAAGAAATCTGATATATCATTAGTGCCATTGTTTAGGTTCAATTTATTTGACATATTTTATTTGCATGGTGGTTAATAGTTTTATCAAATAAATTTCTCTCTCCTTTTTGCTCCTTTTTTTCTTTAGGGCAGTACATTTTGTTACATGACCACATTTGTTTATAATGAAACAGTAAAAATTCATTTACAAAATATATAGCTTATAGTACCCTTCTGCAAAATTTTTTTGACTAAGAATTTGAACAGAAATAGCTTGTTGAAAATTGAATGTATTAGACTGGTGAGACTCATGTGTCAGTACAATATTGAGTTACTTTTTTTCTCAGCAAGTGCAATCTTGTAAAAACAGGATTTCACTGTCTGCTATTTTTTTAAATTGTTTTATTTTATTTTGTAATATCTGACCTGGAATTTAATTAGCTTTTACACCATTTAACAAGGATCATTCCTTGGCCAGATGTACATCTTTTAATACAACTATGGAAAAATTCTCTTAAACCGATTACAGTTTCTTTATATTTTATATTTATATTTCATTTTTTTATTTTATTTTATTATATTGTTACGTTATACTTTTTAGGCAATTTAATAAAATTGTTGATAAAATTATATCAATTATACACTTTTTTAGGTAAATATCACATCTTATTATCTCTTAAATATAACTTGCAGCTTGGCATCTTTTACAAGATTTTATTTGACATTAGGTTGTATTATATTTAAGAAGGGTCTACAGGGGTGAGAGATAAAAAAAATGTTTTCACGTGTTCTAAATGTTTATTGAATTTTTTTCTAGTCTTTCTTACAATGATGTTGGAATTATTTTAATGCTCAGATCAATTTCCTTTAATAAAAATTATGAAAAGAAAATTTACAGCCACCGAAAACAAGCATTTCGTCTGGGAATTCGTACACTGCGGATACTTTCTCAATCTTGACCTTACTTCTTCAGACTACAGCCTCTTCCAAGCAATGGCCAACTTCCTTATGGGGAAACACATTTAACATGTTGACAAAAACGTAAAACCTGGAATAGAAGACTTTATTTCAATAGAAATCCAGGAATGCTACATCCAGGGAGCTGGTCTCCAGATGACAATTGACCATCGTACATGATGGGCTATATTCCACGATTTGAAATAACTTGTTTGAAATATAAAATAAATTTATTTGAACTCTTAAAATGGTCTTTTATATTATTTTATTTTTGTATTTTATTTTTTTTTAACTTATCCTAATATTATTTTTGGTGGGTTATTCCTGAGTCTCTTGTTGGGCTAGAAAGTGGGATATGTTTTCATTAAAAGTCTTCTTCTAAATATCTTCCTTATAAGTTAAATATTTAGCAATATTAATAGTTTCTGTCCCTTCACAACTGTTTCAGTTGTGCGTGCTATGTGTTTCTTGTTTTAATGGCCCTTTTACACACTGGGCCAACCCTCAGCCCAAGATTAAACCAGCGTGGCTTCAATGGCCTATGGTGTTACTTACTTTCCCTGTGCCGTGATGGATGTCGACACCGAGGAAATCGCTGCTGCAGCACTGTGTTTAGCTTGTCAATAGTAATATTGACAGAAACCTGATCGGAAAACATTAACCATGGCTGACCACTGTTGGCAGTGTGTGGACACTACACCTATCTACTGCGCAATTGTTCACGCCTCCTTGGCCTCCTTTGTTGTGTCCAGAGAGACTACTCCCAAAGCCAATGTTCCCCAACACCATTTCCAACATTTGCCAATATGAACCATTACAGGCCATCCCCCTCTACACGGTGGCCCAACTTGCCATAGTGAAGAGGGGACATTAGATTGGTAGATTTCTAACAAAATCAATCAATCAGCATCTCTGTTGGAAACCATAGAAATCGATATAAATTTAATTGAATTAAACAAAATAATACATTCTATTAGTAAAACTATTATTAGTAATTCATTCATACGGCCTATGACAAATTTCCTCTCCTAGACTGGCAGTTATTTCTATTTGAATTGTATAAGTTAATACAACCCGCAGTTCTACTCTTAGTCGAATAACTTCCTTTATTAACTATCTTAAATGATGAAGGTAAGGAAGTAGGCATATTTGTTTTCCTTTAAATGTACTTAAATCATTTTCTTGTTTTCCCTGCATATATTTGCTTATTTTAGTTCTAGAAATGTAAGCATTTTGTTGATAACTTCCTTTAACATCTCCAAACAAAATGTTGGAAGTCTAGCCTTTTAAGGTGGAATGTTTTTGGTCTAGATACTTTTTTTAAATTCATTTATTTTGTTTATTCATGGGACCATTTTTACATCATTGATTTTACATTTCCCGGGGACAAACATTAGGTTAAGTTAGGTTTAGGTTACATATCCTTGATTCAATGTTTTTCTGCGAAGCGGACGCGAGTGTGAAGTGCAAGCACCATGAGCTAGGTCAGATTTGGCTAAGTGATATGGTATGGTGTTTTGAGAGATCACGCACATATTAAAATCAATTCCACTAAATTATCTGCACGGCTTGCTTTCAACCTCTATGTAGTCCTAGTTTTTAAATTTTCACTTTATCTGTACTCTTAAAGGTCAGTATTTTCAAGATGAAATATTCATAAAACAAGCAAGAAATATGACAGCTTTTAATGCTTCAGTAGGTTCGTTACTACCTTTAATTCCCACCTTTCTATACCATTTATATAAATAAAATAAATTTTGGCAGACTTTATTCAACATAAATAAATCACGTGTTGTTTTGAAATCAAAATAATTGATCAAATAAGCCATGTTATTATTGTCATGATGTGTTTCCAGTTAAGGACAGTGAGAAGTTTGAAGAAGAAGCACCAGAAGAGTGTATATCAGATAATTGCAACTTGATAATTAAACAAGCAGAGGAACAGTTAAATAGTGGCAATATCACATTTTCGCAGTACAATAGTATGTTAAAAGCTGTAAGTAATTTATATACCATTTTTCTATGTATACACTCACTGTTTATCAATATCAGTCATAAAATAAAATCATAACAGGTGATTAAAATTAATGAAGAACGTAAGCTTCAAGAAGCTCTAAAGCAAGACGAATTAAATCAAGACCATTTTGGCATGGACGTCGAGGAAAATGAATTACCCAAGGAATCGTTTGGATACATGGACCATTCAGAAAATAGTTCAGGTTAGTAGGAACTGTTAATGTAAGTAAAAGTAGCATTGATTTAAAGCACAAGGCTTGCTACATACCTAAATCAGTACTTTTTATTTTTCACTTTTATAAATAAAATAAAAAGTTAATAAAAAACAGATTTGTTCAGTTTGACAATGATTTTTTTTACCAAACAGGCTGTTCATTTAATATGTATATTAAGGGGTGACCAAGCAAATTTGACGTTAAAAAGTTTTGTTTTTGTTTTTATACATTAAACTAGATTGTTTCCGGCATTGTTTGGTGTAAAAGATCTGCAATTTTAAGCATGGGGAGTGCTCAATAAAATAATTAGAAAATTTTGGCTCTTTTTTTTTTATTTATTTATTTTTTTTATTTTTTTAATTGAACTAGTCTTTTGTGAATTGTGTGGTGTAAAAAAATTGGCAATTTCGAACACCGAAAATGCTCGATTTAAAAATCTACTCAGAACATAATTATGTCTAAGCATTTATCCCAATATACCAGGAACCCTGCTATATGGCGAAAATGTTTCAATGTCGGTGTCACCAACGAAATGATACACGACAAAAAGTTTGCACAAAAACTTTTTATTTGAACATTTTTTGACCATGTTCTTTTTTCTCGGATTCTGCACAATATTTTGAATTGCTTATTATTTTTAAATTTAAAAATCACAGTTGCGTGGACTTCAGCTTGAAAGATAATGTGCTATCCTTCTGCACACAATGATAGAACAGTAATGGTTTAAATAAAAATAACAAAAAATGTATATTAAAAAAAAATAGTGTGCCTCATGCCAAAATGATTATGTACTATGTTTGCTAACTTTTACTATTATTTGTGTTGTTTATGCATGTTGAAATATTAATTATTATCAAATAATTATATCAATAATTTGCATAATAAGATAAGTACCATTTAATCTAAGCACTTACCTTTTATTACTTTAATCCAGGCATGTTTATGTTTTAAAAGATACTAATATTCTGTGTAAAAGTTCATAGAATAAATTGTATTTGTTGTATAATATATTTTTATAAAATATACGCATTGTTTAAATTTCAATTATGTAGGTTTTAAACGTAAATACGACGATGCGTCTTATAATGGAGATGAATTTGAACAAGGCGATTCTTCTAAACAAAAGCCCGACAGCAGAAAGCGGACCAAAGTACACGTGTCAGATCCGCCAGTCAATCGGTGATTATAATTTACTCACCACTTACAAGCGAAAGTAATTATTTGTATTAATAAATGAATAAATGTTTAGTTTGCCAAATGATCGAGGAAGGTATGGAAACAGATATGACAACCAGAGTTCCACAAGAGGAGGTGGAAATCAAAAGCCATGGCTTCAAAAATCATCTCGCCCTCATCCAACACCGGTTCGTGGAGACTTCAAAAGATGGCCCCATCCAACCAGGCAAATTTTTGAACCAAATAAAGCTCCGTATGTATTATACATTACTTATTCCATAATTATTTAATCATGCCAGGGTTCCTTTGGTCTTTTCTTACTTTTTTTTAAAACTATATTTATTTATTTCCAACCTTTGAATGTCAGTACAGGAAAAGTTATAATTATGTGATTTAAGCATACATTTCTCTAAAATTGATTACAATACAATGCACTGCAGTGTATGCTACTTATATTACACACAAAAAGTAAGTGAATTATTCATGTTGTCGATAAGTGCATTTCTGGAATTTATTGTGTATTGTTAGGGCATTATATTCTAATACCCTTTTAGGAAATAGTCAATATTATTGTAAGATATAATTGTTTTGTAATAAATATTTATCCATGTAAATAAATCTTGGATTTCATCTTTTGTAAATTCTTTGTTTTAATCTTTCCTGATCACATTTATTAACATGAAATTTAATATCTAGCAAAAATAATGTGCGTCAACAGGAAATTTACATTTTTTTCTAATATTAAGTAAGAATTTACAGTCTTGTCATTTTTTTGATTGATTTGAGAGAGTAAATGAAGTATTAGACAAGCATTTACAATTTTGTTGTAGCAATTTTTTTTTTCGTATGGAAGGATATAAACCATTTAATAAAGAAAAGGTGGTTAAAACATAAAATTTAAATAAAATGTAAGATAATTGAAATCCCCAATTTTGTGAATTGGTTCATAAAATCAAGTTTGTTCTTCAAAACTAAGAATTTTTAAATTAAAATTTATGTTTTTATTGATCCTCTTAACCATAGTTTGTTTATTTTTATGTAATTGATTATTTTTGTGCAAATTAGTTCCGGATTAGTACCGTAGTGCTTTACCATTTGAGCTATTGTGTGACATCGGTCCCCGAGACACCAACTCATGTCCGTATTTCATTGAAAGCTCCCTGTAGCTAATTTGTGTATCTCCATTTCAGCTATAATAACTCCATTTTGTAAATTATCTACAATCTAATTATATATTAATTAAAAAAATTAAAATATTAATAAATCCCTTCACCAATTAAACAAACAATATTAAAATTATTTCTTTGGCCTGTTTTAAATTTCTTACCGAAATTGCATTATCTTGATATTTCACTGCTTACGTTGTCCCCCACTTACACTTTCTGAGTTCCTTCTGGCTGGAGGGGTTTTTGAATTCCTCCTTGTGTCGCGGTCTACCCTGGATCATGACAGTATGATGAGTTGGTGTCTCAGGGACCGAAGTTGACGATAGCACACCAGGTAGAGCACTTGGATATTAATTGGGATGTCTTGGGTTTGAGCCCTGCTCGTGAAGCTAATTTTTCGTCTCAACCACACTTTGCATAAAAATATTATTAATCAATTACTTAAATGCAAACGACAAGTATGAAAGACAAGTAGGAAATTTTTACCAAGTATTTATCCACAAAATATTTTCATATGGCATGGTTAGTCCTATTTTTTTTGTATCAATAAATCAATTATACAGTTGTTTCTCTTCTTAAATTTTCAGTTTTCAGAAACATACATAATTATTTCCATAAAGTTTCCATTAATAGTGTCTAAAAGCCTAAAAATGATCATTCTTCCTTTTGAGCTACACAAACAGTTGATATTTCTCTCTGTGTTAGATTTAATTGTTTTAATTTAAACATTTTTTTCTCATGTTATAATAAATAAATCACAATTTGTTACAATCACTATTACTAATTATTAAGCACCAAAATGTATGATAAATGTTGACAAGTAATGTGAAAAACGGTTTGCATTAACATAAAAAAAAATAAAAAATTGCTTCTATTAATGTCTGAGTTGTGTGTCTCTGATATAAATAACAATCTGTAAATGAATGTAAACAGCTTTGTAAATTAAATGTCATCTAGTTTCAAAATTGAAAACGTTAATATGTGAAATATTTGCTCAATCGCAAAACATCTGTACTGCAATTTTATGTAAACAATATTCATATACAATATTCAGTTATATAAAATTTGTTTTAAAAACGTTTTAGTAAAACCTATGTGTATGTGTACCTAATAATAATATGATATGAAAGTTGCTGTTTTCCAAACACGATGTAACAGCTCATCAGATTAACTATTGACAATGAGCATCCTAACTAATTGACATTCTGGTGTAATTATCTATTGAAAAAACAACACAATACATTTATATGACACACATAAATGCTGGGAGGATGTTACAGGATTTAGTAATTGAAAAGAGGACATTTATTTTAGTACAATTGTTCAAAACAAGTTGTCCTGAAGTGATTTTAAAAAAATGGTGATTTTAACAAAATTTGACCCATCATTCTCTTATTTTGTTTATTTTCCTATCAAATTTCAACTTTTTCTACACTATCGGTTGTTACAGCGGAGTTGTTCATGTTTAAATTGTTTTTAGCAGTTTGATAATGAGCCAGCATACTCTGGTTACATCTATTTCCTTGTTTAATCATATGTCAATTTTTTTTCCACTTTCCCAGTCATCATGGCAAATTCAAAGATCTGATTTTTATTTCAGCGGCATAAGTAATAAAATACTTGAAAATTCCAATTTTTATACTGGATAAAATTCAATGTTGTTTGTTTGCATTAGGATTTGTGTAGAACAAATATTCCTATAAGGAATAAGCTGGTTATTGTTTATTCATTAAAACTCATGGCACAATAATTTTGAAAATCACATTTTTGTAAATTTTCTTTTAATAATTGCACTCTTGATAACGTCGATCTATCATCGATAAACACAAAAGGCATAATTATATTTTTGAACAGTGAAAATAGAAAGAACGGTGTACAATATCAAAAGGTCATTGCTTTATTCAAGACTGATGTATAATATTTGGCCGGTAATAGTGTAATTATAATTCTATGTGATGAGAAAAGAGACCACAGCTTGATATACTTTTAAAATTTAAATTAAAGTATTGAAATCCATAGAAACAAAGTATCTTTGGTAAAAAAAAATAGAAAGTGTGTGAAGTAATAGATTTCAGTTATAGTTATTTCTTCTCCTGTTTGTCACTTAATAATCCTGATTCTTTTTATTTCTTGTAATAAAATAATTTCTGCTGTAAAGAAATTCGGACAATGAAAATATCTGGTTTTTAGACAGCTACTATTAATTTCTTTATCAGCCAGCAGTGAACTAAATTAATTTAAAAGTTCCCATTTCAAATTCTTAAAAATTGTACATTATGTTTTAAAAAGAAATGAACATGAAAAGAAAACACGAAGCAGCATTTGTGTGATTTTCACAAAACATCATAAAAAAAGGTTTGGGATTTGGCTTAACGTCAGTTATGGAAAATTTTATTAAAACCTTATTTTATTGTTCATTGTGTATATCTTGTCGCTTTTATTCATAGTTTAAATATATTCTAGGTTTAGATACAGAGGACCGATTCCACCGGTAACAGTTCCACCGTTACCACCGCCACCACCACCACTCCACCTAAATCAATTTGGCAACATGAGAGGAGCAATGGGAACAGGTATAAATCATCTACCACGTGCGGACCCGCATGTTCTCGAAATAATTGCAAAGGACACCATGAAGAATATTATTTATGAAGGCGTCCCAAGAGAAGTGCGATTTTATGGCGATACCGCAATTATTATGCTTTCGTGGGATGACCCGAGAGAAATAACATTTCAACCTGGGTCAAAAACTCTGGTCATTGATGACCGTGAAGTTTTTACTCTACAATTTAATGCACCATATAAGGAATTCATCGTTGATGGTGCAAGAGTGAAGTAAGTAGTACCAATTTTTTATTTATTTATGACCTTTCCATTTTAGCCAAGGAGATGTGTAATATAAGCATATGAGTTTTTTTTTGGGGGGGGAATATGTGAAAAAAGGGCCGGGGCAACGGTGGGAATCGAACCCACGACTGTGGCAAGCCATTCAGCTACCGCTTTCCGTTAGTTGTACCAATATATAATTCCGTATTGAGCCCAATTTAACCAGAAACATGCAATGGATTGCAACTTGTTTTGTTGTTATCAAACCAAGATATGTTGATAGAAAAAAAAGGGATGAGAATCAGTTTTATGGTTTTATTTATTTATTTTTAAATTTTGATTAATAGTACGTGGAAGTTTATGTTTGAGGAGTATGTACAAAAATGTATAAACATAAATTGGTTGCAATCGAAACATGTTTTTTGTGTATTTTAAAATGATTAAGTAAAGTAATTATTAAATAATTGTCCTCTTGTTTCCCGTACAATTAAGAAAAGAAAAAGAGTAAATAAAAATACTTATTTCAATTGTTGTCCGTTTTTGTAGCATCAGACTCGGTGCACCTACAAGAGAGCTGTACATAGATGGGATGTTTTATGAAGTTATTTTTGGAGGAGCGCCAGTGAATATAATGTTTGGAGGAAGAATGCATTCCGTCTGCATGCCAGGGCCTACACCGCAAGTAAAATTCAGTGATGTGAAAAGGACCGATCTTGTTGCAGGCAAAGTGAACCTTATTGTCGATGCAAATGAAATGTTTCCCATATACTTGGATGCAAAACCCCAAAGGTATTTTTGTTTTAACTTAATTTCTTCTTTCTTGGTGTTCTTTTATTACAGCATAAAGTTAAGAAGTAAACGAAGTTCAGTTTTGGGTAGAAATTGGTTGATACGATACATTTTTAATATTATTTGACATTTTTTTTAAACCTTAAATTTTATAGAAGATTTGATTTATTACAAGACAATCATATATGTTTAAGTTTGATACTTTTAATTAAAATTGATATTATTGACATTGATAGGGCTTATAATATATAATTATTTTCAGATTTGAAATTGAGCGAGTACCTTATATTTTGAGGTTTGTTGAAGCTCTACAAACAGTTGTGATCAATGGGGTGCCATTCAAGGTAATTCAAATTGTACATTTAGTCGCATATTTGTTAATTTTTAATGTATGCATGCGTATTTTTTCAGATTGAATTTGGTGGGACACCGGTTCCGATTTATTTTCAAGGGGCGAAACATTATTTGCGACTCTCTGTATTGCCAAGAGGTATCAAACCGGGGTATATTAATATAGTCAACATGGAAGGAGGACGGCTGCCATCACCTCCTCCTTCAGTGTCACCGCCGACGACTTCTTCCACGGCATCTCAAAATTCTGACAGAAATGGCATAGACAAGACAAGCGCTATAAATTCTGTAAACACTGAAGTCGATGAAGTAAAGCCACAGAAGTCGCCTACAGTTTCACTCGGTATGTTAAAAAATCAAAGGCCTTTGAGTTATTTGTGATCCTAAACAATATAACTACACAAAGCGTATATCGTTACAATTCAATTCAAAAGTGTACAGACTCAGTTGTGGTTTAGGTGTGCACAACGGACAAATCTCTTGCCACATTGCCCCCTAGGGGGTTCATAATATATTTTTCTATTTATTTATAATTATAAATTGTCAGAAAGATATGTTTTTAGAAATGTTAATAGCGGGGTGAGTATTGGTTTTTCTCTTTGTCTTTTCGTCCAGTGATTAACACCAAGGTGAGACACTGGCTTCATTACTATTATTATTATTTTCCTATTAATCCAGACAACCCCGAGAATGGATTTGGCCCTGGTTTCGATTGTGATCCCGGGTGTGATCGGGTGAGCCAGTTGGAAGTGACCAGGCTTAGTGCCTGTCGGTTACTTTATTTTTATTTTTTGATTTTTCATTGTTAATTTCATTCTCTCCTCTCTTTTCTAGTTTCTGTCCTTTTTTCCTGGTTTCAGTATTTTCCCTCCCTGAAAAATACTATGGCGCCCAACTAATTCCTCTCGCTTTCTACCTTTCTCCTTCACCAACCTCGTTGTTGGCCGAATTCTGCCAGTATTTTTAATAACAGCAGAATGTATTAAAAAAAGAACGGACTTTTACTTTGCAGGTGTCAGGTACCATAACCGTTGTGGCCACCAAGTATTGTTAAAATTCCCCTGTGATCTTTGGCAAATATAGTAATTTTCTAAACTTCCCTTTGTCACAATGGTTTTCATTAATCTTTTTCATAAGTCAAAATGTAAAATATTCTTTTTTTTTTAAGTAGTGTTATTGTCAATGCTCTTTGTTAATGTTGGTTGTGCCTAATGTGGTCTTTGTTTCATAGAAAAAGTATGATAAACATAATTCCAAAAGATTAAAATATGTCACAATATACAAAACATAAAATGACGAAATGAAGCCCCAATTTAAAAAATGTTTCTTCTACCTTTTTATTCATTATTTTTTTCATTGTTATATTTATGACATATTTTTATAGGGAATGATCAACCCTTGGAATTACTGGCCAGTTTAATGCCTGGTTCATTCACGCCTCCTTCAGTTGGGCAAAGCTACTCCGCTGAACTTACCACAGAAAGTAGCACAGCTAGTACAATAACTACAGATGTTACTACAACCACAAGTACTGTTACAACAAGCACAGTACCAGGTAATATATTTTTACCAATTTTTTATATTAATTTTGTTAATTTGTTCTCTATGTGACAATGTTTTATTAAACTAAAATCATTTCCTTTTTCTTTAAATTTCAGATATGATTAATGTAAGTGAGCTTTTAAAGAAGTTAGTAGCAGTAGGCATCGTCCCGGCTGTGAATAAGGAAAAAGAAAAAGAATCTTCTGAAGATTTATCAACTTTAAAGATGGTAGATTTTTCACAACCGGAGACTCTGAAAGTGTAAGTGTAACAAAATATTTAAGAATGTACTTAATTTATAAACTTATTCGTACAATAAAACTTTTTTCTTTTCAGGAAACAACCTGCATTAGTTACCAGGCTTTACTCAGGAATACAATGCAGTTCATGTGGTGTGAGGTTTTCACCCGAGGAGACTGTCAAATATAGTCAACATTTGGACTGGCATTTCCGTCAAAATAGAAGGGACAGGGATTCTGCCAGAATCGCACAGTCACGAAAATGGAATTATGACGTTTCGGATTGGATTCAATACCAAGAGATCGAAGACCTAGAAGAACGAGGTATTTTTCTTAAATAACACACACACACACACACACACACACACATTATATATACTGTAAAACATTAACTCTTTTCTTTACAATAGCTCAAAGTTGGTTTGAAATGCAAGAGAAAAAGACAGTGGAAGGTGACGAAATGATTGAAGAAGAACCGAGTGTTGTTATTGAGAAAGACGAAGACAATGCCTCCTGCTGTATTTGCCAGGATCGTTTTGAAGTATTCTACAACGAAGAAAAAGAAGAGTGGCATTTAAGAATGGCAGTTAGAATGGAAGAAAAATTGTATCACCCCATGTGCTACAAAGATTATCAGGTAAAAAAAATTTCCCTTTTATTTTACAAAAAAATATAAGCTACCATTAAAGTGTATAAATGAGTTACTATGTATAATATCCAGTTATTATTTTAATGTCATCATATTAATATGGAGTTCCATAAGATTAGAAATAATACACTAAAGAAGATATTGGTTGTTTATAAAAACGAGTGATTTTAGTTAAAGTGTATAATTCTAACTTTTCTATACCCTTTACCTTAGAGTGAGTGCTGTTTGTTAAAGTGTATATAATTTATTGCAAACTCTAGAATTTATGATTTTTGAGCCCCATTTGTGTTACATTTGCACAGAAAAACCCTTGACTGTCCCAAAGAACTTGGGTTGTAGCTACGCATCGAACTGATGACTGTGTTGAAGGGATTTTACTGGCATTCAGGAATCATTCATTGCAAACAGTTAGTTATGATCTGGCGTAAACCTGTCTTTAGTCCCAATTTTGAAGAAATTGTTGTGTGTGTTTTCCATTACACCAAGCAAAATGTTATGAGCTTCAGCTTTTTCTAACAGTCCACATCTGGAACTTCTAACTTAACTGTGTCTCCTACTTCAGGATTTGGGAACTTTGGGTCTGAAGTGGACTTCATTTTTTTAGTCTGCTGTACCAACTGATTGGACTGTTCCTTTCACATAACATTACAGACTGATATTAGTGTTGAAAAACTTATTGCATGTAGGACACAACAGATTCAACAAGGCTTGGGTTCTTCCGGGGAACATCAGGGTCATTGTCAAGTGTCGGGTCAGCATCAGCAAAAGGGAGTGTTTTCCCTCTCCGAATCAAGTAACAAACCATGATAGTATCATTCAGCATCTTCCAAATCTTCTTCAGTGACAACAATTTTTAAAATGCTGGTAAGAACGTTTTGGAGCCTCATAATTGAACCAGACTAGTCCATTCATAACTGAGTTCACGTTCAGTCGTGTTTGACCTCTCGTAATCATACACTAGAGGCAAAAAAAATGTGGCTATCTCTTAAACAATTCTCCATTATCTTGGTTCGTCCTTTTTATGAAGGAAATTTATGTATTAAAACTAGAAAATATATAAATATTAAACCAGCTTATTTTATTATTCGAATTAATCTCTGATATACTAAGGCATATAGAGAATTCTGTAATATAGGGACACTACATCTGAGTATAATCAAACCTAAAGATTTATTTAATGAACTTAACAGATTATTAAAATATTATCCAAATGGATTTCCATTTGTGGCGAAATTAGAGACTATACTAAAACTTGAATCAATTGGTAGTACTAAATGTAAATATAACAAAGAAATAGTATACTGTTTACCACTACCTGTAACACAACAAACAGATTATGGCCTGTACTCTCTACTTTCGATCCCATCTTCCCACAAAAAGTCAAGGCACAATTCAATTATTCAACCACTGAAAAGGCCGTGCCCTGAAACCAATGGAGTTTTCCTTTGCTCTGACGAGGAGGAGGTTTATCAAGCAACACCTTGCGGCGAGAACTTGTTTTTCTATGAAAACATGGAACATTGCCAGATTGCTGACATCAATACAGCCACCAATTTACTCCAGTGAATTCTAGGGATCAACCAATAAACTGAGAGAAGAAAGCTGTCACTGTTGAAACAGAAATTCAAGTGGCCTGGGCAAAGGCATAAATTGAAAGGGTTGTTCCTCTTAGATACAGAAGAAAGCAAACTATTCTACAGGAACAAGGTTAACCTACAGACACGCACTTCTGGACGACCTCACTGGTTGAGCGGCTTGTCGTTGCTGATGGAAAAGATGAAGAACGTGAACATCACCGTTCATCTATGAAAATTGATGTACCAACCTCGACCATAACATTGTTTCTAGAATTGTAATTGGTACTCTCTCCCATCCTAAAGATTTAGTAATCATTTTTAGTTAACTATTGGGTTGTCCGGAAAATAATGCAGGATTTTGG
The DNA here is from genome assembly GCF_000648675.2 of Cimex lectularius. NCBI lineage: Eukaryota > Metazoa > Arthropoda > Insecta > Hemiptera > Cimicidae > Cimex > Cimex lectularius. Next base: position 1,446,316 of record NW_019392658.1, on the reverse strand, counting down.
TATTAAACAAAAAAAAAGAAACTAGTTACTTTAAAGCAATGTTCTTTAATCAAAATAATTTCCCATACTCTCAATACATTTCTCCCAACGTGTTGGTAACTTATTAATTCCGTCTGAGTAGAATTCAGAATTTTTAGAATTGATAAAGTCAATAAATGCATTTTCCAGTTCTGTTTGATTTTTGAATATTATGTGTTGTAAGTAGTGGTCCAGGTGTCTAAAAAAATGGTAGTCAGTAGGCGAGAGGTCCGGAGGAGAGTAGGGTGGGTGAGGTAAAGTTTCATAGCCAAGCTCCAATAATTTTTGTGACGTTACACGTGACACATGTGGTCGAGCGTTGTCATGCAACAAAATGGGCCCTTTCCGATTGACCAAAGAGGGCTTCATTACTGCCAATTTCTGATGCATGGTATTAATTTGGTTACAGTATGATTCAGCATTGATGGTTTCGCCAGGATTTAAGAAGCTGTAGTGTATTAAACCAAATGAAGCCCACCATACCGTAACCATTACCTTTTTTTGATGAGTTGGGGGCTTTGGAAAATGTATTGGAGCTTCTCCTTTGTCGAGCCACTGTCCAGAACGTCTAGTGTTATCGTAGAGAATCCACTTTTCGTCACATGTAACAATTCTGGCCAGAAATGGGTCATTTTTGTTTCGACAAAGAAGTGATGCACAAACATCAAAGCGCTGATTTTTTTGGCGATCGTTTAATGAGTGTGGAACCCAATTTTCGAGTTTTTTCACTTTTCCAATCGCCTTGAGGTGGTCAGCGACGGTCGTTTTACTGACTTTGAGTTGCTCTGCAAGTTCTCGAACAGTTGTTTTGGGGTTTTCTTCCACCACTGATCGCAGAACATCATCATTAAGAGAGGAAGGCCTTCCACGACCTTCTTCATCTTCAAGGCTGAAATCTCCCTCCCGAAATTTTTTAAACCACCTTTGCACAGTGCACTCATTAACACAACCCTCGCCCCAGACTTGGTTAATGTTTCTAGCCGTTTGGGCTCCGCTTCGGCCGAGTTTAAACTCGTAAAAGAAAATCGTACGAAATTCTCGCTTTGACATTATAAGGATGACTGAATTATTTCCAAGTAGCGGAATGCTACAGAGGTAAACAAACAATATCATTTGGAAGAGGATTAATAAGTGTTGACATTCATACAAATGAGTAATCCTGTAAACGTAAACAGAATATTTTATATAGATTTTTTTTAATGAAAACTTAAAATCCTGCATTATTTTCCGGACAACCCAATAGTTGGCAGTCTTAAGTTAGATTTTACTGATAGTATATCAGAGAAATTTGATTCAGATTCCTAGATTAGAAGTAACTGAATGTATATCAGTAATAATTTGTAATTTATTTTAAAAAATTTTTTGTTTTAACGGATTCATCCAAAGAAATTATTTTTGCCGTTTCAATTTTTCAGGATAACCTACTCAAGGAAGATACCCAGTTTCAAGAGAGTAGCTACTTCCTTCAAGACGAGAATGAGACCATTGAAATTGTTGATGATTCTGTGACTGAAAGTACTGTCATCAGCATTGAAGACGAAAAATCTCCTAAGGAAAGTGGAAAGGGAATCGTAGAAGAAACCGAAAAGGAAGAAACCAAATCTACTCCTGAACCACCTGCTCCTGAAGAAGTTCAAGGTAGCACAAAATTAAAAAAATAAATTATTTTGAACCTAAATGGCTATTTTCTTCTGGATTTTTCTTATTTATTTTATGCCTCAAATAGAATAATTTACCAACCTGATTTTACAGTTTGTGTTGCGCACTTGGTGTGTTAATTGTTGAATATAAACACATTTTTTGTATTTGAGCCTTGGCAATTGCAATCATGCCTGATATGTAATTAGATTATTATAAACTTTATATATATAAATTTTTTTTTTTTAACAATGCACCAATAATGTTTAATGTTGAATTACTTTCAACTCTGTTGCTAGAATTATTTTTTTGTTACTGTTTATTTTTTCTTCAACACAAAAATTATTTTACAGGTGAAAAAACTCCACATGCCGATTCAGATAGTGATGATGACATATTGCAAATAGAAGTCATTGAACCGACGATAGAATCATTCGAAATCTTGGATGAAGATGATGACGATGTTAAAGACAACACCGAAGAGAAAAAACCCATGATCATTGACGATAGCGAAAAACTGAATAACAGCGATGATGGTTTAGAAACTGACTTCACCAATATCGTTATTAAAAAAGAAAAAGAAGTCATTCTTCCCGAACCTGCAATAACGTCGCATCATACTACAATAATATCTTCGATCGATGGTAATGTCGAATTGGATGAAGCGCCTCCTTTGGTCCAACCCAAGAAAATCAACATCAATATAACATCATCGTTGACAAAATCAAAAAAATTGCGGGATAGCGATCGTATTCAATTGCCCACCAACACTGTTACTGAATTTAATGTAAAAGAAAGCAGTCAGCCTCTACCACCAGGTGAACTATTTCCGGCTTGTGTGAAGCCTAAAATACACAAAGCCAAATTAACTGAACTACCTCCGGTTAATAAAGGTGTCGAACTGTCGGGCCTCTGCTGCTTGATGTAATTATTACTTGTAAATTAAAATTCTGTAAATATTTAAGATTTAAGTGAAAAGTGTACAGCATTGGAAAATTAGTTTTTGTCAATTATATTTGTTACATGTTTGTACATAAGTCAGTTATTTATGAAACAAAATTTGTAAAATAAAGGATGTTCTGGACTGATTATAGTAGTTTTATATTCCTAGGATATTGGCATATCAATCTTTATATTTGAAGTTTTATTACATTGAAGGCGTGTAACTAAGAAAAACAAAGTCGATTCAGTGTTACCTGTAATGTTAAATAAGAATACAAACCAAATTATATATATATATAATATATATAATGTATACAAGTGTAATATACAGAAAATGTTTAATATAGCATTTATTGTATTAGGACTACATGATGGTAGTTCGTAATTTTTTTGGGGGAAACGTTAAGATTAAGTAGTATTATTATATTAACTTTTTTAAATAATAGATTTATATTAGAATCAAGTAACCAGCAATCTATATAAGCAAGAAAAAAATTATTATTACGTTAAAAATCGTATTTCATAAACAGAAATTTTAATTATTTTTAAGTTGTTTTCTGATGTCCGAAATTATCACAAATGAAGTCTTATATAAAACTGTTAAACCCCGAGTTTAAAATATTAGAAGAAATGAAGAAAAACAAATGTTATATTTTTATAATTCTCATAATTAAAATGATTAATTGAAAAGATTTGAATTTATTACACCAATATACATTTCTAAATACTTTTGCAATAAATAAGTAGAATTTATTTAGATAAAGGAGTGTATTTAATCTTAACCTTTGGCCATACTCCCTACTTTCCCTAAAGTCAACTTTACATTAAAATATCAAAGCAACGGTAATACAACTAAAACTGTTTTGAAACAAGGATATGTATGCAAAAACTCATTTTTATTTAAACTAGCAATGCTCCAGGAAATTTAAAAGAACGATCTAACTTTCAGATTTTTTTTAAACAGAAACATATTGGATTTATTCTACTTTCTTTGATTACAGTAGACTTTCGTTATCCACACTTTCATTATCTGCGGTTGGACCCCTACTTGAGTTCTTGAGGAGAGATTTGACCAAAGAAGAGTACAAAATGTACAAAACAGTAACGGACAATATAAAAATTTGGAGAAATCTTTCAATCAACTAAAAAGTTGAATGACAAAATCATTTCTTATTAAAAAAAAATATGTATACATAAGTTCACACATAACATTGACAATAAGCACACATGATAAAGTCTCTGATTAGTATGCAGATAGAAGAAAATGCTTCGAAGCCTGAAATTCAAGGTGTTTCCTATTATCCACAATCCACAGTGATGGTTGGTAGTTGGTATGTATCTCCCATGGATAACAAAAGTCTACTGTATTTGTTGTATTCTTATGTTATTTATGAATATGTTTATTATCCAATTGCTAATTTTTTAACAGAACAACAGTTACTACAACAGCATAAAACAGTTGTTTTTTTAAACTTAAACAGTACTACTTGGAAACTTGACTTATTTTATCTAATGAGTTTTATTCGTAAAGTGTAACGACAGGAGTTTTAATAACTGCTAATCTGAAATTTGGTTGTTACTGTGATCATTCGGCCACAGACCAACCCGGCAAGGATAAGCAGATGAAAACGATAGTGACCGAATTTCAGGTCCATCACCCTGGACACAACACGGAGAAATTTCACAATTTTCTAATATGAAATTTGGCCGTTACCTATCATTTTTTGGTTTTACTGACCAACCTGGCGACGATAGTAAGATGAAAATGATAACGACCAAATTTCACAACCATCACCTCGCAGATAACATGGAGAAATCTCACAGTTTTCTAATCTGTCAAGCTTTCGTTTAATTTTTTTGATTGTATGGAAAATTTTTACAGTATATAATAAAAAAATGAGGTGTTTCAAGTCACACACTTAAAAAAAAAAGTTAAATTAAAAATATATTTTTGATAGTAATCTAGATTTAATTTGGAATAAACTAGTCTACATTAAAACGAATTGGTTATAAAATTTAAAAACAATTGATGTCCATTTATTAATTTTTATTTAAATTATTTACAGGTAATAATAGTAGAATATTCCAGTTAAGATATGATAAAAAATGAGGAACTATATTTAGCCTAATATGCTTCTAACAAAAAGAAAAAGTATACTTCTTGAAGTGGGATGTTTTGAGTTAAAACATGAAAAACACTGAAACTATGATTTCATTTGATAGAAAATCGTTTGTAAATATTTACAATAACTTGTACGAATACTTTTTCAAATCTATTAGAGCATTTTTTACACAAACTACACGCAAATTTGTCAATCTAAAATGCTAATCACTAGCAATTGCCCACATAAGAAATAATGTGATGTCTATGAAAATAAAAATTGTAATTAAAATTTATATTTACAATAAATAGATCTTTTAAACCTTAATGACAGTCTTAAATTTTTACTATAAAAATTTGATGACAGTTCAATACAATTAATTAAGCTAAAATTTCTGTTTTTTACACTACAACTTAAATTCCGATTCAGGCTTAATAAATCCAATGAAGTAAAATTTTATGTACAGTAATATCTTATCAATATGATAAAAGACTCCTGGCGACTAATTTCTGAACAGCCTATACAAATTTTTAGTTATCTTCTTCAGATTAACAACCATGGGTGGCAATGTGCTTCAGACTAAGTACATATTCTTTTCCTTGTGTTTCCTCACCAGTAAAGCCTATTTTAAGACTTGCTGCTTGGTCCTCTACTGAGAGAGGACCTTTTTAGCTCTGAAAAAAAAAATTGCTAATTAATAAAAGATATCTAATATATTAAATAAAAAAGGTTTTGTGGATATCACCTAATAAACCAATATTTTGTTAAATAATGTAAAACATAAATGATAATCCATCATGTTTTAGTGGTCAATTGACCAAGTTACTTCTTTCAATTAATTATACTTTCGGTGTAAGGTCTTGGTGGAGATAAAAAAAAAGTGTGTCACGAGCGGGATCGAACCCACGACCTTCAGCTAAATATGCCGCTACTCTACCACTTGAGCTATCATGACTTCGATCCACTCGGACACCAACTTCCCATCTCAACCCCACCTTTTTTTAATTTTCCCTCCTTTTTGCCGTTTTTAAAATGTCATGTAATCAGGATTGGATTCTCAGCGACTTATGGAGTGGCCACGGGGAGCTGTTTAGTGAAGTGATACTTCTTTTACTTACTAAAAATTTAATCAATTTTATGTTTTAGTGGTCAATTGACCAAGTTACTTCTTTCAATTAATTATTCTATGTAAGGTCTTGGCTGAGATAAAAAGTCAGTGTAATGAGCAGGTAATGTAGATTATATACATTTAAATTTATTTAAGGAAAAAAAAATGTTTTGTAATGCTATAGAATTGAACGCTAATTTATCATTGTTTTTTGGAATTTTTAGCAGAAGATGAGGTACCAAGCCTGAAATTTCTACTATAATAATAACTAATACACCTTGATAATTTTAAAAAAGTATTAAAAAATATTTTATTTAATTCTTTTTTCTTCGGCTTCTAGAACCCATTCGCAAGAACACTTGGACACATGTATTATATATTTTGACCTAGAATCACCAAAATAGGTTTAATTAAAATCAGTGCTCCTATGTCCCCCTACCGAATTAATTAGTTACTATTACTGCATTAATAATTGTAAATAATATTAATATTAAATTACAATTAATTAAGGTTTTTAGTTGAGATGAAAAAAGCTAATGGCACGAGCGGGATTCGAACCCACGATCTTCGGCTAGATACGCCGCTGCTCTACCACTTGAGCTATCGTGACCTCGATCCACGCGGACATCAACTTCCTATCTCAACCCCACCTTATGAGTTTTCCCTAATTAATTGGTCAAGCGGACCACGAAATTAGTGAAATTAATATTAAATTGTACAACTATTTTACAATAAACAAGAGTTTCAAAATTCAACTTACATTTTCAGGAACTTGAAGATCCAAGGTCTATGGAATAATTGTCAAATTTGTTTTTTGAGCCTTTGGATCCGTATTTCTGTTTTTGTTTGATTTTCTTTTTTGAAGAAGAGCCCTTACTCGTTGAGACTGACTCAGCTGGTGAGGGGGCGCAAGAATTTCCAGTATCGTTTTTCGAGCCTTGGGAATCTACTTCTTCTAACTCGATGCCCGAGTCTATGCTGCAGATGTCATGCTTCGTTTTAATATGTCCTTCCCTCCTTTTAATTCTTTTTGAAATGTCTTTTTTCTTTTTCTGTTCAATCCTTTTTAAATTTTTAGATTTTTCACTTTTTGAATTCCACGTATCGTAATTATCATCATATGAAGGAACGGAGCTGTAGATAGGCTTTGTTGCATTTCTAAGAGTGCGATTGCTGCTGCTGACATTAAGGCATATTTCTAAATGACGGCCGAATCCTGTTGGATACAATTGTTTTCTACATTTTGGACATATGATTTTCTTCACTTTAACTCCTATATGCACGGGTTGTGAATCACCGTTGGTCAACGATTCTTCATCAATTTTAGAATTCTTCTTGTTGAAAATGCCATCGTCATCGCACCATTTAATTATTGTTTTGTGGTAATCAGCGATCACTTCAAGGACTATCTCATCTATTAACTTGTTTGTTATTAATTCAGATGATGAATTTACGCAAGCCTTATTGTCGTATACTTGTGCTTTCATTGCCGTTAGACAAGTATTCATTATAACCTTGGCATTTTCTTGGGCATCACTGAAAACAGCTTCCATGATTCCACGTTCTGTACATGAAAATGAAAAATGTATATTACAATCTTTAAATTATTAATTTCTGAACAAAAACCTAACAATGGGGAACCGAACTTCAGCAATGGAAAAGATACGGAGATTGCCATTGCTTACATAGTTCTAGAGGATGGCATACAAAAGTGCAAACAGGCCCTTAGGACAAAATGAAATAAAACTTGACCTAAAGGTTCTGCTACATAATGGTCCATCAGTCACCATGAGGTATCACCATTACTGGGGGTAGACTGGTGTGCAGTGGCCGATGGTGTGATGGTAGGGGTGAGGGATGCTTTTGTGGACAATTTTTTTCTCACATCAACAGGAACTCATCGGTGCAAATAAGGTGTGCAGTAAATTCCTACCCCCTGGTACTGTACACTGTACAATGGCCCATCATCGACCAGTGTGTGAATGGACGTAGATGGCCTAAGATTGCCAAAGGACTGGTCACCACTGAAGATGACCATTTACCCAATTGTGGGCCTTTGTGTAGAGGAGGCGTAAAGAAACTAAGAAAGCACCATAAAATCTTTAAAAAAAAAAAAAATGAAATAACTACAATAATGTGTGGTGATTAGTGACTGTTAGTCGATAGTTATTCGGAGGTCGTGAGATGCGGTCTGGTGTGATGTAGGTTTCAGAAAAACATTTTCTTTATCATGCCAACGTTTCGATCTTTATTGAGATCATCTTCAGTGCCCGGGATTTACAAACATTGTTTAAATTTAACAAATACATGTAGGATGTGGAAAAATGTGAATTTATACCATGCAAAAAATATTTTTATATTCAAAGTATTTCTACTCACTCAGTGTTTGTTTTCAGTGTAATTGTGCCATTATTGCGTGTCATGTTGAGAGTGCCAGTGAGATATTGATGTTTTATGATTATATATGTTGGATTTTGAAGGGGTGAGGTAGGAAGTCAGGATAGAAAGACATTTTTGTATAAGGAGTCGGCTTCTTTGAGGTGAAAGGAGCCGACAATGGGAAAAACGTTGGTAATGGTTTGGCCAGATTATCCTTTCAGGATTATATAGACAGGGATAATTAGGGAAAGGAAAGCTAAATTGTTGAAAAATTAGACTGTGTAGAAATGCTTGATGTGTGGAATGTGATGATAGTTTTATATGTTCTATTATAGTTTTATGTGATGTGATGATGTATGTTATCGATATTGAATTTGATTAACATTAGCGTAGCTACGACTGAGTTTACGTGTCTGTTCTGTAATTGATGCTGTGTTTATCTCTGTTGATTTAAACCATTTCTAAAAAGTTACGTTTGTGTTTGTTTTGTTCTGTGTGTAATATTTTTGGATTGTTGAAGTCAAAATTGTGTTTGTGTTCAAAATAGTAGTGAGTGCTGTAGGATTTTGCTTGTTTTTTTTTGCAATCATAGATATGTTACTTTACTCTCTTATCCAGTTTTCCTAAAATGTTTTTCTAAAACCTAGTCACACCAGACTGCATCTCACAATCTCCGAATAATTAACTGCAATAATGTTTGACGAAATTAAAAGAAAATTTTGACAGACCTTAGTAAAAAGGACCTTTGGAAGAATGAAAACCTGAAACTAATAGATGGGCTTATTATCGTACACAGATGAATCCAAAATGGAACAGGGGGTTGAGGCAAGGGTTAACTGCCCAAATTTTCCCTTTATCTATGTCCCACACCATCAATTTTTCTAGCTGAGCTCCATGTAATAGAATTATGTAATATGCACTCCTGAGGAAACGCAACTAGGTATTGTTGACACTGGGACATGAGGTTTTTTTTTTTTTTTGCGTCGGTAATTCCATCAGCCATGTTTAACATAAGAGGATCAATGGTGACAAATAGACTGACAAACAAAAGGTGCAGGCATCACACCCATTGGATCAGAACCACACATTGGCAAACCCCAAAGTATGTTAAAAGTGGAACTGAACAAATGTATAGAGAAAGGAATGACTGACTGCACAATGGATGAATTCACCAGGTGCAAAACAATCAAAAACATTTCTTAACATCTCAACCAGGGATATAAAAACTTAACTCTCTCTCATAGCAGGGATGAATTGAAGAAATAGGACTTGGCCACCAACCTTAAAAAAATAGGAAAAACTGAGGCACAAAACTGCCTTATGTGACTGCAAAGCATTAGCCCAAAAACGGTACAACTCATTTGGAAGGGCGATAACACCTAGTGCCAATGAAGAGGGGCCTTTAAGGTAGTTGAACAATTTCCGGGGTATGGATATAAAGAAAGGTCAATTCCAGAATAGATCTTTTAGGTTCTAGCGGAAGAAGGGACAAAAAATAAGTTTTCGCATATGAAATCTTTAATATTACAGTGGGATTATTCTTACCGTACTTCTCACAATGTATTCAGAATATAGTGTAACTAAAGACTTACAATATAGTTATTAGCTTACCAAGAGTATCTGGTTCCTCTACTAAAAATGCTTTGACGTTGCTTCCCACCTGAAAATAAATTTAAAACAATTAATCGGGAATTGTCACAATGGCAAAAGGTTTGAAAAATAAGATGAAGGTTAGTTTTAGTTGAATACACAGAATAAAAAATATAATAAAAATAATTGGTGCTGCAAGTGGAATACAATTGGGATGAATTAAAAACACATTAAAAATTGAGTTAATTTCACACAATTTTAGTTATAAAATAAAGGTATATAAGTATAAGTTGTATAAAGGACAAAACCCATACGGTTATACACAGCGGTTGTTAGACCTATGATTGCCTATCGATCGGTGGTTTGGTGGACAATGACATTACAGTTTAAGGGCGGTTAAGGTCCTCGGTACTGCTAAGAAACTAGCGTATCTGAGTATCCATATGAGAATGACCCCCCCCCCACTGCCCTGGAAGTCCTTCTGAATCTATTACCACTACACATCTTTCAGCAGGCCAGAGCCACAATTCAAAGGCTAATTCAGGGACAGGCTCCAATAGCCTAGTCGCACAACAAGAATCAATTAAAGTTTTGGGGGGGAGCATCAGGCAGACATAGTTCCGGGGGTGCTTGTTCATGCTATGATCCCCTAAATTCAGATTTGAGAAAACAATTCAAATTAAAATACCTGGTAGAGCAGACTGGGAGAAAGGGATCCTAATTAATGCCGACCATACTGTTCAATAGATGGCTCTAAAACTGAGAGTGGGTCAGGAGCTGGTATTTTTGGTAATAAACCAAGGACTAGAATTTAGGATAAGCATTGGGCAATATGCCACTGCCTTTCAAGTGGAGACTACGACTATTGAACACTGAACCAAGGAGATTAAAAGGCTTCTACTCAGACAATCAGGCAGCAATGAGGGCAATTACAGCAATAATGGTAAAGTTCGGATTGCATTAGGGCTCTGTCAGGCATTGGGGAAAACAACAAAATTACCAATGTCTGGGTACCAGGGCACCCAGTGCAGAGGGGCAATGAAGAAGCCAATAAACTGGCCAAGGAAAGTATGATGAGGACACCTATTGGCCATGAATCCTTTTGTGGCATACCAAACTGCCAAAGCATAGATTCAAAATAATTCGTCCGTTCAATTGGAATGTAGCCCAGGACAGAGGCATGCAAAAAGGTTGATCAAAGCACCATCGCAGAAACTAACGGCAGAACTACTAAATCTAGAGGGGTACAGACAAGTACTATGCATCTCTAACAGCTGGTGTACCTTGTTATTTAAACAGATGGAAAGAGGGGTACAGAGGTACCGGAGCTGGACCTGTCACTTCCTAATCCCTACACCCCACACCTTACCCTTTTTCCTACCCCAAACCCAATCCTAATCTCACATTCCACATGCAACCTGTGCTGATGCAATGACAGAGCCTCAAGGGTACCGGGTGACCCTTTAGTCAAATGTGACACTTGGAGCCCTGAAGACAAACTAGCAGACCGATGACTTTGTATTCCTTTCTTTTCCTCTTTTTCTCCCTTTGACTAAGTGCAAATCTACAGGACAGTTCACGCTTGTACTCTGCTTAAATGAAAATATTACTTTCTTTAAAATCACTTTTTGCAACATAATGACCTCACATGTCGAATAATGCATTATTTTTTTTATGAACGTTCTAGTTTTAATTTGAGCATCGTTTACATCGAATAGATCATAAACTGGCATTGTCAAAGAGAAAGTACATTCTCGAGACAATTATAAGCTTAAAATATTTTTAAAAATGTATATAATTACCAAATGGTGAAAAGAGATTAGGGGAAAATAATGTCTTACCCTTACGTCATTGTCAGAATCATAAAGTCGCCATGTTTTGTCTGTGAACGGTTTTCAGTGTTGAACCCGTCGAGGGACCACGTTGGACGACCGTGAGCCAACCATCTGTGACCAGTGATCTGCGATCAGCGACCAGCGATCACGATCAGCAATCAGCACTCAGCAGTCAGCTACACGACGAGGCGAGCAACGAAGGACGTAGCAAACTGCAAAGCTCTAACAATGACGTCATGACAGTCCGTCCACGCAAAACGTCTGGTTAGCCTGGAAATTTCTAGTTTCAATACAACATACATATTCTCACCTTTTAGTGCAAAAGAATGATAATTCGTCGAATCTACATTTAAAAAAAGAGAATGTGCGAATGAGATAAAGCGAGAGAAAGATAGTAAGAGAGAGAAAGAGTGAGAGAGAGCAAGAGAATAAGTGAGGGAGGGAGAGAGTGATTGAGTGAGATAAAAAGCAAAAACCAACTGTTTTTACTTCTTACTAAATTCTAGTACATTCTCCAGAGCTTAGAAATGTTGTTCCATCTTCTCAAGGGCTCCCATGTGTATCCTCCATGCCCTGGCTTTTCCTCTCCCAGAATTAGGAATCTCAGCCTACATAGACCTTCCCATCAAAAGAGGACGTGTTCCGCTGTTTCGTCTTCTTCTTGGCAATATCTGCACAGGCTTATTTCTACCACTTCCAGTCTATTCATATGCCTTCAGAGTCTGCAGTGTCCAGTTAGCAGTACAACTATTATTCTAGTCCTAGTCCAAGATCATCTTAGATAATTAATGAATCTTGTTACATATCCCCTATTACAAAGTATTTGAGGTCTTGAAATGTGTTGATCTACCAGTTCATGCTATGTAATATTCATCTTGTCGTCTATTGTAGATGAATAAATGTAAATAATCTACAAGAACTATTACAAATCAACCTAAACAAAATCGCTGAATAAAAATGGATGCGAAATATCTTCATCAATAACAGTCACAGTTATGTTCGCAAATATCTTCCAAGCTGAGGTCTATGTAATCGAGAGATGTACTCAATTAAAAAAAAAAAAAAGGTACAAAAACAAGAGTATAGCTATCATGTGAGATAGCCAAGCAGCCATCAAAGCACTAAGCTCAAACACCATTAGTTCAGAGATGGTGTTGAACTGCAAAACTAAACTAAACATATTAGGTACGCAGAACAAAGTCAGCCTCTGCTGGGTCCCAGGACATGTGGGAGTAAAAGGCAATGAGAATGAGAAAGCAGACAACCTTGCAAGAAAAGGGGCTGTTATACCCAAACTCTTCTGTGGCATAGGAACCCACAGGAGGTATCAAAGAGTACCTCAAACAGAAGGATAAAAAGAAAATGAGGGAACAATGGAACTCACTCATTGTACACAAACAATCCAAGAATCTCCTTACAAATTTTGGAAGGAAAGAAGTAATGGAATGTTCAAGGGAAGCAGGAAAAAACCGTGAATCCTAACAGGATTCTTAACAGGACACTACAAACTAAACGGACATTTAAAGAAGATTGGCAAAACCCAATAAGGCACTTGCAGATTCTGCAAAGAAGCAAAGGAGACACCAACAGACCTATTAACAAACTATGGTGCTACAGTTGCCCACAGGAGGAAGAGCTTTGGGACCTATAGTGTGACCATAAAAGAAATTCAACCACTGAAACCAGGCCTACTAATCAAATTCCTTGATGAACTTGGAGGACTCACCGGTGTGCTATACAACAGGGGGGTACAACAGCTCTTAATGGGTGCAGTATATTACACACCCCGACTAATACATCTACACCTACAATATTCGCAAAACGTAGACCAGTTAAGTTACCAGACCTTGAAATAAATAATACACCTGTACTCTCCAATTCTGTTAAATATCTAGATCTAATTTTTGACAGGAAATTAAAATGGGCTGAACACTTAAAAATCATTAACAATTAAAGGCAGTCAATCTCTAAACCTCCTTAAAATAATTAACTTTTTTCGTGGGTAGCAGATAGAAGATAGAAATTGTAAGTTCTCGTAAGACTTTACAATTCCATCGCTTGATCAAAAATTGATTGCGCATTTAGTTCTGCCTCTGATAGAACGTTAAAAACAATTGACAGCATACATAATGCATATGCCATGCTATTGGTGCCATTGGTACATAGTTTATACACTGAATCTGGAAATCTGCCATTTCAGGAGAAATATTCTTGATGCAAAGTTCTTCATGAAACTATAATCCGTTCCCATCCATCCATTCCAAGAGCTCCTCACCAACAACCTATTCCTCCTTGTCTTTTCCACTTATACAATAAAACATTTTGTTTATCAAATGTCTATACTACTGTAACATCAACTTACAATTACCGAAAATTAAAAAATACCGGCACCTTGAGGGTTTGTAATTTTCATGTATGAATAATTTAATGTAATTTGGCAGCTTTAGTAGTGGTAGCTAGTGGTTGTTCGCCTTAGAAAAAAAAAAGTGTACTGTAAAAGGATGATTGTGCATAAAGCAAATAAATATTATCAAAGCAACAGACGTTCAAAAGGCCATGGGAAAATAATTCAATGAAACATTTCACTGGTTTTTTTTTAGAAATATTTAGCTGTCGTTTTGCGTTTTTGATGAAATTATTTATTTTTTTTGTAGGAAAGGATTTCGAACGGGGATATTCAGACGGTCGAGTGCGTCATTGACTTTTAACGTGCCGATGTCCAACGGATATGGATAAATGCGACGAATTCGTCTCGAGGTGGTTTGAGACTTTGAGCCGGAATTTAAATGACAGCGCTTCAAGTAAAGGGAGTTTACGACGGCGATTGAAACATCATGAGTCGAATGGAACTCAAGTCCCCCTACTTCGCACTTCCAGCCGCGAGGCCTACAGTTCCTGCCCACGTCCGTTTGTCGCTTGTTTATCGTGGACTGTAGAGTGCAGACTGCAGAGCGCGGATTGCCGTTTTTACCGTTCGCCCTAACCGTATCGGAATTGGAACGATCTCGTCCTGACCCGACGCTTAAATTCAAGAAGGGTTTCTCTTCCGTTTAAATAGATGCTGAGCATTTAAATTCCGGAAAATATGTGTTCGAGACATTTGCTCAAATTGGGTTCCCTTTATTCAGCCGGTCCCTTGAAGAACGTCCGCCTCAACGGCCCTTCGCCCTTCCCGGCCGCCTCGGACAAATTCAACTTTGCCTATTTCTCGACTGGCCAAAAACTGCACAGGTAATGACAATCGTTTCAAAAAGTACCGCATTTTCAGACGAATTAATTATTGGGCTGGTGAAAAATTAATGCAGGTTTTGATAATTTGTTTTATTTTCGCAGGTGCTTGTCAGGTAAATGAAGTTATTATAACCAATTTATGGATTATAATAAATAATTCCAACTGTTATCTTTTATATAAAACATTTTACTTTATTTCTATTAATTGTTCTTTTTATGTAAGGTCTTGGTTGAGATGAAAAAATTAGTGCCACGAGCGGGCTTCGAACCCACGACCTTTGGCTCAATACTTCACTGCTCTAACCACTTGAGCTATCACGATGAAGTGGTTAGAGCAGCGGTGTATTAAGCTGAAGATCGTGGGTTCTAATCCTGCTCTTGATGCTGTCTTTATCATCTCAACCAAGACCTTACATAAAAAGAACAATTAATAGAAATAAAGTAAAATGGTAAAAAGAATAATTGAAATAATTAATATGGCCAATCAGACCACTAAACATAAATGGATTTTAGTTTATATTGAATTTTATAAGAGTGAGGATTTTGGGAATTAAATATGCCCAAACTAGATTTTTGTATAATTTACTTGTACAAATTTAAAATTGGTCGAAGTGCGGCCCCAACTGCGCGTAACATGACTACAGTTTGGGGCGAATGCTCGGTGCAGTGATGGTCGCAGAAATTTTCTCTTGGAGATTATGATCTCGAAGACAGGGAAGGTCGTGGTAGGTCTTCTGATCGACGACCAACATAAAACGTTGATTGAAGAAAATTCACCTAAGATAATGCGGGAAATGCTGAAGAGCTTAGTATTGACACTCAACTGTTGTTCACAATCTGGAGCAAATTGGTCAAGTAAATAACTCAACAAGTAGATACCGCACGAACTAACTGAACCACAAAGAAATTTGCACTTCTCATCTGTTGCGCCACCAAAATGATCCATTTCTATATCGAATCATCAAGTGCCATGAGAAATGGATTCTGTTCAATAACAGAGGGTGTACAGGTCATTGGTGGACAAGGATGGAGCGCCAAAATACTTCCCGAAACTAAACCTTTGCCCAAAAAAGATTATGGTGACTGTTTGATTGTGTACTGCTGGAGTTTTTCACTATAATTTCTTGAATTATTGTGAAACTCTCAGAACAGAGAAATATTGCCAATTGGCAAAATGGACGGGAAACTGCAATGTCTTTGTCCATCATTGGTACATCGTAAGGGGCCGATTCAGGATAACACCAGGACACATGTCACAATGTCAACTGCAGAAACTTAAGCATATTAAACCTTACCACAACCTCCATATTCACCCAACCTCTCGCCTACAGACTTAAATTTATTTAGGCATTTTTATCATTTTTTGAGGCGTAAAATGTTAAGAGAACGCAGTGAAGCCGAAAACGCCTTCCAAGATTTTATTGTGTCGAAATAAATTTTTTTATGTCAACGAAATAAAAGTGCATATTACACGTTTGCAAAGAGATTGTGATGGAAAATATGTCATAAATTTTCTTTATTTTATAAAAATTAAAAATAGTTTTGACTGCCTTTTCAAAACCTGCATTATTTTTGCACCAGCCCAATAGTTTTGTCGGACGGTTTTGTTAAACGTGTATAGAAATAATGGTCGAGTTGTGTTCCAAACTTGTCTGAACCATACCCACTGGATGTTTTCTTTCAGCCCGGTTTCAATTATTTTCTGAAGAACTGATAAAATATCCGCTTCCTTACAATAAAAATAATCTCAAGACATACAGTTATTGATAAGGGAAGCGATGTGGTAACTGAAACTATGTCGAACCAGTGGAGCGTCGATTGGTTGATGAGCGCTTCCTCACCCAAGCTGAGACAAAGTCAGTAGAGTGAACAAGTGTCAGTCGGTTCGACATAGTTTCCAATTGACTACATTCCTCATCAACTTTCACCTGATTTTTATCAATAAATTTGTTCACAAAATCAGTCAAGAATCAGTACCACTATTTAGATTTGTATTTGTATAAATCATGCAAGGGTGGAACGATAATTTAAATTAATACATTCATTCTCTTATAAATGATTTTTTGAGGATTAGGAATGTGCTCCAATTGAAAAGTAACTCTTAAATTAAAACAATCCCTAATCCTCAAAAAATTATCGTTGATTTACTGCTGGTCGATAACTACTCTCGTAATATTCTCTTCTATTTTTAGAAGAGCTATTGAATAGCTCATACGTAACAACAAAATTTCATTCTTGATAAAGCCATTTTTTTATCACCCACTCATTGTTATGTTGGGCCAAGGTCAGACCTTGGTCTTATCTGTACCACTGTCGAAGTTAGGCTCAAGGAGCAATCACAATAAGAAAAAAGAAAAAACTTTTATTGAACAATAATACACAATTGTATGCCTTTTTTTTGTGTGACTAAAATAAACGTTACATCATGGCATAGCCATCTGCTGGAAGTTCAGGTCTGCTTTGAAAAGGAATCAAATAGAAAATTAAATTCAGAAAAGAAAGGAAAATAATAAAAGCAAAAAACGTGAACATAGAGTCAGAACTGAAAAAAAAAACCAAATGGCAAAACAGAATTTGTAATCTAAAATAAAATGAATTCCTTGAATGTATGAAATAAATTGAAAGTACTAAAATATATATGGCATAGTTTATATACTCAAGTAATAAAGTGAATTAGAAATCTGTAACTGAAAATCGACGGTATCTCCAGGTTGTTCTGCAGAAATCAGACAATTTTTTCCATCCGTCGTTTGTTCCACACAGCAGTAAACTAAATGGCTCTTCATGTGTCATTCATGTTTTTCCTAGTGCTGCCTTTCTGATCTCATTAAGGACTAGGCGCAGGTCATTTCAGCCCTCAATGCATGCACTTTTAACTTAAATACATTCATTATCAATCGTTCTTAAATCCTCTCACTACATAACTTTCACTCAGGTAGGATGGTGGAGTATTAGATATCGCTTCATCACCCTTTGTCATGCATATGGAGAACCGTATAGTTGTCTATGACAATAAATAACAAAGGGTGTATTGTATACTTATATACAATAACTAGCCTGCTTGAGGGTCGATGGGGTACTTGAACTCTTTTATCACACCCACATTCATGCATATAAATACATTTTCACAAAACAGTAAAACACCAATCACTAAATTTAGTATACAGTAGACTCGTTAGGTGAGCTTTCACACATTCGTGGTTTTCCCCCTAGTAGAGCCTAGACGTGAGTGGGTATGAGAAGAGATTGGGAACATGGTGAAACAGAGAAAAACAACTAAGTGTAATTAATTCTTATTGGGGGAAAAAAACGAACTATGTGTACATAAGTTCATACATAACAATTAATTAAGGTTTTTAGTTGAGATAAAAAAGTCAATGTCACGAGTGGGATTCGAACCCACGACCTTCGGCTTGATACGCCACTACTCTACCACTTGAGCTATCGTGACTTCGATCCACTCGGGCACTAACTTCCCATCTCAACCCCACCACCTTTTGAATTTTCCCTCCTTTTTGCCATTTTTCAAAATTCAAAAGGTTTTATGTAAGGTGTATATATATATACACCCCAGTACATATTTTACCCCAGTTTCCTCATGAAATTGGAATATGGGACTGAAAAATTCGCCGTGCTCGAGCTCAATTCTTATCTCGGGTGGCATTTCTACTCCTGTACTTACTTCTAATGGATTTTATTTTCATTAATGGAAGTGTTCTTTTTAAAATTGTATAACTAATTAGTAAAATCATACGGTTATACTTTCCAACTAAAAGCGATGTGATGGTTTCTTCAGTTGCTCCCAATGAACAAGCACAGGGAAAAATTGCCTTTTTTAAAATCCTCTAAGCCAGTTAAATAACAAGCAGTATGTACGGCAGTATTAAATGTTAGAAATGCATGAATCCAGCTGGGAAAGAGTTGGTAATTATCGATTCCAACATTATTGAATTTTTTTTATGTCGGCTACAAATCCCATATCGCCTTACATATATTACATATATTATGTATGCTTAGTGTTTTAGGTTAAATAACGTATCACTTTTTTTTGTCATAAATCCAGGCGGCTTTCTTCTCTTGACCATCAAATAATATCAAAAGATGACAAGAGAGATTTTATGGCTGTTTTTCCTGATATTGTACGTGATATAACCAAACTTGAAAAAAACTTACCCGAATTGTCCAATTGGTATGTAAAGGTTTGTATCCTACATTGCAGAAAATATGAATTTATGAATTGTTAACATTTGATATCTTGTTTTTAATAGGTACTTCAATATAACGTATCTTCAGGAAAAAATCTCAGAGGAATGTCAGTCGTTTATAGTTATAGATTTCTAGCCCCTAATAGTTTAACTCCAGAAAATGTTAGGATATCACAGATTCTCGGATGGTGCGTTGAAATGGTATGTTTATTATTCTAGTTTTTTTTTCTGATTGATAAAACGGGACTCACTTTGTTTACTCTCTTTTGTTGTGCTAAACACAATCTTAGTTCTTTTTCTAACCAGCACATCACGCTTGAAAATGAAGCTAAAATAAAATTGTCCGCAGGATGAATGTAAATTTATGGATGTATTTTATTCATTTGTAAAGTGTGTGTTCATTTTCTCATTGATGACAATTCACACGTTAGAAGATAAGATTTAATATTTTTTAAAGCAGTTACACATTTTCAAGTGCACCAACAGTATTGTTAAAATATTTCATAAACAAAATATTTATATACAGTAAAATCTCCATTATCCGGGCCCTGGGTCTCTGAATACATATAGTATGTATACAGGTATATTTCGCATAATAACAAGACACTTCCGATTTGAAAAATACCACCTTTTGTGCATATGAAGTTTACATTGAACACATTATTTATGGCCCTGTTGTTCTGAAATGACACACTAAACCCTTTTATATATACGAATATCTGTCCAGAACGCACCTGTTCTAGAAAACTTCACTGCTTTCGAAGCTTGTTGCAGGGTGTAGGGGGTATTTTTAGAATCGAATCGGTGTCACAGTCATTTAGTATCTCTTTGTCAACAGGGAAAGACTATTTTTAAATTTGACCTTTTGGAAATGTTTTACGATTTTTGAAAAAAAAATCAAACATTTTTAAATCAAAATTGTTTACATTAGATACATATTAATAAAAGTAATATATGTTCAAGTATCGTCCTAATTTACCTTTTAATTAACACATTAAAAAAATGAATTCCATTATCCGGAGTTTTTGATTTTCCATGGGCACCCTCCCTGCCATTACCGGATAATCGAGTATTACTGTATATACAAATCCTGAAGTTGTAATCAACTTTTATCTTTATGAGGACTTGCACATTCATTGTTCATAAAAACATTAATATTTTTAATATTCACATTAATATGATAAATCTGAGAAAATCTGAATAATTAATTAATTCAGGATATATTCTTATTTATAAAATGTTAACTAGTATTTGATAATGAACAAATATGACAAAATGCTGAAGTACGCCTGACAGACCAACCAATTATAGGCAGGCGAAAATGCTCGGTAAAGATCAAATTATTAGTTTCATTATGCCACAGACCACACGAAGAAATCTATTTGAAAATAAGCTGTCATCTTTGCACTCTGTATAACGACACTAGAAATCTGGTTTTATGTGCCTATATTGTTTTCATTGCCATATAATATTTATATATATACTAAATGACATTCCCAGCATAGCCCTTGTAATTTTAATTAATTATGGAAAAACAACCTTAAGCCGTTCTGACATGACAGGATTTATCGTATTTACTCCACTTACTAATTAGCAATGTAAGATGGAAAATTGAGGTTTTAACCATTATTTTTTATTCTTATTAATTAAAAAAAAGCAAATAAGTTAAAACAATCTGTTAATAACATATAAATTTTTTTAGAACCAATTTAAACTATTATATTCTGCCCAAAAATTACCATGAAAATTTGCATTTTAAGGCTTAACCAGGTGTTTTAAATGAATCTGATTTTATTTAAAAAAGAAGAAAGTATTTTGGCTTACTTTAATGGAAGCGTTTTTTAGTTAGCATCAGCTAGACAATAAGGATATTAGATGTTGAAATACTTCATTTCTGACCCTAAAGAAGAGAAATTTAACTTTCATACGGTTGTAATAATGTTGAAGTTGGATACAATTTATGGAAGTTATGAATTTTTAAATGAAATACCAGACATAACAGAGAAAACCAACAACAAACTTTATAAAAAAGTTGATAAAATACTTATTTTTATTTTATTTTAAAAATGAATTAAAAAAATATATTGTACTGGTTTGTTGGGCAATACTGAACAAATCCACATCGGCCGCAAAAGGATGTAGTATCCACAGCAATTACTAATATGAACATACATTAGTAATCTGTACAATTTTAGTGCTAATTTTATCTCAAGAAACATGTTACATTGCTGAATTTGTATATCACTTTTTGGACCTGGTAAAATTGCATTTATATTTTTTTTCTTCAGCATCTTGTTACCTTTTGCGATTTGATATTTTCTAAGAAAATACTGAGCTGAAATTTTATTTTTCTTGTTATATTTGATGATGATTTGATTTTTAAGCTTGTCTTCATATATTGTTGAATTTTTTCCAGTCATAGTCAGAGTATTTTCTCAGCTCGTAAAAAAAAAAAAAAAAAAAAAAAAAAATGATGGATATGTAACTTAGCCTTATCTAAGGTAACCTTAACCCTACCCTTAATCTAACTGAATTTAGTCAAGCAATTTTTAACATAATCTAGCTCAACTATACACACTTCAATATAATGCAAAATCAATGATGGAAAAAAGACCTCAAAAAATTGTGCATTCAGCTTAAAAACAATATCCATGTTAAAAAAAACTAAAGCAAAAAACACATCACCATTTTCATGTTCAGACTCATTGGTGTGATCATCAGTTTTGAAATAATCTCTACTATTAACAGTTTCATTCCCAATTAAATTATCTTTTTCATCCAATAATTAATTCTTTTTGATGGGCCCTGGCAGTAAAATACAAAAGAAATCGAAGATAATATAATAAATAGGTAGAAAATGGTGTTGCCCAAAGTGGAACAGAATGGGATTTGGGGAAGGAAATTTGAGGAATGTAAAGGAGGTAATTAAATCAGAAACTGGACCTGCTCTGTGAAGGGTTGATAAACAAATTCTCTGAGGAAAATGACCCATTTGGCTAGAAATAGAAGGATGGGATTGTAGTAATTGTAGCACTCAGCACAGGGCTACAGGCCGATGGTTAAAAAACAATCTGTTATTCCTCTAATCATTAAATCGTTACGTACAACTGAAGAAACAAATCTCAAACATGCTCTCTTCTTATATTTGAAAAATAAATAAAATCAAACTCATAACATTTAATCTAACTTGTATTCAATGTTTTAAACAGCTATTTATTATCTTTTGCAGGTTCAAGGATTTTTCATCGTCCTGGATGATATTATTGATGAGTCTGAGACGAGGCGAGGTAGACCTTGTTGGTATAAAGTGCCTGGTGTTGGTTTAAAGGCTCTCAATGATGCTCTTCTGTTAGAATCCAGCATTTACAAACTTTTAAAACAGCACCTCAATGGAACTCCACATTATATCCCAATAATGGAGTTGTTTCATGAGGTTTGAAAGATCATTATTGATATTGTGCATTATTTGTAGCAAAATTATTGATAATTTGAACTGGCATCAATAAAACATTTATTAATTTTTGTTTTCCTACATCGAATATGTAAACCCAAATAAAAATTAATATTATAAAATAATATAATAAGTATACAAAAAGTAGTTTTAACTATACTGAATACTGAAATTAAAAATGTTTTATTAAATCTAACATCCCAAACTGTACACACAAATAATAAGAAAATTATGAAAAAAAATCATAAATTAAGCAAATTTAAGTTTTATAATTTAAAATGACAAGAAGTGGAAAGGAGTTATATATAATCTTGTTGGCCAGTTTTTATTACATTTGTCCGCTGTTTCATCAGTACTGATCATCAGTGATCATCCTGTTCTTTTTTGAATGTTTTTGTCAGACATTTGATGGTATTTACATTTTCAAATATTTTTTGTAGACTACTTTAAATACAACAATTGGCCAAATAATTGATACAAACACAGCCTCATTGGATGGGACACAATTTGAAAAGATTAATATGGACCGTTATAACTTTATTACAACATATAAAACGTCATGCTATACGTTTCATCTTCCAGTTGCAATTGGAATGTATTTAGTAAGTGTTGATATTACCTTGTAAAAAATTACAGACTAATGTTACTTTATTTTAGGCAGGGATCTTTGACAAGGAAATGCATCGGCAAGCTAAGACTGTATTACTTGCAATGGGACACTACTTTCAAGTACAGGTATTTAATTTCACAAAAAGTTTTTTTTTTAAACCATCCATGTGGTTATTTTGCATTACCAATCCTTCCAATTATATTTCTTTGCACATATAATTTGGCAGCATATACATGTAATAAAAAAAATTCTAGTAATAGTTTTATTTATTTGTTAGGATGATTACTTGGATGTTTTTGGAGATATTGAATTGACGGGAAAGCAGGGGACAGATATTAAACATGGTAAATGTACATGGCTTGCTGCAGTTGCTTTACAAAGAGCTTCCCCAAGCCAAAGGAAGTTGTTTGAGGTAAGGTGTGAACATATATGTTCAGTAAAAAAATTTGTTCTTTTGAGCCTTTTTTGTTTATGTAAAACCAGATAAACTCATAAACTACAATACTGTTTATAACGATTTCTCGAATATACGGTCTTTTTCTTGGCCCCACTCCTACTGGTGGAGAATTTTCTACTGAAATTTTATTTGTTGTAACTTTGCAATTTTCTGTTTATAATCTGTCGGAAAGCTAAGCTTAAACATATTTTTCTAATGTCATTTTCCTTTTTTTTTTAAGTAGACATAAGATATGTAAAAATTGAGTTAAATTTATAGTTAAATTAAATTCAAATCTGGAAAGAAACAACATATACCATGATGTAATGCATTCTGCAAAAATAATTCCAATGAATTTTCTCTCTTCCCTACAAAACGTTGCCACAAACTCAATAACTTGCGTGTCAAAGCCTTGAACCTTTATTTGATGAACATAGACAGCATCAAAAGAGAAGGAAATCAAAAGATGAAACATAATTATTATATAATAACACAGCTGAAAATAATCTATGTTTTGAGTGCATCAATGGAAAATTCCCACATTTTTTCTTGTAATACGGAAGTAGAAGATGAAACTTTCCAAATTATCAGTAAATTAGAAAATGCTGTTAAAAACAAATTTAAGGTTTTGGGTCGAATAAAGATTTTAAAAATCCTTTCCTTTGTAAATTGCATTTTTTCTATAAGCACTTTCCTCAGTGTCTCTTTGCACACCTCTTTTGTTGTGAGAATTGCCGTACCAAAGTGACTATACTTTAACTGGGCTAATACTTCACTGTCACAGAAAACGTGCTGACATGTCTGGTTCCCCCTGACTGAGTCGGCATCTTTCTGTCTCTACTTTGTTCATCTTCTTTAGGCGGAGGAGGGCAGTGGCTGGTATAGAGGCTTTTCATTTTCTTCAAATACTGCGTGCTAATCGAGAGAGAGGAATTCCTTCGCCTTCCTTTTTGAGAGATTTTTTGAGTTTTTCTTTCTCAATCCATTTTTCCAGATCCAACATAAGCACTCATTCCGGTGCATCTGGTTGTGGTTCTGGTCCCATGGGTGGGAGGGCTGCCCCTTTTTTTGGCTAGTTTGTTCATTTCATTCTATAAATCCATCTCTCAGAACTAACTAGTAACTTTTTTTTTAAAAAGTAACCGTGTGTTTATCTAGAGCCATTAGGCAATTTAGGCACTCCCAGACAAGTTTAGAGTTTAAAGCATACATTTTTAGTGCCTTTATTGCTGCTTAAATATCTAAGAGTATGTAAATCTATTTTTTATCTTGACTCACGCTATTCCACCGATAGAGAAAACCAAAAACACACTTTTCATAAAAAGTAGTTTTATTTTTTAATACAAGTATCAATTTCGGGGTGCTGCTTGAACTCATCAAATATAAAAAAACAAAAATAATATGTTGACAATTAATAAAAGTAACTTACATGCCCAGTTTCATGGAACGCTGAAGGTTACAATTTACACAGTAGACCATGATATTTCAAATGTTCTTTCTTATGATGTTAAGCATCGTCAACAAGTTAACCAAGACATTGTTTATTTTTGATTATTTATTATATAATNAATAATGAATTTTAATTTTTATTTTTCGTGTATATAGGGTGTCCTTTTTAGATGGCCTGGCTGAATTTCTGTTGCACCAATGGGGCTATCAAGCAAACAAAAACTACATGTTTAATTTTTTTTAGTCTAGTTTCAAATGTTTACCTTTTTGTAAGAGAAAAATTATACAGGGTACCTCAGGCACAGTTCACCTTCAAAATTTAATTTTTAATTTTTTGAAAAACCTAAAACCTGTGCAACAATTCTGAGAGGATTTTTTTTTTTTTAGATTTTCGCGCACATACAGTAAAATAGTCAGCTCCTAGTCGAAATTACACTGCCTGCCATAACTTTGTCAATTGTTTTTTGACCAATTTAAAATCCGATTGCACTATTGTTTTCAGCGTAAAAAATCCTTTAAAATTATGTGTCAGAATATATAGGGTCATATTTGAAATTTTGAAGTAGAACTGGACCTGAGGTACCTGTATAATTTTTGTCCAAAAAAAGGTAAAAATTTGAAACTAGACTAAAAAAATATTACGCACGTATTTTTTTTAAATTATTATTTTTTATAGCATCATTGGCTCAAGAGAAATTCAGCTGGGCCATCTAAAATGTACACCATGTATATACATATCTAAAATGTTATGGCATCGAATACTTATTTTAAATATTTTTTGTATCATATTTGTTATGTTTAATTTTTGATGTATTGAATTTGATGAAAAATTGTTTAATACTCTATCAGAACATTCTGGCTTTTTATAAATATTAATATTAAAGTTTTTTATTTATTTAATATTATGTTTTTTATTAATTTTTATATTTAAAAAGGGTAAAGTTCCAATTTGTCGTATTTCCACAGTAAACTGTTTGTCTTTTTGTAATTTTTTACATTCTTCCATCTACTGGTAACCTCTGTGTATTGAAAGATTTGTATCATGAACATATTTTTTATGAAGTCTATCCTTTGTTTTGAACTTTTTTTAATTTATTGAAAATTGCATTAATGAAAATCCTCCCATATGTAACTGTTTTATTTGTTTATACACAGTTCTGTTAAATCTAAAAAAGGAATTATTTATTCATGTTTCTAGAATGTTGAAAAAAAGTCATAATCCAGCTTAGAATGCAACTGTATGCATTTCCATTTTTTTAAAATTAAATTAATTGCTTCTATGACTGGAATTGTGAACATTGATACAGTATCTCTATAACAAGAATGTGATCTTTTTTACATTCTTTTGTTTTCAGGAATTCTTTTAATTCAAAAGAAGTTTTTGCATTAAAGTTATAACCATTTGCAATAGATTACAACAGCGCTAAAAAAAACGGAATTTTTTTTTACAAATTTACTCAAGAATAATCCACTAATTGTATTATTTATAAACTTTAGCTGATATTATTTATTTTTTTTTTTTTGCAGGAGTGCTATGGCAAACCCGAACAGGAGAAAATTGATAAAATTAAAGAGTTATTCATTGAAATGGGAATCCCAGCACTTTACTCCACTTACGAAGAAGACACTTACAACCTGATTACTACACAGATTCAACAATTGAGTGCTGGGTTGCCTCATGATTTATTTTTCGGATTGTTGGACAGAATTCATGGAAGAAAGCATTGAATCTGAATGAATTAAACAAATCACCAAAAATCTCATTTCGACCAAATTAAAAATGGCATCGAATTTAATAATTTTTAAGCGGGTTGGTTAAATTTGATATAAATGTTATGTTTATAATATTAAAATTAGTTTTGTGCATTTTTAACTCATATAAGGGGCATTAATTATGTTAATTGAAGAGAGTAAAGGACTTGCATTGTTTCTAATGTATCTAAAGTTTAATATTCATGTTGTCAGAATTTATCCTGCTATTTTTTTGAATTTATGTTAAGTTGTACAATTTCAAATAATTACTACAACCTGAACCTGAAGGTTGAATCTGAACAAAGTATTTACTTGTTTAAATATAATTTGTTCATTTATTGTAAAATGATTAAAAATTGTAAAATTTCATTACATTTTTTTCATTACATTTACATTATTTTCTCAGGGGTTTCTACATTCACTTGTGAAATTTTTAGTTTTCCCGCAAATGGTAAATTTTTTTGCTTTATTCTCTTTATGCATTGCAACCCATTTACACGGAAAACAATATGTATTCATTTTCTACAAGTACATACTATCCTTATAAAAGTGACTTCAGTTTTTTTACTTTGGCCATTATAACAGAAATTACATTTCGCACTAAATTTTTTTCAAGCAGGATGGTGTTCTAGGAGCTGGAACCTATTTTAAAACTTGAAACTGGTTTTTTATAACAATGCATCGTAATGAGTGTACAGCATTAAAATAATCAAAGTTCAATTTTTGTAACTATTTGTAAGAAATATGTGAAACAAATTCAATAATTTGATGTGAGACCCCCTGTTACTTGGTATTGTCGATGAAGTTACCATAGCTACCATTTATTATTATTTTGAAGTTCAGCAATGGCCAGGTATACATCAAATTACTAGATTAATCTAGTTATAATGTTCATGATGTGATTGAACTTATTAACATGAACATAGTGCTTTATAAGTCTGTTGTTAAGTGAAGAAAAAAATATTTTGCCAAATTGTTTTTTCTGATAGTATGTTACTGTCGATCTTAAAAGAATGCTCAAGAAGTCTGTTTTTAATATTGTGTGTTGCACTATCATACGTTATAAATGTTAGTTATAAGAGTCTAACTGTTCAGTCTATTTCCATACTATAAAGCACATTCTGAACTATTGAATGTGGTTGATGTTTTGTATTGTATATTATACAAAACGTCTGTTTTCAGTCATATTTAAAAAGTCATATTTTAAATGATATTTTGTAAAAACATATAAGGATATATGTTGTTTAAATTGTTAAAGTATATTTCATATTTTATAATTATACAAAATATTTAGTTTTTGACATAAAAACTTATTAATGTTACTGTTTGTAATAAAAAAATGAAAATAAAATCAATTTTTCAATAAGTTGCATCCAATTTTGTGAATACCTATAGAAATAAATGCTACACAGATGGATGACCATCCCTAAAAGAAAAAGTAGGCAGGGTAAAAATGGTCCCAAAGGTTCATTAGGTCAGAAAATAGGAAAATTTGCCAATTGATAACTTTATTTTGTCTCAATGGTGATCATTGTCTTTTACCTGGACACATAGATCTGGAGGGTAACAAAAAGGCGGACTGGGATGTCCATGAAACCATTGTAATCTGGCACTGCTAAAAATGCAAGAAAAAAACATAATTAAAAGAAAGTGGCAGTATTGGTGGGCTGGATTGGCACTGCAGCTCTTCAGTATCAAGAGTATTGCCAATAGGTCTGACTTATAGACTCACCCAATTAAGGATAGGCCATGCAAGGTTAACACACAGACATATTTGGGCCAAAGCCTACATATTCGGGTTGTTTGATGTGTCCCACTCCTTGGCTCCTTACATAGAACCTATACAAATGCCATACGATATGGAAATTTTCTTTGAGCACAGCAGTATCTAGTTCTGTTTTTTAAATGAAACAGGGGTGTTTTACTGTGCATAATACTTTATAGATATCTTGTTTCTAAGTGTATATTGAGAATGAATGTATTTTGTATGTAGGGCGAAGGTGCAATATAGAGTACCCCATAGACCCTCAATATTATTAGTTATATAATATGTGTATAGGGTGATGGAGGAATATCAAGTACTCCACCACCCTAAGTGAATGGCATTTAAATAGGAAAAAAAAAACAAAGAAGAGGTTTGGGACCAAAATCAGACTAGACTGTAAAAACCATATTTGGACACGAGGAGCAGACCTGTGGGGTATCGAGAAACCATTCTAAGTGTTCCATTCAAAAGTCCTTAGAAGAATTATCCAAGCTCCCTATAAGATTACTACCCTAACCATGCTGTTGCCATTGAAAATCTTAAAAAATGTTACGCCGACAAAAATTTTTTAATCGTCCGACTGCCAAGTGGCCCTAAAAACATTAGCATGTAAAAATGCGTCATCCAAAATAGAATACGCCCAAAACCTGGGAAAACATCAACCTAATCTTGGATTCACGACAGAAACGAATTTTGGATGATGAACATATCAAACAAACTCGCCAGAGGAGGATCTTTAAGAGCAATTATAGGCCCAGAAACTTTTTTCTCTACTTTAATACCGAATATTTCCGCCTATGGCACGAATCACGTCCGTAAAACGCCTTTGCATTCACATATTTCTGGTAAAATCCTGAGGAATTCTTTCCCATTCATAAAGAACAGCCGTTTCCAACTCATCTAGGATGGTAGACCCTGGGATTCGCCGTCGCACTCGTCGGTTGAGTTGGTCCCAAATGTGTTAGATTGGGTTCAAATCTGGATCTAGCCACATCGAGCACTCACCTGCGACTCATGCACAATACGTGCTCTAAGGGGCCTGGTCTTATCCTGCATGAATCTCTCATCGATTTGGTGGGCAATGGCACTACATTGCTCTTTGCTTATATCTTGAAAGTACCACTGTATAGTTAAAGATCTTCCTCGCATAACAACCAATTCGGTGCGGGCGTCCCAGGAAATGCCTCCCCGAATATCAACGACCCACCATGGAATGCCACCTGAGGAACCATACAGCATGGGTCCTACCTTTCACCTGAGCGGATTAATCTATCGTCTCTCTCATCTGCAGACCAAGGTCGACTCTGTCCTGGCTTTCTAATGTGAAGCCCTGTCCCTCTGAAGCGCCGATGAACGCTTCCTATTGTACAGTGATTTACACTCATTGTCAGTCTCTTGGCGACTTCTTGCAGGCTGTATCGTTCCTCCAATAATCTTATGACCGTGACTCTGAAAATGAAAATCAACCGTGAAATGAAAATCAGTTCAAAAGTAAACAAAGCATTTTTACTGTTTATTTTGACTGAGTAAGTTAGATCCAATTATCTGTAATTAATGTAGAAAGATAATGGGTTTAATTTTAAAGTAAATAAATTGAGTGGTGCGTTAAATTCGTCCATCAGTGTATATATGTATATATTTTTTTTACAACTTAAACAGGCAGATGAACAAAATACAAATTTGTCCATTTGAAAATTTTAAAACTATGTATATAAATTTGCCTTCTTAAAAAGAAAAAAAAATTGGCGGAGCATATAACATCGGTCACCCTGTACATAAATAAAAAAGAATGGATTTTCAATGATAATCAGGCATAATAAATACTGACTATATGAAGTAACAAGGTGACATGACAAATGCATTTTGCAAGCACTTTTAAAGCACAATGACAAGGCTTTTATAATCAAACGTTTTTTTATCGAAGTGGCGGTGGGCTGTCGGGTTAACAAACAATTAACGTAGATCGTAGACAAAAGAGAACTTTTTTTTGGCCGAGAAGAAGGCGAGGGTCGATGGCAAGGGCAACGCTGGTGGTGGAAACGGACGCGGAGGCCGTGCTGCTACCGCGCCAGAGTCGGTCGTGCCTCGGTTCCAGACGAAGCTCAGCAAACTTGGAAGGACACAGGACCACCGACGCACCTGCAGAAGGACGAACACCGACGAACATGGACTCGCCTCTCCTCTTTGTCACCGTGGACAAAAAGCCTCCGTCGCCGGACGAATTGAATCCCGCCAAAATCAAAGGTCTGGACAAATCTCCTATTTAAATGATATTTCCAATACTTTATTTTGTGTCGATTCAGTTCGCTTAAGACCGGTTCTGCTAAATTGTACCGCACATTCAGGTTTAATAAAAAAAAAGACTGTTGCGGTGTAAACAAATACAGTAGTTAGCATTAAAGGCATTTCGGATTTTCTACCTCACTTGAATAAAGTAATCACTAATTAAACACAGAATATTTTATAATGTAAACAAATTTTGTACTCCCTGTAACAACGAGTTCTTTTTTTTTGCCGAAATCGGTCGTGAAATAGCATCTCTAGCGATGGTCATGAAACAATAAAAATTCTTACACTCTAAAACATACTAAATTCAAACTAACGCAAATGATCAAAAGTATATAAACTGTCTTAAAAAATTGTTCCAAATGTATCACGGTTTTGACGAACGAATGGAATGATACGACTCAACTCAAAACGCAGAAAGAACGCACTGATTTTGCGAATTTTTAAAAATTGATTCGATAATGTAAACAAATTTATATTCCCTATAACAACGAGCTCTTTTTTTTTTTGCCGAAACCGGTCGTGAAATAGCATCTCTAGCGATGGTCATGAAACAATAAAAATTCTTACACTTTGCAATGTACTAAATTAAAACTAGGCAAATCATTAAAAAATATAAATTTTTTGTCTTAAAAAAATGTTCCAAATATATCACGGTTTGAACAAAGGAATGGAATGATCCGCATCACTCAAAAAGCTGAAATTATGCACTATTTGGGGGATTTAAAAAAATTGATTTTATAGTATAAACAAATTTTATATTCGATATAATAACAAGCTTTTTTATGCCGAAACCGGTCATGAAATAGCATCTCTATCGTCCGTGATGATGGAATAAAAATTGTTACACTCCAAAACGTACTAAATTCAAACAACGCAAATTATTAAAAATATATAAATTGTCTTAATTATTAATGTCTTAATTAAAATGTTCCAAATATATCACGGTTTTGACGAACGAATGGTTTAATCCGACTCAACTCAAAAAGCAGAAATTGAGCACTTGTTTTGGGAATTTTTAAAAATTGATTTTATAATATAAACAAATGTATATACGCGGTAACAACGAGCTCTTTTTTGCCGAAACCGGTCGTGAAATAGCATCGCTATCGATGGTCATTAAACAATAAATATTCTTACACTCTAAAACGGACTGAATTCACACTAAGACAAATTATTAAAAAATATAAATTGTCTTAAAAAAATGTTCCAAATGTATCACGGTGTGAACGAACGAATGTAATAATCCGAATCAACTCCAAAAGCAGAAAGAACGCACTGATTTTGGGATTTTTTAAAAATTGATGTTAAAACATAAACAAATTTTATATTCGATATAACAACAAGCTTTTTTATGGCGAATCCGGTCGTGAAATAGCATCTCTATCGACAGTCGTTAAGCAATAAAAATTCTTATACTCTAAAACGTACTAAATTCACACTAGGCAAACTAGTAAAAAAAAAATATATATAAACTGTCTTAAAAAATGTTCAAAATAAATCACGGTTTGAACAAACTAACGGAATGATCCGAATCATTTCCAAAAGCTGAAATTACGCACTGGTTTGGGAATTTTTAAAAATTGATTTTATAATATAAAAATTTTTTATATACGAGGCAACAACGAGTTCTTTTTTATGCCGAAACCAGTCGTGAAATAGAATCCCTATCGATGGGCATTAAACAATAAAAATTCTTACGCTCTAAAACGTGCTAAATTCACACTAAGGCAACTTATTAAAAAATATACAAATTGTCTTAAAAAAAATGTTCCAAATATATCACGGAATGGAATGATCCGTATCAACTCAAAAATCAGAAAGTACAGAAAGGTTTTAGTTTTTTAAAAATTAATTTTATAATATAAACAAATTTTATATTCCAGTATAACAACGAGCTTTTTATTGCCGAAACCGGTCGTGAAATAGCATCTCTATCGATGGTCATGAAGCAATAAAAATTCTTACACTCTAAAACGTACTAAAGTCACACTAAGACAAATTATTAAAAAATATAAATTGTTTGTCTTAAAAAAAAAAATTCAAATATATCACCGTTTGAAGGAAGAAATGAATTGATACCAATTGCACCAAAAAGCAGAAAGTGAGCACTTGTTTTGGGAATTTTGAAAAATTGATTTTATAATATAAAAAACAATTTATATACGAGGTAGCCACAAGTTTTTCTTTTTATGCCGAAACCGGTCGTAAAATAGCATCTCTACCGATGATCATGAAGCAATAAAAATTCTTACACTCTAATAAGTACTAATTTCAAACTAGGCAAATTACTCAAAAAAATATATAAACTGTCTTAAAAAAATATTCAAAATAAATCATGGCTTGAACAAACTAATGGAATGATCCGAATCATTTCAAAAAGGTGAAATTACACACTGGTTTGGGAATTTTTAAAGATTGATTTTATAATATAAATTTTTTTTATATACGAGGCAACAACGAGCTCTTTTTTTTTTGACGAAACCGGTCGTGAAATAGCATCGCTATCGATGTTCATTAAACAATAAATATTCTTACACTCTAAAACGGACTGAATTCACACTAAGGCAAATTTTTAAAAATATATAAATTGTGTTTTAAAAAAATATTCAAAATATATCACCGTTTGAACGAAGAAATGGAATGATACGAATCGTTCGAAATAGTAGAAAGTGAGCACTGGTTTTGGGAATTTTGAAAAATTGATTTTATAATTTAAACAAATTTTTAATTCGACTTTAACTCCTTTCATCCTATTACAAACGCATTTTTTCTATTTTTATAATTACTATCTTTCAATTAATTAAGGTTTTTAGTTGAGATAAAAAAGTCAGTGTCACGAGCGGGCTTCGAACCGACGACCTTCGAATAGATACGCCGCTACTCTACCACTTGAGCTATCGTGACTTCGATCCACTCGGACACTAACTTCCCATCTCAACCCCACCTTTTGAATTTTTCCCGCCTTTTTGCCATTTTTCAAATGTCGTGTAATCAGGATTCGATTCTCGGTGACAAATGAAGTGGCCATGGATAGTTTTAGTGAAGATATACTTCGTTTTACTTATTAAATCATTATATTAACCAAATAGCTTCTTTCAATTACTTAATCTTTTTATGTAAGGTTTTGGTTGAAATGAAAAAGCTGATACTTTTTAAAAGGATAGTTCCTACTCACAGTAAGTCTAACTTACTGTGAGTAGGAACTATCCTTTTAAAAAGTATTGAACACCACACTCACTCCATCATTTATCATTTCTATGAAAAAGCTAGTGTCACTTGCGGGATTCGGCTAGATACGAGCATCGTGACTTCGATCACTCGGACACTAACTTCCCATCTCAACCCCACCTTTTTGAATTTTTCACTCCTTTTTGCCATTTTTCAAATGTCGTGTAATCTATTTGATTCTCGGCGACAAATGAAATGGCCATGGAGAGCTTTAGTGAAGATATGCTTCATTTTAACTTATTAAATTCACTAGTTTTCGTGGTCCGCTTGACCAATTAATATTTTTCTGAAAGTCTGGATGGAAAAAAAAACAAAAAAAAAACAAATTCTATTATTATCTGCAAACAATCATAAAGATGTATACATATAAAAGATGTATATGACATAATTAAATTTTTAGTAGATTTTTCCTTGGAATGAATGCTTTAATTATTGTTTTGCCCCGATGATGACATTAAAATAGGCCGAAATCTTCGTATAAATAAAATAATAAATAAACTCACAAGGCATATTTTTATTTTTACATTATTTTTAAAACATGTTAGGTTCGAGGAATCTTACAAACCATCAATTAATCGAAAAATTGATAGCCATACTTATTAAGAAAGTAGCGACGCGTGATACTGTTTTACATGTGCTTGAGGTTTTTTCACAAGGACGAGTGAAGGTTTGAAAAGGCAAAAAAAACCTGTTTAACCAAATCACATCTTTTAATAAAAACCTAATTGCTCCCATTTCGATACAGGTCAAAAATTTTAACAAGGAATTTTCCCCCGAATTTAAACTCACTCGTGTTAAATTTTATACCGTTTCGTCGTTAATGGATACCGGCTGAGATTGCCACTTATTCTGGAACCTTGTGCCAGTCTTGTGCGGTTACGGCCACAGCTCGGTCAATTCTGTTTTTTTTCTGTTTATTTTTTTTTAGTCAAGTCGGTTTTGCAACATTTCTAACGTAAACAATACCCAGTGCAAAGAACAACAGCGAGTTTTATATAACCTCAAATAGAGAGTACACGGAAGAAATCTGAAATGACCGTGTGAAATTGAATTGTTAAAAATAAAAATAAAAATGTTTTAATAAGAAATTAATATGTGAGAATCCTCTGGAAGGACCTCTCTCGACCGAATCTCTCAGATTATTAAACACAAACAGGAAGGATAGGGATAGGGATAAAAGAGGTGGCTAAAAGGCCTTTTGCACCTCGACCTAGGGATGAGCATGTTTAGAAAACATCCATGGTACGTAGACCGAAGATGTTTTCAACACCGATGTTACTGTGTCGATGTTTTTTGTCCATCGATGGTGGGCTGTCGATGATTTATAAACTTTTTCAGTTTTTCCTAATTTCCACTTTTGTGAATAGGAAATGACCCATATTCTTCTGATACGAAAGTGACCGACCTATCAGAACCTGTCAGGAGTTGTTCAATTTGTTGCCTTGGTGGCACATCTGTCCCCTCTGTACGATCATTTTCCAAAGCTGGACAGATTATTTCGAAAACCAGAAATCGCTTAGAGGATAAATTGGCTTTAAAGCTAGGTTTTTTAAATTGCATTCCGGAGAAGATGTGGTAGTGTTTCATTGTAAAATTTGGATACATTAATTCTAGTAAATTAAGGATATGGTTGATTTTAGTTTCGTGCATGTTAAACCTTTACTTTTTTTTAGCAAGAGACAGGAATTGGGCTTGGGTGGATTGTGGATGTGGAAGAAAAACAGAGAGGTATTTTGAATAAAATTCACAAGCACAAAATACTTTAACAATATACGTCTTTTATTTAAAAAGGACCGAGAGATCTATATACAACTATAAATGAAACCAAAAGCAAAAATAATTCTTGATAAATGTTATTAAAAAAATAAACATAATTTTTATTAATCAAGTTCATAATAAAGGTTCTGAAATGGCGAAGTTTGAAAAATTAGCTTACGTTTCTAACGTGGCACAAAAATAATGTATACATATGAAAATAATTTGTAGTTTGAGTAGTGAGTACACAAAAAAAACCCATCGATATGTAGCCTGTAGAGCCGATGGTCGTACCAACATCGATGGTGAGGTTCCGAAGTTTAATGCGATCATTGATGTTTTTTATCGATGCTCATCCCTCGGGCTCGACCTTAGTAGACCTATTGTGCTCCATCGTACATTTGTATAACTCACTGCCCGGGTGGTTCATCAACCATAGCCATCCATAGCCTTGCCACCGGCTCCTTAGTGTAGAATGTTGTTTGCGATTTTTCCTCTCCTAGTTGCATGAATCTACACCTATATAGACCCTCAAAAAAAGTAGAATGCGTTCTACGGTCTCCTCTTCTTCCTGGCGATATCTGCACAGTATTTCTTCTGTACTCCTATTCAGTGCATGTGCCGTCTCACAGGGCAGAGCCCTGTCAGGAGTCCTACCTGAATCCTGATTTTATTGCGGGTACCTTCCAGCTAATTCCTTTGCATGTCTTACAGATGGCCCTTGTATGGATATCATCGCTTGCCTCATGCGTGGGGTGTTGCTCCAGCAGATTTTGAACTCATTAAGGATCCATTTTTGGATGTATACTTTTTTTGTGGCCGTAGTAGGGTTCGGGCCTAGAGAATCCATACTGCCATCTTTTCTGTACAATATGTCCACATTCTCGTTGCCTCTGTCCCGAATGCAGGGCCCCATCCCAGGTGAAGGTCATCGGTGTCAGTGACTTCTCATACAATTACATACGCTTTTTCCCTTAACCAAGGTTGAGGATAAGGCCTTACTGTCTTACTAGAATGTGTTTCTAGTTTTTTTTTATTTCTCTGGTTTAATTTCAAACTGGAAAACTGTAAATTTACCTAGGTTTAAAGTCAGTTCGGCCGTCGGATATATCCCCAGGATTCCAACTCCCGTACCTCTATCCGTTTTTGAGCCGTCGGTACCAGAAGGAATTGGCCAACACAAAAAAGATAAAACTACAATTTGATCTAGTTCCTGGACTTAGTTGCAACTTTGTACTTTGCGAACTGCTTTAATCCATAATCATCAGTATTTAGCATATTATTTTTTCATTAATTTATTATTAAACCTAAAAAGTAAATAAATGGATATTTTATTTAAATGAACTAACTTGAAGATATCAGTGTGCAAGTAATGACGAACGAGCACATTTGAGCTAATGTCTTTCAAGAAAAGATTCCAGGATATTTTCGGAATTATTAACAAAACAACATATTAGCTGTGAAAGAATTTTCTATTGTTAACTAATTAAAGAGACGTCTGACGGTGGAAAGAAGAATTTTACGATTGGCTTTGGAAAAATCACAACGCTAAGCAGGTCGATTAATTTTTTCCTATGCACAACCATCGTCTGCATTTGATGCTTTTGAAACAGTTGTGGAGTCTAACAAGGTTGTACCATATACCTACATTACGACCTCCGCGGACTACACCGCGATCCTCTCCTCACATTCTGACCATATTCCTGCAGCAAAAGCAGCCCAAGACCACCTGGACCTCATTACCGACTAGTACACTTGATGGCACATCAAGCTAAATGAACAAAAGAGCCGGCACGTGACGTTCACACTTAGACGAAATACCTGCCTACCAGTGCGCATAAACAGTCAGGTAATTCCCCCATCCAACCAAATCCGCTAACTTGGGTTCTACTTGGACAGTACTTACATGGCTTCTCTCCCCCATCCACATCCCCGTCGTCTGACAGTTTCCTGCCAGATCTTTTAATGATCGTTTCATTTAGAAAGTATCTATCTATCATCAGCTGTATCTTTTGACCATGTGAACCGCGTACACATTTCGATGATTCACATATCAATCGGCAACACTTGTCAATTGAACGCCAAGATGGATTGAGAAATAAGAAGAACGATCAAACGTTCTATTCCAGTCAAAAGGAAAGTTTATAAACAATGATCATTTAACCATTCTTAAAACTAAATCAAGGAAGTCTCTCGATTTTGAAGACTTGTTTCGAAAAGTGTCGTTTATTTCAAAATTTAAATTTATTTAAAATTTTTACCACGTTGACATTTTTGCAATTCGGGTACACACATTTTTTTGCGTCAACGACTTCGCAATTCGCATTACCAGGGAGTGCACGTGGGTTAGGGGTAGGTTGAGAACGGGCTAGGTTAAAGTAAGAAGGGGTAAGGGGGGGTCAAGTAGGGACTCCAGCTTTTACTCCACTGCCACCTAGTTGTATTGTGGAACTCTTATGAATAAGACCCAACACGTACCTTTTTCCTAGAAAGAAAGATTTTATAGTTGATTTTCCCCATATTAACTAGCAATAGATGAATGGATATAGGTGTAGGATCAGAAATTCCAGGGGAGTCGATGGGAGTCTGTCGCCACCCGGCTACCGCAGTCCCTATATTTACAATCGGCACTGACTGAACATCTTGAGAGGAGTGAGCATGCTCTCCCAACGTTTAGCAAGGACTAGTCCGAGTACTTGCTGCTAATACGAATAACTACTCTGAATACAGAGGCATTGACTCTATACAGACGCATGCTCAAGATGTCATCGGTGCAAATAGTTTCCAACAAAGAGGTCCTCCTGAGGCGTCGGTGGCTGTAACAGTTAACGCGTTGGCACGGCGACTCATCACTGTAAGGTAAAGGTCCCGGTTCGAATCTAGCGTCACTGAATTGAAGGAAAGAGATGATTGGTCGTTGACAAAACTCATGGTTGAAGGCTTTTGACTTGGTTCTGATGGCAGTTTCAAAAGCAAAGATTTCGATGAGGATCGCCAGCCTTCGAAGAGAGAAGGCTGATTAAAATAAGAAGCCTTGACGAGAGATACCGGGGCAGCTGACGCTGACATAAACGGAATGGTTTTTGTTGGTCATGGATTGAAGTGATGTGTTAAGATGAAAATTCTTGGAGATCCTCAAAGGTTATTATGAGGTCATTGTGAATGGAAGTATTGGAGATACAGTAGTGAGCGTTGACTGTGGCTCTCATGGTTTTGAAATGGAAGAACTGTATTATTTGGATGCCTCCAATTCTAGTCCATACGTCCAAATTGTTCTGTAGATTGTCAGTTTTGTTTTTTGTCGATACGTTAAATTTGCGTGCCAGCAGTTTGTAGGGAAGTCCGAAGCGTCTGTTTGATTCCTTCCTTTTTATTGTGTCGTTTGCAGGTTAGGCATAAGTCTAGATAGAGCCGTAAGTTGTATACGTCAGACTTGAGGAATATTGTGAGAGGTTTTTTTCGTATGGAAGGTGAAGAAAGATCATCTTTAACCGCCAAAATTTGTTCCATTTGGTTGGATATGTGCCTGGAGCTCCTTCAGAGCAATTGGAGGTTAGCACGGCTATTTCGTAGGGCTTGTAATCGGAATATTTGAAGTGTAACGGGAGTATATGATTGGTCTGAGCATAATGCTCTGCGGCACACCGCTTCCACAGGAAGGAGTCTGAGTAGTCCCTTGGCGAATTCGGAGCAATCGGATACGTTAGGAAGGACATCATGTCGCATGTTATGCTCGGATTGTCTGCAAAATAAGTCGTTCCTCTCTGAGGTTGAGCTGTATGCCCCTGGTGTGAGATCGTAGAAAAAGTTTCTTCATTTCTGGACGCTAAATTCTTGTACAAAGATAACGCCGCGGTAATCAGTTTTGCGTAGTCGGCCGAATGGGCAACTCGATCCGGGATGTGACGATTTATCGAAGTCGAATTTCGACTGTTATCTAAATATATGTATATATGCAACATACTTCATCTACATACAATTCGATTCCTCAGTCGTTAGTTTGAGGGTTAAACTGACGGCGGCAATAGCGTCGTACGGACCAAAAGCCAAGGCAGAATTTACTGTAAGTGTAAATTTGGTTTAAGTGATTAAATTTAGAAGTTAAATATATGTTTTCACTCAATAAAGCGTGTGTGTGTGTGTGTTCGATCTGTTATTAATCCCTACAATGGCACAATTTTTTAAACAATGTTAGCACTGTTGTTATGATTAATATTTTTAATACGTTAGGATTCATTTGATCTGAATTTGATCGTCTTATCATTTTTCAGATACCATGTCGCAAGATAAAGACATCGATGGGGTGAGTAGTCGTTTTACCGCATCATATACTTGGTTTCAAAATGATTTTAAATTTAAAAAAATTGGATTGAACTATTTGCTTTATCTACCCGAAGGCTTGGAAAAACACTCGATTATAATGTACATTAATTTAACTTAACGAGCTAAACATTCGAATTAAAATTAAAGTTTAAAGATAGCGTAAGAATAATTGTTTTGTATACATTAAAGGTGCTTTTTTTGGAAAATATATTTATACATATTTACTTACAAATCCCCGTCGTTCAGCATGTGTTTGTAAAAGAAAAACATCATTAATTATAGCAATTCCACCAAGTACGGAAATAAACCAACAATCAAAAATTTTTGTTTGATAGTGACACACCGCAAACTGCACAGGAGGTAAATCTCACAATCAACGCCTTTCTCGAAAAGGGTTTATCTTTTTACTAATGTGTCACTATTATTATTATTATTTTTTATTTTTATAAACCCGTCTCGAACCCTAACCTACCTTAGCTAATATAAAAATTTGATTATTCGGAGATCGTGAGATGCGGTCTGTTGTGACGTAGGTTTTAAGAAAACATTTTCTTTATCGTGCCAACGTTTCGATCTTTATTGAGATCATCTTCAGGGCCTGGGATTTATAAACATTGTTTAAATATTGCAAATACATCTAGGATGTGAAAAAAATTAAGAATTTATGCAATGCTAGAAAATTTTAGATAAAAAAATGAATTTATACAATGCTAGAAAAATTTAGATTGAAAAAAAGATTTATATAATGCTAGAAAATTCATTTTTTTATCTAAAATTTTCTAGCATTGTATAAATTCATTTTTTTCACATTCATCATTTTTTGTATTTGTAAAATTTTAACAATAAATCACAAGCCCTGAAGATGATCTCAATAAAGATCGAAACGTTAGCACGATAAAGAAATTTTTTTTAAACCTACGTCACACCAGACCGCATCTCGCGATCTCCAAATAATCATTGGCTATTGGTCACTAAACATCATACATTTCTACATAAAAATTTGAGTATTCAGAAAAAAAACCTTGCAAGTGTAAATTAAAATTTTTTAATTTTTCTAGCAACCTGGATTACTAATTTATCTTTACCGTTATTTCACACTAAACCTATGTATTTTATAGTTATATTAATTACAACATAGTTATTTTAAGGTTGACCAATTTAAACGAGATCAGAAATTTATGAGTTTTAATAAAAAATATGGGGGCCGCCGTAGCCGAGTGGTTTGCGTGAGAGACTCTCGGCTCGTGGATCCCGCGGTCGTGGGTTCGATTCCCACCGTCGCCTCTGGCCATTTTTTCACGCTACCCTTCCCCCCCCCCAAAAAAAACAACAACAAAAAAAAAAAACGAATACGCATAATAACATTGCCATTGGCTATATGCTCAGAACATAAAGCCATTAAAAAAAATTAATTATGAATGGTTGTTCGGCTTTGAAATTCTCTATGGGGAAACACTGATAGCTTTTTTAAATGGTAAAGATTGGACATAGTCGATTGACTTTACAGAGGCTTACATTTTAAGATCGTCACTTGCATAAAATATTTTGTAGATGCCATTTAAGTGCTATTAGTTAATTTAATAATATGTATTTTTCGTCTGTTGATTTTCCTATAAGTTATTTGTTATTTATTTAAGTTACATAATTTTTAACGTTACATGGCCAATTGTTTATTGTTTTTAAATTGTATATTTTTTGTCTGGCAAAATGATATGGTTATGTTTTTCACAATTGTAGAGAAATAAATATGATTTATTCAATTTATATAACTTCCCTTTTTTTTCTTTATCTCTGTTATTAATGTTATAAATTATACTTTAATTTATTTGAAAAAGCACTCCTTTTGACGGCTTTGTAAAGCCAAAAATACTGTCTTAAGTTACATTTGTGTAAGTTGTGTCACCCCTCTAATCGCCAGTACCGATAGGCGGATTATCTTTCCCTTTGTTCTTATGCTAAGAGAGGGAAGTACTCACACTGACTGTCTTCGGTGCTGTCCGGACGTATCTAAAAAAAAGTAAAATTTATTATTATTCGGAAGTCATGAGATGCGGTCACCTC
Source organism: Cimex lectularius (assembly GCF_000648675.2). Classification (NCBI taxonomy): domain Eukaryota; kingdom Metazoa; phylum Arthropoda; class Insecta; order Hemiptera; family Cimicidae; genus Cimex; species Cimex lectularius. The sequence continues at coordinate 1,404,149 of NW_019392658.1, read as the reverse complement.
ACGACCTCCGAATAATCATTGACTAACGGTCACTAATCAGTAAAATTTATTCTTTGTCAAAATGAGTCAAGGCTTTCCCCTTTGTCATTTCAAAGTTTATTTATTTATTTCCGATAAATTACTTGTCTTTCCTTTATCTGTCTGAGTTTGTATATCGTTTTTAATTACGTTTTGAACGAAGAGCCATGCCATAAATTGGGTAAACCATTTTTGCGGAAAGCCAGATAGAAAAGGGGTTACAGTTGTATACTATTGTGTACGAAATTAATTAATTTTTATTTACTTAATAATATTTAATTATGATGGTTTTTAAAGAAAATTCATCAATATACTGGAAAATCATTTAATGATTAAAATTTAACTAACAATTTATTATCTAGTTTTGTTGTTAACAACGCGTTTTGGGGCGTCGGTGGCTGCAACGGTTTAGACGTTGACACGGCGCTAATCACTGTAAGGAAAGGTCCCGGGTTCGAAACCAGAGGCCCTGCATTCGAACCCGACATACTTACAAATGGGCTTTTTTTTAAAAAAACACCGGCACACCGAGAGTTGATATAACCTCTGCTGTTGTGAACCCTCGTAAAAAAAAAGAAAAAACAAAACATATTACATTCTTTAGCCTCGCCGCGGAGGGACTTAAGTCTCCTAGACATGGAATTAAATAAGCGTATGACTTGACACGATGTAGTAGCAACCTTTGTTTCGTAGGGAATGAATGTATCAACGCGCATTACGATTTCGAGTGTTGGGGTCGTGTTGTACTTTGCATTGTGGGATATCATTCTTTTCCAAGATGGACGTTCTGTTCCGTCTGTTTTCAATGATTTTGTTATAGAATACGGAGTAAGGACTCACGAATGAAGCGAGGCATGCAACCCTCCAATGTTCAAATGTGCAAGCGAGATGCTGATTTGGAAAGTTTCTCTCCTCGACGCACCAGTAGTAGAGCAACTGATGCGGGCCTTCTAGAGACTAGGCTTGTATCACAAAGCTTTTTCATGATTGTTGTAGAGCTACGTCTGTCGTTAGAACGAGATCTTCTCGAGTTAAAAACACGCTGTTAAGAAAAAATCCGAGTAACCGGTTTTTTTTTATCTTAGAGCGTACATTAACTACGCTTTAACACGCCTATCGTATCAGATCTATATCTGAGCTTTTTGTGCCTAGGCTTTCCTGAGAAATAGAAGTGTATATATATATATATATATATACCCATCTTGCATATTGTTAAAGAAATTAATATGCAAGATGGGCTACACAAATTTGGTTTGCCACCAAGTTATTAAAACAGAAATATTGTAAAAAATTGAGCACCACATCATATGATGCCTTGATTTTTTCCCCAAAATTTTATCTACTTAATGATTATTTACGCATACGTTCAGTGTGCTAACCTAACCTAACCGGTCCCTAACCCTACCTATGCTAACGCTAATCTTGACTAAATCTATGAAGTGTAAAAGGGTCACGCAAAAAACCTTTGTATATCCTGGCCAAAAACATATTCATGTTAAAAAAAAGGACATTTTGGAATAGGCAATAAACAAACTTAAACCATACAACAGGCAATTAAATATTCATTCACGTAGATCATCAATAATTAAGTATCGTACGACTAATCGAAAACGAAAACCCTACCAAACACACAGAAAGGACCGCAATAATACAAGTTCTCTTCAAATCACCTTGCTGCATTTAGAGCTTACACATAGGACGAACAAGGAAAAGATCATACTGAACCATTGAAAAGCTTAAAGCGAGAATAGGCGATGGTTGTTGCTTTTAACTTGTTACAAATTGAACCAGCATTGACAAGCAGCATAGCTGTTTATTTTTTCCCCGACCCGCCTTTGTGAATTGTACGAGGGAGGTCATTTTTTTTGACCATTCACAAATAACTTGGTGAGAGGTCAAGACCCGAGGCGGAAAACTTTCAAGCTATTGCCCCCGTTGGACCAAAATAAAATCAGAACAGGACACCTATCCCCCCCTAAAATCTTAAGCGTTTCACTTTACACTCCACATAAATCATCTACATATATTTTCTGATGAGTTTATCATTGTTTAAATAAAATATACAATAAGAAAATACGAATAGCAGCCAGTGTTGAAAATCGATCAAATTAGTTGAACAAAGTTTTAATGAAATATGGCATTTCTTGATTCACGGTCATGTATAAATTAAACACCATAATATGAGGAAAATGATTGTTTGTTGTTTAATAATAATTAATGTATCAACTACTTTAACGCTTCTTAAATGTCAATGAAATTAATGTCTAACATAACCTATCCCGTCCCAAACCATAACCCTACCTAACCTTACCTAAACCATGTGCAAGCAACGGTAACGCAAAATCGATGACACGAAATTGTTCAGCCAAAAAACTCGTTTATCCAGCACGAAAGCATTCCTTGTTTGCACTAGCTAACACAAAATTCAAACAACTACAGAAAATTACACGTTACTATCAATTACCCCACCTTATGAGTTTTGAGTTTGAGATAGGAAGTTGGTGTCCGAGTGGATCGAGGTCACAATAGCTCAAGTGGTAGAACAGCGGCGTATCTAGCCGAAGATCGTGAGTTCGAATCCCGCTCGTGCCATTAGTTTTTTTCATCTCAACTAAAAACCTTAATTAATTGTAATGTATTAATTGGTCAAGCGGACCTCGAAATTAGTGAAGTTACTATCAATTTTATTATAGTGCTGTCTTCCTTATGAGGAGTCCAAATCGGGATACCATAATATTGGAGGCGGTGGACACCCAGTGGGAGAGAGGAGATAAGGAAAGACGATCATCAGGTGTATTTCAAGCTTCGTTATAAGACGCCCTGTCCTGTGTCTATCTCTAAAAAAAATCACAGGAAGTCCTCTTTTATCGAAGCTTGAAATACACCCAAAGATCGTCTTTCCCAATCTCCTCTCTCCCACTGGGTGTCCACCGCCTCCAATGTGGCACCCGGATTCGGCTACTAATAAGGGAGCACTGTTCACAAGGGAGCATTCTTGGCGGCCCCATCGGAAAGAAAACAATACAAAAATTAGTTTTTGGCCTTAGAAAATTAATTGTTTTAACTACTCCTTATTACCTTATCCTGAATACATTTCAAACCGACCGCTGTTTTTGAGTGAGGTGCGGGAACGAGTTCTCTGAAGTCATACAGATACAAAAAAACCGGTGTCCTATCCTGTATATCATCTATCGCTGACTACCTACCCCATACCATCGTCACCATCTACGTGGTCGAAACCGCAATTCAGTCCTCTAACTCGAATCCGAGTCCTCCAACAGCCAAGAACACCTTGAGCTCATCAAAGATTGGTGCAAGTGGAGGACAAATCTGAATGAAGCAAAATGTACTCAGCGTACCTTCACATTGAAAAAAAGTTTTGTCCTTCACTTTACATAATCAGCAAAGAGATACCGACATCCATTCAATTCAGATACTTAGGACCATACCTAGACAGCAGACTGACGTGGAATTCCCATACAAGACTTCTGAGACAACAGCTTAACTTGGACAAAAGAAAACAACTTGGACTTGGACAACTGCTAAGACTTCTAGGATCGAGATCCGTTTTGATGGTACATTAAAATAACGGATAAATAATTAATACGGCTTTGCTGCAACCACTTTGGTCATACGACTCTGGGGCTCTGCCAAGCCATCCAACATACAGCGTATCCCACCCTTCTAATCAAAAGACTTCAGGCAACTCATCCAAAGTTCCTTACTACATCACTAACCTCACTATCCACAATGATCTCAACATTTCTTTTTTTCATCGAACTGATCCGTTCCTGATTCCTAAAGTTACGCACTAACCTCTCGATACATAATCCTACTGCTTGAGCCCTCTCTAAACATTTCCATTCCGAGAACGCGACAAGTCGACTTAATCGACGATATCCTCGAGTCCTCATTGAACCGTAATCCCTCACTCTGAGTGCCAGCATTGGCTGGTTTCTCATGGTACGTGTCCTCCTGGTGCAGCGCTGGATTTAGTGTTAGTGCTGTGGCCACGGCCACGTAAAAACATATTATAAAGTTGATATGGATTTGGGTGAATTTAGATCTCAATTGAAAAAAAAAAAAAAATGTTTTACAGGTATTGCTGAAAGCGCGTACAGCGTTCGCAAAAGGGAAATCGAAACCCTACGAATTTAGAAAGCAACAATTGAAGAACATCATTCGCATGTGCGAAGTCCACAGAGATGAGTTTTATCAGGCTTTGAAAGAAGATTTAAACAAGGTAAAAAATACAAAGTCGAATGCACACTTTTTTGTTATCACATTTTACAATTATCTTATTTTCAGAGTGTATTCGAGTCGGCGTTAACAGAAATCGATATTACCATAAACGAAGCGAAAAACGCGCTCAGCAATCTAAAATCATGGATGGAACCATACAGTGTACGTCATGTAATTATTATACTTTCACCTTTTCTGCCTTTACTTTAACTTTTTTCTGGTCAAAACGATAACTTTTAGATTTGGATAACCAATCACCCAGAATAAAAGAAAAAAAAATTGGCATAGATACATGCTATACATACTACACATAGGGTGCCAACCGTGTTTGGTTGTGTCAAAAACTACTCAATCTAGAAAAAAATGTAAACAGTTTTTTGTAGCATAAGATTTATTTTCAAGCATTGCAATAACTACAGTTTCTTTGCATTTCTTAAAGTAAGTTTGACAATAAATTTTTTCAAAAGTTTAACTATTCAATTTTTTCTAGTTTTTGCTGTTAACCAGGCACACTAAGTAAGTTGAAAACCTGTGTAAAACGATCAATATAAATAATCTTTCAACTTGACATAAGTTAGATGTAGATGGGGGTGGGTAATTTAGTGCGCTCTTTAAGAGCTATTGTATCCCCAGTTCTGTTCTTACAGCACACCGGTGGTGTCAATTCTGCTTCTTGGCAGAACCAATCTTCATCAAATTCTCATTCAGTCTGCAGTGTCCTGTTAAAAGGTTTTCCTCCTTCCTTTGATGATTCTGTCGTTTCTTCCCGTCCAAAATTTGCTAGAAGGTTATTCTTAGAATTTTTATATCCAGTATGTGAATTCCACTGTTTCCTCATTTTCATTTCGTTCTTTTATCTAAGGAACTCATTGATAATGTGTATCCCTATGCCACAGATGGGCTCAGGACCTATTGATTGGCATAAACTATTAAACCAAATTTAATCGCCCCTGACGAAACAAGAGCATATGTGGTTTTCTATAGTTGGATATTACATCCGGTGTATCCGATTTTGAAGGGCTTTAATTTTTGCCCTTTAAGAGGACGGCCGAGGTATACAACTTAAACCATTAACAATTTTTTACAACCAAATCGTAAAAACATTTCGTGGTGGCCACCGCTTGCATCGAAGAGAAGTCAGCCATGTCCCACCATGTGACTTTCCTTTTGTTGTTCATCCAACCACCAGAGCGGCAAAATATTTCCTTTTTTTTGGCTGTTCCAAATGATTGCATTATGGAATAGGTGAGAGGAAAACAATTGTGTACCGTGTCTGCAGCTTGAACATTCGAAAGTAGAAAAACAATATTTTTAAAACAAAAAATTAATATTTATATTCCTTTAACATAATTAATATTCGAAATATACCACGCCATTGTCAATAGACTGCATTGTCAATAGTGTGCACTGATTCCCTGATTCTCGAAGGATCTCATTGTCGTGCTTTTATTCGAAAGAAACGCTGAGTTGGAGCGCCTCGGAAAATCGGTAGTGATTGCATGGGTACCTGGACGCGGTCTGGGAGGGAAAGAACATGCAGACGAGGTGGCGAAAGCAGGAACGGTTCACACTCCAGACGGTACTATCGCGATCCGACCCGCCGACGTTTAACAAGAAGTAAAGAATATGTTAAAGAAATGGTGGCGGTGTCATAGCACTGGGTCGTTCGAGAAGCTTTTACGCGTCGAGAGCACGATTGATAGGTGGCCCCCGGAGAATTTAAACTGCAGAAGAAGGATCATCCTCACCCGACTTAGAATGAATGCTTGAAAAAAGCAGTTGACACACGGACTCTTATTTTTAGGCCAAAGCCCGCATATGCCGGCATACAGAGATAGGTTGCTCAATGTCTTCCACACAATTGAAGGGTGTTATTCCTTTATGGAGTAAGTAGGAATGGCGCCCATATAAGAATTGTGCTCGACCACGCGGCGTATCTTTGGGTCCCCTGCTCTTGTTTTTTTAGGAAATAGGGTTATTTTATTATATATAGTTCAGATAGTTTTGGGTATCTAACGTGTGTTGACAGTGAATGTATTTGTTGGAGTGAATGTTTAGTGTAAGAGGGCTGATGGCGGAATATTGCGTACCCCATCGACTCTCAATTAGCTTAGATATATAGTGTAAAGGGTATCAGAGGAATATCGAATATTACACCATCCTGAGTGAAATAGGAAAAAAATGTATTTAAGGATGAGTGAGAGTGTGAATGGGCTTGAATCTAGGAACTACATGCGTTGGGTGCTGCTAGCTGTTGTCAGCACTCGGAGCCCAACCTCGGTGGCTGGACGGATAAGACCGAGGTTTGACCCCGGACTGCCAACACCCGGGGATTCTCGAGGCCTGCCCGTAATTTATTGTAATTAAAAAAACGTGTATTGTTGGTGGACTGCGAGAAGTGATACGCTCAACTCTGCACATGTGCACATTCGGGCTTACATAAATCCAAAAATAGAACATATTACAATCGGAAAGGCCAGCAGGTTCATAATCTCGCAGGTAGCTAAGGGAAATCTCACAACAAATTTATATATTATTTTTATGAGATCGTATCGAACTTTAAATCTAAGTTTAAAGTGTAGACTTTATATTATTAACAAAAATGTAAAGTATGAAAAATGTTATTAAAAATACGCTGATAAGGTGGCAGTAGACAAAAATCAACTTTCAGTTCCGATTTCTAGTCAAGATATTGGATAAAATTTTTAAAAAAGTTTGGAATAATAATTGCAACATTTGACAAGCAAATGACTTATTTCCAGCCTCCGAAAACAATTCTTACCTTGTTAGACGAAGCGGTCATCGTGAACGACCCAAGAGGAGTCGTCTTGATAATCGGGGCGTGGAACTACCCGGTCAACCTGATTCTGATGCCGCTGATCGGCGCGATAGCTGCCGGCAACTGCGTCATCCTGAAACCATCGGAAAACTCTCCGGCGACGTCTAAAGCGTTGACCAAGATAATTCCCCAGTACTTGGACAAAGTGAGACCAAGCTACATTGCTCTGAGGCAGAAGGTTAATGGTGTTCTCGATTTCCAGGATTGCTACCACGTCTTGTTCGGTGGAGTGAAACTCACGGAGAATTTACTGAAACGGAAGTTCGACTACATTTTCTACACCGGATCGAAAAGGGTTGGACAACTGGTGAGAGCCGCTGCGAACGAACACCTGACGCCGGTCACTTTGGAAATGGGCGGGAAAAGGTATTCTAGAAATTTTACATTTTTGGTTTTACTGAAATTGACGAAAATAGAAAAAAATTCTTCTCCAAGTACTGAATCTTGTGCCTTAAGAATACTAACCATCCTGTTGAATAAAAATCGATCCGATTTAACATGGATAAGTTTTTGGACTGGTAGTGCAAATGGAGATTAAAAGCAAAAGAAGGAAATTGTGGAAAACACGAAAGTCCTGTGTCCTCCATTACGACTGCATGACATACCATTGACATAGTACAGAAGTACATAAGAGAGATACTCTTACTCAGACTCGACCTTCGATCCACTTGAATTTGAAAAACAAACCATCAACAAAACACTCGTCTGATGTGCACCTACAGAGTGGTTCGGGGCTACACCTTATTCCAATTCCTCCAATCTAAAACCTTAAGAAAAATCCATATTTGTTTAGTGGCCATAATTGACCATCTTTGTTATTCCAATTAATTATTCTTTTAATGTAAGGTTTTTGTTGAGATGAAAAATGGAAAAAAGAAGGAAAATTCGAACGTTTGTAGGGTGAGATGGGACGTTGCTGACCGAGGGGATCGACGTCACGATAGCTCAAGTGGTTAGAGCAGCGGCGTATTCAGCCGAAGATCGTGGGTTCGAATCCTTCTCATGACGCTAATTTTTCATCTCAACCAAAAACCTTAGATGAAAAGAATAATTAATTACTTAAGAATAATTAATTAACATCCTTAACGTTCCCTTCTTCGTCTTCGACCAAATGCGCGCGCATGCTTGTGAGGACGTGTCATACCAACTAGGGTTGCAGATGACCTCTGAGATGATGTTCTTATTGTTTCTTCCATACTGTTTTGTAGTATAATAAGGTATTGTTCAAATATGTGGTAGTAGGGGGGTAATGTCTTCTATCGCTGTTTCAGCCCAGTTTTTATAGACAAGACTGCGAACATATCGATAGCGGCGAGAAGGATTCTCTGGGGCAAATGCATCAACTCCGGGCAGACTTGCATCGCGCCCGATTACATCCTCTGCTCCAAAGACATCCAATCCAAACTGGTCGAGGAACTTAAAAAAGGCATCGAGGAATTTTTCGGCGAGAAACCGTTGGACTCGAAGGATATCTGCAGTATAATCAACGAAGTCCATTTCAAGTAATGATGTATTCAAAACTCGGACTTCTAGCAGAATGACTTGGGATTTTTTTCTCTTTCAGGCGGCTTTGCTCGTTGCTCAAGGAAGGAACGATCGTCGTGGGTGGCAACATAAGGGAAAAAGACAGAAAGATCGCTCCCACAGTACTAACAGACGTCAAACTCAAAGAATCAGTAATGGAAGATGAGATTTTCGGACCGATTTTGCCCATTTACAACGTCGAAACTGTCGAGGATGCCGTCAACTTTATAAACGAGAGGTAAAGAAATTTTCTATTTTACAGTTTACATACATTTAAGCCCGTCCGTGTTCCTGTTACAGAGATTTACCGTTGGCATGCTATGTATTTTCGCAGGACAAAAAGGTTCAAAAGCAATTCATTACTGGAACCTCCTCCGGTGGGATTTGCATCAACGACACGGTGATTTATGCCATAGGTGGGTCAAGTCTGGTGTATATTCATTGGGGCACACATATTTTTAATCATACCATTTTATTGTAATTTGTAAATCCATTATCCTTGTGAATAATCTTAGATGTAAATAATTATTCAGGTTTAAAAGAAAAACAATTTGTCATATCCAAACAGTAATTGCATAATTGGTAACGACAACAAACGTCTACTAGATTCCCGTGCATTTATGTAACCAAAGTCAAGGACCAAAACGCCTTTCATGGGTCAGATTGCTGCAATTAACATTTTAACCCTTGAGTCGTTTACAACGCAATTCTCCAATACGATGTATTTATTTATATACCATGTTATATATATACATACATACACACACTCACACACACACACACACTCTCTCTCTCTCACACACACCACACACACGCATCCCCCCCCACACACGGCTATCGAACAAGATATATAATTCTACGTTGTTTTGTTGCCATGTTGGATTAAATTTCCAGAAAAGACTCCGTTCAATTACAATTTGTGTTTTTTGAAAATTAACGTCCACTCATTTTCCCTCGTAGATTGCCCGGGAGCATGAGATTAAAATCTAAAATTGAGTAATTGAGTCGGTCGCTTGACTAGCAAGAATGTCTTTTTCTTATTTCATTCCGTGAGGATTTCAAGGCAAAAAAGAATATTAGTTGTTTGACGTCACTTTATTGAAATTTCAAGGAGAGTCTTCTTTTTCGCAGACGGAGCACAGTAGGCAGGATCGTGATATTTGAGGAAATAAAGAAAATCGAACCCTCTATTTAAAAAAATGGCCAAAGTTTGATCTTTATGTTACAACATAAGGGCTCCACACAATTTAAAATGTTTTAATTTTGAACCTACAATTGAACTTTTTAGAAAAACATATTATTTTAACGTTTTTAGTCTTAAGTTGTATCGCAGCGAAAAATTAACACTTTCATTCTCAACACACGATGGAGACACAAAACTATCATTACTATATAAAAAAAAAAAATCCACTTCCTCTAAAAACAGGAACAGGAGACTGATAAACCCCCTACTATACCCTAGAACCACTCTCAATTCCGGTGGCATGCCTACACGCTCTCTATGTGGAACCAAGGCATGACAGGCTTCTATTATGTGGGTCACACCTTTCTCTGGATAAAAAGCACCTATGCGGCTTTGTCCCAAAAGCAGGTGTCCGTGTGTCAACCGTGTATGATCTAGTTGGGTGAGGACGATACTTCCCCTCCGACTCGGATAAAATAAGAGAGTCAGGAAGAGCTTGAGACGTTCAAATGGCTGCATGTTGAAAAATATGAGCGAAAGACCAGAAAAGTACGAAGACCCAGAGGGCGGGCGATGACCTCAGCTGTTTGTCGGCCCTAAACTTCTCATATATTTAGTATTCTATCGCATACAAGTTTGTCTTTTAGACTAGTGATCCTTAAAAAACACATTACCTTTTAAATTCATATCGAAAGGTATCTCTCGTCGTCAGACGAATCCAGCGATTGTAAGTTCCCTCCTTTTTGCCATTTTTCCAATGTTGTGTAATCTATTTGATTCTCGGCGACAAATGAAAAAGAGGAGCGGCGTATTTAGCCGAAGGTCGTGGGTTCGAATCCCGCTCGTGACACTGACTTTTTTATCTCAACCGATACCTTTCATAAATATTAATGAGTTCTAATGAAATTTACAAGGTGTAAACATGAGTTGTTATATGTTTGTAACAAATTGTTCATTCTGTCTGTCTAAGGGATACAAAATCATGAGTGAAATCGATTGTTTCATAAAACATTAATCAGAAGGTCCATTCTTGAAATCTTGATCATCCAATGTTTATCGGTGGAACGAAACCGTTGTCCTTTTGTCCTTTACATCGACCGCCCATGCGAGAGGGGCTTGCAACATTGACGGAAGTTTGAATTGATTTGGCGTTTTTATTAATAGATGGTCCTTTTTGATTACATTTAAGGTTATTTGCTTGGTTTTATACAAAGCTAATCAATATACGTTAATACAATTATTGTAACGCAGTGGTTAAAAAACAAACAAACAAGCTAATTATTTCTCAGTTGTTTTTCACCGGTCCTGACAAGATCTCTCTTAAGATATTTATCGACAATTATTTCCTTTCCAATTGACTAATCACCTTTTTGTCGATTGTGCAATTTTAATATTTTTTCTGTGATTATTTGTGTTATTTAGGGAGGTAATTCTGTAATTAAATAGATTGAACATATCACAACATCAAATTATTATAATTATTACTCTGGGTCGAGTGTGTGACGTCTGGAGAGAAAAAGTAATTTTTTTTTAACCATACATCGATGCTTGAATAGGGTGGTGATGTATATATCTGTATTGTATATTTTATATCTATTCCGTAGTTGACCACCTAAGGTACAATGAAAGGCTACTATTTGGAGCTATCCACTTACGTTAGATTTCATATTAAATATATATCGTGAGAAGAATATTTTTTGTATAGCTAATTAGTTGTGTAACTAATTAGTATTTTTTTTTCCCCTCCTTCCGTGCCCAGTATTTCCTAGGTTGCTTTCTTTTCCAGTCCATCCACACTCGTCGTCCTCCTTATATCATCCAATCCCTCCAATTCAACTCCTCACATCACACCCGTAAAACCCGCTCATCCCCAATCGACCTTATCCTTCCGCAACATACAACCCATACCTTCGAAAGATCCTTTCTGATCCGAGCCCCTAAACTCTGGAACTCCCTTCCCCTATCTATTCGTCACGCTGCCTCCTTCTCCTCATTTAAATCCCATCTTTATAATCACCTCCTCTCCCTCCAAGCAGAGACCTCACGATAACATTTATTATTTTTGTCTTTGTTTAATATACCTCGTAATTTTCTCTTCTGGCCCGCCTTACTGGCATACATTGTGCCACGATTTCTATCTATCTTTTTTTTCCTTTTTTTTTTTTTTTTAATTATGTTACTTCATAGAAGGTTATTATATTTTGTCTCATGTAAATTATTCTAAGGGGACACCAGTCCCAGAATAAAGTTATTTTTCTTCTTCTTCTTCTTATTTTATTGTCTAAAGATTATTGTATTAGCTGTACTGAACGATTAGAATGTGGATAGATTAGATATGCAAAAGTCGAAACAACACATTTTGTGTCTTCCTTGGAAGCTCGAGAATCCCCTCCCAAGGAAAGCTCAAGTAATACAAAATGGTACAGTCATGGGGAAGAAAGTCCCGTGTATGGAGAGGTTTACAAAAGGTGGGTTTACTCAAAGGTCACTCGTCAGTCAGTAGTTGAGTTGACTTTGGTCAGTTGGTCACGAGTCAGTTATAGTTTAGAATTAGTCAATGGTCTGTATGTTTTATGTCAATTCTGTAGTTGACAATCTAAGAAACAAATGAGAGGTTAGCAGCAGTTTCGGATATCGACTTAGTTTTCGCACAATAGTAGAGAGTCAATAACAGATCGAGACGCTCAAAGGGCCGCGGGTTGAAAAATACGCGTGAAAGACCATGAAAAGAAGTGCAGACATGCAGAGGGGCCTGAAGTAGGTCGTGCATAAAATTATTGCTTGGATTTTATTTGAATAGTTGTAAATATAAAAAACAATCCTTGGTTCAAACGGTCTCAATATTGAGAGGTCATGGATTTCAGGTCCGAAGGTTAACCATATTATTAAAAAAATTGAATTATTTTACTAGTGTCTGAAAATTCTTGTCTTAACTTTTGCTAGATCCTATAAAACATTTTTCATGTTATTATTTATTTTAAAAAAATCACCCGTTAACCCGGAGGACTTAATGTCAAGTTTTTACTTTAAAAAAAATGTTACCCCATTTTGCTAATTCGCTAGGTGTTCAACAGCCTAATACTAATTAGTCGCAGTGGCCAATCGACGAAACCTTAGCAGAAAAAAAACATGCGGAGATAGATAAATATATCGAGCAGATAGGACGAAAAATACCTTTACGATCATTTGACGGAAAAAGAAACGACCCGACTCACCTCATGGAAAACCATCAGGAACCATCAACAAAACGGAAAAGCATGAAAATACTCGACGATGTACAAAAAGGACGAAAAGTGAACACACTCGAAAAAATTGAAATATACAAACATAAAACATTCGACACGAAAAAGACAAACATAAATTCACATATTAACAACTCACATCATCAATCAAAGGACCGACAATCGCAATGATAAACCGAAACAAAAAAAGACATGGAAACATACCACCCAGCTCTCATATCCTTATAAAACTTGGCTACTCCCATCATCTAGACCCAACAATGAATATAGCCGAAACGCGACTGACAGTTCAACAGAGGAAAAATTAGATGATCAGTAACGATCAAATACCATCAATAACACTACCTTGATGACAGTTTTTATATCAAACTTATATAAATGGTAAAACAGTAGCTGATACCAATGTGGCTTATTTGACCCTCACTGATGAATTGTAGCCAATTTCCAAAATGTTTTAGTGATCTTTCAAAATGTTCGCCTAAGGTCAGGTAAAAACTAAATACACCCATATCGGAGAGAATCTTGAGGCCCTACTCATACAGGGATACGCAGATCTCGTCTCCAACTACCAGACAACCAAGCAACTGGACGACTCAGTAGCCCATCATCTTATACAGTCATGTCTCGAGTTGCCCCTATTGCCAAGTTACTTCCAATAGAAAATCAGCCAGATTTATATTGCCTGTTTGAGAAGTGCTCTTCATTGTGTCCTCATCCCGTATAAATATCTAGTGATTCTAATAGTAAGAATAGTCTAAGTAGCATGTATGCACACATGTACACATGTGCAGAGTTGAGTTGATCGCTTCTAGCAGTGCACCGACAATTCCAGCTTTTGTCATTTACAACCAATTACTGGCAGGACTCAAGAATCAATCACCCGGTTGTGGGCAGACCGGGGTAAGATCTCGGTCTTGTCCATCCAGCCACATAGATGCTGTCAACAACGAGGCCATTTCAGCACCCAACGCATGAAGTTCCTAAATACAAACCTATTCACACTCTCACTCATCCTTAAATACATTTCCTATTTACACCACATTCACTCAATTAGGATGGTGGAGTTCTCGATATTCCTCCATTACACTTTACACCTATTACAAAACTAACCTAATTGAGGATCGATGGGGGTACTCAATATTCCGCCTTCAGCTCTCTTATACTACACATTCACGCCAATAAATACACTCACTCTCAACACACGTTAGGTACACAAACCTATCACTGCTAAATATAATAAAACAACCCTGTTTCTTCCAAGAATCGGAACAGGGGACCCAAACATTCGCTGCCGTGCTCAAGCTCGATTCTCATATCGGGTGACATTCCTACATGCTCTCTAAATAAAGCCAAAGAATTGCAACCTTCGGTGGACACATCGAGCAACCTTTCCTTGCATGCCGGATTCATTCGCGGACTTGAAAGTACGTTTCCTGTGTCAACCTCTCATGGCCTATTCTCAATCGGGTGAGGTTGACCCTTCTTCTACGTGTCACATCCTTCAGGGGCCACTTATCGACCGTGCTCTTGATATGTTAGAGCTTCTCTGCTTCCCCGGTAATGATGATTATATCATAACGCAATATTATTATAACCCCTTTACAGATCATAAAAATGTGAGAAAGTTGTGGGTAGATTCTTACAGTGAAAAGAATACAAATTTAAGGTTATTCCTATCAACTTGTAATTGTATAATGCCAGAAATTTCTCCACTTCTCCAGCAAATTTTAAATTGAACAATTGTTCATTCATTACAGTATGCAAGCAACTGAGAGACGTAAGACTTGGAGCCAGCATGTTGGGTCGCCTAGTACGTACACATGGTACGGATTGCCATGTTATAAAAATATTTGTGCAAACTTCCAAAGGTTAGATTACTTTTGCTCCAGCATTTCTTTACATCGCTAGAGGATTTACTTTTCAGTTGGCTGCGGCTGGACAAACGTTACTGGTCGTAGGAAAATCTACAGGATATGGATAAATTTCGACTTAGCAAGTCTTTTTGAATTCAAAGAAATGTCATCGTACAGATTCGAGTCTCTACTAATGGATATTGGGTGATGTTGATGATGATGAAAGGAGACTTGGAATGGGGGGGGGGTTGTTTCTTAAGCACTGCAGCCTTCTGGCTTACTATACTTTCCTAGTTCCTTAGTTCAATCTATCGACTCGATCCTTCTTTTAAGGCGAACTAGGTTATTGACTGTCGTTGCTACAATTTCTTTCCCTGGGTTTTCTTTGCATCCCAGGTTATGTCTCCATTGAGTGGTTGCCTCTCATTCGACGATGATATGTGTGGCTGTTTATTCGTCCTCACTGCATATCCTACAAATGCGGTTATCATTAAATATATATCAGATGGCAGTGAGGCAGTGACACGTAAATAGTCCTATCATTCCTACGAGTTTTGCCCTGTCTGACTGTAGCAGTGAGTTTGCCAGTCTTGGTGAGGGTTGTTTTATCATAAGTTTATTGTGTCTAGCACCCGTAGAGTTTATCCACGTCTCCTTTTTTCTTTTTTTGCATCCATTCTATGATGGAGAATTCTGTGTTTGTTTTTGTTATCCCAAGAATAAGTTCAGGGCCTAAATATGGTCTTGCAGATCCTTCTCGACCAGGATAAAGATAGGACCACTAATAGAAAATCTTTACGAGAAAAGGAATAGCACTTTTGGCAAAACAAGTGGCTGGAAAGTGGTAAGTTCCACACAGTAGATGGTGGTATAAGTGGTGCACCGTTTTGTCCCCCTGGCCGCTGAGTATCTTAGTCGTCCAGAGACTTGAATATCCCTGGGGAGTAGGGCCTGACTGTCCTGCAAGACTGCGCCAGTTCGCCTCAAAACTACTTAAACCAACTTATGATTACTGCCTGTGGACTTAATGGAAAACCGTGGCGTATCGTCTCAATTCCTTTCCTTTGAAAGTTTACCCAATGACGTTATTCTGACGGAACGGATAAATTATGTCATTGAATTACCCAAACTGGGATGGCCCTTCCGCTTCTTACGTAGTTTCGGAAGTCCGGCTAAATATCAGTTAGCAAACGCCGAGTTGTCGGTCAGGTGGAGCATGAAATTTCTTCGGAATCTTTAGTTACAATTTAATATACTGTTATTACCTCTACTTGCACGCTTCGAAAGCCACGTTGGTGCTCTCGTTCACTTGTGAAAATGTTCGAGTTTGAATGATTATTAGTAATTTATGCGCTTTTTCTCTCTTTGCAGTAAATTCCCTGCCGTTCGGCGGAGTCGGAGCTAGTGGGATTGGCGCATACCATGGCAAATACACATTTGACACGTTCACCCACAAAAAGAGTTGCGTCGTGAAGGGCTACAACGCCGTTTTGGATCGTATATGGAGGTATGAATCAAAAAAAATATCCAAATGCAATGTTAATTAATACATTACATACATTGTACAAATACAATTGTTATATTAAGTTATTCTAAACCGAAAAGAAAGGATCGTGCTAACCCGATTGAGGATCGACCATACCCGACTGTCAACGGACACCCGCTTTTGGGTGAAAATCCGTAGGTGTCCGCTTGTAGAGAAAGGTCGCTCAATGTGTTACACTTAGCCTCGATGAGGGCCAGGACTTGTCTCCTTATGAGAAGCGAGTAGGCCCAGCACCGGAGATAAAAACAGTCCTTGGGCACGATTGTTAATGGAAACGGGGGTGTTTCCCGATATTTAATCTCTAAATATTGTTTGTATAAATAGTAGTAGCATATATTTTTGTTAAACAATTTGTATGAATGTGGTTGTGCGTTTGCATGAATGAGTAAGTGAGAAAGCTGATGTCGGATTATTGCGTACCTCTCGGCCCTAAGAGTACATTGACGGCAGATACGATTCGATTGTCGGTAGCTTCCAGTAGAAAATAAATATTGTTTCAACGGCAACGTCTAGATCTGACACTCTCTGAAACTAGACCTTATTTAGTGAACATTTTGATTTGTTTAGATGAAATCGGTAAAAAATTGGGGGATATATCTTAAACTTTAGATTTTCGAAGGAAAAAAAAATTGGCCAAACTTTAGCTACTTTATTTTATTATTAGTTATTACCTTGTTGTATTTTTTAATGTTGAATGCAAATGGGCCTAAAAAGGATTTTGTAAAAAGACCCATATAAAAAAAAATGCCGTCAGGATTCATTACCCCCACACGGAGCTTTTTGGGCCATCAATATTCAAATAGTTCGGACACTTAATTGGTCAAAGTTGAGATAAAAGTGGTACTCTATTCACCATTAGGATTTTTTTCTACATTCTTGTACTCTGGGGAATTGAATATGGGGCCATATGTGTTTTATATTCCTATCGGATGTTAATTTATAGGAATGATTGTAATTTATTAGAGTGAATATCGAATACTCTGGAGTGAGTGTGTGACGTCTGGAGAGAAAAAGTAAGTGAGAATGGAGTGGGTTCAACTCCACCCCGAGGAATTTCGAGTACTTTGGGGGAGAGAGTGAATGTGACCATACATCTATGTTTGTATAGGGTGGTGATGTATATATCTATATTGTATATTTTCTATCTATTCTGTATTTGACCACCTGAGGTACAATGAAAGGTTACTATTTGAGGATATCTACTTAGTTTTATATGAAAGTAGAGTCAGTGGCTTATTTAGACGCTCAAATGCTGGAAAACATGCTAGAAAGACCAGGAAAATAAGTCAATACGCAGATGGCCGGCGATGACATCAGCGGTTTGTCGTTTTTTAAATTTTTTTTATTTATTTCCCACCTTCCTATTATTCTATACTTTTACTGAAATATATCCATCTGAATGATTATCACCGGATAGAGCGTGACAAAAGGTGAACAGAGCATGTTTTCGCTAAAACGGATACTCAATTGCCCGACAAATATTTTTGAATATTTGGTTTGCGTTCGCGTAATGGCAGAAAATCTATTCTCTCATAGGTTTTGAACACGGATGTGAAAAAAATATAGTTGAACAATAGATTAATTGTTATGTCTTGTTTCAGGATACGCTACCCACCGTACACGACGAAAAAACATCGTCTGTTGGCACACTTCTTGGGAATGAGGATGACCTTCTGTGGACCG
Organism: Cimex lectularius; assembly: GCF_000648675.2. Classification (NCBI taxonomy): domain Eukaryota; kingdom Metazoa; phylum Arthropoda; class Insecta; order Hemiptera; family Cimicidae; genus Cimex; species Cimex lectularius. The sequence goes on along the minus strand of NW_019392658.1, from coordinate 1,386,019 downwards.
CTGTTCGTAAACTCGATTGTTTTCATATTCGGACTCATCGTAGGACAACTGGGAATACTTCTCTACAAGCGATTCTCGGAGTGATTTTCATTATTTAGACGGGATAATTTAAGGTTACATCTAATAAATGTACACTGTTAGGAATCAAGGTTTGTATTGCACTAGTCAGCTGAGTTATGGTTCTTGAGTAAATAGTTTAACTTAGAGAGGGAGTTCATGTTGCATTAAAATCTATACTATGTAATATCTATATTATATAAATAAATATGCATAAAATATAAATGCTCGAGAGTACTACTGTATTTACTACATGTTTCAAAAATTAATCAACCTAGAACAATCTATTTTAATATTTCTTTTTAAGCGCAAGCACTACTTTCAAACATACATTTGATATTCGGGGTGTGTAATATGCTGCTTCTTTTGAGAGCTATTGTATCCAACGTTCTGTTCCTATAGCACATCTTAAACCCTAGTTCATCAAGAAATTTAGTAGGCCCTGTCTCGGTAGTTCATTTTCTTCTACGGTTCTACATCCCAAAAAAATTCCTCCTGCGGGCAATTAGTAGGTGGTAGCACCACAGTTTGTTAGTAGGTGGGCTGGCCTCTCCTCAGCTTCTTTGCAGAATTTGCACGTGCCTTATTGGATTATACCAATCTTATTCAAATACCAAGTCTGCAGTGCCCTGTTAAGAACCTTGTTAGTTTTCGATATTTTTTCATTCTTCCTTTAATGCATTTTGTTCTTTTTTCCTTCCAAAACTTGCTAGAAGTTTCTTGGGTTATTTGCGTCCAATGAGTGAATTCCACAGACATGCCACAAAACCTTCCGCATGTCGACCTGAGTAGATCTGTTGTGCTCCTCCATTTTTTAAACTCACTGGCCAGCTTCAGGTCAACCTCAGTTGTAAGGTGTAGGATCTTGTTTGCGGGTTTTCCACTCCTGGTTGCAAGAATCTACACCTACATAGACCCTCAAGAAACATAGAATGTGTTCTACGGTCTCCTCTTCTTCCTGGCGATATCTGCACAGTATTTCTTCTGTACTCCTATTCAGTGCATGTGCCTTCTCACACGGCAGTGCCCTGTCAGGAGCCCTACCTGAATCCTGATTTTATTGCGGGTACCTTCCAGTTAATTCCTTTGTAAGTCATTCTGATGGCCCGTCTATGAATCTTTTCCCAAGCCTTATACCTGGGGTGTTCCTCCACCAAGTTTTGAACTCATTCAGGATCCATTTTTGGGTGTATTTTTTTCTGGCAAGGTGCTAGGCTTCGAGGCTTAGAGAATTCACATTGGCTCATTTCAACATGTTCACTTTCTCATTCTGTACCGAATCCCCGGGGATCCAAGTGGTCATTGGTGTCACTGACCTCTGCCAGGTATTCAATACAATTCCAAACGCTTTTTGCCTTTACCTTGCATGAGTCTACGTCCTTAATTACCGCCTGGCTGTCTAGAAAAAGGCTATCTTCCTGGAATATGTACCTAGTCTTTTTGTTTTGGTGCAGTGTTCAGTTGCTATGATTTAAGATTGAAAAACTGTAGCATGTTTACCTAAGTTTAAAGACCGTTCAGTCTTAACATTCACCCTGAGGACTTCAACTCCCGTGCCTCAATTTTTGAGAGGATGGGTACCTGACCATTTCTTAAAACCCTATTTAATTCCTAACATAACCATACCAAAATGTTTGAGTGTGTTGTTTAAAAAGAACGACTATTTTTCTGGGTCTGCCTATCATAGAAATATTTCGGCTTAGTGCTGCTTAAAGAGTTGCAAGGTGTAATATACACAAAAATGATTCGGAGACGTGACCGGTCCCAGTTATTTCACTAGTGCTATAAAAAAATTAAAATATTCTCGTTATCTTATCGGTCCAAAATTGTGGAATGACGTTATTGCGACACTCACCTTGAATATGCTTACAGTGAATCGATAGGTGTTGAGAAATCCGGGATTTTCAAAAGGAAAGATCCCCCTAGGGAATGACACAAAAAAGCTAAGTCGCCAAACGTGAAAAATTTAGGCGTGAAAAAGCACGGGAGTTTTAAAAAACACAGCGTGCGCCCGCTTAAGGACACGTTTCAGATATCTTACCTATTTCTGTGTAAAGGCTAAGGACATTCAAGGACGCCGGTACGAATATCTCAGCCCGCCGACCTTGTAACAGTGAAAGTGGGAATTAGAGGATAATCGTAATCCATTTTTTGTACTCTTGCCCACTCCAGGTTTACTTTCCAACTTGAAAAGTGGAATGAAGCCCGATGAGCTAGGGGTTTGCCAGCGGCATTCGGAAGGAAGGGATTAGTCATCCAGTTGAAGAACGGTCAAGTTCATATTTACGAGTATCATAATTAAAAATCAATAATTTTCAAACAGTAATCGTTACAGGAAATAAAAAGGTTATTTCGAAATGTACATACATTTATCAAAGCACACAACAGAAATTTCAGGGGACACTGATTTGATTAAACGAGCAATTAATTAGCTATTGCTTTACTCACTAGGTCAGCTGAGATCGAGGCAAGCTTCTTTTTTATATGGAGAACCTTAATCCGTTTTAAAGCAAGGTATGGCGACATTGGGTGCTACCATTTCAAGGTGCTATCAGTTCGAACGAGAGGGACATTTCCACGCCGGACAGCTAGTTGTAGCAGAATTTCTAAAAATGTTGTACCTTGGTAATAAATTCTTGTGGGTGTTATTATGCCGTTCGTGTTCAGGGCCAAGTTTTATTGCGCAGCCAATGCACATCAGCCAATTTATTTTCTTGTTTTTTTTTCTTTTCTCGAACACGTCGCCTCCTTCCAAATTTGTACGCATTTTGCTGAATTCCCTCAGCACTAATTTTAATATTTAGTAGTTCCTCATAAAATGTCGTATAGGGGGTGTACGGCCGACTCTCATCATACTGGTCCACCTTTCTTCGCCGTTTTGGTCAGTCAGACGCGTTTCGCTATTTCTCCATCCTCTAAGGGCCCAATTACAAATTTTTAACGGTTTTCTGACAAAATTATTGAATTGATTGTCTTTAGGGCTGTGTGTGGATTTATGACGTACCTAGTGCTCCAGACTGTGTCGGTCATCCATGGGACATCATCGCCATCCTGCTGGAGGGTTCATAGGAAGAGTAAGATAGGATAAAAGAAGAAGAAAATAAATTTTATTCTGGGGCTTTCGGCTTTCGTAAATAATTTCTTTCAATTACTTAATCTTTTTATGTAAGGTTTGGGCTGAAATGAAAAAGTTAGTGCCACGAGCGGGATTCGAACCATGACCTTCGGTTAAATAAGCTGCTGCTGCTCTATCACTTGAGCTATCCTGTCAAGTATCGTGTATAAGTATCACAATTTTAGAGCAGCAGCGTTTTTAGCCGAAGGTCTTGGGTTCGAATCCCGCTCATGGCACTATCTTTTTCATTTCAACCAAAACCTTACATAAAAAAATTAAGTAATTGAAAGAAGTAATTTGTTCAATGGACCAATAAATATAATGTATGTAAATAATGATTAAATGTAATAGCATAAAAATAAATGAAACATATTAAATTAAACACGAAGGGGAGAATTTAACAGAAAATCATCCTCGGTTTAAATTGTAGGGGCACGCGGTATTCAAAAAGACGGGACATAAAGTTGAAAAGAGTTGAGGCTCAGCGAAAGGAATTAGATAGGGAATTCTTCGGTTGTAGGAAGAGATAAGAATGGAGAGACTAAAACCGGTGGATTTGTATTAGAGGGGTTAGAAATCATATGATGTCAAAGGCTTTAGAAAATCAAGAAGGACAAGAATAATAATTTTACCTGGGTCCATATAAACATCGGTAGTTATTTTTAAAATAGCCGAATTAATTGAGAAGCCAGATTGAAGAGGTACAAGTAAGTTTAAGGATTCTAACTAATTGAATATTTGAGAGTTAACTAATTTTTGAAGATTATAAAATAGATAGGATATATTATCTATTAATTGAATAGGGTGAGGAAATAATCTGGATGGAATTTGAGGTATCGGGCAAGGTCACGTACGTAGTGATGTTTAGGTCGGTGTGAATGGTATGTTTACTGACATAGAAGGGGGCATTTAAGTACGAACCAAGTTTGAATTGAAAGGATTGAATACGATAGTGGTTGGCGTTCTTTGCTGTCCCGATTATACCTTTTACAATCTGCTCATTTTAGTTGAGTGTGTGGTTCAATTAACCGTTCGTCTAGGCATAAACATAAGTAACGCGTATGGTTTGAATGGAATATTAATTCTGCTATAGCAGTCTGTAGGAAGAGTTTTGTTTAAAGTGTCAACAGATGGAATTTGTTTTCGTTGAAATTGGTTCTCCAAGCGTGACGCCGTGGTTCCAGGCTGTTGGAAAGAGCTGGAGGCTATGACAGGATCAGCCTTGTCATAGTCGAATACCAAGGTTTTGCGGTAAAGGGCAAGGTCTGTGTAGAAGGTATAGGAGGTATAAGGTATAGAAGATATAGTGTAATGGTACCAGTACACTTCCTTGAGGAACACCAGCGTTGTTAGCATAAAGTTGTTGTTCATGACCTTACTTTTTACCTTGTTGATGAACTTTACAATATCGGTCGGAGGTACTAAGTAAAAGAAAGTACTCTCTTAATTTTCCACAGCAGGTTCAAGTGCCCTACACATTCAAATGCTTGAACGATGTTCAGAAAACCAGGGCAGTACAGCTTCAACTAAAAAGTGGTAGTAATGGGTCTACAGCGCGAACGGCCCGGTGTGTGGTGGAGTGGGAGTGGTGGAAGTAGAAAGAATGTGAGAAGGTAGTTCATTGTACACTAGATAGGTCATTGGTCGAAAAGTCCGAGTTGTACGTTTGGAAAAAGATTGAAGTATAGAGGCGAGAGTTTTTTTGTAAAGTGTAAATGTGTAGATTAGTATTTAGCTCCTATATTATTCACTGGCAGAGCCAGGATTTGCGTGTGTGTAAATGATTTTGTAATTTTCGTAAAGCTGTAACGGCATCTTTATTGGAGATGAAGATTGGTGTGTCGGCAAAAGTGAAGTGCGAATTCTGTAGTGGAGAACGAGTACGCTACCCAGCGTGATACCAGCCAAAATCGTATAAATGAGTGAATAAGTGTTTTGGACAATTTAAAAGTGACACTTTGTAAATTTGAGTATAAGATATGAGGTGGTTCGTGGCTGCTCTTGATCTTCCACAGAAGCATTTAATGACTTATATTCAGAGATACCTCAACCGGTGGCAATGGTGTCTACAACAAGATGAAGGATAGTCGACCAATCTCCGAAAGCAGAAATGATTTTCTAGAATCGAATAGATAAATATAGATTGTCGGTGTACGAGGTGTACTGTAAGAGCAAATAAGGTGAGTTGGTTTACCTGACGAGTACCGCGGAAGGCTCCTAGGCATTGAGTAAATAAACGATCGTATTTCGTCAAGTGAAATCCCATTCTTCAACAAGAGCGCGGTTTGAAGCTGTTCAACGTTTGTTCGCTTAACGCGAAGTTGTCCACAATAAATGAATCGAATAGGACTATAGTTTCCAAAAGAACTTCCTCAGTGTACCTTAGAGCAGCCAAAGATCCATTCTGTATGACAATCAGTTCGGTACAAGCATGGACGTCGATTCCACCCCATATTATAACAGGCCATCTTTGAAAAGGACTCTCGCTTGGAACACGAAGCAAATTGTTCACCACGTCTTTTCCTTTGCCACAAACCAAAGCGGCATTCATCTTTGAAGAGAGCAGCCTCTGAAACCAGTGAATAGTCGCTTTTCTACTCGACGCCTCTCCAGTCCACCTTTGTACCGTAGAGAATGAATGGAACGCACATTGCGATGCGACGCAGCACATAAGTTGAGAGACAGTAGCACTGTTGCAGTGGTACAGATTTCACGTGTTGGGGTCGTGTTGTACTTTGCATTGTGGGATATCATTCTTTTCCATGATGGACGTTCTGTTCCGTCTGTTTTCAACGATTTTGTTATAGAATACCGAATAAGGACTCACGCCTGGAACATGAAGCGAGGCAAGCAGTCCCCCATTGTTCAAATGTGCAAGCGAGGTGCTGATTTGCGACTACTCTTTCTACTCGATGCTTCACCAGCAGTAGAGCAACTGATGCGGGCCTAGAGACTAGGCTTGTATCACAAAGCTTTCTGATGACTGTTTTTAGAGCTAAGTCTGTCGTTGGCGCGAGATCTTCTCGACTTAAAAGCAAATTTTTAAGAAAAAATCCGGTTTTTGTCTTACAGTGTATATTTAACTATGTTTTAACATGCCTATCGTATCAGATCTGAATCTGATCTATTTGAGCCTAGGCTTTCCTGGGAAATAGATTGTCTCTAAAATTCTTTCACAAATCCAAATTAACGAAACCTGCTTGTTTACGTAAGTTAACAGCCTAATCGAATTGCTAAATATGCCATGAGGCTCGCATAGTGTGCCTTTGTTTATAGGGCAGCCAATTTAAGAATTCACATGTTATTTAAGTTCCCCTTTAATAGATGTTTGAAAGGTGCCGAGTGGTATTTCATCACCAGCCGAACGAACAGCTCCATGGCGGTGAAGTTTGTATAAAATGACAAAAAGGTTGGAACAATTTGAATTACAATTAACGAACGCGTTTAAGTTTCAACTTTTACCTCGAAAATGTTGCAAATTACGTTTCAATTTTTTTTTAACCAAAAGAAATGTTTAAAAATATAAGATCCGTTGGATAGAATTTGTCCTGTTGTAACGATAGATCCGTCTGTCAATTGTTCGTTCAGTCGTTGAACTGTGTGAGATTTCTGATTACTATTGATCATTTTCGGAAAACAACATACAATAAACCTTTCATCGTAATGTTCTTGATCGTTTTATTCACGCGAATGGCCTGTTTTAAACTATTAGACGCCTGAATGAAATCGGATGATAAACCCTCGGATAAAAATGTAATTTTCTGAGCATTTTCCCGTGAGATTAAAAAAAAAATCCAGCGGGAATTTTTATTAATTGCGTATTGTTTTCTACATTCTAATAAGCTTTCGAAAAGACTCGTCAGTGTTTATTCGAACATTTTGGGACGTTTTCAACTGACAATTGACTCATGTGTTGATCATTAGTCGCACAATTAAAAAGACATGATGGTCGGATAGAAAGTTTCTCTCGACCCATGTTTGTATATATAATTTCATATACATTACAAGTAAAAAAAAACATCGACATGGCAATAGTCCTTTGACCGTCTATCAGAATCACTGTGCCCAAGAAAGGTAAGCACAAACAATAAACGATTATATAAATTAATACTACATGCAAAATAAAAAATATTATAATAGCTGAGGATTGGGCATTCACAACAGAGTGGAAACAGCTTTCAGATTCGTCCAAATTACGTAATTAACACTTGACGTTTACTCCATTAGCCACGGTTCAAATTCATCATTTCATTCCGTAACGTAATAATAATCCATTATACCAAATTACTTCTTTCAATTACTTTATCTTTTTACGTAATGTTTTGGTCGAAATGGAAAAAAGCTAGGGTCACGAGCGGGATTCGAACCCACGACCTTCGGCTAAATACGCCGCTGCCCTAACCACTTGAGCTATCGTGACTTCGATCCATTCGGAAAAATAGCAAAAAGAGGGAAAATTCGAAAGGTTGTAGGTTGAGATGGGGAGTTGTCCGGTGGATCAAAAACATGATAGCTCAAGTGGTTAGAGTAGGTCATATTTAGCCGAAGGTCGTGGGTTCGAATCCCGCTCGTGACACTAGCTTTTTAATTTCGACCGAAACCTTAATTAAAAAGATTAAGTACTTAATAATAATAATAATAATAATAATAATGTTTTATTTAACTATAAAGAAATACAATTAAAAAAAGGGGATAAAACATTAATAATATCCGGTGGTTATGTTCACTCCTCGTATTTTCTCTCTGTACTTAATAATTAGTTTTTTGCAATTAAACTTGTAACTTTAAGTCTTCCGCTATGTAATTTACTAATATATGTTTTTAATTGGTTCTATTGACCAATTATTATGCAAAGCTTAGTAGAGTTAAAAATGCTGTGTCACCAGCTGACTCGACCTCGCGTCCTACGGATCACTACCCCCGGCGATTCTTGAGCTACCGTGACTTGTACTTAGAAACCAACTAATAATCTCAAGTACTCACTCTTTTTTTGTGTTAATGGCATCTAATATGTATATCAATACAGTCAGTTGCTCTCTCCACTTGTGACTCAAAATACTTGGTTACATTAAGTTACAATAATAATGTTCGCGCCTCAGGAGACTTATCGTGTGTGTTTGGAGTTGCTGTTTATTTATTTGGGGGGCTTGGTTATTTATTTGTTTGCGTAGTGGTTTTAATTTTTGTTTGGTTGCCTGTGTGTTAGTGTGTATAGTGGTTTGGTTGTTTGATTGTGGGTTCGTTTGTTTGTTTGTTGGAGTATTTGTTTGTGCGGTGGTTTGATGTTTGTTTGTTTAAGGGTTTGGTTGTTTATTTAGGAGTTTGGTCGTTTATTTGTTTGTGTGGGTGGTTGGCTGTTTATTTTTTTTTGGGGGGGGGTTTGGTCGTTTATTTGTTTGTGTGAGTGTTTGGCTGTTTGTTTGTTTAGGGGTTTGCTTATTTATTTGTTTGCGTGGTGGTTTTAATTTTTGTTTGGTTGAGGGTTTGGTTTTTTTTTTTGTTTGGTTGGGGGTTTTTTTTTTTTTTTTTTTTTTTTTCAATGGATACCAGGGACTGGAGGAGTTCCCTCCTGAGTACTGCAGCTGAGCTGTACAGCTTATTGTACTTTATCCCTGGCTCCATATTTTGGGGGAGGGCTCGCAACACAAATGTGAACTTGAGCCCCCGTTGTACCGGTGTTCTTCCATCGAAGAAACTCATTTTTGAAGGGGGTTGGGACCAAATTCAGGGTCGCTGAGATCCGATCCCGCCCCTTCCATTGATGAGTGCCGTGTCAATTTTTTTCAATTGCGGCCACCGGTCCCCTTAGGCGTCAGAAAAAGTCCAGAGGCGACGGTGGGGATCGAACCCACGACCGCGGGATCTAATAGCCGAGAGTCTGACGCCTTAACCACTCGGCTACCGCAGCCCCCTGAGGGTTTGGTTACTTGTGTGTTAATGTGTTTAGTGGTTTAGTTGTTTGTTTGCGTGGTGATTTTGCTTGTAGCTTGGATGGAGTTCGGTTGCTTGTGTGTTAGTGTGTTTATTTATTTGTTTAGGGGTGCGGCTGTTTGTTTGTCTGTGTGGGGTTTGATTTTTGGCTTATTTGTGTTTGTGTATTTATTTGTTTCTTTTTGTGTATTTGCCTGTTCTATGTGTTTATCTGTTTCGTCGGGTGCGGTTGTTTGTTTGCTAGTGTGTGTTTATTAGTTTCTGCATGTGTTCGACGGTTTTGTAAAGGTTTATTTGTTTCTGTGTGTTCGGTTGTTCCTTTGTTTGTGTATTAGTGTGGGGTTTATGCTTCTGTGTATTTGGTTGTTTGTTTATTTATGTGTTAGTGTGGGTTAATTTGATTATGCGTGTTCGCTTGTTTGTGCGTTAATGTATGTTTATTTGAGTATTTGAATACTTTTTTGATAACAACAATATTCTCTTCAAGTTTGTAAAAGAGCAGTCTTTGTTTTATATTCGGAAAATAATAAAAAATAAATAATGATCATTTCAATTAACGGATTAGACCACATACAAATCACGGAATAAGAAGAAATGTAAACCTGGCAATTCGTTCTATTAATGCTACTTTTTATCATCGATCCTTGTGTTGAGGTTTTAGTCAGTTTACGTTTTGGTTACACGTTCTTAGCACAGTTTTTCAATGTTGTTTTATTGATCCCTTTACAATATTTATGTGATAATGCATTTCCTGGTTATGTATTTTACATATCACATCAAAGTGGGAAATTATACCTTCAATATTTTGGATCGTTTGTATGTGTGTTCGTAAGCGTGCCGAAAGAGGTTTTTACAAAGAGTGTACCCTATTTAATTAGTAATTAACTAATTACTCTTTTTTATGTTGAATAAGACACTCTTTGGTCTAAATACGGATCACAGTCATCGTCTACCTAGTTGTAAGCCGTGTTTTGAAGGGGGTGTTTTGGCTGAGGGTCCGTGTCCACGGGGGATGCAGGAAGGGAGGACATGCGCACCCTTTCCGTCCGTACAGTTACAATTTCGTTTTATCACATTACAGCTCCAAACCGGAAGCTAGAACGTTCACAGGGTGCCGGTCTCGGCCGTCTCTCGTAAAATATTACGTCGAGCCAGAGAAAATTGTCGAGCCTCCGGTTTATTCAAACACCGTTTTAAACGACGCGACCCATGGTGTTACCGGTTTCGTTTAACATTCTTTCATTCCGCGACAAGTGATTTTGAAAAAAAAATGTCCAGAAGAAAACAAGCCAAGCCGAGATCGCTAAAACGTAAGTAATAATTTTAGTATATTGATATCTACGATATATCGAAAAATTTCGAGACAGCACGTGTTGCTGGGGCACATGGTAGTTGGTATGACTCTAAAACATCCTCGGAACTTAAAATTTGTATATCGTTCATTTTGCACTTTCAGGTCGGACAGACAGTAATATGCATGGGCACGTCTGACCACCTCGTAATTTTGTAACATTTCCTCGGAGAACATTACGATATTTTATTACTAACCTCATAGTTGGCTAAATTTTATAACTGATAAACAAGCATCCTGTCCATTTTGAATATTTTTGCAACAAATAAATCCGTATCTTATAATTTTAAAGACTTAGAACATTTAGAAGTGTGTGTGTGCGAATGAAAATTATGAAAACCGCGCACAACGGGAAATATTAACTTTTGGATAAGTTTTTATCTATGAGAATAAAATCGTGTAAAAATTGAATGAGATGGCACGTAAATGGTTAAGAATGACGGATGCAAACTTAGTAGATGTTTACTCAAATCTTGGCATATTACAAATTTAAGCCATATTTTTCTGGAACAAATTAAAGACATCGTCCAAATTATTTTTTATGGTAAGTTTTATCTGTGAGAATAAAATCGTGTAAAAATTGAATGAGATGGCACGTAAATGGTTAAGAATGACGGATGCAAACTTAGTAGATGTTTACTCAAATCTTGGCATATTACAAATTTAAGCCATATTTTTCTGGAACAAATTAAAGACATCGTCCAAATTATTTTTTATGGTAAGTTTTATCTGTGAGAATAAAATCGTGTAAAAATTGAATGAGATGGCACGTAAATGGTTAAGAATGACGGATGCAAACTTAGTAGATGTTTACTCAAATCTTGGCATATTACAAATTTAAGCCATATTTTTCTGGAACAAATTAAAGACATCGTCCAAATTATTTTTTATGGTGTTTTATCTGTGAGAATAAAATCGTATAAGCATGGAATGGGATGGCACTTAAATGTTTAAGGAAAGATGGGTGCGAACTTAGTAGATAGTTATTCAATTCTTGGAATATTCCAAATTTAAGATATATTTTTCTGCAATAAATTCACGATTGACCTCGTCCATGTTATTTTTTTTGTATGGATAAGTTTTACCTAAAACCATATAACCATTGAATGGGATGGGACTTAAATGTTTAAGAATGACGAGTGCGAACTTAGTAGATGGTTATTCAATTCTTGGCATACTCCAAATTTAACATACATTTTTCTGCAATAAATTTAAGATTGACATCGCCCATCTTATTTGTTTGTATGGATATGCTTTGAGTATGAAAATAAAATCGTATAAAAATTGAATGGGATGGCACTTAAATGTTTAAGGAAAGATGGGTGCAAACATAGTAAATGGTTATTCAATTCTTGGCATATTCCAAATTCAAGCCATATTTTTCTGCAATAAATTCAAGATTGACATCGTCCATCTTATTTTTTTATATGGATAAGTTTTAAAGAAAGATGGGTACTGGAGGGGTGTTCGAGATTGACATTTTCCATGTTTTTTTTTTTAAATCTTATAATAAATTGGAATTATGTATAGAGAATACATTTTAGTGTCTTGACATAAAATATGCCATACTATGTTAACTGACAAACCGATGTAGGGAAACTTGCTTAAACAGTCGCAATTCTAAGATAGAATAGGCGTGCTGTTTGCCTTAAAAAACTAGAAGTCTGCAAAAAATTTACACACGATTCTAAAAGCTCATGATCCAATTTTAGTTCCATTCAAATGTTTTCCTTAATGTCGTTTATTAATATTTCACTCGCATTGCAACGGATAGTGTAATTTCTTTTATGTTCGAGTTAAGAAAACGTCATAAAATTTCAATCTCGTAAGTTTAAAAAATTTAAAAAGATCAGTAGTCGTGAGGACGTCGCACCCTCCTCCCACCTGGTACGGCTTTTCATGCTCTTTAAATTTACTCGTCTCGACTAAGAAAGACTGTCGGTCTCATGGGTAATTACTGCACGAATGTGCAAGTTGTATTTAATGAGAAATATGCTCGAGCTCTCCCTGAGGGCCTCACCCCGTGGGAGAATACATCATAATCCTCGGTTCTGTCCAGAGGATAGCCTCCCCTCACCCGGCCATCAAGTTATACCTGTGTCAGAGTTATCTAATAACTTCTTGATTCTTAAACTGGGCTTTTAATTTTTAGAATAAGCTTAACACAGAATTAACGCAATGAATAATATATTTTTAAACATGCAGATTATTCTATACCTAACAGATAAGAATACAATTAAAACATTAATTAGCTCTATCTGTTTAATATAACAGTTATGTCAATATTTCCTAATGAAAGCCCGCATTCTTAGCCAAATCTCAAAGGAAAGAAAACTATTAAGTAGTAAGTTCTGTCATCAAGCTTTTGAGTCTTTTCAGAAATTTACAACTCCTGAGGATGGGGAGTTATTCAGGAAAAAGGAAAGGTTACTTTTTAAATTTATTTGTAGCCTATACATAATATATTACCAATATACAGTCGGTTTTTCACGGTCATAGCATTAACACTAATGCCAGCTCTGCACCCGGAGAAAACATGCCATGGGCTGCTGGCACTCAGTGATTTTTCACTATTAGTTCTATTACATACTTTTTTTATAGATAACTAATTGTATGTTCTTCNCATTGAGATGTTAAAATTTAAAAGAAAATGCAAATATATTTTGATACATATTGGCCCAAATAAAGGATATTTATGATATATCATCATCTTAAATTAGACTATATATATATATATATATTGTATTATGCATTGTATCTTTTAAATTTTAACATCTCAATGTCACGTTTCATTTATATCGAAATAACAATATTTCTGAGGCGGTGCGAAACCGTATGTTTATGAAGAAAGGTAGAAAGACAATAGTCCTAAACTCTAAATTAAACGACCAGGTGCGTTAGTAGTTCTAGAATACCCACAAGGGAATCTCAGCTGTCCTCCAATCGCATACTTCTCTTTCCACTGCATATCCCGGGAAAAATGAAAGTCGTATACACCTGGAAATTTTGAACCACTAGGACATCGGTCGTCAACATAAAAAAGCAACCGTGTTTTTGAGAATGATCAAAGAGTTATTAACAACCAAATGGAGAGAGAAAACAGGCGAGGAAGGTAATGTGAAGAATTTGGTGATTTGGAAAGCGGTCATTTATTTGCTTCTTCCGGTCAATGTCACATATAATCTAACCATACTGTTTACAAGTGGGCACGTAAACAGCAATTGTGGAAAACATTTCAGGGTCGGCCAGTATATGTTGTTTGTCTGTTGTATTCCAGCACCATCAATTTGTTTGTCGCATTGTGCAGTTCCGATTTGCAGGTACATCGGTGCGAGTCTGCCGCAAATCTCAGAAACTTGGTCTGCACAACCTTCCGTCTGGTAACCTCCTGCGTCAGATGCGTCCTGCATCTGAGACTGCAAGAAGGGCACGCTCAAAGGAGCATCGGTTTGAACACCAATTTGTACAGGAGAAGCTTATTGGCAGGCGACAGAGAAATGGGAAAAATGAAAATTAGGCAGATAGCCCTTGTTCACTTTAGGGGGAGTAAAAGTGAGTTTACGGTCCAATATCACCCTTAGATATTTGACCAACTCAGACATAGTTACACCTTCAATTTAGATCTTTTTACACATCAACGGTCTACGCTTGCTGAAAACTATTGCCTCAATTTTATTATGATGAATTTGAATTTTCCAACTGTTGCAGAAACTTCGTGCGTTATCTAACCTGAACGATATTGTATCTATTCTCCAAGATAAAAATAGAGAGCGATATCGTCTGCGGGAAGACCCAGTTTTACGTTCATAGGGCGAGGAATTTTGTTGAAATATACAAGAATGAGGGAACATGATGGGCCTAAGGATAGAGCCTTGAGGAGCACAGCAACAATGTCTCTCGGTTGGGAAAGGGATGAAAGGAAACTCAGAATTGTCTGAATAAGAGCATCCTAAGGTACCAAAATGACGTGGGAAACAGAATCGCAGCAATAACAGTCAGCTTTCTCATCTTTAAAAGATGAATAAATTAAATTAAAAACAGGAAAAGTACAACAAGCCAAAAGGCTGCATTACTTGAGGGATATCAAAACCCCATTTCATCCACAGCTACCTAACCATCCACAATGACCTCAACATTCCGCTTCCTGATGTTCCACTCCAAACTTTCGTCCTACCCAAACCTATTACTCGAACCCTCTCTATCCTCCCATCTCAGAATCCATCACGTCGCTTTAAATGATGTTGGCCAAGAAACTTATCTTAATCTCTCAGCAGTGAGAGTGTCAGCATAGGATCGCAACATGTGAACTCCGGGATCTGAGCAGCAATAACATTTTAAACCTTTTCCTTCTCTAAAGAAAAGTCGAGACAATTGAACCAAGGAAAATTACAATAAACAAAAAGGCTGCAGTGAGGATTACGCCAGTTGAGGATTACGGAACCACCCACGGCTTCCTAATATCATCTTGGGTAGTCAATTTTTTCTTCTAAGGGAGGAACCTATAACTCAGTGACATACTACCAACCATAACGAAATACGACAACATTCGATCGAAAAAAAGCCGGCACTGATGAACAGGAAAGGCTCTATCCTCCTGTAGGACAAGGTCGACTTACAGGTTACAATACAGTTTGATCAAGTTTAATATGGAATCCTAGCACGTCCCTTATCTTCTACCGATCTGCCCTCTGCAGACTATCTGTTTTTTCCTGAACAACTTTACCCAGGGAATAATACGTAAGTTAATTGAACGTAAATGAAATTTGATTGTGGGAAGAGGCGAAATTATTCTGGTCTCAGCTTAAAACTATATTCATATAGAATTTTTAGTTTTTTTGAAAAGAAAAAAAATTTAGGAACAACATCAATGAATGTTGCCCGAGTTTAGTATCTGGCCGAGAAAGAATATATTAAAATGAGCAGCTCCTTTAAGACGGTGGTGGTGTCTTTTGGGAATTCGCCTCCCCCAGGATTGGCTTCTGACCTCCGTTCGGCTCTAATTGTACTATATCCTACCCAATCAATATAAAGGAATTAAACAGTTTCGGTAAGTTTATTTGAAAAAGTCTGTTAACTCGCATGACACGAGGTACAGAGAATCGGAATCTTTCAGATGCGTCAATACGAGGATTAATAATCTAATAGCGTTTCATGCCTTGGCTCCATGCAAAGAGCGTGTAGACATGCAGTCGGATTTATGAATGGTTGGTTCTCGGACACGGTAGCGAGTTTCAGTGTCCCCTGTTCCGCTTTTTTGGGGAATTGGGATCTGTCTTATTGTATACAGTCGTCAAAATATGTGTTGTATGATTGAGTGTATCTATTAGAGTGAATGGGGAGGGGCTGTTGGAGAAATAGCATCACGATCGCCCCTTGATGCTTGATACGTGACTTGGCTCATCGACCTAGATATATTAGTTTGTTATTGTATGCAGATCGATGGAGGAATATTGAGTACTCCATATACTAAATAGAATGAATGCAATGTATGTAGGTGTGAATGTATTTATTTGTGGGAATGCATATTGAATGTGTGTTGTTATATTTCTCATGCGCTCGGGGCTGAAATGACCAAGCTGCCGGATGCCCCTAAAAAAAATCTAATTATTTCATTTAAAGTTTCTCATCGATCTTAATTAGTAATTGATATCGACGAGCGTACATTTCTTGTCATGTTTTATACGGAAAGCTCATTAATCCATAGCTAAGTGCTTTTAATGCTGTATGTCATACTGTCCGAAGCTGTCATTCGCTCGCCATCAAATTGCTTTATTGAAAATTAATCGATGGAATTCAACTGAAAATTTAATCCGGCTCTCAACAACATGCTTAATTTATAAACAATAAATAAAGCAATGTTGAATAACAGGCTGGATGACAAGGAAGAATAATGAAGAACGGATGATGAAACGTTAGAGGTTTGGTAGTTAATTCTAATATTTGCTATAATAACAAAGGATCACTGATTTTTCATGATGTGAGTCGAGTTTCTGCGTCGACTAGCTAAGCTATCATCTCTTGTATGATTTTGGCCAGAACGCTATTTGCAAGAAAAGTCGCTGGAACGGCTTTGGAGTCAAGTTTTCACCTTTCCCACTTAAAGCTACCACGAGTAATCTTGTGGTTTTCTAAATTGTAACTCGGTCCTTAAGCCAGAAACACACTTACCCGATGCTACGCCATGCGTCGCTACCCGACGCAAATCAAAACTCCGATTTTCCATAAGGTTGCATTACCCCCGTGCACATCTACCCGATGCTATGCCACGCTAACCTACCCGACGCTCTGCGATCCCCACTGTCCAGATTTTCGTCAGGTCGCATTGAGTACAGTCGAAGACAAAAGAACCGGACACTCATATTTTTATTCAAACTACATGTATTGTTGTCGTTATATTAAGTACAACAAACTTAAAGTTTTTATTTAAAAAAAATTAATTTGAATGGTTTAGTAGAAAATTAATCAAAACACCGGAATACGATTTTTTGATATAATGAATTTAACTAACAATTTATTGTACTCGCTTCGGCGGTACATATACTAAAATTGGAACAATTTATTACACGGTTATAAAATATAATTAACAATTTATTTCATAGTTCCTGCGGTAGACCTTTGATACATTTTTTGCATGCCTCTATTTTGGGCTACATTCCCATTGAGCGGAGGACTTATTATTAATTCATTGTCTAAAGAATCCGCGTTTTTGGCAGTTTTGTAAGCCGCCCGGTAAGTGTTCAGGGTCAATAGATGTCCTCCTTGACCATTCCTTGGCCAAATTATCGTCCTCTTTGTTGCCCCTCTGCCCTGTGAGCCCTACCCAGAAAATTTTTATTATTTTCTCCAATGTCTGACAGGGATCTAATGCAATCCAAAACGACTCTGGATTTTACCGTCGACGCGGCAATTGCCTTCAGTTCCGCCTAGCTGTCCGTGTAGATGGCTATTCTTCTACTGATACCCCCCAGCTTTTTATCTTACTGGAACAATATTCATTAGCAACAGTTTTCGCTTGAAAAACGGTGGATTATTATCCAACGCTTACATGCATTCTAATCCTTGGTTTATTATGCCAGGTCTTGGCCCATATTCGGTTTTGGAGCCATCTGTAGACCAGATATGGTCGGCATTATCAGGGATCCTTTTCTCCCAGTCTGCTCTATAAGATATTTTGATTAGAATTTTTTTCTCAAAACTGAATTTAGGGGTCATGACATCAATAGGCCAAAGTTCTGTCTAGCTCGAAGCTTTAGTTGCTCCTTGTTATGTGAGTAGGATATTGGAGCCTGTCACTGCATTAGCCTATGGATTGTGGCTCTGGCCTCTCCCTGGATAAAGATATGTAGTGGTGGTAGACTACTAATATACTAATTTAATAGTTCTGCTGTTAGTTTCTGCGGCGGTCCTTTGATAAATTTTTTCGCCTCTGTCCTGGGCTACATTCCTATTGAGCTGGATTATGATACTAAAACATAAATCAACAAATTACTGCTTTTTTTTTTGCAAATTTTAACAAACAATCTGTAAACAAAATATTCTGAAAATGGTAAAATCTTGGATTTGACCTCATTGTCGTAATTCTACTGTTAGAAACCCCTTAAATACCGAATTTCGCGGAAATCGGTGTAAATTAATTTTTCGATTGATAATTTCGACGACCTTGTTTGACTGTCAGTTCTAGTGCCAGCTCTAACATCATTTTTCTGAAAAGCTAGTGGACCAATTTTTCGAATTTTTTTTGGAAATTCAACAAATTACAAATTTATCTTTTATCTATTCTGAGATACATCCCTGCAGTTGGGAATGTGCTGAAGTAATCATGAAGCAAACGCCGAGTAATGAACCAACACTTAAAAATTCAATGGAAAAACATATTCTAAAACGATTAATTTAGAAGAAAAACAGGTAGTTTCATGGCTGCACTTTGACTTTCTGGAGGAAGCACATTGCTGTCATAACAGCTCTGGAAAAATGTCGTGTCCGGCCAACTTTTCATCGATCTTTTGCAGGCTGTAGCATCAGGTTTCTCCAGTCTGTTTTACCTATCCAGTACTATAATATTTTTCATTCGTTTAGGTAGGTAAGTCCGGATGATGTTCGAAAGCGAATACCCTGACCTTTAGGTAACTGGGGCTGGGGTTCCAAAAACAACTTTTTTATCTCTTGTACCCACATGATACTATGGGGTAATAACACTTACTACATTTTACATCTTCAACCACTGTGAGGATCGAGCAGAGACTCTAATGAGACACAATTGACATGTTGTAACTGGACAATACTGGCGAGACGGACGGTTGGAAAAACGTCTTTGGACTTCAATAGTGAAGCCTAAGGTGTTAATGTGTTAGTCTAAAGGGGCTTTGAGTATCCATAAAAAATAAATAGTACGATTCCAAGGTGACCTCGTATATGTCGGAATGGTAACATACCAAATCGTAAGAAATAAGAGTAATATTCGTGTTTCGGAAACATTTTTTCATCCTATAAAGTCAACAGACTGAAAAGGAGAAGAAGAACATAAAATACAATTTAGCTCCAAAACACATGAAGGAAACGGATCAGGCATTTTTGGTACAACCCCAAAATATGTACAATCAAACTCATTAGAGAAGTACACCTCGGAATTTCAAGTTGAAATACATGCCATCTACGCTTGTGCCATAGAAAATCCAAAACAAGTAGGTTACTGACAAAAAATTCTCATAGATCGGACAGCCAAGCAGGTTTTAAAACATTAGCATGTAAAAAAATCACATCAAAATTAGTGAGTGAATGTATTCAAAATCTCCCAAACCTGGGCTAGCACAACTTGATAATAAATATATTGAGTACCTGAACACCGAGAAATGGTGGATAACGAAAAAGCAGACTCACAGGCCAGAGGAGGATTTGCAAGTCCATTAAAGCCCCTGCTCCTATTCTTGTGTCAATGAAAGCAAGAATCTCCATCCCAGACTGGATAAAAAAAATACAAAAAGAGAGGTGGATAATCTCTAGAGCCACATGACATAGTAAACTTATGCTAAACCTTCACCGAAACGGACTGATACAGTAGTGAGGGCTGAACGCTGAGGAGTAATAAGACTATTGGTCCCTATTTGTAAGTTATACAATGAGGAAGAAGAAACTGCACCCATATCATCTTCGAGTGTGAAGCAACCGCAACGTAATCTGAGATACCAAGAAAACCCATGTAAAGGAATTGTAGCAACGACATTCATTGACCTACTCCTCGATATGAGTCAAATTTTTCCATAGTTTTCAACTTTGCCTTTTCGTCGGGGAAGGGGTAGATGTCGTTTCCCTCTATCCCTGATTTGGGCAACACAGACTGAGGGAGTGAGGTTGTTCAGTTTAGCACGTATTTAGTCAGTAACTAGATAGATACAAATTACAAAGATACAAGTAAATACAAAGAGAGGGAATAGAAAAACTAAAAAAAAAAAAGATTCACTGTAAGTATAATTGTTTAGATACCACTAATTTTTATGTAATTTAGGAGTGTGCCAAGGATAGTTAATAAGATAACTTTAAAAAGTTCTAACCCAATTGCAATATTTCCATGTGGAACTGATTGTAAATAATTGTTGAAATAAAATTGGGCGTTTCCGTTTTGGGGGAAGAGTATCGTCTTGTGGGAACGGAGGGAAGGAAGACAAGAGGATCGTTCCTTTCCCTTCACCCTTTGCTAATTGACGTTTGGAAACCCTTGTTATGTTGGGGCTGATGTGTGAATTGGGGGCGTCGACGCTCTTCATTAATTATTCCTCCAGTTCACCCACTTGACCCGTGCGGAAAATTAACGGCCCTCTTATCCATAGATTTTTTATTTATTTCCATTCAGACTGATTGCCGTTTATGAATCGCCAATTATATAATGGATGGATTTTTTTAAGAATGAAGTATTATATTATTCTAAAGTGTAACATTAGCTTCCCATCTGGTACGGGATAATATGATACGCGAGAAAGGGTTATTTCGGATAAGTTTATTAGTACCATAAAATCGGGATGGTTGGAATTTTGAATGTTTAATCTCTATACTCTAACCTTACTTATTTTACTCTACACTGCCTAATATACTGGATCTACACCTGTGTGATAAGATCAGTGTTGACATGGGCGGGTGGTGTCACGAACCAACACTACGCACAGGATAAGGCCATCATGCTATTATGTGGTACTCAAAGACAGCGGTGTCACTGGAGTCATGAGTACAACGCCAACTGCGGCCTTGGAGGTGCTATTCTATGCTATGCTAAGGTCCTTCCACCTCACCATATTCTATTCCAAGGGTAAGCCAGAGTAGCCGCTCACAGGCTCATAAATGGACAACAATCTGCAAGGACGGGCCATGTCAGCAAACAATGGAAACTGAGCACGGAGATACAGGTAGACGCCATACTACGCATGTCAATCGATGCCACTACTCCAAAATATAACTTCACCAATAAGTACAATGTACTCATACCAGAAAGGGAAGAGTGGGCAAAAAGGAATACCTCTGAAGGCCAATATTCCTATACATTTAGTGTCAGCTCAAAAACGGATAGAGGCACGGAAGCCGAGTCTTCGAGATGAAGAACCAATTGACTTTAAACTTAGGAAAATACGCTACAGTTTTCCAGTCTGAAATCGTAGCAATTGAACACTGCGCCAGAGAAAGAAAAAGGCTACGAGCACATTACAGGAAAATGGTCATTTTCTATGACTGTCAGGCGGCAATTTTAAGGCCTTAGCTTCATGCGAGGTACAGGCAAAAAGCGTACTATTTCGTCATAAGCAGACCTATGAGTTATCGAGAAACCATTCTAAGCATTCCCTTCAAAAGTCCTCAGAAGAAGTATCCAAGCTCCGTACAAGATTTCTAACCTAACCATGCTGTTGCCATTGAAAATCTTAAAAAATGTTACGCCAACAAATTTTTTTTAATCATCTGACTGCCGTGGCCCTAAAAACATTAACATGTAAAAATGTGTCATCCAAAATAGAATAATCCCAAAACCTGGGAAAACATATCAACCTAATCTTGGATTCATGACAGAAACGAATTTTGGATGATGAACATATCAAACTCACCAGAGGAGGATCTTTAAGAGCAGTTATAGGTCCAGGTCTATAATCAGGATCACAAGATTAATCATAGGATCCTTTAGCTCCGAATGGTTCCACACAAACCAAAAGGAGAAATGGACGCATCTAGTAGTGCCAGATACAGTGAACAAATTGTTAAGAAACATCGTCAAAATTAGCAAACACATAATTAAACTCAGGAGAGTGATACGGCTCAATATCGGTCAATGGATCTAAGCAAATGCCGACATAAAATGGGTATTTTCAACACAGGCAACAATTTGTTGGTTATGCAGTGACGTAGAAGAAACTGCTACCATCCTTTAATGCGAAGCAACCGTTCAATGGAGGCATAGCCTAAGGTATCAAGAAGACCTGGAAAAAAGAATTGATAACAGTCAGTGACCATCTCCTTCTATTGGGTTGTCCGGAAAATAATGCAGGATTTTAAGTTTTCATTAAAAAAAATCTATATAAAATATTCTGTTTACGTTTACAGGATTACTCATTTGTATGAATGTCAACACTTATTAATCCTCTTCCAAATGATATTGTTTATTTACCTCTGTAGCATTCCGCTACTTGGAAATAATTCAGTCATCCTTATAATGTCAAAGCGAGAATTTCGTACGATTTTCTTTTACGAGTTTAAACTCGGCCGAAGCGGAGCCCAAACGGCTAGAAACATTAACCAAGTCTGGGGCGAGGGTTGTGTTAATGAGTGCACTGTGCAAAGGTGGTTTAAAAAATTTCGGGAGGGAGATTTCAGCCTTGAAGATGAAGAAGGTCGTGGAAGGCCTTCCTCTCTTAATGATGATGTTCTGCGATCAGTGGTGGAAGAAAACCCCAAAACAACTGTTCGAGAACTTGCAGAGCAACTCAAAGTCAGTAAAACGACCGTCGCTGACCACCTCAAGGCGATTGGAAAAGTGAAAAAACTCGAAAATTGGGTTCCACACTCATTAAACGATCGCCAAAAAAATCAGCGCTTTGATGTTTGTGCATCACTTCTTTGTCGAAACAAAAATGACCCATTTCTGGCCAGAATTGTTACATGTGACGAAAAGTGGATTCTCTACGATAACACTAGACGTTCTGGACAGTGGCTCGACAAAGGAGAAGCTCCAATACATTTTCCAAAGCCCCCAACTCATCAAAAAAAGGTAATGGTTACGGTATGGTGGGCTTCATTTGGTTTAATACACTACAGCTTCTTAAATCCTGGCGAAACCATCAATGCTGAATCATACTGTAACCAAATTAATACCATGCATCAGAAATTGGCAGTAATGAAGCCCTCTTTGGTCAATCGGAAAGGGCCCATTTTGTTGCATGACAACGCTCGACCACATGTGTCACGTGTAACGTCACAAAAATTATTGGAGCTTGGCTATGAAACTTTGCCTCACCCACCCTACTCTCCGGACCTCTCGCCTACTGACTACCATTTTTTTAGACACCTGGACCACTACTTACAACACATAATATTCAAAAATCAAACGGAACTGGAAAATGCATTTATTGACTTTATCAATTCTAAAAATTCTGAATTCTACTCAGACGGAATTAATAAGTTACCAACACGTTGGGAGAAATGTATTGAGAGTATGGGAAATTATTTTGATTAAAGAACATTGCTTTAAAGTAACTAGTTTCTTTTTTTTTGTTTAATACCAAAATCCTGCATTATTTTCCGGACAACCCAATACAATACAAAGGAAAATCAAGTTGAACTATACTTAGGAACAAGGAAGGTATGCAATTAACCAGAAGGCTGTAGTTATCATAATGGGGAATAGCAAACCTTCCTAGTATCTTCCTCATCACCATCAAACCTCACTATAAATGACCAATGTTTCAAATTTGATCCATTCCCGCTTAAATTCCACACCAATTTTTCTTCTCAACCTACCAGCCAGAAGGCTCCTACCACCTTCCCATAATCATTCACGTCGCTTTTAATGACGATGGCCTAGCCCCTTAATCCATCATATTGAGTTGCTGCTGTTAGTGCTATGTAGTTTCATATTAAGTTTGGCATAATTGGCATCTGATTACGGTAATTTTATATAATGCGTACACTTGTGATCATCACCTCCAGTTGTGGTAGGTAGAGGTAGAAAACAAATCAAAAGTTTAATTAAGTATTTTTTATTTTTAAGAAACGTCCGTGAAAATGTGCCTCCGTCAAAATAGGTGAATGTGTAGCACCTCTTGGTTGTCTTAAGTGGGCCGAGTCGAAAAAAGCCATGTTTCGAAACACGGCCGGTAAGACCTTTGGGAATAGGCCGACGGGAAACATACGCGGATATAATTATGTTGTGTCCGCCGCTAGATAAGATGGTGTCGGTGTGTTGCTCTGTGTCGGTGTCGGTGTGTGTAATAATTTGGGTGGGTTGAGTTTGGCCCAAGGGGACTGCTAATGGCTCCCCCATATCAATTCCAATGGCACTGGGACATCCCTCGGGTACGCCCTGGTCACCGACAACAAAACTCTACCCCACTCTCTTGTTTATAGAGTTATTGTTACCATAGGAACAGATACACCCATCACATCAACCTTACAAACCCTATAAATATCTGTACGCGAAAGAAAATCTATTCGGCGTTTAGGCCCGAAACGATTAGGATCCGGGGAACGATTGGATCCGGCTCTCTCTGAGTGGCTAATCCTATTCTGTCGATCCACAAAAAATGAAAGTGAACCGTTTTTTAATCAGTTTTATGAGCGATAAAAACGAGATCACATTTATAAATAATTTCAAATCGACGATCCAATCCGATTATTGTGCGACACCCATCGATTCAGAGAATTTACTGAAATTAAACGAACTGTCATGTTCTCTGCAAAAAGAAAGAATTTTTATACATCCTTTCATATATTTTCTATCTATGTTCAAATTTTAAAATGATATAATAGAATAATTTATTGTTATATTAAAATGCGAAAATTTTTTCTAAACACCTTAAGAGAGGAAGTATATTACCCAAAAAATTAGACCATAGGGAACCGCGATTTAAAAGAACTTGTGTACACAGTTTTATGAATTTATGAATGTGTCGGCTCGTAGAATTCACCAGTGACCGTATTGAAAAACAACCCTGTTTAATTTTGGTATGTGTTCATTTATTCCCATGTCAAGGAGAAAATGAATATTCAATCCCAAAATGCGTACTGACAAGGGGACGACCTGGTCGGTCTGTCAGGGATTTGGGCAAAACATTTTTTGGTGATTCTAAACTCCAGAACATCGGGCATGTATCCGCCACTTCTTGTGAATAGGCTGTAGTTTCGCCAAGAACAAATTTCGAAATTTAAAATTTTCCGTATTTTAATATTCTTATTTTGCCTTTCTACCTGCTCAAATCAACTACGTCAATATATCGAATCATTTTAAAGCATCAAAACCAAAAAATTTCTAAAAACCAAATATTTTTCGAGTAAACTAAGTCATAATTTTTTGATCGTGAAACTAATATGAAATTTTGTTTTAGCCCTTCTCGAGATCCCTACATATAAATTTTTGTTTGAATTTATATTTATCAATTTTTTGACACAAGAAATTTTTTTTGGTTTATGAGACGTCGTCATCTGAATATCTGATTGAAACGGCTATAATTAAAAAAAGTCTAAAAATTAATTAATTAATCTTTATGCGAGGTATTGGTTGAGATAAAAAGCCAGTGTCACGAGCGGGATTCGAACTCACGACCTTCGGCTAAATACGCTGCTGCTCTACCACTTGAGCTATCGTGTCTTCGATCCACTCGGACACCAACTCCCCATCTCAACCCACCTCTCGAATTTTCCCTCCTTTTTTCAAAAATTTTTTACGGTCGTGGGTTCGAATCCCGCTCGTGACACTGACTTTTTATCTCAACCAATTGAAAGAAGTTATTTGGTCAATCGGACCACGAAATGTAATGGATTTAAAAATTAATTTACGCCGATTTCCGCGAAAAATAGAGTTATCAGAAAAATCAACAAAATACTGCATTTTTTGTATATTTTTAACAATCATTCTTTAAGCAAAGTACATCAGAATATCATCAAAAGTTGAATTTGACCTCATTGTCGTGATTGGAGTGTTATAAAACCCTTAGATACCAACTTTCGCTGAAATCGGTGTAAATTAACGTTTTTTGGCAGATAATTTCGACGACATTCTGGGTGAGTGACATTCCTTAGTGTCAAGTCTAAGAAAATCTTTCTCAAAAGCTAGTGGACCGATTTTCATGGGTGATGATTCGTTTTAAAGAAATTGTTAAGTGCATTTTATAACTGAATCAAACGTTATAATCGGGATATTATTTTATTTATAAAAACGGGTTAATATCTGACAAATAATTTTGCTATTTTGTGTATTATCTTATAGAAATATTTTATATATTTTAATGAGACATACGTCCTTAAATATTTACCTACGTTCCTCTTCAATGGATTCAAAATTCAATGGATTCTCATTCAATACAAATGATCCCTTTGACGTTAAAATCCTTTTAGGCGTTTTTGAATTATAGCCGTTTCAATCATATATTCCGATAACGACTTCTCAAAAGTCAGAAAAATTTTAGTGGTCAAAAAAATCGATAATTTTCAATTCAAACAAAAATTTCTAATTAGGTATCTCTAGATGTGCTATAACGAAATTTCATATTAGTTTCAGGAAAAAACTTTTTCTGGCCTAGTTTTCTTGAAAAATATTTGGTTTTTAAAAATATTTTGATTATTGATGAATTCTGATAGCTTTTACTATAGTTTTATTGCAACCTACATGAAAATTGTTGTAAAATGATATATTCACATACTTGATTTGAATAAGTAGAACGGTGAAATAAAAATATTTAAAAACGAAAAATATCAACTTTCAAAAATTGTTTTTGCCGAAACCAGGGCCTATTCACAAGAAGTGGCGGATTCTATTTGATATTTTGGAGTATAGAATTACCAAAAAAAAATTGGTCCATATCGTGTCACACCAACCTGGTCGTCCCCTTGGGAGTCGGTCCAAGACAATTCCATAGTCCCAATATTTAAAATATAGAGGTTTGATTTTGTCACTTTTGATGTTCTTGCAAACCTTTTTTTTGTCGATTTTCAACTTGATGCAACGATTCATTTAAATTTAAGCTAATTCTATGTTCAGTCACATTGGTGCCCACTGTAATGATAGTGGACATCATCTTCGAATAGATGAAACCACTCACCCATAAATTTTTTTTATAAAACTTTGCATTTCATTTGATCATGTGAGTTATATCGATGTTCAAATCATTCCAAACTACTATTTTAGAAATGAATCTCATGGAAACTCATTATCCTCTATCGGCTGTCTGGTTTTGGCTAGAGACGTTTTGGACCTTGACACTAAGGTGGACTCAACTAAATAATGAATATTGCCAATAGATTTTTCTCTCCGAATAAAATATTTCATTTCAATGATCAGTTTTTAGAGCAAACGAGAGAATCATGGTGGCTCTTCCATCTGACACTAACCCAGGAAATAATTATAAAAATTAAGATGACTTCTTCTATCACGCTGATGAATTTAAACATACAGGAAATTGAAAATAAGTTAGATTTGTTGGATGTTTCACTGATTTTCAGCGTTATTGAATGCCAAATAACGAACATACCCGTTTCTCCAACAATGTTTTTCACATCTCTCCCATTGACTTTAATGCTCGCAAATCTTTCAAGGGAGGTAGGAACGAAGAGTTCGTACGCTCAGACCTGCACGATATGTCGGTTAAGTCCGCTGATAAGTTGAAGGTTCATAATCAGGATAAAGACCTGGAAGTGGCTCTCTATGGAGAGCCATAGAGCATCTCTATGGAGCATCTTAAATTCCTTGTATCAGGATTCCTCTAAGGAAAGTTCGATTATTTCTTTGAAAATATGAATTGTTTATTGGCTTCAGCATACAAGAGGTGTAACAGTACATTTCTTTGTGGTGACTTTAACATCAATCTAATTGATAATAACAGAACTGTCTCCACTTTTTGTGAATTCGTAAACTGTTTTCATCTAAAATCGGCAATTTCTCTTCGAACGGCAGACGGGAGAAAATTTAACGTAAAAAAACAAACTAAAAGGAGACAATAAACATAGTGAATAACCAAAGTAAAAAACAAACAACGTTGACTTTTCTTTTTTTAATTTATTTGCTAGGTCAAAGTTGGGTTTTTCAACTACTGTATTATTGTTCTTTTGTTGTCTTTATTTAGAGTAGATATTTTGTCCAATTTTTCTGCTTTGGTTGTTCTCTACAATTTTTGTCTCTTTTCTGTGCGTATTGTTAGATTTCTACGTTGAATTTTTTTGTGTGCTTTTTTTATTAGGTTAAAGGTGGGTTTTACAAATTCTGTATTTTTTGTCTGTGTTTAGTGTAGATATTTTGTCAAAATTTTCCGCTTTGGTTCTTATTTATAATTAATATATAATATTATAATGATTTTTATGTCTTTTTTATGCGTTTGTTTGATTTTAACGTTAATCTTTTTAATTTTGTTGTGCTTTTTTATTATAATAAAGTTGAGTTGTACAACTTCCGTATTGTTCTTACTTTTGTTTGTGTTCAGTGCAAATATTTTGTCCAATTTTTCTACTTCGGTTTTTTAATTTTTTTCTCTTTTTTATGGTTTTGTTTGATTTTTACGTTGAACTTTTCTATTTCTTGTGCTTTTTTAATAGATTAAAGTTGGGTTGTACAACTTCTGCATTGTTTTAATTTTTGTCTGTGCTTAGTGAAAACATTTTGTCCAATTTTTCTGCTGCGGTTGTTCGCTATGTTTATGGTCTCTTTTTTATGTATTTGGTTTGATTTTGAACCAAAGGAGAGAAAGTACATTGAATTTTTCTTTCTGTTTGTGCTATTTTATTACGTTAAAGTTGGGTTTTACAAATTCTGTATTGTTCTTTTTTCGTGTTTTTTGTAGATATTTTGTGAAATTTTTTTCTGTTTTGGTTGTTCGGTATGTTTATTGTCTCTTTTTTATATTTTGTTTGATTTTATACGTTGAATTTTTCTTTTTTTTGTGCTTTTTTATTAGATTAAAGTTGGGTTGCACAACCTTAGATTGTTGTTCTTTTTTTGTGTTTAGTGTAGATATTTTGTCAAATTTTTCTCTTTTGGTTGTTCTCTATTATTATTGTGTCTTTTTTATGTGTTTTCTTAGATTTTTTATTAGATTAAAAGTGGGTTTTACAAATTCTGTATTTTTTTGTCTGTGTTTAATGTAGATATTTTGTCCAATTTTTCTGCTTTGGTTGTTCGCTATGATTATTATCTCTGTTTTTACATTTTGTTTGATTTTTGCATTGAATTTTTGTTCTTTTTTGTGCTTTTTCATTATGTTAAAGTCGGGTTTTACTACATTTGAAGGGCAGATGACGAATTTTAGCTCAATGACTTTGTTAAAACTAGATTACCGTGAAAAGGTTTTACTGATAAGACTAAGCATAGGTCATACAAGAATAACACGGAATAACTTACTTAAGAATAACTTACGACACCTTCTGGTCGGAAAGCGGCCGCATAGATGCCCGTTATGCAAGAATAAAATAATGATCGAGTACCTTTTCAATCGTAGAAGGCATGAAATATATAAGTAATATTTTGGCATGTCATGGGACCTGTGTGCAGTCTTGGGGCACGGCAACGGGCACAGATCGCTGTTCCGGTACCTCAGGGCTATAAAATTTTTTAAATGTATATAGTGTTTATGTGTATTGTGTCTGTTAGTTGTGTTTATGTTAGTTTATTGGAATGAATGGAATTTATAAGCGTGAAAGGAAGGGGTTGCTTAACTCTGCCACGAGGAATATCGAGTACTCTGGGGTGATGTGTGACGTCTGGAGAGAAAAAGTAAATTATTAGCGAGAATGCAGTGGGTTCAACCCTGCCCCGAGAAATATAGAGTAATCTGGAGGCATAATGTGACCACACTTCTTATGTTTTATAGGGTGGTTATGTATATGAGCGTGAAATTTTTATTTTCAATAATTCTAAGGATCAAGGCTTACAAACAGTTAACAGCTAGAGACATGCTCAATGTTATGTTATTAGCTTATTACAAGGAAATAAATCCATCCGGCATAGCAGAAAATCAAAATGATTTGATTTGATGCGTCTTTAAATCATTTATTACATTGTGTTTTTTGTTTTAGGTGAAGACGACAAAGAAGAGTGGGACGTAGAAAAACTGGAAGGTAATACATTTTACTCAAAAGAAAACAATTTTATATGTGTAGTTGATATCTGACATTGTTTTTGAGCACGTCTATTTGTTCATGTCCGTTTTAAGATTTGTACTAACCCTTCGCCAAACAACATTGATTAATAAGGATCAATCGCGCTAGAGGTCTGCAAGTAGAAATACATAATTTCTCCGACGAGTTTTTGACTACAACGCCTTCATTAGGACTATTACACGGATGTTGAACCCTCAACTTCAAACCGTTGCTAAATAGGGTAGTTACTCCTCCAGAGAAGAGGTTCAAATACCTTGAACTCGTTTTTGACCGAAAACAACGGACGGACTGGCCAGAGGAGGATCCGCAACACCATACATACGCCCCGAACCTACACTTGGGATAACAAAAACAAATATAGAATCCTCCATCGCAGAATGGATCCAAATAAAATAAAAGGAGAAGTGGATAAACTCTAGCGGTGCTAGACATAGTAAACTTATGATAAAACATTCCTCACCAAGACTGGCAAAAGCATTGCTGCAATTGGAGAGGGCCAAACTCAGAGGAATGGACTACTAACCGGTCACTGGCATCTGAAAAACCATCTACACAACATCTACATACAGCGATGATCCCATTTGTAGATTATATAATGAGGAGGAGGAAACAGCCACCCATCCTCTTCGAATGTGAAGCAACAGCTCAATGGAAATTTAACCTAACATCTGGAAAAAACTTAAACGGAAAAACGCAGCAGCGACATTCAATGACCTGATACTTCTAAGGAGAAGGATTGAGTCTATTGCAATGAACTAAGGAACTAGGAAGGTACAATAAGCCAAAAGGCTGCAGTGCCTGGGGAGTGCAAACCCCGGTTCCTAGTAATCCTTTTTTAAAAAAGATAATTCCTACTCACCGTTTTCTTACTGAACTATCTTTTTGAAAAAAGGATTGAACACCGCACTCACTCCATCATTCACCATTTCTACCGCAGTATCCTTTCTACCATACCAACACCTAAGAAAAGTCACAGAGAAAGCCACAATCGTTTCAAGATTATATGGAAAAAGCTCGGGTTTAAGCAACAAAATGAACCCTCTGACTAAATAGAATACAAGAGTCGTTAAGCCAATGAGGCAATTGTGTCGCGGGAAAATATTCTACAGTGGAACTTTATAAAGAAAGGCATACCTGAATTTCAAGCCAAGAACTACGAGGGTCAATGCTATTAAACATTCCACTACACATAGAAGCAAGATCGGTGCAAGGACAGGCTCCTTTAAGCTAAACTTAAACGACAAATTTCAAAAAGCTGTAAAACTGGGCACCTAATAAGCCATGATGCGTACTTATAACTTCGCAAAGTTCCAAATTATAATACCAAAAAGAACAGCATGGGAGAAAAGACTACCAGTCATCGCTGACTCTATTTGTTTAAAGTTAAAATGCCAAACTCTCTCGGAAAATTTGAAATTGAGCTAAACGCAAAAGATATAAAATTACGGGGAGTGGAAGGCAGAGTGCTTTCTATTCTTCCTAGTATCGCTCAAAGTATTCACCTCGCTTAAGTTATGATCACGTACATTATGGGACTTCGTGAGTGCGCTGGGAGAAGCAGGAATAGAGAACCAAATCAAGTCTGGGGCCCACGGCACATAGGACATAAGGGTAACGAAGAGGATGATAGACCAGGGAAGGGTCCTCAGAAGCACGAGAAGGACCCCCTTTTGTCAAATTCCTAACTACCATAAAAAATGTTGTTAAAAATTCATAACTGGTGAAACAACATCCCAGGAAATGGCAAACGACTTTGTTAAGAAAGTCTCGCCTAAACTTCAAACCTGATGCATCAAGGCTAAACAAAACTCAGACTCATTTCAGGTCTGCCGGATATTGCTGATCCTAATGTCCGCTTCAAGATATTGGGAGTGACAGAAAATAAGCTGTGTAGGTCCTGCCTAGGAAGATGAGACGACCTGAGTACAGATAGTGAATGCTCGACAACGAGAATCTTTTTAATCTCGGACAAAGAATAGCTGAATACAGCAAATATAACCAAGCAGTCACTATAAAGACTGTAGAGGCTCATAAAAAACCTAAAGCTGCTGAAGCTTCGTTCGTTGTCACCTAATACGAAATTCAATCAATTCACCGTTCCAAGTCGATCAGCTCTATAAAGTCCCTTGTACACTGACAGCGATAGTTGAAATTTACCGTAATATGCATAAACTTGATACATGGATACATAACCCATATATGGAGGAGCACAATGATTTCCATTTTGTGGCCGCAGTGCGACAGGCTTTCTTCCACGTACAGACCTACTACAAACCCAGTGAAAAATAGTTCTAAAATCGATATAACAACCTAACCAGAAGTTTTTTAGCACGTTGCATGTATTTTATGAACTATTCGTGAATGATGTGGATAACAGTTTACCGCTTGAGAGACGCTTCGTGTAAATGGATACATATCGATTTTTTGTTTAATTTTGTCGTTAAAACTCGTACAACTAAAAAGTTGGGTTTAATTCGAACGGTTATCATCCTTGAGGCGTTGACGTCTGATCGACCCGGTTCTGAGTCGGCGGCTGTGCCTGTAGCTCGTTTATACTTACTTAATTATATCGTTTTTGATTGGAATTAATTGATTAAGGTAACATGATAGAGTGAAGTGACGGAAAAAGCGAGGCGGTGGGGTGGGTTTTATTCCTCGAGGGATTCAGAGAACTAATCAGACTTTTTTGTGATAGTGTAGGGGCACCTGGAAGGGGCAGCTCCCTGGGGATGCCTTCACCCTACCCTCATTTTGCCTCATTTCCCAGCAGTGGCGCTTCGCTCCCGTGGGACTCCTGTACAGTCCGACCAGGAAACTCCCATACACTCCAAACAGCAAATATCTTTTTACTTCATCATCTACAACTTATTTAATCTTTTAAACAATTCCCCCTTCTTTGAATTTCCATCTTTTATCCATTTTTATATATGCATATAAACGTGGCCACCACATCTCACTTTTGCATAATAATAGAGACAATTCGATAAACGAGACAAAGAAAATACGGCCAGAATCTAGATCTAAACAAATGTACAATTGTTTATAGAAACACAGAAAACAAACATAGAAACAACATAGAAAAACTTTGTTGAAAATATCGAGTTAACAACTAAGTAATCGCGGATTTTTTAAAGAAAATAATAAGATTAATTTGTTCTGTAATGTACCGTCCATTTTTATCAAAGATATTTAGCAATTTTCTTAATTTAGGACCTGTGTGACCTGGTGGAAAATAGCAATTCGGCTTTTCCAGTTCTAGGCGTTTTTCTTGAATCGTATGGTTTATTCTGGTTAAGCGGTGAACCTTAATTGATTATCTGGATGATGATGATGATGATGAAAAGAAAGTAGGAAGTGGGGTTTTTGTTCACAAAGCACTGCAGCCTTCTGGTTTATTGTACTTTCGTAGTTCCTCAGTTCAGTCTATCTACTCGATCCTTCTCTTAAGAAGTACTAAGTCACTGACTGTTGTTGCTACTATTTCTTTCCCTGGGTTTTCTTTGTATCCCAGGTTATATCTCCATTGAGCGGTTGCTTCTCATTCGACCATGATCTGTGTGGCTGTTTATTCATCCTCATTACATATCCTACAAATGGGATCATCATTAAATAAATCCATGTTAGATGCTGTCTGAGATGGCAGTGACACGTAAATAGTCCTATCACTCCTATGAGTTTTGCCCTCTTTGACTGTAGCAGTGAGTTTGCCAGTCTTGGTGAGGGTTGTTTCATTAAAAGTTTACTGTGTCCAGCACCCGTAGAGTTTATCCACGTCTTCTTTTTTCTTATTTTGCATCCGTTCTATGATGGAGAATTCTGTGTTTGTTTTTGTTATCCCAAGAATAAGTTCAGGGCCTAAATATGGTCTTGCAGATCCTTCTCGACCAGGATAAAGATAGGACCACTAATAGAAAATCTTTACGAGAAAACGAACAGCACTTTTGGCAAAACACTGCATTGCAATGCACTGGCTGGAAAGTGGTAAGTTCCACACAGTAGATGATGGTATAAGTAGTGCTACTGTTTTGTCCCCCTGGACTGAGTATCTTAGTCGCCCAGAGACTCGAAAATCCCTATGGGAGTAGGGCCTGACTGTCCTGCAAGACTGCGCCAGTACGCCTGAAAACGCTTGATGATCCATCTGCCAATCCAAACAGTTGATGATGATACTAGGAAGAGGGGTTTTTGTTCCCCCAAGCACTACAGCTTTGGCTTATTGTACTTTCTTAGTTCCTTAGTTCAGTGCAATCGACTCGATCCTTCTCCTAAGAAGTACTAGGTCATTGACTATCGTTGCTAAAATTCTTTTCCCAGGGTTTTCTTTACATGTCAGGATAAGTCTCCATTGGGCGGTAGGAAAGTAAAACCCAACTTTTACCTAATAAAAAGCATTAAAAAAAAATTCAACGTAAAAATCAAACAAAACAAATAAAAAGAGTGAATAAAACATAGCGAACAACCAAAGCTGAAAAATTGGACCAAATATCTACACTAAACATAGACAAACTAACATCAATACAAAAGTTGTAAAACCCACAACGTTAACCTGACAAAAACATCGAAAAAAGAAAAATTCATCTTAGAAATCAAACAAAACAAATAAAAAAGAGAGAATAAAACATAGCGAACAACCAAAGCAGAAAAATTGGACAAAAATTTAACGTAATTTGTTTCTTGCTTTGGTTGTTCACAGTTGTTGTTTAGTGTAGATATTTGTCCAAGTTTTCTGCTTTAGTTGTTCACTATGTTTATTGTTTCTTTCTTTTTTAAAATTTTTTACGATGAATTTTTCTTTTTTGTCCTTTTTTATTAGGTTTATTCAATGCTCTTTCCATTGGTGTAATCAAATTTACAGCTGCATTAAGATTTTATGAGAAACAGATAATTTTATGGAATAAAATTATGAAAGGTTGAAGTTACCTGAAATGGGAAATATCTCGAATGCTGATAATCGGGACATTTTAATCTAATTGGGCATTCTTAACCTAACCTTACTGACCTCTGCTCACGGGATACCCTGTACATCTTTCTTTTTTTATCAGTTATAATGACATAAAATCGAAACATTGTTTACATAATTAAAAGTTGAACAATTCAGCTAACAAATACTTCGTCTAATTTGGATAAAATTCGGAGGAGTTTTGAATTTAGCCTAATTGAGCGTATTTTTCAATTCCATGAAAATTAGTATTTAAAAGGGTGTTTAAACGGCAGTCAGTTGTAGTTGTTAAACGCAATTTTACCTTAAAAAAGCACAAAACGAAAAAGAAAACTTAAACATAAAATCAAACAAAGCACAAAAAAGAAAAAATGGACATAGTGAACAACCAAACGAGACCAATTACGTTAATTTTTCTTTCTTTTTATGTTTTTTTATTACGTTAAAGTTGGGTTTTACAACTTTTGTATTGTTATTTTTTCGGGTTTTATGTAGATATTTTGTCAATTTTTTTTGCTTTGTTCGTTCGTTAATTTTATTGTCTCTGTTTATGTTTTGTTAGAATTTTACATTGAATTTTTTTTTAATTCTTTTTTTTAGGTTAAAGGTGGATTGTACAACTTTAGATTGTTCTTTTTTTTTTTAATGTTTAGTGTAGATATTTGGTCAAATTTTTCTGCTGTGGTTGTTCTCTATTATTATTGTCTCTTTACTACATTTTGTTAGATTTTTACGTTGAATTTTTTTTTAAATGTTTTTGTTAGTTTAAAGTTGGGTTTTACAACTTCTTTGTTCTTCTTTTTTGTGCTTAGTGTAGATATTTTGTCAAATTTTTCTGCTTTGTTTGTTTGCTAAGATTATTGTCTTTTTTTTATGTATTTTGTCTGATTTTTATCTGAATTTTTCTTTTTTGGGATTTTTTTTATTGGGTTAAAGTTGGGTTGTGCAACTTCTGTATCGTTCTTTTTTTGTGTCTGAAGAAATTTTTTGTTTGTTTTTGTCAATTTAATGTCGGGTTGTACAACTTCTGTATAGATGTTCTTTGTTTGTCTGTGTTTAGTGTAGATATTTTGTCCAATTTTTCTGCTTTTCTATTTTTGATGATTTTGTTATTAGGTTGATGTTGAGTTTTATAACATTTGAGGTGTACAAGCACCTGATGAACTTTTCGTACTAATATTGAATCACCGTGTGAAGGAAATAAAAAAAATTATACTGACTCAAAGGGAGTCCGTATATAAATAAACTCGAATAGGGGCTTAAAGAACTGTGAAGACAGTTTCCTCGGTAGTATAGTGGTCAGTATCCCCGCCTGTCACGCGGGAGACCGGGGTTCGATTCCCCGCCGGGGAGAAATTTTTTTTTCATTTATTTTAATAATTATTTAGTCGTAATGATATGCGGGCTAATCTCAGAATTTTATTTTTGTCCATGCTGGTGAAAGATTAAGTTTGGATGTCACTAGAACTCCACAAATTAGAAAAAAAAATGAAAACGAGCATTGAGTGCGTACCAAATTTTATTTAACATAAAGCTGACACTGAATTTTCGACTAATATTTTTTGGGGGAGGGCCTTGCCGGAGGAATTTATTTATAACTTTATCAAATAGAATTCATAGAATCCAAAACAGAAGTAGTCAAAATGTTACAAAAAATAACAAGGGCATTTGGATTAATGAGAAGTCGAAATTAAATTCTTGACTCTTACCTTAAAACCTATTGATAAAGTTGTGAAAAAAAACATCAGTTTCACCCGAAAATCGATTGAGCAACCCCATCATCCTAGGCATGGCAAATTTAGTACAAGATAGGTTCTAGCTCTCTGAACACAGAATAGATCACGGTTCCTCTATTAGCCTCTGTGGCACCAGATACTTTGTTGAATAGGTCAGGGGCATTGTCAAGTCCAGTGTTGATCTTCCAAGTCTGATCATGACCCATGCAAGTGCGACGGGATTCCAAAGCGACCGTATTCAACCGGTCCAACCAATACTTGTAACTTAGACCAGTATAAACAAATATATCGACCATAGTTATTTTAGCTTTCCTTTCAACCCTTTCTTGAAAGTCCCCTTAGGTTGAATTTCTCCATAAAGGAGACCAAAAATTTCAAGCGTACTCGGAAGATTTCTGACTAATGCCTGAAACAAAATGTTTACAGCAAAGACATTTTCAAATTCCACCGCCACTCTAGTAATAAATCAAAGTTTACGAAGGTCCTTACCACTAATGTGCTCTATGTTATTGCTAAAGTCCATACTTCACCTGATGCTTGCTCATCAATAAACACTACCCATTAAAAAAAATGTTTTTCAACTATCTACTGTTTTTATCATCAATCTACTCGTAATTCTTGAACTATTAATTTTTGGGGAAATTAAAAAAATATCATTGAGTTTGAAGCAAGCATGAAGAAGGCACCCTTCTAGAATTTACAGTTTAAACCGTAAATATATCCCATTGGAAAAAAAACCGACCACCTGGTTTTTGCACGAGAAATAGCTAAATTTGGAAATGAATGTTATCCCAGCATTTTAAGTCACAGACCTGCTCTAGGTCTCATTTTTTAGAAAATGTTACACTGAACAAGATGGCTTTTTTAAATGTTTCTGTTGTATCGGACAGACAGGATGAAAAATAAAAGGCAAGTCAATACAGAAACTACTCTACTAACAATCATGAAACTACTCCACGACGTACAAAAAGAATGAAGAATGAATATACTCTGTTAATATAGAAACAGCATGTTCAACACAATCAACTGTTGGATAGAAATAGTTCGGAGTTTATTTTCCTGATGAAACAAGCCCATTTTTAACATTATAATGTTAAAGTTAAACATCCGCACGTTACCAATAAATTTGCAAGCTAAACAATTGATAGATTATATCAACTAGGTTTGTTCCTAGATATTACAAAAGCTTTTGATACCCTAGATCATGAAATTTTAATTCAAAGGTCAAAAACTAATATCAGGACGAAACGTCAGTAATAAGGATAAGACGAATTTACAGAAGAATTACAGAAAGAAACTACAGAAAGAGAAGAAGAAATTGTAATTTAAAGAAATTACAGAAATTGTTTGAGTTTGTATAAATCAATGGAGTAAATACACTGCCCATTAAAAAAAACCCACCTTGTTTTTCAAAAAAAAAAAAAAAAAAAAAAAATGGCTAACCTTGGAAATGCATATTTTCTGTTTTTAAAGAAAAAAAATATGAGACCTAGCGCAGGTCTGTGACTTAAAAGGCTGATAAAATATGCATTTTCAAAGTTGGCCATTTTTTCCTGTAAAAACCAGGTGGTCGGTTTTTTTTATGGACAGTTGTTTATTCCTTAGGCTATCATTGGCCATCAACAATTTATTATACCAGTTTGGGTTTATTTTTATTTTAGTTTTAATCTAATTATTTATTCTTATTTTTTTCTACATTATTGAAACATCAATTTCGCAAGCTTTGAAAGATGAAAAAATAGCACTGTATATACTTTCTGTACCCTGAGCAAGTAGTGACTTTCAATTATAAGGTTTTGAAACATCTTTAATGACATTTTATGTTTTACGAAAACATCTCTTTGCTTATCATACTCGACGCAAAAGAACACGATATTTTCGAAATACTCTATCATGTCACACGCCAGTTTGGGATGGGTCTGAGTTTTATCTTACGGAGAGAACGCCCACAAATGCCATGGTTAACTATTATTTTAGTAATTGAAGAAAAATACCTTTTACTACACCCTGTACAATCCCTCAATGTGGGCTTATAGCTCAGTTTAGTGTACGAAAAAAGTAACCCAGTTTGCGCACAATCAAAGCATTGCGGGTCGTAGTATGTAACGGCAAGGTCTAATTGATGGTTATATAATTATTAAAATCAAAGTATTTTTGTTCATATTATTTGTTTGTAAATTCTAATATTTGTTGTCTAATATTCATTTTTTTTGTTTATCACATTTCTAATTATCGCTTGTTGACGGCTCATTCCGTTGTTTGGTCGTACAATTTTTATAGATAGTCCTTTTCGAAAAGATTTGTCTCGGAAATATTAGTCCATATGTTAATGAGATAGGCCAGTTCATTATCGCAAATTTTCATCGTTTGTGGGAACGCTGTTGGGAGAAAATGAACTCTGTTGTTTTATTTTCGCGCGATTTTGTCTTTCAGAGTACGTTTAAGGTGTAATTTAATTTGCTACACTATGCGAATCGTCTGTGAAAAGCGAAAATTTTTTTTAAATCACATTGGTCAATGGTCCGTTTACGAGAAGCCCTCAGACCGCTCATAATCGCGTCCCTTCGTGACAAAAGCGCAACTGCATACTATCTCGAATTGAACTTCCCCCAATACAAGTGAAATTACAAAAGAAAAGTGGGACAAGAACACATTTTGAAAGGTCCAACAAAGTTCCCGCCAATGTTTGGACCTCTATAATCAACATGTAGATGAGAGCAAGGCCGTTTTCTTTCGGAACGATTATAGAAACTCGGTTTTTTTTAAGTGTTGTGGTTTTTGAACGCCGGTTCTGCGAATAAAGAATTCCAAATAAAGTCCTATTGGCGGAAAATTACTCCGGGTGCAGAAAGTTTTAAACGGCATATCCAGTGATCCTCATGGCTAGCTCAGGCACATTGTTGCCTACTTACTACTGACTGCTACAAGAAACAAGGAGAAGCTTGAGTATCTAACTACTCGTTGGCTCTTACCTGAACAATCAAGGTTTGGCCATATCAAGGCATTGAGATTATCGGATGCCGATTTCACGTGACACCAGCCCTGGATCAAAAAAATAAGATATGTGCACTTGAAGAAAGTATACGAGAGTAAGTCGGAATCAGGAGGTGGTTAGGATTAACGTTTGGAATGATTTTTTTAAAATCCCGAAGAAGTTTGTGATTTCTTCGTTGAAGAATTAATGTCTATCATGCCAGTGACAGCAGACTCACCGCATTTGCTGACTACTTGACGGAAGTCTACGTCGACCCTGAAGCAACTTTTCCTCCATCCATTTGGGCACGATGTAACGCAGACCTTAATTTGACGACCAACACATGCGTAGTACCATTCCCATCATGCTAAATTTTTCTCCTCGCATCATCCTAATATCCATATGTTTGTTGCGGGGCTGTTGGATATCCAAAGAATAAGGTACATCCTTTGGAACACTAGAGGAAATACTCCAAAGTTCTCGACTTCCACAGCAAAGAAGAGGAACGAATTTTTACAAGAACAAATTTTGATGTTCAAAACCGGCCAAATCACCCCTCTCGATTATGTCACACGAGTTACTTGGAACTAACCGGTGGAATTTACATTCGGTGGAATCGGTGGAGTTTATAATCACCCATGTTAAGGAATGTTAAGCTGAGGGAGACTTTACAGGATGTCACCTTATTATGTATGCCGACTGATGTTTAACTCCCGAATTCAATATTAAAAAATACATAGTAATTATGGCAGAGAGAGAAGATTGGAACAAAGGAATACCACTTCTTTCTAACACACCGACGGCTCAAAAGCCGTGGAAGGCCTGATTCATAGGATAAAGACAGAGTATGGACTAACTATAAAGCCCTCAATAAAGATCGAAACGTTGGCACAATAAAGAAAATGTTTTTCTGAAATCTACATCACACCAGACCGCATCTCACGATTTCTGGATAACTAACTATAAACCTGAGCGTTCGCATCGCCTTAAAGACGTTGAGGTGCTTTCTCGTCCGCAATTGACCTCATCATACGTTTGTTTGTAAGAAGGTGGCAGGCGACGCAATTCTGCTTACGAGGGAATGTTGCTCTTCTCAAAGTTCACAAGTAAAACAAAACAACGTTCCAATCTCTCTCAGAACAACTTACTACAAACACTAAAAAGAGAAGGGGGCATAACACGAAGTCTTGTGTCTTTTTGTATTCTTACTGAGGCTACTTCCAATACGCACACATTGGTTGCGTTCAGGAAGATACGACTGGAACCATTTCAATGCAGTACCCCATATTTATATCAACTTTTTGCATTTAAAATTTCATGGTCTAGGGTGTCAAAAGTTTTTGTAATATCTAGAAACAGTATAAGGGATTGTCCGCGTTTCGCACGTTCAAATTGAGCGCCATTAAAAAAATCAGCTGACAATTGGAACGTCGCGTTGGCGGAGGTATCAGCGGGTTCACTTTGGCAATTCGTGTCGAGAGACGTGGTTGTAGAAGTCCTTCAACCTGATGATGAGCTAAAAGGCTCGAAATCCTGATCGTTGCAAAACAACTTACTGTGAGTAGGAACTATCTTTTTAAAAAGGATTGTTCAAATCAATACAGACCACGGTCAAAAGATTAAGCCCTGTGCTTTTTGATTTTTGAAAACCAAATTGCCTCTATTTAAACTCGCTTAAAAATGATAATAACCTTTTTTAATTAGTTATTCAAAGGTTTTAGAACGTATTGAAAATAGGGATATGGGCATATAATTTTTAATGTCGGATAGGTTCCCATTTTTATGAACCGGTATATTTTTTTGACCATGCGGAAAAACCATACGGTTTCAGACTCGTTTCGGCTATCTTCAGTATGTTTTTACGACCAGACTGTCATCGAACATCAAAAGAAAAAAAATCCGTAAGCATGTGCATTTTGAAAGGATTGCATTAGTATTAATCGGAGTAGTTCCTTATTTGCCAAGTGCGAATATTTTTATTTTAAATTTTCGTCCTGTCTTTATTTGTTGTCTTGCTAACCTTATTTTTTCTCCTCCGCTTATTCCATAATTGAACTTTGAATGCATGCCGTCTACGCATGGTAAAGTATAGTTTACCTTTTATCTTGAAACAAGGGAAATCTCTCTGTCCGCACCATTTTGCTTTTTTTGTAAACATAATTAATTAATATTATTTATTTAATTAATCAGTATTTAATAATAACAGCTCTGTGTTAAGAATAATAAAAGTGCCCCTTCTAAAACTGTATTAGGCAAGCCCGCATTACTCACGTGAATAACTGAATTGTATCGGTTTGAAATGCTCACTTCTGTTTTCCAATAAAAAGGTAGTTTTTTAATCAATAGCAATCAATATCATTTTTATATTGTTATTGATATAGACAAGCGGTCAAAATAGGAGAAATGTTAACAATACCTGGACTACGGCGGGGAAGGGTCCAGAAGGGAAAAATAAGGTTACATATAGGTCATACTGAACTAGGCTATATATGTACCGGCAGATGACTTTTTTGTATGAACAATTGGTTGTGTGATTAATTAGAGATTAATTATGCAAAGATTACTGTATTAACTGCATTGAACGATTAGAATGATATGTAAAAGTAGAAACAAGCATTTCTTGTCTTCCTTGGACGCTCTAGAATCCCCTACAAAGGAAAGCTCAAGAAATGCCAAAATGGTAAAACTCTAGGGT
This sequence comes from Cimex lectularius, assembly GCF_000648675.2. Classification (NCBI taxonomy): domain Eukaryota; kingdom Metazoa; phylum Arthropoda; class Insecta; order Hemiptera; family Cimicidae; genus Cimex; species Cimex lectularius. The sequence goes on along the minus strand of NW_019392658.1, from coordinate 1,343,892 downwards.
AGAAGCTGCCATGGGAAGAAAAACCCCACGTTCAGACCTCCGAGGAGGTTTGCAAAAAGGGCGGGGGGTGCTACCAAAAGATCACTGGCCAGTCAGTAGTTGATTTGACATTGGTCAGATGTTCATGGGTCAATTACACTTAAGAGTTTAAAATTTTGTCACTGGTCAGTGTCCAGCGATGAGTTAGAAGTTGGGTTTTGAAAACGACTGTTGTTGGTTGCAAAAATGGAGACCTTTGTTAGATTTTTGGAGAGTTCTTCGGAAGGGCTTCGTCTGGCTTCGGCCTAGATACCTCCTTTGTATATTTTAAGCAGTTAATAAACTTTGTTTTGAATTGGAGGACCTGGATTATCACCCCGATGACGGATTCGGAAGAAAAACCAATCCCTACGAATATTCGACTCCTATTTTGATAACGACTAAAAAATAGGCCCCAAAAGTAGTTGAACACCGTTGGAATGGTAAAAATCTAGATAAAAGTGCAAATGTCATGGACACTCGGGGAAAATCTGGACCACCTAATATGAAAAGTAGTCCACAAAAGTAGTTGAAAAACATTGGAATGGTAAAAATCGACCAAGCCGTTTTCTAGATAAAAACAGAAAATCATGGAAATTCGGGAAAAATTGTGGCCTACCCAATGGGAAAACTGACGGATGGTTATTTTAATTATCTCCATTTGTTAGTTGTAGACAAGTTTGGAAACGAGGCAATACTATACAATAAACAAGGATTTTCAGTTCACCAAGTTTTTATCTATTTTGTTTACTCACGACGATTTTGTGTGAACTATTGATATTCAAATATTGGCACAAAGCGCAATCTGGACGTCCACTTGAAAATTGTTATATGTGTTGGTTTTATGATGATGTTGAGCTAAAAGCACTGACCTGGCGAAGCAGCGTCCATATACGGACGCCGTTTTGCCTTGGACTCCGGTTTAAATGTAAAATTTCTTCGAGGGGGGGGGACGCCGAGTTGTTAGGANGGAGCATGGCCACTTGTTTTACAGCATGTGTTTATGTGGTGTGCGTTTCACATCGGCGATAATTATCGGTGATTATATCGTACTTCGTATAAAGTTTGTACATTATTTCCAGAACAATGTTTTTTTATGTCCATACTATATCTATAACAATTTATATATAAATGTTAACTTGTACAGTTCAATTCATTGGATTATTGTCACACCAGAAAATTTTTATATTTTAATAATTGAACGATCTGCACATTGAGAATGATAAAGAGTGAATGTAATATTTCAGACACAATCAGATTTTCTTCCCTTATAATGTGAATTCATTCGCTAGGGGAAGTCCAGAAAATCGTTCACCCGAAGCGTCCTTAACCTCCACCAGCCCTAGGGACGTTTCTTGCCGTGGGGAAAGAAATCCGGACGGATCGAATACAAGTTAGTAAAACAAAATAAGGTAGACTATTCACAACGCATCATACAGACCTACCTATATAGAAATGTCGAACACGGCGGATGTCGCGGTCAAACCACTTGACAAACAATAAGTTTATTTATTTGATATAAAAAGTAATTTTTTTGTTCTACTGCCATATCTTATCATCGATCACTCATAATGTTTCATTTAATGCACTAAATAATTAAACAAACTTTACTCTTATGACTCTCTTATGAAGCTTATGCTTACAACCTACGTATAGTTAAGTCAATTTTAAACATTATCCACTTCTACTGGAAACTCTGATCCCTCGTTGGTATCTTGGGATGGCTGTCAAAAACTCTCATCGCAATTTTGACATTTACAAAATTGTTTTCCATTGGAAAAAAGTAGGCCAGGGAAGGAAACAATAACCTGACGGGGCGAGGTCTGGACTGATGAATATGGCAAGCGTTCGATCCCATGATCCAACTTTTCCTTGTTCCAGGCTTTGCCAGCCTCGTCGTGGTCGAGGGGTCAGAACCACACCTTTTCGAAACAAAAATTAATACAAATTCTACGGACTGGGTCGGTATTCGAACCCAGAACCTTAAGCCTGACAAATACTAGTCGGACGCCATACCACTCGGCCACCAGTGGTGTTCGTAGTTTATAGGACATTCGTGGGTATCAAAATTTCACTTTTCATCATGGCATAAAGGTTTTCCCAAGGTTCAATATCTCGGCTTAAGCACTCGCCACCCCTCAAGTTGCGAAAATGATATATTAAAAAATAATCGATCAATTTGGACCGTTTTGCCGCTGTTCATTTTATAAACGATTCTATTGCACGATTGACATGTATTTAGAAAAAGGAAACGACGGTTGACTATCATGCTATTCCATCCTACCGCATGACATTCAAAATCATAACCATCGAAAAGTCCATTCTGAAGCAATCTGAGTATTATGCCTTGTATACTTCATTATTGAAGATGTGTTAAAAAATCATTAGTTAGAAAAACCGTTTTCGTTCTGTTTTTCTTAATTCGATGTTTTTACAGAAATATGTGGCTAAAATTACGTCGGTGAGATCTGATAATTTATTAGACGGTAAATTCGAATAAGAAAATCTTTCAACGAGCAAAACAAGGAAAATAGGATGGGGAATCTGAACCGTGTATCTACTGCAACCTTCTCAATTTTACACACTTCCTTTTGCTATTTCAACGCTTTTCAAAGCGACGAGAAAACGTTGGGCGGCTATTTATCAAGGGCAGCCCTCTCGACAAAATACAGGGCAGCTGATCTAATTTAAAAGGTAGGAACGGCCCAAGGGCAGAAAAGGTCGCAAACGAGTAATGATAAACTTTTTAGGTAAAATCAAAGTCACGTCCAAACGGTGGGTGATTAGTGGATTCCAGCTCCACCGATTTGGTTTCGTTGAGCATTATTAACGACTGCGACATCAAGGATTACGTGTGAAAATAACATCCATTAAGCAATTCGTGAAAATATAGGTTTCAATGTTCGAACAATTAAACTTAAAAAAACATAAATCACATAGATATTGTACAATACATTAAATCGATTGGAGAAGCTTTCTGGTGATAGAAATTCTCAGTTAATTATAATCAATCTCATTCTAGGCGACCTGGTCACGGGGCCACATTGACTCTAGGGGCATATTCGGAATTGATTGGGAGGTAAGTCCTTTTGAAGCTGGATCGTTTATAAAGGGCACATGACATGAATATTTGGATTTTCGTCAGATCCATTGGAAGTTTCGATTGAATCCCATAAGTCAATGCCGTATGTACGTACTGGTTTCAGTATTTTGTTGTCGGGCACCTTATTGGTGACGGGAAGCCTAAAAATTCCAAGTCTAAGCGGGGCAACGATTCCATTCGCCAAAGAAGCCAAATATCTAGGGGTCACACTAGACCGCGGCTCACATGGAATCTACATCTAATTAAAAAAATCCAAAGAGCTAAAATTGCCTGGGTAAGGTTCAGAAGGCTCTCTGCTAAAAGCTGGGAATTAAACCCAAAAATGACCCTTTGCTCTATACTTGTATCATAAGACCAATGATGACATATTGGGGTGGACCAAGACATTTCAGGCTAAGGCGATCAAGCCGTTATGCGGCACTCAAAGAAAGGCTTGCCTCAGTGTCACTGGAACCATGAGTTCAACACTTGTTTTAATTTCGATTTGAGTAAAAGGTTTGAGGGATAAATAGATGTTGCGGTTTGTGGATCTTGTAGGGATTTCTTGATGTCGGGATGAGGGGTACGACAGCCTCGGTGACTCTTAGTACACCTCTTTTGGTGTGATTCCTTACTGAAATGGCTGTAGCGTACCGGGTTAATGCTTCCCAATCACAAAGGACGTACTTCTGCTTTCCCAGTCTTCAGGTGGTAGTTCAGAGGGCATATAGATACCTATAGTGTTCTTCAAATCTTATCTGCTGAGAAAGAGGAGTTCCTTCGCCTTCTTTTTTGATAAATTTATTTCTTAGCTTGTCTCATACCAGGTGCTTGAGTTTTTCTTTTTGCAGTACCAACTTAAGCAAATACCCCGGTACACCTGATTGTGGTTCTGGTCCATGGGTGGGAGGGTTGCACCCTTTGTGGCTAGTTAGTTTGTTCATTTCCTTCTATAAATCCACGTCCCGTAACCAACTTTAAAATAATCTTGTTGTATTTTCCTGAAGCAATTAGGCAATTTAGGCACCCCTAGGCACGTTTGGAACCGATAGAATACGCATTTAGTTCCTTGATAGCTGCCTGACTAAGGATAGTATGTAAATATGCGCACCTTTCATATTTTTCTGTAATCAGTTGTATTGCGTGGACCTAAGCTTGAAAAATTTTGAGATTAGTCTAAAAGGTGTTGTTTTGATGTTCCTTTTAGCCCTGCACCTACTCTCTAAAGCCTGGCTCTACCTTTTTTCCAAAGGTCTATATTATCTATGCCCACTTGGAAGGGTTCTGTCAAAGTTGAACCTATCACTCATTTTTACCGTTATAGTCATCTCAATTTCTTAATTATCTGCAGAATTTTTGGTGGCTACTATGAGGGGTAAATACTGAAGACAGATAGGAGGCGAATAGAGACAATTTGTTTTCATCTGATAAGGCCTGATCCGTGGAATAGAGAAAAAAACAAATTGTGAATTGTAGATTCTTTTAGTCGCAGCCCAGAGTGATTCGTGTGAGGTCTGAGTTTATCTTGGTGTATACAATTCAGATGTGCATACCTGTATATATGTATAGTTGTGTCTCCCCTTGAAGGGGCTTTATTCTTTTTTGTGTTGCAAATTGTGTTTTAATTATTTTATCTAGCAGACTACAAGGTCTAATTTACTCAATACACCGTAATTTAACATTCACTAATTATCAGTAATAAACGCAACAATCAAAACATGTTTAGTGGAACTACGCTAAATGACATCATGCGGACATTTTCTTTTCATTTTATCATTTTTTTCAACCTTGCTACATTTTTCTCCACTTTTCAGCATTTTCAAATAGGAATCGATATTCGTATGCAGCTGTTTAAAAGGGAGCAAAAGCGCATTTAGGGAATAATCAATAATGCAAGCCGGTCATATTAATATCAGCTGTGCTGGGGTTTAAACACTGATAACTTGTCCTATTACACAAATGCATTCCATACGTTGTATTTTCACGTAATCAACTCGACAATCACTATAAATTCATTATTTATCAAAAGACTCAGATTAACGGAAACCAGACTAAATCTGTGCTTCCCTTTCTTTAGAGCTTGGCAAAGAGACATTTTCCAATTATCTTCTTCTGAACCGGCACTGGATTATTTATTGGGCAGTCTACACTCGAGGGGCTTTGAATTATTCAAACGCACCTTCTTCAGTGAGGAACTATCTTTTTGTTCTTCTTACTGGCCATATCTGCGCAGGCTTGTTTTAGCTACTACAAATCTATATGCCTCCAGAGTGTCCAGTCAGCAGTTCTACTATCATTTTAATCCTACCAATGCCCTAATGTTAGTAGTTTTGTAGTCTCTGCTATGGTCCTTTCATGAACATTGCCTCTTTCCTGGAATACATTCCACTAAACCGAAGGAACAGGATAAGTTGTGAGGTGGCCTTCTGCATTTCGACTTCAGTAGATCTATTGTGCTCCTCTAAATCACTGACTAGCTTAGATTGTTAAAGGGCAACCTTCAAAGCTTTGCCAGCGTCTCCTTAGTGTATCTGTAGGGATCTTGCGTGTGGCTTTTTCTCTCCTAATTGTAAGAATCTACACCTACACAGACCCTCACAAAAACATAAAACGTGTTGCGGTCTCCTCTTTTTCTTGGCAGTTTCTACACAGGGTTTCTTCTGTCTGTACTCATATCCGCTGCATGTGCCTTCTTAGGCGGCAGTGCCCTGTCAAGAGTCGAACCAGATTCCTGTTGCAGTTACCGTCCAGTAATTCCTTTGTAAATATTTGCCTCATGCCTGGGTTGCTGCTCCATCAGTTTTTTGACTCATTAAGGATTCATTTTTGGAAATATCATTTTTCGTGATACCTAGCTAAGCCACTATAGGGTTCGAGGCCTAAAGAATTCATTGGTTCTTTTTTTTTAGTCAACAGATCCGCCATCTCACTCCCTGGATGTGCCGAAAGCCCAGGGTCAGGTCATTGGTGTCACTGACTTCTGCTTGGGTTTCTATTCTATTCCATACGCTTTTTGCCTTTTTGCCATGAGGCTAAGGCCTTAAGTGCCGCATGACCGTCGGAAAAAATTGCTAACATCCTGGAATGTGATTCGGGCCTTTTTATATCTCTGGTGTAGTGTTAAATTGCTATGATTTCAGCTGAAAAACTGTAACGGTTTTAGCAAAGTTTAAAGTCAGTTCAGACTTCGGATTCATCCCGACGACTCCGGCTTCCATGTCTCGACCCGTTTTTGAGCCGTCACTATACTAGCATTGAACCGAGGACTTATTCTAACACATTTTCTGATAGATCTCCGTTTTTGGCAATTTGGTTTGTCGTAAAAGGTTCAGGTCAATATGTGAACAGACTGAAGTAGGCCAATTCAATGGTATGTCCTAGTACCTAAACAAGAGTGTTTTTGTTATTTTCCCCAATGTATGACAGGTTGGAGATCCAAACGCTGTAGAATTTACTACCGCTGAGGTTTCGTTCCGCCTTCCTGTTCACGGAGATGAGTATTTTTTCCTTGAAATGACCCATCGTTATATCACTATTTGTAGAAATAGAAATACTAGTAAATGGTAATAAATAAATAAGGCAATTACATGTTTCAGGTAACTTAGGCTACCAAGATAACACATAACAAAATATCACAGGAACTTGTGCTTCTTAGAAAAAAAAAAGTGGTTGCCTTCCTGTCCGTATAGATGACTATTTTTCTGTTCAAATTATCAAACGTTGTACTCAATATTTGTAGAAATAGAAATATTTAATTGAGTTTTAATCATTCCTGAGCAAATATATGCCCGTTAAAATTAGGAGAGAAACCGAGTCCGATTACGGTTCGATCGGTAAACCGGCTGTCAAAAATATAACCTGATATGGATAAATTCAATGTCCCGCCTCATCCCGGAATAGACAAAACATAGCTTCGGAACGGGTTTAGATTGTTGTTAATTGGTTGTGACAAGGCCGAAAGTCTACTGTAGAATGCTTGGAATACTAAATGGGCTCTCGGCAACCCACGAATCGCTCTTGACATACTCGCAAACTGGCATCCCTAACGAATCAACTTAAGAGGACAGTATTTTCGACTTTAATATACCTGGACTGAAGGCAGTGACAATATTAACCGGATTAATTCCGTGAGGATGTCCGTTACTCTGGGGCAACCGACCCGACTCGCCCATCAGTCCGTCCCCACGATGAATTATTTATCATAAATGATACGAATTTAAAGGTCATCGTTGCTTTCTTTGAATTAAAACCGAAAGAAACTGCGGTATACCCCTAGATGCCTATATTTATTTGCCTACACGATGAATAAATTCACAATAACCGCTCATAAAGATTTGTACAGGGAGGTCAAATACTATCAGCATGATCACTATTGAAAACGAGTAATTGTTACCTGTATAATAATGGCGTTCTTCAAATGTTAAAGTTGTGAAAAGTTAAACTTTTAAAGAATTTCAATACTTTACATGATTAAACATTTTCTTTCTGTAAATTACCATAAAGCTAAATAATTTACGTTTTGATGATGATGGTGGATACTAGGAAGAGGGGGTTTTTGTTCTCCAAGCACTGCCTCCATCTGGCTGATGGTACTTTCTTAGTTCCTTAGTTCACTGCAATCGACTTGATCCTTCTCCTAAGAAGTAACTACTAGGTCATTGACTGTTCAGAGATGAAAATCATTGAGGGAAACGCAGCGACCCACCGTTCATAACTATAAAAGCCGGATTATATCCCTACAATGGTGTGCACATGGTGGTATTGAAATGGGATGCTTGATTATTAGGTTCTTCCTCCCTTCCAAACAATTGATGATACTAGGAAAAGGGGGTTTTTGTTCCCCCAAGCACTGCAGCCTTCTGGCTTATTGTACTTTCTTAGTTCCTTAGTTTAGTGCAATCGCCTCGTTCCTTCTCCTAAGTAGTACTAGGTTAATGACTGTCGTTTCTACATTTCTTTTTCCAGGGTGTTCTTTATATCTCAGGTTATGTCTCCATTGAGCAGTTGCTTCGCATTCGGGGGTTTCTTCCTCCCTATTGCATAACCTTGAAATGTGGTCATCGTTGTGTAGATGTTCTCTCAGATGGCAGTGACCGGGAGTCCTTATACTCCTCTGAATTTAGACCTCTCTACCTGTAACAATTAGTTTGTCAGTCTTGGTAAAGGTTGTTTTAACGTAAGTGTCTAGAAACTCCTCATTACATAATCTGCAAATGGGATCATCGCTGTATGTAGATGTTGTGTAGAAGGTTTCTCAGATGCCAGTGACCGGTTAGTAGTCCTACCACTCCTCTGAGTTTGGCCGTCTCCAATTGCAGCAGTGCTTTTGCCAGTCTTGGTGAGGAATGTTTTATCATAAGTTTACTATGTCTAGCACCGCTAGAGTTTTTCCACTTCTCCTTTCCTCTTTTTTAAATCCATTCTGTGATGGAGGGTTCTCTTTGTTTTATTATCCCAACAATAGATTCAGGGCCTATATTTGGTCTTGCAGATCTTCCTCTGACGGGTGTATCTGCATTTTCATTACCCAAAATTCCTATCCGTCCTGGTCCTTAGGTTGTTGGGTTTCTTCAGGTTTTCGAGATTTTGGATGCATTCAATATACATATAACTTACATCTTACAATTGAAATAATCAAATTGTAATTCTGAACCTTTTATGTATTTTTAGGAACAGGAGGAATGCTATTGGAAGTTTGTTAAAGGTGTAATGCTTTAGCACTTATTTTTTAAGTTCCATTTTTTCACGTGTTTTTCGGAATTGAAACTCTGTTGTAGAGCAAATGTTGTTCTAACTTTCACCGTGTTTATTGCAGTTCGGTCGTTTCCAATGATTTTGTTCCGCATATCCTCGCTGTTTTGGACACCTTTGCCTTCTCACCATCTTATGTTCCTGCCCCATGTGAGTCTTTGGTATGTAATTTTTTCAAGCTTTCCAACAAAAAATTGAAAACGCAGTATTACATAATAATGAAATTGCAAAATTATCAAGCTTCGTTGTTTATCCACCACGTGTGACCTGCCCCAAAATACCATTTGAGACCGATGACTGAATATAAATTCGGATAAAATTTTTGCATTACATATGAAGCGGTTCGAGGGCTGAGAGAGAGGCGGACTAGGTCGATGGAAAACATAATTAAATATGAGGATGTGAGAAATGAATTTTTTCCACGTAGCCGTAGAGCGGCGGCTGCTAATGTTTATCGTTATTGCTCCGAGGGGGGCACTCGACTGCGTCCCAGGGAATAATATCTTGGGAATGTCATCTTACCATGTAACATCCCATGGGGCCACCGGCCATTTTAGTTTCTCATCATGGGTGCCTCACAGTTTCCTTCAACCCCATTCGTTGGAAAATTCAACAAATACATCGTATTTCTACACTGAATACAAGTGCTTACAAGCGATTTAGTCATTCTTCAAATTCTACTTTTAATTTCTATTGGAATTATTTGATTTCTTGAAGAATCATTATTTTACAAAGAAAACAATTTGGGTGTGATCACCGTTAAGGTGCCTGAAAGATCAAATAAAGAAATTTGTGGTTAGAATGGGTGAGATAATGAATGCAGATGATAAGTCCTCGAGGGACTACTCAAATATTTTCCTCCATTACCAAATATTTTACGAAGTCCTTTGATGTGGAATGATGCCTGCAAATTTAATTTTAATCTCTGCGGAGGAAAAATATTGCCTGGGTTCACGATTTTTTTTAACGTTTCCAATTGCATTAATTTTTAATAATTTATTTTTATATTTATTAGGTTTAGTGGTCCGCTTGACCAAATAAATTCTTTTCAATTAATTAAGGCTTTGGTTGAGATAAAAAAAGTCAGAGTCACGAGCGGAATTCGAACCCACGATCTTCGGCTGAATACGCCGCGGCTCACCACTTGAGCTATCGTGACTTCACTCCACTCGGACACTAACTTCCCATCTCAACCCCATCTTTTTGAATTTGTAAAATGGCAAAAAGGAGGGAAAATTGAAAAAGGTGGTGTTGACATGTGAAGTTTGTGTCCGAGAGGATCGAAGACGCAATACATCAAGTGGTTCGAATCCCACTCATGACACTGACTTTTTTATTTCAACCAAAGCCTTAATTAATTGAAAATAATTTTTTAATAATATTGTTCTCTTTGTTGTAATTAATGTTACAAATTTTTTAACGTGACAACAATGGGACCTTTAAAAACCGAATTTTAAACATTTATACGAACCTGGGATTATTGATTTTAAGGACACTTTTTTAGCGATACTAGGTCAAAAATATTTGACAAGTGTCCGAGCGTTCTTACTAATGTGTGGTGATGTTTCAGAAAAACATTTTCTTTATCTTGCAATCGTTTCGATTTTTATTGAGATCATCTTCAGGGCTCAAACTTTGTTTTCTGCGTAATTGTGCCATTCTTGCGTGTCGTGTTGAGAGTGCCCTCTCGAAACGTTGGCACGATAAAGAAAAGGTTTTTCTGAAACCTACATCACACCAGACTGCATCACACGATTTTCGAATAATTAGTTCTTACTAATGTATCCTAGGAACCAAAAAAATAAAAAATAAAAACAAAAACAAAAATAAAAAATAAGTACATTTTATTGTACTATTCTGCCTTTGCCACGCATATATTTGAAGGTACATCAATAGATTTTTTAATGTAGGATAAGACTTAATTATGCAGTGTCATCTTAAAGGAGATTGGATATGCAGGGTGATTCACTACTCGAACGACAAAGTTCTTCAGGTGCTTCCACACCTGAAATGCAAAAAAGTTCCTATGAACCATGGTCCAATTCTCAACGTTTTGTAGATATTCGACATTTTATGTTTTTCAAGAATCTACGATTTTGGTTATACATCTACTGGTAGTTGTTGAACTATTTATTTTTGGAGAAATCCAGAAAAAAACATTGAAAAGGGCGTCAAAATTCCATTAAGAAGGCACTTTTCTAGAACTTTTTTGGTAAAAAAAGCTAAATCTTTCAAAAACTGCTAAATTTAAAATTAGTAAAAAAACTAAATTTACAACCTCATTTTAAAAATTAACCGTAGAGGTTGGCAAATTTCATAACTATTCCTTCGTTTAATAAAGCTTTCTAGCGGTATACCATTTTCTTTAATTACATCGAAACAAAATGTAGAAATTTGAGTCTAAATTTAAAAAAAAGTGGTGAGGTGTGAAAAAAGGGTTTGGGGTTAATCTAGTAATTCGATAATTCGATTTTTGTCCTAGGTAAAATTTATTTCCCAACTTTAACTTAACAACTCACAAAAAAAAAAAAGAAAAAAAAGAACAACAATTCAGAAGCTGTGAAAAATAAAAAAGCACAAAAATTTCAACGTAAACATTTAACAAAACAGCAAAATTACGTTGAATTTTTCTTTTTTTGTGCTTTTTTGTTAAGTTAAAGTTGGGTTTTACAACTTCGGTGTTGTTCTTCTTATTGTTTTGTCTGTGTTTAATGTAGATATTTTGCCTATATTTTTTGCATTGGTTGTTCACTATGTTTATTGTCTCTTCTTAAGTGGTTTTTTTACGTTGAATTTTTCCTATATGTGCTTTTTTTATTAGGTTTTTCCAATGCTCTTTTCATTTGTAATCAAATTTACAGTAGGAGTAAGATTTTATTCTACATTCTTATCTCAAATACAATTGATTATCGGGACTTCTTAGTCCAATTTGGCATGTAGAGTAACCTTGTGAAGGATTGACGTCTTTTTCCTGTACATACTTATTTTATTTAATTTATTATTAATTATGATTTTAAATTTCTTATGCAAAGACGGTTGAGGAGAAAAAATCGGAAATAACCTTGTTTTTCTCACTTATAATGACATAAATGGAAGGATTGTTTACATAATAAAACGTAAAATGATTCATCTTACCAATACTTGTAAAATCATCAAAATTGGATGAAATTCAGAGGAGTTTTGAATTTAGGCTAATCGAGGGGTTTAATTAGTATTTAAGTGTCTCAAAGGGTGCTTAAGGGCAGACCGTTTATTACCATGCCGTATAGTGGAACATGTATTTTATTTTACTATTCGTTTTAATTGTAAACTTATTTATTATAAGGGTGCATAAAACGAATATGAATTGCTTAAAAAATAGACTTACTTAATACGAAGCGCCTTTTGGTATTAGTAATTTTTATGTATCTAATATCGTTTCATACAATGGTGCTTATTATTTTTATACCTTCTTCTTTATAATAACCATTGAATATAAAGTAGTAGTACAACGCAGGAAATCATACCGGCTGTAAATTACGTCCGTAATGTTTTTAATGGTAAATTAAAAGTCCTCCCAGAACTTCTCAAGTTTTTGAGCGATGAATTCTGTGTGTTTTCTGCAGCTTCAAAGTGAAGCTTTTTTTTCTATTAATAGAACCTGGAATAAGTGAAAATCTTAAGGGGCAATCCCAGGCGAATAATGTAGATGGGGTATGACATCCCAGTCAAGCTTTAACTACTTCTGGCGCGTCTGCAGAGATCCTTATGGAAACTATCCCCTTGCGATTTGCCAATGCTTTTTTGGTAAATTGTTGACTTCAATCGCTCCGATTGTGTGCAGTATACACTAGAATTAACGCCTTGGTTGGAAGGAAGAACTTTATAATCAATTAAATGCACAACCTTTTTGGGATGAAATCCGGCTTTTGAAGTTGATAACGGTGGGGCGCTGGGTTTTCTCAAGGATTTTCAACTTTGAACATCGCTGTAGTCACTTTTCATTCTCAGTTATCCATAAAGTTAAAAACGGGTTTAAATTATGTTTTAGGATGGGTAACGAAAAAGCAGACACACTGACCAGAGGAGGATTTGCGAGACCATATATAAGCCCTGTACCTATTCTTGGGATAACAAAAACAAATGTAGATCCCTCCACCACAGAATGGATCCAAAAATGACAAAAGGAGGTGTGTATACACTCTAGAAGTGTTAGTCGCTTATACTAAAACAAACCTAACGTACATTGGCAAACTCACTGCAAGAGTTAAAGAGATCTAAATTCATAGGAGTGATAAGAATACCGCTCACTGGCATCTGAGAAAACATCTACACAATACATTCAATAATGACTCCATTTGTAGGTTATGCAATGAGAAGGAAGAAACAGTAACCCATACAGTAACCCATATCATCTTTGAATGTGAAGCAAGCGCTCAATGTCTCTGGGATACTAAGAAAACCCAGGGGAAGGAATTGTAGCAACCACAGACAATGTGCTAGTACTTCTTAAAGATCAAGTCGATTTCGCGAAATAAAGAACTGGGAAGGTACTATAGTCCAGAAGGCTGCAATGCTTAGGAAACACAAACCCACTTTCTAGTATCTATATTCAACATCATCAGCTGTTTGGATGGGAGGAAGAACCTCATAATCAAGCATTCCCATTCGATACCACCATATGCACGACCTTCTATGGATCTAGCTTTTGGGGTTGTGAACGGTGGGTCGCTGCGTTTCCCCCAAGGATTTTCATCTCTGAACATAGCTGTAAAGTCACTTTTCATTACCAAGTATGAATCTTTTTAAAAATAGATTTACATTTCATTTTAGGGTCAAATCACAGATGGAGGTGTGCTTCTCAGTGAGCGTGTAATGAACCCGTCGATCCGACAAATATATCCTGCTATCAGATACGTTCAACCTCTTGTATGAGATAAGTTAAGATTTTCTGCGATGTTTCGTGTTATTTGACAAAAGCTTGAATTTATAGCTGTTTGCGTCTTCTAAGTCAAAATTTACGGTTCTGAACCGAACAACTTGCGGAGGTGCTTGTAACGAAAGCGTCATCACCACAAATTTTTCAAGAAGTGTGACCCGCTGCTTTCAAGAAGAATGACGAAAATGCACTATTTTTTCCTCCATTTTAAATTGTAAAAAACTAGTAAAAAGACGAAGATCTCGTACGAAACTGAAGTAAGACCTTAAATAACCCCTATGTAACTAAGGGTGTGTAAACAATAATGACTAAATAAACTTTCCTTCAAACAAGAGAGATAAATCGAATTATTGTATAATAACGTATAATAGAATAATATACAATCGTCCAATTACGTGATTGCTTATAACACACCAATCTAAATTCATAGATATTCACAGATGCTTAGGGAATATAGGGGCCGATGTTACAAAAAAATATGACCTTTGCAATAAGAGCTATAATTTTCCTGGAGGTCATGAACTGGTGGCAACTATAAAATTGTGTTTTGGTGGTAGAGGGTGAAGGATGCCAGCCTCCCCCAGGGTGCAGTTTGATTGTAATGGTCTCCACGAGACATACTGATATGACGCTCTCTCCATCTCCTTACATCTCCCACGGCCCACCTATAATAACATATTAGTCTTCAGAGACAACCTCCCAACTGGATTTTTCATTTCCGGCAAAGGGTTTTTTGCGGTTTTTGAGAATAGACTCTCAGTTTCGTTCTCATTTAAAACTGACCATGGAGGACGAAAGGGCCTTCTCGAAATGACAGTCCAGAAGAAATTCAACGTCTCCTGAAGTAATTTGACTCTTTCCTTATTGCGTAATAATCATTTCGAACCACTCAGCATGTATAAATTAAAAATATCTGCTTTCACCTATTGTCTAGGCTGAACAGTTCGCAGCTATCGTCTGTAGATCTGCAATAACTTAATAAGGGATGTCAGGTAGTCTTTTAGCCAAATGAAAAATCAATTGCAAATTACAAGCTTGTGTTGAGTTAACCTTTTCTGACAGACGAACTACAAGAAAAGTTGTGATGTTCCTCCTTTAGGTCGGTGGGGGTGATGAACCTGCAGTTTAGTCGTTAAATTGTCACAGATTCAGCACTGAAGATGACGAAAAGCCGAAGCACTTCTGAAATTAAAAAAAAATCGAGAATAAGCGGAACAAAATGATCTAAACCTCAAGTATCACGTAGCAGATCAAGTGTCTATGCCGGACAGTTAACAGGTGTCGTCTACAGATGTGCAATGACACCTATTAATGAATGGAGCATGTCAAGCAGACTTTTAAGTAAAACTTAGTAACCATCGCAAATCAATCACAGGGTGGTAACCATGCTTAGGATAGTAAAATTACAAGAAAACTTGTGATGCTCCTCCTAGAGGCCTTCGGGATGATGATCATGATAAATTGCCACGGAAATAGGACGGTATATGGTCGAGAGACAGCAGAGCAAACGCCGAATGTTTTGCCAGTGACCTTACCGAAAATTTCAAACCAACCTATATATCAATGGCAGCTTACTTTACGTAACAACGACTACACAAGGAGAAAATATAAAGCTACCTAAAGAAATAGTACAATAAATTAACAACTTTTCTTCTAAAAAGATTCCAGGAATGATCTTATCACTGAAGAAATATAAAAAATGCGAAAAAGAGGTTAGCTAAACTAACGTACCTATTTAACGCTTGCAATCAGACTGAAATATGTTCCAGCATCTGGAAATTCGCAGAAGTCATTATGATACAAAAACCGGGGATACCGGCGAACGTGGTAAAATCATAGAGACCAATATCGCTATTACCTACAGTCTCTAAGCTTTTCGAAAAGTTATTACTAAAAAGAATAAAACCCATTTTAGAACAAAAGAAAATCATCCCTGACCACCAATTTGGATTTCGAACATTCAGCCAAGACCAAATTCACCGAGTAACGGACGTAATAGAAAAATCACACGACGGAAAACAAATTTGTTCTGTTTTATTCCTTGACGTCTTACATGCTTCTGACAAGTTTTGGCATGAAGGACACATAAGTAAGCTAAAGGGGATGCTACCAAAGTAGTATGTAGATATTATCAATTCCTACCTGACAGACGTTTTATACTTAAACAAGAAGATCGATATTGGGAACATCCAATAATAACAATAAATGCAGGAGTGCCACAAGGTAGCATATTAGGTTCAGTACTTGTTATACACCAGTGATTTTCGGAAAATAGGTGGAGTTAAAATTGCAACGTTTGCAGATGACACAGCGGTGATATCAGTAGGGCCTTGGTCAACCATTCATCCAAAATCTTTCACAACATTTGTAACAATAAAAACAAATGGGCGGTCAAGGATTATCGGAAAAGTCCAGACTACAAGGAGAAATCCACAATATTTTCGGTTGATAAATGCGAGTGTACGTGCTTAATAATTCTGTTATACATGTAATAGTCAATTTTGGTAGAAAATGCCGTAAGAATTCAGTTTAAAATGAAAATGGATTCACACGCTTTAAACTAGATTTAAACTTGCTGTTGTTTTATGAAGAGGTCGTGTTTGTTAGAAATTATGACCACGTATTCGCCCGTGGGTCGTTTTACACTGTTGTAAGTACTGCTACTAACCGTTTATATTTTCTTTTTTCCAGACAAGGATGAGCTTCCTGTGGAAGCAGAGTCGGCCATGTCTCCAGCCAGCTCTTCGCCCATCTCATCCCTTCACAATTCCGAGGACAGCGATTCAGGTCAGTGAAAATTTGAGCTTTGTGTCTCGACTCAGCATGTAAATAAAACCTTTAACGTTTTACAAACTGCTAAGGCGGGAAAAATAAACTCTTCTCGCTCCTTCAGAGGTGTGTTGTTAAAAATTGCCCGTTCCAGTTCAGTTTCTTCTGGACGAATAATGATAGGGCTAAAGAAAATAAATCGCACCAAACGTATTAACAATAAAGGGATTTTCTTCTTTGAGAAAGGATACATAAAATCATTAGCTGAGGGAGAGCTCCTGCGAGTTCGAAAAGACCTTTCAAACGTAAAGTAAAGAATGTAAAAAGCGCTGTGAAGTTCAATAAAAACTGAGTTCAATAAATTCTATTTGCAATTCTTAAATTAGGCAAATAGAAAAAGGAAGAAGAAAACAACAGTAAATAATTAATTAACGCCCAATGCCACAACAAGCTTGGTTTGAGTTATTCGTTTCGTGTTTTTTCAGAGTAGGTTAAAATATTTTATTAGCCAGAAACAAAATTAATTATGATTAATGAATATTTATTTTCCTTAAAAGCATGGTTTGAAGTCGAGATCTCGCCTGGGTAGCCCAGGTCCCGGTGGGGGGGGGGGTGCAGCGCTGTACCTTCCACGATGGTCTACAACGGTTTAGGGCTACCGGATCGAAGAGAAGGTAGTGGTCGACGGCGATGTACGACAACTAGCGACGTTTTATTGCTCTAACCGCACTACGGAACCGTCATTTAACGGCTTCCTTAATAGGTAGTAAACTCCCAATCTGTCCGTAATGTAAGCTTTAAAACAGACATCAGAAGGGTTCTTGAGAATAGCGTAGTCTCTAGACACCCCACATCAAGTTCTCTTCTACTTGTGAGAGATATCTAGAAAAAAGACTTTTAACAAATCAGCATCTCGCTTCGACACTTGAACAGCGGGGGCTGTTCTTTTCACAGATGAATGCCGCTGTGGTTTGTGTTTAATTGTTCAAAGACAGTCAATTATGGAATCGACATCCATGCTCATACCGAACTGGTTATCATACGGAATGGATCATTGACTGCACTAAAGTACATTGAGGAAGTTCTTCTGGAAACTGTTGTCCCATACGCTCCTTTTATTGGAGACAACTTCGTGTTAATGCATCATAATGCTAGACCGCATGTAGTTCGATTCTACTCATTACTTGAAAGATGTAGAGATTACCATAATGAATTGGCCAGCACTTTCTCCTGACATGAACCCCATAGAACAGTTATAAGACATGATAAAGAGATAGGCGTCGTTGCATCCAACAAGTGTTGAACAGCTTGAAAGACGCTCTTGTTGAAGAATATAGATCGAAAACGTCACGTAGGAGGGAGAAGAATCTCTTGACTCCGAAACTTGAACTACCTACCTTCAATTCGGTAATATGTAACAATGAGATAGGAAATATATTTATTATATATTACCCATTGGTAGTTCGCCAATGACGGTAAAATGTTGTCTGTTTAATTGATGCTTGTGTCAATAACACTGTCACTATCACTTAGTAGAAGATCTCGAAGCCATAGTCTCTTCAGCCGGCGAGGATTGTTCGAGGGAATTTGTCGGGTTGCGAGTTTTTGGATGTACTAATTTTCGGTGGTTGGGAGGGGTTTGTGAAATGGAATATTGGTGGTTTGGACGAATGTAATATTTAACCCTTTATGGCCGAATGTTGTCTTAGAGCAAGACGAATTTTAGCCATTTTGTTAAAATGTCAGCTGGGAATCCAGTAAGTTTACTGATTGGCGCCAAATAAATCAGTGTTGTCAATAGACGGTCCAACACTGCGCCCTGAACATGCGAGATTAACCTAACCTTAAATAAAATTTCACAAGATGGATTGCTCTGAAGCAACTTTGGACAAAATAAGTTAAATTGAAAACTTGACATAAAACGTTTTGTCGCTACTTATTATATTAATAATCGATACAGGACGCAGTAGTGGATTTAAGAACCAGCTGGAGATAGATGATTTCAAGATGGAAATTTTAGTTGGCGCCAAAAAAAAACAAAAAAAAAACAAATCAGTGTTGCTATTACACGGAATGAATCATTGAAGGAAAAAACTACACCAGCCCACTCACGGGATTCGCTTAGTTTTAGCAAATTTGCGAAATATGATATTTTTGCCTGGTGCAACGTTGGGCATGAATGGTTAAGACTGTATAAGTAGTTTCGTTTGGTACATAAAATGGAGCATCAAGGATTTTTCATAGGATTAGGCAGTACGAATGAGGCGGATGTTGGAACGTTTGGCTGAACCACACACTTCCAGTCCGTAAGTCCTGATCGGCTAAACTATGGTGTTGTAAAGTAGCCTTTTGGCCATGTAAGTCAGAACGTTTGTCAAGAAATTGTGTAATAATCCTGAATCGTGTCATAACTTCTAGACATTTCAGTCGTGTGTGAGGATTCCACGTCAAGCGTTTGTCGATATACAATCCGAGGTTTTATTCTTTTCTTTTCACACCAAGAGCTGTGAGGTGTTGAAGATTTTGAGTGGAACATGATCGCAGTTACTAGAGAGAATTGTAACGTATGCAAATGTGGGATGGGAAATATTCTGAAAGAGAATTGTCTTCAATGACTCGGAAAAAACAAGCAGTGAGACTGTGAAATATGAGTAGGTAAAGGGAAGGATGCCCTTGAGCATGAACTGCAAACCCAGGTGCCAAACTCGATCTTGGCTTACGTCAAGACAGGTTCCAGATCTGCTCCTACTCAAGAGAGGAAATGCCTGCCCCACGATGGGATCGTTCAAGTTGCGAAAACCAAAGTGATGCCCGGGGTTATATGTTGAGAGTTTACGATTGATTTCTTTTAACAATGGATTAAAAGTGCCATGATGATCGCCGACCTTTGGAAGAAAACTGCACTCTAAAAAGAAGAAAGTATCACCAAAAATGTTACATTAAAATCTGTGGTTCCACATCGGTAGTCTCCCCTTTCAGTATGTCATGACATAACACCAATACGCAAATGAAACTTTTTTTGAGCGATGATTTCATCATATCAGGTGTTTCTGAAAGGTTTTCAGTGCTGATTCTCAATATGACTTCAGTTTTTTCTACCACGTCAGGATTTTTCACAAATCGAATTCGATATAATGGCAAATTTTATTACCGGAATCAACGAGAACCCATAATTTAGATTAATTTATTGAGAGATGAAACACTTTATAAACTTTATATTACTATGCAAGAAAACTAAATACATTTTTACAGTCATGTATAAAGTGTGTAAAGTAGTAAGTTCATTTCTTGGTTTTCCGTGTTGACCCATCATCCTTGCAGTCTCGCTTCAGCATTCAACAGTAATCTGCCATCATGCTCGAATTCCAGTTTCCCTGATATCTCCTTTCCATTTCTCTTATATCCGGGGGAACCTTTCACCATGCTACTCGCTGAAGTCACCAAGATTCTCGGGGAAATAGTCTCCTCTACGGGAAATTCTCTACGTCTATTATAATAGAAACGATGGAAGAAGATTTTATGAAGTCATAAATTTAATGTTGGATTACATGCTTGTTATTCTACAAATGTCCACTATTTCTATTTTACAACTGAATCCTAGAAGTCTCTTGAATCCTCTTTCAGGTTTATCGCTCAAACACATTTCCCATGCTAGAAGAGGTCTTGTAATAAATAACATTCCTATTAATCCATTTACGTTTTAGTGGTTAATTGGCCTAGTTACTTCTTTCAATTAATTATCCTTTCTATGTACGGTCTTGGTTGAGATAAAAAGTCAGTGTCACGAGCGGGATTCGAACCCACGACTTCGGCTAAATACGCCGCTGCTCTACCACTTGAGCTATCGTGACTTCGATCCTCTCGGACAGAAACTCTTCATCTCCAACGAAATCGTTGAAAACAGATTGATCCGAGACCTCAAATACAACACGACAGAACACACGGCGCGAAATCTGTGGCACTGCCAAAGCGCCACAAGTCGCGTCTCAATATGCGTCGCTTTACTCGATGCCTAGGACTAGAGGAGATAATACGCGTTATAAAGAGTAAAACTAACTAATAAATTGTTAATAGGAATTTCTTTGAATTAATTATTCTTTCTATATAAGGTATTTAGCCGAAGGTCGTGGGTTCGAAACCGGTTAGTGACATTAACTTTTCTATCGCAACCAAGACCTTACATAGAAAGAATAATTGATTGACAGAAATTCTTATTAACAATTTATTAGTTAGTTTTACTCTTTATAACTCGCATTATCTCCTCTAATCCTAGGCATCGAGTAAAGCGACGCATATGGAGACGCGACACGTGGCGCTGTGGCGGTGCCACAGATTTCGCGCCGGGTGTTGTGTCGTTGTACATGAGATCTGGGATCAATCTGTGTTCAACGATTTCGTTTTATTGTATAATATGTCTCTAGCATTCTTTGTATAGAAAATTTTACATATTTACCATCCTTCACAGCGAGGGAAACAGTAGTAATAAAAAAGGATATTAACATGAATATAGCAGAGAATCGAGGCGAGAGTAAATCATTGATGAAAGATTACATGTATTAATCTAGTGGAGCATGTATAAAATAACTTTCTCCTGGTTCCTCTTTTCTCTCGTTCATACTTTATTGCTATCCACAATCTAATCGTGTGCTAAAAAAATATATATCAATTTCGTTATTTCGAGCGGTTCAATAAAAAACGAGGGAGGACGTGAAGTCAGTTCTGTTAGAATCGAGTCAAGGGGCTATTCTCTCCCTGTGTCTGTGTCTGTGTAGTCGGACCCTGATTTGTATGGGGGCGGAAGGCGCTCAGAGAGAAAAACAAAGCTGTAATTGCAACGGGCCTGGACATTAAGTAGCTGGAGTGCATGCCGTTATGGGTGTTCGGAGGCCCATTTCACTCCTTTTTATTGGCCTTCCCTCAAGGCGCCCCCGCTCAATCCCCACATGGATAATAAACCGAATTAAAACTTGGTACTTTGATGCTTTTTGTACCAATAGACCTAATTACGGTTTGTCCTTCCCGGCCCCATCCCCTATCCTTCCTGGCCTCAATAAAATGGAAAAAATTCGGACGAACGAAATGGATCTCCCGCCCCCAGGGGAGCTTCCAAACAATAAATTTCGTCCCCGCGTCAAAAGAGCTTTAAATTTATTGTTTTATTAAATTCCATTTCACAAAAATAGGAAGTGTGTTGACGATTAACTAAGTAAGCACTGTTTAACGCTTTCCAATATAAGTATATCACTTAGCTGAAAATCGACTGGATAGCCTGTAAAAAGGCATTATTAGGTCAAATTGATAAATCTTGACTCTATAATATTGAAAAAGGGTTGTCTAAAATGTTATAGAGAGAAGGACCCATACGATTTTAATGGTGTAGAAAGAGAAAAAGTATAGGGGAATTTTTCATTTCTCTCGCAATTTTCTCAGTTTAAACTTTAAGAAACCTTTGGAACAAAGGAACATTTTTCTTCAAAATAAACCTAATTTGAAATTTGTGAATGCTACTTGGAGATCGTGAGAGGCGGTCTGGTGTGACGTAGGTTTTAGAGAAACATTTTCTTTATCGTGCAACGTTTTTATCTTTATTGAGATCATCTTCAGGGCCTGGGATTTATAAACATTTTTTAAATTTTACAAATACATGTAGGGTGTGAAAAAAAATTGATTTGACTAAAATATTGTGTAATGACTAGCATTGTATAAATTCATTTTTTTTCACATCCTACGTGTATTTGTAAATTTTAAACAATTATTCAGAAATCGTGAGATGCGGTCTGGTGTGATGTAGGTTTCAGAAAAAAATTTTCTTTATCGTGCCAACGTTTCGATCTTTATTGAGATCATCTTCAGGGCTCAAAGTGTTTGTCTTCTGTGTAATTGTGCCATTCTTGAGTGTCGTGTTGAGAGTGCCCTACGTACATCACACCAGACCTCATCTCACGATTTCTGAATAATTATCCCATTAACGGTCACTAATCGCCACACATTTTAAACAATGTTTATAAATCCCAGGCACTGAAGATGATCTCAATAAAGATCGAAACATTGGCGCGATAAAGAAAATAATTTCCAAAAATCTACGTCACACTAGACCGCATCTCACGATATCCAAATAATCATTAACTAACGGCCACCGAACACCTCACATTTGTAAATATATGTAAAAGTTGCTCTCAGTGCTTATTTTAATCCGGATAGCTTATGTTTTTTATTCGGATTAAAATTATGAAAGAATTTCCGCGAGGACTGAGTTTTTTAAGTAGTATTAAACAGCTATTTAGACCAATCGAATTTTAAAAATTACTAACAACAGATTACAATTCCCGAAGTGACGGGAGTTTTTTTATCATAAGATCTCAGGAGACAGCGAGAGCTGCGGGATTGTGGGAATAGGAAAATTATACGTTCGAAATGCTGCTTCACTAATGATTCCAAGCAGATCGAGGCATTTCTTTGTTTAATTATTATGAGTGGAGAAGTAGATGCACCGAAGGGTTGGGAACGACAACAACAATAAAGACCAAACCGCTTAAGCGAACTTTATGCTGGAGCTACTGCATTGTTCTTCATTCGAGAATTGAAGACGAAGGAATGACCATGAAACAACACAGCCTTCCTGAAACGCTTGATTACTGGAAAATCTTGAAAGAAATTGTAGTTGACGAACATCTACAGAGTTATGATCATAAAGTCATTTATGAACAAATGCACGCAAAAATGAATTCATATCAGTCGAAAGTTTTCGATACAATTAAATTAGCCTAGAGAACTGGAGAAATGAGTTGCTCTCCAAATATGTTCTTTGTTGACGGACCTGGAGGTAGCGGTAGGGAATTTTTATACAAATGGCTGATACATTTGGGCAAAAAAGTTGTAACCATTGCTTGGACAGAGTTGGTTTTCTCCCATATGGACGGACAGGACATAAAATATTCGGGCTAGTGTTAAATTTAGTTGAAGACCGCGTGTGACCACTATCTGGTCACGCAAAATCAAACGGGCACTCCCAAGGAACAGACATTTTAATATGGAATGAAGCGCCGATGATTCCCCAAACTGTATTAGCCACTATTGATGGGACATTTATGGATTTTTTGAATTGATTGTCAGATTGGTCAGATATCAAAGATAATACCATCAATAAGACTTGAAAAAGCCCCAGGAAATATGCGAAAATTTAATTGAAGATTTGATCGATTAGATTTATCTGAGGAACAAATGAGTAATAGAGCTATATTAGCAGGTAGAAATGATGAAGTGAAAAATCTTATTGTGAACGACTACCAGGGGAAATTGTTAAGAGTGTTTCCATAGATCATGCTGAGTCAGTAGTTGTTAACAACAGCAACGCCGACAACGAAAACGTAAATTTTCACTATCACATTAAATATTTACAATCAATGACACCTTCGGGTTCGTCTCATGCAGAATTGCTCTTAAAAGTAGGATGTATAGTTATGGGATTGATATATTTATGTATACGAGTCAGTTTGTGTAACCGGATCGGTTTGATAGTAAGAAAAATTAATAGGACGATACTCCACTGCGAAATATTAACTGGGAATAAAATGAAAAATGTTGTGTTCATCCTTCCAATACTTGGACCGACTCTCTACACTGAACTAACGACAAATTTATTTACTTTGAAATTCGAAATACAGGGTGTTCGGCTACTCGTGCCAGTAGATTCTACATTCAAAATTAAACCGAAAAGTCGTAATTAACTATGGTCCGCATCTTAGCAGTTTCGGAGTTATTCCGCTTTTTCTGATTTTTTAAGATTTCACGACCTTGCTTCAAATAAACAATGATAACTCCAAATATGAAAGGTTTTGGACAAATCCGTTGATACCATTGAAAACTATGTTAAATTTCCAATGAGATGTGGTCAATATTAAACTTGTAAACGTCCGTAAAATAAACGTTTTAGTAAATGTTTGAAAAATATTTTTCAATTAATTAAGGTTTTTAGTTGAGATAAAAAAAGTCAGCGTCACGAGGGGGATTCGCATTGAAAAATGGAAAAAGTTGGTGTCCGAGTGGATCGAAGTCATGATAGCTCAAGTGGTCGAGTAGCGGCGAATCTAGCCGAAGGTCGTGGGTTCGAATCCCGCTCGTGACGCTGGCTTTTTTATCTCGACTAAAAACTTAATTAATTGAAAGATATTAATTGGCCAAGCGGACCACGAAAACTAGTGAATATGAAAAATATTTTTTTTGAAAGTTGAAAAACTTACTATGGTGATTCTAAACTACTATTTCCAAACCTAGAGACCAGCAAATTTCAGAAAACGTACTGAATTTAATATCCTTTTTAGCGGTGTAACTTCTTTTTTAATAACTTTTTTTAAAAGATGAAGAATTTGATGAAGGAAAGGAAAAAACCGTGGCTAACAGATTGGTAAAGTGGAAAATTAAAAAACAACAAAAACATAAATTAATTTTGAAAGAATTTATTAAATTTTTTTTAAATTTGGGTTCGAAACCGAAATAGTGTAAGAGTTTTTCTGATTTACCAACACGACTGCAACATTGATTAAAGAATTATTGTATTATTATTCTCCGGAATAAAAAAGTTTTAAGATTGAAAACGTTTTTAGTTATCTTGGTGATATCTATGGCTACTTTTTCTAATGAAGACTACGCTGATATACATCTTATGAACCGGTGTTGCGGGTTTAATGCGACGGCAGCACGTCGAAAATACATTGGGGAGGGTGGAGAGCATTTCGAATCAAAATTAAAAAATGTTTAATCGATTCATTCAAAATTTCCTTAAGTTTTTTATTTTTTATTATTATTAATCTTTCCACCTTACCAATCCTTCAACCGCGGTTTTTTCCTTTCCTTCATCAATTTCTTCGTCTTTGAAAATAATAATTAAAAAAGCAATTGCACCAATAAAAAGGTAATTAATTGGAGTACGTTTGCTGAAATTTGCTGGTTTCTAGGTTTGGAAATAGTAGATTAAAATCACCACAGTAAGTTTTTCAACTTTGAAAAAACAATTATTCTTCAAAGTTCTGGCTACTAAATCGCTTATTTCACGAACGTTTACAAGTTTAGTGTTGATCACATCTTATTGGAAATTTAACTTACTTTTCAATGGTATCAACAGATTGGTCCAAAACCTTTCAGATTTTGAGTTATCATTGTTGATTTGAAGCAAGGTCGTGAAATCTTAGAAAATTAGAAAAAGCGGAATAACTCCGAAACTGCTGAAATTTGGACCATAATTGATTAGGACTTTTCGGTTCCTTTTTGAATTTAGAATCTACTGGCAAAGTTTGTAACACGAGTAGCCGAACACCCTGTACAGAGTGTAAATAATAAGATTCGTTAAAATACGATGTACTGAAAGCGGTTTTCCATAGTTAAACTGTACCTATGGCTGTTATGGACCGGAGAAGGACATTCCGGAATAAGGACTCCACTCGGCCCCAATTAAAAAAATCCAGTGCACAATGAACGTATAAAAAATGAAAGGGGCCCTAAATCCAATCTGATCCTAGGGCCGGCACCTGAATGAAATTAATATTTCTTGTCCTTTTGGTATGCTTTTTTATAGGTAAGATCCGGTGTATGTTTTCCATTGGAGTGAATGAGATTTTTCCTCCCATTCACGTTCTGG
Source organism: Cimex lectularius (assembly GCF_000648675.2). NCBI lineage: Eukaryota > Metazoa > Arthropoda > Insecta > Hemiptera > Cimicidae > Cimex > Cimex lectularius. The sequence goes on along the minus strand of NW_019392658.1, from coordinate 1,317,720 downwards.
GTTTGTCATATCTCCAGTTGTGTAAGACGAGAGGGTGGACTCGTAGAAAGAAAGGATTGATTTTCTTTAATAGCATGTTAACCGTGGAAGAGAAGGAGCAAATAAACCTCCCCTTTAGCGGCTCCGAACAATAGTTTCTCCCCTTCCGTGGATTAGCGCTTTCCCAGGACTACAATGCTCTTTCGTCTTGTTTTTAGTCTCGAAACTCCTGCCGGCCTTCTTTGTTTCATCAGCCACCCACGACCTTCTCGATTTTCAAATGGGCATTGTTCGAGTCCGTACGCCGACGAAACGCACACCTCGCTTCCAGGGGTATCGGGTGCTGAAGCAAATTTTATTCAACGAAAATCTTAAAAAGTTGTTTCTATTATTTAATATCATACATGTAATTTCGTATTTAAAAAAAAGGCTAGATGCCAAAAATAAATTTAATATACAACTTCGGGTACTTATTTTCTGAGAAAAACGCATCGTTATGGACAGTGAGACTTCCTTTCCAATTGGTTTGTATTTTTAAATGATATTGATTATTCCAGTCATTGCATTGTAATACGGGCTGAACCCAATGGATAGGCCATCAACCCCTTTTAGGTACTTGATTTTACAATTTATCCGAGCTTGCTGTCGCTCCTCATGGACTTCCTCCCATCAACCTATTACCTGATCCTGCCTAGCTGCCTCGATTACCGGTATTTCCGTGCTCTTTCCTTATACAATCCTATCGATGCGGTGTACCACAGGGTAATGTCCTTGCCCCTGTCCTTAACCAGATATATAGATCTGATATACCTAAGCACCCTGACACTTCTATCCTTACCATGCTGGTGACGCAGCGATTCAAACACCGATCCCCGTCATTTCTAACCGTAATCTGCAGTATCTTCTTCATTTAATAGAAAAATGGTGCAGAGCTGAGGGAATTAAACTAAACACCAGTAAATCTAATTAAAAATCCAAATGTAATTTTTTTCATACCTGGAGTCTTTCTATCAGCATTCCAATAGACATCAACCTTCCTTCTTGATTCAATGAGTTATTTGAAGTTTACAAAGCTTTTTCGCTTGCTATATTTTATAAACCATATTGGTGTGGCAATTATTAATTAGAGACGCTGGTGTGAGGAATAATAACGACAGTTTTAAGAGCGGTGTGCATGTGAAGTTTGGTGTAGGACTTTGGTTGACTTCCGCAACAGTAGAAATGTCTAAGTACTTGTGTAGGTCTTCGTTCCTTACGTACCAGAGAGCACCGGTAATAAGCAAGACGTAGTATGTAAATGACTTGAATTTGTTTGATACGTGAGTTGATAGTGACCTCTGATTCCTAGATCCCACACGAACCAGATTGGATGAGCGATAACTTTTTGATTGCTAAGGAATGGGATGAATTCGTGTCAAAGAGATATTTTTGGGGTCCTTATTCTCAGACGATGTTAGCTGGAATCCTACGTACCGTTGCAGAAATTGTTAGAACTGTCCACCAATCGCAACGTGAGCTTGTAAAGTATTGAGCTTTCTCTGCAGTTCGTTCGATTGTTTCTAAGGGAGTGCTCATTGATACAGAAGTGTATTCAAGGGGGTCATGTTGAATAGAAAAAACGCTTCTTGTGTAACACAAGAATTTATAGAAAAGAAAGACGATATGGCATGACCACATCCAAGAAAACGTTGTACCACGAGCGTAGAAATGCAGCTGTTATGAATACAAAAGATTGGCTCGGAAGCTCATCCAACTACACCCAACGGGGGCCAAGCCCGCGTGTATAACAGAAATTACTTTGCTTACGTTGAAAACAAATTAAAAATTAAATCATAATGCAGGGTAAAATGAAAATGTTTTTAATCAGAGCTGTAGATCAGAGAGTAGGTAAAATTACTTTGATATAAAAAATACAAAACTGAAACAGAAGTTTTACGAGCAGAAATGGCTTGGAAGAAGAGAGAATTTAAGCATTTAAAATCTCGCGCGCCCCAATTCTCCCTTTGATATAACAGTGAAATGAGTCATAAATCAGAAGATAAGGAATCTGTTTGCTGATTCATCCAAGTTGAAGGAAGTCAGCTAAGCTCGGCTTTCCTACAGACTCCAAACGATCTTATCACCCGGGTATTTCAAAACGCCTCAGTTTCGAGCACGTACTCCAGGTAACACAATCTCCTATCAAGATCTATAAAATTGTTCAAAACAACGGAAAAAAAGTTTCTTGGCTGACGATGCCTCGGAATGAGTCGGCCGGGCTAACGGGCGGACCGGCGGTTAATCTGCGGACCAGCGGCCAGAAGCTGACACCAATTCCATTCCTTGACTAATTTATTCACTCGTCTTACCTCGAGTCTGTGGATCTTTCTCAAAACCGACGATTTTCCTCTTGAAACATCCTTCCTTTCCTCGTTTTCTCAACGTTTGCCACGAAACCCCTCACAGAATTTGCATTTTTAATTAATTCTCTAATTAAATCGACCCTTGTACGTTTCTCACTTTTTCTCTAATCGGTTTTATTACCGTCAAAATTCACATCGTTCTCATGAGATAAGGTAGCCTTCTTTCTAGTGACTAGCAGAATGAACAATTTTATTTTCCATGTTTAATTTAAAACTGTCAACATAGTCGTTACTTGTTTTCTCTAAATTTCTATTTGAACCTATTATAAACACTCATGGAGATTATTTTCGATCAACCACACCATTTAATATTGCTTAAACCCTTAACTGGAATTATGGTTTCGAAATAGTTAAGATATAACGAAGGGTCGAGGATGCTGAAGCCCAACATTTTTGTCATCCGGCCCGGAGGACCAAATTGTTAGGGCTTCAGTGACCTCGACCGAATAGTCATACATAGATTGGGCAAAGTGTCGTAACTAGATCTGGCAACCCTTTTGGAATAAGGAATACCTCCCACTATCGTCGAGGATGCTGAAGCGCAACATTTTTGTCATCCGGCCCGGAGGACCAAATTGTTAGGGCTTCAGTGACCTCGACCGAATAGTTATACATAGATTCGGCAAAGTGTCGTAACTAGATCTGGCAACCCTTTTGGAATAAGGAATACCTCCCATTATCGTCGAGGATGCTGAAGCCCAACATTTTTGTCATCCGGCCCGGAGGACCAAAATGTTAGGGCTTCAGTCATACATAGATTCGGCAACGCTTTTGGGATAAGGAATACGTCCAATTATCGGTAGAGGACGCTGAAGCCCCAACATTTTGGTCATCTGGCCCGGGTGAACAAAATGTTGGGACTTAAAGGATATCGACCATTACTATGTTTCTAGCATGCAGAGAGTAATGGTGGTCATGATCCCACTAATCGAAGGGTCAAAGAAATACCCTCAGGACACCAATGAATGACCCACCACGGTCTGCCACCTGAGGAACCATATCGCATGGGGTGTACGTTTCTCTAACCCTGAGCGTCTCCATATGAAATTACGTCCATCTGAAGATCTGAGGCCAACTCCCACCTCATCTGTAAAGAGAAGTCCCACATTTTCAGACCAATTCACATGTTCCCGTGCGAATTGAAGCCCGGCAATTTTCGAGCCGGGGTAAGAAGAAGTCCACGACCCGGGTGCCGGGCCTTGAGGTTATCTTCAATGAGCCTTCTTCTTACAGACTTAGAGGAAATCGAAATATTTCGGGCTTGCCTTACGAGATTTCTTATCTCATTTCCCGTAAAGATGCGCTTTCGTAGAGCGTGATAACGGATGAATCTATCGTCACTCTTTCCTCCGTCTAGAACTAGGTCAACTCTGTCCTAGCCATCCTTCGACTTTTAACCACTGATTAAATTTTTTTCGAGAAAAGGCTCGGTTTTTGCCTATCAAGAAACAAAATGTCTTATGGTGCTTCAATTGTTGCCGGTTATTGAGCTCATTTTCTTTCACTCTTCCAATTTCTTTAAGTTCCTTAAAACTGAATTACCTTTCATTCAGTTTTTGTTTATAGTCCTCTAACGTTTTGGTAAAGGTTTTCTTTCGCAATAAACTTCACTTTGTCATGAATTAATGATTAAAATCTTACTCGAGGCCGGTTTTCAAAATTGGAAAGCCGAAAACTTCTCCATCGGCGAATGGTCCGTTCTTTAACCCTTCCCAAAGTGAGGTTTCTTGCGGCCTGCCCCTGTTTAAACTCGAATGAATATATCACGAAAATCCCCTGACATGATTGTTGAAATGAATTGTGGAGCTAATCAATATAATAAAAAAAATAGATTATTAATAGTACTGCTTATTGTTCTTGTTTTTACATCTTCATTCGTTTGATGCAACAAGTAAAACATATAGTATATACATTTTAACATGGAAACATGAACAGCAACCATTCAGTGATTGGATGTTATTACATCAACATGATGAGTGAGATGACTCCATCCTAGATGACTGATGTCAAGTAGTGAGGCTGTCGCGGGGACAACGCTTCATTCTCTTGTGAGGATTAGATAACGTGACAGATGACAGGTTTTGACGAAAGGGTTCGGATAATGGTATAGTTTGGTATGGAACGTGCTGTACTATTGGGCTAGATGAGAAAAAAGAGGAACATTTAGTCGGTATGGATGGTTCACGAATCATTTTTTTGAGAGGGGGTGATGATATTATATTACCCATGTATTTGTTTTGTTTGTTTTTTAAATCATTAACTAGCGAGGCAGGTGACAAGAGACCCCGTAGATCACCCCTCTGTACTGAACTAACGATGATATTACGTATGTACCTTTCAATCAGACCTCAATGCTACCCTGCCCTTATAAAACAATAAATGAGACAGTACATGTCACTTCCGCCACCTGTAATTAACGTTTCTAAAAAATTGGCACTCCAACCAAGGATTGGATACCGCTGAAAAGATTTTGCCTCATGGCCTCATATTCCATCATGCCATAATTATGTGGCTTAAATCCTCAGTTCAATCACAATTGGCAGACTCCCTCAAACCAATTTTATATTTATGAGGACACCATAAGCTGTTTCTGATCCGTGTCATTATCATTATGTTATAGAAATCGGGAGATATCCTCCACTATTGGGAACGGCACGGGGCCTGGACCAATAGAATGATCCTCTTGCGGAACCATTATAAAATTCCTGCCACTCAGACAAATAGCATTGGGTCACACACATACACACACACACACGCGCGCGCGCGTTAACAGTCGCTTTTTGTGTATTCATATTCACAAAATTCCCTTTTAACGGTAACCTTTGATGCATTTGCACAGCATAAGGTTATATTTTTTCCTCTGTTGACCAATTCCCTTAATGAAACATAGAAAGGGGTATTGACTAATGTTCCGAGGATTTTAGATTGGACAGATTGGATTCGATGGTTCGAGCGCTTTGCAGTTCCCGTAAAGTTCAAGTCCGTATGCCCAAATGGAGGCCAGTAGGGCAATGTTTTTCTTTTGTTTGTCAGAGTGAGCTTACATCGTAGTCGTTTTAACACGATATAAAAAAAATTGTAGTAACTGCAGGAAACTTCATCGTCTATGAATTTGTGAAATAATAAAATTGGACATTTCATGTGAAACAACTCTATAGAAACGGTTTGTGTAATTTTTCAAGTTTTTCCAGTATGTTGGAAAAATTTGAACATGAAAAAAACGCTATTAACTTTTTTAGTTGTGACCGCGGTTCGTAGCAATTACCATGAAGAATTGGTAAGAAGGTGCGACTCGTTGAGTCCGGCCAAATGCGGGGAGCGTACCCCGATGGACGGGAGAAAATGAAACTCAAGTATAATTTTCGAGGCATCAAATATTAATTTAAACAGGGCCATTCCTGCAGGGCTGGTTTTGTAATATCCGTCTAACTGACTCCCTAACTCTTTCCGAAGCTTGCATTAAGCTTCTAATTCAATGGGATTACACAAAGCTAACAGCGCCCTTGGCGGTCATTGAACACCCTTCCTGGATCCCGCAAGCCTCTTATTATATTGCCCGGGATAACTCAACGGCTCCTAGTGGGCTTAGTGCACCCGTGTCCTATCCTACAACTGTACACAAAGGTGCCATTACGACCCACACACAATTACAAAACCCACCGACTGTACCCATATCCGTGACAACTCGGAAACAAGAGTTAAATGTAATATTTATAATACACTACTAACTAACGTCTTATCCTGGAGGCTTGTTAATCGCTGGATACTCCCAGACCGATTCCCAACGAGATTTCTAAACAAATTATAATTTATCCTCATTAATCCCCTATTTAACGTCTCTCCCTCTCACCCTCGTAAAACAGTTTCGATCCCCTTTTACGTAAAATACTCCCCAGATAAACGTAATGGACAATTTATTTTATTTCAGGTTTAAACCCACATTTTCTTCCTCACCCTGCGCCTGAAGATCAAACACTGGTAAGATTTCTAATGTAAAAAATGAAGAAACCTTCAAATAAAGCGGCGCCATTTTATATTCTGATGATTAGACAAACATAAAAATAAATTATATTTCAAATTTGGCAAAGGGAATTTTTTTAATGCATTGCATCTGGTTTGTTACTGCTGTTTGTTGTTTTTCATTTTATTTTATTTATTTTTTATTATTATTATTATTTTATTATTATTATTATTTTATTTTATTATTATTATTATTATTTTTTACGAGCGTTTGCAAGAGCCCTCAGAGTGCCGGTGTTTAAAAAAAAACATTTGTAAGTATGTCGGGTTCGGATGCAGGGCCGCTGGATTCGAACCGGAGACCTTTACCTTACAGTGATGAGCGCCGTGTCAACGCCTAAACGGTTGCGGCCACCAACGCCCCTATGTTGTGTGTTGTTGTTTGGTGGATGGCGGTAGTCGGGTGTCCAGGCAGTTGTAGGTTCGATTCTCACCGTCGTTCCATGAAATTTTCCTCTCCCCTCCTTACACAAAAAATCATTACCATAGGAAATATGAAGATTTTAAAATTTAAAGCTAAAACTCTATTGCATTCTGTGGGAGGGCGAGTTTCATCTCATACCTAAAACAGGCCCTAGCATGATGAATTATGGGCTTTGCTATTCACTGAGAATAATTTAATAATTAACTATTATTTAACTTCAAGACATTTTCTAAATGGTAACCAATTTACTATTTCAGTAATTGTATTAGGTTTGGTATTCTCCAAGCACCGCAGCCTTTTGGCCTCTATTTCCTTACTCCTATTCATTAGATCTTTCTTTTTTAAGAAGCATAAGTTCCTGTAGCCTAAGTTATCTGAAACATGTAATTGCCTTGTTTATTTATTAGTATTTACTAGTTCTAGAATTACGAGACCTTCTAGGAGGCTTCTGGCTTCCCCCTGATAGATCAGGTGGAGTCACCCACCTTGGTGCCTGAGCGACTCCGAGATTGGGCTCTAGTCGGGCGCCATCGACTTCTTTGGGCATTTCGGCTCCTTTCGTTCCCTAAAACTAGTCATTCTCACACTCACTCATACAATAAATACATACTCCTACATACAAACCCAATCACACATGCATATCCTCTGTCTAGAATCCGGATCGGAGGGTACTCGATATTCCGCCCTGACCCGGCTAGTATTTACTAGTATTTCTATTTCTACAAATATGTAGTATAACGGTAATTTCAAGAAAAAAAATAGTCATCTGCATGAACAGGAAGGCGGAACGAAACCTCAGCAGTGGTAAAGTCTACAGCGTTTGGAACCCTAACGTGTCATACATTGGGGAAAATAACAAAACCACCCTTGTTTGGGTACTAGGACATGCCGTTAAATAGGCCAACTTCAATCAGTTCACATATCGACCCTGAACCTTTTGCGGCATACCAAAACGCAGTTCCATCAGAAAATGTGTTAAAAATAAGTCCTCGGTTCAATGCTGGTATACTGACGGCTCTAAAACGGATAGAAGCATGGGAGAGTCCTCGGAATGAATCCAAAGTCTGAACTGAGTAAAGGCTAAACCTCTAAAGAGTTTTTCAGTTTGAAATCGTAGCAATTTAACAGTGCACCAGAGAAATAAAAAGGCCAGAAAAACATTCCAGAAAGTGGCAATTTTTTCCGACAGCATGCCCCACTTAAGGCCTTAGCCTCAAGCGAGGTAAAGGCAAACAGCGTATGGAATTGTATGGGATCCTTGGCAGAAGTCAGGGACATCAATGTCCTGACCCCAGCATGAGTCGGTCCCTGGTATTAGGGGCATAGACGCAATGAGAAAGTGGACTTATTGGCAAATAAGGAGCCAATATGAATTCTCTAGGCCCCGGACACTATTGTGCACCTTGCCACAAAGTACATCTATAAATGATCCTTAATTATACCAAAACTTGCTGAAACAACCCAGACATGAGTCACGCAAAAAGATTCATAGAAGGGCCTTCCGCAGGCTTACACAAGAGTCACTGGAAGGCCAGAGATTCCGGATTCTGGTTCGACTCCAGGTATTGCCGCCTAAGAAGACACATGCACCAGATAGGAGTACAGACAGGAGAAACATTGTGCAGATACTGCCAAGAAGAAGACGAGACCGCAGAACACGTTTTATGTTTTTGTTAAGATGTGTATAGGTGCAGATTCTTGTAACTAGGGGATGAACAATCGCATGGAAGATCCTACAGTAAAGAGCCGCTGGCAAGGCTATGGAGGTTGATTAACAACCTGAAGCTAGCCAGTGCGTCATAAAATTAGGGGACGACAATAGATCTTCTCAGGTCGACATGCAGAAGACTTTGTGCCTTTAGCCCTATCCTAAGATAGGATGGGGAGAATACTAGGAAGCGAGGGTTTGGGGTTTCCTAAGCAATGCAGACTTTGGGTTTGTGTACTTTTCGTAATTCCTTGGATAAGTTGATTCTATGCCGCTTTAAGAATTATAAAATTCATTGACTGTTATTGCTGCGATTCTTTTCCCAGGTCGTCTTGATAACCCAGTTACCCCAGACATGTAATCACCTTAGGGTAGGAAGATGAGGATACTAGGAAGCGAGGATTGGGGTTTCCTAAGAACTGCAGTTTTTGGCTTTGTGTAATTTTTCTAGTACCTTAGTTTAATTGTTTCATTTTTAAGAATCGTAAGGTCATTATTGTTATTCCTACGATACTTTTTCTTGGATCATCAACCTCGGTTTTGTCCTCAATTAAGCGGTTGCTTCGCATTCTAAAATAATATGTGGCGACAGTTTCTTTGAATCATGTTCTGCATGTGTTTCCTCAGGTTCTAGTGATCGGTATAGAGCCATATTACCACTCTCCTGAAATTTACTCTTTTTAGCTGTTCCAATGTGTATGATTGACGAGGATTCATTAACCAAAAGTTAAAGTGTCTGGTGCCTCTGAATTTCGTCCATTACCCCTTTTATTTTGTGTGGACACACTAGAAGATAGATGTTTGATATTGTTCGGCCAGTTTGTCTTCTAGTACGTTACACAAAAATTCCTTTGTGCCCAGTCTCTCAATATATGTTAGTCTGCTTTGTTTTCTCAAGTTTTGGAGAGTTTGGATGCTCTCACCAACTAGTTTGAATCTTTACGCTCATATGAGGATTTTATTTGCCAGAGGTTACCTCTACCAGAAGGCGCCTCTAACACCGTGTGTCTTAGTTTGAAAGACCGATGAGTTTTGGTTTTCATCAAAAACCTGACCTTTCTTCACTGTTTTGGTTCTATATACCATATTGCGTCATTTTATCCTGATATTCTCTTTCTCTTTGTACTCTGTTAAAATAGAAGGCTGTTGCAAACGAGGTCACACAGTCAATCTTTTTTTATTTTATTTTTATTGCTGTATGGCCGAATTATTTAGACCCCATCAAATTGATTGGTTTCTAGAGCTGCCTTCTCTGTGTATAGATGTTTCTAATGGAGGTAGGTTTAATTTGGCCACCCTGGTCTGCCTATCGCAGGCATAGGCAGACCACTATCGCTGTGATGGTCTGTCAGACAGCCGTCTTCATTGTGAGCCGGTTGGATAGGCAGAAATTGAATGTCAGTAACTCTTGGGCCTAGAACTGATAATGACGAGAAGGCAAAACACGTCCGACAGACCAAGACAGCGAGTTTAGGCAGACAAGGATGATCGGTAACGAGTAAATTACAGGTACATCACCCCGCAGACATCACAGATGAACTCACTGGTTTTATTCTTTCTGAACCAGCTGACGGATGCATGTTTTGAGCTTTAGTATGCTAGATGAATGTGCCGTAGGATGAGGCAGGAGTGTAAAATATGTTTTAATGATTAAGGATTGTTGTTACTGATGTTAATTTTTACACATTCAGAGTTTTGCTTTATTTATCGTCTTGCTTAAACGGATAATTTTTTGTTATCCTTTGTTCTACTTGTTCTTCAATACAATTTAGTTTAAATTTGACAATAATTGTACAAAAACACCTCCAGGTATTACGAGAGAGTATTTGTCAGGTCATTTGGGTCAAAACGGTGAAATGAAAAGGACTCAATCATTTCTTGCGTTACCGGTTGGCGAGGGCACGGCCCCAGTCGGAATGGGTGAACTCGGGTGCCGCCGGGTATCCTCAGAGAGGACTTAAGGAAAAAACGTACCTAGCGGCTTGTCCACCTTACTTGAACTTTACTAGACCGCATTTTTCTTTTTCTTTCTAACTAACGATTCTGAGAAGGCGAAGCTAACGGTCTTCTAATTTATCATGGCGTCTATTTAGCACATGTCGATCGTAAGCTACGACTTCTACCACACCTTAAATCGAATTATAAATTTTCGACCACAAATCACTTTATTTCAAGTCGGGCCTATTCCGACCGACAGCAGGACTGATTTTTTCAGGAGGTTTGCGGGTTGATGAACTTGTAGTTTGGTCATTTTCGACCATTTTGGCCCGACGTTCGCCATCTTCAGCGGCAGGATTGTGACGAATCGGAAAGGACCGATACAAAAAATAACATAACTCGTAGTTGACATGATATATTTTTTGCTTATTATATCTGTATATTTCTAAACGAATTCTTATATAAAAATGACGTATGAATGATTACTCAATTGGCATTTTCGAAAACCCGCAATTGATATGGTGTATGGTAGACCAAAATAGGGAGGCAGATCGAATTAATCGAAAATTACCAAATTACATGAAGAATACTGCTTGTATGACAGAAAGTTGAATCAAGATGTCCGTTTTAAGTCCTGAGAATTTTTATTTAAGAAGAAATGATGAGAAGGTATAAAGATGCAACCAAATCCAGTGAAGGAACCGAGTCAAAAATCGACTGTGCAATGTCAAATTACGAGCAATCAAACAGACTTTGGAAGTAGACCTCGGTCTTTCCAGCTGGAATACGTGTTAATAATGATTATGCCATAAAATAATTCAAAAGAGATGACCACTGACAAATCCTTATAATTTTCCTGAAAAGCATTAGCTCGTAAAGAACCAAACAAGTCGGTGAATGAATCCAAAACTTTCAAAAGATGAGAAAAAATAACAACCAAACAATGTCGCAGTGCAATAAACAATGTCTTTGGAGCCAAGGCAGAAAGGAATTTTGAGTAATGAAAAATCAATATGGCCAGTGGATGTGCAAGAAAATTATAGGCGCATCGAGGTAACGAGATCCTCTATCACAGAATGGGAACAAAACAAAAAAAGCTAATTGTAGAGGTGACCGAATTACTATTAAACTCTCAATTAAATATAATGGGAAGTTTATATCAAGGTAAACTAGTAAAAACTCATACAAAACTCCAAAAACAAATGAATGGGATATAGCTTTAAAAAGATAACTAAATAAAATCACACGATTCTGAAAGAAGAAATCAATAGAAAATAAAACACAGTATGGTATACAAACCCAAACTCATTAGGGAAGTAACGTCGGCATTTGAAGATGAAATACGTCCTATTAGCGCTTCTTCTACAGAAAATTTTAAAATAGGTGACAACTAACAAACAAAATTTTCATATGCACGAAACATCCAAACTAGTCGGTGCATGCATCAAAACCTGGGCAAACATAACAACATAGGATGCCAGGGCACAAAGTAATTTTTGAGTAATGAACTGAAATGGTTAAAGAACCGGTAAAGATAGCACATATTCCAGCATATAACCAGGGTAAAAACTCAGGAGTGTGATATAGTTCTATGCTGCTCACTGGATTTTCATAAAACACCTACACATGACACAAAGAACACATATATATTATCTTCGGACGGGAAGGAACTGCTCAATGGAGGACATAAGCTAGGTTACAAAGATGACCTGGGAAAAAGAATTGGTACCTTATGACGTTGGTCCATCGCGCGTTGGTTGGGTAAGCTTCGAATGGCGCGTTGGAGCGCCTGTTGAGCAAAAACGAGTATATGCCCGCTTCTGTTACCTCCTTGGCATTTCGCTAACGCGCGTAACAATTGAACTTGACCAAAGAAAAGTACACAAAGCCAAAAGGCTGCAGTGCTTAGGAAATCCAAAACATCGCTTCCTAGAATACTCACCATCCTATCCTTAGGCCTAGTACACACAAAGCGTTGAATCGCGCGATCGGGCTAACGCACGTTAGCGAAAAACTACCCTAAATCTCGAGGTACCCATCCTAATACAACTGTTCAGTTGAATGCGCGTTTCCAAGCGATTCATTGCAAAATGACGGAAAAGAGGGATATTTTTGATATCGATCTCCTGATTGATGAAATTGAAAAAAGACCGGCTATATGGAATGTAGAGTGTTCTGATTATAAAAATAGAAGCTTGAAGACGTCATCTTAGGAGGAGCTTGTTGTTCTATTTGGAAATGCAGAAAAGTAGTAGTAACAAAACAACCTCTAGCAACTTTGATGATGATGATGTAAGTCCTGCAGTAGAGTCCTCCTACTCAGCCGATGTAGCTGTAAGCTGACAGAACTAGGTAACATACGACACGAGTCAATAAAAAATTTAAATTGAACCCAATTGTCCAACATTTTTCGGACATTCTAACTAAAAGCTTGAACTGCCAGGGAAAATAGAGAATTGGAGCTCCAGAATCAAGATGAAGACAAATCGTTCTGCCTTTCCCTTTATAAAGAATTGCAGAAAGTTCCCGAACGTGGCAGATTAAAAACCAAAATTGATTTACTGGTAGTAATACAAAGAGCGCAGGAGGTCTATACCCCTGCAAATACTCATCAAAATTCCTACAGACCTACCAGAACTTTCTGCCGAATCCATGACACCACGACTGGTAACTCCAGCATACCAGTCACAACCATCACTAGTGATGCCAACTCGTCATGAACCTACACGTTTTTCACATGCGAGTAGTTCAGAGGTTGTTTCACCGTCGAGCAGTGCAGCAACGCAGCATGATTCGGAAGTGTTGAATGTTTTTTGATCTTAAATATTCATATACTGTCCTAAATGGGTTTAAAACGAGTATATGCCCGCTTCTGTTACCTCCTTGGCATTTCGCTAACGAGCGTAACAATTGAACTTGACCAAAGAAAAGTACACAAAGCCAAAAGGCTGCAGTGCTTAGGAAATCCAAAACATCGCTTCCTAGAATACTCACCATCCTACAATTTTGTTCTGCAATGTCAACCTTAGAGTAGAGAAGTGTAGAGGTACCATAAACAAACTACTTCTTCGACTTCCATTGTGAGACTGAACCAAAAACGTGAGTTCAAGCGCCACAATGTGCTCCCTGCAAGCGCCTATTAACGCGTGATCGATCGGGCGATTCAACGCCTCGTGTGTACTAGGACAAAAGCCAAGATTACATATCTCATTCTGTGATAATTAAAGATTTCTCTCGAAATATTTACAAATACTGCACAGTAAAAGAATAATTCTCATTTTAAGTGAATTCGATAGACAGGGGAAACGAGATTTCGGAAAACTGAGAGAAAAGTTCAGGTGGATAGAAAAGTGTTAACTTAAGTGCGATTCTTTGTCAGAGGCGAGATAAATTAAATTATTAAACTTCTTCTCTAAAAGGTAGTTGAAATATAGACGTTATGTTGGAGAATATGTATAATTGTGGCGAAATCACTGGATATAGGTTGTTGTAAATTTGTGTGTCGGGTTGTACTGGGCGTAATAGAAAATAATGCAAGTTTTCACATCGAGATAAGGAGGAGGGCCGGTTATAACAATTTGTGCCAAAGAGTCGTGTTTTCAAAGGGAGGATTAAGCCACAAATCGTCCCCGGCACCCGAGTAGCTGTAATTGAAGTAATAAGGAGTTAGTAAGTCACCCCTCGAGGGGTACACGCTCAAAACGTTTATTAGCAGTGCCCACAGTAAACATAAAATTTGTCAGGGAGATAGCGACTCGGAGGCTCCGTAAACATGGTGGAACCCGCGTGGAAATTACGACCATTACACGCACCAGTTTGTGATTCATAACAAATTGCTCTCATTGCACGGTTAACACCTGTTATGACGCCTTGCCATCTCCCGACGGAACCCTAACCGCCAATCTTTGCCCGTCCGTCTCGCTCCGCTTTCCAAATCGTCTCGGTCCTGCTCGCTTGTCACAGGAAGCGAGAGTTACCCCCCCCCCCGTTTTCTCAAAACGGCGACTAAATAATCAACACCCATCTTAATGCCATTCTTGGGCTGGGTGGAATGTCGACCTGAGAATTGAGACAAATCGAGAAAACAAATGCAAGCACAAAAATATCAACAGAGATATGTGGCGTTTAGTGACCGTCAGTCAATGATTATTCGGAGATCGTGAGATGCGGTCTGGTGTTACCTAGATTTTAGAAAAACATTTTCTTTATCGCGCCAACGTTTCTTTATCTTTATTGAGATCATCTTCCACAGCTCAATTTAAAGTTTCCGTAAAAAGTGCAAAAATTGACATGTTCCAGAATTTTTAAATTTACTTATTATGACCGAAGCTAGGAAAACATTTAACAAAGTCATCTTATTCAGCGAAAAAATTTCTAAATAATAAGACCTAGCGCGCAGGTTTATAACTTAAAACACTTTGGAAATGCATATTTTATAGCAGACTTGCGCTTGATCTCATTTTTTTATTTTACACTGAGCAAGAATGTTTTTAAATGTTTTGCTAGCTTCAGTCAGTAAATTCAAAAATTAGGGAACATGTTAATTTTTGAAGTTTTTACGAAAACTTCAAATTGGGTAGTGAGTTATTCGCGATTTTTGGGCAAAAACGTGTTTTTTTACGTGCTTATGAAAAAACTGATCACTCTCCATTTTTTACCATACATAAACCTATTGTTTCAAAACGTTATTCGAAGGCAAACTGCCACACAACACCTTTGAAATGGGAAAGAAAATTAGAATTTCCCTGATGAGGTAAACCAGAGGTTATCGATAGCAGATCAAAGTAAGAAAAAGGAAGACTTGTCGCTTCCCTGATCAGTTTTTTGGAAAAGTCCTCGGAACAAAAGTTGTAGAACGTAAAATTTGCGAAAACGTGACGGATCAAAATTTATGCATCCTTGAAAATCGGGAGAGAGTGTTCTGTTTTTTTTTCCATGAGTTCGTAAAAAACACGTTTTTTTTCTCCCAAAAATTGCGAATAACTCGAAAACTGTTGAGAAATCGGGCAAATTGGAAGGTGACCAATTGAAAGCTTATTAAAATTTCATATGGATTGTTAAAGGGCGTCGCTCCAGGACGATTTCCTAGCGCCCCGGCTCAATTTGAAATTATTGTAAAAAGTGCAAAAATTGACATGTTCCCGAATTTTTGAATTTACTGATGAATGACTGAAGGTACGGAAACATTTAAAAACCTTCTTGCTCGATGTAAAAAAATGAGACCTAGCGCAGGTCTGTGACTTAAAAGGCTGATAAAATATGCATTTCCCAAGTTGTGCATTTTTTCCTGCAAAAACCAGGTGGTCGGTTTTTCTGATGGGCAGTCCGTTGATTTATACAAACTCAAAGAATTTCTGTATCTTATATAGTCTTTCGCAGCTAGTACAATGAAAAACAAAAACAAACTCCTTAATATGCGAAAAAATAAGAAATTGAAGAAACATTCTATGCACCGTGGTACATTGAATGAACACACTTTGAATGAAAACTATATTGATACATAGAATATAGTAAACCTAAATAACTTAATGGATTAAATTAACGTTTAAAGATAAATTAAAGTTTTAATTATTTAGAATGTTTAGATAATAGTTTTTAGTAGTTTCTGGCAAAAATCCAACATGGCAGAAAATATTTTTCTTACTATCCGACAGGAATGGATTCTGAATCAATGACATACAAACTCTTTTAATATCATCAGGTTTAGCCCCTTTTTTTAGTACACTAACACGTTTCCACAATTCTGTGTCATTGGATGCGGACTTATACCGGATAAAACCTGGATCATCTTAGGAAACTTTTATCATAGTAACCTTTGTAATTGGGAAATTTGCTTGGAATAGTTGATACGCCATGGCACATAGAACCTTTGGAAAAATCGTGTCTCATACTTTGACCAGTGCAATCTTTGAGGAACGCAATAAACCACTTTTAAACAGGTTTGGCACTTAGAACATTATTAGGGTTATTGGCGATGGCACATAGAATATGTTAAGAAAAAAATCTCGTTTTGAGGAAATTGGCACTTAGAACGTTTGGAATTTCCACTCTTCGTATATAGTTTTCTTTTTCACAAGTAAATTTGCACCAATTGTATCTTTTTTTTTCCTGTATTATGTATTAGCCAGATAAAGTTGGTGAAAAAAGTAGTCCATAAGCTTAACAATTTTTGAAAGGCAAAATTGTGTATGAATCGAGTTTTTTCAACCTTTATGTGTGTGATATGTGTTAATTGTGTAAACAACGATAAAGGTTCGTTCGGAGTGGATTAAATGCTCTTGTCCATGGTCGGCTAGCGACTGTCATTAGGGACCCGTGTAGATTTGCAGATATTGTCAGAAAGAGGAAGCAGCAGGGCGAATAAACATCCAGGAACCGGTCAGGGGTGAGGGGCGGAGTGAATCGGTGGTGTTGACACGATGTCGGACACGGTTAATTTGCTCCTGGGAGCCGGCCGACTCGCTTCCCGTTTTCTTATTCATTAGCCCTTCAATCAGTTAAGCGTAGTAACGGCGTAATCAATACTACACACTGAAGATGAGACAACATCTTCATTGTTGACACGGGCAATGAACCGCCTCCCCACCCGACGACAACCCCCGCCGCCCCCGCCACGGCATTGCTCCTCCAACCCTCTGCGTTCGACCGTGACCTACACTCTCACAGCCGGGACACGATGAGTCGATTTATCTTCTACTTAATTGAACTTACCATTGTATCAACAAATCTCCCTATTTCAACTCATTTCACGTTTTAAAACCACCCCCACAACGAATATCACACCCCTGTGATTACGTGTGAGGGGGTTATTATTCTTAATCACCAGTAACCATTAGACAGGTGAAATTTGGTCGTTTCCAGATCAATTTGGCTTGACTATCCTAAATCGTTTGACCTGTCTGAACGATCAGTCGACTCTTGATAATTCGAAACCCAAAGGGCCACAAAAATAAATCGAATTATCAAGATACAGCATTTTCCAGTCAAATGAAACCGTTTTTCAAGCAGATCAAACCTTTTCCCAACCAAAAGAAACCTTTTTTCAAGCAGAAATGTGTGGTGTTTAATACCGTTAGCGTAGGTTTTTGAAAAAAAAATTTTGATCGTGCCAACGTTTCGATCTTTATTGAGATCATCTTCAGGGCCTGGGGTTAATAAACATTGTTTAAATTTTACAAATACATGTAGAATGTGGGGCAAAAAAATGAATTTGTACAATGTTAGAATTTTTAAATTCAATCAAAATATTTGTACTCACTCGAAGTGGTTGTTTTTTGTGTCGTTGTGTCCTTCTTGTGTGTGACACATCTACACAGAAAACAAACACTTTGAGTGAGTGAAACCTTTTTTCCATGCAAATGAATCCTTTTTCTAAGCAAATGAAACGTTTTTTCAAGCAGATGAAACCTTTTGCAAGCAAATAAATCCTTTTTCCAAGCAAATGAAACCATTTTTCAAGCAGATGAAACCTTTTTCCATGCAAACGAAACCTTTTGCTAAGCGAATGAAACGTTTTTTCAAACAGATGAAACCTTTTTTCAAGCAAATGAAACCTAAAACCTAATGATAATAATTTTGTAGAGGAATAAATTAATAACATTGTAGTACTAATAATAATTTAATGATGGTTGAATAGTAATATAATACAATAATGGAACCTTAAGGCCTACGTACTTATACGTTTCTTTCTTTAGTTAGGGCTTCATTTGCTTGAAAAATGGTTTCATTTGCTTGGAAAAAGGTTTCCTCTGCTTGAAGAATGGTTTCATTTCCTTGGAAAAAGGTTTCCTCTGCTTGAAGAATGGTTTCATTTCCTTGGAAAAAGGTTTCCTCTGCTTGAAGAATGGTTTCATTTCCTTGGAAAAAGGTTTCCTCTGCTTGAAGAATGGTTTCATTTCCTTGGAAAAAGGTATCAATTGTTTGAAAAAACGGTTTCATTTGTTTGAAAAAAAAGTTTCATTTGACTGGAAAAAGCTATATTTGAATTCTGAAGAGGAAAAAAAAATTGATATGCATTTTTCCAGGTTATTACTTCAATTGTACATGTACAATTTAAATTGTATAAAGCATACTAAAAATAACGACAAAAGCGGAAAATAGATCAACTGTAAAATTGAACATTCTTATTGCGTTATTAAAAAAATCGTGAAGCGGTTTTTGTTTGCATGTGGCTTGTCGTTCTTTGATTAAATGATTTTCCAAAGTAACCAGTGCTGAGAACACATTGAAAAAACTCTTACCGCAGAACATAAAAACTAGATAAATAGGGAATTTAGGGGAATATAACAAAGATAAAGTTCAAATTACAAAGATGGGAAGTGGGCTCATTTCGGTTATAGCATTATTTTTTTCCCCTGTATTTATCAAAATACACAACATTTTTCGATTTATCAAAGTGACTTGCTCAGGAATTCCTATTCAAGAAATTCAAATTTTCGAGTTTCGAATGAACAGGAGTCGATTGTAATATGAAACAGTCACAATAATTGCAATTTGAATTGAATTAAATTTATTTGTAATAATATTTCAACATCAAAAAGGTTTTAAAATCATATAGCTTTTGTACACAACCTGTCTTCAAAACAAACAGTAATCAGCCCATGCACACGCTGGACGCTTCCCAGTTTTATTAGTTTAAAATGAATGGAATGACCTTTCACCTTTAATAAAAGCAAAATAAAGTAATTACTGTCATACAGGTGGGTTTAACGTCCAATTACCCGTTGGGCATCGCGGATGAGGGGTTGAAAAACTTTCTCCATAATATTTACAATTAAATCTCCATGGACCGTACCGGGACTCGAACCCAGGACCGCAAGCGTGTCAAACACGAGTCGGACGCCCTTTGATGAAACAATAAATTTAAGTAAAAAATTAATTATTAATTTTTGTCTTAAAAGTATGGTTTTAAGTCGAAAAGATCTCTCAGATGCTTTTGCCACAGATGGACGTAGCGTCCGTTATCCTGGGTATGACGCGCTCTACCATCCACGATGGTCGAAATAGGTTTAGGACCACCGGAAGTATCGATCGAAGAGAGGTAGTGGTCGATCGCCATTTACGACGGCTAGAGCTGATAGTTTTATACCTCTTACCACATTAGAGAACATTCATTTAAAGGTTCCCTTGAAAGGTAGTCAACTGCGAACGATCCGTACCGTAATGCACGGCTTGTAGCTCTAAAACAGTCCTCAGAAGGCTTATTGAGAAGAGCCTAGTCTCAAGAAGTGCGCATCAGGTTCTCTACAACTGGGATAGGGATAAAAGAGGCGGCCACAAGTCCTACTGCGCCTCGACCTGAATAGATCTATTGTGCTCCTCTGTTATTTAAAACTCACTGGCCAGCTTCAGATTATTAACCAGCCTCCACAGCATTGCCAGCAGCTCCTTGGTGTACGATCTTGCTCGTGGGTTTTCTTGTCCTAGTTGCAAGAACATGCACCTACATAGATCTTCACAGAAACATAAAATGTGTTCTGCGGTCTCCTCCTCTTCTTGGCAGTAACTGCACAGTGTTTCTTCTATCTGTACTCCTATCCGGTGCATGTGCCGTAAGTGGCAGTGCCCTGTCAGGAGTTCAACCAGAATCCTGCTTCGGTTGCGGTTGTCTTCCAGTAATTCTTTTGCAAGTTTTGCGGATGGTCCTTCTATGGACCTCTTTGCGTGCCTCATACCTGTGGTATTGTTCCACCAAGTTTTGGACACGTTAAGGATCCATTTTACGATGTATCCTCACTTGTGGCTGGCTGCTAGGCCGCAGTACGGTTCGGGGAGACATAGAATCACAACCGTCTCACAGACGGTCTCTTATGGTATGGGGTTGAATCATCGGTTATGTCCGTACCGAACTGATTATCATACAGAATGAACTGCACTAAGGTTTCTTCTGGAAGCTGTGGTGCCATTCGCTCCATTTATTAGGGCCAACTTCGTGTTAATGCACGATAATACTCGACCGCGTGTAGCTCGAGTTGTCACCCATTTCTTGGAGGATATAGGGATTACAACAATGAATTGGCCGGTATGTTTAGACATCGTTCGCCGCCTCCAAAAAGAGTTAAACAGTTTCAAACCGTCAATGTCCTTTTTTTATTACTCCAACTTAACTTACTCCTAGCTGTATCGCATCGTAAATATTTAAAATTTTAGATATCACGAACCTTTGAGACGTATTCTAAAACTAGTGAAAACAGTCAGGACGGAAGGTTCATCTTGGAAAATAACGATATCCCATGATGCTCAGTATAACATGACCCCAACACGCGGCGCAAAATCTATGCTAGTGCCACAGCGTCACGCCTCTGTCAATTGTGCTGTGCTGCGTCGCGCCCCAATATGCGTCTTGTATGTGTATAGATTTCTTATGTCAAATGTATGATGAATAAAGATTTCACCACGTCATGTTTTCAGTTACTTATGTAGTTAACTATGGATGTTTACCAGCCTATGATATGAAAGTGTATCGTACAATAAGATCAGCTGAATCGGGGTTTTTCCTTTTTACTATTCACGTTTTGTTTATAATTGTTTAATAAATAATATTATAATGATAGTGTTGGGCACTCTCAACACGACACACAATAATGACACATTTACACAGAATACAAACACTTTGAGCCCTGAAGATGATCTCAATAAATTCGAAACGTTGGCACGATAAAGAAAATGTTTTCTAAAACCAACGTCACACCAGACTGCACCTCACGATCTCCAAATAATCTGGATCACAATCCAAATAATGATATTTTTGATGAAATAACAAGTGAAAAGACGTTATCAATCAGATAAAACTGACATGGATTAATGGTTATTAAACTGTGCTAAGTGGGGACCGATTGATGAACATCTAGGTGGTGGGCGAGGCGTGCGAGGTAGCTGTTTAACGTATGAGAAGTGTACGTTGAAGGGTTGGAGAGTGAGATCTATTGCAGGGTGGCTACAGGGGAAAATTTCATCGCGGCGTGATGTTATGAGATGAAAAGAGATCCTAAGGGGCTTATTCTACCCCGCCCCTACTGTATTGTTCTTACCCGCCCAGGAATCCACCATCACACACAAAATAAGTCTTGGGAATTGTTTCATTTTTCCGGCGCAATCAACAGTTTTTGTGCCTCGTCTCCCAGAGGAGCTCTGTGCACCCTTCCTTCTATCCAATCAGACCGGAGCCTTTTTTAAATTAACTTAAATATTTTTTTAATAATTATTCCTAGAACTTTGTTGTTTTTGTATACATTATTCTACAAAGGGCTCTTTTTCCAAGGTGCCTTCGTGCCCCAAATGATCTCATTATTTATTAAGATTTACTCGACACCTCAAAGGTGGGTGCAGAAATACTGTAAAATAGTCAAAACCGAAGAAAATTTTAATTAAACAAAACGTCAAATTCTCTCTCCCTCAAAAATATTCTAACACCTACAAATGTATCATTAATAATCAATCACCTTTGACCAACAAAAGAAGGAACAAAATATTGTGTTGATACAACATTAAGGCAGGTTTTGAAAATTTGTTGTATTTTCGCAAGTGCTTGTCACGGAAATAAAGCTAAATCCTCAAATCTAATTTATGGATTATAATAAATACTTTTAACTGTTCTCTTTTATGTAAAACATTTTGGTTTATTTATTATTCTTTTTAGGTAAGGTCTGGTTAAAATGAAAAAGTTAGTGTCACGAGCGGGATTCGAACCCACGGCCTTTGGCTGAATACGCCTCTACTTCACCACTTGAGCTATCATAATTAATAGCTGCTCAAACCACCTGAGCTATTATTACTTCGATCAACTCGGACGCCAACTCCCCATCTCAACCTGCAACCTTTCGAATTTTCCCTCCTTTTTGCCATTTTCCAATTGTCGTTTAATCAGGATTCGATTCTCGGCGATTTATGAAGTTAATTATAAGGGGAGCTTATAGTTAGTGAAACGATACTTCGTTTTATTTATTAAATCCATTATGTTTCGTGTCCGAGTGGATCGAAGTCACAATAGCGGTTAGCGCAGCGGCGTATTGAGCCGAAGGTCGTGGATTCGAATCCCGCTCTTTACACTAAGATTTTCATTTCAACCAGACCTTACAAAAAAAGAATAATTAATTTAAAGAAGTAATTTGGTCAATCAGACCACTAAACATAGTGGATTTTAGTTTATATTGAATTTTAAAGGAGTGAGGACCTGCGAAACTAAATCTATTCAAACTAGATTTTCGTCAAATTTATTTATACGAATTTAAACTTGGGCGAAGTTCGGCCCAAACCCCCCGTAACATCAATACAGTTTGGGGAAAGGGAAGCATTAGCGAATGCACGTTGCTGCGATCGTTTCAGAGATTTTATCAGTTTTCAATCTCGAAGACAGGGAAGGTCGCGGAAGGCCTTCTGTCGTGGACGTCGACCGACTTAAAACGTTAATTGAAGAAAATTCACGTAAGACAACACGGGAAATTGAGGTCGCCATATGGAGCAAATTAGTCAAGTAAAAAAGCTCGACCAGTGGGTATCGCACGAACTAACCTAAGCTTAAAGAAATAGAAATTTACACGTCTCTTCTGTGGCACCACCAACATGTTCAATTTCTCGATCCAATCATCACGTGCCATGAGGAATGGATTCTGTGCGCTAACAGGAGGCATACAGGTTAGTGATTGGACAAGGATGGAGCGCCATAACTCTTTCCGAAACCAAATCTACACCCAAAAAAGTTATGGTAATTGCTGGAGTTGTTGATATAATTTCTTGAATTGTTGTGAAACTATCACAACAGAGAAATATTGCCAAGAAGCAAAATGGACGGGAAACTGCAATGTCTTTGTCCATCATTGGTACATCGTAAGGGGCCGATTCTTCTTCAGGGTAACGCCAGGACACATGTCGCAATGCCAACCCTGCGGAAACTTAAGGACTTAGGATATGAAAAGTTAACGCACCGTCCATATTCACCCGACCTTATGCCTACAGACTCCACTTTGTTAGACATTTTGATTACTTCTTGAGTGATAAAATGTTTAGAGAAAGCGGTAAAGCCGAAAATGCCTGCATTATTGTGAGTCGAAATAAAGATTTTTATGTCAGCGGAATAAAAGCGCTTATTTCTACGATGATTTAGACAGGATCATCATTCATCACCATATATGAAAAACTTCATTAATTCAGGACAATTAACAAACCTGATTTCGGAGTTGACCGTCAGCAGATGACTTAAAGAGAAGTCAATCCTTAGATTAGGAAGGCTTCATTCTCCCTGCAACACCGTAGAACTAAAATTGCAAGAATTGAGGTTTGTAGATGGCCGTGAATGTATTTAGAGAAGACCTGGAAAATGACACAGTCACTGGAAATATTGATATATGGATGAAGGGCCATGAATGGTATACACGTGGAGATGATCCTGAAAGATGTTTTGTCTCTTATGTCTTTCTTAGACTCTGAATCATTCCTTATGCTAATGCTAAGTCACATAAAGCCACATATGCTTCTGAGCAGGCCGGCAACAAGGAGGATGAAGAAATTCCTCAATTATTTACATCGTCGATATCGCCACTCTTGAATATATGAAAAATGATTGACGAAGATGATCCCAAAAGACGATGAATTGAGGCTTAAGTCGAATGTTGAGATAAAAATTGAAGAAGTTAGCCATGAAATGCTGGCCGGGAAATTCGTTGCATATTCTGTCTGAAACAAACTCATGGCTTATAATATTATGTCAAACCAACACATTCAAATTTTATAAACTCCAAATAATACAAAATTAATACGCCCTGCTATATGCTCTGGCAGATAATCAATCTGTCTACATTCTTTTGCTGTTTAAGTTTGTTTTGAGTCGGTTTCTCGCCAACTTCAGTGACGGGTTCCTTTTCTGGTTCCGTTGTTTTTTTTATCTCCCTCATCTGAGAGCGCTGAAACAATATAGGAAAGATGATATGATACGTTTACATAAACGAATAAAATACAGTGGCCTGTTGTAACAGGACTTTTAAAAATAAGCCCATAAGGTTAAAAATATGCAGGGGAAACGAAAAAAGGATA
The DNA here is from genome assembly GCF_000648675.2 of Cimex lectularius. Lineage (NCBI taxonomy): Eukaryota > Metazoa > Arthropoda > Insecta > Hemiptera > Cimicidae > Cimex > Cimex lectularius. The sequence continues at coordinate 1,293,221 of NW_019392658.1, read as the reverse complement.
GGATGCGGCCGGGGCGGTGAATCGTGACGGCCGAAAATTACAAAATGACAGAGGGGACAAAACGCTCTATATGTCGATTCCCCTTTAATTATAGGATCGGTTTTTTGGTTCGCCACTCTAGCGAAGACGTCCAGACCGCCTTATCCTCTTTTCGACCGAATCCACTCCCCGATGTTAATAACGAAACGGGCGGGACACCCGACCGTGAAGAGTTTAATATCCTTTTGTTTAGGAAACGACGCCCACTCTACTCATTTCTATTGACGCAAATTGGAGGATCGAGGTCGCAAGAGTTTAACCAATTCTTGCATAAAAGCAGTAGATTGTCCAGCGACATCTCAAGTCGTGGAGTAAGGATACAATGAACAAATACATTTCAAGACATGGGACTCTTACATCCTTTGTATCAACCATTTTACAATAACTTATTTCTCTGCGAGAATACTTGACATGACTACACTCCCCCAAGGCGTCCGCTGCCTTGGGTTCCATCTAGACTCAAGACTAACCTGGAACCAACACACACGACAGTCATAGAAACGTTCCGGACTGATATACATACTACTGTCAGCAAATCTAACGTTTCGAGAAAAAACTAACTCACAATATAAAAGATAATACTAAAACCAATTTGGACATACTGATTAGAACTGTGGAGAACCGCTGAACTTTTTCACATCTATAGAATAGTCCTTTCAATCAAAAGTACTCAGACGTCATAGTCAAAGCTTCTTATTACGTGACCTCAAAATCCCTCTCGCGCTAAAAATAATCCCCAAAACATTTTCCTCTTTCCACCAGAAGACCTACTAAACGAGGATTAAGTCCTCGCGGATAGTTAACTCCCTTCATACATGAACACAAGGACATATGATCTATGTACTTGCAAATCCAGCTCATTGCATAATCCATTAGATTTCGAGGTCCAATTGGCCAAATAACCTCTTTCAGTTAATTTTATGTAAGGTATTGGTTGAGATAAAGAAGTCAATGTCACGAGCGGGATTCGAACCCACGACCTTCGGCTAAATACGCCTCTACTCTACCACTTGAGCTATCATAATTAATTGAAAGAGGTGGTCAATCGGACCACGAAAACTAATGGATTTAATAAGCAAAATGAAGCTACTAAAGCTCTCCTTGGCCATTTCATTTGTCGACGAGAATCAAACAGATTACACGACATTTAAAAAATGGCAAAGAGGGGGGAAATCAAAAGGTGGGTTGAGGTGGGAAGTTCGTGTCCGAGCGGATCGAAGTTATGATAGTCAAGTGGTAGAGCAGCGGCGTATTTAGCCGAAGGTCGTGGGCTCGAATCCCGCTCGTGACACTGACTTTTTTATTCATTACATCATGTAAATAAGGCAATAGATTGTAATAAATATATCACATTTTGAAAGAAATCTTCATAGCTTTTATGATATGTGACTCATTTTGTCCGCCTTAGAAAAGTGAAATAGGTCCTTTTATTCATGTCACAGATTTGTTAAAATAGACGGAATTTAGACGGTTCATGCTTTAGCAGCCCATCAATTATAGGAATTTCGATAATTCTGTTAAATTTCTATTTGAAAAGAATGCTGTCTTGTTTTGACTCTACTACAACTAAGTGGCGTTTATTTAGGTGTCATTGATCAAGCTTTAATACGAAATATTTCACCGTTCCGTTTGAATCCAATTTCGTCCGGTCAATGACGAGATGAGAACGAGTCAAAAGCGAATGTTTGAGACATCTCCTGTAAACTGGCGCATTGTCCGTTCGCCCTTGAGGTCGGCATTCCTGCCTGGAGAATTTAAATTAGTTTAGGATATAAGGAAGGAAGAGAAGGTAAATTAATTAATTCCCTTGAAAGCTTTGGGTGAGAAGCTCTTGTTCCTGTCCATTGAAAGGGACAAAGGTCATGTAACATTTGCCCTTCCTTAAGATGTCTCCCTTTCTTAGTTGCATTGTCTAACACAAGTTCAATAGAGGGGCTAGCTTCTGGGTTAATTAAATAATTCATTCGAACCCTGGAACGGGGCAAGGGGTCGCCCTACGGAATACGCATCATGGGCCGGTTGCCTTTAACCCCAAATTTGTCTTCGCCCTCACCCATCCTTTGAGAATAGGCCACGCTCGTCGAACCCTCCTCAGACTCGCTAATATTGAATACGCATTTTCTCTCTCGTTTACGCTTAAACAGTCTAAGTCGACTATTCTCCCTCTCAAAACAAAAATTAATTGCAATAATAAATCACATCAGTAAATACTTTTCTTGTAGTTTGATCAGTTCTGATCAACTTGATCTTGGTTCATACTATTTCGGTCAGTCAGACGCGTTTCGGCATTCGCAGGCCAAGATGATCAGCGATGAACTACGAGAAAAAGTCTGGTATGTCCTTGAGGTCTTCGTGGTGATAAACATTCCATCCTAGCGACTCCGGTCCGCCGCTCCTCGCTGGTTTGGACTTTCAAGCGAGTTTCGGCCTTTCGCCATCTTCGGCCCAAAACCCAACTGAATAAGACACTTCTTGAGCAATGTAGCATGTTAAATAGTTTTTCAAAGAAAAAATTAGTTTCAATGATAAAAATCATACGTTGATAAATACTCCTCTTGTAGCTTGGTAGTTTCTGATCATCCTGGTATGACTTATTATGCAAGTTTCTGGCCTTCGACGCGTTTCTGCAGGATTGGAAAGGAACTATTTGAAATATCCTGATATTCCTCCTTTGGATCTTCGTAGTAATGAACGTTTGGTTATTTTCGAATTCGTAAAAAATACACTACAGAAGATGGCGAAGGCCTTAAGAACAATTGTGCCGTTTGAGATTCAAAGTAGTTATGAGCTCGAACTACTGAAGATCCTTTTTGATTACGTTAAAGAACGAAGTCAAACTTAGTTATATCATTGAACACGTCTTTTATAATCTAGGGGAAAAAATCGTTTGCTCGTTCGGCTTGTGCGTGTGGCAGGTGTCCCCGGACACCTCACGCGCGCCCAGGCACGGCGACACCTCACAAACCTCTGTGGTAAGAAGGGTAAAAAAACTGTCGTCAAAGCTGGAAGTGTCTTCTTATTGTTAAATGCTCGACTGAGACGAGCATGAGTGGCACGTGGCGCTCCAAGGATCACGTAGTCGTCCTGCGATTCGTCCCGCCGTCACTAACAGCTCCTGGTTCAATAAGTTTCTATTATTTACCCCGCCGGCTCCTTTCGCCTCGGATGGTAAAAACCGGGGGATAAACATCATCTCCGGCACCTTCCGAACAAAACGAAAAGTTGCTACAGGCGAAGATCAATCACACACAACCCAAGAGGTCTTCCTTACCGAGATTGGTTAATATAGCACATTCTGCAACATAGAAAATCGAAATATCAATTTCTTCAATGTAACAAGTATCAAGTCGTATTTTAAAAAAAATTGAACCTTGAAGAATTAATAGTCATAACCAAAAATCTTGGCTTAAGGACATCTTGCAAAAAGAACATACTACACTTCCCATAAAAAAATAAACTTTGGAATTGCATATTTTCTCTGCCTTTTAAGTCACAGACTTGCACTAGGTCTCATTTTTGAGAAACTATTACGCTGAACAATATGGCTTTTCAAATGTTTTCCTATCTATAGTCATTCGTCAGTAAATTAAAAAATTCGGGAACATGGGAATGTTGGAACTTTTTATGAAACCTTCAAATTTAGCAGTGGAACCAGGAAATAATCCTGGTGCGATAAGAAATTTTAATAAGCGTTCAATTGGTTACCTTCAAATTTGCCCGATTTCTCAACCGTTTTCGAGTTATTCGCGATTTTTGGGCACAAAACCCATTTTATGCGTGGTCATGGAAAATGTATGACTAACGAGGGGAACACCGAGCGACGTTGTAAAGTAGGTCAAAATATATTTTTTTTAGCGAGAAATAAATTTGATATTCGTTTCTTGCACTCCCAAAACCCTGTTTACAATTTTTTTAGAAAATCAATAAAAAAATTACCTAACATATTTTCCTTCCAAAGCCTCTAGTTAAATTAAACATTAAAATGAATCCACTGACTTGCGTGGACTGGTCAGGGTTATAAAACCTTATAAACTGAACGTAATGGCATTATTTGGGCTTCCATAAATAAATTTAACCAGGAGATATAAAATAAAACAATTGAGGAGCTTTGACTATATTCAGCCTTATATTTCTTACTTAAAATGGCATAAAATCGAAATATTATTGACACAATTTAAACCTAAAACAGGTCAAATTTTCTACTGTTGTAATATCGTTGAATTTGAATCAGATCCATATAATGCGAGGTTTTACACACGGACACTTACTTTTGGAGTGTGTCCAGCATGTAGAGAAAGGTTGCTCGATGTGTCCCACCTCATAGAAGGGTGCAATTCCTTAGCTACTACGATAATAGATAGGAATGCTACCCGATATGAGAATAGTGCTTAAGGACCGCAGCAAGTGTCAGAATATCATGTTCCGATTAATTGTAGATGGTAATGATAGTTTTAGGTGATGTGTGTGTGTCTGTCTCTGTGTGTATGTGTGTGTTGTGTTGTGTTGTGTTGTGTTGTGTTGTGTTGTGTTGTGTTGTGTGTGTGTGTGTGTGTGTGTGTGTGTGTGTGTGTGTGTGTGTAGAGAAGTCTCTACATTTATTAGAGAGGTTAGGACTTAGTTAGGATATGTGTAGGATTACATATGATATGTGTAGAGGATGATGGATGAATATCAACTACTCCACCACCCTGAGTGATTGATATTTAAATAAGAAAGAATATATTTATGAATGAGTGAGAGTGTAAATGGGTTTGGATCTAGGAAGGCTGATCTTGTGTGCTGAATTGACCTAGCTGTTGACACTCGGAGCTCAACCTCGTTTGCTGGACGGATAAGACCGAGGTTTGACCCCGAGACTGCCATCACCCGAGATGGGTGATTCCCAAGACCTGTCCATAATTTATTGAAATTTACAAAAGTTGCAATTGCCAGAGTAATACGAGAAGTGTTAGGCTCCACTCAGTACATGTGTATATATGTACATACATGTGCAGTTTTGCGCTTATATAAATCCGAAATCCTACTCCATATGAGTTATGAATTTTTAATAGGACTATTGCACAAGTGAGAGAGATAAAAGCCCCCCCCCCCGGCTGATCTAGTCTACTTTTTATTTACCATAAAAATATTAAATATACCATATTAAAGGGCTTTCCGTCCTAATAACCACTCACATCCCAACCCTATGAAAAATTAGCTCAAAGTTCTCCGAAACCCAACTAACCAATGCACAACGTCCTCCGTTGGTGGAAAAAACAACATTGTCCCGCCTTTCTCGACACTGCGGGGGCATTCGATCGGGTCTAGCATCCTGGGATGCTGAGTAAACTCAATGGCATCCTCCCTACTACCTTAACTTAAAGTCTTACCTTGCAGATCGTTACTTCTGGGTGACATATGGTTCTTCCCACTTTCCCATCCAACCTGTCCAATACTTCCCTGTTCACACCCGCAGGTGACACTGCAATCCTGTCCACTCAGAATGATCCTTGCTCCGTTCGTTCCCTGAAGGACCGACCTTCCACTCCCTGAACCTTGACTAAAGAAATGGAGGATACAAATAAATTCTAGTTCTTTTCAATGACGGTGAGCAAGCCTGTATCCTCCTGTATACTTCAACGGAGTTCCTCTACCCACGACAAACTGTGTTCGCTACTTAGGAGACTATACATCGCCATATATGAGCAAAACCTGTCAAGATTAATGTACAAAATCGAAAGATATGGTTGAATTGATATGTTTTATTTGAGCATGGCAAAGCCTGCTGCTTGCTCCATGCAGATAAAGTAGAAAATACATGCGGAATTGATCAACGTTATCTTCCTTTTCTAATATAGAAAGCAACGTATAATATTCGGCAGATGCATCTTTAGTGAGGTTCACTTCATGACCCCAAGTTTTTCCCGTTCGCCATTGAAAGCAAGCAGATCGCTGCTGCTGCCGTTTCTTCCGTGTCTTCCTCAGAATTATCCCGTGTGATGTACACTGTGTGATTGTGGCGTGGCGTGTGCTTGCGTCGAGCAGGTGTGCACACTTCACCAACATGCGATAAGGCGTCGGGTGGCGTTGGGTCACGTCGCGTTACGTTGTGCCGAGTTCTCCTCTTTATCTACCATACATTACTCAAACCGACATGGACTGTATAGGCACATACACACCAAGCAAATTTCGGCAAACGGAAGACAACTAATTGGGCCGAACGTTGATAACCAACACTTGGCTCATCCTCATCAAGACAAAGTGTAGGGGCCAAGGAATTTAAATAACAAGAGATTTAAATGTTACCGCTATAAGTCCTAATCTCGACCAAGCCAACCGATTTGTTCGCCTCCCGTCCACACATAGCAATTAACAGCGGTTGGTTGTCTCACGTTGGCCGAGATTTGCTTGGTGAGATGTGCTTCCGGGCCTTATGGAAATATGGGGTTCAGCTAAACCATCCAAACCTTCCAGTCCGAAACCTTCCGTTGTATTGCAAATGCTCCTTTCTATGTGTCGAATCGTATGATCTCAATATTCCTTATTTTTCCTATGCCATCAAATTCCACTCCTCACTCACTGGTCATCCCAATCCTTAGTAACCCAACTTTCAACCACACTTCCCGAGAGTCCACAACTCCGTCTGACCACCGATGGTCTCTAGATAATATCATCTTGATTGACATCGAAGTATCACTACTGGGTGACTTCTTAGCTCAAGACAAGTGAATTATATTTCTCTATCACCCTTGTATTTGCTTGTCGTACTTAATTGTACACTTATAAATGTCAAATAAAAAGAAAAACATTTTGAAAAAAGTAGGGGCTTTAAATGGTGCTTAAAAAGAAAAAGGTTTCCTTTTATTGTACTATTTAATTTGATTCTATTCTAATATATTTTATTGCATGTGATGCTGTTTCCTTGTGTGGATTCCTCTTGGACTGTATTTCTAATAAAAATCAATAAAAATAAACCAAACATCAGGAAGCAAATGTTAACAATATCGTCGGAAAGACAACGATAAAAAGCGAAGGATAAGGAACTGTCAAGAAGCTAATAAGATCTGTTTAAAGATTTACCTAGTTTGTAGGGTATAATAGAAAGTGTGGTAACTACAATGAAAATTGAATACAGCCTGAGGGACACGAGGCGGTCATGGTAGTTAAGCCATAGAAAGCGCCTCATTATCTGCCCCCTTAGGTTCCAGGAGATTTTCCTAAGCGAAACAGTATCATTCTCTCCTTCTCGCCGCAAATTGATATCAAATTTCCCTTTAATATCAAAACAATTTTTTTTGGTAACCGGAAACCGAACGGCACAAAGATGTTCAAAAAAGATGTTATAATGCGGAAAAACTATCGTGTATTGACATGACATGTGGGGTTTTTGGGTTTATAGAAAAGTTGTAGAAATTTTATGTTCAAACCCACATGGCAAGCTGACAAATTTCCAAAATTTAATCTCGAACATCAAGTAGGATTAAACGAAGTTTCGCTTAAAAACAGGAACAGGAGATCCAAAAATTTACTCTCAAGGGCTGTATTTATATCCGGTGCCATACCGACTTGCTCCCTATAAGGAGACAAAGCCTGTCACTGCTCGACTAAGTGTGATATACTGGACGACCTTTCTATACAAGCGAGACACCTACGCGGCGTTTTCCCCACAAACAGCTGCCCGTGTGTCAAATATGGCCGATCCTCAATTGGGTTAGCACGATCCTTTCCTTTCGGTCCAGACTCTTGAGCTCGGTCGTGCTCTTAACAAGCCAATGATCTGTCTGACTTCCGATAACTCTTTGCCGCACCTCACTCTGAAGCAGCTTGAAATGAATTCAGATTAATAATGTAGAGGAGTTAAAACAGTTAATTTTCAAAGGTCAGAAATTAAGTTTTGTGTTGTTTTCTTTCCTATGTGATTTTTACTAGCCTTGTAACGCACACCGACAGACGGAATCACTGCCATTCGTACATACTGGTTTGAAAAAATGACAAAGATAATTGTAAATTCAGTTATAAATAAACTATGGTCAATCTATGTATCATTGTGACATAGATAAATACAATTTATTTCAGTATATGAGTTATTAGAGTTTTTGAATTGACACTTAGAATAATTGCAATTCCGACGTAACTTTTTAGATGTGTACAAAGGCACATTGCGTTTAAAATGGAGCCGTTTTCCTTCTCGACATAATCAGTTATAAACAGTCTGTCCAGCCTAATGATTTACTTGAATGTACAATTATCTCATTTTCTCAAAATTTAGCTTAACCTGAGGGTGTGGAAATATATGTCTATGTAATATAAACTGCTAAAACATGAATAGGGTTTTTGTATTTTATTCATTTTCCATTAATTTTAATTAAATCACCGATATATTCTTGTTAGTTGGATAAAACGAAATAGAAAATACAAACCAATAACAAATAAATATTAATACGCATTTTTAATAATGGATTTACTTAAGAATAGTAAATATGGGGGCGCCGGTGGCCGCAACTGTTTAGCTCTTGTCAAGGCGTTCATCACTAAGGTAAAGGTCTCAGGTTCGAATCCGGCGGCCCTGCGTTCGAACCCGACATACTTTCAAATGGGCTTTTTTTCAAAACCAACGGCACCCCGAGGGTTGATATAACCTCTGCTGTTGCGAACCCTCTCCGAAAAAAAGTAAATATGAAGATTACTCCTTTAACCCAGTTGTACTCTCTTTAAACATGGAAAGCTATCATCTTGAACCAGAATTTCGCAATATTATTGTGAGAATGAGTCATCGAGGTCACCGGCAAGTGGATATCGCAGATGTATTTCTCAGAGCGTGGTCTCCGGAGCTTTAGGCCGATTCCGACAGACAGGAAGTGCCAATTTGAGGCATGGTAGTAGATCTCAGCGCATGATGCCGCTAAGAGCAGAAATATTGCCATAGCTTCAAGTCGGGACACTTTCCATAGTGCCCGCCAGATCCTAAATGAAGTACAAGATGTTTTGGCATGGCCTTTCTCAACACAAACAATTCGTAATCGTAATTTTTGGTAAGTTAGCCTCACATTGTATGCTCCTTTGACACGACCTGCAGCAACAGCCCGCCACCAGCAATTCAGGAGAATATGGTGCAGCGAGCGCCTAGAGGAGAATAACAATTGGAATATTTTTATGTTTACTGATGAGTCGCGTTTATGTCTGTATAGACAGCAGGCGCCGAAGAGTCTACAGGTGATGAGTGCTATGCCCCAGCTCGTGCTCCCTTCAGTGCAGTTTGGAGGAGGCGGTATAGTGGTTTGGCCTGGGATTTACCTGGAGCGCGAACTGGACTCGATATTGTTGAAGGCAACGTCACCTCAGCCGTTATGTACAAGAAATTATCGAAGAATACATCCCTCAAATCAGGGATCTCATTGGCAGGGGTTTTCGATTTCTGACAATGCCAGACCTCATAGAGGCAGAGTTTTTCATCAATGCTAAGAAAACCTTGGAATTTCTAATCTGCCCCTTCCTCCAGACCTCAATCCCATTGAGCACATGTAGGATGCTTTGCAGACAAGACTTTTCGATCACCATCCGCAGCCAGTTGACCTGCAACAACTCAGTCTATGGGGTGAAATTCCTTATGAAATTAGTGACAACCTTATTAACAGTATGCCTAACAGGTTAACAGAGGTTTTAGCGAACAGAGAAAACAGTATTAACTTTTTTTTAATATTGTGTCCAATAAACAAAATTATGGAATTAAACCCTTTTATTTGGTAATTTTTCAAAATTTCTTATTCTCCTTCCCGTACTTCAGTAAAAAACAATAATTTGTAATAAATTTTAATAAAAAATAAAAGAGATATGTTAGAGAAAGTAAATACTACAAAATCGGCAATATCCTTATTCATATTTGGGCAGTTTAAATTCTATTCATTATTGAAATTTACCCGCTTCAAATTTATCGAAAATTACAATTGTTTGAATTTAACTTTTGACATTGCTGAAGCGATGATTTTAGCCTAGGGATGAATGAGGACACGGCCAGGACATTGCAACGATAGTTCCGTTAAAACAAGAAAAAACCTATATCCAATTTTCCTTTTGTTTTGACATCATGCGTTTAAGAAAAATAAGAAAATGAAGTAATTATTTGAAGAAGAATCAGCGTAGAGCAAACAGAATTAAAATAGTACAAAATAGACGGTTTAGAAAATTAAAAAAGGGCCAGAAACAGAACAATGACGCGGCGCCGATTGAAGCCTGCGATAAAATCAAAATCCATCGGAAATACGTCTAAACGTCCGAAATCGTCGTCGGCGGTTAACATGGGAGGCGTAAAGGGGTCGGTAATTGGATAGTAATTCCGAGTGTAGGTGGTGTTGGGAGGCCCAGGAGATATGGCACGGAGCTCCTGCATATCATCTTAAAGTTTAATTGAGTCTTGGCGCATTGGGAGGAAGGAGGGACTGAGATTGCTTGAGGGAGAGATCTTCTCCCAAGGGCCACCTAACCCCCACAACCCCTGATCAAACAAATTATAAAAGATGGTGCTGCTATGAGTTGTGCCTGCCCCATCCTCCGAACGTCTCCTTAAAAACACACTCGAGCTTGTGCCTCGTACTTTCGAGACGTTTAACTCACCCTATACACATCAATAACCTCCACACTTCATCCATAGTTGAACGACGTCCATCCTCAATGGAAGTTTAATTATTTAAGCTCAAATTTCGTAAAGAACTAGATTACTTTGAATATTATTTTTAAATTGTATCTTGACGCGGTCTGGCAAACCAAAACAAAAGGATATGCGCACAAAAACGACCCGAAAGTTTGTAAAATCGTGTTAGCATTCAATAGGCTTAAAATTTAAATCAATATATACCACCTAATCTTAACTGTTCATGTAAATGTTCCTCTAGGCAAGCAGTATTTGTTATCGAACTTGTTTTCGAAGAATAAGGTGTTGAAAAGGGGGGGGCTTAATAGACTTAGGAAGCTGAGTGTGGCCATGGGTAAAGATGTGGGTGACAAGGTGTTCCTTTCCAGTCTGGTAGCCGAGCAGATGCAGCTTCCCGGGATCATTGGGCCGCTACAAATCACCTGTGGCTCTTGGGCACGGTTTTTACCTAGGACGTGCCACGAGACAGATTTACTTTTTCGATTATTTGTTTGCGTCAGGCTTTGTCTATTTTCCGTTTGGATATGAGTCTAGGAGTTTTGTGGATTCGAGAATCGCAGAAAATCGCACGGCTGAGCCGTTTTCATATTATAGGATGAGTCACTGATTGAAGAACTTTTTTTCGTAACTTTCGTAAATGTCTTGCAAGGTCTTACAAGGGTTAAGGACGTTAGATCACCAAATTTAATCACTTTTGTGGTTCTATTAGACAAAAATATAAGACACGCGTCCGAGCGTTCCTACCAATGAGCAAACGTAACAACGAAGAACTATAAAATAAGGAAAAATAAAATCAAATTACTGCAAAGATGTGACCCCACTGGAGGTGGGGCGTCTTACTATGTCGACGGACTTAGGACTTTCAACCTTTCTTTCCGACAGAAGATAGCTTCGCTGCTCCTCTAGACTCTCTTGTGAATAGGGCCTAAGGAGTGACCAGTTCCAATTTTGGGACCCTCGGAGGTAAACGCCCCACTAGGTGACGACTGGCGACATTTGATTCGAGCGCGCCTTAGAAATGGGAACTGACTATATGATCCCGGGAACACTCTTTCCAACATCCTATAAAGTCTCATCAGATTAAAAAGGAGAAGAAGAATTCTGAAGGACAACAGGTACAATGGTATGATATACAGATGGCTACAAAACAAATAACAGGATCAGGATGAGGCGTTTTCTGTACATGCCCAAAATATGAGCAATCAAACTCGTTCGCGAAGTACGGCTTGGTCTTTCAAGCTGAAATACATGCCATCAACGCGTGTGCCTTAGAAAACCTTAAAGTAGGTTTCACTGACAAAAATGTTCTCACATGATCGGATAGTCAAGCAGATATTAAAGCATTAGCATGTAAAAAATCAGATCAAAATTAGTCAGTGAATGCACCCAAAATCTCCAAAACTTGTAAAAACACAACAACCTGATATCTTGGGTACCAGGACATAAAGGAATTTGGAAAAAGAAAAGGCCGACATTATGGCCCGAGTAGGATCATCAAGACCATATACTAACCCTGAACCTATTCTTGGGATAACAAAACCAAACATCGTCCATCACAGAATGGATCCAAAAAAGACAAAAGGAGAAAAAGATAAACTCTACAGGCGCTGGACACACACTTACGCTAAAACTACCCTCATCAAGAGTATAGGATTATATACTCAGCATCTGAGAAAACATGTACATACCATGGGTAGTCGATAATGACCCCATTTATAGTTTATACAATGAGGAAGAAACAGCTACCCATAGCAATATTTTCAATAAATCTTGCAAAAAATATTTACACGATCGATAGCTAAGAAGCCATAAAAGGACTAGCACGTAAAAAGGTAAGATTCGAAACAGTAAGTTTTTGAATCCAAAATTCTGACATCTAGGATGCCAGGACAGAAACAAATTCTGGGTCATGGAATAGCAGACAAACTTGTCAACAACTTTGAAATAACAAGATCAAAAAGAGATTCCTGCTGGCAACAACTTGGGTACCAGGATACAAAGGAATTTTGAGCAACGGAAAGTCAGGCATATTGGCCATAAGATGATCTGCAGGCCATGAACGTATTCTTGGATTTACAAAAACAACATAGAACATTAAATGGGATAACAAAACCAAACATCCTCCATCACAGAATGAATCCAAAAAGGACAAAAGGAGAAGTGGATAAACTTTAGAGGTGCTAGAGCTAGTAAGCATATGTTAAAACAACCCACACCAATATTGGCAAACTCACTGATAAATTTAGAGAGGGATAAACTCAGAGGACTTGAAAATTTACCGGGTACTGTCATCTAAGAAAACATCTACATAACATGGGCAGATTCAATAACGAGCAGATCTGTAGATTATGCAATGAGAGGAAGAAACAGCCACCCATATCATCTTCGAATGCGAACCCTTCAAAGAAAGCCCAGGGAAAGGTGCGACCCCCCCAAAGAAAAAGAACTAAGGAACTACTGAACTACTTCTTTTTAAGCATCCATCATCATCATCCTTTAGGCTGCCTTGTGAGCAGGGCCTAAGAAGCGGATTGTGCATTTTCACCATCTTAGGCTGAATATTAACGTTTTAAAAAACTTTTTACAATAACTCGAACTCGAGAGACAACAGGCTGACATCTCGCTGAATTTTATAGGGTTGACCGATCAAACAGAGTGCAGATATTAATCAACTTGTAGACCACAAGGCAATGTTGCCCAGTTACATTCTTCAGCACCTCGGCGACTGAGGTGTTGAGATAAAAATGTCAGTGTCACGAGCGGGATCGCTCTCTCAACTAATACCTTCCATAAATATTAATTAATTGAAAAATGTTAATTGGTCAATCGGACCACATCTGCAATGGATTTAATAATTAAACTGAAGTTTATCTTCACGAAATCTCTCGGTGGGCATTTCATTTGTCGCCGAGAATCAAATAGATTACAATTGAAAAATGGCAAAAAAGGAGAGAAAATTCGAGAGGTGAGGTTGAGATGGGAAGTTAAGTGTCCGAGCGGATCGAAGTCACGATAGCTCAAGCGGTAGAGTAGCGGCGTATCTAGCCGAAGGTCGTGGGTTCGAAACCCGCTCGTGACACTGACTTTTTTTCTCAACCAATACCTTCCATAAATATCAATAAGTTAAATTCAATTTTTTCGTTTCTTTTCTTCCGGCCTACTGATGCCTGTTATAGTTGTTGATAAACGGGTTGAAAGGTTTTGGACATTGTCCACTGAATGGCATCTCACCTTATGCTGATAAGCTCCAAAATTCTCAATTTTTCACCCAAAGACATCCTTCAGCATCAGATTTCAGATTAAGGATTGCATTAAATTGTTGGCGATTTTTTGGATGTCAATTCTCCCAACGGGTATCCTCGAGTTCTTTATGTATGAACCTTTTTTTCTTTTGTGAGACGTTCTCTGAATGAGACCTTACCTTATGTTGATAATCTCCAAAATTTTCATTCCACCCACCCCCACCCCAAGTCATCATTTAGCATCAGATTTCAGGTTAAGGATTGCATTACATTGTTGGAGATTTGTTTGATGTCGATTCTTCCAACGGGGATTATAGAGTTCTTTATGCAGTATTACATTCTTTTAAAACAAATTAAGTTAAATGAACCTTTTTTCTCTTTTATGAGGAATGGCGTGCGTTTGGATGGAAGGAAACGGATGATCCATGGAAGGGCCTTCCTTGTTAGGGCCCAACGCCTCTAACTGAGAGTAATTGATGAGTTTAGGGTCATTTAGGTGTCTCTTAGTCCTATCCTCGTTTAAGGAAATGAGCGTTGAATTGATGCCGTCGTGGGAAGAGTTAGTGAGCGGTGACCCGGCGGCCCCCTCTCAAGGAATCCGGACGCGCACCGTCTCTCACAGATCCCTTATTATTTCAGAGTCGATGAGGACGCAAGTGCGAGGGGGTGTTTATCGGTGGAATGGAAAAAACGGGAAATCATCCGACCCACCGGGCCTCGAGGCAGGCGAAACATGCGGTCTGCAGAAGACCGCAGTTCGCTATCCGGCGCATTCCCACTGGCCGCACCGCAATCCGACACCCGACGGCACCACCGATAATCACAGGGACACGGATTATACCTTTTATGTAGATAGCCTACATTATTTACACCACCTTCCCGTGGCCCGGATGTTCTAATTAATAGGGAGAAAGAGACATAAGAAACATTAATCGCCACATTTCTACGACACCTTTTTGTTCATATGCCACTACGTTTAAACCCAAAAACGAACTATAAGGAGAAAGGGTCATTAGGCCTTTCCACATCCGCAAGGAAGCTACGACCCACTAAAAAAATTAAAATAATTTAAGTTCCTTTTACAATGTGTGGTGATTAGTGACCGTTAATGGATAATTATTCAGAAATCGTGAGATGCGGTCTGGTGTGATGTAGGTTTCAGAAAAACATTTTCTTTATCGTGCCAACGTTTCGATCTTTANCCCTTTAAATAGGAATTTTTATAGCAAATAAAAAATAGACATTTCTGGATTGGATTAACAGGGGGCTTTTTCTCTCTTAAGTATCCAGAGTTCCACTTAAGAATTCATAACTTCTCTGGATTTTACCCAAATTAACTTTATTACATTTGTACGAAATTTGATCTGTTTTACGTTTAAATTATATCAATAAGGTTTTAATTTTATGACATTATAAGTGACAAAAATAGGATGAACTTAATAAAAGCTCTTCCAACGTTTTATTTTCTATCTATGTCTTAATTTACTTATAGACGGTACAATTATGCCATTACGTGTATTTTATAAGGTTTTAAAGCCCTGTAAAAAGTTCACGCAGGTCAATGGAGTGGTTTTATGGTTGTGATTGAGGTGAAAATTTTAGATAATTTTTTAAAATTGATTTTCCCAAAAATTTCTATTCCAGGGTTTTTGAATGTACAAAAAATAAATACCAAGTTCATTTCTTGTTAAAAAAATTTATATATTTTTTTTTATTTAACCTTTTTTATGATATCGCTCGGTGTTGCCCTTGTTAGTCATATCACGCTCGTATTTTTCCTTTTCGTACAGTAAATATACACTTTTTTTTGGTGGGGGGGGGACAGCATTACTTTTGCTTCCTTAACCCCTTCATTACCATTCATTCAAAAATATTCTAGTCTAAATAAAAACCTGTTTGGACCACATCGTTGATTGGTGATATCCGTTTGGGTTGAAATTTGAACTATAAAGACTTACAAATTTTACTTACTGCGTTCTGTTGTATTTGATTGTAACATTGAGTATCTATAAACCCGAAATTGGTTTTGAAGACACGTGATCGTCTAAGTGGTTCGATTGAGCGGGATTATGTTGTGACTTGGGGTCCGATGTGCCGCTGCCGAAGTAGCTAGCGAAATTAAAGAGATTTGTTATTTTAAAACGGGTTGGCTCGCTTGGGCCGTTAGTGCACATTTACGTCGGTGTCGTGCCCCGCTTTGGTGGATTACTAGAGTGGAATAGGAGAATATCCGGCCACTTATGTTCGCCACAACATTACCACATCCACGGGCCCATTCCTGGACGGTTTAAACAGAGAGGTCTTGTCTCTATTTTTTTTTTTTCAATACGGGTGGTGAACATAACGAGTCGGGGCGACAGGTGGATCCGATTCGGGGCAGCAATTTTTCCGCGGATATCGAGCGAGGTGGTTTTCGACTATTGAAGTAGGATTATTTTACATATTAGTTATTTACTTACAATTACAGGCTAAATACTTAAATAACCTACGTTAAAATTACATAAGCAAAAATATTACACAGTCACAAATTATAGATTTCAATATGGCTAGCTGACCTACACGAACGTTTACAAAGATTTGGATTTCTATAAACATGGCAACACATAGTCCATGTAAATAAATTAGGAGGAGAGATACAAAATAAAACGTTTTGAGCGGTTTGTGTTTATTTCATCTTTATAATTCTCACTTGCAATCACATAAGCTTTTCCAACTGTAACTTGATTAAAAAAAACACAACAACAAAGAAAATTTAAACAAAACTGATAAAAAAGAGACAATAAACATAGCCAACAACCAAAGCAAAACATCGGACAAAATATCTACACTAAACATAGAAAAAACAAGCAACAAAGAACAAACAATATAGAAGCTGTACACCTAACTTTAATATAATAAAAAAGCACAACAAATAGAAAAGTTCAACGTAAAAATCAAACAAAACCATAAAAAAGAAAAAAAATTATAGTGAACAACCAAAGCAGAAAAATTTAACAAAATATGTACACTAAACTCAGACAAAAATAAGAACAATACGGAAGTTGTACAACCCAACTTTAATCTAATAAAAAAGCACAACAAATAGAAAAGTTCAACGTAAAAATCAAACAAAATCATAAAAAGAGAAAAAAATTATAGCGAACAACCAAAGCAGAAAAACTGGACAAAATATTTACACTAAACACAGACAACAATAAGAACAATATAGAAGTTGAATACCCAACTTTAATCTAATAAAAAACCACAACAAATAGCAAAGTTCAACGGAAAAATCAAAGAAATCCATAAAAAAGAGAAAAAAATTATAGTGAACAACCAAAGCAGAAAAATTGGTCAAAATATGTACACTAAACATACACAAAAAAATACGGAATTTGTAAAACCCAACTTTAATCTAATAAAAAAGCACAAAAAAATTCAACGTAGAAATCTAAAAAAACACATAAAAAAGAGGCCATAAAGAACAAACAAAGCAGAAACAATTTTGCAAAATATCTACACTAAATACGAAAAAAGAACAAAAACCTGAAGTTGTACAACCCAATTTTAACGTAGTAAAAAATAATTAAAAAAAAAATAAAAATTCAACGTAAATTCAAAGAAAACAATCATTTGCGTTCAATTTTTCTTCTTTTATCTTTTAGCAGAAAATTTCAGCTTTTGGTTCGATGTAATTAAAAAATGCGTATACCGCTAGAAAGTTTCTTAAACGAAGAAGTTATGAAATTTGCCATGCTGTATATTGAATTTTTACAACAAGGTTACAAATTTTGTTTTTTTACTGATTTTAAATTTAGCAGTTTTTGAAAAATTCATAGGTATTTTTTATTCAAAAATGATAGGTTGTGAAAATGGGAAATTTCTTAAAGCAAATTTAACGCTTTTTTTTAATTCTGTTAAATTGAATAGTTCAAGAGCTCGTTTATGAGAAAAACCTTAGAAAGTGTAAAAAAACACATAAAGTATTGAATATCCGCGAAAGGGTTGAGAATCGAGTATGGTTCGTCTGACCATTTTCATGCACCTGACGAACTTGGTCGTACGAGTATGAGTATGTACGTGAATCACCCTGTATACATTCCGCAGGATGCAACTTCAGAAACTTCAAAAGACAAAGTTGAAATTTCTCCAATTTTATCATATCAGTGATGACAGGTGATGATAATGATGTGGTGCAATTTTGTCTCGTTTTATTGATGCGGCACTTCTTTAATCGAGGGGAATCGATCTCGGTGAAGTGATTTGTTTTTTCCCCTCCAACGCCACTCAGTTGAAAAAGTGAAAAGCTGTGAAATTCCTTATTGAGGAGGGTGGCGGATGTTCCATGGGAACCCAAGATTACAACAATGAAGAGCGCACGCTTTTTACCAACCCGTCGCGCTTCTCATAGCGTATAATGAAGACCGTTCTATTTACTTTAGGGCTCGCCGTCAACCCTTTCAATAAAATTTCGTCTGCTCCTCCGGGTTTTCGTCTAGTCATGACGGGTAACAAGTGTATTAGCTCGGCGACGTGTTTCAAAGAAATTTTCCAACGCCCTATGCCTCCTTTTCTTTCCTCTAATCGGTTGTCTCTTAAATAATTTCTTAATTCTAGTGTTTATAAAGGATCGCAGTGTAATTAGTCCGATCATGTTTGTCGTGATACCGAAACCTTTTGCACGGTGAAAAAAGGTAGCCGGGAGAGAAAAACTTCCGAATCTGTACAGGTATAATTAAGAATACAAATTACACACTCACCACTGAAGAGCCGAAACTCGTCTGATAAACAAAAACAGCGTGGGCAAGCGGACCGAAAAGATCGAAAACTTGTCTCAACGTAAAATCATGCAAAAATTCCACCTCAGTAAAAAATATCGTAGCGGGCGTTAGAAGTTGGATCAAAGGTCATATGATCCGGTAGAGTCTTTCCGTTCCCATGCTCCGAAGCATAGCTTGGATCCAATGCCTTGACTGTTTAACGCTTCTTAAGGAGGTTGAAAGAAATAAAAAGCCAGAAGCCCCAGAAATGAATGATGATGTCATAAATAAGATAAAAATTATAAACTTATTAATGAAGACACTGGCGGAGGAAATAGTACAAATGGTTAAAATTCAATGGGCAATAGTTCGCTTCCACTCGTTTTAATCGCCAGGAGTTTAAGGATCTTAAGGGCTTGTATAGCCTGGATCTGCCCAAGCAGTACTATACCATATATATATTAGGAGATCCAACTACCAAAATAACCAAATTCTGTAGAGCTCACTTCCTTCTGGCACGAAACTCTTGAACGACTGATAGACAGATACAACAAGGATAATGGTTTGTCGGATCACCCACTCAACAAATATCAATACGCCCAATAGGCAAGTCCACAGGCTGTTTGCATATCCTTTTAATTCCTGTTATACATATATATAGTGATATCAGTTGTATTCCAATATTGCGGGTTGCTTCAAATACGCCTGAACTCTTTTATAGTGGAAATTGCCTAAAAATTAGCTTTCCTATGCAGCATTTTACGGTTGAAACTTGAACTTTGTACCAGAGTCGTCAGGCTCGAGCAAGCTACGAGACAATTGTGTTGTGAAGAAAAACTATGCAGTCGGCAGTCGAAAAGTTACTAAATGGAACACAAAGGAAGGGATGCTTGAGTATTGGAGCCACGAAAAGTACGCTCACACTGACCTGACTTTGTTTTAAACCTCTATACACCTTCATCCATGGAGATTGGTTGATGGACAGACTTCTAAAAGGCACCTTCAAGATGCCAAAAAATTAAACTAAGGGAGGAACTGAGAGGTGTATTTCAGGTATTTAAAACGACATGATTCCTAGGTACCAAAACGAGGAAAATGAGTGTTGACCAGTCAAAGATAACTCTATTTGGTACGGCCCAAAAACCGAACACAGCACTGAAAACCGTACATATGGTAGAAAATCAAAAGTACCCATGCTAATTTTCCTCGGCAATTGAGGAGAAGGTTGCTGAAAGATTGCTATCTATTTTGACAGCCAAGCTGCGCACAAAGCAATGCCCTCACCTGTGGTAAGATCACAATATGAGACTGCTTAAGTGCCCTGGGAAAAGTAGGAGTAGAGAACAATCTTTGTCTGGGTACAAGGTCACACCGGGCAGAAGGGTATGAAGTGGCTGATAGAGTAGGGAGGGGTCCTCAGCAGTACCATTAGGACGGAAACTCTTGTCTGGATTCCACGTCAGTCTGCTGTCTAGGTATAGTCCTAAGCATTTGACTTGAACAGAAGTCGGTGTCGGGCAAGGCTGTATTTTTAATGTGAACGTACACACAGTACGTCTCTACATTCAGTCATCCTATTTTCGCACCAGTTTTCGACATGCCCAAAGTGTTCTTGGAGGTATGCTGGTAGGTCAGCAGTACAGATGATTTAATGAATGGGTAAGAATGCTTCCTTGTGAAACGCCGGCTTTCGTCGGTCTGATTTGCGGGAACTCGTTGCCGACACAAGTAATAAATTTTAAAAAATAGCAACAGTTTATCTTTTCCGTTCTTTCGAGTCGATATCTACTTAACCTCTCTGCATTGATTTGTTGTTTTGTACTGTTTTTGATTAAACATAGATCAACAACAACAACAATACATAAAACAAGTTCATTATAATGACACCTTATTACATTATTTTGAAATTCCGTCGCACTCTTACTTTTTCTTATGATTTCTTTATGATTATTATTGTGACAATTTTTATACGACAAAAAGGCCGGTATGTGATTTACGATTTTCTATTGAATATGTCACGATTTCCAATGAAAACTTCATGCTTTCATGGACTTTGGTGGAATGAGAAGCGTAATACGTCGAAACGCCTTTGTTATATCACGAAAAAACTGAACAATAGCTACCTAAGTTAGTGCTGGGTGCGACTAGATAATGGACTAGTTTAGGTATCAAAACTCATTATGGAGGAAGCCAGACAGACGCACCTATTTTATCTTATCTGTGAAGGAAATACGCGACTGCCCACTTCTTACATCCATCCCAGGAAACTTTAAAAAATATTAGACTGTTAGATTTGAAAAAAACTGTTTAATTTTAAATTACCAGCAATAAACAAAAAAGATGTCATTGAATAAAAAAATTGGTTCTCGATTAAATACTTCTATCATTGTGGACCAAGCATTTCCCATCCCCCATACAAATTAGGTGATGTTGTAGTAAAACCCCTTCATTTTGTGTGGTCAAACTTGAAACAAGCGGCTTTTGTTCAGTGACCGTGTTGTGGTTATGAGAAGGGGCGTTGTTGCGAAGATGTTGTGAGCAGTCCGTGCGTTCTTTTGAGATCCGTTGATGGGTATCGATAACCATCAAGTTGTAGAAGCCAATGATGATGTCTACCACGGAGTGAAGCCATTCTGACAATTTTGGGCCAAGTCGGCTGTCGACTATTGAGAGAACTCTGCTGCTTGTTGTTTCTGATGATTGATCCATTCCCTCAATGTGAGAATCTTGCTTAAATGATGCTGTTTGGAAGGCAGAAGTATTATCGTGGTAACTCTTGGTAGAAACTTCATCACCACACCAGTTTAACAGAGTACTTTTCCCAAAATTTTCATATGTGCAATTCTTGGCTAGTAACCGCTACCTGTTATTTTCTCACCGGCTGGAATCATACATAATTTGTGTCATATTGCTATAGTACACCAAACTGTAGTTATCCTTTTTTTTTTGGGGGGGGGGTATTGGTTTAGTTGTGTTATACTTAGGTGACCCTCCGTCATCCAACCACAGTCGTGATCTCCCATTGTCCTACATCTTCTTTCGACCAGAGGTGGCCAAACCATGAAAAAAGTACATACATTCGGCAACCGTAGGTCTGTCGAACTACGGTCATCGTAATGGGAATATTGTACTCCTCCATATGTGGTCCTTAATTCTCCTACAGTCAAGTTTATGCACATTCTCGTTGAAAGGCCTGGTTTTCTACGAATGTGTGCAAGAGAATTTTTAGAACTCATCGGCTTGAATCGAGGTTGGAATTTGTATGAGGTGGTTCGAAAAATTCATCAAAGTAGACTATGGCTCAAAGCTTTAGGCTTTTTATTAGCCTATATGGTCTTGGTAATGATTTCTCATTATTTTTTGTTTCTTTGTCCGTGAGTAGGAACATTTTCCTCGTCAATCTTTCAGAGAAGCATATAATTATGTAATAAAATTTTCTCATGTTCTTAGCAGAATCTACACAGCTGTTTTCTCCCATTCAATATCTTTATTCGCGTATTGGAGTCGGTAATATCTGGCAGAGCTGAAATGATTCTGTGTTTTGTACAGCCTTGATGCAGCAGGTATGTTGCTTATTCTGGACTCACTTACGATGTCTTTTACTGTTTCATGGATGGTTTTCACCCTGATCCATCCTTTATATGACAGTTCGACAAATTAGCTAGTTTATCTTTGTAATTTCACATTACCTTTTTAATTTCAAACTAACACTTTTTAATCAAAAATCAACTTTTTTAAAATCTAAAATCAGCCTATTAAATAATTAAGTTATTTAAAATTAACCTTTTTTGTAACCAAATTAACCTTTTTTGATACGCAATGAACCCTTTTAATTTCAAATTAACTTTCTAAAACTTAAAAAATTAATAATAAATAAATTAATAAAATTAACTTCAAAACTAACTAAAGTAAGTATCTAACCTTTTACGTAACTAACATTAACTTCAAAATAACCTTCTTTTACTTCAAGTTAAACTTTTTAATGTCACATTAAGCTTTTTTTCTTCAAATGAACCCTTTTAAATCTCAAATTAACCTTTTTTAATTTTAAATTAACATTTTAATTTCAAATTAATCATTTTTAATCCCAAATTAATCCTTTTTAATCTCAAATTAAACCTTTTAAATCTAAAATTAATCATTTTTAATTTTAAATCAACCTTTTAACTTCAAATTAATCATTTTTAATCCCAAATTAATCCTTCTTAATCTCAAATTAACCCTTTTAAATCTAAAATTAACTTCTTTTTTTTCAAACTAAACCTTTTTAATCTCAAATTGGCCAAATAACCAATCAATTAACAAACCACTTTTAGTATAACTATATATAATAGTTTCAATATTAATTGTAATTAATTTTCATATGGTCTTCTAAGAGCATTTTCCCCCGGGGGTTCGCAACAGGAGAGTCCATATCAATCCTCGGGGTGCCGATGCTTTATAAAAAAGTGCTTGCTTTACTTACTTTGCTTTTTCATGCGTACCAACTCCTAGGTGTTTTTAAACGTGGTTTGTTAATTGATTGGCTATTTGGAAAATTTGAGATAAAAAAGGGTTAATTTGAAGTTAAAAAGTGTTAATTTGACGGCAATACACAGGATGTTACTATTGTTCCCCCTGGTTTCTCAAAAATGGAAAAAGAGTTTCAGAGAGTGAAAAAGAAGCTCGTTTTTCTTCTCGATAAGCTCAACGTTTGAACTTAGCAATAATTACATATTTTCAATTTCTTAAAAACAATAAAATCTTTGTAAATACACCATGTTCAGTCAAATTCATGACCAATGGTGAAAACATTCGAAAATCGGCGCAGAAAAACAAGATATTGAAAAGGTAACACGTTAAATCAGATACTGCTAAAAACAAACTTCGCCGGTGTCTTTAAGTCAAAAATTAATGTTTGAATTTTATCAAAATATAATTCCGGATCGGATGATAATTTTTTTCAAAAACTTTAATATCATGGATAGCTTTTTTTAGATTTTCTTTTCGTGAGATGATGCGATGTCAGCCCTCATCACACCGTTCAACGGCCTAACGGAACAAGAAACGGAACAGGGGTCATGTTTTCTTTCCAATTTCCATTCAGAAAACCTTCGCGAAAAACGTTTTTCTCCCTCTTGTTGTTTTATCCGAACATTAACATATTTCCCCGTTTTAAAAGCAAATTTGCCCTTGTCAAATTGAAAAAGTGGTTATTATTGATTTTTTTTTTAGCTACACAAAGAGTAAAAAAGTGGCCACCGTTCGTATTTTTAATTGTCTATTAGACAATCTTCCATTGATTATCTTAAACAATATTTGGTCCGTTTTAAAGGACTAGAGGTACATAAAACACAGATAAAATCTCCCACTTGTGTTCACAATTGGATTGCGTGCGAGATGTCCTGCCACTGACAAGGCACAGAACAACTCGGTTAAGTTTTGCACGAAATCACATCAATTGTCTGAGCAAGGTTTGACTAAAATCTTGTTTTAGGAAAAGTCAAGGTTTCGTTTGAGGTCTTCGAACGGCCGAGAAAGGGTTCGGGGAAGAACGGGAGAGCCATACATCCCTACAACATTTTCACCCCTGAGAAACTATGGAGGTGTGCATGGAGTTGTTTGAAAGGTCGCACAAACTTGATCTCCATCGAAGTTTCCCTAACAGCTGCGCGATAAATTGAAGATATGTTATCAGAAGAAGTTGTTCCTCGATGTCACTAATTGACGACGATTTATTTGTATGGATGTCAATGCAAGGCCCCACACAGGCAGGATCGTTGTGACTACATGAAACGGTCTTCAATTCCATGTTTGGAATGGCCAGCATACAGTCCCGAACTTAAACCCTATCCCTTTGGGACGAGTTGTCAAAGAGGGTCAAAAATCGCCCAGTGATGCCAGAGAATTGGCAGGAATTAAGAATGGCGCTGTTGGAAGAATATGATAATATTACACAGCACTACATTCGATACCTCATAAAATCGATCCAACGGCGAATTGGTAATCAACGCGAGAGGAGGAAATACTCCGAGCTGAATTGAATAGTTTCTTCATTCAATTTATTAATCTTTACATAAGGTATTGGTTGAAATGAAAAAGTTAGTGTCACGAGAGGGATTCGAGCCGAAGGTCGTGGGTTCGAATCCCGCTCGTCACACGAACTTTTTCGTTTCATCCAATACCTTACATAAAGATGAATTAATTTAAACAAGTTATTTCGTCAATCGGACCACGAAATATAATGAATTTTCATTGTTTCTATAGCAACATTTTTGGTACAAATTTCTACTCAAATTAACTTTTAATTTAACATTTTATTTAGCTATGCCTAATATTTATCTTTAAAAATGTCCAGTAAAAAAACAAAAATAAAAGGTATAACTATAACTGCAAGTATTTACTAAAAAAACGAACATGGCCGCTTTTTTTGCCTCTCAGTGATACATACAGTGTAAACATGAACAACCACCATCTAGGAAAACGAAATAAAGTGGACAACAGGTTTTTGTCAAAGGGATTCGGATGATGATATAGTTTAGAATAGAATCTTTTACATGGGGATTTGTTTAAATAAGCGAAAAGAGGAAAATTCATGCCATTATGGATGGTGTGGTTGGAAACATAGAAACGGGTGTTGACTACAGTTCTGAGAATTTTACATTGGTTAAGGTTGGAACGCGTAAGTGGATTTGGTTGAGTTGGCCTTGTTTCTCGGCGAAGGTGAGGGTTATTGTATTAGATTGTGTGGGTACATCGTATAAAATGAGTGAAGTAATAGACCGAGTACGCTGCTAGAATAGGATAGACAGTTGATATTGTGGGATATTTGGAAGTATCAATCGGCAAGATAGTATCTTAGGATAAAGTAATAGGTACCTGGTAGGTATGCTTGAGGTTCTCAGGACAATCCCGACCAAAGGCTCGGTGTACATCCGAAAACATGTCTACAATGATATGCGCTTGTTGGACAGTCGAATGGCTAGGAGCTCGTTGAAGGAGGTAGGAAGGATTAGGTTTTCTAGTTTTAGGGATTTATGGAAGGAAATTGTCAAAGTATGCAGTTGTCCAACGAAATATTAAATAAATTGAATAGGTAAGTTATAAAGATTATGTTTTTTCTAAGCAGTTTGCATAGAAAGAATGGTGTGATTAGGTCGTAACCTTCGATTTTCGGCTTGGCGGGAAAACGTATGAGTCAAAACTTACTTTTGATTTTTTTCAGATTAAACATGTTAACGGACACTGGGTTTGTTCAACTCGCGGGTTTGAATTATTCAAATGCGTCTCGGCCATCTTCAGTGAGGAACTGAGTTGATAAGTAACCCAGTGCCGGTTCAACATGACTTGATCGACGCAGACCAAAACCATGAACTTTAAAAAAAATGCGACTTTTTAATAATGTAGCGTTTTATTCGAGATAATCAGAAGACAAGAACACAGTAGGCGATAGGAGAAAGTTTTCGCACATCTTTCTGGTCAAGGGATTTTACAACGAACGGTTGTTGTCATGAGGGTAGATAACAATCGCTACATTTAGGAACGCGTGGATGCCACCTTGTCACAACAGGAAGTCTGGATTCGTTGTAAAAAATCCTATATCAACAAGCGATCGACGAAATTTATTAAACGGACAAAGCTCATCTCTTCGCCTGGCTTAGAGACAAGTCAAGAAGAGGTCAAAGAAGAAACGTCTTTCAACTGATCATTACTTTTTAATAATTTACCCAATTTCTACAGAATTCAATATTTCCCCTATTTCCGAAAATTGGCGGATCATGTCTGGCGGAGATTAATAATAATGTGTGGTGATTAGTGACCGTTAATAGATATTTATATAGAAATCGTGAGATGCGGTCTGGTGTGATTTAGGTTTCAGAAAAACATTTTCTTTATCGTGCCAACGTTTCGATCTTTATTGAGATCATCTTCAGGACCTGGGATTTACAAACATTGTTTACATATAACGATTACATTTTGGATGTGGAAACGTGAATTTATACAATGCAAAATATATTTTTTATATGTTCAATCAAAAAAGACATTTTCTATACCGACATCCTTCTCCACCCCTTCAAAATCCAACGTATATAAACACAAAACAGCAAAATCTCACTGGCACTCTCGACACGACAAAGAATGGCACAATTACACAGAAGACAAACACTTTGAGTGAGTAGAAATACTTTGACACTGTCGTGTCGAGAGTGCCAGTGAGATTTTGCTATTTTGTGTTTATATACGTTGGATTTTGAAGGGGTGGAGAAGGATGTCGCTATAGAAAATGTCTTTTTTGACTGAACATATAAAAAATATATTTTGCATTGTATAAATTCACTTTTCCACATCCAAATGTAATTGTTATATGTAAACAATGTTTGTAAATCCCAGGCCCTGAAGATGATCTCAATGAAGATCGAAACGTGGGCACGATAAAAAAATGTTTTTCTGAAACCTACATCACACCAGACCGCATCTCACGATTTCTAAATAAATATTAATAATAATAATTATGTAAGGTATTGGTAGTGATAAAAAGTCAGTGACACCAGCGGGATTCGAACCCACCACCTTCGGCTCAAATCACGATAGTTCAAGTGGTTAGAGCAGCAGGGTATTGAGCCGAAGGTCGTAGGTTCGAATCCCGCTCGGAACACTAATTTTTCATCTCAACCAAAAACCATAAATAAAAAATAATTAATTGCAAGAATTAAACAGTCAATTATGACCACTAAGCAAATATGGATTAATTTAATAATTCTAAATGTTTTACTATCACTTTTTCGTACAAACAATCTCCTATTTTCCACTCTTATACCATTAATTATAACTTGTTAACCAGAGAAACTTGTATTGGAGATCTTGGCTTCAACTTTGATAGTAATCTTACCTACCTTTCTACAAGAAATCAAAAAACCCTCCTTTGAGTAGGCTTCATCATACAAAGTATTTGTCTGTTCAAAAATCCTAATTATATATAACCTATGTCAATCTATATAATTCACTTTTTCCGACCTATTCGTGAACATGCCTCATCATCTGGAATCCGCACTACTACACTCATATAAAACTTCTTCAAACTGTTCAAAATAAATTCCTTCATACATTATACAATGACAGGCCAAAAATTCCTCCTACATGTAATATAACTTGATTTGTATATATTTTCTTATATTAATTTAATTTGCACGTTTTTAACGTTTAATAATTGAGTCATTGTCTAAAATAGTAAAAAAAAAATTAAATTGCTAAGGAAAAAAAGTTCAGTGGTTAGGGCAGGCTTATGAGCCGGAGGTCGCGGATTCGAATCCCGCTCTTGACTTCTCATCTCAACCTTAGATTAAAAGTCTAATTAATTAAGAGATCAATTATGATTATTAAATACATATGGATTAATAATAATACTATTTTATTTCTAGGGAGCCTAAAGGGATCGTCAAGCCTACATAAACCACTCTAATCTGGAACTGCCTAAATACCCTGAAAGAACTGGGATAATGAGGGAATTTCACGAGGCAGTAGGCAATCTAGCAAATGGCAATACATAAATTCAAATCCATTAATACAAAAAATGACTCAGGGGAAGTGGAATGTTTGTAGATACGGAGGATAATTATTTTAAAAGAAATACCTTTGGTACCTCTCCAAGACCTCATCGCGTTTATAGCCACAAATTTGGACTGCAAAATAACTTATTGTCATCACGCTACTACACACTCCATATTTTGCTTGCATTGCCTAATTTTGTGAGAAACACATTGACACGATTTTCTATTCAGGCCCAGTTTAGCCCTGGAAACCGTTTTCATTGAAATAAGGAATAATAAGTGATGAGCGTAATCTCATAGTGTACACCCTTCCTAAACTAGGATCTAAACTAAACTTTCATCACAATTGCGCATCTAACGTCATACTTTTGCACCTTGTTGAACTTTCAGACGAGTTTTTCATTAGGAAATTTTCAGTGTTGAGCCGTCACAAACCTGTACAAGAGTGCAATAATAATAATAATAATATCAGAGAGCCAAGTAGCTTTAAACGCTCTTCAAACCAACGAGACGAACTAGTCTGGAAACGGTCTAAATACCCTACGAAACTGGGAATTACAAATAGTCCAACGAAGGCTGGGTCTTGCAGGAATTTCAGGCAACCAGGGAGCAGACACATAAACAAAAGCCATATTAACAAAAAACTGGAGTTTGTATTAACAGAGAACACAACAAACCCAACAATAACAGGCATGAGACAAGTCGAAAGACTACTCGAAAAAAAAAACATAATGAGAGGAAAACAACAACATAATTAAAAGGTTTATTTATGGGATATTGGTTAAACGTCATTTTTAAAAAACGATTAACAGATGACCAATGTATACTATGTCGAGAGAAAACAGAGATAATAGAACGTAACCTCCTATCACAGTCCTTGGCGATGTTGGGGCTGAGTCGGTTTCCAAAAAAATGTGAAACCATCTATTAAAAACTCAATTATGTCAATATGTATACATAATTTACGATGGTTTTGCCCTAATGATGAACTTAAAATAGGTCCAAAGCTTCTTCATCCACACCGTACCAAGATCGAGATTGTTCGTGATATCTTATGCAACTGTCCTGCAGTAGCTACGAAAAGGCTGCGGTACCGAGGAAAGACATTCATGTGCCGTACAGACCCCTTCGACTCCAAATGGGGGTTGACCATTTTCAACTTTTCAAAGTGTTTTTTCACTATGTATTTTGCTCTGGATTTCAATGCTACGGTTAATACACTAAAACGAATGCGAAGAAAGTTTAGTCATGCTGATACCTTGCTCCATCGCACTACTCCTTACAAACAACGGGCTACGTCGTTCTGAAAAAAAAATCCGTACATTGCCAGATGTAAGAACCAAGATTAGTACCACCATGTGAATAGAAGAACTGGTCTCTACATGGCGATTATGATTGGGTTATATTTCAATGATTGACCTAACATAACCTTACCCTACCTAACTTTCCGTAACCTAACCTAACCCTAAGAAAGCCGTTCCTTTGCAATGTAGACCTCGATGCCATAGCCCTCAGAAGAAGGTTATACTTTATTAAAGAAACAGAATTCTCAACTTAGGTCGGACACAAGTCACATGCAGAGACTTTGCCAAAGGCCTAGGTGAAGTATAATTTGTTCCCTAGTGCAAATGATACATGTCAATAACACAGAGTTCCTACTGGATAAAAGTTTTGTCTGAATCAAAATTCGTTAGTATTTATCTTTGAGGAAGGAAAAGAGTCAAATTAAAACTTTTGTCTTAAAAAGCTAACTTTTTAGTCACCAATTGGCTTAAATGGTTCATTTCAATCCACAAAATTTTTCAGTTGGTTCTAAAATCGAGGAAAATGCTCTTCCTCCTCAAGACTTCCGATTTGTGTGTTCTATTGTGAGCATAAATTTGTAAGTGGCTGTTGACTGCGTTGGAGGGGAGGAGTTGCTGATTGATTCGCCCCCATCACGCTCGTCCGTGTTGTGTGAAATCGGGACGGTTTTTAGAAAGTCACGCTCCAGCAGCCACCCTTCTTCACATCCTGGCAAATGTTAATGTCCTCTTCACCACCATCGAGTCCCCCGCGGCGGCCCTGCCGATTTCAGCCTGGGGATCTTTTCCTCAATCGTCAATTAATCCGGAACGTGGGGTCATTTTTGAACTATGATCTGATATTTACCTCGTCTGCCTATCTTTGCTGATTTTTGTTGGTACAGACGAGTTTCTGCATTTCGCCATCTTCAGTGTTCGGGTGATATTTGGGAAGTGAAGAAATTGATTGTGCGCGAAAAAAATCAGGAACTTGAAGAAAAAAAATCTCAAATTTTTCGTCATTCTCGTTTTTTAATGTAATTGATATTTTTTTATTTATTGTGATAATTTTGAAACGACTTTACAGATGCTTAGGAAAGTTTAGGAGTCTTTAGAAGCATAACTAACGCGAAATGGTACAAATTCGTTTCTGTAAATAAATTAGAACCGGAGTATAAAATAAAACGTCGGAGGAGATTTTGTATGCTATTAGAATTGTAATAAGTTAATAAGTTAAGCCGACCTGGTGATCAACTTTTATTTCCAATGTAATGCTCTATTTCTCACACATTTGTCCTTTCATAAAAAACAATGTTGCCAGAAACTCAAACAATCCTACAATTTGTTTTGTTTTCCCATGTAACTGGTTAAAAAAAAGAAAAAAATTAAAATTTAATTGGACAAAATAATAAAATTTAATTTGTGTTATTTTTCAAACAACTTTACTAATAACTAATAACTTACCAACAATAAGTTATACGATAAATTTCAATTACTGAGTTCTTGCAATCTCCAGAACAAATCGATAAAGATTTAAGTTTCTGGTACATTTTTTTACAATCGAAAGCGAAAATCTGTGAAAAAGGTCATTCTCAATTATTAATTACAAATAATAATTAATTGTTCATGTTTTATTCAATACGAATGAATTGTTAGAGTGATTTTTTTCGCACATTTTGAAAGTTCTTTCCATTCAAAAACAATGTCTGCTTTTTCCTATGGTGCGCAGAAAAATGCTGTATAATTTTACAGCTATTAAAAATTAGGGGCTGAGGGCAAATTATCACGACTTCAAATCAATCGATTAACTATTTTTAATGTTCAATTATCCTAATTGTGTAATTAATGATTACACTAACAATGTCATTAAAACCAGCCAGGGTGATGCTCTTTCTTACTCTCCCTCTCTCTTTCTCTCTCTTTCCCTGCCACTCTCTCTATTTATCTATCTCTATTAAAAAAAAAAAAATTTGTAAAACAAAACTAAATTTGCAACCTCGTTGGAAAAATTCACGGTAGTGCTTGGCAAATTGCATTACAACTTATTCGTTTCAAACGCTTTCTCAACTTAATAGAAAAGCGTAAACAGGAAGAAAAATTAAACACATAACAAAAGAAACATTAAACATAGCGAACAACAAAACAAGAAAAATTGGACAAAATATCTACACTAAACAAAGACAAAAAAATACGTAGGTAATAATTGTTTATTTTATTTTTTCTGCTTAAAATTTCTGCTTTTTGGTTTGATGTAAGTAAAGAAAAGAGTATACCGCTAGAAAACCTATTAAAGGAAGAAGTTACGAAATTTACCAAGCTGTACCGTGAATTTTTCCAATGAGGTTGTAAATTTATTATTTTTACAAATGTTAAATTTAGCAGTTTTTGAAAGATTTATAGATGTTTTTATAACCAAAAATTAAATTGAAAGTTGTAGGAGGGATGGGAAAGGAGAAATTTCTTAAAGGAAATGAACGCTCTATTTTTTTGGATGCCTCCAAAAATCAGTGGCGGATCCAACGGGGGTGTAAAAGGTAATTCCCCCCCCCGAGCCAAGTGAACATGTTATACAATATGTTATATGTCTTAGCATAATATAAACCTTGATCTGTTACGTCTGATAAACCTTCCCAAATAAATCAGTTTCCCCTTAACTTGTCACGATTTGGCTTTTTTGTCTCCCAGTTCGATACTTCACTCGATTTGATATCAAGAAACCTGTAAGTTGATGTTTAATTTTAGGTAGGGTACTTTCAAAAATCTAGAGCTCTCTAACGTGCGCATTTTTGATCGCATACCAAGAAATTTGGCAGGGTGGTAAAGAGTCCTAATAAGGACGGTTGGGATTGTTTTTCAGCCAAATGGACTGGGGGGTCGCAGATTTATGGGCGATTAAAATAAAAAATTCAATCAAAATGTTAGCCATTTTTGCGTTTTGTCCCGCACAACAGCTCTATTTTTCATTTCACTCCTTCCTAGCTCCTCCCCTCACTATTGGATTTTGGCATTTTTGGTACCGTTTTTAAGCTGGATTCTCCTCGTAACTTTTAAGCCCAGTTTGGCCCAAATCCAAACAGTATTTTAAAAGTTATCATAATTTGAAAAAAAAATCTCTTTTTTATCAGGATTTTTTTTTTCAAATACGGTACTTTCAAACCTAATTTCTTTCGTTTAAAAGTTCAAATTAATTTATTTTTAAATTCACTAATTTCGTGGTCCGCTTGTATATTACAATTAATTAAGGTTTTTAGTTGAGATTAAAAAAAAGGTGGGGTTGAGATGGGAAGTTAGTGCCCGAGTGGATCGAGGTCACGATAGTTCAAGTGGTAGAGCAGCGGCGTATCTAGCCGAAGATCGTGGGTTCGAATCCCGCTCGTGCCATGGACTTTTTTATCTCAACTAAAAACCTTAATTAATTGTAATTAATTTATTTTTTGTAATAAAATGAAACCGTATGCGTTTCTTAATTTTTTGTTACCAAATATGCCAAGATTTCTTTTAAATTAACAGAGAAATCACGGTAGAAAGCACTCCTTAAAATTGGGTATATTATTAAAAAAGTATGGTGCGGCCATCACACGTTGCTACCAAAAAATAGTAGTGAAGTAACGCGGGGAAATAATCAATTAAATAACTTAAATATAATTTCAAATTGGGTAGTTAACTAGTTAACCTTTATTTTATTTTCATTATTTTGAGTGGTCTAGGAAAAAACAGCCCAAATCTAATTTAATTTAACGCCAGCTGTTAATAATAAACAAAAACATGACTAATTTTTTATCCTGTTACAATATGTTTATGATGTTACGTTATGTATAAAAAAAAATTATATATACATTGGGTGCTTTTCTGATTTCTGCCTCTAATCTTCTTATTCGATCTCTTGAAGTGATAACCCCTAAGTTGGCGATAAATTTTGTATATTCGTCAATTTCGGTGACTAAAAACATTTGCATTGCAGACTATGACGGAAAAACCTTTTGGAAATTTATGAAAATTATGTCCCTTTTTGAATTCAAACTATTCAACATTTAAATTAAGTGATTTTTTTCAGTTTTTCCCTTTGAAGGAGGAGAAAAATATCGGGGACGAAAAACGGTTGTAGAGGTTTTTCTCAATTTGCACGTTTTTAGGTCCCCTGTGCAAAATAATAATCGAAATTTTTTACCCCCCCCCCCCGATGTCCAACCTGCATCCTCCCTTGCCAAAATGAATAGTTCAAAAACTGCGAGTAGATTTATGAGGAAAACCTTGGATAATTGGGGGGGGGAAGAAAAAAAATGTTGAACTTCTGTGGAAGGGTTGATAATCGGACCATGGTTCATACGGACTTTTCTGTTGCATTTGAGGTGCAGAAGCACCTGACGAACTTGGACCCAGCGTCTATTGCGCTATACTATACTGCCGATCAAAAAACCGACCACCTTGTTTTTGCACGAAAAAATGGCCAAATTTGGAAACGCATATTTTTTCAGCCTTGTAAGTCACAGACCTGCTCTAGTCTAGTTTTTTAAGAAAATTTCACATTGAACAGATACTTTTCAAATGTTTTCCTAGCTTTAGTCATTTGTCAGTAAATTAAAAAAATCGGTAACATGTTAATTTTGGCACTTTGTACGAAAACTTAAAATTGAGCAGTGGAGCCAGGAAATATCCCTTCATCAATCGATAGGAGATTTTAATAAGCTTTCAATTCGTCACCTTTCACTTTGCCCGATTTCTCAACCGTTTTCGAGTTATTCGAAATTTTTGGGCAAAAGACGTAGATTTTTAAACGGGCACGAAAAAACCCGATCACTCTTCTTCTGATTTTGAATGCATAAATTTTGAACTATCATGTTTTCGCAAATTGTACGGTCTACAACTTTTACTCGGAGGACTGTTTTCAAAAAAGTGAATAGGAAAGCGACAATTTGGGATGCTGAATGCTTCTGCTATCAATAACCGCTTATTTACCTCATCAAGGAAATTCAACTTTTCTTTGCCATTTCACAGGTGTTACGTAGCAGTTTGCCTTTGAATAATGTCTTGAAACAATAGGTTTATGTATGGTAAAAAAGGGAGAGAGTGAGTGTGTGTGAGAGAGAGAGAGAGAGAGAGTGATCGGTTTTTTCCATGACCAAAAAACAACGTTTTCTGCCAAAAAATCGCGAATAACTCGAAAACGGTTGAGAAATCGGGCCAAGGGAAGTTGACCAATTGAAAGCTTATTAAAATTTTCTATTGATTGGTTGGACAATTTCCTGGCTCCGCAGATCAATTTGAAGTTTCTGAAAAAAGTGCAAAAATTTACGTTCCAGAATTTTCGAATTTACTGATGAATGACTGAAGCTAGGCAAGCATTTAAAAAGTCATCTTGCCCAGCGTAAAATTTTCTAAAAAAACGTGCCGGTGACTTAAAAGGCTGAGAAAATTTTCATTCACAGACATTTTTTCGTGCAAAAAATGTTCGTCCTATTGGAGCAGGGTACGTTTTTAGACATCAAAAACGGCCGGCTACTCGTCTATATTTAGAATGGAGGCTGAGGATTGACGGCCCTTGAGCGGCGAAGGAAAGCAAAGGCGGAGAGGAGACGAAGAGGGCAAATTCGGAGGGAGGACGACAAAGGAGGGTGCGAGGGAGAGGGAGCGCAGTCCTTTTGAAGGAAAAGCCGACCGCCGAAGATGGGAGTGGCCACGGTGAACTGCATGGTGTAAACGCGGTGGTTGTCGATGGGGGTTGTTCGATGGTGGGGAGGTCATGAGGTGGGAGTCCTCCCAGTCCGTTTCTTCCGCCAGGCCAGCTTCAAGCTCAGTTGTGGCCAGACATGAGTGATACCAGGATGTTTTTCAAAGGCAACAGCTCTCGTCTTCAGCAGCTGATCGAGAAAATCCAGGCTAACAAAGAAAACCACAACGTCAGCCAGCAGGAAATACATGGTAAGCGTTGTCAAGACTCTTTTCAAAATGGAGGTTTAGGCTGCCCCATAATTTAAAATAAGTGTAAAAAAAATCGCGTCTTTAAGTTCGAATTGAAATCTCGCAGGGGGTTGAAGACGCGCCGGGGGTGGTTCTTCAGACCTGCCACCCACTTGTTGCGCCCAGCACTCTTTTTTCCCGATGATCGGATTCTCTCTTTGCCACTTGTTGATTCCCCGATTGTCTTCGATTCTTCCGAGGCAAACTACCAAGGACCGAATCGCTATTTTATAGTTCAGAGCGGGGTTTTTGGGTTCTCTGCCGATGACAGCTTATTTACCAATGAGTTCAAAAATTTAAATAAAAGTCCTGAATTCGACCAAATCTTCGTTTAGCTCCTTCACTTTAATATGCAAATTTTAAAAAATAACGTCATTGCAAGAATCAAGATTTAGCGGCAAACTTGAACAAAACAATAATTTTTTTTAGTTCAGATAAATCCTTTTTCTATATTTACTCTTTCTAACCTCAGATGACCAAATTTCCTTAAGTTTTTTATTTTCATTATTATTAATCTTTCCACCTTACCAATCGTTCAACCTTGGTTTTTTCTTTTCCTCCATCAATTTCTTCATTTTTGAAAAAAGTAATTAAAAAAGGAATTGCACCACTAAAAAGGCTATTAAATGGAGTACGTTTTCTGAAATTTGCTGTTCTCTAGGTTTGGAAATAGTGTTGATTCACCATAGTAAGTTTTTCAACTTAAAAAAAAACTTTTTCTAAGTTCTCGCTACTAAAACGCTTATTTCACCAACGTTTACATGTTGAGTATTTATCACATATTATTGGGAATTTAACGTACTTTTCAATGGTCTCAAAGGATTTGTCCAAAACCTTTTAGTTTGTTTGAAGCAAGGTCGGTGAAATCTTAATAAATCAGAAAAAGTGAAATAACTCCGAAATTGCTGAGATTCGGACCGTAGTTAATTAGGATTTTTTTGGTACCATTTTGAATGTAGAAACTACTGGCAAAGTTTGTAACACGAGTAGCCGAACCCTGTATGTATTAATTAATCTTTATGTAAGGTATTGGTTAAGATAAAAACGTCTGGGTCACGAGCGGGATTCGAACCCACGACCTTCGGCTCTACCACTTGAGCTATTGAGACTTCGATCCACTCGGACACCAACTTCCCATCTCAACCCCACCTTTCTAATTTCCCCTCCTGTATATATTATTACTGGAGAAACTTTTTTTAAAACTTAATGGCCTTATAAAGTTCATATTACAAGAGTTGGTTTATTTATAGCTTTTGGTGGAAGGGCAGAAAGAAAAGTCCAGGAGTGACGGTCGGAATCGAACACGCGACCCCTGAGCCGAGAGCTTAACCACTCGGCTACCGCGGTCCCCCTTTACAATTGAGGAACTTAAAAATTTAAAAATTGCAATTATCCCTTTTAAAAATATGACGACTTAACAGTAACATAAAGTTTTATAAATAATAAATTTATTTAAAAAATCCTCGTAAACTCCACGTTCCTTTGTAATTATTATCTTCGTCTTTTTCGTAATGCACTATCTGCCCGTATTGTTAGATTGATTAAAGTTAAATGGTCAAAACCGAATTCGGATTGTATTAAGAGGCACGTGGAATTTTATTTGACAATTCGAAGAAGTCTTGGTTTAAGTCGTCAAGTTTCCCAGCGTTGGGCGTTCAGGCTTACTTTACGGCAGGAAACTTGGTTTTACTCAGAAAGGTTTTCCTGTACCACCCAAACCTTCTCGAAAGATCTGCCCATTAGCTCGAAACAAAAAAACTTCAGCCAGATAAAATAATCTCTATCATTCTGGTTTTCCTAACGTTGCTGTTTTAATATTTGATCTATGCCTAAAGAAAAAGTAAGAAAGTTTCGGCACTAGAAGGTTTAAATATAGTAGGATTCAACAATTTACTCACATGACAAACTGTAACAAATTTATGTATAAAAATGTCATAAATTAAATTTGATAATTTATTTACAACTAAGCCCGGGCATGCTTTATGAACTTAAACGTTTCCTACCCACTCCATATTGTCTTATACTGCTAACTTACCATCACCACCAACAACGCTTACCGCAATTTTGACTTATAACTGGAATCCTATCCAAGCTACCTTCAACATCCAACAACGCCTCGATCTTATCGAAGACTCTGGTGCATTGGAAGACGAGGCAGTATGAAGAAAAACGTACTCAGTGTAAGTTCACATTACAAAAACAGTCTTGCCCTCCATACATCAACAAAGGGATATCGACACTATCGATTATACCTAGACAGCAGACTGACGTAGAATCCTCACACAAGACTTATAAGACAACAACTTACCAGAAGACTTGGACGACTACAAAGACTTCTAGGAACGAAATCCATCTTGACCATCAGCACTAAACTAACCTATTACAAGACTTTACTGCGACTACTTTGGTTTGTACATAACTTCCACGTTCGGCGATGGTCGTGGGACCTCCTTGCCAATTAGTCCTTCACACTGCGAGCCAGCATTAGTGGTAGTCTTGAAGCTCCTTCCATACTTATACGTGGCGTTCAGGTTGGCTACACTGAATGTAAAGTATTATATGCTGATGTTTTGTTTTTAAGTGACAATCGTGTAGGTTTAAAGAGGTGTATAAAAATTTTGAAGATTATTATGAAATATGTCGGTCACTCTCGCTAAGTCGAGGTAAAAGTTGACCCGAAAATAAGGCTAAATAAGGGATCAGTGAGTATAGAACATCTATAGAACATCTATAGAAGCTTCATATTTTTTTACTGATTGTTATCCAAACCCACAAACTACGAATTATCACCAAAAATCACCACTCAGGGTCAATTATCAATCAGGGTTAAAATATGCTTTATAATTTTCTTTTTTATTCGATTTCGGACTTTCGTGTGAAGATTCCAAAAAGGAATCTTAAACTAATTTTATTAGGGATTAAAATTCATTGTATATATTAAGATGGGAAGAAAGAATATTTCGTCTAAATGTTGGGAAAGTATATTGGGCCATCGGAAGTGTCCTCAAATCCTGGGGGGGGAGGCACCTAGTCTTTCACGAAAACCCCAGACACAGTTAAAAAAAGCTTGGGAAATAATAACACCTGGGTGATTACGATTGGGAAATGTGGGTCGTTCCTGGGCAATCGGCAAGGAGATATTTACTGTTGTGCTGACCAAGCGTGGCCTTATTGTTCAACCCCTAGGATTAGCTAATGCCCGGATTCACCCGGAAAAGCTCAACAAACTGGGGAAGAAAAATGAGCAATCGGGTCACCAGGAATCCTAATAGTGTTTCCTAAGCTTCACGGGTTCTCCACCTCCACCTCGACTGATTGGCTTAAATAAGATCCCAAAAGAACTAGGAGGCTGTCAAGAAGGCCGGCGTAGAGAGGAGGCAGTCGGAATAGAGCTGTCGCGGTCGGGGTGGCCGTCGCAGGCAGTAGGAGTCGATGAGAGACGGCCAAAAGTTAGCCAGGAGTCTGCCAGAAGCCAGGAAGAATCGGC
Organism: Cimex lectularius; assembly: GCF_000648675.2. Taxonomy (NCBI): domain Eukaryota; kingdom Metazoa; phylum Arthropoda; class Insecta; order Hemiptera; family Cimicidae; genus Cimex; species Cimex lectularius. Next base: position 1,254,319 of record NW_019392658.1, on the reverse strand, counting down.
GGGGAGTCGGCAGGCTTAAAGAGGGCAGGCTCGAAGAAGAGTCAATCAGAGTTTGAGAAGAGGACTGGAGTAGCCGTGGCAGCTGGCGTAGAGAAGAGTCAGTCGGAGTCAGAGAGGACAGTGAAAGTCGGAACCATATAGCACTCAAGATCAATGTCGGTATTCCAGTTCTGCAAGTAGATTTGTCAATCAGATGACAAGAAAATTGGAGAAGAGTTGGGGCGATTTCGAGGCTGCAGACGAATTTCGAATAATAGGTTCCTCAAGGAATAAGCCGACTTAGGATAGGCATAGAGATTTGTTAGATAGCGTTGATGTATTTATTTAATTTATAAGTAGCGATAGAAATTATTCAAGAATTAGGATGTGTAAATTATGAGTAGTAATAGGGACTTAATAAAGAACTAGATTGGTTAATTATTTAGATTATAAGCAGGGATTGAGAATTGTTAGTTACAAGCAGGGATAGAGATTCGTACATGAAATGTTTTGTGTATTAGTTTATAGGTAAGAATTACGGGGTTGATGACGTGAATGTTGTACCCGAATTGTGCTTTTCTAAATCTTCCCCTACAGAGAGAGTTAGCGGAAAGTGGTGGGTGCTTACTCGTCAGGCCGGGCAACCTGACACACCCTAGGCTTGATGGGCCTAGATTAAATAGCTCACTACTCACTCAGAGCCGTTCACCACAGTTGGTTGAATATTGTGATCATTCAAGGTATTGGTTGAGATACAAAAGCCAGCGTCACGAGCGGGATTCGAACCCACGTCCTGCGGCTCAATATGCCGCTGCTCTAACCACTTGAGCCATCATGACTTCGATCCACTCGGACACCAACTTCCCATCTCAAGCTACGATACAACCGTTCGAATTTTCCCTCTTTTTGCCATTTTCCAATGTCGTGTAATCTGTTCGATTCTCGGCGACATATGAAATGGCCACGGAGAGATTTAGTGAAGATATACTTCATTTTACTTATTAAATCCATTAGAGTTCGTGGTCCGATTTACCAAATAAATTTTTCCAATTAATTAATCTTTATGTAAGGTATTGGTTGAGATAAAAAAGTCAGTGTCACGAGCGGTTGTTGGTGTCCGAGTGGATCGAAGTCACATAGCTCAAGTGGTAGAGCAGCGGCGTATCAAGCCGAAGGTCGTGGGTTCGCATCCTACTCGTGACACTGACTTTTTTATCTCAACCAATACCTTACATAAAGATTAATTAATTGGAAAAAGTAACTTGGCCAATCGGACTACGAACTCTAATGGATTGTGATCATTTTTATAAATTAGGTGCAGAAAGGTTACTTGAAAATAGGTTGGAGCTTTGAGGAGAAAGAGAAAGACAAAAGAAAAACACTCAGTTCCTTCCTCAAGAAAGAAGAATTCTTTCGAAGAATAAATTCTCCTCTATCAAAACTTTCAAACTATTTCTAATGATTTAAACTATTAACAAATATAAATATTTAAGTACTTAAATATATGAAATCACGGCGAGCGATAGATCTCGTCCAATGAACTAAGCAAAAATCATATATTTATTATAGGGTACCGTGTTTTAAATTTTATAAAAGACAAGGCCTTTTATTTTTACGCTGTCTATTTTATAACTAATTGTAAAAATGGTTCCAGAGGCAATTTTTCACGTAGAATCTTGTGGTGCTATTAGAATTTCAATCAGTTGGCGAGTTAAACTGATCAACTTTTTTCAGATGTCAAGGTGCTATTTTTCCACATATTTTAAAAGTCCATTCCATTAAAAAAAATATACGAGAAAGTCAAAAATTTATCGATTTGTTCTAGAGATATTAAACTTACCCTTCAGAACTCGATAATTTAAATTCTTCGTCTTACATATTATTTAAATTTGGTTTTAAAAAATAATACAAATTAACTTTTCATATTTTATTTAATAAAATTTTCAATTTTTTCCTTTTGTTAACCAGTTAACATGATATACGGAAATTATCGAGGTCTAAAGATAACTTCAGTATCTCCAGAAATCGATGAATTTTTGAGTTTTAATTTCAAATAATGTAAGTACCTAAATGTTTATATTTTTTAATAAGTTCAAATCATGGAATTAGTGACGAAGACCTGAAGAAGGGGATAAAAATTCTTTGAAATCTTGATGAACTGCGCTTTTCTTTCAAATTCGCCCTTATACCTACACACCCTTATACCCTTTTGTATACACAATTATAATTATTCCAATTAATTATTTTTTTAATCTAAGGTTTTTGGTGGATATGAAAAATTAGTGTTACGAGTGTGATTCGAACCCACGACCTTCGGCTCAATACACCGATACTCTAATCACTTGAGCTATCGTGACTTCGATCCCAAGTGGTTAGAGCAGGGGCGTATCATGGGGTTCGAATCCCGCTCATGACGCATATTTTTCATCTCAAGCAAAAACCTTAGATAAAAAAATAATTAATTCGAATAATTAAACAGTCAATTATGACCACTAAGGGAAATACAGATTAATTTAATCATTAAAAAGAAGTAATTACTTTACTAACAGCTCCCCGTGGCCACTTCATAAGTATCTGAGAAACGAATCCTGATTACACGACATTTGAAAAAATGGCAAAAAAAAGGGAAAATTCGAACAATTGTAGGTTGAGATGAGGAGTTGGTGTCCGAGTGGATCGAAGTCACGATAGCTCAAGTGATTAGAGCAGTTGCCTATTAAGCCGAAGGTTGTGGGTTCGAATCCTGCTCGTAACACTAATTTTTCATCTCGACCAAAAACCTGATAAAAAGAATAATTAATTAGTCAATTATGACTACTAAGGCAAATATGAGTACAATTGATATTACATTTTAAAAGTCTTTTCCATTAAAAAATATATACTTAAAAGCTCAAAAATTCGTAGATTTGTTCTAGAGATATTGAAGTTTTCCTTGATGTAGATAATTAAAAGAAATGATTATCAAGTTCCGAAGAAAAACTTCAACATCTCCAGACAAATTGATGAATTTTTGAGTTTCTAGAATCATTTTTGTAGAATGAAAAGGAATTTTAAAATGTTTGTTTAAAATGTTTAGAATTCTAATGGCACCAGCAGATTTATGTGAAAAATTAACTTTAGAACCATACTTAGTTTTACAATAACATATCATAAAAGGCCATGTCTTTTATAAAAACTCATCTCCTATAATAAATTCATGATGTGAGTAGACTTGGCATCAATCGTCCATTCTACAAAATTAATTTGGTCGAAGCCATAATTTCATGTATTGTCGGTACATGGATGGTTATGTCAACACTTTAAATCGTTATAAATAGTTTCAAAGTTCTGATTACGGGGATAATATATTCATCGAAATTTTGACGAAGGAACTAAGTGTTTTTCTTGTCTCCTTCCTCTCAGAGCTTTAAGCTATTTTCTTCAAGCATTAACTTTTCCGCACTTAAGTTTATTTTAAAATTTTCAATTGTTAATTGTTATTAGAGTAAGTTTTTATCTTGTCTATATAAGCTCAAATCTGCACATGCTTGTACTGAAGCCACTCACTTCTCTCAATCCACAGGCAATTCCTGCTCTTGTAATTTAGCTTGAGAATCACCCCGAGTGTGGGCAGTCCCTGAGGTCGGACCTCGATCTTGTCCGTCCATCCACCGAAGTAATCCTTTTTAAAAAGATAATTCCTACTCACAGTAAGTTGTTTTGCAACGATCCGGATTTCGAGCCTTTTAGCTCATCAGGTTGAAGGACATCATAAAGAATTTATATAAAATGAAATAAACAGTTTGAATCGATAGCCGACACCTTCGTTTACTTTGTGTGTCCACATCAACATTAAAATCAGTTTAAAATTCAAAATACCGAAAACAGAAAAGGGCCAAGAGTACAACCACTTCCGCTTTCCCTTCCCCCATAAGCTTTTCATCTTTCAGAAATCCAGTACATCATCGAAAACCTTCCCAAAAAGTTAGCTTCACGATATTACCTTATAACCCCTGAAATCCCTCCTAAAAAAGCAATCCGCTTGCTAACAACGTATAAAATGCTGTGCTAAGGACTACTCCACTAACCTTTAAAACGGACGTTTTCCATCGTAAAAATGATCCCAAAGCCTAATAAACCTGACCATTTACCTTAACTCCCGATAAACTTTTTACCTACACAAGGAAAAATTCTCGAGAAGATCCTTCTGAAAAGAATCCTTCCCATCCTAGAAGAACAATACATTGCACCGGTTTGGCTTCTGGAAAAGACCATTCCACAATCCAGCAATTGTAGATGCTATCTTTTTTCTCTCTTCAGCTGAAACAGGTGCGTTCTTTAATGTGGCCTCAAGCCTTTGATAGGGTCTGGCATCTGGATTATCTGTGGAAGTTCAAGAGCATTCTTTCCTTCACCTACTTCCTCATATTCCGATCATACGTGACTGACCGCATCTGTCGGGCCAGCCAGGACACATCTTTGACTACTATCCTGTTAAGGCTGGAGTCCCACAGGATGGTGTCCTTTGTCCAATCTTTTATTCAACGTGTATTCCTGACATCCATGCACACTTTTGGTGATGTCATGATGCTCAACTATTCAACATAGATCTTTGGCTGAAAAAGTGGCGGATAAAAATAAACGTCGATTAAAGCCCATACATAACTTTTACCCTCCGACATGCCACTGCTATACTTGCATCATATGCAACCACGTCCGCTGCCTTGGGCTGTATATTAACAAAAGACTTACTTGAACTCCATATACAAGACTAAAAAAGCGTTAACTGACTAGATGTTACAAAACACTTACGTCTTTTAGGCAAACGATCAAATCCGACGATTCCGTGGACGTTTCTCTTACCGTCGAATTTGCTTTTTCAATTCTTTTACGTCTTGCGATATTTCCGAGTGGCACATGACGGAAAATGTCTGCCGTTTAGAGAATGTGAAGACTTCTCTGATCATTTTTATGTTTAGAAAATTAATCATTTCTGGCGTGTAGGAAGGAAGAAATCGATCGCTAATGGCGTTTTGATTCGAGACGATTCGAGAAAGCATCCCGAGAAAACTAGCGAAGGTAATTGAACAAGTAGACAACAAAAATCAGTCTAGAGAAATGGCAATGATGTGCTGAAAGTAGCCACCAAGCGACGGAGAAGTTTATTAAGACGGAACGGTGGCAGAGTTGCGGGGGGCTTCTTGACAGACAAGTGGGTTTCTTCAGATGGATGCACTCCCGGGGCCCCTCCGCTCATAATTCATTCACCTTACATACGCAAACAAGCAGCCCGGGAAGAAAATTTGCTGCAAAACGGTCGATTTTGTCTTTCTATCTTCCAACGAAGTTTCAAGACGGAATAAGCTGGGTTGAATGCATCACACATTTCGGTTGATGAATTGATCGACTATCAATCCAATTTCTCTCTGAAGATGGCGCAATGTCGCAAATTGAGTAGTTCAACAAACCGGCGAATGAAGGCGGACCTAATACCCGTTCAGTATGATTTCACCGACGAGCACACCCAGCATTAACTGTACCAATCAACCAGGTCCGTCTATACTCGCTTGTTTAACTGCAAGAATAAAGTATGCTTTATAAGGTTTATTTCGATTTTCTCGAAGTTAAGTTACTGTATTTAGGCCTTGGCAGATATTGAGGAAAATAAATTCAACCTTGTTTGGGTGCCAGAGCATACAGAGCAGAGCACAGGGGCAATGAAAAGTCTGATAAATGGCCAAAAAAGGCCTGCCTGGACACCTATCGACCCTGGACCCTTTTGCGACCAACTATTCAAAAACAGATCCATTAGCCAACGGGCAATCCTCGGTTCAATAAGAATCAGGGCAAAGGCATGCAAAAACATTCATAACAAATTCACTAGTTTTCGTGGTCCGCTTGACCAATCAATATCTTTCAATTAATTAAGGTTTTTAGTTGAGATAAAAAAGTCAATGTTACGAGCGGGATTCGAACACACGACCTTCGGCTAGGTACGCCGCTACTCTACCACCTGAGCTATCGTGACTTCGATCGAAGTTAAGTGGATCGAAGTCATAATAGCTCAGGTGGTAGAGTAGCGGCGTACCTAGCCGAAGGTCGTGGGTTCGAATCCCGCTCGCTAAAAACCTTAATTAATTGATTCATAACAAAGACCATTAAAGAGATTAACAAAATTACTAAAATTAGGACGTGCTAAGATTAGAATGATAGGACTGCTATCTCCGCAGTAATGTACAATATCACCTACCTCGGGCTTTGGCAGTCCAGGGTCAGACCTCACCCAAGTTTAGATTTAGGGGTCATTTCAGCCCCCAACGCATGTTTTCAAATCGAAACCCACTCACACTGCCAATCATCTTAAATAAATTCTTTCTTATTTGCACACTTTTCACTCAAGTAATTGTTATGCGTGGTAACCAGCTAACAGCTGCCTGAGATAACTAACACTATAATAACAACATATTTAACATAATAAAGGATTGTTAACGCAAAAAAAAGGAAGGTTTTATTTTCCATTTTCCACGCTGTGTTAATTAATAATTAAATATTAACAATAGACAAAAGGTTGCATTTTTATGGTTTCTTAAATGACCACCAATCGGTTTTTTTCTAGTTCGGCCGGCTGCACCATTGAATTGGCCAAATATATATTAGTACAAATTTGAAGAATAGACTGGATTTGGTGTGCAACGATAATTTTTAAGTCGCCGTTGCTTACAAAATCCTCCATTTTTGAACTGAAACAGATGTAATACGAACATAGAGTCTGTTTCATTTATTATCAATAAAACAAGTAGTAACACTGAAACTTTTTTAAAAAGATTTCTTTTAATGAAGAAGCCGCCATTTTTTGAAGCCGAGCGGCCGAACGTTGCTATATTTTAAAAATGTGGGCATAGCTTTTTTTCAATTCACATAATATTGGACTATAATGAGTAAAAATATATTATTTCTTGTGAGGCTTGTTAAACCCATTACGGCCTAATGTTGCCTTAGAACAAGACGAATTTAAACAATTTTGTTAAAAGGTTAAACGGAAGCTTTAAGGGAAATACCGTGATTTAATGATAGAGTTTAGATTCGCGCCAAATCAACCAGTGTTACCAATACACGGGCAGAAGCAGAACAGGAAAACACTACGCCCGCCCTAAACTGACGGGATTTCCTGCTAACCTTAAACAAAATTGCTAAAATTGGCATTGCTATGAAGCAACTTTAGTTATGAAAAACTTTTTGAACAAAAATGATTTGTAAATATAACAATCCATGCAAGATGCAGTGGTGTAGTGAAGAATCGTGTTGGAGATATTAATTTCTGAACTCAATATGGAGGCGTTAGATTGGTGATAAAAAAAGTAAAGCAGTAAAGTCAGCTAAGCTTTAGCATGTTTGCTAAATTTGGTGTTGCCTAAGGCAACGTTGTGCAAGAAAGGGTTAAGAGAGCAATTAAATCTTCAGCTAATCCTGTCAAACTAAATTAGGCAGATTTTATTTGTTGCGGTTTTTAGACAGTTTTCAAAAAATCCATTTTTATAGTCCTAGCGAAAGATATTTACATTTTTGATTATTTGGAGGTCGTGAGATGCGGTTTGGGGTGAAGTAGGTTTTAGAAAAAAACATTTTCTTTATCGTGCCAACGTTTCGAACTTTATTGAGATCATCTTCAGGGCTCATTAAAGATCGAAACGTTGGCACGATAAAGAAAAATTTTTCTAAAACCTACGTCACACCAGACCGCATCTCACGACCTCCAAATAATCATCCATACCGGTCACTAAACACCACACATTCACGTTTTTATTTTAACAATTTTGCTATAAATTGGTTTATCAGAGTATTTTCTCAATTTAATAATTACAAGGGATTAATCAAACAAGATAAAGAAGTCTGCAGGAAAACAGCCGTCCAAGGAAGACATCCCACGTTATCTTTGGTATGAAATGCAAAAACAAGCTCACGTGCATTTTGTTACTAAAAAAAAATCGATATCCAAGGTACAACAATAGAATCTCAAAAATGCAAATTATTCTGTACAAAAGAACTTATTAACTTAACCCTCGAGTAATTTGTACAATGCTATTAATTTTAGACTCAATCAAAGTATTTATACTCACTCAAAGAGTTTGTTTTCTGTGTAAGGTATTGATTAAAATGAAACAGTTAGCGTCACGAGCGGGATTCGAACCATCGACCTTCGGGTTCGAATCCAGTTCGCGACGTTTAACTAACACTAACTTAACCAAAACCTTACATAAAGATTACTTAATTGAAAGAATCGGACCACGAAATACAATGAAAATNATGCATACATACATTTCGCAGCAGCCTTGCTTCCCTTTCAAAAAGTAATCATTAAATTATTATGTTTTGCATAGAAATTTTGATTGCTGAAAGCAAGGCTGGTTTGAAACAAATATATTTTTCGTTCGTTGGTTTTATCGAGTTCCACTTACCAGTGAATCATATTGGCAATTTATTGGTGTGTTTAGTAGCATTTTGCTGACATCCATCCCAGAGTTCTTCTGCCGACTAACATCGCCAAGGATATGGTAAAATAATGAACCCGAATCTGTCGGATTGTTTGGGAAAGCACAGTGTAAAAAAATCACAATAACACTCACGAAAAATTACCAAAACAATAAAGCAAATGAAACGGAAAAAACAGATCCAAGTGGTGAATATATTGGATTCTCAGGTAAACTCTCTAGCTCCTTGAAGCGATCCATGTACAGAATATTCCACTATTTAAAAACCATAATGGGGCGTCATTGGCCGCAAAGGTTTAGGCGTTGACACGGCGCTCATCACTGTAAGGTAAAGGTCCTGGGTTCGAATCCGGCGGCCCTGCATTTGAACCCGACATACTTACAAATGGGCTTTTTTCAAAAACACCGGCACTCTGAGGGTTTATATGACCTCTGCTGTTGCAAACCCTCGTAAAAAAAATAAAAATAAAAAACCATAATTTTAGAAATCAAATCAGAAACAAATAATGATGACTTGTATTGGTATTCATTACGATGCGAAGGGGCGAATGGTAGCAAAAGATTGGGGCGTTTTTACAATTTCCATTGTGCATTGTATATAAACAGTGAAACTTCTGGGATTCCGATAAACAAACAGCCTAAAATAACTTTATTTTGATTAGCAGACTTTCTTCCTTTGTTGTGCATTTATTTCAAGGTTGTTTTAAATCGGTCGATTTTTTTTCTTTACCTAGGATAAGAAAATAATAAGTAGGATCGTATTAGAACAGGCTTAGATAGGTAAAAAGTTACAAACAAAATAGGCCAAAAAATATTATTTCAGAAAAAAAACCAATCAGGATTCGGTTTAAAACATATTTAAAGCCCTTAAATACGAATTTTAACAGCAAACAAAAAATAAATTTTTGAGCTGGATTAACCGACGGGGGGCAAATTTTGTTTCTCCGATGTCCCTTGTTTCATTTAAAAATTCATAACTACCCTGGATTTCATCCAAATTTAACCTTTTTACATCTGTCCGAAAGCCTATTTTTTTTACTAGTAGTTTGTGTCAACAATTTTTGGTGTTGAATAATATTTGAGAAGAATAAGGATGCAATCAAGAAAAAACCCCTCAAAAGTCTCATTTAACTTTTCGGTTCTAATTTCTATGCGAAGACCACATTTGTGCATATGCGTGTAGTTAATAAAGTTCTAAACCCCTGAAAATTTTCATAAAGTTCAGTGGAGTCGTTCCAAACTTAACACTATTTGATTGAATGTTTAAAAAAATTCTAGACTCACTAGGAATTTGAAAAATCCGAGAAAAACATCATTTTTTGATTGTGTAAAAAATTGGATTCAAGGGGTTTTTCAGAATGTAAAAAAAAACAAATATCAATTTTATTTTTTCTTTATTTGGAGGTCGTGAGCTGCGGTCTGGTGTGACGTAGGTTTAGAAAACCGTTTTCATTATTGTGCCAACGTTTCGATCTTTATTGAGATCATCTTCAGGGCCTGGGATTTATAAACATTGTTTAAATTATTAAAATTATTGAATTTATGCAATGCTAGAAATTCAATTTTTTTCCACATCCTACATGTATTTGTATAATTTAAACAATGTTTATAAATCCCAGGCCCTGAAGATGTTCTCAATAAAGATCGAAACGTTGGAATGATTAAAGAAAATGTTTTATAAAACCTACGTCTCACCAGATCGCATCTCACGACCTCCAAATAATCATCCATAACGGTCACTAAACACCAAACATTTATTTTTTGTCAAAGATTATTTCTTTTTTTTAATAGACATTTCTGAGCTGGATTTTGGCAATTTTTTATCTCTTCGATTTCCATTGTCCCATTTAAAAATTCATAACTGCTCTGGATTTCATCCAAATTCAACCTTATTACGTATGTTCGAATGCTTAATTTTTTTACTGTTCTCTGTTAACACTGTTTACATTGTAAGGCATTATAAGTGATTAAAAAAAATGAATGAAATCAACAAAAACCCTCAAAAGTTTTATTTTATCTGACCTGTTATAATTTTTATACGAAGTCCTTATTTGTGACGTTACATGTAGTTTATAAAGTTTTAAACCCCTGCGAAGCTTCATATAGTTCGGCTGAGTCATTTCAAGTTATCACTGTTTTAGTGAAATTTGACAAAAAAAAAATTCAAGGCACACTAGGAATATGAAAAATCTGATAAAAACGTCATTTTTGAGTTTCTTAAAAAATTGGTTTCATGGATGTTTTCAGAGATTAAAAACAAACATCAACTTTGTTTTTGTCAAAAAATATTTCAATAAACAAAAATGGACATTTCTGAGCCGGATTTTTATAATCTCTCTCCTATGCCCGTTGTTCCATTTAAAAATTCGTAGCTACTCTGGATTTCATCCAAATTCAACGTTATTATGACTGGGTTTTAATTCGTGGGTTCTAATCCCGCTTTAACTTTTTCATCTCAACCAAGATCTCCCATAAAAAGAATAATTAATTGAAATAAGTAATTTGGTCATTTAGACCACTAAACATAAATGGGTTATTACAACTGTTCGAAAGCGTAATTCTTTTTACTCTTAGACTCTCAAGAACGTTAAAAAAACTAGGTATCCCCCATTTTTTGATATACATGAAATTAGCCACGTGTCAGACCAACTCTTCTATGCCCCAGACATCCCAACTACACCCTCTCCTCTACTTGCATCCTTTGCGACACAGCCGCGCTCTTCTTCTGATCCTTATCCTGAAATTGCCTCAGAGTAGCTCCAGCACACGTACAAGGAATAGCCGAATGGAACAAACTTTGGAAGATAAAAATTAACGAAAACAAATGCATTTATGTTACATTTACCCTCCGAAGCAAAACCCTCACAGAAGATTCCTCAACAACATTCCTATCCCTAAAACCTACTGCGTACGCTACCTTGTATCTTGACTCACGTCTAACCTGGAACTGGCAACTACAAATAAAAATACAGGAACTGAACAGACGCTTCGGTATTCGAATATGTCAACAAAAAAAACTGACACTACAGAACACTACTCAAACCGATTTGAACATATCGAGTGGAACTATGGTGCACTGCCAAAACCAACGAATTCACGCCTTCCAATCCAGTGTCGTAAGGATCATAGTCCCTACTATGTCTCCAATACCACTCTCCACAATGACCTGAAAATATCCTTTGTCAATAAATTGTCCATGTTCCGCGATAAACTCTCCACACCACAACCCACTAGCCCAATCCTTGTCCAACATAATCCATCCCTAGTTGTCCTCTTCCCATTTTATTGTATTTCCCTAGGCGTTAGTTTGACCTTTCCGAAGAGGCTGTAATGTTTCCTTGTATGTTCTTTGCAGTTACGTAGGATATGGATGTTTGTGTTGTTTCTTTATGACAGAGTCGGTTTCTGAGTCCGTTTTTACCTTTTTTGAGATGGTAATTGAATGGCCAATGGCCAGTGTAATGTTTTATTGTTTTCCTCTGATTCTTGTCTACTGCGAGGTAGGTAGATTTTTGTTTTTCTGGTTGAGATGGTGAGGAACTTTTTTATTGTTTTGCATCTGGTGAGTTCGTCCAGTATGTAGTCCATTTGTTCATTTCCTCTTTCAGCATAGTTGAAGGTTGGTCCTGCTTTTGCTAATTTGTCAGCTTGTTCGATGCCTTTCCGAGGACCTGGATATATGTCAGGCATTCCCCGACCAGCTTTGAATAGTTTTGTATGGATTGAAAAATTGATCCTGTGGGCTTAAGGTTTCGGCTACCATGAAGCCTCTTTAATAGGCTTTAGGTTTTATTTCATTTTGTGTCCTAAGAGTATGTTCGCATTTGCTTGGATATATGCAACGGTGGCAATGTATGATACAAACAAATTCTCATGGAAACGAGCTGATTGGAGGGGATTGACAGACAGGCGTGTATTCTCGTACGCGCCACGATATAATCCATGCCGAATTTCTTTCAATACATTGGAGAATAAAAAACGCCCTTGGTGGCTCGACATTTCCTTCTCCTCAACTTGCAAGTTCCACCGATTAAAAAAATTCATCTATTTTCGTCCTGTCTCCACTAGTAAGATATTGATTGATAGGTAGTGTCCTTTATTCACTGAAATTTAACAAACAACCTCGAAAAACCCGATTCTACAACACATTCCTAAACCAGCTTTGATTATTAAGGAAAACGGAGATAGACGTATGTGACGTACCAAATTTTAAAAATAAGGTGGCAACAGTCATATGGCTAATTGAAAACCATTATGGGCCGATATTAGCATGCCCCCTCCCCCTCGCGAAACAAACGAGAGAATGAGAGAAGGTATGAGCGAGAGAGAGAAAGTGAATGAGCGGGTGAGTGAATGAGAGAAAGGATGAGCGAGAGAGAGAGAGAGAGAGTATGTAAGTAAGTGGAAGAGAGTGAGAAAGATTGAGTGAGTTGGGTGGGAGAGGGAGTGTAAGTGGGTGAGTGATTGAGAGAAACTGTGAGTGAGAGTGTTGAGTTGGAGAGAGAGTGCAATTGGGTGAGTAAGTGAGAGAAAGAATGAGAGAGAAAGAGAAAGAGAGTAAGTAAGTGGAAGAGAGATAAAGAGAGTTGAGTGGTGTGAATGATTGAGAAAAAATGTGAGCGAGAGAGAGTTGAGTTGAAGAGAGAGTGCAAGTGGGTGAGTGAGAGAGAGAAAGAACGAGCGAGAGAGAGTAAGTGAATGAGGGAGTGTAAGAGGGTGATTGAGAGACTGGGAGAGAAAGAGAGAAAGTGAATGAGCGGGTGAGTAAGTGAGAGAAACGATGAGCGAGAGAGTGTGAGTAAGTAAGTGGAAGAGAGTGAAAGAGAGAGTGAGTGAGAAAGAGGTAGAGTTAAGTGGAAGAGAGAGTGTAAGTGGTGTAAGTGGGTGAGTGAGCAGGAGAGAGAGAGAGAGAGAGAGAGAGAGAGAGAGAGAGAGAAAAAGAAAGAGAGAGAGAGAGAGAGAGAGAAAGAGTGAGCAAAAGAGAGTGAGTAAGTAAGTGAGAGTGGATTGAGTGGGAGAGAGATTGTAAGTGAATTAGTGACTGATAGAGGGAGGGGGAGAGAGACACCGTGATAGAGAGAAGAGTAAGTGAATGAGTGGGTGAGTGAGAGATTGAGTGAAAGCGTGGTATAGCCTTTTTTTAACATATCAATTTTTTAATAATCTCATAATCCGAATTTTTCATTAATCCGGACACTCCCCTGCAGTAATTAGTTCGGATTACCGAAAGAGCACTGTAATATCAAAGAGTAGGGTAATAGAACGAGCAGTTTGGACACTGCTGGGCGGTCTAGCATTTGGAATTTTATTTGAGATTAATTCCCTTATTTATTAGCCTAACAGTCATCGACACTCAACGGCTAGTTGGACGTTGAACCTTCCTGTATGGCGCTGTACTTTACTTACCTATTTTTTTTAGACATTTAGGACATTGAATCCTATTTACACCATTACCGTTAAATTACGCGAAAGGAAAACCTTAAGGGATTATCCCGACAGTGATGGGTGAAAGTGAGCTGACAGAGGTGGAAACGTTTCTGGAACTGGTTGATATTGAAATGGATTAAGATTGGGGCGAACAATTGTAAGTGCCGGTGTGGGTGTCTCCACTAATCAGGATGTCTCTCTCTTGGCATTCTCGTCTTGGTTAAATACCTCATATCCATTTCCTTATTTTCTTCTTCCAACACCCAGTCGAAAAGGCGCCGTTTGATTGGAACATCCTCCGTTAATGGACGGAGGCATGCGGATTAGCGGTGTCCCGGTTTCTGGTTAACAGCTGTATTAAACAAGAACCTAGAAAAAAAAAAAAAACTCTTTGCGTTACTTTTGTTTGGTATTTCGGCCGATACGAAAATACTATGGGATATTTCATTAACGGCGTCTTTGCCGTGTAAAATTATCGCAGCACCGGTCGTATTTTTGCTTAAGGTTGTTATCACTTTTGGCCAACCGGAAAAATCTTATTTTCCCCGCCAAATTACATTTTTTAAATTTCATTTTAAAGACGTGGGACGGGGGCGTCGGTCGCGTTGACACGGCGCCCATGACTGTAAGGTAAAGGTCCCGGGTTCGACCCCCAGAGGCCCTGCATTCAAACCCGACATGCTTATAATTTTTTTTCTTACTCCAAAAAATTCCCGGCACCCCGAGGGTAATAAATAGTCTCGAGATAAATTTTCACGCCGGCTCGTTTACACCCATTTTACTGGATAAGGGGGAGTCGGTGGCCGCAACAGTTTACGCGTTGACACGGCGCTCATCACTGCATGGTAAAGGTCCTGGGTTCGAATCCACGGCCCTGCATTCGAACCCGACATACTTACAAATGGGCTTTTTTTCAAAAACACCGGCACTCTGAGGGTTGATATGACCTCTGCAGTTGCGAAAAACCTCTGGATAATAAGGACTAAAATTTGGAGCTCCACTTGTAAAGTTGGGTGGAAAGGGTAACAATAACTTATTAATTATATTGGTGGGGGGCTCAGGCCTGGAAATTGCAACCGTTTCAAAATAAAAAGCTATTTCCTTATCTCCTCATGTGTCATATATTCGAGGGATGTGCACAAAATCTCCCCTTTTATTCCCAGTTAATATTCTGCAGTGTAGTATCTTCATATTAATTTTTCTTACTTACTCTTCAAACGGGTCCTGAATCACAAA
The DNA here is from genome assembly GCF_000648675.2 of Cimex lectularius. Classification (NCBI taxonomy): domain Eukaryota; kingdom Metazoa; phylum Arthropoda; class Insecta; order Hemiptera; family Cimicidae; genus Cimex; species Cimex lectularius. The sequence goes on along the minus strand of NW_019392658.1, from coordinate 1,239,209 downwards.
CCGTCTCCTATGCTTAAATTTCTCGATCGTATAACTACACATCGTGTTTTTAAGTGCAGTTATGCAGAAGGCAAACCCGAAGGTGTCATTGTAAATATTCCATGTGGTATTGTAAATTTATAAAATGTGAGTCGTTCCTGGGCAATCGCGACGGAGATGTTTATTGTTGTGCTGACCAAGCGTGCCTTATTGTTCAACCCCTAGGATTAGCTAATGCCCAGATTCACTCTGAAAAGCTCAACAAACTGGGGGAGGAAAACAGGCAATCGGGTTACTAGGAATCATAACAGTGTCTCCTAAGCTTGATGGGTTCCCCACCTCCACCCTGACTGATTGGCTTAAATAAGGTCCCATAATAACTAGGAGGCAGTCAAGAGTCGTAGAGAAGTGGCAGTCGGAGTTGTCCGTCGGAGTAGAGATGTCGAGGTTGGGGCAGCCGTTACGGACAGTAGGAGTCGGGCCAGGAGTCAGGGAGTAGGCCAGAGGTTGACCAGGAATCTGCCAGGAGTAATTAGTAGGAGTTGGTCAAGAATCTGCCAGGCCAGGAGCTAGTAGGAGTTGATGGGGAGTCAGCCAGGAGTCGACGAGGAGCTGGACAGGGGATAAGTGATGGAACATGTCGGGGATTGTTTAATGTATTCAGCCTTATTTAAACCATATTTACATAAAGGGTCTTGAATGTTGTACCCGAATTGTTGTGCTTTTGCTTTCCCTACAGAGTTATTGGAAAGTGGTGGGTGCTTACCTGTCAGTCCGGGCAACATGACACACCTTAGCCAAAGGCTTGACGGACCTAGAGTGGAGTAGCTCACTTCTCACTTGAAGCACCCTCTTGCTCACTCGAGCTGCTCTATACCACATAGATCTTAACTATGTACCTCTTCGTCGGCCGCAATTTCTTTCAAGATTTTTGAATCACCAGTCTTTTAAGAAAGCTGTATTGTTTCATTGTCATTCCTTCGTGTTCACTCAGATTTCGTATGATGCACAGTGCAGTAGCTTCATTAGAGTGTTCGTTTATTTTGCTCTTTAATTTTTCCCAATTGCATCTACTTACCCTCTCATATTAAAATAAACAAAGAAATGCCTCAATCTATCTGGTATCAGTACTGAAGCAGCATCACTCATCATTTTGAACATTGAATTTTCCGATTCACACAATCTCCCTGCTTTTTGAGATTTTATGATTAAAAAACTCCTATAACTTCCACGAATTGTAATCTTTTTAGCGATATTTTTTTATTTGATTGGTATTAAATAACTGTTTACTACTAGATAAAAAATAGATGCAGTCCTCTTGGAAATTCCAGGCATTTTTGTATAAGGCGTCGGCTTCTTTGAGGTGAAAAGAGCATTACATTCCACACATCAAATATTTTTCACATAGTCTAATTTCCCAACAATTTAGCTTTCCTTTTCCTATTTATATAATCCTGAAAGGATAATCTGGCCGAACCATTACCAACACATTTTTTCCCTTCGTCGGCTCTTTTCACCTCAAAGAAGCCGACGCCTTATACAAAAATGTCTTTTCTATACCGACTTCCTTCCCCACCCCTTCAAAATCCAACGTATATAAACATAAAACAGCAATATCTCACTGGCACTCTCAACACGACACGCAAGAATGGCACAATTACACAGAAGACAAACACTTTGAGTGAGTAGAAATACTTTGATTGAATATAAAAAATATATTTTGCATTGTATAAATTCACTTTTCCACATCCTAAATGTATTTGTTAAATGTAAACAATGTTTGTAAATCCCAGGCCCTGAAGATGATCTCAATAAAGATCGAAACGTTGGCACGATAAAGAAAATGTTTTTCTGAAACCTACATCACACCAGACCGCATCTCACGATTTCTAAATAAATATCGATTAACGGTCACTAATCACCACACATTGTTTTATATGGAGGAAGGGGAGTGTGATAGAAAATACAGATGCAATGGTGGAAATCGAACCCACAACCACTGGGGGCTATCCTCTCAGTTACCATCCCCACCCACAATTTAAGAACGTTTTAAAAAAATTTGATGGCCTTATGGTTTTCATACTAGCCAGGAAACGGTATTTGTGCTGGTTGATTTATATGGAGGAAGGGGAGCTTGTTAGAAAATGCAGGATAGTGGGAATCGAACCCATGCCTGCACAGAGCCTACAAGCCAAGATTCTAACACACTAACCTATAAAACAAAAAATATTTTCGTTAGTTTTTCAAACATTTATTGATTTTTCTTTTCAATGAAGACAGACTTTTATCTTATTTAAGAAACTTTTTTGATGTCTTATGATATATTTAGTACAAGTTGCAATATAAAACAGCTCATAAAAGCATAAATTATGGGTAGGGACTTCAAAGATGTTTAAATTATATTATTTGTACCCTGTACATATAGTATAAATTACAAAACTTCTTTTTTCACACTGTCACAGCTCTAACACTAATTCTAGAGCTGCACCCGGAGGACATACCAAGAGAAACAAGCCGATGCTGGTGCTCACTGTAAGAGATTAAGAGACAAGGCTTTGAGGCCATTGTCCATTAAGGTGACATGGACGGAATGGATCAATTCTTGACAAAAGGAATGTTAAGGTCATTGTGGATAGTGAGGTTAGCGATGTAGTAAGGAGCTTTGACAATTTGTCTGAGGACTTTTGATTGGAAGGATTGGATGTGCTAGATGTTAGATGGTTTGTCGGAACCCCACAATTCAACTCGTATGTCCAAAATGGTCGCAGTAAACTTTTGTATAAGTTGGTTTAGCGTTGACGGTCAAGACAAATTTTGGTCCAAAAATTGACTTGGTAGTTGTCCAAATCTTATGTTGTTTTGTGTGGAGATTCTATGTCAGGCTGCTGTCTACGTATACTCCTACATATTTGACTTGGATGGAAGTCAGTATCTCTTTATTGTTGATGTTCAGTGGAAGGCAAGACTTTGTGAATGAAACGTGCACAGAATACATTTATCTTCATTCAGTCTTGTCCTCCACTTTTTACACAAATCTTTGATGAGCTCAAGGTGTTCTTGAATGTAGGAGGTAGCTTGGTTAGGATAGTTTAATGCTGATGGTCAAGATGGATTTCGGTCCTAGAAGTCTTCCTAGCCATCTAAATCTTCTGGTAATCTGTTGTCTTGTAGGTCTTGTGTGAGGATTCTACGTCAGTCTGTCTAGGTATAGGTGATAGTGTCGATATCTCTTTGTTGATGTGTGGGGGCAAGACTGTTTTTGCACTGTGAACATAAACTGTGTTCGTTCTTTTCTTCATTCAGCCTCGTCCTCCACTGCACCAGTCTTGGAAAAGTTCAAGGTGTTCTTGGATGTTGAAGGTAGCTTGGATAGGATTTCAGTTATAAGTCAAAATTGTGGTAGGCGTAGGTGGTGGTGATGGTAGGACAGCAGTATAAGATAATATGGAGTGGGTAGAAAGCGTTTAAGTTTATAAAGCAAGCTCGAGCATAATTTTTTTTTTTTTTTAAGTGTACATTTTTCTTCATTCAGTTTTGTCCTCCTCTTTTTGCACCAGTCTTCGATAAGTTCAACGTGTCCCTGGTTGTTGGAGGTAGTTGAATATGATTTTCGATTTAGAGGTCAAAATTACAGTATGCGGTGATGATGGTATTGGGGTGTATAGGTAGGTAAGCAGTAAATGATATACATGACGGGACCAAGAATGCTCCCTTGTGGGATGCCAGCTTGTTTCACTATTTGTAAATGATGGTTTTTTTGCAGATTTGTTGTTTACAACGATCTGGATTTCAAACAAAAAACACTTATCATCAGGTTGAAGGAATTATGAACACATTTTTCGACATGAATTGTAAGAGAAATTTAAAAAAAAAGTAAAGAAATTGTAAGAGAATTGTAATTGAAATTGTGCCTTTTCGAGTGCCAGACAATATCAAAAACCTGTGCTACATCAAGGAAGCACCCAAGCAGTACTCTTTATTCTCTACAGCAGAGAAGATTTTCAACAACTCTGAAAGTTGAATCGTGGAATAATGAGGATGGAAGCCAAATTAGTGATAAGAAATGATTTTATGAGTATTTAGAATATCTATTAAGTGCTTTAAATGGTTGGAGTCTTTTAAGAATTTAAAACATAGCTGAGAAAGAATCCATTAAAAAGCCATGCTAAAATCATAAAATCAACGAAAAAGCAGCAATAAAAAAAAAGCCCAAAAACAAGATTGCATTAATTGGAAACATTACTGTTGTTTTTATGTCTTTACATTGGGTACAGAAATAGCACTGACTGAATTTAACTAATTTCACCGATGGTTTCATACTGGCTACGTTTTTCTTCTTCCATTTTTTAATCCAATATCCTGGCTTCCTCAGTTTTACCTATACCCTTTTGGCTTAGGATGTTCTTAATCGGAGGGTTCCTGGGGAAAAAATATCCTGGACTTCATTTTCAAAAGCATTATTTTCATCATAATCCATCAGCATTTTCTTTGTGAAGTAATTTCACAAGAATTTATTCATCATCCTGTTCTTGTCTCATGTCCTATCGTTCGTTATTTGTGATGCGCAGAAGTCCAGCTGGAACTACGTCACTCTTTGTCACTTTTGAAGCACTCTGTAATTTGTGTACATACATTTTTGATAGGTGATCTCACCAAATCTCTAAAAGACCAAAAACAGTTGTGAATTGAATTAAAACTCTTTATTTATTTTACAGAGGCTCTTGGTACAGAAGCGGGTTCATCGTGGAGTTCAGAAGGACACAGCTCGCCCCCTTCATCATGTGCAACACCCAACTCTGCGTCCGATCTTCCTGATTCCGAACTTACTTTCACTGTCGGTGTTACAGATGCGACACCTTACGCATGTCAGTTCTGTGACAAAGCTTTTCCTCGACTCAGCTATCTTAAGAAACATGAGCAGGTAAAATAGTAGGAACTTTTTGGAAATCTGTAGTTATAGTTTATTTTAACTTGAACTATTCTTTACTTATGAGAAGAATTGGAAATTTTCCAATTTGTCTGAATATCGTGAGTGTTGTGTTACTTTATTCATTTTTGTTTTAGTGAAAATCAAATAGAGGTGAATTACGTTTATTGGATATTAATATTTTTTCTTATTTATAAATTGAACCTAGGTTAATATTTTATACATTTATGACCTGTATGTTGCAGACCCACAGTGAACACTTGCCATTTGTCTGTGAATTTTGCAAAAGACGTTTTAAACACAAAAGAAGTAAAGACCGTCATTTAAAACTTCATACAGGTGATAAAAGATACAAATGTGCTCAATGCGAAGCTGCTTTTGCGAGAAGGTTAGTTGCCTTTATTTATTGTGAATTTTTACTTAAATCTGAAATTTTCACACGTGATTATTACTTTAATATGTTCAGTGTGGTCTGGTATTTCCATCTAGGGGCGAAAATTTTCTATTCCTAGACATGTTCCTATGCCATGACTTGCATTCCAGGATCATCAGAACTGTGAGTCAGTTGGTCAGCCAAGATCAGTCCATGGCAATGTTGGGACTGAGTCGGTCTTCAAAGCAATTTGAAAACCAATCTATTAAAAAATTATGTCAATTTGTACACCTCTTTAAGATTGTTTTGCTCTATGACTTTAAAATAGGTCGAAAGGTTGACAGTAACAATTGAATTTATTTTATTTTCAACAAGACCATACCGAGATCCATATTATTCGTGAGTAAAAAAGTGGTAAATGCATCTAACAGTGTATGGAGGTCATCCATCCAATGGGTTCGACCAAATTCAGGTCACCAACTCTGCACTGATCTATGCATATTAACCATGGTGACGAATTCTTGTATGTGTGTTCATATTTGGGGGGGGGGGTATTGTGAAAAAAGGGCCAGAGGCGACGGTGGGAATCGAACCCACGACCGTGGTGTCTATGAGCCGAGAGTCTCTCACGCTAACCACTCGGCTACCGTGGTCCCCACTGAACATGTTGAAGGAAGTAATTTTAATACACAAATGTTGAATGCTATAATCGTTTTGTAATTTTCTTTTAGCGACCATTTGAAAATTCATATGAAAACCCATGACAATCAAAAGCCTTTCCAATGTACTATTTGCAATAGAGGTTACAATACAGCAGCTGCTCTCACCTCACACATGCAGAACCATAAAAAGATATCGGACTTAGAGACTCAGTCATCTGGAAGTAGTTACAGGTGCCTCGAATGCGCTCAGATTTTTTCCAAACCCGATGACTTGACGGTACGTCAAAACTCGTATTTCTTGTGTACAGGAGATTATTTCTTTTCTTTGTTTCAGGCACATATTATGAACGAGCATCGACGTGGTTCATCGCCGCCTAAGAAGCATAAATCACCTCGGCCTCGATTAGCATGCATTTATTGCACCAAGGATTCTTTTCATTCAATGGAAGCGCTTCAGATTCATGTGCAAGCCATGCATGGTATGATTTTTTAACACTTTGACTGCATAAGACGCAACATGTGTGTCATGCTATGTCACTTAATTGGTCTGCCTTCTTCTCTGCTGGGTCTGTGTCCAATTAAATCTCGCTGTTTAAAGAATAACTATTTTAAATAGTTAGACATCATTTTTCTTGAGTTCTGTGGGGTGGTCAAGAAACCTTCTTCTGAAGATGGCAAAATGCTGAAATGTATCTGACAGATAAACCCAGTGAGGATTGGCAAATCAAACTGCAATTTTATCTCCCCACAGACTGCATGGAGAAATCACACATAATTTTTTTCCCTTAGGTTCTATATTAAACGGGTCGCAGCCATTTATCTTCTCACATGCCCAGTTAAATAATAGTAATTGTTCGACTACTTCGTCGGCCAATTCGAGAAACATGACCTGCCATTTGTGTACAATGACATTCCCGACAGTTCAAGCTTTGCACATTCACGCTACGTCTGCTCATGGATTGGGACAGAGCTGCGAAAATGATTTCCAGTGTTCAAGATGTGGAATCACATTGCCATCTTACGCTTGGCTTGTGGAACATTTTAACATTTCTCACCGATCCATCACATCGACCCTTTCTTCCTCTGCTGCCGAACAGTCAAAACCGACGGATTTGAGTGTGAATCGGAAGGAGCAGCAAGAAAAACTGCCCTCGGCAAAAAAGTTCAAGAGTTCTTCCAATTCATTAACTCCACCCAATATCACCAACGCCAGTCAGGTAAAATATCAAGATTATACTCAAGTCCTTATTGTAATAAAATTGAATTTTATTTTTAGGGAGCTCTTTACGACCATCCTGGCGTTTTACTTTGCAATCAATGCAATGCTGCACTTCCAGACTTTGAATCATTTCGAAGTCATTTAAAATCTCACTTGGAACAGTCAGTATTTTTAAAAATGCCTCAGTTGAGACACACCCAAACATCCGTCTGCCCTTATTGTGGAGTACACATAGTTTCATCTCAAGAAATGATTCAGCACATGGAAATCCATTTCAAGTCTTTAACTGAAGATTTTGAATGTCAAATTTGCTTTCAAGCTTTTAAATTATCTGAGGAGTTGCAGAAACATCTTCTTGAAACCCACACTCAACACCTCTACAGGTGCTCATTGTGCAAAGACATGTTTGAATCCAAAGTAGCTATACAGGTATTTAACATTGACAGAATATAACTATTATAATAGATATGACTGAATATATATCAAAAATTGTTTACAAATGTTTTCATCTATTATTTTTTAGGTTCATTATGCAATGAAGCATTGCAATGAAAAGAAGAAAATTAGGTGTTCGGTCTGCTTGAGTTTAGGTCCGTTTCAATCCGAGACAGAGTTCAGTCATCATGTCAAGTCAATTCATTGTTCCTCTATTTCAACAGCCTCATCGCCGAGTGTATCTGTAAGTCATTTTACTATTGCATGGAAAAACTTAATTAGTACTAGCAGAAGTAATTTACTTTTATAGCAAGATATTCTGGTCATATACAGCCATATAACACGTATATCAAGAAAATTGCATTTTATTAAAATCTCTAATCAAATTGCACTTTCCACTCTCTTATGAAGGGTATGGGGGAAAACCGACTGTTTCAGCTTTTTTTAGAAATGTCCTTTTCTTACGGCCCAAAATGGCTGACAAAAATAAGCATTGTCCAAGCAGAAACACAAAGTTAGTTTCTGGTGGCTGCTGCTACCCGTTCTCGGTATCCATCCAACAGATTTCCTGAGAGACTTTTACCTTACACCAACTGTGGGAAGTTGTCCTTCTTATTGTAGCCCCCTGTCCAACACTTTTATTAAAAAACAATCGAGCAAAATCCAACTCACCTAACTTAACTTAACCTAACCCAATCCAGCCCTAAGTCAAACCCTACCTAACCTAATGCTAAGTGGAACCTTATATATCCAGCCATAAAACATCCAAATTAAACACAATCAAGAAATATGTTTGGTTTATTAATATTGTTAATTTTAGCCGCCAAGAGTGTTAAGGTGTGTCTTTTGCAATGCAACATTCGCCACGGATGTTGATTTCCAATTCCATTTGGCAATACACACTAAACAGTTCCAATGTAATATCTGCAATGAATCTTTTCATGTTGAGTACTTGTTGGAAAAACATGTGCAAACAAATCATTCAAGCACAAAGGTTTGCTTTATTTTTATTATTGTTAATTTTAGAACCAGTTAATGTTTTATTTCTAAATGTCAGGGGTCAACAGTAAAATGCGAAGAGGCAGACGAGAAACCTAACGATTTAACATATGAGCCTAATACGACCAACGACTTCCCGTCTAATTCCATGAAAGTATCGACAGACAATATTGGGAATGGAACAGTCGGAAATATCACCAGCAATAACGTGAACAGTACAAATGAAAGTCCTTTAAAAAGGCAAGACTACATGATGAATAACAATGTTTTCAATGGTGTCTGTGATATATGTGAATGTGGGAATTTCACATCAGAATGTGATCTCCAAGCCCACAGAAAATTACTGCATAATGTGAAAACATCATTGAACAAAGTATGTTTGTAATTTTTTTTTAGTAACCATTCAATTTTTTTTCATAAAAACTCAATTCTTTTAATATATCATTTGTATTTTCAATTTTGTTTTGATAGATATATGTAGATGACATTGTTTATGAACACGGGGTTTTTCTGAATGTTTTGTTTATGTGTATCCATTTGTGTTCCTGTGTTTTAACTGTGAAATTTCTCTGTGTGGTCTGCGAACGATAAACCTGTAATTTCATGCTGAACTGGCACTGGGTCACTTATTGGATTTGCTACTCTGATAGGTTTGTGAATTACAAAAACTCGTTTCAGCATTGCACCATCTTCGGTGAGGAACTGTCCATCACTTTGTCCAAGTAGGGTTTATATGTTATTGCGTTCGTCAGTTGTCACTAGGGGTGATTGTGGTTAAGAGGTGGTATCAGTTCTTTCAACAAATAACACTTAAATATTGAAAAATTATCCGATCCGAGAAGAAAACATTGAAACCAACACAACAAAAACTAACAACACAAATAATAACTGATAACGGAAATAATTGATGGACACATAATAGCGACAACTGACATATAAACTCTTCTTTGGACAAAGTGACAGACAGTTCCTCACTGAAGATGGCCCAACGTTGGAACATATTTGAGCAGTTCAACAATCCCGATCACAATGAGTGCAATGAGTGACACAATAAATGACCCTCATGTTCTGCATGAGTTCACCGACATGCAGTCAACACCCATCACATCAAACCTGTAATTTGGTCGTTACCAATCATAGTTTGTCAAGTTTACATTTCACCATCGGTACGACCAAATTACAGGTTATTCAGTATGTTTGCCATTTGGTTTTTATGATATTTTTATCCATGGTTCGTCACACATGGTGTAACTTTCTATGGATATGTTATTAGAGGTTAGAATAGATATTTTTTAGTTCTATTTATATGTAATTTTAATACTGATAATTACTATTGCCTCTTATAGTAGATCTAAAATATGATAGAAAATTCTCGTTATCTGCGGTGATATGCATACATACATATCCTCAGTGTATGAGAGTCTACTGTACATTACATGAAAATAATGGGAACTTAACAATTCAAACTTAGATTTTTGAGGGCATTAAATTTCTGATTTTAATTTTTTATATGTTTTTATCTATTGGAAATGTCTAATTGTTGTCCAGTTGTTTGACGTGAAATAAAGCTGGAATTAATTAGTTCAAAGTTTGTCACTATTTTTTTCTGGCAAATGCTACTTCGTTTTTCTAATCATTAACAGTAGACCATTTCAGTTCTTTATTATTTTTAATACAAATAAGTTCTATAATTTTTCTATATTTATATTTTAAGGAAAAATTGAAACTACATAAATTTCAGATACCTAACATAAATTCATCCAGCACCATATTTAAGGGCACTTGTGATATTTGTGAGTTGAAAAACTTTTCTTCCGAAGCGGAACTACTGTCTCATAGGCAAATGATGCACCACTTAAAACCAAATAGTAATTCCAAGGTGTGTTACAGTTTTGATTAATCTATACACCAATTCTTTATTCAATTTGTCTTTGTGTGTGTAACATTTTTTTAAAAATACAGTTGAGCCTGCACTGCGCATACTGCAAAGAAACGTGCAAAAGCAGGACAGATTTGGAAAACCACATGAAGGCCCACTGTCAATCCGCAATGAGTTCGAATAAGTACAAATGCAACATTTGTGATGAAATGTGCCACTCTGCGAGCGTTCTGGCTGAGCACAAACTCACTCATTGTAAGGTGCGTAATTTCATCCTATAAAAATATCGTTTTTCTTTTGCCAAACTATTCTCTTGGAAAATTGTATAACGGATGTTTTAGGTTGTTTTTGGATCCGTTTGTACTCATTGCAAAGCGCAGATTCATAACGAAGAAAGTTTCATTAAACATGTAATGCAGCATACAAATAATGCTGGCAACACAATGAGTAAAGGTCAACAACAATTGGTTCTTCCAGTCGCTTGCGTCATTTGCAGGCAGACTTTAGGTAGCGAAATGGAAACCCGACTTCATGCCAAGTTCCACCTGCAAGTTGAATTGATCCCATGCTCCATGTGCCTTCAGGGTTGTGATAAAAAAGAACTTAAAGACAGAATATGCACAACATGTCAAAAATTAAATAAAACATCCACTAAATGTTCCAAATGCAATATTAAATTTGAGACCCATGGAGCTATGGAGCTCCATATGCTTATGGTTCATGACCAGAGCGACAATTGCAAGAAGTGCAATGTAAGCACGTAACTTTCAAAATCGAGATTGTACAATTCCATATAATTTTATTTGAAATTTCAGGAAAAATATGAATCTCAAAAAGAGTATGAACTTCATATGGAAACTCATTTTTCAAATGAAAACAACAATTCTGGAACCAAGTGCAACTTGTGTATGCTCGTCTTCCCCGGCTCAATACAACTCCAGCTGCATTTAATCGAACATACATTCATGGGCTGTTCAAACTACACTTGTTATATTTGTAGTTCAGTATTCACAACGGCAGTCGGCCTTCAATCTCATATTTTAGAGCATGGACTTTCAGCAAGGCCGTACGATTGCCCAAAATGCATGAAAAAATTTTTCTTCAGGGCTGAACTGGACAATCATTCTGCACTTCATGCTCAGACTTTTGTAAGTGTCTTATCATGTTTTTAAGCTCAAATTATAATATATTTGCTATCGCTTATGGTGAGTGCCGGGGGGAAAACAAAACATGGAGTTGATAGGTAGACTTGTCAGGTGAAAAAATAACAATGACTGTGGAAAAGAGAAAATCGAATAGAAGATGCAGGAAATCGCTGGATGATGAGTCCTTCAGGAAGGACGATTAGAGGCGATGTGTCCGGTGACTAAAAAATTGAAGTGTAAATTCCTGTTGGTTCATGCTTGGCAGGCTTTTGAGCCATCCAATAAGTTAATTAGGTTTTATTTTTGGTTAATCTTATTTTTGAAAGCAAGCAGGTTTTTTCGACATACAAAAAATGATGTTTTAGGGCAAAAATAAAAATCAGGTCTGCGGAGGCTTGGCAGTGAAAAAAGTTTATGTATAAAAATCCTCTGAACTGTTTCGATAGTGACATATTGTTGAAACCACCCCCTATACTTGACACCCATAACAAAGGATGGAACGACCCACAGCATTAGACAACAAATTTTGATTCAATGGGGATGACATCCTGGTTAATAAGTGTCCCCCAGGTATTATTAAGGTCTAATCTTGCTGTAAACGCCTTTTGCCTGAAATTTTTAAACATCGCAAGTCGGATCGTAAATACAACACCTAAATATTTATATTCATCGACCACTTTGATCCATTCCCCTTGGATGAAGCACTTTTCAGAACTCTTTTATCCGCCACTCTCTCTGGATACTAATATTTTTGACTTTTTAAAGTTTACTGTCAGGTTCCATTGTTGAATAAGCTTCCCGCAATTGAATATTTCTTTTCAGGGTATAAACACACTCCATAAGGATTTTGATATTGTCCGCGTAAAGTAAAAATTTTATGATGGTGTCTTTTTATATCATATTCCAATAGGGAAGGTTGTCTAAGAATAAAGAAAACAATAAAGGACTAAGTGGGCAGCCCTGTATAACACCACACTCCACTTTAAAAACTTCAAACCATCCAACCTAACCTTTCACCTTTGATAATCAAAAAGTGATTGGGATTTAGATGAAGAGTTCATGTCGATAGGGTCTGTCACTTACTTGAAATCCATATACAAGACTAAAAAAAGCAGTAACTGACTACGACATTACAAACACTCACGACTGCTAGACAAATGTTCAAAACTGATGCTTCACAACAAACAACTGATATACGAGACAATCATTAAATATATTTGGATATTCGACATTGATTGGTGGGGTTCCAAACATTCCAGCTAATGCCGTGTCTAAATTTCTCAACCCATAATGCTCTGAAAAATAGTAAATGCTCCGAAAGATGTCATAAAATCCTGATACATTACATAATTTGAGGTGTTATTATCTACGCTGATGGTTGGTAAGTATCTCCCATGGATAACGAGAGTCTAATGTAATACTAGAGAAAATAAAAGGCTTTTTTGTTTTTCGAAAAACAAGGACTGAGGAAACTGTACTGACTAGATTTTGAATAGAGCTAGCCAACTAATTCGCGCACACTTTGTGACAGCTGTCTTAACATAGAAATAAAAACAAAATATTTCTTTATGTCAGGATGATCCAAATGGCTGACAAGTTTTATTTTTGGCCAGAGAAATTTGCTCCAATGAGCTCCAGAATAAATTATTAGCACACCAAAATGTTCTTTTTCTTTAATGCTAAATGTGTAATCATTTTGTCATTTCAGATTCCTAAAACATCTCAGTATGATAAAAGTTCAAGGCAGACAGAAACGCCGAAAAATGATGGGATGAAAGAGCACGATGTTGCGAAGCTGGCTTACAACGACACCAAGAAAAAGCTTCACTCCTTCGAATCTAATAACTTCGACCAAGATAAAACGCACAATGAAAACAGTAATTACACGAATAAATCTTCATCAAAGGAAGTGCATAAATGCGAAGGAGCCTCGATAAAATTGGAAGTTGACTCTGTGGAAAATTCAAATATTTGTTCGAGTCAGTATGAAACAATTAAAGGAGCTATGGTGAAAAGGGAAGATGAATGAACCTTGGTGGTGTGTTTTTAAATTATAGATAATTTACATAACAGGGAAGAGCGTAATTACTTTGCTGTTAATTGTTCTATAAAAATATTAAAAGTGATTCATAAAAACTGTGATTTTCTATTATACTTTATAATGTTAACTAATTAATAAGTGTTTATTTGCTATTTATCAATAAATTTATCAATCACACTGTTCTACTTTTTCTTCCTTTATTTTTGTGTTTAGTAATTATTTTTAACCCTTGGAAACAAGATTCTGTGATCTTTCGATTGTTTGTGGTAATTATCTTTTTCATTCCAAATTATTAACCAAGATAAATGGGCATTCTTTATAGAGGAAAATTTTGAATACAATCTCCAGTTTTATACTCTTTAAATGTATGCTTGGAATAATCAAATTTTCAATAACAAAACGTTCGTTTAAATGAATAAGTTGTCACAGGTAGAATTTAAATTTGGATTTGAATTGCTGGAGTACTTAGTGAGAGCTTGAAAGAAAGGACAAGGAAAGCTAAGTTTGACAATTAACACCACCAACAATTAAGAACCAAAAAAGCTGAGACAAGTATAGGAAAAGACACTATAAAAGCTAGCACAACTAAAGGATGAACACAAGGAGGGGTACTATCACCTCTCCTATGGATCCTAACAGTTGACGAATTGCTTGAAACTCTGAACCCCAGAGGGATTAAGTGTCAGGGTTATGAAGATGTAGTCCTGACTACGAGGGGAAAATTCAAAGAAACCCTGTCACAATCAAGAAGGGCTAAAAATCACAGCTGAATGGTGTAAACCACTGGTTTAGGGAGACCTATTCTCACATATGGTGCTGTAGTCTGGGCTGATAAACTAGAACAAAGAACAAAATGAAGAGAACACAGAAACTGAGAACGTGCACCACAGCTGGTATTGAGAAGATACAGGGATTAATCCCCCTCCACCACATGAAAATGAGGACAGTACAGTTATCACAGAGAAACCTCCAATAGGAATAAAACTAAAATGGAGAGAGAGATAGTAACAGTTTCATGAAAGACCATCCAACACTTATGGCCTCAAGAGATAACATGAACAGGATGTTTGAGTTTAATCAAAATTTCAATCTAAACTTAGGTACCAAAAAAGAATGGGGAAGAAAGAGAAACACCTTCTTTAAGAATGGCTACATCTCTGGTACACAAGAAGGTACGGGGGCAGGTTATTTGGTCCTGGAACCAAATACTCAGGACCCATGGGAAAATACACCAGTATGTTCCAGGCCAAAGTCTATGCAAATGAGAGATTCAATTCAATTTGAACAAAGGCTACAAAAACAATATAGCTATCATGTTAGATAACCAAGTAACCGTCCAAACACTTAGCTCAAACATGGCGCTGAATCACAAAATTAAACTAAACAGATTATGTATGCAAAGCCAAGTAGCCCACTGATAGGGTCCTAAGTCCTTTTGTGGCATAGGAATCCACAAACAATGAGCACCTTAGACAGAAGTATAAAACAAAAATGAGGGAACAGTGGAACTCACTAATGGACACAATCCACGAACTTTCTAAGAAACTTTGAAAGGAAAGAAATAAGAATGCATTAAAGGAAGCAGGAAATCACTAGCAGGATTCTTAACAGGACCCTGCAAACTAAAAGGGCATCTGAAGAAGATTGGCATAACCCAACACGGCAAGTGCAGATTCTGGAAAGAATCAGAGGAAATACCAACAACCTAGTAACAAACTGTGGTGCTACACATGCCCGCCGAAGGAAGTGTCTTGAGACATACAATGTGACTGTAGAAGATATTCAATCACTCAAACTGGGCCTACTAATCAAGTTCCTTGATAAACTAGGACTTACTGATGTGCCCTAAGCACAGAACAGCTCTTAAAGGGCACAGTGTAACATACACTACAATATATCTACTTCTACACCTTAGTGCAACAAGCAAAAGCACTAAATGGAATGTGGCACAAGGCCTTCCGCACCTCAACCTGAGTATATTTATTGTGGTCCTTTATTTTGTATAACTCACTGGCTATCAGTCAATCTCAATAGCCTTGCCAGGGGCTCCTCAGTGTAGGATTTTGCTACCTACATAAACCCTCACCGAAATGTAAAAGGTGTCCTGCAGTATCCTCTTCTTCCTGGCAGTATCTGCACAGTTTTTCTTCTGCCAGTACTCCTATCAGGTGCATGTGTCTTCTTAGGTGGCAGTGCCTTGACAGGAGTCCAACCAGAATCCTGGGTCTGTTGCGGTTACCTTACAGTAATTCCTTTGTAAGTCTTGCGGATGGCCCTTCAATGAATCTCTTTGTTTACATCATGCCGGGGTTTGTTTCACCAGGTTTTGCTCATTAAGAATCCATTTTTAGATGTATCCTTTTTTGTTGCCAGGTGCTGGAGTAGGGTTTGGGCATAGAGAGTTCATATCGGCTCCTTTTTTTTGGACAACATGTCCGTTTGGTCTCTGTCCCAAATGCTCAAGGACCCATGCTAGGGTGACAATCAATGGATGTCACTGACTTCTACCAAGTTCCGTACAATTCCATACGCACCTTGCATGAGGCTAAGGCCTTAAGAGCCACCTGAAAAACTTCCTTGGCTCCTTCAAACAATTTCTTCCCATTCGTCTTCCTATATATTTCTTCTTATAATCTGTTAACATTTAAATCTAAAATACATCTCCACAAACCAAATTCTGATCTCTATACTACCCTCATACAAATCCACTGCTTTTAATAGCACCTTCCTACCCGTTCCTACAACCTCTGGAAGTCCTCCCCTTCATTCGCCTTGCCTCAAGCCTTTCCAACTTAAGTTTGACTACCTCCTGTCTCTACAATTCAACTCCGTTAATTTTCTGTTGTTTTCGGTACTCTTCATTTCTGTTCATTTTTACCTCTCCTATGCTTCTTGTTAGCTAAAATCCATGCATTTTGCCCTTGGTCAGCCCCTCTTCCTTTTGCCTTTCACGTAACCTAACATCAGCTTCTTGTCCAGGTTAACCTGTCTTCTCATTATGTGGCCTAAGTACTTCAGTTTTACCTTTTCATTCCCTCAAGTGAGTATTCTGGCTTTATTTCCTGGACAAAAAAAAATTGACAAAATTGTCCCAAATTTTGTACTTTTTTGTTATTAAAGGGGGGCCCAAAGCCAAAGAAAAACATTATTTATTCTTCCTTTCTTTTAAATTTTAAGAAAGAAACGTTTTTAAAGTGCATTTTTCCTATTATTCTCTGAAAGTCAATTAGACAAACGATGCAAACCTTCTACCGTTCATTGCTTAAGTGGGGCACTTAAAAGAATGATTTAATGACTGTCTTATGTCTGACTAGCACACGAGGGATAAACAAAAGTGTGTTTGTTTAATGCTTTATTTTGTACTGAGTAGTTTATTCCAGTGAAATCGGAAAAATATCGAATTAGCCACGTTTTACGTCGAGGACAGAAATGAAGACACCAAACATAAAATTGACGGCCAGTTTCAATCTGTTCGCAAAAGGTTGTATACATTTAATATTGGAAAAGTATGATAAACCCCTGTATACAAATTTTTGGAACAATAAAAAAAATTCTCCCAAATTTTTCTCCTAGCGAGGATGTCTCCGATTTTTTCAAAAATCACAGAAATAGTGATAACTTTGAAACGGGCTTACATGAAACTTCGCAGGGCTTTCAAATGCTATAAACTACAAGTAATGGAACAAATCTAGCTTACGCAGAAATACTAGAAGCGGAGATGTAGTATAAAACGTTTGAGGGATTTTTGTCGATTTCATTCATATTCATATTAACATTGTTGACACGGACTAATAGTAAAACAAGTAAGCTTTCGAACAGTTGTAATAATTTTGAATTTAGACGAAATAAAGAGCAGTTATGAACAAGGGACATAGGAGAAAGGAAAATATGCCAAAATCAACGCAGAATTATCTACGTTGTAAAAATGTTTAAATAATATTTTTTTACAAAAAAAAAAAATAAATAAATAAACAGTTTTGTTTTTACACCCTGAAAACCCCTTGAATCCAATTTGTTGAGAAAATCAACCTCAAAAACTTCCAAGCGATGCCTACGATTTTTTTTCAAATAGTGTTTATTTTGAAACGACTCCACCTATCTAAATATACAATACAAAATTTTGCAGGGATTTAGAACTCATTAGTCATGCCATAAATGTGGCCTTCGTGGAAAAACTAAAAGCGGATATATAAAATAAAACGTTTAAGGCTATTTTTGTTGATTTCATTCTTATTTATCTCATTTATAATCACATAAAACTAAAATTTTATCGAGAAGTCTAATAGTAGAGACGTTCAGCTTTCCGACAATTATAATAACGAGTGAGTGAATGAGTGAGCGAGCGAGTGAGTTATAGAGAGAGTAAGCGAGTGAACGAGTGAAAGAAAGAGTGAGTGAGCGAGCAAGCGATTTTGTGAGTTAGAGTGTGTGCGTGAGTTAAAGAGGGAGAGAGACAGAGACAGAGAGAGAGAGAGAGAGAGAGAGAGAGAGAGAGAGAGAGAGAGAGAGAGAGAGAGAGAGAGAGTGAGAGAGAGAGAGAGAGAGTAAGCGATTGTGTGAATTATACTGTGTGCGTGAGTTAGAGAGAGAGAAAGGGGGGAGAGTGAGTGAGTGAATGAGTGAAAGATAGTGAGTTAGTGAGAGAGTTAGTGAATGAGTGAGTGTGAGTGAGTTAGAGAGAGAGTAAGCGAGTGAATGAGTGAAAGAGAGTGAGTGAGTGAGTTATAGAGGGAATGAGTAAGATAGAGTGAGTGTGAGTAAATTAGAGGGAGAGAGAAAGAGTGAATGAATGAAAGTGAGAGAGAGTGAGAGAAAGAGTGAGCAAGAAAGTGAGGGAGCAAGTTAGTGAGCGAGTGAGTTAGAGAGAGAGAGATGAGTGAGTGAGACAGAGTAAGTGAATGATTCATTGAGCGAATGATTTAGTCAGCAAGTGATGTAAGATAGAGTGAGTGTGAGTAAATTAGAGGGAGAGAGAAATAGTGAATGAATGAGAGTGAGTGAGAGTGAGAGAAAGAGTGAGCAAGAAAGTGAGGGAGCAAGTTAGTGAGCGAGTGAGTTAGAGAGGGAGAGAGAGAGAGAGAGAGAGAGAGAGAGAGAGAGAGAGAAGAGATAGAGAGAGACAGAGAGAGAGAGAGAGAGAGTGAGTGAATGAGTGAAATAGAGAGAGTGAGTGTGAGCGAGCGAGCGATTTTGTGAGTTAGAGTGTGTGCGTGAGTTAAAGAGAGAGGGGGGGGAGTGAATGAGTGAGATAATGAGTGAGTGAGTTATATAGGGAATGAGTAAGATAGAGTGAGTGTGAGTAAGTTAGAGGGAGAGAGAAATAGTGAATGAATGAGAGTGAGTGAGAGTGAGAGAAAGAGTGAGCAAGAAAGTGAGGGAGCAAGTTAGTGAGCGAGTGAGTTAGAGAGGGAGAGAGAGAGAGAGAGAGAGAGAGAGAGAGAGAGAGAGAGAGAGAAGAGAGAGATAGAGAAGAGAGAGAGAGAGAGAATGAGTGAATGAGTGAGCGAGCGAGCAAGCGATTTTGTGAGTTAGAGTGTGTGCGTGAGTTAAAGAGGGAGGGAGAGAGAGAGAGAGAGAGAGAGAGAGAGAGAGAGTGAGTGAGTGAATGAGTGAGCGAGCAAGCGATTGTGTGAATTATAGTGTGTGCGTGAGTTAGATAGAGAGGGGGGAGAATGAGTGAGTGAATGAGTGAGTGTGAGTGAGTGCGAGAGAGTGTGAGTGAATGAGTTAGAGAAAAAAGAGAGAGAGAGAAAGAGAAAGAGTGAAAGAGAGTGAAACCAGCTTAGACTATAATGAATTTTTTAGATTTTTTTTTGTTTAGTGAATTTCTCACCTACCTTCACTTTTAAAAAATAAAATATTAGATCAGTACATTTTTCTTCTGCTAAGTATAATCTATGAATATACTCACTGCTAAAACATGATTGAAAAGAGGAAGAAGCAATAAAAAAAGTTAATAAAACTAAATTGTGTTGAGTTTTTTGTACACCCTCTTTTTTTTCAATTTTTCAGTAATCCGAATTTCTTACTTTTCCAGAAATATATGCTTTTAATCTTTATCTTTAGGTTCTTGAAACTTTTTAAATAAATAATCTCATTTAATGCGATATATAATCACCTTGAAATACGTGCACAACAAAGGCAGAAAACTAGAATTTTAAAAAATTGCTTAAATATTTTTGGCTCCTTGATCCCAGAGGCAAGAACGCTCTGACACTTTTCGAATATCTTTCTATCTAGTACCAATAACTAAAAAACAGTTTTTTGTTTAATCACACAATCGTTACCAATTTTACGGAAATTCGAGTCAAACGGCCGAATGCAATGATAATCGTTTTATATGATGACGACTAATTTTCCCGAGAAGGACGAGAGTTCGTTTCCCACGTAAAATGAATTGATTAAAGGTCAATGGATCTCGAACCGGGCTTTTGTCACTTACCGTTCATAATTCCCTTTATCGTTTTTTTCCTCCGACGAATCAACCTATCTGCTGATACACGCGAGAATAACGACGAGTTGAAAATATATCCTGAGTAAATAAAACATAACGGATAAAATTTATTTGTTATTTTACCTCCCTTTGAAAATTCCCATAGCAAAGTGGAGACGGACGGAATCGGGAAGGTCCCTGCGCAGCGCCTTCCACCTTTCCTTCGCGTTGAAATCACATTGGCACCTCTCCCAAAATATGAACTCAAAGCCTGGAGAGTTTGACAGGCAGATAGAAATGTCTCACCTGATGGGGCTGTCGAGCCTCGATGTTTCACTGTCTCCCAGTTTGTACACTTATCCGTTCATCGCTGTTTTATACCTGGATTTCGCCAGAATTGGCGATCGCCAAATAAAAACACAGACTTTCACATAAAACTGTTATCGAATTTGTGACAGCGAAATCATTTCGCCCAAGATCAATTTCATTCATTTTTTGGAAATATAAATCTATTTCATGAAAAAGACGTGTTAAAAAATATTTCTATTTACCTTTGTATTCAGGTACTAATTTTCAATTAATATTCACATAAAACCTCCAAAGTATACATTTTCAAACTGATAATATATATATATATATATATATATATATACAGGGTGAATTGCTACTCGTGCTACAAACTTCTCCAGTAGATTCTTCACCCTAAAATGAACAAAAAAGTTCATATTGTCCATGGTCCGATTCTCAACCATTTCAGAGTAATTTCGCTTTTTATCGATTTTGAAAGATATCACGTCCTNCTATAAAGGCTTTTTTCACTGAGTTTTTCATAACGTTACGTTTCATGTCGGAGTAACCTTAGCTCTACTTAAAATGCTAATAATGCTCATTTTCATTAAAGGTATTACTGTGTTATATTCTTATTTTTGTATGTACTTATGTCGAGGTTTAATTGGACGTAATATTTTAAAAAAATTTGCGATTCACATATTTTCTCTGCTGGACGGATTGAATCATGGGTATATAACCTAACCTGTCCCAAATCCGTTCCATAGTCTAACATTAATTCTTATCAATCAATCCTAACTAACTTAACCTAACTAGCTCAAACCATTTCCTTAACGTGACCAAACCCTTTTACTAACCTAACTTTTATTCTAACCCTAACCCTTCCTAACCTGTCCCAAGCCTAACGAAACCCTTTCCCTAACCTAACCAAACCCTTTCTCTAACATAACCTTAATTCTAAACCTAACCTGTCCCAAACCTTTTCCTAACCTAACCTAACGGTCCTAACCCTATCCCTATTCTGCCCTAACCATACCTAACATGTCCCTAACCCTTTCTCTAAACTAACCTAAACTTAATTATAACTCTAACTCTACGTAATCTCACCTAATCTGTCCCCCTTTCCCTAAGTTCCCAACCTGCCCTAAATGCTTTCTCTAACATAACCTTAATTCTAACGCTACTTAACCGGCCCCTAACTGCCAAATGTACCTACGAGCCGAGAAGAATATATTTTAAGCAAACTAACAATAAGTACTTTTTATTAAGTAATTTAAAAATTTAGTTTCTTGGTTTTGTTGTGCATGTATTTCAAAGATATTAAATACTAGTCAATATTTTTGTGCAGGATAAGAGAATAATATGGAGGATCGTATTATAGATTAGTTATATAAAGGTTAACATAACTAAAGTTATTTTAGTTCCTTGTACCATTTAAAGACTTAAATACGAACTTTAGAAATGATTTATACATGTATACATTTTTCTGTTGCATTATTGCCGGAGGCAATTTTTTTTCTCTGATTTCCAGTGGTCACTTCAAAATTCATAACACCTCTGGATTTTGTCCAAATTAAAAGTTATTACAACCTTTGGAAAGCTGGGTGTTTAGGTCTTTAGTCTATGTCAATAGGCTTTAAGGTGGCTTCAGACATGCGGTATTCGCCAAATGCCGATTATCGCCGAATATTTGCCAAGTCTCGAGATGCTCATCTTGCCATTCGCCAAATAGCGTGCGTTCTATACACACATGCGAGGTTTTTATGACCTCCTAGTCGTTGCGAAAACAGCGAATACATATGTGCCAAGTGTCGTGTGAGTCCTCAAATCGTGAGGGACAACAATGTAACGTAATATTTTAAAAAACTTGCACTTCGCATATTTTCTCTGCTGGGCGGAAAAACATTGAATCATGGGTATGTAATCTAACCTGTCTCAAACCCTTTCCATAGTCCAACATTAATTCTTATCACAATCCTATGTAACTTAACCTAATTAGCTCAAACCCTTTCCTTAACGTTACCAAACCCTTTTACTAACCTAACTTTTATTCTAACCCTAACCCTTCCTAACCTGTCCCAAGCCTAACNCCTTTTACTAACCTAACTTTTATTCTAACCGTAACGCTTCCTAACCTGTCCCAAGCCTAACCAAACCCTTTCCCTAACCTAACCAAACCCTTTCTCTAACATACCTTAATGTTATGCTAGAGTTATTATTTAGTTATTGCTCCAGCTCAGGTTACTGTTTTGTGCAGTGGCTAAAAAGTAATTTAAAAAAAGTAAGAAAAGGAGATGGTGGATGGTAAATAAACCAAAGCAGAAAACGGTAAATATTGTACCAAAAAACTATTAATTTTTGTTTGTTTGAACCTATATTATTTATATGATTTTTTATTTGAAAATTACGTGAAAAATTTCTACTTTTTTACGCATAGAAGTGTGTTGTTAAGTTGATTTTGTTTTTTGTGGGTATATGGGGGGATTGGGGATGTGCACAAAATTTCCCTTTTTATTCCCAGTTAACATTCTGCAGTGTTGTATCTTCCTATCAATTTTTCTTTCTATCAAATGGGTCCCGTTACATAAACCGTCTCTAATGCATTAATTTCTTACTATACATCATGCTTTTAAGTGCAGTTCTGCAGGAGGCAAACCCAAGGTGTCATTGATTGTAAATAGTCAATGAGATACTGTAAACTTACGTTTTCTTGGTCGGCTTTGTCACCAGCTGGTGGACTTATCGTGATCCACGTAAAGATACTTAACAATTTGCGCTGGTCGTGTTTTCATTTTGATTTATTTTTTTCTCTTCATTAGTCATCAGTCTTTTCAGGAAGGCTATATTGTTTTATTGTCATTCGTTTGTTTTCAATCAAATCTGGAATGATGAACAGTGCAGTAGCTTCATTAGTGTTCGTTTGATTGGTCTTTAAATTGTTCCCCAAACATCGGTCCATCTACTTCTCCACTCATTATTAAATAAACAAAGAAATGCCTCCATCTATTTGGCATCATTTCTGGAGCAACATAGCTCATCATTCGAACAAATTATCCGATTCCCACAATCCCGCCGTGTAATAGCTTTTGCGTCTCCCTAAGCAATATTTTCTGATGAAAACTTTTGAAGTCTCTCAGTGAAACGATGTTCAGTCGTGCCACAACTTTGCACGTTTTTACGTACATGTCATTCCTTTTGCTCAGTTTTCCGCGTGTAATGAAATGGAATTTGTGAATACGTATATTGCCGAGCATACTTACGTGTTTTATCCAATTCAAAATAAGCTTTTGTTGATGTTTTATTCGACGTCATGTTCCTTTCCCTCTGATATGTAATATGATTTTGTCAGGGTCACGTTGTGTGACCGTGCATGCACTGGAAATTCAATACCACGCACTTTCCGTTTCACCTACGTTTCTAGAACCTATGTACTATTGAACTTCATCACGCATGTCATCTTTACTTACGGTGATACTAGCCTTTTTGAATATATTTGTAAATGGATTTGATACTCATGGCAGAAACACAATACTCAACAATAATGTGGAGGTCGTGAGGTCATTGTGAGACTCTCAACACGACAGACAAAAATGACACATCTACACGGAAAACAAACACTTTGAGCCCTGAAGATGATCTCAACAAAGATCGAAACATTGGCACGATAAAGAAAATGTTTTTCTAAAATCTACGTCACACCAGACCGCGTCTCACGACCTCCAAATAATCATCAAGTAACCGGTCACTAAACACCATACATAAATGTGACTGTCAAAACGTTTAAGTAAGTAAGGATGGTAAAATGCAATAATCGATTTGCCTACGCAAACAATTTTTATCTATATTTTCCATGATATGTGTTACAGACTAAACGGTTGTCTCTTCGTAGTAGGTTTTGTCATTTCGGTAGCTTCTATAAATGGTTTTAGAAACTTTTTCGAACTGATCCCAACACGATGACTGCTTAAAACGTGAGAAGCATGTGACATCAGCGTAGTAGTGCGGATTCTAATTCCATAAAGCAAGCGTCACGAGCGGGATTCGAACCCACTACCTCCGGCTCAATAAGCCGGTGCTCTAACCACTGAACTTTTTTCCTTAGAATTTAAATTTTTTTTAAATTTTTTAGACAACGACTTAATTATTAAACGTTAAAAACGTGAAACTTGAATTAATATAAGAAAATATATACAAATCAAGTTATATTACAAGTGGGAGGAATTTTTTGCCTGTCAGTGTATAATGTATGAAGGAATTTATTTTGAACAGTTTGAACAAGTTTTATATGAGTGTAGTAGTGCGGATTCCAGATGATGAGGCATGTTCACGAATAGGTCGAAAAAGTGAATTATATAGATTGACATAGGTTAGATATAATTAGGATTTTTGAACAGACAGGTACTTCGAATGATAAAACCTATCATTTTAAAGGAGCGATTTTTGATTTCTTGTATAGGTAAGATTACTATCAAAGATGACGCCAAGATCTCCAATACAGGTTACTCTAGTTAACAAGTTGTAATTAATGGTATAAGAGTGGAAGATAGGAAATTTTTTGTAAGAAAAAGTGATAGTAAAACATTTACAATTATTAAATTAATCCATATTTGCTTAGTGGTCATAATTGACCATATTAATTATTCTTTTTATTGAAGGTTTTTGGTTGAGATGAAAAATTAGTGTTACGAGCGGGATTCGAACCCAAGACCTTCGGCTCAATACGCAGCTGCTTTAACCACTTGAGCTATCGTGACTGCGATATCGACGCCTTAATCGAATGCACAATAAATTTTTGTGTAGTTAGGTCGTCAGCGAATAGAAAAAAAACTCGTTACCAGACCGAGCAAAGTGATAAAACAGAAAAGGGAAGAGATCTGAAAGACCTGATTTTAACTACACTGACAGGCAAAAATTACACCCAATTGATTTTTTTTCCTTTGTCTCATTGTTTTTATCCAATATTTGCTTCTGTTGTGTTTTAAAATGGGAATATCAATTAGAGATAAACAATCCAAAACAAGGATAAAGGATTTTTAAATGTTTACTTTTTATGGAATTTAAAAGGTTTATTCGGTTATAAAGTTTATTCTTGCCCACACCTGACGGACCCAGCAACACGATGTTCTCCTGGCGCTCAATAAATGACAGTCCAGCCAGCTCCGAACGAAGAACACCTCTGGCATACTTGTAATCAAACTGCTCCAGCGTCTTTATTACCGGTAGCCCAGATAAGCGAATATCGTTTGACGCCGGCGTTCAGTAAGTCCCCCTACTGGAGCCGTAAAACAGACTCTATAAACTTAGCGTAGACTGTTGTCGACAGTAACCTGTTAGCACATGGCTTACCGGGCGCGCTAAGTTCGCTTTGCGAAATTTTCAATATCAAGGCAGATAAAGCCAAAGATAAAGAAGGTAAAGCCCTTATCTCTTTATTTTGCAAGCCGCGCCCTAAAAACAGCGAAATACAAAGAGCCACCGCCTTAACGCACAGAGAGGAACGGCAACGGGTTAATAGCCTAAAATCAGGCTATTAGATTAAAAACGCACCATTTAATAGAATTTCAACCAATAGCAGATTCAATAAATGAATTATGTCACCTTTTTGCGATAAATGACTTGTTTTGATCTTCACCTAAAAATCGATTCAATTTCCTAACCATGAACCAGATGCCATCGCCAGTGTACCTAAATCGCAGCGATGGTAAATGGATTGATAGAAAATCTCTTGCAATGGTAATATCTCCCAAATCGCTGAGGGTGATGCTCTTATTGATGGTGGACGTTTCCTACAGCGTAACATCAGGACTAGCCCGTTCTCCAGACGTGAACCCCGTCGAAGATTTATGGGATAACCTCAAAAGACGAATAAGAGCACGTCCATCACTTCCTGATACACTCCTTGATCTTGAAAGGGCCAACCTCCAGCAAAAAGACTGGTAGAAAGTACGCCGAGGCGTCTTCGAGATGTAATTAAGGCAAAAGGAGGAAATTCCCCATATTGAAATGTTGATTAAAAATATAAAAAAATTAACATATTAAAAAACAAAATTAAAACAAATTTTCTTTTTTTTTCATTTTCCTTAGCAATTTATTTTTTTAACTTTTTTAGAGAAAGACTCAATTATAAATAAACTCAGATAAAACAGAAAAGGGAAGAGACCTGATTTTAACTATTTGGGCGCGTATAGATAAATAATAAATAAGATAGCCAAAGCTGTAGATTTCCAGATATTCCATTCCGTTCTAGCTTGTTATATCATAAACATTGTAATGGGTTTTTAATGGTCAGATTTAAAGACAGTGGGTCTTTCGGTCAAATGTTTCATATGTTTTCATATGTCATATGCCAGTTTTGAAGTGAATTGGGCCGCGTCTTCAGCCGAGCGGCGGCGACTGTTGCCCGCTTCGTCAAATGGAATTTGTCCAATGTTTAAAGGTCAATGTAACTTGCAGTGCCTGGTGAAGGGGGCTCCCGCTAGGAGCGTCAACGCGTCCCATTCTCCAGGCGGACGGCATCGGCTTCTGCCGGCGATTCGACGAACGCCCCCCCGCCGCTCATTCGCACGTCGCGATCACCGCCGACTCTTCAGTTTCAGTGCGCCCTCCGAAGCCGTCGCTTACCCTAAACCACCTGCGGAAGAACCACAAAAAGTGAAGTTTTTATTATGAACTTTTTCAATTTTTAAAAATTTCCGTTTTTCAAAAACTTCGATCGACATGGATCCGTTCAGCATTGACAAGTCTTTCTACGAGATCTCCAGCGACCTCAGGGACCTCTGGGATACCGACATGGACTCTGTGAGTACCTGTTCCTCGATAAACCGGCTTTTTTTTTCCCTACACTTTCAATACATTTTCATAACTCGGGGGGGGGGGGAGGCAAAAAAAAGTCAGTAAGCACAAATTAAAGTACACTCGATTAAAGTCCATAAAATACCCATAAAAACCGCATATTTTAAATTATGTCCTATTAACATCTCTACGAGAATCTTTGATACTCGACAATACCAGTTTCTTTGGAATAAACACAAAGATAACATCACCCAGCTTTTATGCATCTGATTGTTTACATAACCCTAACCTGAAAATTTTTGCAATTTTATTCCCTTATAAAAAAAACAGTAAAAATTAAAATCCTTAACTCGTCAAATTAAATTTTGATCCTATAATAATAGGCCCAACTATGATCCTAGATGTAACTGTATCTACTATTGTATTATTTTCGACTGCAATACTCAGAAGTCTCGCTCAAATTTACAGTTGCGAGGTAAATTTTTGAAAAATAGCGTTCAACCGGAAGGCCTAGTGAGATAATTGTGAAGAGCGACCTTTACAGGGGATTCACATAGATTTGTAGTGAAAGGCCGGCAACTTTCGTTCCTAGGTCGTTCCCAGGTCGTTCCCATTATTCGTTATACTCGTCGTAATCATAACTATTTTTCCTCTTACTTAGACTCAGAACGTTTCACGTCGGGTCATTGCCCATTAAGCACGGCCTTGGCTAAGAAAGAATTCTTCATTTTATCGAAATTTCTTTAAAATCTATAAAAGTTTTCAGTTCGTCGTGTCGAACACTTCAATGTTCAATTATGATAGATAACGCCTACTCAGGTTCTACTTGTTGACAGTGATCTATCTCGATCTTTTCAAGTCTTCACGATTGATTATTTTGTTGGTTTGATTGGATAAATTTACGTTTTATAAGTCTTCATTTATGTAGAGAATTCTTTTTTTGATATTAATCTTGAGATTTATTGTTGCGATGATAGTGTTCGCTCTGTCTGTTTTGGTCTGTCGGATGTGTTACTGTTTGGGTCTGTCCAAAACACCGCGAGGACAGGCAGACCAAAACGACGGAAAACGACCAACAGGTTACCCAGCACAGCCCACGAGGAAAACTCACGATTAAACATTATTATTTTTTGATCCTATCATTGACCAATCATCTCGGCCTGCCATCATCGCTGATGTTTGTTGTTTCAGACGCGTTTCGGTATTTCACCATCTTCGCTGTTTTCTTTTTACTACGTAATTTTTGTTTATAATTTATTACATATTTCAACCCAGATTTTTTTTTTTTTTATGGTCGAAAAATTTTTATATAATTTATTTTTATACATTCAGCAAAGATTTACCCCAGAAGGTGTTTTATCAACATTTCTATGAAAGTATTTTGCTGATCGTCGACGCCACTTTAGTCTTAGGAGCGCGTATGTGGATGCGATAAGGACGGCCTGCTGGGAGGGTGAAAGAGGAAGAAGGAAGATAGTGTGATGACCTTGGGAAAGACCACTATCTTCTTCAGTTAGGGTCAAAGCCTCAGAGGCACCACCACCATCACAGCGGCCGGTTCACCTCCGCCACGCCCCTTTAAAAACATCCATTCATTCATATTTCTTGCTCTCCTTATCCTGCAGACGCCGTTTTTTCCTCTCTCCGACCTTTTTTTCCTCCAACCACTTACCCTTAACGGTCCCCGCCTTTTCCGCGAAGGCGGATGGACGTCCGGATTCCCTTTTAATTTTTAAATCCCACGACGAAATCCGATTTGAAAGCTTTTTTTAACTTAGAATCTCATTCCGGGGATTTTCGGTTCGGTGGTCGAAAGTCGGCTATCTCATTCCCGGCGCTCGGGTCTATGAATTTTTTTGAATGTTCAGTTTTCAAGATAGTGGACAAACGGAGGACAATCTCAACCTGACTAACTATTCCGAACTAACTCCAGGATGGGGTGGGTCATATCACACAGAGGAGAGCCTAAATCCCTTAATTCTGTGTGTGAGAGAAAGAGAAAGACAAGAGAAAGAAAGAGAGCGTGAGTGAGAAAGTTGTGTGTGAGAGAGAGAGAGAGAGAGAGAAAGGGAATGAGCAAGGGAATGTGAGAGGGAGTGAGTGAGAGAGGGTGAGTGAGTGAGAGAGGGTGAGTGAGTGAGTGTGTATNAGAGAGAGAGAGAGAGAGTGAGAGGGTGAGAGAAAGTGAGTGAATGTAGGATTGACTGAGTGAGAGAGGGATTTCTTTTTAGTAGCTGAGGTGTTTTGAAATAATATTACAAACCAAAAACACCTAATAAGAATTTTTTCTAAAAAAAATATATAATGAAGATTACTTGCTACTTTTAGTTTGAAAATTTTTAAAAATATAAAATAATTGGGCTGAATGTTTTCAAAATTTAACTATCCCAATTATGTTTATAATTTAAAAAAATCTCCAATTAAAAAAAGAATCGTCGGTTTTTTACATTTAATTTTATATAATTTTTCATTTTAATTGTAATTAATTTTCATATGGTCTTCTAAGAGCCCGATAATTTTATATAAAATATACAGGAATTTTAGTTTATATAAGTATATTTCATTCTCTAAGTTTTTCGTTATCTCGTAAGTGTTTTAATGCCTTAAAGAAAGAGTTAAATTGGAGTTTAAAAGGATTAATTTCAAATTTAAAAAAGTTTATTTTGACGGAAAAAAGCTTTGCAGTGAAACCTCTTGCCAAAGGACAGTCATATTGTCACTAATTTTGTCCTCTTTCGGAAGGTGTCCTCTTAACTCCTCTCTTTTATCATACGAGGATAAATAGTCGTATATGTGTACTCAGTGCGGATACTAAACGTCAGGTGTAGATTTAGATGTACATTTTCAATCAGTTCACTTTTCCGTTGATGGAGCATGTCCCAAAATGGAATGAGACATACGCTTTTATTTTTTATTAATACTTTACTTATCTATATCTGTGTCTGTAGGCACCTCAATAAATATATTTGAGTTTCATCTGTTTATACAGATCAATACATTGGGCAGACCTGGGTCCTATTTTAACGTCTAACAGGCTGAGTAGATCAGGATTTGAGGGAGTCTCGAGAGGATTGTGCCTGGCCACGCTAGTCTTTTATATCTGTTCGCCTGGATTCAATATCAATCCAAGAAAGTAAATTAATATTGTTATAGTTTTGGTTTTACGCTATTTTGCTGATCCTCGAGTCATTGTTCATAAAAAAAAAACGCCGACGCGATTATAATAAAAGTCATATCAGCTCTTTCCTTCGATTGCGAAAGGAGGAAGTCGAGACGTACCCAAAATCGGCTTTTATTGTTCTATGACGATGTAGTTCTTCGTCGATTGGCCGTCTTCCGATGAAATTGTTAATTTGAACGCCGGTACATCAGGACAGGAAATATACATGTGGATAAATTCTAGAAGTGCTAGACGTTTATGCTAAAACAAGAGTGGCAACCTCACTGCTACAGTCACAGAGGGATAAACTCAGAGAACATTAAAATTTGCCGGTCACTGCACCTGAGAAAACATAAAACGGGTATGTTCAAAGATCGGTCGATTGCACTGAACTAAGGAACTAGGAAAGTACAATAAACTAGAAGGCTGCAGTGCTTGGGGAGCAAAAACCCCTACTTCCTAGTATCCGTATTCATCATCATCATCAGTTGTTTGGTTGGAAAGAAGAACCTGATAAGCGAGCATCCCCTTCCGATCTCACCAACTGTTCAACCCTCTTGGGATGTTACCCGGCTTTTGGAGTTGTTAAAGGTGGGTCGCTGCGTTTTCCCCAAGCATTTTCATGTCTGAACATTGCTGATAACTTTCAGTTCATAAAACGTTATCAATCTTGTTAAAAATGAGTTTTAGAATGGAATCGCAGGTGGAGATCAAATAAATTATTCTCAACTCTGGCAATGGAAGCTCGAGCTGATCTCAGATATGTTTTATGAGATAAATTAAGTGCCCATGCGATGTCTTGTATCGTAATTGTGACAAAAGATTGCATTTGGTTTTTTCCGCCTCTGAACCGAGCATACTTTTGGACGGTACTTTCTCTCAAAGCGCCATCATACACATCACAAATTTTCATAGTAGCTGAGCTAAAAAGCAACAATTAAATGATGAAAATGAACAACTTTTCCCCTTCATTTTACCACTTATTTTACAACCCAAAATTTTTATTTATGTGTAGTGATTAGTCGATGTATCGAGTGATTAATCGGAAATCGTCAGATGCGGTCTGGTGTGGTGTAGGTTTCAGAAAAACATTTTCTTTATCGTGCCAACGTTTCGATCTTTATTGAGATCATCTTCAGGGCCTGGGATTTACAAACATCGTTTAAATTTAACAAATACGTGTAGTATGTGGAAAAAGCGATTTTATACAATGCAAAAAATATTTTTTATATTCAATCATTACGCAGAAAACGAACACTTTGAGTGAGTAAAAATACCTTGATTGAATATAAAAAATATATAAATTAATTTTTTTCCACATCCTACATGTATTTGTTAAATTTAAACAATGTTTGTAAATCCCAGGCCCTGAAGATGATCTCAATAAAGATCGAAACGTTGGCACGATAAAGAAAATGTTTTTCAAAACCTACATCACACCAGACAGCATCTCACGATTTCCGAATAATCAGTTTTATTTATATGGACATTACAAAGTCCAAAGATCTTACAGAGTCTGCAGAGTAGGATGTGGATCTATTAATTTGTTCTTTATAGAACCGTACAATCTGTTCGGGTTTTGACTCCATTTTTTCAACGATTCCTTGCTGCAACTACAGCCCATGGTTTTCTAAACTTTTTTAATTATTTCAAACATATTGATTGCACTTTAAGCCAGGTAGCACTTTTTCGTTGGTAGGTGTGGTTTCTGGCCCGATAGATCTTGAACTTTGCCATCGATAGCCCGATGGTATAGTTATTTACTTCTGATGATTTAGGCTGGATATATAACTCATCGCGGTGGAAATCGGCGATATAAACAGTCGCACCTTCTGGATGTTAGATTGGGCCATCGTAATTAAGTCCAGGGTCATAGAATGAGCAACCTATTCAGGAGTTTTTGAACCATCCGGTTATGAATGAAATGACATTTTTTAAAGCAAATATCTGAGATTTTGTTGTTCTATTTATAGATCGATTGCATTGAAACTGGACTGGGCGATCACCGAGATCGAATCGACTGTTGATTCAAATCTCAGTCCAACGTGCCAGAAATCCACAACTCATTGATAATTTTTAAGCTGCCGATATTAGAAAAGATTACGTTTAAGATTCCACAAACTTTCAACTAGTCCTCGCTTAAAAATGATGCGTTTGTTTTTATCGTATTTGCATAATATTTTTATCATCGGATTCAGATGCGTCTATCTCAGGTAAACCTTTATCACGTGAGCGTACATCATCGTGAGGAATTTTTACAACAAGCTCTATCCGTTTCTTTAAGATAATACGATTTATGACACGATCATTGATGGTAATAAGTATTCACGCTTTTCGATTTTTTTTTTTTTAAATAGTGAAAGGCTTAATTGTGGGCGACTCTATCGAGGAAGAAGTTTGAATGTCATTTGAGAGAAAATGCAGATGAAAGAGATAATTAAATTTAAAAAGCTATCATAGTGTCTCGACTTAACTTACCTGAAATCAACTTAGCTTGTGTTTAAGTTTTCGACTGTGCTGAATCCTATAACAAAATCAGTAGACAAGGTACTGTCACCACTAGCTTTCTCAAAAACTACTCTATCTAGAAACTTTTACAAAAGGTATTTTTCCGGATAGCTTTAGGTCAGATAAAGTTATCCTTTTTTCTTATTTCGAAGAAGGGTGTTGTCAATGAGATGGACCCATTCCATGCGTCTTTTGGAAGATTGAGTCAGGGAAACAAGGATTGTAAACTTTTAAGAGGCAAATGTTTGTTGAGTGACTAACGGTGAATCGCGCCAAAAGAAATTCGAAGAAGGTTAGTGTTATATTTCTAAATTTTCTCCTCACCACAGACGGTAACCTAACTTTATCTAACCTAACTCGTCCCTCTAACCCTAACCCTGACCAAACATCACCAATTTTAAATTGTTTTCGTGAAGGGTGAATTTTCAAACTTTATAGGCCTTAGGTTTCGATTGCTTGTCACATAACCTAAATAATATACTTCTAAAATTTCCACGGATTCTGTTAAAGCTCGCTTTTTTCGGCTATTATTTATACTGTTTTGTCTGAATTTTTAATTGTACATAAGGGTTCTTCAAGGGTCAGTTACACGCCCATTTTACATTATCTTCGCGCATGATAACCCACTTTTCAAGGGATAACCTCACCTGTCTAATATAATTGTACCTTAAGGTTTCTGGTCTGATGGTAACTGTATTTATGAATGAAAAGGGTAAAATAATGGCTTTTGGCCTTGAAGACCTGTCTAATTTTACAACTACCACCTCTTCCAACCAATGGTCTTCTTCCTTAAGAAACTCGCGCTTCGCGTTCGCAAATTTTCTCCCCTTCATGGACGGTAACCTAACTTTATCTAACCTAACTCGTCCCTCTAATCATAACCAAACCTAAATTAACACGTTCCCAACCATAAACCTAACCTAACCATATTTTTTATTTATAAACCAATGACGCAATCTGGTTTATTGAGTTGTTTTTACAATTTCTAATATTTTTCTTAACCGATTTTCAAATAGTTTTCCGTCAGTTTTCATAAAATCGAACTAGATGAATCTACAAATGAAAATGTAGGGGACCGCGGTAGCCGAGTGGTTAGCATGAGAGACTCTCACGCCGCGGTCGTGGGTTCGATTCCCACCGTCGCCTCTGGCCCTTTTTTCACAATAACCCCCCCAATTTGAACACATATACGAATTGTCACATGGCTAATATGCATAGTTCATAACGCCAAAAAAAAAAAAAAAAAAAAAATGTAGGTTACCAGTTTGTGCTGTTTTAAAGTAGACCCAATAAAAAAAGAAAAAAAACTGTTTACATGTTTTTTTAGATAATGTAGTTTTTGAAAGAACCAGGGCGACAACATCTCAAATTCTAATGATTTTGATAAAAAATATTTATGGAAGAAAAGCTGATCTCAACAACGGAAAAGCTTTTTTGAAGTCAAAACTACCCCGTTCATAAGCAAATTTGGGGAAAACCCGACAGAAACGTTAAAGGTTGTTACACTTTCTAACTTCGTCTGAAAAGTCATTTCTAACCCCCCCCCCCCCGGATCAAGCCTCGGGAACAATGGACTTTCTGACAAATTTGACAGACAATTTTATTAAGCTTTCAAAAGGACTTTCCAAGCTAAAATTAGAAATGCGCTCATACCTTTTCCCCCCTGATATGACCCTTGCCTCGTAAACCGCAGGCACGAATCGCCTTTCCCTTCTTTTATTTATGTTTCGTGTCTTAGAGAAATCGCCGTCGATCCTCGTGTGTTTATTTATATATTATAAATTCGACAGGGCCTTCTTTTGATACAGTTGATATTTAAGCAAGCCTGGGGAAGATATTTGAATATTTCCATCCTACGAAACTACTAAAAAGACGAGCTTAAGAAAGGTCTTTTCTCCTGTCTCTGTACATAACTTTTCACCCGGCTAATAAATAAAACTTTTTATATTTACTAGGCCCAGTCGTGTGAATTACTATGAGGGTTATCAAGAGCGTATCGAATCAGTAGGGATTTATTATAGGTCAATCGAGGTCAGCGTTAAACCAGAGCGAGAAAGTAGTCTAGTGCATTCAATTGTGTTATAATTATGAAATTCATGACCGATATTTTAAGCATAACCGCGAACATTATCATTGTGACAGTCAATTGGTAAAAAAAATATTGTTCTCCTTAGGAGGATTTACCAAGGATACCACGGAAGATATCTTAGCTGAGACCGTGGACTTTCATTTATTGATTTTTTTTTTTTAAATAAAAATCCTGAGGGAAAGCTTGGAAATTTCACATTTCTAATTTATTTTTACGGAAATATAAACCAATGTTGAGAATACAAAATACAGAGCTCTGACAGTTATATTTTAAGGGCTTAAGAAACTTAGCTTAACGACAAAATTATACTCAAGCAAATATTTTTTTTGACTGAGAAAATAAAAATAGACATACGATTTTGAACAATAGAAAATATTGCTGGGTTAAAATTCACTAAGTTTCCGGCCCTTTTTTGTAGAAATTTTACATTTATTATTTTATTTTTTTGAAATTCTTATTTTCACAGAGTTCCATTCTTCATACATGTTTTCATTCTAATCAATTTTTTAGGTTAGGCAAGAAGCAAACTTTGCCCTCATTTTTAACCTACATTAAATCGCTGACGAGACGGTTATTCCCAGGCTGAAAAGGCCTTTTTTTGCAATATGTAACGAAATTATTAAATAATTAAAAACGTCCGTCGGTAGACAAATTTAGTCTCGCAGTGCCTTCATGATTTAAACTTTTCGACGCACATCGGACTGGAGGTGGATAGGTGATGGGTTTAATGGTACAGATTCGGCTAGAATCGTAGCATTGTTGGAAGGTGGATGAAGTCAAGCGTATGTGGCCAGTGTGCTTAACAATCTCAGAACAACTGTCCAAGGGTCTTCCATCGCTACCAAGATACTGGAGGTTACTCATGAAGGGATGGATGAGGTCGCCATCGTGGCACGATCCTTTTATTGTTTCGAACGTACTCCTTAATCGACATTCTACCGCTGTTGATATCAAGCAACGTCTTCAACAAGTTAGAAATGTTAATGTCAGTTGTAAGCCGAAGACTTTCAGAAGCTGGATTACGTGCGAGAATGCCTGCCACTGGTCCTTAACTTCTGAAAAAGCCACAACGAAATTCGGTTTTTGGCGAGAAATCAGATCAATTGGTCTGAGCAGGGACTAAAATGGTTTTCGGATGAGTCGAGGTTTTGATGCCCGAGAGTAGGTTTTTGGTGAAGAACAGGAGAGCGATATATCCCCACAACATTTTCACTCCCGAGCTATGGAGGCAGTGGTGTTATGGTTTGGGCATACATTTATTTGGAAGGTGGCACAAACTTGATCTTCAATGTGGGTTCCCCACTAGCTGCACGATACATTGAATTTATCAGAACAAGTTGTTCCTTATAGTAACTAATTAGCGACCGTTTTATTTTTATGCATGGAAATGCAATACCCCACATAGACAGGATCGTTGTGACTACTTGGAACGGGCTTTAATTTAATATATGGAGTGGCCTGCATGTAGTCCAGACTTAAATCATATCGAACACATTTGGAACAAATTGTCAAACAGGGTAAAAATTTGCCCAGTGATGCCAGAGAGCACTACATTCAAAACCTCATAAAATCCATGCCACATTGAATAAAAGCGGTGATCATCACAAGAAGAGGAAATTTTTTGTTTTTCTTTCCATTGCAGCATTTTTGATAAAATTGTTTTATTTATTATCAATTTTTTATTTAGCCATATCTTATATTTTTCTTTAAAAATTTCCAGTAAACAGCGAAAAAGAAAAATTAGAAGTAAAAAAAAGTTCTTTTTGCAAACTTTTTTGCCTCTCAGTGTGTATTGTATCCGCCAACTTGTTGGCCTTCCTACTCGCTCTCTATATAGAACCTTCTTTTTTTCTTTTCTCTGCATGATACGAGGTCTTGTGTGTTAACCTCGAGAGACTTATTCTTAGTCGGTTGAGGATCTCTTCAACGATTCAGATCCTCTGAGGTCCATCGACCACGATTCGTGACAGTTCTGCTGATCCAGCCCACCGACCCTGGCTCCTTTTAATCGAAATAAAATTGTCTTACGATCCGCTCTTATGTTTGGAGTTTGTGTCGTACACAAAAAGAAATCGTCCACAATATTTATAGTAATTATTTTCCCCTCTGCAGATGGTAAATAGCACAAATGGTAAATGGGACTGTTCTGTCGTTGGGCACCAGTCCCGGAACGAGGAAATGTGGAACGGCTCTTTACCCCCGTGCTGATTTATTTTGAGAGAAATTGTCATAAACATCTGCAAGAGAGCCCAGAACGTATGTGCAGTGTGCTTTTCTCCAGATTTGGCGCATTTATATTTAGGCTTAACACACTGTTCTTAATCGTCTCGTCAACTCTGGACA
Source organism: Cimex lectularius (assembly GCF_000648675.2). Lineage (NCBI taxonomy): Eukaryota > Metazoa > Arthropoda > Insecta > Hemiptera > Cimicidae > Cimex > Cimex lectularius. The sequence continues at coordinate 1,201,937 of NW_019392658.1, read as the reverse complement.
CTTTAATGCCTGATAATAAAAAAATGAATTCCCATATCTATTGAGGTTTATTTATTTTCTTATCTAAAGTGTCTTAAATCCAGTGAAGTCCGTTTATACCGATTTTGGTTCTTTTATACTTTTAGGCATCATTACTATTTTATTTTCATGAAAGAGTACTGTTAGAAAGAGACAGTTTTTTATTTTTATTTACAGTTGACCAGGAAGATGTTTAACTTTAACAATAGACGTTTTCGTGTTGATCATGAAAATTAGTATTTAAAGTTTCAAAGTCCTTGCGGTATATCTCGAAAGTTCGACTAATGCCCTAATCCCTATTTGTTTTTGAAATAATATAATTTATGTTTGTAAAATAATCGTGCTGAAGTGTCCAACTGTGACGTGTAGTTGCCTAAACTAACTCTAATTTGCTGATAAGGGCCGATAAGAGAAATGGGATGCACTGGCGACCCAAGATAGCCTAAGCCACAGTTACAAGATTACGAAAATTGGTTAAAATAATCTTATAAATTTGTTTACGGGAATTTAACTCAATGCCTATTTTAAGTGCCACTGAAATTCATCATCTCTGGTCCAGCAAAAAAGCTTAGGCTAGATTTTATATTAGATAGTAAAGTAAGTTACTATTTCCTAATAAACCCCTTTATAACTGAATGTCGAGTCCCTCATTGAATATGACGCAAAGCCGAAACGCGTTTGAGTAACATTAAAAAACCCGCGAGCATAGACGGACCCAATAAGTAACCCGATGTCCGTTCAGCAAGTGCACACGAAAAAAACAGACCAACAACCATCATATTTAACTGATGGCTTCAAAGTAAAGGCCGATCCTAGCCGGCGTCTCACAAGGAAGCATTCTTGGTCCTATTCAACACACTATTTACAAGAATGTTACAAAATGTGTACTGCAACTGCACGAAGTCCCTCGTCTACATATCAACAGAAAGGAACTACCGACATCTAGCAAGTTAAATACTTGGGACTACACCGAGACATCAGACTGACGTGGAACGCAGAAGATCCAAGCGACAAGAACCCAATAGATTTGCACAAATACGAAGACTTCTAGGACCGAAATCAAAGCAAGAATTGTACAAAATTTCGACCTCTATGGTCATACAAGGCTGCGGGGTACCATCAAGCCATCTAATATCCAACTAATCTAAGCATTCCAGTCAAAAATTGTCACCACATGGTGCATGTCCCTGAAAGAGAAGGAAATAAGATTTCTCTTGTTTCACTGCAATCTTTCAGTCGATCTTAACCTACCAAACAAGCACTCTATTACCTCTCTCAAAAACCCTTCACCGCTCAAACTAATAAGGCGATAGAAAATCTTAAAAAGTTTACACTGAACAAAAATCCACATAGGATCAAATGACCAATTGGGTTTAAAAGCATAAGCACTTATTCTGTCGGTGAATGCATCTAAAGCCTCAGAAACTAAGGAAACAAAACCTAACTATCCTGGAGGACAGTGCACAAAGGAATTTTGTGTGATGAACAAGCAAACACCAGAGGATCATCAAAACCAATTAAACGCCCAGAACTTATAGCCGGGATAACTAGATCAAACATACACTCCTCCATTTCAGAATAGTTCCAGTAAACTTAAGAACCCTCGTCACAAATGGCAAACACATTGCTACAGCTAAACGGGGGGGAAAATCAGGGGAGTAGTAGAGCTATATAAACATTGGTATATTCAACGATGAGTAAATTTGTAGGCTATGCAATAATGGGGAAGAAACAGCCGATTATCATCGAATGCGGGGCAACCGCTCAATGGAGACATAACCTAAGATACCAAGAAGACCCAGGCAAAAAGACTGCAGCAATAGCAGTTAAAGACCATTCAAATGAAGAATGTAGTCAATTACTTGTGATAAAATAAGAAACTAGGAAAAGTACAATAAGCCACAAAGCTGCGGTGCTTATAGAACGCCAAACTCTAACTTTCTAGTATCCTCACTGTCCAATCCCATCCCAAGAACTATACTATTATCAACAAATGGCTCTCATCTCATAACACGTCACATGCTCTCAGAGGTCTAGAGTCTACTCTGAGAGAACAGTCTACTGTCGCATTATTCAGTAAGAAAATGGCGCAAGCTAAAACGTCTTTAAGTGATATCTAAACCGTGAGATAGATCAGTAAAGTGATCAAATGACAAGTTTAATAAAGAAGATCTGAGTTAAGTATTTTTTGATGTGAATAAGTTTTGGTGGTCTAAGTTTTTAGTTATGTTGTACTGTCTAATTCAATTCTGCCACTTTAAATTGCACATGTTTATTGCATGTCAACCATTTGTCTAAGTACAGTCTTAGGTAATGACAAATTACTGAAGGAAGTGGAATTCGATTTAAACTTAGAGAGTATTTTGCGTTTGCGAGTTTTGCTTTCGTTCATATCCACCATGGTTCCAAGGAAAGGAGGTGGCCTCGGAGGAAACTGTAAGATCGGTTGCATTGTTAGAAAAGGTAACGGTGAGTGTGTTCGATTGTCGAAACCCATATGTTGAAAAGCGGCGGACCTAGGTTGCTCCCTGGAGGAACAAGATAGAGTCTGTAAAGACTGCAGGGATAGTACGACGACGTCCAACAATCGTGGAGTGATTATTACAGAAGTCAAATAGGTGAATCTGACCTTTTTTGATGAACTTAACAATTATTGTAACACAAATGATACTCTGATATAGGACACTATTTGGCAATTACAGCTCGTAAATTGACTTTACGCATGCTGAAAAGTGAGAGGTCGTCCTTTCGTAGACGACCTTTGACTCAGCAATAACGCCGCTTATCACGACTGCACTTTCGGCTCTGTTGAATGTTGAAAGAGCTATCGTCAAGAATAACAAGGTGATTAATTAGACTCTCTTGTACGTTAACCACAGACCGTCGGCTAAAAAAAAAAATTACCGTCAGATCGCGGACAATCTAAGACAGTAAATTAACCAAAAATGTACTCTACGACAAACAAGACGGCTCGATGATTTAATGATGAAAGGAGATTAGGAAGTGGGGGCTTATGTTCCCCAAGCATAATACGCCTTTTGGCTTATTGTGCTTTGCTAGTCCCTTAATCTTAGTAAAGTGCAATTGATTCGATCTTCCCCCTAAGGACTAGGTCTTTGACTGTCGTTGCTACAAGGTTATGTCTCCATTGAGCGGTTGTTTCCAGGACATGCACAAATATGCATTAAGTTTAGGGGAATATATATAAAAAAGCTCAGTCATTACAGAAAACAATAAAGGCATTAAACACGTATTAGATGCAGGCTCATGAGTTCAATAATTAAATAACAATAAGAATAGTCAAGTACATGCTATTCACAACAAATGAACTAATGAACAAAGACTTAACGTATATTTTCACATTATTTATCATATCAAATGATTAAACCAGGCAGGTACATGATGGTACGGGTCTTTGCAAGGACTTAGCATAAGGTATCTTGCATGGTCCAATTGGAGTTTTGGAGTTAGAAATTATGAATGGTGGAGTGAGTGCGGTGTTCAATCCTTTTTAAAAAATAAAACAAAATATAAATCTGTCAATATGTAAAATTTAAAACATTGTAAAAAATAATGGACAATAAATATATCTTAATCTAATCTTAATATACATTGGCAGACACACAGTTCGTTCTAACACATGTTCATTTTTTTTCGTAATACGTGCTCTTACGCTTGTATTTACGGTATTTCAAATCTTCCCTATTATAAGTAAAAAGTTTTTTTTATTGCTTGTACAAATGAGCTATTTATGGTTGAATTGTAAAAATTTATAATTGCGCTATAGATGTGGGCTGTTAAGCTAGGTATGTTAAACTTTACATGCATATAGTCGGATTCCAATGTGGGATCCCTCATTAGTGCAGTATTTTGGACTACCAGGGGCTTAGCAAAATTGGGTTTAGACATATTTCCCCAAATGGGAGCACCATAAGTTATTAATGGACGTATGTATAGTTCATAAATAAGTTTTTTATTGTTACCGTTTATACAGGAACTCTTATTAAACATCGGGTAAAGACCCCTTACGACGGTCCATGCTTTTGAGCATTTTTTCCAATAAGGTAACTAAAATTATGCCTGATATCCATATACATTCCAAGATCTTTTTAATCCTTTTTAAAAAGATAGTTCCTACTCACAGTAAGTTGTTTTGCAACAATCCGGATTTCGAGCCCTTAGCTCATCATCAGGTTGAATTTTTACAACCACGTCTCTCGCCATGAGAGAGTAAGAACTATCTTTCTAAAAAGGATTGAACACCGCACTCACTCCATCATTCATCATTTCTATAGTTCACGGTATTGACGAATTATTTATTATGATATGGTTTACAATGGTCTGGTATAAAGGCTAAGGCCTCATCAGCAAAGAGAGCCTCGTCTGTAGTTTTAGCTTGCAAATGTCGTTTGTAAAGATGGTAAATAAGATTGGTCAACAGACCCTTGGGGGACCCTAGCTCTTATACTTCTTAAAGGACATCTTACGCCAATAATCTATACAAAGAATTTCTGTTGGTTAGAAAATTACTAATTAAATGTGTTAGTTGTTTAGGAAATTGATATAGCATGAGTTTAAATATCTGTCTCAAACACAATCAAACCCTTTCTTCACTTCAATAAGTACACCAACCCATTTTTACATTAAAATTATGGAAAAATAATATCCACCAATTTAGCCATCTGGATGAAAGTAGAATGAATGGGTCTGAAATTAAATTGGCGAGGCATAATAATGTCATTTTCATTTAAAGCGTGCCTAATTCTTAGTAGTACTACTGTTTCTGCGATTTTTGAGAATTTGAAAATATTGGGCGATCGTTATCAAGAACGGCGTGGTGTTTATCAGGTTAGGAATAGGGAGACTTGCTGTTTTCCAGGAATGGGAAATAAGCAAGTACTAGCATGTGATTGATTAGTATGGTGAGATAAATGATAGCTTTTCTCGAGGGATTTTTTGACAAGGATGGGTGATAAATTATCATGTTCAGTACCTTTTTTTATTTTTCGTGGTTTTACAATTAATTTTATCATTTTAGGGATAGCTAGTGTACAGTCAATTCATGTTGGGCGGGAAGAACGAATTTTTTCATGACTTTATTGACTGTTTTAGTAAATGAGACAATACCCAGGTTTTCGTTGAATAGAATGAACTTTCTCAAAATGCCTTTGTGTCCCGGTGCTCAAGATACAAGACAGAATGCAATTCGTAAAACAATACAAGCTCTTGGGTTTTGCACAATAAATGGACTTTTTCATTTCGAACTATCCTGAAAACAGAAGATTCCACTGTCACGCTAAATAATTAGTTTTAAATGGACTGAAGAGTTTTCTTCGTTGAGATAGATATGCAATATTAATCGCCTGCTGACTAAGAATAATAAAATCGCATTTGACGTTAAAAATCGAATGAATTTTTATCGTTTATTATCTGAGCTCAATTTTTTAAAAACAAGCTTTCTATATAAAATGCATTAAGCATTTGTAAAACAATCGGTACTTGGGGGTCAAAATTTCTATAAATTTTGCTGATTGGTGGCTTTTTTTCTACGAGGGTTCGCAACAGCAGAGGTAATATCAACGCTCAGGGTGCCGGTGTTTTAGAAAAAAGGCCGTTTGTAAGTATGTCGGGGATCGAATGCAGGGCCGCTGGCTTCGAACCCAGGACCTTTACCTTAAAATGACGAGCGCCGTGTCAACGCCTAAACCGTTGCGGCCACCGACACTCCTCTAATTTTATTGTTATAATGTACTTTGTGTTTCAATGAATTTGCATCCCACACTTGACTTGAACATTTGTTCTTTTGTTATCTTCCCCTGAACACTACGGACACCACTGCACCCGAAGAATACGAAAAGACAGCCCAATGTGACACTTAATTTTGCTTAGGTAGTTAGCACTGGTCAATAAAACAGATTCATCGTGTTGTAGACATCATCGCAACATACCTGCAGTCTTTATAGATTGCTAGTCAAGTCTTTCCTTTCTACTACATCCTGATAACTGTACGATTGTCTCTTCCGTGCTACCTACCGAACCTCAAACTCTTCGATTATATCTTACACATTTGAACACACCCACCGTTATCTATTCTAACAATGCAACTGTCCTTGGAGACCTCTAAGATCACCTCCTTACCTTGGAACCATGGTGGATATGAACGAAAGCAATCAAAACTTATTCACATCAAAAAATACTTAACACAGAACTTCTTTATTAAACTGGTCATCATTTGATTACTCTACTCATCTATCTACGATCGCGCGAGTTTATATGCCACTTAAACACGTTTTGGCGTGAGCAGATAATAGACGTATTGTGAGAAAACGGCCAGCGCTGGCACTCAGTTTGATACTGGCTTTCGACTTTCGAGAGTCTCATGGTCAACTTCAGCGGCGTGGATTATTCGTGGGATGGGATAAGATGGGGAAGATACTAGGAAGCGGGGATTTGGTGTTCCATAAGGACTGCAGCATTACGGCTTATTGTACTTTTCCTAGTTCCTTAGTTCAGTTGATGTTATTGACTATATTCTTCATTTAAGATCATTAACTGTTAATATTGCAGTTTGCCCTTCGGGTTTAGATGTCACTTAAACACGTTTTAGCTCATTTTCTTACTGATTATGGCGTGAACAAGATAGCGAACATATTGTGTGGATACATCCAATGCTTGCGCTCGATTTGTTGATAATAGTATAGTTCTTTGGATGAGGTTGGATGATGAGGATACTAGAAAGTTTGGTTTGGCGTTCTCTAAGCACCGCAGCTTGAGGCGTATTGTACGTTTCTTAGTTCTTTAGTTAAGTTCAAGTTATTGGCTCTATTCTTCATTTATGAGGGTCATTAACTGCTATTGCTGCAGCCTTTTTTGCCTGAGTCTTCTTGGTACCTTAGGTTATGTCTCCATTGAGCGGTTGCTCCGCATTCGATGATAATCGGCTGTTTCTTCCCCCTTATTGCATAGCCTACAAATTTACTCATCGTTGAATATACCAATGTACTTCAGTGTTTTTGCCTGCTTCTTCTTGGTACCTTAGATTATGACTCCATTTAGCGGTTGTTTCGCATTTTATGATAATAAGAATGGCGGTTTCTTACTCCTCACTGCATAGCCTACAAATTCGGTCATTATTGAATATCCCAATGTTTTGTATATAGCTCTAGCGCTCCTCTGAGTTTCACCCTGTTTAGCTGTAAGAATGTGTTTGCCATTTTTGACGAGGCTTCTTTATTGGAATAAGACGAGTCTATGTTTGATTTTGAATCCTGATTATACGTTCTGGGCTTTTAATTGGTTTTGATGATCCTCTACCAGTATAACACCAAAAAATCAAATGTTGGGTTTTTCCAGGTTTCTGAGTCTTTGGATGTATTCACCGAGTACGAGCTTTTACACTTATAACGTACTTTTACACTCGATTGGTCATCTGATCTTATAGGGATTTTTATTTCAGTGTAACGTTTTTTTAAGATTTTCTATCGCCTTTTAGTCTGAGCGGTGAAGGGCTCATGGGGGAGGTAGTAGAGTGCTTGTTTGGTAGGTTTAGATGGACTGAAAGATTGGAGCGAAACTCGAGAAATCTTATTTCAGATGACACTTTTTGACTTTCCAGTGACATTCACCATGTTGCGAGTACGCCCGTGACAACTTTTGATAGGAATACTTAGATTAGTTGGATATTAGATGGCTTGATGGTACCCCGCAGCCTTTATGACCATATAGGTCGAAATTTTGTACAGTGTTAGTCTCTTCGGTGATTTCGGTCCTAGAAGTCTTCGTATTTGTGCAAATCTATTGGGTTCTTGTCGCTTGGATCTTCTGCGTTCCACGTCAGTCTGTCTCGGTGTAGTCCTAAGTACTTAGCACAGCTTTTCTATATTAAACAGGTCGGCACTTTTCATTTTACTGGGTATATCTACTCTTTCGCGGGTTTAGATGCCACTTAAACACGCTGTGTTTTATGCCAGTTCCTCACTGAAGATGCCGTCAACAAGAGGGTAGAAGTGTTATGAGAAGACAGCCAATTCTGGCGCTGAATTTGTAGGCAGTGTCTAGTAGCTTTGTTTGATGAAAAAGCCAGTTCTGCCAAACGATATGCTTAAAACTCCAAAGATGTTAAAGGGGGGAATGGCAAATCGGAAAGTTTCCTTTCTACTTTCTAGAGAATGCTTGTAAAACGCTCGTCCTGCTCCGCAGAATAATTATTTTTATAAAATCCTTTCCTAGTTTGATCGTTTTTAGTCGATACGACGATCTTGTTGGCAAAGCGGTATAATTTTGGTGAACGTTCCACCTTTTAAAATGGAATCAGCCAAACAATGAGAATTGGTCAGTCCGAGAAAGACTATTAGCTCATCACACTCGCGAAAAATGTTTCCGATTCTGAATTAATAATGCACAAGATTGACAGTTCATTTAGTTCCTAGCGAAGGATTTACCGAATTCAAGGTGTGTTCGACTCGATGTAGAGTTTGTCATCCTTCCCCTGCCTGGGAATCGTTTACCGTTAGATTCATAGGAGCAGGAACTCCGGGCGATCCCGCCGACATTATTCCGCCTCGGATTCCTTTCCAATGTTTCAACGCGAACCGACAATTTTCCGCTGTCGGGGCATTTCATAATTGGATCGATTTGAGAACACCTTGCGACATCCGTCTGTCGGGTGAAAAATAGGTCGATTGTTCATTATAAAAACAAACATTGTATCGGGCACAATAATAATTTTACCGTTAATATGGCTAATTGCATCCGAATTCTGCTAAGTTAAGGTACCACGCTAATGCAGATTCTATTGTTGATTAGTTGATAAAGATCTGTTGTTTCTGCCTGGAAAGACAATTTGAATTTCTAATGAATTGATTTGTCATACAGAATTTCTTATTCCTCTGCTATTCAGTAAAAGCTTTATTTAAAAGTTCTTGAACTATGCCAAAAGTAAGTGTAGAGTAAAGGATGTGATCACATTTTTCGGGATTAAATAGTAGTGGAAAGTTAGTACAGACTTAGGTTATGATCGTACATTGCAAGTCATTAATCGGCAATATCGTTTAGCATGGAAAGTATGGCCCTAGGATGTACCCATATGATACAGCGGTTTTTTCAGGCTGAAATAGCGAAAAGTTTGTAAAGATTTAAGCAGTACTGATCAGTACGGTAGACAAATCATGTCATGTTATTTTTTGAGTCGATGGGTTAATGCCATTTTTACACTTGAACTTTTGTCTGTTGCGTCCAAATTCTGCTAAGCACGATAGCCGTAGTATTGCAGGGAGTTGACAAAGGATCTTCTTATTCCACTAATGTTCAATAAAAGCTTTATTTAAAAGTTCTTAAACTACATCAAAAATAAATGTAGGATTTAGGATCTTTTTCAGGATGAAGTAGTGGAAATTTCGGAACGATTTCAGCGATACTGATCAGTGCTGTAGTCTAATAATGTCTTGGGGTATTTTTTGAGTCGAAAGGTTTACGCCCTTTTTTCACTTCAATTTTCGTCTGTGTGCTGACGACGCTGCTAATAGTTTTTCTGGAAGTTTTCAGTTCTTCTCGAGAACTTTATTGAGCAAGAATCACTTTGCTAGTCGCCATAGCTACCTTGCTATTGCTGGACATTTGTACAAATACGTTGTTGCCTAGTCGACATTTGTCACTTATTAATTGTACCATTTTTTGTTTTTTAAGTTAACCATGTCGGTTTCGCACAGATGAACTGATAAAAAAAAATATACTATATATAAACAAAAAATCGAGAGAAAAATCATTCCTCAAAAATACATGTACTCGTACTATGATGCTAATTCACCAAGGTATTTAGCTAGATTTTATTTAAGATAACTCACTTTCTTCATGTTAATCTCTAAGTTTTGTGATTTAATCTCTAACCGGAAGCCATATTTCTGTATTATTTTTAGCCTGAATTCCACAAAAACAAAAACACCATGATTGACGGAATTGTAGGTACCCGTTCTAGTACCATGTCTATTTACTGTAGTAACGGATATGTTTTTACTTTTCGTCTAGGACTGTTTCGAAACGAACTATTAGTAAAGGAGCTGGAAATAACTTTATGGACTCTCTTGGTGAAAATATTGCATCGGTTCGCATGAAATTTCATAGAAGATTAAGCAATATTTCCTGTTCTCTATCAACATGTTTACGGATTATAATAACCAAGTTATGAATCTTTAGTTTTTCTATATTGTCTAGCTCCTCGATTCGTTGCTAACTCTTAACACGTATTCTTTCTGTGTTTAAATCCGGATATTCGCCAGTCCATGCTACAAGAAACTTATTTGGGGAATGATCGACAAACGGACTATATGCCGATGGTTTGACAAGCTTTCGGCTTGATCAGTTGACGAAGTTCAAGCTTACTGTGAAAGAAAACCCTTATCAACCAGTTAAAGGACTCACAGAAAACAACACCAATGTACACAGTTTCACTACAGTTAAATAACCTTTTTCATTACAGTTGTTTTCTGTACAAAATTTTACACATTTAACAATTCGTTGGCAGCGATCAATAAAAGATCTGGCAGGAAATATTGCCCAGACCCGCGTTTCGTGTTGATGAAGACGAGTAGCCGAGAAGAAATTAAAACAGGCCGTTTCAACCCGCTTAATTGCGGCCATAGATTTGTTTGAAAATTGTTTTTTATTGCTCGTTCCAAGCTTTCAATGGAATGCCAATTGAGTTTGGTCCGGTTGCTCAACTGGCATCCGTAACAAACCAAATAGAAACGAGACGCAAAACATTGAAATGATTCACTGGTCCGTTCCAAATTTGACGGATGCGGTCGGGTTTCCGGAAATAAGTCACTTTATAGATGTTCTCTTCCCATCGAGTGGTCCAAAATTGACAAAAACTGATCAGTAAAAAAAGGAATTCTAATGCTTGTACAGTAACATTGTTTATCTAGAGAGCTCAAATCTATAACTAAGTGGGGCCTAGTCAGTTCCAGTGTGAGAAGTCTCTGGGAGCTTCAAATTTTGCAGGATTGTGGTCCAAAAGCTGGAAATATCTATTGCCAAAAACCATTCTAATGTCTATATAATATAAATGTTTATCTAGAGAGCTCAGGTCGTACAACTAAGTCGTATATAGCCGGTTCCAGTGTGAGAAGGCTCTGGAAGCTTCAGATTTTGCAGGATTGTGGTCTAAAGTAACCAAAAACTGGAAATATCTATTACCATCATATCTGGTCATTAGAAAAACATTCTAATGTCTACATAATATAAATGTTTATCTAGAGAGCTCAAATCGTACAACTAAGTCGTACGTACTCGCTCCAGTCATAAAGACTTAAACAACTTTTGCTTTACACACTCCATAATGTTTGTATCAAATCATTTTCTTGAAGCAAAAAAAAAATTAATTAATTAAAATATTTAACAAATTATTTTGCTGGCCGTGTTCGGAGTATGATTTTAGGAAGGACTGCGCCGGTGTGGGATGTCGAAGGTTTAAGGACCTCTTTAAGGCACCCCGGTGGAATGGAAATTTGTTTAAGCAGTGAGGAGGCCGGGTCCGGTTTGAAGGGCGGAACGAGAAATGAAAACCGGTTCGGATATAATGTTAAAGTACGGCTATCTTCTCGTAGTCCTAGTCCTTACCTTGTAAATAATTCAGTGACGTAGGTCAATTGTAAGTCGTGACTCAATTTACCTCCAAAGCTCGTCCTTTCTTCAGGCTCACCTTTACCCCCGGACTTTCCGGTTTCCCTTGTCGATCGGAAAAATTTCCATAAGAAAGAAAATCCATTAAAAACTTAGATAAAAGTTATTACGGAGAGGATCGACACTTTTTTTCTCAATGTTGAAGAGGATCAGGTTTATGGTCTTGAATGAAGTTACAAATTGTTAAAAAAAGTTACAAAATCGCCGAGCTTTCGCGACATAAGTCGCATCATCACGGCCTGTATTTATCAAAAATATCGATACATTAAACTTTGGAATTACAATTTTTTAACAAATTTATAAAACTTTTATGAAACAATTAAACTATATTAATTTTTTTTAAAATATATTTATATATTCAAGTTTACTTACACTGCTGTTGAATTATTGTATTAAATATGTAACATATAATTCGGCAGCTGTATAATTAAACTTGAATATATAAATATAAAAAATATACAAAAATTGTTATCTGTTTTTATAAAAATAATTTAATATAGTTTAATTGTTTCATAAAAGTTTTATAAATTTGTTAAAAATAGTTATTCCAAAGTTTAATGTATCGACGATGTTTTTGATCATACAGGCCCTGATGATGCGACTAATGTCGCGAAAGCTTGGCGATTTGTTGGCATAAATTTGTAACTTCATTCAAGACCATAAACCTCATCCTTTTCAACATAAAAGTTATTATTCATCAAATATATCCGTATATTTTTGAATTTAAAACAAGGTGTAAAAGTCTCTTCATCATTAATCATAATGTTGACAGCAATTTATATTGTAATATCTTTATTCGTTTATCCTCTCTGTCTTGAATCTTGATTACGGGTTTATTATTGCTTTCGTATTATCTCGAGGGTGCCCCCTCGTTAATATTTTAGTTATCAAAGTATGTTTTATTCTTGCAAATGCAATGTTATCTTTGGGTTTTTCACTCGATCCAAGTCAGACGAGGAGAAGGAAAATTATTTTGCTTCTTACCTATCCACATCGTAGACCCATCACAGACGTTCAGTATGCTATACACCACCTCAAACCTCACAAAGCCCCTGGATTAGACTTAATATTGTCCTAGGTACAAATATTTCCTTTATCCTGGAAACACTCTGTCATCTATATAATTCCAAAAGAAAAGAAAAAAACCCGTTAAAATGAATCCTCGCAATCTTAAATGTCCGGTTATCCCCGACCATTATTTGGATTCCGCAGCTCAGCCGTCCAACTACCGTGTTGTGGGCCTTATCTCTACTTACGTTGAGTTGAGGCAGTATTGTTCGTGGCTTTTCTCGATACTGGCCAGGCCTTTGATAGCGGACTTGCTGTTTTTTATCACTCTGTCACCTAAACAGCTACAGGCCGATTACTCTGCTTAGCACGCAGGCTCACTAGGGTCAATCGTCAATTGGGATGTCCACTAGATTATCCAAAATGAAAAGGTTGGGTTCCGGTCTGAACTCTCCACTACCGCCCAATTAGCTGTTGTTGATGGCGTAACTGGGCGTTTAAACAACGAAAGCACGCTGGCTTGGATTTGATGGACGTAGGCGTTTGATACGGATTGGCATGCTGGAGTGATAAGCAGGCTGATAGACTACTGCTTTCCTCCGTGCCTCATTAAAATCATCCACTCATAATTGTATAATAGGACGATACAGTGACTTTCTTGTCAAACTTACCACTTGTAAACAAAAGGCTGCGTTTTTAAGATTTATTTATCGACTGATGTAAATGCAATTTTGTCCTTAGATTTTCACTTGGTCCAAGTCGGATGAAGAGGGGGAAAATTATGCTACTTAAATGTCATCATCATAGGTCCCGATTAAATTGTATACATCGAAAAATTCCTGAACTCTCCGCTCCTCTTCCTCTAAAACCGTTTCGTCCATCGGACGTTCAATATGCGCCATCTCAAACCTTACAAAGCCCTGGTTTCGACCTGATTCTGACCTTCTCAGAAAATCCATAATATTCATCACCTGCCTATTTAATTTCTTAGGTACAACCTATTTATTTTCCCTGTATTCTAGAAAGACTCCATCATCCGTATGATTCCAAAACCAACAAAAACACACATCCAACTTCCTAAAGGTCATCAGTCCACTACCTACTCTAGGTAAAGTTATAGAAAGGCTTCTATTAAAACGAATTCAGGTTTGTGAGGTTTGAGTGGCACATTGAACGTTTGATGGACAAAACAGCTTAAGAGCTAGGGGAGAGGAAAGTTCAGGAATTCTTCGATATGTCTGCAATCTTTCGGTCTTGGCATTGTATTGAAAAATATAAGAACAAGAACAGACCCTATTATGGATCCCTGTGAGATACCAGCAGATGCGTCACAACTTGACACAGGGTTGAGTTGAGAGAGATTCGAAATTTCCTAATTTAGGGGTGTAATAAAAGGGAGTTGTGGAATTTTATGTATCGGGATTTTATGACATCCTTTACAAAAGGAATTTTACGGTCATGAGGATTGTGTGATCACTTAGAAGTGAGAGTTTACTATTTTTAGAGGATTTTGAATTGGGAAATTTGGATGCGATGAAAGTTGGAACTTTTGGTTGAATCCCATATCAGTGGTTTGTTGTGAAGCATCAATTTTGACGTTTGCTAGCAGTCGCGAAAGAGCTTTGTAACGTCTAGTCAGTTCCTGCTTTTTTAGTCTTGTATGTTGATTCCTAGTCAGTCTATTGTCCGATCAACCCGAGGAGCGTACATGGTTAACTAAGGAAGGGATATATGATGTACGAATAGTGGTGGCATTAGTCCACATCAGAGGGTAAAAGTAATGCGTTGGCTTTTGTCTACTTTTATTCTTATCCGCCACTTTTTCAGCCAAAGTTATATTTCGAGTCTCTAATTATCGATATGAAAGCTACGTTGGATATGTCGGGAGGTCAGCAGTATACGTTGAAAACAGGATGGGAACAAGAATACTACACTGCGAGACTCCAGCCTTAATAGGAGAGTAGTCAGAGAAAGATGTTCCCTAGCTGACCAGAAAGAAGCGGTAAGTCAGGTATTATCGGAATATTAGGAGGTTAGGCCAAGGGGAGGTTGCTCTTGAGCTTCCGTAGCAAGGGCATCAACGAAATCACCTTTTTCAGCTCAAAAGAGGAAGAGCTTCTACAACACCGCAACATCCATTCCAACAATCATAAATCCTCAAGTCCAAAAATTCGCGACCCGATGAATTTCCTCAAACTCCTCAGAACAGTCGATGGCCGAAATATCTCCTATCGGATAACAGTGACATTGATAATCAAATCAAATCAATAGAGTTGGAGTACTACCACCGAGCAGTTTCTCCACCTTTGTTTTGATTATGTACATATCTATATATCATTGTTACTTTTTTACTATTCAATTAGTTTAATTGAAGGTAGTTGTAATGAACTGTAAATTTAAAAGAAGGAGGGAAGGGGAGTCATTAGATTTCTATGGTGTTTTGATCTGCTTTTTCAACATTTCACACTGTACCATGTCTTCTTCGTCCCATTGTTCATCGTAATCTTTGATATATCTTTCTTAAGACAGAAAACAGCACGGATGAATCAATTTTTAAAAATAAAAGAGGTCATGTCAGTTCCTTTATTCGTTCTTCACTTAGTCGCTAATTTGATTTCAATGTGACTCGACGATCTGATTGTCCTTAGTTTTAAGTGTTTTCCCTGTCAGTTATTCCGCGTTCCTTGTACAAATGGACATCGACTTAATAACGTTCGGTTTCCATCTCGATGTAAAGAAAAACACTATTAATTATTGAATTAGAGGGAGGATGGGGATTGGAAGGCGGGACGCTTGGTCAGTGGACCTTAGTTTGGGCCATTCACCTCTGATTACCTCCTCCTTCCCTCTGCCTTTTCCATCTTCTTCAAAACCTCCTTTCCACCGAAATCCTTAACGCGTTTAATCGAATTAGAAGCCCCTTTATAATGGGCTGTAATTTTCTGTTTTGTTTGTCCGCCTCGGAATGTGAAGACGAATGGAAAATAGTTAAGGGCTTAGGAATCGAATAGGAAATTATATTCATTTTACCTGTTAACTACCACGAGGTAACAAACAAATTGTCAAAATCCCATTAACCGTGTTATTTAAATTCATTCGGGACTAATTCACCTTTCACCGATTCATCTCGACCGAAATTGAACCCTTTCGGAGACTTTGGAACGTTGGATCATCTTTGGTTGTAACTTACACGGGCTTAATTGACAAGAAATTGTCGATTTGCAAAGAAATTACGGCAAGAAATTGGCCTTGAACCCTCACTTAAAATACATGACCAAATGGCTACAAGAAGAAACCTAGGTAAATCCTAGTGACTTAACTCAGGAATGGCATAAGAAGCTATCCTACGGCTATTAATATGGTAGACTTAAAGTTCAACAAAAGCTTTTTAGTTTGTAACTTACACGGGCTTAATAGGCAAGAAACTAACTTCAAATCAACCCAGTTTAATTTCAAATTAACCGTTATTTGCTTCAAATTACTCCTTTTTACTTTGGAAATAAGTTTTTTAAAAATTCAAATCAAATAATTTTAATTTGACAATAACACTTTTTCTCTTCCAATTAACCCTTTTTAATTTTTTTTAAAATTTCAAATCAACCCATTTTAATTTCAAATTAACTGATTTTTGCTTCAAATTACTCCTTTTTACTATGAAAATCAGTTTTTTTTAAAATTTAAATCAAATCTTTTTAATTTAACAATAACCCTTTTTCTCTTCCAATTAATCCTTTTATATTTATTTGTTTTAAACTTCAAATTAACCCATTTTAATTTCAAATTAACGGTTTTTTGCGTCAAAATCAAATTAACCGTTTTTTGCTTTAAATTACTCCTTTTTTCTTTGAAAATAATTTTTTTTACTTCAAATCAAATACCATTCCTGGATTAAAAAAAATAAATATGAAATAATTGAGCTCTTAGAAGATTTTATGAAAATTAATTACAATTGAAATTAAGAAATAATCATATACAATTAAATACCTATATCAATAAAGTATTCGTCTTTTACTTCGAGATTTTTTGTTGAAATTGAAAACGGTTTCAAGTTAAAAGAGACTTGACGCTAAAAGAGACAGTTTAAAAAATTAAAACTGTCAATTTGATGGGAAAAAGCTATTATTAGTAGAATTTTGTATTTTGTTGAAATAGACGGCAAAATGTACATATCCGTCTACCCAAAGGTTTAAAAACACTGCCACGCCGTTGTGGCTGAAATGACCAATATTTTGGCCCAGATTTACTACTTATTTACGCCGGAATGTCTTCCTTTGAAACGGGCCTTCGGAATTTCACCTTTTTTAACATAGGGACTAACATTTGTTTTAACAGTTTAAGAGTTTTTCAACCTTTACTTCGAGAAGAAGTTGTCGAAGGGCTTTTTAAGGCTCTTTTATATTCCAAAGTCGATGTGTTTTAAAGGACTGAATGAAACAACACGTGTCAATTTTCAGTCCCTGATGGTTCTTGTTTTGTACAAAAGTATGAACGCATTGCTTCAAGTAGAGAAAATAAAACAAGGTACAGGTTCGTTTATTCACGGATAAACAATAATCCGCATTAGGCTTATCTGCTGAGACTGAAGTAATTGTATCTTGGCTATCTACATTTGTGTTATTTTGCGATTTCAGCAAACAATACGAAAGTTCCATCGTGCAAGTATGTTCTAATAATATTTTGACTAGCTTGATAAGTTGGATAGTAAAATCGTTTAATATCTTCAAATTAATCTCAAAGGGGCCCGTGATGATGCAAGGTCTTCGACATCATCACTTGGCCATCTATTACACTTCAACCCTCGCGTACTTACTCGGGTTTTGGGTCGATGCGAGTAAGCGGAAAAATCTTCGTTTTCTTTAGTCGAGAATCGTCCTCTTGTAAATTTGAGTGACTCTTTCCACTCTATAAATAAAATTGCCTACCCAGGCATTCTTCCTTCTCTCGCCCGTCGGGGAAAAAATCACAGAAGACAAGATGGGAACGTGTAAACTGGATCTGAGAAATAGACATTGTGATGCTTTGTTTCTAAATGAAAACGTGAGAATGAGACGCTCAATAAATCGCCGATAAAAGAAAGTCAGCCATCATTAATGATCAAATCTATTCTAAGGCAATAATTTATCTACAGATGCAAATGGAAAGAAAAACAAATCGACAGCCCGTTCATTGTCACTCTGCCCTGTTTTAATCGCATAACGGTTGCGTTTCACATGTGGGCGCATCAATAACCGTCGACGTGATGTTTCGAAACCTTTATGTTAGAGAAATAAAATTTTTACAAATACGCGACGGCAATTGCAGTGCAAACATCCGTCACTGGATGCAACCATCCGGTTCTAATACGCTGCAGAATAAGCCGATGGGAATGGACGAATTCTTAAAGAAATTTTCAACTCTTCCAGCGTTCTTCTCCCACATTTATTTTTACTCTTCCAAAAATATGCTACTCGTTAGTAACAAAGACGATTTTTCACAAACAAGATGGATTTATAAAAGAACACTGTAGCTGAAGGAAAATCAATTCTTAACAGTCGAGAATCGCAAGCGGAATTTAGAAAATTAATTGTGCAGAAAATTTATAGCCGAATTTGATAATTTGCCAAAGATTTTCTTTTTTTAAATTAAAATGATAAGTCCCGGTGGAAGGGCGAATAATTAAGCAGAGATACGCACAATAGACCATGACTGTTTTCTCGTGTAATGAGGTCATCAAAAGCCTAAAAGAACTCCTTGCATAATTACTGTGTTATTTATTTTATACGACAAAAAAACGTGATACGCGTGGCCAAAAATTTCCTGATCCAGCTGAATAGACGTAAGTTATGGGCAAAAGGTGGATATCTGTGCAGCGAGGGTTCTTTGGATGGTTTGGATGGTAACTTGCGTTCCCTAAGCTCTGAAACCCTGTGTCTCACTGTAATTTTCGTAGTTTCCTATTTCAATTCAAACAATTGACTCTTTTCTTCATTTATGACGGTCTGTTATTGCTGCAGTGTTTTTCCCTGGGGCGTTGATTTTACCTTAGGTCATGTCTGTATTGAGCAGTTGGTTCGCATTTGGGTTAGGATGGTTGGACAGAAAGCTTGAGCAGTTGGGTTAGGATGGTAGTAGAGAGGGATTGGGCTGTAAGTTTAGATAGTAGTAGAAAGCAGTCGAGCAATGGAACGAATATGGTAATAAAGAGAGGATGGGTAGTACAGTTAAGATTTTAGTAGAACGGGAATGAGCAGTAAGGTTAGGATGGTAGAGCTTGAGCGGTTAGGTTAGCAGTAGAGAGGGCTTGAACAGTTTGGGTGGTCGTAGAGAGCAGTTGAGCAGTAGAGTGACAATGTTAGTAAACAAAGGTTGGTCACAAAGGTTAGGATAATATAGTCGAAAGGAGTTGAGCAGTAAGATTAGGATGGTTATAAAGAAGGATTGAGAAGTGAGGTTAGGATGGTATAGTCGAGAGGGGTTGAGCAGTAAGGTTACGATGATGATAGAGCTTGAGCAGTAAGGTTAGGATTATAATAGTGAGGGGTTGAACTGAAACGTTAGTACGAGAGTAGAGATGGATTGGGCTGTAAGGTTAGAATGGTAGTAGAAATGGATTAAGATGAAGGTTAGGCTGATAATAGAGAGGCTTTGGTTGTAAAGTTAGAATGGTAGTAGAAAGAGCTTGAGCACTATCGTAGGAGAGAGAGCTTGGGAAGTATAATGAGGAATCCTTTTTCAAAAGATAGTTCCTAGTTCGTAACTTACTGTGAGTAGGAACTATCTTTTTAAAAAGGACTGAACACCGTACTCACTCCACCATTCATCATTTCTATGTATGATGAGGACGTTAGTAGAGGGAGTTAGAATTAGAAAAATGATTGAAACAACGCCAAATCTTTTGTTCGTATGTGTAAAAATCATTTTTCAACATTCACGGATAATGAATGATGGAATAAGCAATGTTTAAGGTGAAAATTTGTTTGTTCTCAAGATCAATTCAAAATTTGTTTTTACTTTAAATACCTACACCATATGTCCTAACATCAATTTACATTTTGAATTAGGTCATCGTTCAACGTGCTGCTAGCTGAAATGTAATAAAACAAAACGCTGTTAAGTCTAATAATGCACGAAGCCCAAATTTAAAAAAACCATATCCCAATAAAAGGGTAAAATATTTTGCATTTTTTTGGGGAAGAAAAGACGAGGATTCGGACCAAACTCGGTAGCTGATGGAAGTCGGTATTGATGAGGGAACCACGAAAAGATTATTTCAATCTAGCCGAGTAATAAAAGGCAATTTATTTCTCTCCCTTTTATCAAGTGTCTCTTATTAAGTGGAAGATTCTAGTTTATCTATTGCCCACATTTTGTTTTATCTCCCCCTCGGACTGTTCCGCCCTAGGAACTACATAGTTTCCGTTCCCTTTTCAAATACGTTCACCTTTCAATTTCTTATCTACGTATTATTATCTTAACATTTTGAACTGACTTCGGCTTAGAAAACACTTTCTTTACGACATTTATTTTTTTATAGTTTTATTTCATTTTTATTTTGCACATTTGTTACGGCTCAATCCACGACGACTCTTGAAGTTAAATATAATAGCTTTCTAGTAAGACTGTCGTACTTATAAAATTGGTAAGCCCCACCCAAGATAAACTCACACTTTTAGGGATAAGGATTTTCCTTACATACCATGTTAAATTCGTTATGATTTATTATTAGGTCGTATATTATAATCAGCTAAATTCGGTCATCAACTGAAAGCAAAATGGCAATTATCCATTCTTGATGTTGATGATGATAACACTAGGAAGCGAGGTTTGTGCTCCCCAGGCACTGCAGGCTTACAGCTTATTGGAACATCCTAGTTCAGTGCAATCGTCTCAATCCTTCTTCTCATAAGTATGACTGTCACTGCGTCAATTTCATCCCCTGATTTTTTTTATCCCAATTTATGTGTCCATTGAGCCGTTGTTTCGAATTCGAAGATGATATGCATGGCTGTTTCTTCCATATCATTGCATAATCTGTGAGATGGCTACCTGAAATTACCACGCTAAGTGTCACCACCAGTTCTGGATTGGTCTTGCCATCTACTCTGCAGCCAACCAGAGTAGAGCCATTTCGTATATGAGCAGAGGCACTGTCCCGCTGACTTCAGACTCGTCTCCCCGTCGAAATCTCACTGCACACCTTGCAACTTGAGACTCATCTCCCCGACGACTTCTCAACAATCACTAATGGAGCACCGACAAAGACAGCAAAGGTACTTGTAGCATTAGCCTCGAACTCGCCTTCTCAACCCAGCCGACTTGGCTACTGGCCAACTGCTGCACCAGAGTCCCTTCAACTGCTGCACTGTCAACCGACTCAATACTTTCACGGCCTCGGACTTCGGCCAACGGCTCTCTCGGTCACCGACCTCTACCATTGGCTCACACTGTCCCGGCCTCAAACATCGGCTCTACAATACAGAACACCGGCCCTTGTCACGGCCACCAAACCTCCCGGTCACTAAAATCTGCAAATAGGATCTTCGTTGAATATGCCCATGTTGTGTAGATGTGTTAAAAGTACTATCATTCATCTTAGATTGGCCCTCTCCAATTGCCGCATTGAGTTTGCCAGTCTTCATGAGCGTTGTTTTACCGCCCCTAGAGTTTATCCACTTATTTTATCCATTCTGCAAGCTAAATGGTCCCAAAACTATTCATAGTGCAAAGGAGTAGTAATGTTTTCTTTGAAACCTTTCCATAAATAAATATATCTTTCAATCATTGTTTT
The DNA here is from genome assembly GCF_000648675.2 of Cimex lectularius. Classification (NCBI taxonomy): domain Eukaryota; kingdom Metazoa; phylum Arthropoda; class Insecta; order Hemiptera; family Cimicidae; genus Cimex; species Cimex lectularius. The sequence goes on along the minus strand of NW_019392658.1, from coordinate 1,180,465 downwards.
CTTGATTAATGTATTCTTCAGACCAGGAGTCTAAGGAGATTAACTAACCAGCCGAAGAAAGTCTATTTGACCTGATTGTCCAAAAAATCAATTGATTTATTATTTAACATCGACAGATTTTCTTAATCGCTGACAAAACAAAAAGGGAATAACTAGTTTTAATAATTCGACATTCGGTGGCTTCCAAATATTTTAAAACGAAACAAAATGCGTTTGTTCCAATTTACATTAAGGAAATATTTTGCTCTCACAGATTTTTTACATCGACAAATTTATAAGTATTGAATAAAAATCTACCAAGACCGCTTACATTTCAGATTTACCCCCTTTAAAAATTGAACATGTAAGACATACTCAACAGCCTTTAGTTATAGTAAAAAATCAACAAGAAATTAGTAAATCCAAGCCTAACCCGTCCTTAACCCTAATACTCATTTTACTTAATCGTATATGTGAAAATGGAAAACGAAAAAAATTGTAAATTAGAAGCAGAGCTAAAAGCTCTTTTCATCGTTTTTAGAAAAGGTCGGAAATTGTACAAGTCGATCATAAAAACGTTCAATTAAAAATGGAAATTCGCATATTTTCTCCGATTCAAGGAAAAACATTGAATCATTGGATATTTAACCTACCTCAGCCCTAACTCAAACCCAAACCTAACCTTACTCTAATCCTACTTAATCCTAACCTAACTTTACCCTAACCTTAACACTTACTCTCTGACTTCGTGAAACTGGACACGCAAAAAAGTGTATTCAACCTCAAAACATATCCACGTTAAAAATTATATACTTATAACTTATGCGTTTTAATTAATTGATTTTCACCATCTGGCCCACATTACAAATTGTTTACAAATTAGTAAAAGGTTAATTTGGTCGTTACCGATCATTTTGGTCTGCCTATCATATTGGTCTATTAACCAATTTCCAAGTCAGTAGGATCAACAGCAAGAAGACACGCTGAAAATGGCGCTGAAACGCATAAAATTCTACCGATTATTATTCAGAAATCGTGAGATGCGGTCTGGTGTGACGTAGGTTTCAGAAAAACATTTTCTTTATCGTGCCAACGTTTCGATCTTTATTGAGATCATCTTCAGGGCCTTTTGCTGAAATGCAGACAACACAAGGCCGTGAAGATGATCTCAATAAAGATCGAAACGTTGGCACGATAAAGAAAATGGTTTTCTGAAAGCTACATCACACCAGAACGCATCTCACGATTTCTGAATAATTATCGATTAACGGTCACTAATCACCACACATTCTTTTATTATTATTATTTTTAATTATTCACGATTATTTTTGTTTATCTTTTGTATTGAGCAACCTTAAATCGTTTTAGAAAAAGTCGGAAATGGTTCAATTTGATTTTCAAAAGGTTGAATTAAACTAGGAAAACTTACATATTTTCCCCGTTTCACAGAAAAACATAATCAGTGGATATGTAACCATGCAACCTCGATGGTGTGAAAATGGTCACGCGAAAAAACGTGTTTCCAACGCCAAAACATATCCCCGTTAAATTGAACGTGAATACTGAAATTGGGCTTCGTTTAAGGTTTCCTGTCAAAAAGAAAAAAAAAGAAAAAGCCAAATATCGCAGACAAGACTCATCAGCATGGAAAACGATTACGGACGTCCATCGTGCGCACTCGTGTGCGACGATCCGACAGCCCACGCTGAATGAGATTTGTCCCAGTTGAAAAGCGTTGCAATTCATTTCATATTTGTTTGCATAAAAGAGAAATTATCCCCCTTTTCAAAAACTAAAAATTTTAATTTTTAACATTTTACAGTGGCATTCTACAAAGTAGTTTGATCGTATAAAAAACTGTTTTTGAAAGTGTGTGAATTTGTGCAAATAACGCATTTCAAAAATTGGCAACTGTGTCATATCAAGAGAGATTTTTTTTAAGTTCTTTAATTTCAATGTTTGCAGAATTGTGAAAAGGATTTATTTGGGATTGGGTAAATATAAAGAAGGAATATTTTCGTTTTTGTAAATAACTTTTGTAACGTGAACCGATCGAAAATACGCATTTTCCTTCGATGAATTAATTATTCTGCGTAAAATGCGATTTAACCAGACACAAATAATTAGATCAGCTCGATTCAATTTCCCTTCCGAGTCTTAATATTTATCGAGGCTTAAACAAATAACTCCATATCAATATTTCATTTTTACCCTGTACAATGTATTCATTCATATTTTTGGAAAATTTAAGTCGTCAACTTATCGACAACGTGACAAAAATGTTCTTATCTCATTGTAAGTCTCAAACAGAGTGAATCATATGATTCACAATCTTGTGATATTGTTATAATAACTAGCAGGTATTCGATAGTTTATCAACATCGTAGAACGTTGCTCACGATCGACGTAATCGGGAATTCAACAAATATCTGTTGTATAAAAAAATTGATATACAACATAATTTCTTAGATCATTGGGTTCGTCATGCCGTCGAATTCGCTATCGTGTTCTGCCATTATTACCTTTCGATCACAGGCGAAAACAATATTTAATAACCCCTCAAATCCTGCTGAGCGAAAGTGCATTATCTTTATAAGTACCATCAGATAATACCATTTCAAATACGTATCTTCTGATAATTTTTTTTTGTAATTAAAAGATATAAAAATAATTTCAGCATATTCTAAAAAGATCATTTGGCGATGATTAGTTAACGTTTGTCCCATTGTGCTATTATTGTTCATTATTCTCGCGAGGTCAACAGGACCAACTGGTTGCATGCAGGCACACTGAAGAGGGCGAAATGCCTAAACTCATCCGACATCATTCGATGTTAGAATTAGGTACGGACTAGTTATGAATAGAAAACGAATACACAAAAATAATATTTAGGGTTAGAGAAAGGTTAGGTTAGGTTTAAGTAGAGTTAGGGTAAGGCTAATGTATTAGGTAAGTCAGTAAGGTTACATATGCAGTGTTTTTCCTTGATTCAGAGAAAATATGCGAATTTCCCGTCTATTGTCGTTTATCGATCAAATTAAATTATTTCAAACTTTTCTAAGAGGATTTATACTTCTTCTGTTTCAAATTCAACATTCAACAGCTGGAATAGAAAACAGATGAACAAAAATAATCTATAGGGTTAGAGACATATTTGGTTAGGCCTAGATAGAGTTAGGGTAAGGTTTGTATTAGGGAAGTAGGTAAGTTTACGTAGCAATGTTTTTATTTGAATCAGAGAAAATATGAGAATTTCCGGCAGTCTATTACCATTCATAGAGCAAATTAAACTATTTCAGATTTTTTTCTTAAACTATTTAAACTTCTTCAGCTGGAATAGAAAACAGATGAGCAAAAATAATCTTTTAGGTTAGAGACAAGTTTGATTAGGTGTAAGCAAGGTTACATTTTGGTTTGAGTTAAGGTTGAGTTAGGTTATATATTCAATGATTCAATGTTTCTCCTTGAATGAAGTATTTCTGATCTTTTCTAAAACGATTTAGACTTCTGACTAGATTCATCAGCTGGAATAGAATATTATAAATATATATTTTTTAAAGAGGATATGCTTTGGTGTTGAATACACAACTTTTTTTACACGAACATTTTCCCGTCTTCGATTAGGTAGTTATTATTAGGGTTAGGGACAGGTTAAATTAGTTGAGGTAGAGTTAGTTTAGGTTTGGATTTATTCATTCCTTATAGATTTTTACCATAACCAAAGGCTATTTTGTGCGAGTCTTAAATGTTCAATTTTTAAAGGGGTTACAGATTTGTCATATAAATCGAAGATCAAACATTTTCTTTTCTCATCACTTAAGGTAAAAGTCCAGGGTTCGAATCCAGCTGCCCTGCATTCGACCGAACATACTTATATGTGGGTTTTTTTTTCAAAAACACCAGTACTCCTAGGGTTGATATAACCTCTGCTGTTGCAAAAAAAAAATCGGTCCCATTGGCAAATTTAGCGGTGGTACGAACCCTCGTAAAAAAGAGAAAATATATACTTTTTTTAATTGACGCTCTTCAACATCTGAACTTGTAAAAGAGATTGGTCAATTTTTACCCAGGAGTTACTAGGGGGCTCCCAGTGGGGTCTCCACTCGCCAACCCCCGGGCCACTTCACAGCCCCTTTTTTTTCATTGCCAACTCATCCCTTTGTGAAAAAGCCAGTAGGTGTTAGCTGACTGAGATTGGCAAGTGGAGTTTTACACTATCATATTTTTTTAAATAAGTCAAAAAGAACAACCACAAACAAATACGCTTGAAAACTTCCGCGGCCCTACATTGTTGGCGGGCTCGCTAGAAAAGATAACCTGTACACTGTACCAACGCTTCGTCGAAAACAGTATTTTCTATGCATTTTTCTTTTAATTTGCATTCTGTCTTAATGCCCATGTTAATAAACCGCGTCTCACTAAACTTGTCACGTAAAATAAAACAGGCACTCCAAGAAACAGATATTTTCATCTGGGATCCCCAAATTGTATTAGCCACTATTGATAGGACATTTAGAGATATTTTTAATGACGATCGAACTTTGCTGGGAAAGTTGTTCTACTAGGTGATGACTTTCGACAGGTTTCACCAGTAAAAAAAAAGGAGTCAGGTGACAAATTTATGAAACATGCTTAAAAAACAGTTTATTACGGAATAGCTTTCAGCAATTCAAAGTACGCAAAAGTAAGAGTGCGGGTGGACATTTCATTGAATTCTCAGATTGTTTATTAGATATAAGAAATCATATCATAAAAAAACTCCAAATACCCCAGGAAATTACGATAATTTAATTGAAGAGTTTTACTCACTAGATTTGTCTCAGGAAGAAATGAGGCATTGCTAGGAATGACGATGTGAAAAAAAAATTCACAAAATCTTATTGTGAATGTCCATGAAATTGTTAAGTATTTCTATAGATCATGCTGAATCACTACCTGGTAACAAAGCCGACATGAAAACATAAGTTTACAGTATCTTATTGAATAGTTACAATAAATGACAGCTTCGGGTTTGCCTTCTGCAGAACTGCACTTAAAAGCAGAATGTATAATTATGCGATTGAGAAATTTATACATAGGAGGCGGTTTGTGTAACGGGACCCGTTTGATAGTAAGAAAAATTGCAGAATATTAACTGGGAATAAAAAGGGAAAGTTTGTGCGCATCCCTCGAATATATTTAGACACACGTGGAGATACAGAAATGCCCTTTGTTTTAAAACAGTTGCAATTCCCAGGCCGTCTGGCATTATGACCATAAATAAGTCACAAGGACAAAGTTTTGTAAAAATAGGTTCGAGGAGTACGACAAAGATGGACATTAATACGATGATCCCGGGGACGTAGGTGGCCGGTAGGTAACGGTTAGGCGTTGTCATAAGGTATCACTATAAGGTGAAGGTCCCGGGTTCGAATCCAGCATACTTACAAATGGCACCGTCACCCTGAGAATTGATATGACCTCTGCTGTTGCAAAAAAAAAAAAAAACGGTCCCATTGGCAAATTTAGCAATGAGGAAGAATAAACCGCCACCCATATCATCTTCGAATGCGAAGCAGCGGCTCAATGGAGGCATAACCTACCATACAAAAAAAACTTAGGAAATGAAATTGTAGTAGCCACAGTCAATGACCTAATACTGCTGAAGGATTGAGTTGATTGCACTGAACTAGGGAAGTAGGAAGGTACAATAAGCCAGAAGGCTGCAGACCTGGGGAGCAAAATCACCGCTTCTTAGTTACCACCATTGAGAATGGATAAATACCATTTAGCTTGCAGTTGATGGCCCTGAAAACATAATTTTACGAATCTTTTAACCACAAATTTCCTCTGATAATATTTTTTATTAGAAAATTATTTCTTGCAAGGACGAGAAGTGCTTCATAAATTTACGTTAATACCGTTCTTTCTGATCGGGGGTGAACTTACTTTTTTCTGGGTTGTCAATTTTTTTCAATTTTTTTTTAAGGTTGATTAGATTTTGTGAAATTTAAACTATTGATTCTGGAAATCTTATTCATTAATGTTAATGAGACAAATCGCTTTCCTATTCTTCATGATGGTTAGTTTTAAATTTAGTGGCCGGTGTAGATCCCATGGTTCAGTCACTTCAGGGTCGGTTTATAAGTACGGGAAGGGCCAGATTTAGGCTGATCACTTCCTTCCAAATTGGAGTTAACTACTGAACTTTTCAACATTTCATTACGGCCGAAATGCCGCTTTCAGCGCTTTTTCTAATTAATTCTTTAGACATCATTTACGTCTGAAAAACGTGATGATCCGAAAGAAAACCCTATCGTTTACAATCCTTGCAATATTTGAAGCCTTTCTTGCGCCATGCAATACAAATTTATTTAATCTCGAAATTCTAAGAGGTTTATCAGCCAATAATCTTCTAAAAGTTTTTTGTTTTTATAAGTAGCCGTGAGTATTTTTAACATTTACTCTATTACCAGGTGTGACGCCAGCATTGTTGACGTAAGAAGACGCTTCTCAGATTAATAATTAAATTCGAGATATTCAGGGGTATTACAGGTTACTACAAGATAAAATTATCACACTTTGAACCTTGGCTAATCACTGAAGCTCCTTTGATTTTGATCAAAAATTATAGGTAGAGTTTTGTTAGCCAGGGGGATCCCATAAGGCAACTTGTTTTACAGGATAACATTAACATTATTATTATTTCAATTAATTTATCTTTATGTAAGGTATTGGTTGAAATGAAAAAGCTAGTGTCACGAGCGGGATTCGAACCCACGATTTTTGGCCCAAAACGCCGCTGTTCTAACCACTTGAGCTATCGTGACTTCGATCCACTCGGACAGCAACCCCCATTTCAACCTACCTTTCGAATTTTCCCTCCCCCCGTATTTTAATTACTAATTAATTAAAAGAAGTTATTTGGTCAATTGGACCACGAAATATAATGGAATTAATAAGTAAAGCGAAGTATATTTTCACCTACAGCTCTCCGTGCCCATTGCATATGTCGTAGAGAATCGAATCCTGATTACACGACTTTTGAAAAATGGCAAAAAGGAGGGAAAATTCGAAAGGTAGGTTGAAATGGGGGTTGGTGTCCGAGTGGATCGAGGTCACGATAGCTCAAGTGGTAGAGCAGCGGCGTATTGAGCCGAAGGACGTGGGTTCGAATCCCGCTCGTGACGCTGGCTTTTTTATCTCAACCAATACCTTGAATGATCACAATATTCAACCAACTGTGGTGAACGGCTCTGAGTGAGTAGTGAGCTGTTTAATCTAGGCCCATCAAGCCTAGGGTGTGACAGGTTGCCCGGCCTGACGAGTAAGCACCCACCACTTTCCGCTAACTCTCTCTGTAGGGGAAGATTTAGAAAAGCACAATTCNGAGAGTATGGGAAATTATTTTGATTAAAGAACATTGCTTTAAAGTAACTAGTTTCTTTTTTTTTGTTTAATACCAAAATCCTGCATTATTTTCCGGACAACCCAATACATTATATATTTATGAGCGGCGTATTGAGCCGAAAGTCGTGGGTTCGAATCCCGCTCGTGACACTAAGTTTTTCATTTTAACCAATACCTTACATAAAGATTAATTAATTTATTGTGATAGTGGGATCTGTTTTACTTTTTCAACTGTTGCAAATTATGAGTAAAAAAAAAGGGCTCGGTCGGTTTGCGCCAAAATACACACAAAATATACGCTGTTCCTGTATAACCTCCATCACTTTTAACATTCCATCGTGCCTCCACTCATCCGCAGGTACTTAGCTAACAATATTATCCGAAAGTGAAGCCCAAACAAGTACTTAAATCAAAGGATCAAAGAATACGGGCTAACCTGATGATGAGTGATGTTTTGTCGAAACTATGAGAGCATGTAAACTCTTTGATTAAAAATTTTTAAATATTTGATATTTATTTACGTTTATTTATCAATGAACATATGATAAACGTTTGAACGACTTTTTGATCAAACGAGTTGGTTAATTTTTGTAGAACAAATGAGTCTGTTAAGCTTTCAATCGAACGAGAGGGGTAATTGTTTTTGTTCAAATTAGTCTGTTAAGTTTTTGATCGAACGAATCAAAAAATTTATAAAAAATTGTCATCAAGAGAGTGTTGTGTGTTTTGATCAAATGAGTACTCAATTTTTGATCAAACGAATCTTAGGTTTTATTGATAAAACGAATCTGCTAAATTCTGTTGATCAAACGAGACTGTTACCATTTTGATCAAATGAGCCCGTTAAATTTGGTTGAGCATAGGAGTCTGTAATGTTTTGATCAAACGAGTTTGTTAACTTTTTGATCGAACGATTCTTTTAAGTTTGATCGGACAAATCTGTTAAGTTTTTGATCAAAAGGTCGGTCAAGTTTATTCAAACTTAGTCTGTTTAAGATCATACTAGTCTGCTAAGATTTTATAAACGTGTTTGTTAAATTTTGTTGATCTAGCTTGATCAAACTTCTTTGTTAACTTCTTGTCGGACGAGCACTGGTGACTCTTTGATCTATGATTTCCGACAGGTCGATAATTTTGTCATAAATAACATCATCAAGGCCCTTTTACAGGCGTTAATCCTTCGATCAAACTATCTGTTAGGTATGTTGATCAATTGAATTTTGAAATTTGAAAAAAATTATCAAAGCCCTTTTACACGAGTCAGTTTTTTGATCAAACTATTTTGTTAAGTTTTTGATCAGACAAATCTTAAGTTTTGTTGATCAAACCAGTCTGTTAAGTTTTGTTGATCAAACGAGTCTGTTGAGTTTTTGATCAAATGAGCCCGTTGAGTTTGGTTGATCAAAGCAGTCTGTTAATGGTTTGATCAAAAGAGCACTGGTAATTCTTTGATCTATGATTTCCAACAAGTCGTTATTTTTGGAATGGCAAAAAATTACCAAGGCCCTTTTACACGAGTCAGTTTTTTGAACAAACTATTTTGTTAAGTTTATTGATCAATCGAGTCTGTTAAGTTTTTGATCAGACAAATCTTAATTTTTATTGATCAAACCAATCTGTTAAGTTCTCGATCAAACGACCGCTGGTGATTCTTTTATAAAAGATTTCCAACATGTCGATATTTTCGTAACAAAAAAATCTTATCAAGGCCCTTTTACACGGGTAAGTTTTATGATCAAACTATTTTGTTAACTTCATTGCACGAGTCTGTTAAGTTTTCGATCAAACGAATCTTAGGTTTTGGTGATGATACGAGTCTGATACGTTTTTTTTCTGAACGCTGGTGATTCTTTGATCAAAAATTTCCAATATGTCGGTATTTTTATAACAAAAACCTTATCAAAGCCCTTTTTACACGAGTTAGTTCTTTGATGAAACTAGTTTGTTAAGTTTTTTGTTTAAAATTTGAGAATGGTGGAGCGAATCCGAACGTCACGCCTTATATGTACTGCCCTGGAGCGGCAGCCATATAATGGATGTGTTATTTTAGCGACTTTTCCTCTTTGTGTCACAACTCACGGATCGCTGTGCCGCCCGTGACGAATCCGTTCGAGGTGGATTTTCCTCGTCCATAAGCTCGAACTGTGGGACACGTTCTGGATGAAGATGCGAGTTCCTTTCGGCCTCGTCTGCCTACCAAAATCGCTGGATACGGATTCTTAAACATTTTTAATCATTTAGTTTTAAAAGGCTTGAAATACGACCGAAGGCGTCGTACCGTTATCGCTTCGATCGAGTACAAGTGTGGATCGGGGGTTGTTTCGTTAAAATAAATAGACAAACCGCTCAATTCTCCATCTGAAGTAAATACCGCCGACCTGGGGAAACGTTTCTTAAAATCCTTTATTCATACGTTCAAACTGAACGTCAAAGAGCTAAGCCGAAAGCTTGGAAGTTATACTAATTCATCTATGATTTAAACTTTGAAAAAGAGCAAAATCATTTTTAAGATAAATGTCTTCGGGATAAGATATTGTTAATTTTTTAATTCCCTCTGAAAATGGCTTTGAACCTTTGTTGCTGACTCTTGTTTTTCGACATAGTTCTATGTGTACGGTTTATCAGTTGAAATTAGTTTATTATACATCGAAGTAGTATAAATGCTTACATTCACCCGCTTCGCGCTGGCATTTTGAATCACGTACCTAGCCTGTTCCTAAACCTAACCCTACCTTGCCTAACCTAACCTAATACTAGCCAACCAAACTTAACCCTACTCAATTTCACTATTCCTAACCTAACCTAATACTAGCCAACCAAACTTAACCCTACTCAATTTCACTATTCCTAACCTAACCTAATACTAGCCAACCAAACTTAACCCTACTCAATTTCACTATTCCTAACCTAACCTAACCCTAATTATAACATACGTTTTTAACATCAATGTGACTTACATGGCTGACTGAAAATAGGAATCTAGGTTGTTTTGAAAAAAAAGTTGCTAAAATTTGCTGAAAAGCCAACCGTTTCAGTAAAGCGCTGATCTTTCACTTTAAATAATTGTTAAAATAACTGTCGATACGGCAATCGGGACGTTTTGTCTAACTGTAAATAATTGGGCTCAGTTGAGTTTTTCTTCTTTTGTTCGAATGACGAATAAATCTTTCTCATTAATATAGAATTATTATGAACGATCACAGGAAATAAAAGCGTGTCAAATCGTGAGTCTTTTGAAACTGCCATCATAATTGATTATGCACCATTTGAATTCAGTATTAATTACGAATTAGCATTAATATTTATGCGTGATGTTTCGGTTATAACACGCAACACTTGCACTCTTTATTTAACTTTTTAGGCAGAAATATACAAAAATACATAAATAATGATAAAAAGAGGCTGATTTTATTACTCAACCCTCCAAAAAAAGAGAGCTTGGCGAAGTATGTTGTTTTAAAATTAATTTTATTTAATCGACCGTTGACTACATTTCAACCAAAGTTTTTGCCTTTCCAATACAATTCACAATGATTTTTAAAAATTAACAGACTAGTTTGAACAAAAACTTGACAGACTTTTTTGATGAACAAGGCGTAACAGACCCGTTTGATGGAAAAAAAACTTAACAGACCATTTTGATAAAAAAATCTTAACGGACTAGTTTGATCATAAATTTATCAGACTAGTTTGATCAAAAACTTAACTTCAACTACTTACTTTCGTAAAACAAGCGCTTGTATTAGATAAAGTTTCACCTTAGGCCTTTCTAGTATTTTTTAGTACCGCGCTAGCTTATCTTTAACTTTAAATAATTTCCATACTAATCGAGGGTTTCCTGTTTTTAAAATGGTTCGAAAATGAACATACTAGATATCTTTTAATACGTTATTGTAAAGTAAAGCAATACAAAGTAATTCCTGTCTTACAGTAGGGCTTAACGCCTAACTACAAGTTGGGTGTCTCTCCTCGCTAGGCCGTTGGTTTTTAAGGCGTCTTGGAATGTTAGGGAAAGCATGAAAGGTGTTTGACTAGGAGGTTGGTAAAGGGTCTTGTGTTTTATGGATTGTATCGACTTGTTTGCAGTCTCGAGAACATATGGGACCTTAAGGTCTGTTTGGATTCAAAGTAGGGAGCTTTGGACTTTGGATGAATGGTATGACAGGGAAAGCTTGGTTGAACTCCACAGATCAATTTCGTAAGTCATAAAGGTTGTAGTGATGTGTATATGAGGCGTTCTTGGTTTGCTGTTAGGATGGTGGTATAGTCAGCACATTTGAGGAGAAATGTATTATGATGGATAAGAATGTCTGCAGTACAGCACACTGAATTTATAATGGTACCGAGGAATCTGCCTTGCGGGACACCCGCTATGGCATAGCGGATGAGACATAAGGATGTTCCCATTTGTAAGGTTATTTGTTGGAATAAGATTTTATCGGGTCTGATCTTGAACCATTCTCACAAACAGGAAATTGCTGGAAGGATGGCTCACCTACCGTTCCTCTCAACACAATTATTTTTTGAGGTTAGTTAGGTTTCGTCTGGATATTACATTTCTTGAACTATTCTTCAATAGCGGACGGCATTGATTGCTGAGAGTTATATAGTAAAATTGGGGCTTTAAGGTCTACGTAACTTGTTTGGATTTTCTTTGAGCCTGCTTGCCATTTTTTACCATTTTTCCAAACAGGAGAGATGGTCATGAAGGTTTCTTCAATCCATTAGGTCTTGGTTTTCTGATATGATTCGTCCGCATATGTGTAATTAACTAATTCGAATATAATTTCTAATCGGCAACTCCGAAGTCGTTCGTGGATGGAAGGCTTTGTGATTCACGTTGAAGAGTTTTACGAGGAAGGAATTCGAGTATAAAATGAATGTGCTTCCATGTTTTGAGTCGCAAAGGCAAGTGAAATAAAGTAACCTCGAAATTATCAAATTATTTTCATTTAATTGCAAGCTCGTTAGCGGAACTGAAAGTCGCGATATGGTGCAGCATTTTTCGGAATTGTCTACCGTCCTATTCTAGAATTCCAAAGTTACGTCGTTATTACCGTGCTAACCTATCATCCGTGCCGGAGGGGAGAGGTCGTTGGCCAAGTTCGTTGTGTTAATGGGTCACTTTCTTTTCACATTTTCAGTTATGAAGACCGGGAATGCTTTTATTTTGATGATACTAATCAATAATTATTCATTCCCTTCCAGATATCTTTCATCGGCCCTGAATTTTATTGTTTTAATGGATTTCTACTGACCGAAAAAGATTGTAATCAAAAGGCGCTAGTCCGGCGTTTCAAGTCGAATGTGACCGTTTTTACTGTTTTAACTAAGAAACACGTGGTCTGCAATGGGCGAAAAATCGACTTGTCTGATCACTATTTTACCTCTGCATCTTGGCATCTTGGCTACCATCCTTCAGAGAAATTACAGTATTCACCGGGCATAATGTGAACGATTGGGTACTAATAGGGTTTGATAAGGTACGGTTAGAATTATAGTTAGGTTATGTTTAGGATAAGGTTAGGTAGAGTTAAGGGTAGCGGTTGGGTGAGGTTAAGTTGAATTAAGGTTAAGGTTAGGTTTTCCGTTCTGGTTCTGGTCATTATCTCTAGTTGTATGCAGTAGATGATTTTCACGAAAACGATATTTTTTGGAGCTGAATACTGTTTTTTTTCGTTACCGGAGAGTGCGCATTGGTTGGGTTAGGTAAAGTACGGTTAGGGTTAAAGCTGTCATGGTTAGGGGAAGGTTAAGGTTTTCGTTCTTTGTCTCTTTTAAACTTGACAAGCTACCTCTCGCTCATCCGTTCGCCATACTATTTTCAAACCATTCCTCCAACTAGAGTGCTTTTGGAACAGACAAAGAAAATAGATTTGATTTTTTCTTCGAATCGAGACTGGTGTCCGAGTTATGTTGAATCTTATTTTAGAAGATAAATTGACGAGCGACTATTTAATAAACACGGTCCTGATGTATAACTGTCCAAAACCCAACAATATTTTTTGATCAGCTTCAAACTTCTTGTCATATTGGTTAAAGTCGTTCCTGTGAAAACAAGTAGTTTTGACGTGCTTTTATGAAATATGTTATATTGACAGGAGAGAAAGTACAATAGTTGAACTGGGTATCCCATCCATATCCGGCTCGTAAAGTCTCTTAAACCTAGAGTACCAATTGATTCAATAATGTCGTGTAAAAGTACAATTGATGAAAGCAAACAAAAATTGCATGAATCAATGTTGTATTAGCAAAAAATTAACTTATTTGGACAGCCATTGTCTCGGGAAATATTTCTGAGTTATTCGTAATTTTAATATTGGGAAAGGAAGAGAGAAAAAATGGACGAGACTAAGCTTCGCAGACGCATATTTTTATGTCTTCAAGGAAATAACATTGAATCACGAATATGTAACCTAACCAGTTCTTACCCATAACACTACATAACCTAACTCTCTTAGTCCTTAACACAAATCTTGTTACTCATCGTTTACAAGGTTTCTAAAGGATTATACTAGAAAGAATAGTTTCTGAAAATTATTTTAAAAAATAATAAAAAAAGGATTCGATACACAATTGGCAAACGCAACAAGTGAATGCAAGGATTTAGGAGTGCCAAGACCCTTTCCTATTTATGGGATATTCGAACAGCCGAGGGCCATTGTTTAAATCTCTCAGTTTATTAAAAAACATAAATATATTCTACCAACCCACTCTAGTAGTATGTAGTACATTAAGGAGCCTTAATCCTAACCCTACCTAACCTAACCTAACATGTCCCTGACATTAGGTATTTAACACCAATCTGGTTAATCATCGTTTTGAAGGCTTCTAAAGATGGATTGGATTTCATTGAAAATTGTAAAACAAAGGATGCGTTACGCGATTGGCAAACGCATCAAATGGATGGAAGACTTTAGACATGCTGAGTCCCGTTCCTCTATGGGATGCTCGAACAGCGGAGGGCCATTGTTTAACTTCTCTCAATTTATTAATAAACCTACCTAAATTCTACCTGCCAACTCTAGTAGTATGTAGTAGATTAAGGAACCTTAATCCTAACCCTACCTAGCACGTCCCTAACCTTAAGTCTTTAACACCAATCTTGTATTGGGTTGTCCGGAAAATAATGCAGGATTTTGGTATTAAACAAAAAAAAAGAAACTAGTTACTTTAAAGCAATGTTCTTTAATCAAAATAATTTCCCATACTCTCAATACATTTCTCCCAACGTGTTGGTAACTTATTAATTCCGTCTGAGTAGAATTCAGAATTTTTAGAATTGATAAAGTCAATAAATGCATTTTCCAGTTCCGTTTGATTTTTGAATATTATGTGTTGTAAGTAGTGGTCCAGGTGTCTAAAAAAATGGTAGTCAGTAGGCGAGAGGTCCGGAGAGTAGGGTGGGTGAGGCAAAGTTTCATAGCCAAGCTCCAATAATTTTTGTGACGTTACACGTGACACATGTGGTCGAGCGTTGTCATGCAACAAAATGGGCCCTTTCCGATTGACCAAAGAGGGCTTCATTACTGCCAATTTCTGATGCATGGTATTAATTTGGTTACAGTATGATTCAGCATTGATGGTTTCGCCAGGATTTAAGAAGCTGTAGTGTATTAAACCAAATGAAGCCCACCATACCGTAACCATTACCTTTTTTTGATGAGTTGGGGGCTTTGGAAAATGTATTGGAGCTTCTCCTTTGTCGAGCCACTGTCCAGAACGTCTAGTGTTATCGTAGAGAATCCACTTTTCGTCACATGTAACAATTCTGGCCAGAAATGGGTCATTTTTGTTTCGACAAAGAAGTGATGCACAAACATCAAAGCGCTGATTTTTTTGGCGATCGTTTAATGAGTGTGGAACCCAATTTTCGAGTTTTTTCACTTTTCCAATCGCCTTGAGGTGGTCAGCGACGGTCGTTTTACTGACTTTGAGTTGCTCTGCAAGTTCTCGAACAGTTGTTTTGGGGTTTTCTTCCACCACTGATCGCAGAACATCATCATTAAGAGAGGAAGGCCTTCCACGACCTTCTTCATCTTCAAGGCTGAAATCTCCCTCCCGAAATTTTTTAAACCACCTTTGCACAGTGCACTCATTAACACAACCCTCGCCCCAGACTTGGTTAATGTTTCTAGCCGTTTGGGCTCCGCTTCGGCCGAGTTTAAACTCGTAAAAGAAAATCGTACGAAATTCTCGCTTTGACATTATAAGGATGACTGAATTATTTCCAAGTAGCGGAATGCTACAGAGGTAAACAAACAATATCATTTGGAAGAGGATTAATAAGTGTTGACATTCATACAAATGAGTAATCCTGTAAACGTAAACAGAATATTTTATATAGATTTTTTTTAATGAAAACTTAAAATCCTGCATTATTTTCCGGACAACCCGATAAATCATCGTTTACGAAGTTTTGAAAGATGGATTGGGGTCCGGAGGCCTTCATAATGCGATAAGCAACTGGCATACGCGACAAATGGAAAGCCTTGAATCGTGGATATGCAAGTTAAGCCGTCCCTATCACTAACCCTAACTTTACCTTAGCTGTCCCTAACTCCATCCCACCCTAATCTTAGATCAAGAACACAAGACTGTTACTATTTATTCGTCGTGTACAATTCGGGTTTTCAAAATGGGTTGGGATCGGGGGCTCGTTATTTTATTTCCTGAAAATTATTTTAAAAAAGGATTTACTTTCCGACCCGAAAAGGCATAGTATTTCAAAAGGATTATTATTACTCTTTTTAGAATTTGGACAAAATAAGGTAAATTTACACTTTAAAATTCGAACCTCACATTTTGGTCAGCAACGCTTGTTGATATTGAATTAATACTATTTAAGGATAAAAATCGAAAGGATTCGGAACTATTTTGTATTTTGATTGAGCTTTTTTTAAATAGTTCTTGTATTCTTAAGCTTTTTATAAAAATATTTATTTATAAAGGATTGCCGTATTGTACAATTGTTACGTCATCGGATTCCTAAAAATAAATTATGTTTTCGACATTAAATGCGTGAAAGATGAGATAACGTAATGAAGAAACCAGCTCCTTTCA
Source organism: Cimex lectularius (assembly GCF_000648675.2). Classification (NCBI taxonomy): domain Eukaryota; kingdom Metazoa; phylum Arthropoda; class Insecta; order Hemiptera; family Cimicidae; genus Cimex; species Cimex lectularius. Next base: position 1,164,034 of record NW_019392658.1, on the reverse strand, counting down.
TGACTTTTTTTTTTCCAACGTCCTTACTAACGTATGATTAAAACTTGCAAGTGAAAAAATGTTTATAATAATAATTCTAAAATTATTAGGAGGATACATATATACTACATTCAATAATAAGAACTCGGAAAAAATTCAATAAAAATTAAAAACATTATTATTTGTTTGGAAGGTTTTTCTTGTCTAGTTACTATTTGTTATGTATTAAAAAATAAAAATCAGCGTTAGTAAATCGAACGCAGAACGGAATGAACACGAAATCAGGCAAGGTCGTAGGATTTCCTCTTTACTTTTCGGCTCGCAGATTCGTAAATATTTACACTTTCGATACAAGATGGAAAATAATAATTACGACTGACAAAATCACAGATGTTTGAATATTAGAAAGAAAAAGGTCCGTTTGACATAGATTTTGACATGGATAAGGGCTCGGTTTGAGTTAGGTTAAGGTTAGGGAAGGGTTAGGGTAAACTGAAAAGAATAAACAGAGAAGTGAATTCACTTGTTGCATGTGCCTCCACTTGCTTGTGCATCGATCGACGGTGCAACGCACATCTTTCTTGTCCTGAACATCACATTTGACATGTAACAAATATCAGGGACGGGTTACATTCGCAGGAATCAGAGTCATCCTCGTTTCTTTAGTGATGCTTTGATTTAGTTGATAGATGATTGATAGTTCTTCTTCTTGCACTCTTTGGCAGGTGTTCGTATTTATTATGGTAAATTTCTTCCATGCATCTTGTTTATTTAACCTTTTGAAATACTGTGCGTTTTCTGGTCTCACAGTACATTCTTTTTTTTTAATAAATAATTTTCAATAAATAAAATAATAGTCCTAATCCGTTTTGAAAAACCAACTTGTAAACGACAAGACCTAAGGCTAGGTTAGGTAGAGTTAGGGTTTGTGTTAGGAACGGCTTAAGTTGCATATCCGCGATAAGACATAAGGTTAGGGACAAATTAGGTTACATATCCATGATTTAATGTTTTTCCGTGAAGAGGTGAAAATATGCTTTTACAAAGCTCGAGTTTCATATATTTCCCGAGACGAGGCAGGTTAAATTGGTAGATTCAACATTACTTCTTTATGAAGAAGAAGAAAACTAATTTTTTACCCTACTCCAACATAGGAATCAGCCAAAGAATTTATAGATAAATGTGCGTATAATTTGAAAAAAAAAAGTAAATCGATGAGGTAATGCACTCATTAGAAATATTAGTGGGACTATTGCACCCTGAAACTACCACAAATCAATCAGAGGAGTGATGTCAGAACTGAGCAATGGATTGATAAATGCTTGCCTAGATAGAAAATGTGTATAAAGTGATCAATTTAGTTAATTTGGGTTAATTGTTGACATGGAACTTTTTTGAGAAAGTGTATGATTAAAAATGAATGTCTCTTGCCAACGGTCGACGAAAAAATCTCGTTGATGATGATCATGGATACTAGGAAGTGGGGAGTTTTGTTCCTCAAGCACTGCAGCCTTCTGGCTTATTGTTTCCTAGTTACTTGGTTCAGTGCAATCGACTCGATCATTCTTTTAAGGTGTACTAGGTCATTGACTGTAGTTGCTGCAATTCCTTTTACCTGGGTTTTCTTTGCATACCAAGTTATGCCTCCATTGAACGGCTGCTTCCCATTCGAAGATGATGTGGGTGGCTCTTTCTTACTCCTCATTGCATTACCTATAAATGGGGTCGTCAATGAATAGGTTCAGGGCCTATATATGGTCTTGCAGATTAAAGGCCAGTGTGTCTGCTTTTTCGTTACCCAAAATTCCTTTGTGCACTGGTACCCAAGATTGATATCCTAGATTATTGTGATATCCAGGTTTTGGAGAGATTTTTTTACAAGCTTTAATAGCTGCTTGGCTATCCGATCTTATGAGGATCTTTGTGTCAGTGTAACCTTTTTAAATATTTTCTTCTTATTATTATTCTATTGTTAAAATTTAATTTAAGGTCTCGTTGAAAAAAGGTTTTGATGTTGAATCGCTTCGAAAATTTTCTAAATTTAGATAAGTGAATATTGTTTCCATTATTTCTGTTTACATGGGGCTTGTAAATCCAAGGGGAAGTAGTTTGTAGTCACAAGATAACACTTGATCAAATATTTTCTCTATCTTGAAATATCGGGTTGTCCGGAAAATAATGCAGGATTTTAAGTTTTCATTAAAAAAAATCTATATAAAATATTCTGTTTACGTTTACAGGATTACTCATTTGTATGAATGTCAACACTTATTAATCCTCTTCCAAATGATATTGTTTGTTTACCTCTGTAGCATTCCGCTACTTGGAAATAATTCAGTCATCCTTATAATGTCAAAGCGAGAATTTCGTACGATTTTCTTTTACGAGTTTAAACTCGGCCGAAGCGGAGCCCAAACGGCTAGAAACATTAACCAAGTCTGGGGCGAGGGTTGTGTTAATGAGTGCACTGTGCAAAGGTGGTTTAAAAAATTTCGGGAGGGAGATTTCAGCCTTGAAGATGAAGAAGGTCGTGGAAGGCCTTCCTCTCTTAATGATGATGTTCTGCGATCAGTGGTGGAAGAAAACCCCAAAACAACTGTTCGAGAACTTGCAGAGCAACTCAAAGTCAGTAAAACGACCGTCGCTGACCACCTCAAGGCGATTGGAAAAGTGAAAAAACTCGAAAATTGGGTTCCACACTCATTAAACGATCGCCAAAAAAATCAGCGCTTTGATGTTTGTGCATCACTTCTTTGTCGAAACAAAAATGACCCATTTCTGGCCAGAATTGTTACATGTGACGAAAAGTGGATTCTCTACGATAACACTAGACGTTCTGGACAGTGGCTCGACAAAGGAGAAGCTCCAAAGCCCCCAACTCATCAAAAAAAGGTAATGGTTACGGTATGGTGGGCTTCATTTGGTTTAATACACTACAGCTTCTTAAATCCTGGCGAAACCATCAATGCTGAATTATACTGTAACCAAATTAATACCATGCATCAGAAATTGGCAGTAATGAAGCCCTCTTTGGTCAATCGGAAAGGGCCCATTTTGTTGCATGACAACGCTCGACCACATGTGTCACGTGTAACGTCACAAAAATTATTGGAGCTTGGCTATGAAACTTTGCCTCACCCACCCTACTCTCCGGACCTCTCGCCTACTGACTACCATTTTTTAGACACCTGGACCACTACTTACAACACATAATATTCAAAAATCAAACGGAACTGGAAAATGCATTTATTGACTTTATCAATTCTAAAAATTCTGAATTCTACTCAGACGGAATTAATAAGTTACCAACACGTTGGGAGAAATGTATTGAGAGTATGGGAAATTATTTTGATTAAAGAACATTGCTTTAAAGTAACTAGTTTCTTTTTTTTTGTTTAATACCAAAATCCTGCATTATTTTCCGGACAACCCAATAATATAGCGCCTGAATCGTTTACGTTTCAATAATCCTTGATCCATTCTGCAGTTGTTTTCCAACTAAACTATTAACCATGGTCGTATTGTTGAAAGGGTACTATTGACAAATTCTGCTATTCAAACAAAAACTGTTCCTCAGCTGTTGAAATAATTACAAAGTTTCATCGAGAGAGGTCGATTTGTCTAACTGAAAATTTATCTCAACGATTACGACACCGATTTTCGTTTGTAAAGACTAGGCTAAGAAAGGTCCTTTTCATTGAAACGGCACGACCAGACGCGTTCAATACGCCGTAGTTTCATCCCATTTTTAAAAAGAAAGTGATCTAGTGGTGGACAGAAATGCTATGTGTATATCACTCCTACTTCAAAACCTCATAGTGTATCAACGATTTTAAGCATGAAGGGACGGCCCTTTCAATTATGCAGGCACATGATTTAATTGATTAACGCCACTAATTTGAGCTTTCATCATTAAGATCCTGTTTGAAACACGAGCACGCTTTTAAGGAGCTGTCCTAGATTTTAACGCGTTGAAATTATTATTTTAACGCAATAAGTAAAAACTACAGGCGTTGCATTAGATTTTAATGCGTCGAAATTATTATTTTCAAGGCAATAAGTAAAAACTACAGACGATGCGCTAGATTTTAATGCGTCGAAATTATTATTTGCAAGGCAATAAGTAAAAACTGGGGCGTCGGTGGCCGCAACGGTTTAGGCGTTGACACGGCGCTCATCACTGTAAGGTAAAGGTCCCGGGTTCGAATCCAGCGGTCCTGCATTCGAACCCGACATTCTTACAAATGGGTTGTTTTTTGTTTTTTCAAAAAGACTGGCACCCTGAGGGTTTATATGACCTCTGCTGTTGCGAACCCTTGTAAGGAAAATAAAAAAAAATTAAAAAACTACAGGCGCTGCACCAGATTTGAACGCGTCGAAATTATTATTTTCAAGGCAATAAATAAATACTAAAGGCGCTGCATTACATTTTATCGCGTCGAAATTATTATTTTCAAAGCAATAAATAAAAACTTTGAAAATTTGTAATACACCAAAATGGAAGAATTAAAAAAAATATATATAGTCTTTTCGGTAGAATTTATAAGAGGAAAACCTGTCTTTGTATTGTAGATATAATCATACAGCTGACCCAATTCTATGAAAGTTTATCGTTTATACATAATTTTTTTATTTTTTGTTTATTTATTTTAACTTTGAGTACACATCTTGCTCATCGTTTTTCACCCCCCTCATTTCCTCGTAAAATATCATAAAACCCAACAGATAAAACAGAATTTCCATCAAAATCTACCCAAATCTCATTCCTTCCAACTATCTTTTCCAAATGTATTCACCAGAATCTATGGCTGAAATTTCAATTTGTTGCGAGGCACATCACACTTTAATAGTTGATGAAGTGAAAAAGTCGGTTTTTACGACGAGTACTCTCTCATAAAACCCTAGTTGTCTTTAAAGTGGAATTTTGAAACATTTGGTCACGTTCGTGCAACAGACGAGTGGAAGATGATTGGCAAGATTGGCGTTCATCACGAATTCTTTCTTTCATTACGCGAACGCTTGGTTTTAAAAACGATTTAAAAAAATTACAGTGATTCGCGATATAAAAATGGATAATTTCTGTTAAAAACCGGTTAACTTTTCTTAATGATTATTATTTTCGGTGTGAAAGTCAATGAACTGCTGTACCCAGTGCTGGAGAGACTACCAAGAGTCATGATTGCCTAACAACAATTACTAAGATTATATTTTAAAGGAAAATTTATGAGAATTATTATCTCATTCAATAAATTTACAGATAGTAGAAAGTTAAATTAGCAAATAATTGGAAAAATGGTTCAAGAAATGGAGAATCAGATAACAAAAATGCAAACAATGACCTTTCCCTTCAACTTGACTTAATGACTCTTTTCCTCTTCCTGCAACCAATTTGGATTTTACATCGACAGAACTTTCACTACAAAACCCCTGACAAATAGATGAAGCTGTACATCTACTCACCTTTGTAATACTAATCTCAATCCATGAGTCCATATAACACCTCCAACTTCGATCTCAAAGACATAACAGCAGCACCCTAACGACCCTAACTACCTACTTCCCAATCTGTCAAAAATCCCAAACCTCAAAAACATAGGCACCCCTCTAAATCATATTGCCATATCGATTTGCTACAATATTTGACATAATTCTTGAAAAAGTCTTCCTGAAATACCTTTCCCATTCCTTAAAAGCACCAGAGTCATTTCAAGATGTCAATTCAGGATCAGGCAACACTTTCTCTTTCACCAGAGCCGCAGAATGGTAGACATCATTGCATCCTCCTTTGAGATGAAATACTGCTTGGGTGCTTTCCTGGTCATGAGACAAGCCTTCGACCTATTGTAGATCTTAGGCTTGCTCTGGAAACTCAAGGGCAAGATTCCATTCTCTTATTACCTTCTTCTAACACCCTATCTGTCCACTTAAAAGTTTGAAAAGGCAGCATCCTGGTCCCATCCTCATTGTACACTGCAGACTGTACAGTAGTATACAATACCACCATCCTTTCAGCAATTTCCTGTTTGTCAGAATGATTCAAGAAATGTAAGATCAGCCCCAATGAAACCTAATATCAACAAATGACCTTACAAATTGGTCCTTCTCCCCCATCCACCGTGCCAAAGCGGGTGTTTGGCAAGGCAGATTACTTAGTTTCATTTTATATTATTTTATATTCAGTTTACTGAAGATATTCCTATCAATCATAATGCACACATATGCAGATGATACCGCCATTCTATCAACAAACTAAGAACCAGTGCCTGAAAAAAAAAAAATCCAATCCCTGGGGGGTCAGACTCAATAAAAATCCTAACAACCTAACCTATACTCTCCACCTTACCCCACCTCCCTTATCTACTGCAACTCTTCTCTCCCAGCAATCAATGCCATCTGCTATTTGTGGTGTTACATCAACAAAAAACAAACTTGGAACCTCACGCAGATGATATCAACTATTCACAAGACAACAGATCGAAACTCAAAGAAACATTAAGAGGTTGGAATGCTTGGTTGAACCATTTCTGTCCAAAATCTTTTGCACCATTGCCCAACCTCCCTTCTACATAACCACACAGACCTTCTCATTTGTCCTCGAAACCACAAGAAGTTATAATAAATACACTTCCATAAAACCCTGGACCCTCCCCCTAACCACCCCTCCCCCAAATCCTTCTAACATTCATCCAAGATGCTTAAAGTTCCTCCTTAATGAGGAAAATAAATAATGCTAAGATAGTAGTGTTACTAATGGGTTACTTCTCCACTCTTGTATAATAAAATTCATATAAGGACAACAGAGTTAATAACTTTATTATTCATCTCACCACTTCAAATATCTCTGTGTAAGGATTTGTTTAATTACTAATATATTATAATTAATTAAGGTTTTTAGTTGAGATAAAAAAGTCAATGGCACGAGCGGGATTCGAACATACGATCTTCGGCTTGATACGCCGCTGCTCTACCACTTGAGCTATCGTGACCTCGATCCACTAAAAACCTTAATTAATTATAATATATTATAATTGGTCAAGCGGACCACGAAATTAGTGAATTTAATGATTTAAAACGAAGTACACTTCACTAAAGCTCTCTGTGGCCATTTCATTTGTCGTCGAGAATCCAATAGATTACACGACATTTGAAAAAGGGCAAAAAGGAGGGAAAATTCAAAAGGTGCGGTTGAGATGGGAAGTTGGTGTCTGAGTGGATCGAGGTCACGATAGCTCAAGTGGTAGAGCAGCGGCGTATTAAGCCAAAGATCGTGGGCTCGAATCCCACTCGTGCCATTGCCTTTTTTATCTCAACTAAAAACCTTAATTAATTATAATATATTATAATTGGTCAAGCGGACCACAAAATTAGTGAATTTATTAATTACTAATATTGATCTTAATTTTGTCTGCAGTCTATGCCTGAGATCAAACTAACGGAAGACGAATGGTGCATCGGAAATTATTTCACCTCAAAATCGCAAGTGATAATCAGGGACCGCCTTATGAGCGATGCAGTTTTAGGAGATACACCAATTAAATCGGAACATTCTTACTGCAGCCTCTTCAATCAAAATGACAGTCTCAAAACAAGAAGCATCATGATAAAAGAAGGTATTGAAGGTTATTGAAATATTTTTCAATTTTTTTTATAAAAATATCAACTGTACTGAACACACATTTTGTTGCGATGCTTTATCACACACCTTTACAGACCCAACTGTTAAAAAAAAACTATAATTATGTTATCGGTATTTTTAATCGAAATGTATTGTTTCCTTGTCTTCATAGAGATGGAAGATGACATACTCCCAACAGTTGAACCGAAAGCAGCATCTGGTAGAGTGATTTCACCTTCTGAAATGATCGTTGTTAAATCAGAACCTGTCAGTCATCCTGCATCCCCTCGATCGGAATGCCCTTCCCCGCCAATTACCCTGCCGACAGTTTATGCTACAATCAAACCCGAACCTAAGGTATAAATATTTTGAAAGATTTGTTCTAACAATTTGATTCAACTGAAATTTTATTTCAGACTTATAGCAAAAGTGTTTTAAAACCAACGACTGTTTTAATCAAAGCCAAAACAAATGTCACTACAAAAAGGAAGCAGACGCTTAACAATACCAGCAAAGCAGAGCCCTCGACATCAGGTATGTAGCTGAAAAACTCTTGAAAATATACATGCTCAATTAAGCATTCAAAAAGTAACAATGAAAAGAAAGTTTAAGCTTATTATTTAACATTTAAAAGGAAACTTTTAAAACTTGGAGCTTATCCCCCAAATACCCTGAGGAATATCAAGTACTCTGGGATAGTGTGAATGATTTGTGCTGTTTATAAGTAATTTATTTGCGTGAATGGAAGGGTTTCTTCTCAATTACCCCGAGGAATATTGAGTTGAAAAGGCGTGAATTTATCCCAGTTGTTTTCAGCTTATAAAGTGTTTTGACCCATTTTCTGGAACTCCTAGCGTAACATTCGCAAAAGAAAACCAAACAATATCCAAAATTAGAAAATTAAACTTGGCTTTCTGACTTAATTCCTCACAAGAACATTTGCAAACACTTAAATTTGACTTTACAAGGAAAGGGTAATGATTTGTTACAAACACAAATCATTTTTACATTTTCCATGAATAAAACCAATAAGAAAAATATTTTTAAAAAATACAAAGAAATTAAAAGAATTGCAAGTCGATTTCAATAATAGGTTTGAAGATGTAAAAATGTCCCTGTAAAAAAATCAAAATAAATAAACGTTGATATTTTTTTTAGTTTTTAACCTATTGGGGATCAATAATCATTACTAACAACTATTTACCAACAAACGAAGGGTCAAAGTTTTCCATGATTTAATCTCTATTTCAGACATTTTTACATTTTGTTATCCCTGGAGAGCAATTTCATTTTATTTTATTACCCTGTTAATTTTATTTGTCTGGTAATGAGCCGTTTAAGCTGCGATTAATCAGAATTGTCACACTCCATGAAGAAGGGAAATATTACATCGCTAAACACACTAGCATTCATTATTCCTCAGTTTCAAGACGGAATTAAAAGTTCAGGGGTTTCCCAGTTCACTGGGCAGTTTCCTAGATCCCAATCCATAAGCCCAATGCCATAAAATAATTTGATCGCTAGAATTTGGGGGAGCTGACTTTCGTCAGAAGATGAGAAAGTCAAACTGATAAAGAAGACTTGTGAAATGCTTCTTTCTCACCAAAGAACACCATAGACTGCAAGAAAACACCAATTGCAGACTATAATGGTCTGAAAAAAGAGTTTTGTTCACTGCTGAGACGATGGTTAACAGTGCAGATTGCAGTGAAAGCATAACTCATTTGGGACAATTTAAAAAGAAAGGTTAACTGGATTAACCTCAAAATACTATATGGGCTATATTGGAAAACAACATAGAAGTTTTATGAATATGACAAAAGTGATGGCAGCAGTCTTTAAAATCACAGGGCCTCTTATTAAACACATTTTGAATATATAAAAAATTAATTGTGTTAAAAAAGAAAACTTGAAGTGAGTTTTAAGTTTAAAAATAATTTTTTGTATTATATTTTATTATTTAGTTCTAGTTGACCTTCTTGTCACTTAAATGCTTATTTTAAAATCACAATACAGGATTTCCTTGGCCTCCTACGCCACCATCATCTATCTCAAGTGATAGCGAGGGTAACGTATCACCATTGCATCCATCATCAACTGCATCTCGCCTTGTCATTGCCTCCACTGTATCATCAAGGCAGCCGATACAGACAACTCTCATTAGCTGTCAACCGGTAAGGAATATGCTAATTTTGATGTACAAAATAGTTAAATTATGATAAAATTACACAAATTGTTTGATGATTAGGAGGTTAGAGTTTTAAATATTCTATAATTTAATATAGTTAGTCTTTCATTTTTTTTTTGTGTAGAAAGGGTCAACTGGTATTTTACTTCTAACAGAAGAAGAAAAGAGGACTCTTTTGGCTGAAGGATACCCTATACCTGTTAGACTTCCACTCACCAAAGCTGAGGAAAAGACGCTGAAAAAAGTGCGAAGGAAGATTAAAAATAAAGTAAACATTTTTTTCATTGGCACAGTTCCATCAGACAATTGTAGCACATATGCATTGTATTGTAATTGCAGATTTCAGCCCAAGAGTCTCGGAGGAAAAAAAAGGAATACATGGACACCCTCGAGAAAAAAGTACAATTGCTTGCTTCAGAAAATTTCGAATATAAAAAGAAAATATCTTCTCTGGAAGATATAAACACCAATCTTCTAAGTCAAGTAGCAAAACTAAAGTCAATAATAGCTAATTCACAGGTATGCTATAACTATTTTACAAAAATTAAATATAAAAACTCATTTAGNTTCCAATCCAACCTATGACTTAAATTTTTCATTTTGAAAAATCATGTACAATTAATTGAGTATACATTACTGATTTATATAAGTGCAAAAGTTGATCCTATCAATTCTCGCAAACCACTGGCAATTCCAGCTTTTGTTATTTAAAATAAATCACTGGCAGATCTTGAAAATCACCTACCCTGGGTTCAGGAGTCCAGGATCATACCTCGGTCATCCTTTGCTAACAAAAGGTGAAAGTTAGACCAGGTTAGAGAATATGTAGGGTGTAGTAGGAAATCCCAACCAAGCTTCATTATCACCTTTGTCATTCTGGCCGTAGAGGACTCGCGTTGTCCTGGTGAAAAATTATACTTTTTCTGTTCATGAAAGCGGGTTGTTCCTGGGCCAGGACAATAAATACTTGTTGCAGTTGGCTCGAGTAGATTTCTGAGTTGATGGTCTGGCTATCAGGGGTTAGTAATGCCCAATGCCATACTCCATCAAACACAAAACATTACCTTTTGTTGGTGAATATTAGGTTTTTCATGTCAGTGGGGCAGGGTCATTCAGTATGACCTGCTGGTGTTACTCTATAGGATCCATTTTTCATTTAATGTAACAATCCAGTCAAAAAATGTCTCTACTTTGTGCCACAAAAACATTGTTTAGACGCTTAAGCTTGTGATTATGAGTATAACTGAGAAACTCATTTGCTCAGCGTTCACATCTTTCCAAGTCAATGTAAGCTAGACCTAATCTGCCTATGGAAAAGGAAATGTTGATTAACAGTATAAAAACGGCATAAGTTGCCGCCACAGTTACGGTGCTCTGTCGGTCGAATCCAGTGGCCCTGGATATTCATACGCTACTCAATCTAGAAAAAAATTGTATAGTTTTTATCATGGAGAAGGGGGTTGTGTTAATTTAAGTAGGATTAGGGCCATGTTAAGGTTAGGGATTGGTTAGGTTATGTTATATTAGATTAATGTTACAGTTAGGGACGGGCTAAGCTAGGTTAGTTCTGGTTGAGTCGGGTTAGGTTAAAGTTAGGTACAGGTTTGGTTTGGTTAGGGGTGGGTTAAAAAAGCCCATTTATAAGTATGTCGGGATGTTGGGTTCGAATGCAGGGCACATACCTACAAATGTCGTTTTTATCAACAAATGAAAAACCACACTTTTCTGCTTACTTGGTACAATGTTTTTTTTTTCTTCTTTCAGAAGTGAAGAGGCTTGGAAAAACGATTTTTCTCAGACATTCTATATCATATGATGCCAAGAATTTAATATGAGGTAAAAAAACATATAAGTAGCAAATAAAAAAAGTTGTAATTTGTTTAAAACATAAATGCAAATTGTTTAAATTTGAGTATTGTTTTAAACTGATTGTTGCAATATGTAAATCATATAATGTTTATGTTATGTACGTTTGATGTTTAAAGAGAAAAAAAATCAAATTGAATGGTTTAGCACTTTTAATCATGTTACTTAATTTAATTTTAGCTATTGCGTATTATTATTATTATTTTCAAAGATAATTCAGTTTATTTAGAGCACTTGGTACTATGATAGTACAATTGAGTGATTTTATGTGTTAATGTAATTGTACTACTTGAGTTTATTGTTGTTTATTTATTGTTTTTTTCTTTTCTTCAGTTTTCATGTTTTTATTACACACCCTAAAAACAATGCTCCACAAATAGTTTTACAGACTTTCAAATATTAAATACTTAGTATTGCTAGAATTTTTTTTAAAGATGTGTATATTTTTCTATATATCATGCAGTATGCTTAGTATAATATTTTAAAAGAGTGGTGGAAAAAAAATATTGTTTGTTTTTTTATGAGAAAATAAGATCAAACAGCAGCTGGATGTGAAATAAAATAGTTGCAGTGTATTATTTATCTTGTAATCTAAATAAGATAAAGAATAGTTATGGACTGTTCTTACAAAAATCTTTTTATTATTTTTTTTTTAAATTTTATTTTACACAATGTCTATATATGTGGTAACACAATTCTATTTATTTTTACTTATTTTTATGAAGTTTTGTAAATTATATAGATTATAGATGATTGTTACCAACTGTACAAAAAAAAAAAAAGGAAAAAAAAAGAGTTTTTGTTTAGTGTGATTTGTTGTCTCACGCAAGTTTTGATGGTAAAGGGAAACTGGCCGAGCCTTTGTTTTTGTTCCATTGTCCTTTTATCATTGAAATAATTTTGATCTGTCAAATATTAAATAATAACCAATCAAATATTTATATTATCGAGTAGTTAGTGTAATGTAGCGATTAGCATAAAACTATCTTTTTTTCTCCAAAGAGTAGAATAATAATATAATTAAAAACCTTTTTTTGCTATTGTTAATCATTTTTAAATGGAATTGTTGTGATGATTGTAATAGAGTATTGATAAATTGGAAAATATTTTTTAATCAATACATCAAACTGCATATGCTCAACATTTATATCACTTAACAAGGAAACTATTTTTATTTTATTCGATAAATTGTCTGAATAATTTCTACATAAAGCTAACCTTTGACTTCAGAAATATATAAATTTTGTTTGGAAAATTGTCTATTTTTGTGATGTATAACACATCCTTTTGAACCCTTATTGTACGAATATTTTAGGTTGATGATAAATTTAAAAAAGTAAATTTCTGTCAGGATGGGTTAATGTCTATCCGTTGTCATGCAAGAGTGGATAGAACCATCAGACATTGGGGTAAACAACAAAATTCCCCTTGTTTGGGCACCAGGAGAAACAAGGAGGCCAAGGAAAGTTCGATGAAGACACTTATTAGTCCAATCGTGCTCAGACTAATTGATGTGATTTCTGGGTACATTCCAAACAATAAAAACCATTATCTCTCTGCGGTGTGACATAATGGCGACCTGATCCATGCCTTCTTGAGTAACCTCAAGTATCTTTGTAGCGATGGAAGACCATTTAGACAGTTGTTCTGGGAATGTTAAGCACCCTAGCCACATACTCTGGACTTCTTACATCTTTCAACAATGCTATCTATGATTCTAGCCAAATCTCTATCATTTCAAACCATCACTCAAACAAATTTGAAACTCAAAAATCAAAACTTAACAAAATCAAACCAGCAGAACATTAAAAAATAACTTTAAAGAAAAACCAACAAAGAAGAGATTGACTATTCAAAAATTTATTTACAAAATACAATGGTAAGCACAAGTGGAAGATTTTATCCGTATTTTATTTACCTTTAAAACGAACCAAAATTGTTGTAAGATAATAAATCAATGGAGGATTGCTTACGAGATAATTAAAAATATTAAGGATGGCCACTGTTTTACCCTCTCAGTGTATATTGTATACTACAGTGAAAAACCCATAAATGTGAATAAATAAAAATAAAAATGAAAAAAGAAAATATTTATTTTTTGTGTGCATTGGGAACATTTTACATAATTCAATATAATTTATTAAATTGCTATTGATAATTTGATTTTTTTAAATTATGTCTTTAAAATTTGGCTTGGGCAGTAAATAATTTTGCCCAACAACTTTTATTTTTATTCTTATTACAGCCTTTATTAAAACTTTTCACCTGCATTTTTACTTATTTGTTTTTTATTTAATTACTTTTATTTTTTATATATAATGGATCATAAAAACAGCTTTACTAAATAATGGTTAGTTTTTTATTATGTACATACAACATTTACATTAATAAATTTCAAATGTTAACTTTTATAACATTAACTTAAAAATGCAATAGAGTAAGATACAAGATAAATATACAAAAAATGTCAACAAATTGTTCCAATTTCTACTGTTTGTAGATAAATAAATATGCTCGGTTTTTATTTTTTATTTTACTAGTTATTCTTCTTGCAATTATTTTTTTATTAGAAGAATAGCGATATGTTTTGAAATGACAAAAATACAAGTTATATTTTTGTGTACATTATAATGCAAGCGAATTTTAGACAAATTAAAAACATCAAAAAACAAGCACTTTAACAAATTAGTTTGTTTCAACTGTTTCATTTTCACAGGGTGATGGTGGCTCTTCAATAACAGGCTCATTTTCAGCTGTGCCCTCAGCATCGTCTAGAGTATTGGTTGTGACAGGATTATCTAGTACTTCACTTTTTGGTTCTTCTGTTATTTCTAACACTTGCTCACTTTGTGTTTCCATTTCTGTTTCAACCACTTTCAATTTTTCCTCTTCTTCTTCAGGTGACATCACTGCTTGGGTGGTTACTTCTTCCAAAGATTGGGATTCGAGCATTTCAGCTGGTTCCATTTCATCCGCTGCAACATTTTCATTTGTCGCTTCATCAGGTTTTGCTTGGGAATCGTCCACTTTTGGGCTTTCTTCTGTTGCCACACTCTCATTTTCCTGGCTTTCAGTCACTAGAACATCTTCAGTCTTCTCTTCAAACTGTGGGTTACTTTGTTCAGTATTCATCGGCTCGACGCTCACTTCGTCTTGAGGTTCCTGGGGCGACACTTCTTCTTCTACACAGGGCTGCATTTCTGTAGTAGGCTGTTCTGCCAATTCTTCTGGTTGAACTTCTTTCAGTTCTACTTCTGGTTGAACCTCTTCAACATGGGGCCCAGTTTCAGTGGTTTCAAGTGTAGATTCTTTATTGTCAACTGGCTCTTCTTGTGGTAAGTTACAATTTTCTTCTTCAGCTGCTGGAGGTGGTGCAGATTCAGTAACCTCTTCTTCATGGTGCTTAGGAACTTCTTCTGCTGTTTCATTGGAAGTAACTTCATTGTTTGTACTCTCCTAAAACCAAGAACAATATTGTTACCTATAATACTTCTTTCTTCCTTAATAATGTGACATTGAAAAAATATTGTAATTTGATTATTGATCATTTTGACCTATCCTTCCTGGATTGGTCTGTCAAGAAAGTCTAGGTAAACCAAAATGTATGTAATGCCTTTTTCCTGCCTGTAATTGGTTCACTGATCTGTACAATAATGAAATAAAAACGTTTTGTAATGATTAAATTATAGGTTCATCACCCAGCAGAGACAATACAGAAAATTGAAATTAATTAAAATTAATTTAATTATTTTTTATTTTAAAATTAATTAGCAATTTAAAAGAAATATTTAAAACGTATTGTTGGAACTACTGCATCAGATAATGGTATAAACATCACTTATCTGTTTTTCAAGCTCAAAGCCCGCAAATGAACCCATTTAAAATTTACCTACTAATCTCACTCCTTGCTTTTCCAAAAACTACTCAGCCTAGAAAAGAATTGAATAATTTTTAACATGAGGGGGTTTATGTTAGGCTAAGTAGGGTTAGGGTTAGGGGCAGATTAAGTAGGGTTGGGTTAGGTTAGGGATGGGTTAGGTTACTTTATGTAAGATTTGATTAGGTTGTTAGATTAGGGTTTGAGTTAAGGATGAATTCAGTTAGGTTGAAGCTTCTAGTTTATTTAAATATAATAGTTCAAAAAAAATTAATCATATATGGTGATTTTATTTTATATTTTTGTTACAGAATAAACGGGTCATTTATGATCTCCTTCTTTTTAAGTTCAATACATAATTTTATTACATGTACTTGAAACTAAGTTAATTTTTCTGATGCAATTTTAATATTCAATTTGTGTTTTCTTTGGTGATTGATCAGCCTTCTCAGTTTAAATATATTTTTTCTTTACAAAAGGTAGATTGGGGATGAGGCCAGGAAGACAGAAACAACATTTATTTTCTTGTCGAGCTTTTGACAGAATATATCGCCTTCATCAGGACTCTTGTCGTCCTGGCCTCATCCCCAATCTGCCTTTTGGAAAGAAAAAATATATTCAATTTGTGGATAAATTTTTAAAAATATAACAAAAAACTAATTTTTATTGTATTTATTTTATTTATTATTATTATTTGACATGGGCATAGAATACAAAGACTTACCTCCATGCTTTCATGGATAATTTCTTGCTCTTCAGGCTTGCTATCATTGAAGGTCGCTTTTGGAGGCTCCGGCTCATAAGCCTTCATAGGTTCTTCTTCAGGGAGGACAGGTTCAAGTGGTATTTCAGGTTTTGATTCTGGCTCCTCTTTGCTCTCTGGCACGACTTCAGCACTAAATTCAACATCTTCGACTGGTTCGGGAGATTTAGATTTAATACTGGCAACAGCGGTTTCAACAGGAAAATCTTCTTTACTTTGTTTCCTTTGTTTTTTAGTAACCGACTCTGTTTTGAATTCAGGTACATTATGTACATTTTCTTTTTCTTTGTAATGATGTTTTACAGTGGTTCTTTCAACCATGGGCTCATATTCGGTATTCCTTGTATATTCCCTCTTTGATTTATCCGCGTTACTTTTATCCTTGTCCTTGTATCTTTCTTTACTAGCTGCCGATGCTTTCTTGATAGGCTGAAACAATTTAACAAACTTTAGAGTGTTATTATTGTTTAGTTTAAAGCGACATTCTTACCGAAGTAAATAATAACGCTTTTGATTCATCACGTGGGGTGTATACATTTCTCTCAGTAAGAAGGAGCCGAGATGCGAATCCTAATAAATTAAACAGTTGTTAATATATAATTAATTATACTCATTGAAGTTAAAAAACAATTCAAAAAGCTTTTTTCTGGTTGAAAACTTAGTAGCAAACAATGGAATTAGTTTCAATAATCAAATTTATAACTTTCATGCATAAGTTTTCACTTTTGACCATGTTTCTTTGTTCTATGGGGACTTAACATGATAAAGGAAATTAAACAACTCCTAGGCTATTTGTACAGCATTTTTTTTATAATTACACAGCACATAATTTTATCATTATTAGTATTCTAAAGTAAGGTGTTTTGTTATAACTTTTTATTAATAAGAACTTAATATTCCTTTGGATATATTTTGTTGTTTTTTAGTTTATGAATAATAAACATGTATATCATTTTAATTTACAAGTGTATAGAATTAATTTATTATTAAAAAAAATAATATTTGTTTTGTACAATTAGGCACTATGTCAACAAAAATTTGAAATAACGCCAAATTGCCAAACTCTGGCCACAGAAATAAATAGATAATTAGTTATACAAGCCAAGTTCAAGATGATTACACCGAAAGGAATGATTCATTTGCAGATATAGCTTCAGTCGACTTAAGATATCTCAACGTGCCACTTGTGAAATGGTCAGGTAGGACATTTTTACACCTTTAAATATCAAAATATTGACTAGCGGTTATTTTAATGTTTAAAATAATACAAAATGCTTTGTGTGATGTGTTTATTGGTGTTTCTTTCTGTTTAGGGCGATAGAAAATTTATTCATTCTTGAAAATATCTGTCCAATACTTCACTTCAATTTTAGATTAACAATTGTTTAATTTATGTGCAATTTGTGTTTAGTATCGGTAAGAGAATAAACTTGAATAAAAAAAATTGCTAATTCAAATCACATCTTTGCTTTTTGAACAATGAATTTGTTTTTCAATAAATTATTTCAGTACTTAAAGCATACTATTTGTATTAAATATTACTAAGCATATGTACAATAGTGTCTCTACTCTAAGCATATATAATTTTACAACAATTGTAACAACTCCACTGATATTTCATTTTTTTTTTTTTTGCCATTTTCAGTGAAAGTCTGGCAGACCAACCAAGCAAGGATGGGCAGACCAAGATGATCGGTAATGATCAACTTATTGTTTCATCACCCTGTAGACCACACGAGGAAATTTCGCAGTAAAAACCTTTAAACAATGTCCTGGGTTAGTTATTCCTTCATCTAATAACATAAAACTGTAGTTTGATCTTTATCGATCATCTTGGTCAGCATGTCCTCGCTGGGTCGAACTTCTGATATCCAGACCAGGATGACCGATAAGGATCAAATTAGACAGTTCATCATCCCGCACCCGTAGGTCATTCTCATGAAATATAAAACTCTTCATATCTATTTCAAGAAGGCAATATTAAAAATAAAACGTTATTAATATCATGACTTTTTTGCTGTAGAAAATTTAGGTTAAAAAAGGCTGTTTATAAACTGTCAAGAATAGCTGTTGCCAAAAAAAATCTATTTGTTCACACCATTAAATTGTTTTCTGTTACAAAGTTTTGTTAAAATGCCAACTAAACAACACTTTATTTTTGTAATTGTGCGGGGAAAAGAATAGAACAATCAGAAGTGGCAATTATGATAGTTATTCTAGTCAACATATTAAATTTCCCTAATCTATTTTTTATTTATGCAAAATCGTAATATTATACTGTGTCTTTTTACAATATTGATTCTTTTCAGTTTAGATTCATACTTTGTTTCTTCTTGAGGTTGCAGCAGTTTGGGTTCGAAAGAGGTCGTACTAAAATTGAAGTAAATGTTTTCAATAAATGTTAAGGCAAATTCGAAGCTTGAATAATGAAACAACCAGGTAAAGGTAGGAAAACGTCCAAAAGCCTCAACCAAAGCAAACAGTAGCCGGAGTGGATGGTCAAGAACAATTTTGAAAATTTGTCAATTTACAACAAAACTAAAAATAGCACAAGAAAATGTTTTTCTTTTTCAGCTATATTTCACTTATCCATGTTCTCTTTCTATTGTATCAACTAAACCATGATTTACTTACATTTACTTACATCAACTTGATGTTAACAAAAAGGAAAGGTGAGCAAAATTTTTCTATTGTATTAATCACTTAAATTAACACAAGTTTATATAATTTTATTATACTACTCCATGTTTCTTCAGTAATTAAAATTAGACATTATGATGTCTAAAATTATTGCCGGTTATTTTAAGTGAACAAACATCCACGTTAACGCTCAAAGAGGGGAATGGAATTGGGGGGAATGGGTCTATGACTACCACTTGGTCCTCAGCTCCACCACAAACAAGCCGAATTACTAGCCATACAAACACACATACAATATACAATACGTAAAAATACTATCAGCCCAGGCAGTTGTTTATTCAAAACTAATCTGGCTTAAATATGTTTAAAAACAACTTGCAAACAAAACAAAAATTTCAGCAAATTTGACGGAAATAATATATTTATTTTGAAATGTATGTAATGCACAAATTCAAATATTCATATAACTAACAAATCAATTCTATGAAAAATTATACAGGACAGTCTAACACAAATATTTTTATTGTCAAGCTTTCAATAATAAAGTAACCATCATCAGGGCTTTACTATATTACAATCCTTTATTTTTAAACCCTTACATTCTCCTTTTCAATCTAAGTTATATTTAAACTTTATTACTTTGAAGATGATGTTTTTTTTAATCAAAATTAATTAATTAATGTTCAGAAAATATTATGTAAACCCACATTTTTAACTGTTTGTTCAACTAATCACAATTTTTTATTACTGTATTATAATTTATTTTCTAAAATATCAGTGAAGTTTTGTTACAATGTTGACTGATGCATTAGGTTGTTCTAAGTTTTTATTATAATGTTATTTACATAATTACTTGCTTATTTCCCATACCTTAGCAGAAAATTACAAATACTAACAATAATTAATTATTCTGGATGTAGACAGGCAAACTTCTGAATTTGCAATATTTTAATGAAATTAACATAGCCACTAAATCTGAAATAAAGCTACCTAAGACTGCCACATCATATTATTAATGTTGCATAGTGTGTTGGCTGATACATTGCAAAACCTTTCGAGTGTATTTAATTAAAGTGTACTTTATGAAAAATCTGTCTATTTATATATTGATGAGGATGTGTGAAAAACTTATCAATCCTGACAAAAACATATACAGTACAAAGGAAATGGCGTTAAAGGCGGGCAATATTCACAAGGATATTTGCAAAAAGGACTGTTTGGCCTTATCCAATCATATGTTTCAGTGAAAATTTTAGTTGAAAAACTAATCCACTTGACAAAACTGTGGGTTTTTAAAATTAATTTTTGGATTTAGCATTGCGACTACAATGTTTTTAGGATCGATACGCAAATATACTTTGTGTGACCAAGTTCCCATTATAGATTTTCATATTGCTGGGAGTGTACATGGGTCGAGTTAGATTAGGTAGGGTTAGAGTTATGGACAGTTTAGGTTTGGTACAGTTAAAGTTAGGGACAGGTTAGATTAGATACAGCTAGAGTTAGGGACAGTTTAGGTTAGGTAGACTTAGAATTACAGAGAGTTTAGGTTAGGTAGGGTTGGGGTTATGAACCAGTTAGGTTAGGTAAGGTTAGAGTTATGGACAGGTTAGATTAGGTACAGTTAGAGTGATGGACAGGTTAAGTTAGGTAGGGTAGAGTAACAAAATGTTTAGGTTAGGTATGGTTGGAGTTATGAATTGGTTAGGTTAGGGATGGGTTTGATTACATATCCATGATTCAATATTTTCTGAGGTAGAGAAAATGTGAGTGCAAAGCGTGAGTTTATTTATATTTTAGCAATTTTCATTTTTACTTTTATAATTCTCTTTAATTCCTAATTAATTATTAATAAACGAGGAATGTTGTATGCCAAAATAATAATCTATGAATAATGTAATAATCTAATAATAAAATAAATGAGAAATAACCTTGTGATTATTTATTTAGTCCAAAATCATTTTACTATTTAATCAAGTATAATTTCATATAGAATAAATAAAAATTTTGTATCATAAATTGTTTAGGTTTCGTTATAGTTCAACATATGATTCGACAAGGGCCAAAAAAATACACTGTTCCACAAATTGCTTGGAGGCAATTATTTTCTAAGCGTACCATCACTTTTAATAAGACATGTACAAATTTATTTACAATTCAGAAACGCTAATAAAAATTTACCTGGTCATTTTTATTTGATGTCAACCTGCATTAAAATTCACCATGTTGTCGTCCTATCTTTTCCTTAATATTTTCAATAATACAAACATAAGTGATTTTTGTTTAAGAACTTGGTCTTAACAAGTTTTAGCATTGCAGAAATGCTTTTAATTTCCTTTAATTTTTTTAATACTGGTTTGTTGAACACATTTCATTTTTTGGAATCATTATTAAAGAATAAGTCTTTTTTATAGTGTTATTTACATTAAACCACCAAAAAATAAAACCCACACAGGATTTTTGGTTTTTATATATAAAAAATATTCTATGAATGAACAATCATAGTTGACTACATACTTACCAGTAAATAATGTTATAAATAAAATAACTTACACTCCCTGTCAAAAGGTTCACGGGATCAACCTCCGACTACCCTCAAAATGCTAAATTCGGCTAGAGGAATGGGTTGTTCAATTTAAAAATAAAATATTTTGTACTTTTGAGTATTTTTGATTTATGTAAAGCCAGATGTTCTCGTAAAATAAACTAATTTCAAGATGTTGTAATTTTTTATTTATTTAATTAATTAATTAAATTTTATTTATTTTATTTACTTTTTTATTTATTTATTATTATTTTTTGACGGGGAGTGTGTATTTGATCACTACTTCAATCTAGCAATAGAAAGTAGAGGTGTTCAAAATCATGCAAAGATAAGGGGAGTTTTAATGTTAACTACAACAGAGAAACTAAAATTCAAAAAAACACACATATAACAAAAGTTGCACAAATTTGAATAAAATATGTTCCAATAGTTCGTACTATTTTTCAGTAATATGATAATTAACTATTAGATTTTTGTTTTAAGAATATTCTTATTCTTAAAAAAGAACCAAATTTACAAATTGAATGGGTACTTTTTTTTTGGGGGGGGGGATTGTATTTTATTTAATTACAAAAAATAAAATAACTAAATCATTATAGGTTAACATTTATTGAAATATTTTGAGGTAGATATTGCAGGCACAATATTTTCAATTATCAGTAACAAAGAAATGAAGGGTTAAAGAAAAAAAAAGAAGTAAAAGTTTCTCCAAACGGATTTTATACGCACTTTAATTTGAAAGTTTTTGTTTTTTCATTATATATGTTTACAATAAATAATTGGATAACAAAATTATTGTACAATAACATGAAGAAAAAAATTGCTTGTTTTGAAAAGTTAGTAAAAACCATTTATATAATGACATTGGGAAGTGCTAAATTTCAACGGGTCATTAAAATCTATTTAGATTCACCTGTAGGAAGGAGTAAAGCCTCTGCAGTTCGTTTTGGATTCACTATTTTACTGTAATAGGATCGAAACTTAATTTCATCCCCGATATCTCGGTTTTCATCGCTGTAAAGGTGTTTCCTCTTTGGATATCCTCGGCCTCCGGCAAAAGAGACACATGCCAAATGCCCTCGACCTGAAACATCGCACAAATAAAATATCACATGGCAAGTTAATCCAAGTAAGTAATTTTTGAACAGATGAATTAGTGTTATTTAATTAATTTTTTTTTTAATATAAGGCATCATTCTGGAGTATTGGAAAGTCAGTGTCCATTAAAAAAAAATTATTCTCTAAATAATAAAAGATGAAATGGTGAATGTACTTTCAGTCGGCGCAGGTCTTTTGTATAACTTCATTGGCACTATGTCACTTACCTATTACGAAGCATAATAATGAAGAAAGAAAAACAAAAAGCTAAACAAATGGTCAGACTTAGCAAGGTTCATGGGATCAGTTCATGTACAATATAGAAGCAGATTATTAATTCACTATTTTCGTGGTCTGCTTGACCAATTAATACATAACAATTAATTACGGTTTTTAGTTGAGATGAAAAAAAGCTAATGGCACGAGAGGAATTCGAACCCATGACCTTCGGCTAGATACGCTAGATATTTGAAAAATGGCAAAAGGAGGGAAAACTCATAAGGTGGGGTTGAGATGGGGAGTTGATGTCTGAGTGGATCGAGGTCACGATAGCTCAGGTGGTAGAGCAGCGGCGTATCTAGCCGAAGGTCGTGGGTTCGAATCCCTCTCGTGCCATTAGCTTTTTTTCATCTCAACTAAAAACTTTAATTAATTGTTATAGAAGCAGATGTTCATGGTATTATCAACGGTATACCTCTGAAGGCCAAATCTTACTGGTATACTGACAGCTCAAAAATGGATAGATTTTATAATAAGATTTACACGGGAGCTGGAGTCTTAGTTATGAATCCGAAGACTGAACTGACTTTAAACTTAGGTAAATACGCTATAGTTTTCCAGACTGAAATGACACTGCTCCAGAGAACTAAAAAACGAGGAACACATTCCAGTAAGACAGCCATTTTCTTTCACAATCAGGTGGCACTTAGGCAAAGGGAGTATGGAATCCCTGGCAGAGGTCAGTGACACCAAACCTGACCCTGGCTTGGATTCCTGAGCATTTGAGACTTACATGGGAAAGTGAGCATGTTGTCCTAAAAGAGCCAATATGAATTCTCTAGGCCCTGAACCCTATTGTTTTCTAGCATCTTGCCACAAACAAGGATACATCCAAAAATGGCTTCTTAATGAGTCTGGTGAACACACCCAGGCATGAGACGAAGAGATGCATAGAAGGACCATCCGGAAGACATCCAAAGGAAATACTGGAAGGTAATCGCAACAGAATGAGGATTCTTGTCAGACTCCTGACAGATTGCCACCTAAGAAAGCATATGTCCAGAAAGGAGTACTGACAGAAGAAATACTTTGCAGATATGGCCAAGAAGAAGAGATCACAGAACACATTATATGTTTTTATGAGGGTGTAGGTGTAGATTTTTGTAACTAGGAGTGGAAAAAACACAAGCAAGTTTCTTCACTAAGGGGCCGCTGGCAAAGCTAGGAGATTGACTAAGAACATGAAGCTGGCCAGTGAGTTATAAAAAACTAGAGGAGCACAACAGATCTACTCAGGTCGAAGTGCGGAAGTCCTTGTAGCCACCTCATTTATCCCTATCCCTATCTCTATGTTCATGATAGACAAGAAGTCACTTAGTTAATCAGACGACTGAACCAGAAGGAAAAGTATACTGCTCACCTGAATGTAATAAATAAAACAAAACCTAGAACACTATCAGGCACTAGACAAAAGAAGAGGCATTGGACCACAGCTAAACAATACAATAACTGATAGTTCAGGTAGACAGATTTGATTGTGAGATGGAAAGACTAATGAATCAAACAAAAAATAGAAAAGCAGATAGACCTACTGGAATTGGAAATGGGTTTCTGAAGTAGGTGGTTTGCTTTTGAAGCTTCTTCTCTGGCACCTCTTCAATAAGGTTAAAAAGGTAAAAGAAGTCAGCCTTTTTACGACCTTACACACCTTGACCAATATTGATCTATTGTGCCATCTGTTGCCATCTCCATTACTATCTAAAGCTCTTCATTAAGATTAAGGCTTTTTATCAAGAACTCTCATGGGTATCCTTCAGGCGTTGACTTTTCCTCTCCCAGGAGGAATCTCAGCCTTCGTGCCAACAGAGGACATGTTCCATAGTTTCTTTTTCTTCCTGGCAATATCTGCACAGGCTTGTTTCTGCTGTTCTGAATTTGCAGTGTTTAGTCACCAGTATAACTATCCAGTTTCTGCCATAGTCCTCAGTCCTGAAATACAATCCTACTATACCGAGGACTTAATCTATTGTATGATGGATCTATATTTTTGGCAATTTAGTTTGGCTGCAATAAGGTTCAGAGTTGATAGGTGTCATCAAACTTGATTGGCCAATTTATTAGCCTCCTTGTTGCCCCTGGTACCCAAACAAGGGTAATTTTGTTGTCTCCAATGTCTGACAGAGCCTTGATACTTCGCCATACAGCTCTGGATGGTTGTGGTGCCTTTACTGACATTTGGCTGTCTTTTGTTGGTTATGCCAGCCTTTTGATCTCCTTGGTTTTTATACGTTTTACCTGGCCATGACCAGACATCCGAGCACAACAATGATATGACCTCAAAGATCGAATGGTTCCAAAGAATGTAAGGAACCACTCAATAGAGCTCTTGGGTTTAATCAACCCCAGTGCTGACATATTCTTGGACACTAATGCAGCAACATGAGCAACGAACCCTAGCAGAAGAAACGAAAATCTTACAGCAAGTCAAGGTTAGTACATTGAGAGACTAGATCCATTATGAAGCCATCCAAGAAGAGTTTGGATTAAATAAAAAAAAATGACTTTTTCACTTTGAGGAAATGGATTTCTTCTTCCCATAATCTTCTTGGTGGATACTTCCCGGCTATTTCAATGTGTGATTGGCCAAATAGCCGCTGAGACAGAGTAAAATCATGATAACAATGGTTGAAAACAGCACTGGGCAATGTCACTCAGCTTTGTGCCATCTTCAGTGAGGAACTCCTAGTAAATAGACCCAGTACAACCAACCACAGATCAACATCCACCATCATCTTTAATGTTAGGGTAATTGTAAAAATTTACTTACCAATTGTAACTCTTGACGGTTCATTGTAATAGGACAAATTTAAAACGTTTGATGGGACATCACGGTGATATGTCAAATACTTCGGGCTTGAGTATCTATCATCTGGAGGGGTGTAATAACGGTCGTAAGTTCTGTAATATTTATCCAAAAGTTATAATTGGTGATTATTACTTTTTTTAAAACTAAAGTGAAATTACTAGTGTCGACATTTCTACATCCTTGTACTTGCTAAAATTTAAATTCTCTTTAAATTAACTTCTATTTAGTTTATTGAACTGGTACCAGGTCACTTTCTGGTCCTGTCTGAATCTAAAATTGTTCGCAGACCTAGTAAGTGACCTACCTAGTGCCAGTTCAACATGATTAGCAAACCAACATCCGCCATCAACTTTAATATAATAATTTGCATAATTTAAAAGTCCACTAAATGTACACAAAAAATACATAATGTTATATTTTTCTTTTGTATTTTTTAAGACAAGGCCATTTTAACAGCACTTACAAAGATCAACTATATGTTACGGTTATAATTATATAAAAAACTTTTGTAGTATAAATTACAATAAAAGAGAAATATCTCACGTCAAAACTCCAAGAGGTTGATATTTTTCACGGTGTGGGACTTGGGTATAGACGTATCTCATAAGCCTGTCCGCCTGTGCCCTTATCAACTTGGTTTCATCATCAAAACTCTGTAATTTATTTAAATTTATTATAATTTTTTTAAGGGATGAAATTATTAAATTGAATTTATACTTTCAATATCATCTACATAACAAACAGAACAGGCAAATGATCTATTATAAATAAGGAAAAACAAATTTCCATTCCATTCCATTCCATTCATTCCACATCAATTTCATTAAAGTAAGTATTCAATTGGCCAACAAAAATTGTTACGAAGAGCAAGGCATAAAATTCGATGAAATAAACAACAGACTATGCATGTAAATTAAGTAGTTGGTTTAGTCTTTATAATTATGCATAAAATACTATACTTAATATAAAAATGCTTGTGAATACTTGTGAAAATCAAGTTAAACTATTTAAAATTTATTTATTTTTAGCATCAAATATTCATCTGATTGTGTTATTTATTACTTATTTCATATTATTTGCACATATTCTGTATTATACTATCCTTTGCTTAGAAAACACTTTTGTTTGCTTGATTTAAGAAGCAAAATTTGTGATAATGCTGTTTTTTCTTTTTCTTTTTTTTTTTTACTTACAACAAGTGATCTTGAATTCAAATAATCTTCTGTGGGGACACTGCCAACGTGTGGCCTTGGTCTGTGTTGTATTCTATTTAGCTCACCCAAAAGTTCAGACATTCGCACTTTGGAATGTATTCCTGCGGGTGGTATTAGAGTACGGATAGTTATAACTGGCCTGCATCCCTGAAATTACATACAATGACAGAACGAGCATTTAAGTTCAAGTCAGTCCTTTCGAACTGTGTTCACAGACATGAATTTCGCTGGAAGCTGTAAGCGGATTAATTTTTATTCTGTGCCTTGACAAGCATAGCGAATTGATATTTATTTATTTTTTAATTATAAAAAGGAATTATTTTCTTCAAAAATCAAACAGCTACTAGTAAATATTTAGTATATTTTAGTCAAGAAGCCAATTTGTAATTAATTCAATGTTCTAGTCAAAAATAAATTCTATGATATACTCACAGATGAATGACTCTTATATTCCCTTGAGTAAGAAATACAAATCTTAGATTTGATGAAATGACCAAAAGATGAATTACTCTATCCCAAAATTCTTTCAACTTAAAATATTGTCTTTACATTTTATCACAGTATTTAACAATAATTTCTGTGATGAGAAAGAAGACAAATCCATCCTCACTTAGACATATTACCAAACAAAAACGATTATAGTTTAACCTTTTATGCTATACACAAACCCTGCTTGTATATGTTTTTGGCCTAGATACAGAATTGTGTTTTTGGATCATAATTTTTGCATCACTAGGAGTTTAGTTAGGGAGGGTTTACAGGTTAGGTTTACGGGTGGGTTGGGTTGGAGTTAGGCTTAGGGTCGGATTAGGTTAGGTGAGGTTGGTGTTAGAGTTAGGAACAGGTTAAGTCACATATCCATAAATCAATTTTTTTCTGTAAGGTGGAGAAAATAAGTGAGTGTGATGAGATAGAAGGCAAAACTGCCATGACATAGATGTTTTGCTAAACAGAAACAATTATAGTTTGATCTAGTATGCTACATACAAAGCCTGCTTTTAACATGAATAGGTTTTTGCCTCGATATAGAACATTTTTTTCATGATCAGTTTTTGCTCATTGAGGCGTGTGTATGAGTTAGGTTTAGGGACAGGATAGGTAGGGCTAATGTAAGGTTAGTTTTAGTGATGGTTTAGGTATGGTTAGGTAAAGTAGGTAGGTAAAGCGGATTGTTAAGTTTTTTAATATAGTTCAATGTACATTTGTAGCACGATTATATGATTCACCTTTAATTCTAAAGAGAACACTGGGAAAAAACTTGGATATCACTATGATTGGATACTCACTAGTGGAGTATGTATGAATTGACTTCTTTTGTTCAATATTAATTAGCTGATGAGTAAAACCAAACTATAAAATCGTTGTATTAGCCTTTTTCATTTATCGGTAAATACAATGAAATGCATAACATATAATGTAATTATTGCTATATGAAGTATTATACATCTACAACACCTAGACAGTGAATCTGCACATTATAAAACATTGTTAATTTAAAATAAATATAGTTTATGGTTTACACAAAATAACATTTTAACCACATTCTGACATTATAAATGCCAGTGAAAATAATATTTCTACAGTGTAAAGCACATTCAGGATTATGAATATTTCAATATTTACTATTCATTGTTTTTCAGTTAGCTGGCAAAACATGTCAATTGTGTTAAATTAATGACATATTCTTCTATTAGTTTAAAGAACATATTCTAGAAGAGTATTACTAATAGTTTAAATAACAGTGTAAAACCAGCTGTCGAACTTGCTACATAGCCGACAATATTGAATCTGAGTAATACAATATTTTAAATAATATTAATCCTTAACTCGGCATTCTATCTCTAGAAATACAAGGACAGGTATACATATTAATTCCAAAAGAAACGCTAAGCAAAGTTGTGTGTTTTATATATTTTTAAATTTATGTTATGTTGTTCATGGTACGTTATGATGTTTTACAACTAAAAAAAATTTTTTTTTTGCTTACAAACATGAGTGGAGTTTATATTTTTAAGTGTTAAAATAATGTGCTGGAATGTTTTTAGAGTAGATATGAAATTTTGTTTGTGTGACCATTTTTGCTTCATTGATTTCAAATTTTGTTATGTTAGGTTAGATTAGGTGGGTGGGTATAGGGTTACGGTTAGGTTACAGATACATGATCCAACGTTTTTCCATGAAGCAGAGAAAATATAGAATATATATTTATTTTTTATGTAATTTTTTTGGTGTTATTTTTATTTATTTTTATTTCATGTCATAATTACAATTATGCGACTATGAAGTTTTATAACTATGTATTAATTTTCTGTGAACCTTAACTGATTTTAAATTATTTTTTATTATGTAAAAGAGTGTAAACATGATTTTTTCTCATTGGTTTCTTTGCATCACTTTACTTGGTAATGCATCCTCAGAGAAACAAATTTAAAATTAAATCTCTAGTAAAGTATTCACCATTGGTTCAAATATTTTCCCATCATATAGACAGTTATAATCTGTTCAAGATCTGAATAATTCAACTATTTTTCTCTTTACCAAGTTAAGGGTTAAATTCATACTAGTACTTACAAATGACAGCCAGAGTGAGAGAGAGTGAAATTGATATTTTAAAATTATTAATATTAATTACTAGTTTCATATTTTTAACAAATGACAAAAAAATTAATATAAGAAATAATATATATTTAATAAATATATATTTTTATATTTAATAATACATTTGTAACTTTGTTTGTAGAACTTTTTTGTATAGAGATGACCTTTTTTACTTTCAAGCATTCTGCAGTTACTAGATTGAACAAAATGTCATATTAGAATAGTTATAGTTGAAAAAGGTACTTTGACCAATTTAGTTTATCTGTATGGTTATTTAATGTTATTTTCATACAATAATGACCCAAATGTGCTTCATGGGAGAAAAATAAGAGGTTTTAAGAATAAGATTGTATTGAGATGGTTTGTTGTATTTTTGCTTGATTTAACAATAAAATACACGTGTAGTTTTTGACAAAATAATAGCTGTTTGAGGAACTTTTATTTTTATTTATCTAACATTTTGGTAATCAAAATTCTGTTGGACCACCGAAAAAAAAATCTTTAATTGATCATTTTTATTACTTGAAACAAAAAATTATACAAGGTAATAAATATACATTTATAATTTCAAGATTGGAAAAAGTACAAAAACATACTGTCCTACGAAAGTCAAAAGCTTCAGATTTCCACAAATTCCACGCTTAATTTTAAACAATTGGTAAGGATATTTCAAGGAAATGGTGAATAATGAATGTTGAAGAGGTTTTTCTATTTTACAGAAACAAAGAGGTTTGGTGGAATTTAAAATTTGGTCATTAGATAAGTAAATTTGCTGTTGCCAAGTTTGTTAAATATTGTTAATGCCAACAGTAGTGATGAAGTTACTGAAAATCAATTATTAGGATGAACTACTAAATATCGAGTAGCACACAGCACAAATGATTAAATAAAAATAATCTATAATATTTTGTAAAATTGCCAATTTTTATTTACCCATTTGACTTTTTAGTGGCTTTATTAAAAATTTGTTAATGGACTGCGAGAAAACTGCATTATTTCTAATTAGATTTTTTTTTGGCTTTGAAAAACTTTATAAATTAATCTTACCTAAACAGAAGTCGAGTGTGATGAATAATTGGTGGCTATTCGGGATGACTCAATAAGTATAAAGGAATTCTGGATGGTTCAGGGATTTGATAAGTCTCTCTCAGTTATAAACATTTTTTTTCTTTCTTTTTGTTATATCGATAGGCAGTTTGAAATTATTTACAGAACCTCAGGTTAATTTTGCACTGATAAACTTCCCAAAATTATAAATGGTGAACAACAGACAAAAAGTAAATTTTTTCAATTTAAATATATTGTCTATTTAATATCTGATTGATTTTAAATACTATTAATTCCATCTTCTTTGCATTTCTTCTATCATTTCTTGGGCCATGCGATAAACTATGAAAAATTGATTACACTAAAACAATAGCTGTGATTATTTTAAATGTTATAAATAAGTGCACTTTTATCATAATGTTAAAGTAAATTGTAAGTAAAATTAAACAAGATAAAATGAATACTCGTTGTTAATCTATGTTTCACACAATAAATAATTAGTGATTTTTTTAAACGAAAAGTCAAATAAATTATTAAAAAGCCTAAGAGTTATGAGAAGCTGATAACAGTGGATTAAACTCTATAAGAGTAATGACGGTAGGTTGTGCCATGAGGAAGACTTCCAGAAGAGGTAGAGGAATAAGAAGAATGGTAGGAACCGGGATAATCTGAAGATCTTGAGCTTCTTTCTGTTGAATAAGAGTACGATCCAGGACCTCCGAGGCTTGATCTAGACACAGTCTCGCTGCTTGAACTATAATTTCTTGTCGGGACCCTTGCCCCTCTCCTCTCTTCATTAGTCGACGAATAAGAATAAGAGTACTGCTCTTCGGCCGTCCTCGGTCTACTTGGGGTATCCAGTACTACATAATGCCGCGGGCTCTACAACAAACCATCTCTCTATTCAGCCCTTCCAAATAAAATTTTCCCCAATACTGTTAAACAAAGCTTACAAAAAAAATCTATAATTTATTTGTATTATTTGACTTATTATAAAGTTATGATTTTATTAATTTCTTTTCAATATTTGACATTTCTTATCATATTTATGTGATTGAAAATATTTTTCTATTCACATAAATAATTTTGTTATATCAAATTTTATCACTTTAGTCTATAAGCACAGAAATCAAAATGTTAAAAATCATACCTTTTCTAATGACCCAGTTTAAAAAAACAAAAAACCAAACATTTTCACTAAAACATGATTTATTTACATGGAAATGTAAAAACCTAAATTGTAAACTTGTCAGGGGAGAAAACAATTTGTAAACACATGCATTTCATCGCGAATTTGTAAATCAATGATTGCTGGTTAGGTTTATTAAGCAAATAAAGATTAGCACAAATATGATTTGCCGATGACAAGAATTATGAGCATGTCCTTCACTTTATTTACACATAAAAGAGCCTTACAACTAAAGCAGTTAAGTATCTTTAACACCATTGTCTCAAGAACAACATAAACAACAGTAATTCTCTGAATTGTCATTTTGTAATTATTATTTCACATGTGACAACAAATAATGAACATTAAACAATCTAAACTACACAAGAGTTTTTTTTATGAAGGTTAAAAAAAATTAAAAAGGAATTTATTTTTGACTGTTCAAATTTAAAATGTATAAAAGAAGTCGAAAGACCATATAAAATTAATAACAGTCTTATTTATTTCTGTAACTTTCATCCTCCATGTATTTTTATTTTTATTTTATCTATTCTCCACGTATATCCTAAAAGATACCAAATAGAGTGTTTGTGGGGAGATCAGGTTAGGTTAAGTTGAGTTAGGGATTGGTTAAGTAGGGTTAGGTTAGGGTACATAACCATGATAAAATGTTTTCCCGTGAAGAGAAGATAATATTCAAGCATTGTCATTTCGTAATTATTACTTCACATGTGACAACAAATAATGAACATTAAACAATCTAAACTACACAAGAGGTTTTACAAGCCGTAAGGAGAAAATTATTGTCCTAGTGAAACAAACCGTGTACAAGACATTTTACTCGAAATGGGAATGTTTTAATTATTATATCCAAATTACACAATGTTCTAACAAATACCAAATTCAATAATGGGGAAGTGGATGAACATGAAAAGTGAGAAAAAAATAGAATCTACTAAACTTTCATAATGGCCAATAGGGTGATACATTTATGCATATAGAGTATATTCTTATTAATATTTATACAAATAAGATAGTAAATATGTTTTTATTCTCAATAGACACTTTTCTTGCCTGATCATTTTTGTCTTACCAGGGTGTGCTTATGGATTGAGTTAGGTTAGGTAGAGTTAGATATAGGTTAGGGACAAGTTAGGTCGGTTTAGGTAGAGTTAGGGACAGGTTTAGGTTATGTATCCATGATTAAATGTTTTCCCATGAAGGGGGGGGGGAATATACAAGTGCAAAGCAAGAGTTTTTGTTTTTACTTACTAGTCACAAGGAGAAAATTAATTAGGGAATGTTAGGTTTAGGAACAGGTTAGGTAGAGTTAGGGAAGAGCTAGGATTAGGGACAAGTTAGGATATGTTAAGTAGGATTAGGATTAAGTTTCACACCCATGATTAAATGTTTTCCCATGAAAGGGAGAAAATATGCAAGTGCAAAGCTCCAGTTTTTGTTTTCACTGTAGTCACAAGGGTAAAATTATTGTCCAAGTTAAACAAAATATACATTAAACATTCTAATTGTGACAGAAATGTTTTAATTATATTATGGATATTATACATTGTTCTAACCATAACTTTTTTTAAAAAATTTTATTTTTGCTTCTCTGACTGCCATCATTCTGTAGCTTTTTATTATTATAACCAGTAATGTGAATCATATCAAGAAAAAAAAATCCAAAGGAGTAAATTCAAATTGCCAGTATTTAAACGACAAATTCAACTCATGCATATAATCTAACTTATGCATGCAACAGACAATTGCCTGTGAATTCCAACTACAAACAGCACATCCAACATACCACGCTACGGTGTTGCATGATAGGGTTAGTTTAAAATTTGAAATGTTTTTGCAAGTAGATTGAATTAATAATAGATTGTAGCGAGACATTTTGACCTCTTTTAAATTCTATAATTAATAACCTGAGGTGAAACATGGTGTAGAAAAAAAAAATTGGTTCAAAATAAAAATAACACGAAAATTATTGATAAATTATATTTATTCTCAATTTGATTTATATATTTTAATACAAACACATCTAATTTCTATTAAAAACAAAACATTTCAACAAGAGATACTATAATAGAAATCAAATTTGACAGCAGTTCTTATATCCAAATTAGAAAGGTGTCTAGCCGATAATATCTGTCCATATGTTAGTAGATTGTACTGAAGAGGTAACGCTTGTGGGAGAAAGAGGATTTAGGTGACTTGTCCGCAGAATAATAGTTACTCTTGCTACCATACACAGTGAACGGTTCTGGTATTTGGCTTGGCCTTGCAACAGTCGGACACTTCTCCCAAGGCACCCCACGCCTCTAAAAATATCAAAATCTTTGTTTCAAAAAATCAAACCTACCAAAAATCAATGGAAAATGTTCATGGTAAAGAGTATTTTAATTGAAAATCTGCCCATTGATAACTATTACAAAAGAACGGATTAAGAGCTGGCTTAAAATAATGTTTCTTTTTTTTTAATTTAAAGTTAAATTACAGTATGAAAATTAAATCAATCTACATAAAACTGCAATTCTCCATAGTATAAAATTCTGCCTGTATAATCCAACCCTGTGTGAGTCAAAGGTATAAATAATACTCTATGATAAAAAGAAACTTGATGAAAACAGACCTTTCTGACCAAAAGAAATAAAACATCCAACAAGTTCCATGAATTATTTATGCAAGATCACTTTATACACATTTAAATTAAACAAATGTAACACATTAATAAATAAAAAGTGGTCATAAGCAAACATCAATTATGAAGAAGTTTTTTAAAACTTTTATCGACTCAACTTTGACAAGGCAACCATAAGTTTCAGGTCTGGGCATATGGTACAATGATGGAAGAAGAAGAAGAAGTAAGTGTAGAGGTAAAAGGGTCAAATTACATCGTAGCAAAACACCTTGGACAGGTTCCAACTATCTTCCAAGCTGTCCATGCAAACCAACTCTGTGCACAGGTGTTGAAAAAGAAGAAAATTTACATATTTTCAGACAGCCAGGTAATATGAAGCAATGTAATTTAGTTCTAAACTAGTCTGGAAGTGCCTAAATTGATAAATGGCCCTAGGAAGGAACAAAATTATCTTGAGGAGGGTTTTAGGATATGAAAGTATAGAATGAACAGGCTGATCAAGCCAAAGAAGAGGTGGTTTTTTCGCCGGAGAATTAAAGTTGGAACTAGGAAACTGGCTTGAGAAAGATAAACTGAATCAATGAACAAATCCATGTATGAGACAAGTAAACAGATTCATAAATCTCTCTCAGGTGAAGGAATATTCTCTTAGCAGGCAAGATTTGAGGTAAATTATACGCCTCTTGACTAAGTAAAGAAGCTGAGCCAAACAGTTAGAAACATGGCACATATCTTTTGTGAATGTGAGGCACTAGGTGAGGGATTCACACACCAACAGAACTGTGTCGAGGCACTGAGGAAAGTTTTGTACTTTGGAGAAAAAGCACACTTTCTACAGGATTGTCTTAATCATGGGGGTTCCACAATTGCCTTAAGTTGCAGTGGAGTAAAGTTTGGAATCCTTACGTGTTACCCCTCCGAAAACATAAATAAATAAAACAATTTGGCTATTTTCTTTAAAATACAAGATTTTTGGTGGTTTTTCCAGCAACGAGGTACATGTGGTAGTCATCCTTTCATAAGCGCAGATGCAAAAAAAAAAGCAACAAATACAAATTCAGATTGTATGACTCTCGATTTTTTGACAATCCATAATTTTTTTTTGCTTGGCATATAATTACATTAACTTGTAATTGAAGAATGATTTTGGGATAGATTAGATTCCTATTACTTGTCTATAAGATAGGATCTATTGCAGGGTTGTTGTTTTTTGCATGAAACTGTAAATGAAATTGATACGATAAATTAGACCGAGCATTCCAGTCGTTTGGAATAAACATTTTTATTTTTATCCGATCGAGCAACTTCAAGCGGTATCTGCGACCCTGGAAAAAAAAAATGGAGCAGCCGTCTATTTTAAAACTGTAAGACATCTGTTTAAAAAAATAACTCTGGCAGGTTTATTTTCGGCTATTTTTCAAAGTGGTTCATGGAAGGAAAACAGAAGCCTTTAACAATTGCAAACATCGAAATACACTTTCAAGCGGACCTTGTATTACGCAGACTTTACTACACCTCGTAGGGGATTGACGATTTAAAATCGTCCTCTACATTAATATTACTAATGATCTTGACTCTGGTTCAATTTTGGCAAAGGCTTCTGTTTATATTTTTAAATACTCTACAAGTGTTGACATATGAATTCTTTTAGATTTTAAACCTATACAGATGTCTCTTTTGGTATTCAAAATTTATGGGGCTATAAATTAAATTAACATTTCTCCCAATAGTATTTATACTTTGGAATGAATTTTCTTTTGTTTTTTTTTATAACTGGCCAATGAACTTTGACAAAAGTCCAGATTACATCAACTTCATTTCTTTTCTTTTTTTAAAGGTGTTTTTGATACTATTTCTAATTCAGAGTTTACATTTTTAAGTATTTGGCCTATTTATTTGTAACATACTACTAGGCAATACAATTGCCAAAACACAAAGAAACAAAATGATGTCAATTTTTTGTCAATAAATGGTGGTCACACTGGGAGCATTGGCAGAAAGGTGTTTATGAACATTTTTTGCCAGACTTATCCAGGGTTTTTTTTTTAAGGGTAACATGAAAAAAGGTAAAGCTAAATCAGAAAAAACATGAAATTTACTGTCCTCGATCATATCTTCACACAAAAAATCAAATAAATAAATAAAGTTACTTAGAACTTAGAAATCAACTTATTATATTTTACTCCTGGGAGAGGAAAACCCAAGGAAGGATATAACTTTAAAAAAGCTTTCAGATTTGGTAAAAAGCTAGATCGACAAAAAGCTCTAAACAAAAATGGAGATTGCACAACAGAACCATTGGTCAATTAAGGCCATAAATAGGCCGACTCGTAGTAACCTAGACCTAAACACCTGAAGAATGATATCTATCATTTGATCCCTGGACAGCTGATGCTTTTTGGAACCGTGAGGTTTTTCATAATGTAGACTGATGGCTGATTGTTCAAAGAACACTTTGCTTCGTTCAAGTCTAATTGTTTCGTAGTCTGTATGCTCCCAGGGTTTCAAGGACCATAGAACTTCTTGATTTTCTGGTGGAAGAACATTCTACCTATTCCAAAAATGTGTCTAGACATGGATATTCTTGTATTTATCATATCCAAATTGGCGTACCACAAGGGAGCATTCTTGGACCTCTCCTTTACACTATATATATTTCTGACATTTCCATCGTACCATAAACAATACTTTTGCTGATGGCACAGCAATCCTTCCTTATTTTTTTCCCAGTGTAGTCCTGAGTGAATGTAAAGTTAAAAGTAAGTATAAAAAGTATAAAAACATAAAAGTCCATTAAAGGACCATCGCAGAGACTTACAAGACTAAGATTTGTTACCTCAGAAAAAACCTGTGCAGATGTTGCCAAGAAGAAGAAACAATGTAACATGTCGTCTTGTTAAGACCTATGCACGAGGTTCGTACTGAGAGAGGAAAAGCCAAGGCCTGGAGAACAAAGGAGCTCTTAACAAAGATTTCGGAACTGGTAAATAGCAGAGCTCTAAACAATGATAGAGATTACACAATAGAACCAATATTGGTTGTGGTCGTAAAGAAGCTGACTTCTTGTAACCTAACTGCATATTAACATTCAACAAATATGAAGGACTACCATCAGTTGCTTTCCTAGACTAAGCATCTGAAGATAAACACAAACAAGAATGTTTCAATTATATAATGCAAATGAAACAATGTTCTAACAGATGCCAAATCGATTGGAATAATGTGGAAATGGACAGAGGAAAAAAGGAGAAAAAATGGAATCTAGTAAACTTTCATAATTACCAACAGGATGATACTTAAATTTGTGTATATAGGGTATCTTATTATTAATCTTTATAAAAATAAAATAATAAAGTATGGAAAATATTTCAACATGGATATGTCTTTGGTCTGGAAACCCTGTTTTTATGTGTCCATTTTTGTGTTACCGAGGAGTGCTCATGGGTTGAGCTGTTAGGTCTAGGTTTGGGTGGGTTAGGTTGGATTAGAGTTGGGGACAAATTAGGTTAGGTAGAGTTAGGGACAAATTAGGTTAGATAGAGTTAGGGTCAGGTTAGGTAGGGTTATAAATGGAAGAAAATATACAACTCCAAAGTGTGAGGTTTGGTTTTCACTTACGTAAATATAGACAAAATAATAGATTTAAAAAAACCTTCTGATAGCGCAAGTAGATTATAGAGAGGAAATGACAGTTCTGAGGATGAAAGAAGACATAATCGAAAATGGATGATTCTAATAAATTTATTTTGAACTTTATCTAAAATTTCAGAATAAGAAGGAAAGTGTGGTACAACAGTACAGTAATCAAGGATAGGACAAATGAGAGTTTTGTACAATGTTGTACATGAGTGTTTCTTATTACAAAATCCAGAATTTTAAGAGTTTTTTTTTATTAATACTAATAATAACAACTGCTATCAAACAAAATGCCCAAGTCTTTGAAACAGATACTCTATTTAGTGTGGTATTATTGAGAGAATAAATATGATAGAATGGGATTGGAAGAACAATTAAAGTTACATTTAAGTTGAAACAGTTAATTTGACACCAGAAACTAAGTTTATCAATAGATAGCTTCAAAGAAAGGGAGTTTCTTGCTGATTTTATAGAGAGAAAAATTTTAAGATCATCAGCATATAATAAAAATGACGCAACAGAAAAAAAGGACTTAAGGCCAGATCAAAAATAACAAATATCCAAACTGGCATCCCACAAGGGAGCTTTCTAGTACTTTCTTTATACAGAGGCTCAAAAGAGTGTTTTGCTTTTTTAATTATTCCATAGCACTGAGCTTGGTTATTAAATTTAAAACAAGTTAACGTTAAACATATTCCAATTAAGTAAATAGTGAGGTAAATAGATATGGGTTTTAATTGAATATTGAAAAATTAAAAATGAAAGCTGCAAAATCGAAGGTTAAAAAAAGTATTGGCAATCTAGATGATTACTAACCGATAGCTGATTATTTGTAAATAATATAAGTTAATACAAACAGTCAGATTATATTTATTAAGTTGGTTGACCTCTCCTGATGTGTGGATATCTAACTTTTACATTTAAAACATAAAAATGCCTCGTAAAGATTTGTCTTTTATTTAAAAAAAAATCAAATTGCTCGAATAAGGAGTGAAGGTCTAACTTATTGAACGATTAGTGAAAAGTTAAAATTAAGTTTATTTACCGTCAAAACAATTGTGAAAAAATTTGAAAACACTGGGTTGGTTGAAAATTTAAAATGAAGTGGATGTGCAAGGATTTTCACAGTCAAGGAGAAACGATACACCATAAAAAAGGTCATAAAAGACCAATTGATCAGTGAGCCAGATTTGGCGTTAGATATGTCATATTGTCTAGACAAGTTCTTCTGGGTTCAAATAGAGCTCGAAAGAAACAGTTTAATTCAAAAACACAATATAAATTCAAAACATAAAAAATGTTTGAATTTTACCAAAAAGTACATTCACCAGCCTGAAGGATTTTATAATAAAGTAATTTCTGCAGATGAAACAAAATTCACTATTTTTGGATTGATATGTTTGAATAAGAGTCAATACAATTTCCAAACAAAAATATTAAAACCAACAGTGAAACAAGGCAGAAGGAGTGTTATGGTGTGAGGATCCACAGCTGCAAGTAGAGCGATTTAGCGTTGATTGACATTATGACTGCTCATGTGCACATCACTGTGTGAAAATTTAAAAAACAGGCAGTCAAACTAGGATTAGAGAAGAATTTTTATTTCAGGCAATAACCCTCAAATATATAGCTAGAAAAACTGTACAATGCACCTCGCTAACTTAAAACTTCTTCCCAGCCTCCAGATATGAACCCACTCGAGAACCGCTTGAGTCACTTGGAATCAGCATTCAGAAAAGCATTCAAAATATCAAAAAATGAGCTTTAAAAAGTAATGCTAGATGAGTAGCAAAAAATATCGCCCGAGACAGCTAAAAATTTTGCTTCAGTTTCCTCGTTGCCTCGAAGTTTTAAGAAGTCTTAAGACTTATAGAAGCCAAAGGACTTCATATAAAATACTAATTGAATTTAACTTATAAAGTTCACTGATGTTTCAGGCGGTTGCCGGTACCATTTTTGGATGTTGTTTTGTTCAATTTTTTTTTTAAATATTGATTTGTTGCAATGACGAATTATGTTGAAGTTTTGTCATAGTAAATGTTATCTTTTAAAATGCTTAAGTTTCGTCGTTTGTACTTGCCAAAAACTTTTTTGAGCCCACTGTATTTCTGACATTCCTATCCTTCCAGGGACAATCCTGTCCACTTTTGCTGGCGATCTTTTCTAAAATGGGGCTTATCCAACGCTTATAAATTTAAGGTGAGTGGATATTTTTCCAGGCCGAAAGATAATCCTGAATGGTTTTCCTCGAAGAAAATTAGAATTCAGATTTTCTACTCGTGTCTGTCAGTCACGACTTGTAAAAAAAGGGGGAAAGGAAGACAATTTTAACCGGATTACTCATCTCGTCGGCCAAGAAGAGGAGGGTGGCAAAATCCCAAAAAACCACACGAGCCGTTGAGATACGCCCGTTTTCCCCTGGCGACAATTTCTATGTCCCAATTTTAAATAAAAGACGCCAAGCCAGCTAGAATCAAGATTCTAAACGAATGAGACTGAAATACCTCGTGTACAGACGCTACAAAAAAAAAAGGTCAAAATAGCATATTTTAGTTTATTGATATGATTTAGTGTTGTTAATCGAATGTTTAATGCTATGAAGTTAAACTTATTTGTGGAAAATTTGCGTGGGAGGCGGTTGCGACACTATTTTTGGCCGTGATCTCTTGTAAAACTGAGAAAGCGTGGGATTTTTTGGCAACCGTTTCCGAATGAATTTTAACTTTTGACCAAAGATTAGTTTTGGATTTGAATTACGATGTGAAATCGGTCTTCTATTTGTCTCCCATTTCACATAGTCATATGTCGCACAACATGGTTTAAAAGACTGTGCGCTGAGGGGGGAAGGTGAAAGAAGAGAAATAGGATAAGGGCGGACGACCCTTTACCCTGTTAATAAAGAAAAAATATATAAATGAAAGCCCATTTAATATCGTAAGTATTCTGTTTAAAAGATCTGGATGTAACAAAACTAAAAACATTACAAAAACAAAAAACAAGGAGCAATCAAAAAGATTAGAAATCAAAAACAAGGAGTCAATCCATTCCTTCTTGTATGTATTCTATTTAAACAAAAATATTTATAAAAAAAACACATATATGGAATGCAAAAGGTAGAAATAAAAAATAAAAAATTGTCCCTTGGCTTTTTGAAGCTTTTCTGAACTTACGGTGACGTGGTATGAAGTGAGGGTAGGCCTGCTGTACGGTCTTCTCACCGTGTAGAAGTCGCTTTCGTAAACCATCGTTGTGTTGTTCTCGCTCGCTTCTCTCCTAGTCGACTAACGCTATTTTACTAGGAGAACGTTCGGACGTGACGACCGCGTCTATTTTTAAGCCGGCTCCAAAATCGAGAACCATTGGTGGACGCAAATAAACGCCACACCCGACATCATCGGTGAATAGTTGCGAATTTTTCATCTCTCACTCCCTATACGCACATGAAGGGATATGAAGTTGAACTGGCAAAGAAAAAAGCTAATGGGCAATGGAGAAAGAACTTTAAGAAATTGCTGCCTGAACCCTAACAAAAATGTACGCTGACAGGAAAAAATACACCAGATTGATTATTTTTTCATTTTCTCAATAAAAGAAAATTCTGCCTTTAATTTGTCTCATTGTTTTCAACAATAATTGTTTATGCTATATTTTAAATTTGGACTATCAAGTAGACCTAAACACAATCCTTAATCCAAAACAAGGATAAAGGATTTTTCAAAGTTTACTTTTCACGGAATTTAAAATGTTTATTCAGTCTCATTTGAATTTTAAAGCAATAAACAGTTTAGATTTCATCTTTGTTTTCTTAATTTCAATTTTTAAACATAAAAATCCCAATTAGACCTGGGGATGTTGTGCGTTGTGTGGCATTTTTGATGATGGACGTTCCATCAGGAATGAGGCTATTGCCATACCTACGAAACTCAGCGAGACGCAGTTAGACGTTTTAGAAAAACTGAGTCCTACCATAGAAGGCCTGGTTCTGGACGCCCTAGGGTAACAGAACCACAGAATGACCGTTTTTTGACTTTGATAATTTTGCGAAACCGGCAACTTACTGTTGTCGAAGGGATTCATCAGCTCCTGGAAGTTCGGAGTGTCCAAATTTCTGAACGCACTGCTCAAAGAAGCTGCCTTGGATCGTTAAGTTCAGCACGTCGCCTGATGTGTTCTGCGTAGGTTGTAAAGTTATGGTTACTATATTTCGATAATTTTTCGTTTAAGTCATTTAATCGTTCAAATAAAGGAACCAAAATTGTCATTTTTCGGTTCCATTATCTTTAAATCTGTATTGTATTTTTAATGAATCTTGTTTTCTTTTATTTTTCTTGTTATGTTATAAATTCGTTCAAAGGTTTTTTATATATTTAATTGTTTATTTTTAACAACGACTTAAATACAGGAGCGGTGGCCAATCCAGGGGCCCTGAATTCGACCCCAAAACTTTCAAAACAAATATCTGTTTTAAGTGTTAGAAGTATCGACCACTTTTCTACTCACAAGTACTCTGGATGACTGTAAGGACTTAATGAAAAAGGAAATTTTAATTTTTACAGTCACGCTTTCGACCTATTTTAAGGACATCATTAGGGTCTACATTACGCATTATACACTGACATGCAAAAATTCTACCCAATTGATTTTTTTTTTCATTTTCTCGATAAACGAAAATTCTGCCCTTAATTCGTCTCATTGTTTTCAACAATAAATATTTGTTTATGCTGTTTTAAATAGGGGATTTTATTAAGAGGTACACCCACTGAATTCTTAATCCAAAACAAGAATAAATGATTTTTCAATGTTTACTTTTCACGGAATTTAAAATATTTATTCAGACTCATTTGAATTCTGAATCAATACACTGTTTGTTTTCATCTTTGTTTTCTTAATTTCAATTTTTTAAATTTGAAAATTTCGCTTAGTGCTGAGGATGTTGCTCGTTGTGTGGCACTTTTGGATGATGGACGTTCCATCAGGTATGCGGCTATTGCTATCGGTGTTCCCTACGAAACTCTCCCAGACGACTTTAGACGATCTCGAGAAACTGGGTTCTACCATAGAAGGACCGGTACTGGACAATCAAAGGTAACAGACCCTCAGGATGACCGTTTTTTGTCTTTGAGAATTTTGCGAAACAGGCACCTCTCAGAGTCATCTTTTCAACATGGCTCAGTCATGATGAGGGCGGGAATTTCAATGGAGAGTCCCATAAAGTTGGTTGTTATTCGTGGAAGGTCTTTGACGGCCCCTCGCTATGTGGATGAAATTTTGGAACATCATGCGTTGCTTATGATCCTATTCTAATGCTCCATAATGCCCGTCCACGCGTCGCTCGCGTACTACAAACGTACCTTCAACAGTATAACATCAGGGTCTTAGCCTGGCCAGCCCGTTCTCCAGACTTGAACCCCATCGAACATTTATGTCCTAAACTGGAAAGACAAATGAGACCACGTCCATCACTTCCTGATACACTCCACGATTTTGAAACGACTCTTCGTGAAGGATGTGCTAACCTCCAGACGAAAGAGATATTTCCAGACTGGTAGAAAATATGCCGAGGCGTCTTCGAGATGTAATTAAGGCAAGAGGAGGAAATACGCGATATAAAAAATGTTAATTAAAAATCTAAAACAAAATTCAAACAAATTTGTCTATCCGTCTTTTTTAATTTTTTTTTAAATTTTCCTTAGCAATTTACTTGTTTTTTTTAAACTTTTTTAGAGAAAGACTCAATTATTAAACGTTAAAAAACGTGAAACTTTGGATTCATATGTAGCAATATATACAAATCAAGTTAAATTGCAAGTGGGTAGAATTTTTTTCCTTTTAGTGTATACAACACCTTCCCAAAGCTCAGAGACTAAAAGAAAAGACAAAATGGGAAAACATACGTAGACATGAATCCTATCCAAAACAAAACAACCACTGTAAAAGAAAATACAATTTTTTTGTGGGTATACACACACCCTGCGCCAATTGCACCAAAATCAATTTATTGCACTTTATTATTAAACATACTTATACTACAACTGAACCAAGCTCCAAATAAAGATCATGTAAGGAAAAATAAATATTGAACTGAACTTAATTTTGATGCGAACACTTTCTTTGGGTAGATTTTCAAGTACTGTAAAAAACGAGATATATCAAGTTTCCTATATTGCAGAATAGACCAATACTTGTTCGCAAGTCGTTAAGATTCATAACCTATTTACCCATTTTTTATTCATTACACCTTATTATTGGACATACTTATACTACAACCTAACCAAGCACTAGATAATAAATATGTAGGGAAAAATGAATATTGAATTGATCTTAATTTTGATACTAAAAACAGTTTTTCTGGCTAGATTTTCAAATACTGCAAGATTCCGAACACAAAAATTGGACAGAACGGAATCAAT
Organism: Cimex lectularius; assembly: GCF_000648675.2. NCBI lineage: Eukaryota > Metazoa > Arthropoda > Insecta > Hemiptera > Cimicidae > Cimex > Cimex lectularius. The sequence continues at coordinate 1,119,661 of NW_019392658.1, read as the reverse complement.
AGTTGGATAAAACTCTAGCCAATTGCAAAATCAATAATTTGAGCATAAACGATTAATGAATTATTAGGAATAGTGAGGTTTGCACAATTTGGATATGTTGGTTTTAATTTTTGATAACTGGAGATGGATGTCCAGTTCAGCGTCTAGACAGCTTCGGTATTTAGTCATGGCGGCTGTATAGATAGAGGTAATTTGTTGCAAATGGAAGAACACGTTTTGCTCGACTCGAAAGTAGATTTCAAAGTGGGGTCTGAAGTAATGTCTATCAAAATTCGTATTCATTTGAAGATAGACTGGTTGGCTTTGTCGAAACAGAAAATGGTTTGACCGCCCATTCATGGTCTTGCAGCGTTGTATCTCAAGCTGTTTGGAAGTATTGTTAAAAGGACATCCCCAAACTTCAAAGGTTTTCGCATATTTCATCAATCAACATGCCGTTCGCAAGCTCCAGTTTTTATTTAAAAAATCGTTTAACACAGTATAACATTTCAACTCTTCCTTCTCAATAGAATAAACCCAAAACTTGATTTTTCTTTTGAAGGCGCTATCTTTGTTATTAGAATCGAAAGTTTTGATACTCTACCCTAAACCTGTCTAACCTAACCCTTGTACGCTCCCCAGTAACACGAAATTGTTTCTGTGAAAATGGTCAGGCAAAAAATATGTTTCTGGCAATCTATCAGTACTTCTAGCAACACATCCAGTTTCTCTTCAAATCCAACAAAGGAGTTTCCAATTGCATTGATGGGGCATTTTTCAGAATGATTATTTCATAATGAGAGGAGTAAGGAACTGAGATAACGATATCACGCTCATACCTACCTCCATGCAGGCACTGAGTTCTCACTTTTAGATCCGTGTTCATAGAAGAAGTGGGCTGTTGAAGTTATTATTTTTGGCACTAGTGAGAGTAGGAAAGTTAGAAAATAACACCGTTGTTTACCATTTTAAGCAACACACGGGATAGCTGAGTGGCCAGCGAGATAGACTCTTGGCTCATAGACCTTGTGGTCATGGGTTCCATTCCCACCATTGCTCCTGGCTTTTTTTCCCTTCCCCAAAAAAAAGAATACACATCACAAATGATCAATTACGTTCCTTGGCTAATGTGCAAAGTTCATAAGGCCAGTAAGAAAAGCAACACACACAGCTTCATTGAACTTCAGCTTAAAAGTGACGAGAATAGAGAGCCATGTCCTGAATGGGCTAATATGTCATCAATATGTAACTCCTCCCTCAGCTTTGGTCATTCATTAAACATGACTTTGGTTTGGTCGTACAAAGAGTTTCTCTAGCCGATTAGTGTACATTGGTGAAAGGTTAAGTAATAGAACTTCCAAAGCTGCAGGTGTAGTCCTCATGGCTCTTAAGCCAACCTTTATATACTTTGAACTAGTTAAATTTGCATTTGGGAGTTGTAAGGTGATGGTCAACAGTGTGGTAAGTATTGGACTTGAAAGTAGATTTCAAGATGGAGTCTGAAGTAATGTCGGTCAAAATTCGTATTCACTTGAAGATAGACTGGTCGGCTTTGTCGAAACAGAAAATGGTTTGACCGCCCATTTATGGTCTTGCAGCGTTGTATCTCAAGCTGTTGGGAAAATTCTCAAGCTCAAAGGACATCTCCAAACTTCAAAGGTATTCGCATATTTCATCAATCAACATGCCGTTCGCAAGCTCCAGTTTTTCTTTAAAAAATCGTTTAACACAGTATATCACTTCATCTTTTCCTTCTCAACAGAATAAACCCAAAACTGGATTTTTGTTTTGAAGGCGCTATCTTTCTGATTAAAATCGAAAGTTTTGATACTCTTCCCTTGAAAAGAAATACTCATCTCATTCATTTAAATGGAAATAAATATCTGATAAAAACAACAGCATACATTGCCATTTTTCATCATTGAAAACGTTAGCCAGTTTGATATTGTGCTCTAACCAACAAGACTTCAGAACATAATTCCTGTAATCGTGAGATGCCACCTGATTTCTGAATACGTAGAAGCAGGGAATGATGAAAGCTTCCCAATATCTTCACAGAGTATTGTGAAAAGTCTTGACTTCAATGGCAGCGATTTGACATAATTAATAATTTGAAGAGATTCATCCAAAACTTTCTTAAAAGAGGCTGGCAGTTGTTTCATAACCAAAGCAGATCTATGGGGAACACAAGACTGCTGCTGCAAAATAAAAAAAATCGTTTTCCGTACTCATCGTTATTAGTTTTTTATTTTTTTTATTTACTCATTCGACATTTCTTTTTGTAGATATTAATTTTTCTCGAAGTTCGCCGCGGACTACAGTTTGGGAAGGTCCCCTAGCTTTTCGAATGAGTATGTCTAATTCACTGACAGACAAAAAATTCCACCCACTTGTAATATAACTTGTTTTGTATATATATTTATACATTAATCAAAGTTTCAGGTTTTTAACGTTTAATAATTGAGTCTTTGTCAAAAAAGGTTAAAAAACGCAATTTGCTAAGGAAAAGAAAGACGGACAGATACAATTTGTTTTAGATTTTTAATTAACATTTTTTATATCGCGTATTTCCTCCTCTTGCCTTAATTACATCTCGAAGACGCCTCGGCATATTTTCTACCAGTNACCGAAAAATGACAATTTTGGTTCCTTTATTTGAACGATTAAATGACTTAAACGAAAAATTATCGAAATATAGTAACCATAACTTTACAACCTACGCAGAACACATCAGGCGACGTGCTGAACTTAACGATCCAAGGCAGCTTCTTTGAGCAGTGCGTTCAGAAATTTGGACACTCCGAACTTCCAGGAGCTGATGAATCCCTTCGACAACAGTAAGTTGCCGGTTTCGCAAAATTATCAAAGTCAAAAAACGGTCATTCTGTGGTTCTGTTACCCTAGGGCGTCCAGAACCAGGCCTTCTATGGTAGGACTCAGTTTTTCTAAAACGTCTAACTGCGTCTCGCTGAGTTTCGTAGGTATGGCAATAGCCTCATTCCTGATGGAACGTCCATCATCAATAAATGCCACACGCGCAACATCCTCAGGTCTAAATGGGATTTTTATGTTTAAAAATTGAAATTAAGAAAACAAAGGTGAAATCTAAACTGTTTATTGCTTTAAAATTCAAATGAGACTGAATAAACATTTTAAATTCCGTGAAAAGTAAACTTTGAAAAATCCTTTATCCTTGTTTTGGATTAAGGATTGTGTTTAGGTCTACTTGATAGTCCCAATTTAAAATATAGCATAAACAATTATTGTTGAAAACAATGAGACAAATTAAAGGCAGAATTTTCTTTTATTGAGAAAATGAAAAAAAAAAAATCAGTTGGTGCAGCCGGCATTTATGTTAGTGCTTATTGCATTGCAGTCTTCGGTCCATACTATGCAAGTGTATGACCATAGGGTCATTTTGGGTTTAATGACCCAGCTATGCGCTTTCCCCAGGATGTCTTGGTTCTCTATATTATTTTTGTTCGGTGTTGATTGAACAGTTGTCTAGGATAACTTCTATATCTGACCTGTGTGCAAAATGTAAATAGTCTTTACCTTATTTGACATACCGATTTTTGAAATTATATAATTTTTCTCAATATCTACAAGATAATTTTTTGAATCCTGGGGAACTTTATTTATGTTGCAATTAATAATAAAGATTTAAGATGACGTTAATAAAAAAATGTGGGCCGGGCCGATATTCTCGGTATTTCTAGGGGGATAAGACATCGAATAAAAACGTCAGATTTCTCCTTCGTCTAAGACCGAAATAGCTAACGGGAGCGACTCGTGCAACTCACAGCTATTTGCAACTGTTTTAAATGTAAACCGAAAGATTTTTGATTTTTATCAGGCTCGTTCCCCTGGCCATGTCGATTGCACGGCGACATTGCATAGAAACGTTTATAAAATACTCATTCGCTTGTAACGATCGGTTTACCCTAATTTTTCATTACGGTCTATTTTTTTTTTTTTTTTCCAAGTTATAACTTCTTATGAAATCAGCCGCTAATATAGGTCGAACTATTTTTATATGACTTGGCTCGCCATGATCCTTGACCCAAACCGTTTTGATAGGGGTGATATATAGTTTGTAATGACCTACAACTTTTCGTATTTAAGAAAACCATCTCGCCTCATTTTAATGTGGAAAAGCCGGTCTTGTTTCCTTTTTAATTCCTGTAGGCTTCTCTATGGGTGGGACTTTTAAAAGGGGTACAGATTCCATTTTGTACAGGGCCACATATTGAATTCCCTACACCAGGGCTTCCTAAACTGTGGGCAATCTTTGAGAACAAATATTATTTACAAAAATAAACGTAGAATGAATGAATAAAATTAAAAAACTAATTTTTTTTTGCAACAGTCTTGTGTTCTCCATAGATTTGCTTTGGTTATGAAACAAATGTTTCGATCTTTTAAGAAAGTTTTGGATGAATCTCTTCAAATTATTAATTATGTCAAATAGCGGCCATTGAAATCAAGACTTTTCACAATACTCTGTGAAGATATTGGGAAGCTTTCATCATTCCCTGCTTCTACGTATTCAGAAATCAGGTGGCATCCCACGATTACAGGAATTATGTTCTGAAATCTTGTTGGTTAGAGCACAATATCAAACTGGCCAACGTTTTCAATGATGAAAAATGGCAATGTATGCTGTTGTTTTTATCAGATATTTATTTCCATTTAAATGAATGAGATGAGTATTTCTTTTCAAGGGAAGAGTATCAAAACTTTCGATTCTAATAACAAAGATAGCGCCTTCAAAACAAAAATCCAGTTTTGGGTTTATTCTGTTGAGAAGGAAAAGATGAAGTGATATACTGTGTTAAACGATTTTTTAAAGAAAAACTGGAGCTTGCGAACGGCATGTTGATTGATGAAATATGCGAATACCTTTGAAGTTTGGAGATGTCCTTTGAGCTTGAGAATTTTCCCAACAGCTTGAGATACAACGCTGCAAGACCATAAATGGGCGGTCAAACCATTTTCTGTTTCGACAAAGCCGACCAGTCTATCTTCAAGTGAATACGAATTTTGACCGACATTACTTCAGACTCCATCTTGAAATCTACTTTCAAGTCCAATACTTACCACACTGTTGACCATCACCTTACAACTCCCAAATGCAAATTTAACTAGTTCAAAGTATATAAAGGTTGGCTTAAGAGCCATGAGGACTACACCTGCAGCTTTGGAAGTTCTATTACTTAACCTTTCACCAATGTACACTAATCGGCTAGAGAAACTCTTAGTACGACCATACCAAAGTCATGTTTAATGAATGACCAAAGCTGAGGGAGGAGTTACATATTGATGACATATTAGCCCATTCAGGACATGGCTCTCTATTCTCGTAACTTTTAAGCTGAAGTTCAATGAAACTGTGTGTGTTGCTTTTCTTACTGGCCTTATGAACTTTGCACATTAGCCAAGGAACGTAATTGATCATTTGTGATGTGTATTCTTTTTTTGGGGGAAGGGAAAAAAAGCCAGGAGCAATGGTGGGAATGGAACCCATGACCACAAGGTCTATGAGCCAAGAGTCTATCTCGCTGGCCACTCAGCTATCCCGTGTGTTGCTTAAAATGGTAAACAACGGTGTTATTTTCTAACTTTCCTACTCTCACTAGTGCCAAAAATAATAACTTCAACAGCCCACTTCTTCTATGAACACGGATCTAAAAGTGAGAACTGAATGCCTGCATGGAGGTAGGTATGAGCGTGATATCGTTATCTCAGTTCCTTACTCCTCTCATTATGAAATAATCATTCTGAAAAATGCCCCATCAATTCAATTGGAAACTACTTTGTTGGATTTGAAGAGAAACTGGATGTGTTGCTAGAAGTACTGATAGATTGCCAGAAACGTATTTTTTGCCTGACCATTTTCACAGAAACAATTTCATGTTACTGGGGAGCGTACAAGGGTTAGGTTAGACAGGTTTAGGGTAAGGGACGGGTTATGATGATAGATAGGGTTAATCTTTTTAAAAAGATAGTTCCTACTCATAGTAATGGTATGGTATGGTGGTAATGATGGTACAGTGATATGGTTAGGTTTATGGATGGTGGTAATGATGGTACAGTGATATGGTTAGGTTTATGGATGGGTTATGTTAATTTAGATATGGTTAGGTAGGGTTGGGAATAGGTTATGTGTGATTAGGTATGGTTAGGAGGATGGACAGACTATGTTAGGTTGGATGGGTTGAGGACCATTTTAAGCAGGGGTGGGGGTGATTAAGTTACATATCCATGACTTATTGTTTTCCCACAAGTGAAGAAAATATGCTGTGTGAACCTACATCAAACCATTTATGTTACCCAATGAATCATTTATAAAATACTGAATAAGGATAGCTCATTTTAAAAAATTAAAAGAACAACAAAAGATTAAAATGGGAAAGTAGAAAAATGCTTAAATTTCTAAATTATATCTTTCTTTAATGTTTACATTTTTGTTTTTCAATTTGAAGTAAACAAACATATATAATTTATTAACAAGTCAATTAACAATAATATTTACAACATTCAATACAACAAAATAAAATAAAATCAGTCAGTTATCGCGTTAGTTAATATTCTAAACTGATTTGACACAGGAAGGAATTGGAATTACACAAAAGACCATTAGGATAAAATGAATAAAACTCAACATTTAAGTAGTTTCAAATTTAAGCTAGGTCTATTAAGATTTGACACAGCATTTAATGTATAAGACACCACAGCAAACGTCTGCCTGATATAAAATATCATACAAAATTCTACTCTCTAGATTACACTTCATTTTTATTCTGTTTTACAAACCAAATAAAAATAAAAAATAAAAAAGATTAATGAAGGAACAAATCCAAAGTGCTTGATATATCACAGTCAGGTGCATCAACTCTACAATGATGCTAACTCTTGAGTAATACTACAACAAGTCAACAATTTATCAGTCAATCTATAGGCACATATCAATTTTCTTTAGCATTGTACTCGTAGCATGATTAAGCCTACAATAAAATTACAATCGCACGAGCGTTTTACAAAATATGAAGGTACAAACCCAATGTTCTTGGTTTATCACAGACAGTTACTTAATACAGGCTCTAATTTACAATGACGCTAACTCGGGTGTCATAAAAAACGCTAGGTCATCGTCTAAGAGTTGATCAATAAGAAAATTTTCCTTTTCTTTAGATTGGTTTCTTTTTCCACCTGCAAAGAAGAATATTGAATTAGTAAAACACATCACACACAATTTTGATTATCAGCAGAAATGGGCATTATTTTAATACAAAAACATTTTAAATATTAATAAGTACATGGTCTATCTAAGCTCTTGCTTCCCCCACTGAGGTACCACGATTTCACACAATTGTCTCTTCACTCTTAGACTGAAGTGCAAAGAAGCAGTGTGTTGCTTAAAATGGTAAACAACGGCATCTTGTTTTCTAAATTTCCCATTAGCACTAAAAACCATAACTTAAACAGCACACTGCTTCTATGAAGTTGAATCTAAAAGTGAGAAGTGAGAAAAAATAAAGAGAGAGCACGATATCACACTAGCAGTACCTGCGTAAGGTATGGATGAATGCAATATATTACTCTCAGTACCTCATTTAGGGAATGAAAGCGCTGACCATCCTGAATAGGTTGAAAAAATTGAGATGAAAAGATGTGTCAGGGGACCGCGGTAGCCGAGTGGTTAGCATGAGAGACTCTCACACCGCGGTCGTGGGTTCGATTCCCACCGTCGCCTCTGGCCCTTTTTTCCCGATAACCCCCAATTTGAACACACAAGAATTCGTACTATGGCTAATATGCAAGATCATAAGGTCAATTAAAAAAAAAAAAAAAAAAAAAAAAAAAAAAAAAAAAAAAGATGTGTCATGAGTGGCGCTCCGCAAACCTACTGTCTATGGCCCTTGAGATCACATCTCATCATCTCAACATAAAACTACTAGCTGTACAACTTGTTCATTTATTTACCAAAATCACCAATAAATTTAAATACTAACCTAATGAGTCACTATTAACCCTGGGACTCTCTTGTTCCTTGGAAATCCGGCCCAATTTCACACTTTGATTTGCAGTATGAGGTGCCTTTCTTTTATTTCCCTTTGTCGTTAATGCATTTTGGGAGGTTTGAATCGATTTTGCACTACTCGACGAGGAGGATGGTGAATTTTGATTTGATGAGTCATCGCTAAGTCCGGCTTTTATATTAACAACAGTTTCTGAATCTAGTTGTCCTAAATCAATTTTTTCGAGTGCTTCAAAATCTGAAATATTAATTTAAAAAATGTTAAGAAATAGTAGTTAAAAAGTGTCAATAAGTGCATTTGCAAGGTGGCCTGCATTGGCCTTTACCCAAGTTATTGAAACTATCCAATTCTGTTTATTAACGTCTAATAGGGCATTTCTATTGGCCATTGATTCAACCAATTCAAGATGGCATTTAATGTTGTTATCTTAATTGCTACTTCACTTTCTGTCCATATGGTTGCACTTTTGGAACTGCTGCATGAATCGTTGATTGTTAGAACCCAATCTAGAGTTTTTAAAATTGCTAGCTCAACTTGATTGTATGAGCACTAGTTCAGGATTTTAAATTTAATACTGTATCATACAATTAATTAAGGTTTTTAGTTGAGATAAAAAAGTCAATGGCACGAGCGGGATTCGAACCCACGATCTTCGGCTTGATACGCCGCTGCTCTACCACTTGAGCTATCGTTACCTCGATCCACTCGAACACTAACTTCCCGTCTCAACCGCACCTTTTGAATTTTCCCTCCTTTTTGCCATTTTTCAAATGTCGTGTAATCAATTTGATTCTCGGCGACAAATGAAATGGCCACGGAGAGCTTTAGTGAAGGATACTTCATTTTTTTAAACTTATTAAATTCACTAGTTTCGTGGTCCGCTTGACCAATTAATATCATACAATTAATTAAGGTTTTTTATCTCAACTAAAAACCTTAATTAATTGTATGATATTAATTGGTCAAGTGGACCACGAAACTAGTGAATTTAATACTGTATGTTGGTGGATCCCAGTTTGCATCTACAAATAGTACGAAAAAACATCCAACTTTCTCTTCGATTTTACTGCTGTCAGTTTAAATATTAATGAGCGAGTCTTCATGCATCTGAGTGTGTATTATCATTATTGGATGCATCCACTTAGCTACAGCGACTGCCAGGTCTTTGGATATGTTAGTTCGGTATATTCATGGGGTTTCCAGATTTTGCAACATTCAGAGGATCTACTCAGTAAGATATTTATAAAGTGTACATACTGCTTCATATGATATGGTACGGAATCCTTTTATAAAATTTAGCAGAATCAGATGTTGGATTATACGTAGTATAAATCCCAGGCCCTGAAGATGATCTCAATAAAGATTGAAACGTTGGCACGATAAAGAAAATGTTTTTCTAAACCTTTGTAACACCAGACTGCATCTCATGATCTTCAAATAATCATTAATTAACGGCCACTAAATACCACACATTATACGTAGTCTTTGGACATTTTTCTGGCGTTGCAGCGCTTTGCTCCAATCTGGCATTGAGTATGGTAAGATAGGCATAATAGCTCCGTTATAAATAATATCGAGGGCGTCGTTTCAAAAATCCCTGTAAATTTTAGCAGATCTAGAGAGGTCATTAATCAAACTCGCAGCTTTTTGACATACCATCTCTACATGCTTATTCCAAGAAAATTTTTGATCTAACCAACCCCCAAGGTATCTCACATTTTGAACCTCCTGAATCCTTTCTGACTTGAGATAGACTCTCATACTTTGTGTTCGTTTGGTTCTAGAAACAAGAAGCAGTTTATATTTGCTAAAATTAAAAGTTATTTTATTTTCTTCAGATCATTTTTCAATTGCCCCCATTACTTTATTGCTATTTGTAGCTCTAAGTGATCTTTGCTCTGTACCACAACTATTAGATCATCTGCGAAAGCAAATAATTTTGTACATTGTTATCAAAATTTTCAGAATGTACTTTTATTGAATGTATTTATTAGTGTGAATGTGCAGTGTGAGGACCGATTGCTGAATACTGAGTATCCTATTTACCCTCAATTAGAAATTATGTAACATGTGTAAAGGGTGATGGAGGAATATCAAGTACTCCACCACCCCAAGTGAATGGTTTGTAAATAAGAAAGAATATATTTAAGAGTGAGTGTGAATGGATGTAGGAACTGATTGCTTTTGAATTTGACCTAAGATGATCTAGCCGTTGATGGCCCCTGATGCTCAACCTTGGCAGCTGGATGAATCGAGGTCTGACCACAGACTTCCAGCACCTAAGGTGGGGGTTTCTCAAGACCTGCTGATAATTTATTGTAAAATACAAAAGCTGGAATTGCCACTTGACGGTGGGAAGTGATCGGTACATGCATGTGCAGATTTAAGCTTATATCTGTCAATAATCAGTTAACCAACTTTTCACTGCAATCACAGATATATTATATAGAATATCTTATTTTAGTTAGCATTAGTTTTAATCGTACACTTTTCTTCAGGATTTGACTTACGTATCCTAAATATGACTAGTTAAAAAAATAATAATAATTAGCAAGTTCCACTTGTAGCAACATTCAGCAGGGCACTGTCATTTTCTAATATTGCAATTTTGTCTGGGGCATACAAAATGAGATCGTCTACATATGCCATCTGTATTCCTCCTTCTAAGCCAGTCTTCTGTATCCATTAAGAAGTAAGAACAATAGCCAACCCCTGTTTATTGCCATTTTCTGTCTTGAAATTGTCACCCATGCAGCACTTTTGTCAGTATAGATATTTATAATTACTTTTTACAATTTGCTTTTAACGTCCCAATACTGGCAATTTGTATATAAGAGTCTGACAGTCAATTAGGCCAAAGGCGGCAGATAAATTTAAAATCCGTGAAATTAAATGTTCCATGTTTCAGAATCTTACTGGTTAAACTGTATTGTGCTAATCATATTGTACAGACATTATAACAGATATTTAAGTGTACGAGAAGACAATAGAACTGATTTAAGTAAATATAACATACCAAATTTGGCCCTTGGCTGTATCTTTTTTTTCTGGTCAATTTTATCGTCTTTAGTGAAATGAGATAAAGGTGAAGATGGAAAATCGCCAGATGTTCTCGGTTTTGAACGTCCTCTTTGCATTTGCAAAACCATTTTCGATCGTTTAGGCTTTCCTATATTACTCATTGTTTGAGCAAGTGCTTTAGCAGCTTCTTTCACTTCTACAACGCAGTTAAGAAAAAATAAATACATAAACAAAAAGAAATGATATATCATTAAATAAGTATAATGACTCACTCCTGCTAACACGAGGTTTGGGAAAATCCCAATTGATGACTGGCGAATTAGAATCATAGTGAAACTCAGTTAACGGAGAGCACTCGTTTGAGCTTTCCTCGCTGTCCCCATTTGTCCTTTTTGTCGGAGTCTTATCGAAAAAGAATCCACTCATACTGTAATGACTGAAAAAACAATTTTTAAAATGTAATGTTTTGGGCTGGATTTAATATTTTTAAATCTTTTTTTCTAACATGATCAATTTCCCAATAGTGAGGTTCCATATGAGTTGGGATAGGTAAAGTATGGTTAAAGTTAGGATTAGGATAAGGTTAGATTATTATAATCTAATTAAATTTTAAACTAAATTTTCTGATAGCGATGAAAGAACTATTAAAACAGCTTGTTGTAATATAGGTATATGTATGCACATATTGCAGTTGATTATTTATTTTGGCTTGCAAGTTGGTGAACTCATGTTGAACCGGCACAGGGTCACTTACTGTCTGACTCCACTCGCGGGTTTTTATGAGTTATTCAAACACGCTTTGATATTGTGCCATCTTCAATCCTCACAAGAGTTCCTCACCGAAGATGTCACAATGCCGAAACACGTTTGAATAACTCAAAAAACCTGCAAGTGGAGATGGACCCAGTAAGTGACCCTGTGCCGGTTTAATATGAATACCATATATATTGGTATGCATGGTTGAGAGCTACCAACAGTGAAGTCATTTCAGCCCCCACTCACTGTTATGACTGATGGGGTACTCAATATTCTGCCATCAGATCTCTCATTAATCATACCCTCACAATAATGTGATTATTTTCAAATTTCACATTATATAATAATAATCCACATACACAATGTATATACAATTTCTGAGTGAGGAAACACTCCTCTTACTCTTAAGAAAAAGAACAGGGGACACAACTTTTGAACCGCTCTCCCAACTACCATCTTTATGTCAGGGCTCATGCCTACTCGCTCCCTGTAAAGGACCAAGAGTCTTCGATCAGATGTGACTCATTGAGCAACTTTTATTTACAAATGAGACACCAGCACATTTTAGCCTAAAAGCATGTGTGTCAAGTATGGCCTATCCTAAACGGATTATCACGATCCTTTCCTTTCATTTCAGACTCTCGGGGGAGCCATCATCCAGTCATGTTCTTAACTTGCAGGAACTTTTTAGAACAACACAGCCCATTGGTGCTGGCATTTATTTTTTATTGATCGCACAGCATCACAGGATCATAGAAGTTTGGTCTGGAGGGCGAGGAATCCCAGCTTCCACCACCCTGCATGCATGTTACCCAGACGACTACCACCGTAGTTTTTCCGAGGTACTCTGGCTCAGAAAAATCTCTTTAAAAACAGCACGATGAGAGGGTCCACCAAGAATCCGTCCTGAATTGCCAATGGCATCCAGGGAGTCGGTATAGATGGGGAAAGAAATTTCTTCATATTGATTCATCCCAAGGATGCGCCAGATCGTATACACACCATGTACATGCTGCAGTGTCACAGGAGCGACCATGAAATGGACGAACTCCCGTTTTAGATGGTGCACGCCATACTCTCGCCGGATCTAGACCCATCCGATAAAGATGAGGCAAAAACCAGCAAATTCCGATATAAGTTCTTTTTATTTATTTATTTACAGATCGAATCCACTATAAAAAGATATTTTACAATAACAAAAAATATAAATAATATATGTAAAAAGAATAAGGACGTATATCCATGGTAATAATATAAATGGTAAATATAAATGATAAATAAAAAAATAAAAATAAAGAGTAAAAACTGAACAACAAAAATGAAAGACATAATTACTAACCAAATAAGGCAGAGAAAACAAAATAAAGCTGAAAGACAATTGAAAATACAATAATTAGGTACATATTGAATGAAAATAATGCTATTTGTAAATATATAATAAGACTAGAGTGCAAGAATTAATTGAACCAGTAAATGAAATAAATTGTAATAATTTTGTATAGTATAAAATATAAAAGCATTCAACTAAGGTTGTAAGATAAGGTTTTTCATAGATTGCACAGAACTATTGAAGAAGTGTTGTTACTCTTGATCATCAAGAGGATTCTGTGTAGAGGAGAAGAGAGCATGTAGTTAGAGCTTTGGAATTCAATATAAAATAATTTATAGGTTTTAAGAGAGTACGAAGGGACATGTAGCTGTAGTTGAGAGAGGAGATATGGACTATCAATAATTTAAATACAAAAACAATATCAAAATAATCCCTTCTTAGTGCCAGTTCGAAAAGTTTAAATTCAGAGCGGATTCCAGGGTAGGCAGAATTCGGAGGAAGATTGAGTTTGTAGGAAAGTTTTTTTTTAAATTTGTTTTGTACAGATTGAAGAATTTTTGATAATTTAGATAGAATGGGTTCCAAACAGGTGTAGCATATTCTAGTATGGGTTGTACAAAAGCTTTATAAAGATAGACAAAACATAAAGGATTTTTAAATTCATAGGTGTTCCGGATGATGAAACCTAGCATCTTCATGGATCTATTTTTTATTGAAGAAATATGTTCTTTAAACTTGAGCTTTTGATCAAAAAGTACACCAAGATCCTTTACGACCTCAACTCGCGTTAAAAGAGCATCATGGAGAGTATAGAGATAAATAAAAGGTTGTTTCTTATGAGAAAATGTAATTGTGTAGCATTTGGAAACATTAAGAGCAAGTTTGTTATTAGAGCACCAGGTTAGCACATTATTTATAGAATTTTGTAATTGTAAGCAATCGGAAGAAGTGATTATGGAATAGATTTTCAGATCATCAGCAAATAATAAAAATTGAGCAGAAGGAAGAGCAAGATGGATATCATTAATAAATAAGAAAAACAAAACTGGTCCAAGATGAGACCCTTGCGGGACTCCCGAGGAAGCCGCAAAGGGACATGATTTAAATGATTTTATTTTGACTATTTGTTTTCTGTCAGAGAGAAAGCTGGATAACCAATTCAAGATAGTTCCGGTGAAACCATAATCCATTAGTTTCCTTAACAGTATTGTGTGATTTACTTTATCGAAAGCTTTAGAAAAATCAGTATACACTGAGTCTACTTGGTGTCCAGAGTTTATTGCATCTAAAATGTAATTTTGAAATGTGAGCAGGTTAGTAACAGTTGATCTATTAGAGCAGAAACCATGTTGCTGAGGTATAATAAAAGATTTAATGTCATTTTTAAGTTTATTACAAATAATAGAATCAAATATCTTGGAGAACATGGATTGAATAGATATTGGTCTGTAATTGAAAACATTAGATCTATCGCCAGCTTTATGTAGAGGAATGACAAAAGTGCTTTTCCAAGCATTGGGGAAAATACCTGTTTTTAACGACTGGTTCAGAATATAGTGTAAAGGAGCAATAAGAGCCACAGAACACTTTTTAACTAATATAGGGGGTATGCAATCGGGACCAGAAGACTTTTTCACGTTAAGTAATGAGATAGAATTTAGTATTTCATTGTGTGAGATATAGTAATTAGAGATAGTGTAAGAAGATGGCATAAGGAGAGAGGTTGTTTCAGGTAGGGAAGTGGGAAGATCAGAACTATGGTCATAGACTTGGGAGAATTATTTAGCAAAGAGATTAGCAATGTCATGGCCGATGAAGATTCATTTCCTAATATGTTCTATATGTTCTTCCTTCTAATATATAATTGTCAAGAATCCTGCAATTAAAGATCTGACTATCCTCACTGGTTTGGCCTGGCAGACACTTATTACGTGTGGGTATCTATTTTCGATATTTGGAAAAAAAAACCTATTTTAATGAAGAAAAAACATGCCTTTTACACTTTCAGGCTCGACTGTTGGCTTTTACACTTAAGCTTACTTTACCTGAAAAACCGAGTCAACTCTCCTATAAGCTAACTTTATATGTGACGGTTTGTATATAGAGGTATAAGTATGATGGTATAGACAAAACATCAGACAAACCGACTCACCTGGTTTAAATGTGAAATACTTCCCACGATATTCTGTCCGTTAACTTCGAGCTTGGGGAAATAAAATAATAACAATTTCAATTTGAAAAGAAGGCCGAAGAAGATCGAACTTCGTATAATACATAAGTAAACGAGAGAATATTGAATATTAACTGTTGACTAGTGTCTACCGGGACTGGCTAGTAGCTGGTTACGAGCCGCCGGAGGGAAACAGACTGCTATACTATGCAACGTGCTATCATTAATGACATCATTAACAGACACTCAAAATGATCAAAACAGTTTAAAAAATTTCAACTTTAAACATTTCGCAAAAATAACAATTCAACAATAATTCTGGCGAGAAAATGTAAATTGAAAAATTTTTTCACCTTCCAGCAGGTAATGCTGGACATCTAGGACAGTCAGCAATACTCTGTCACAAGTGCACTATTGCTTACATACCAAGCTTAAAGATTCCTTTGTTGAAATTTAATTAAACAATTTGTGTTTTTCAAAAAAAAAAATAAAATAAAAATTTAGCAGATACTGTTGTGCAACTGACAGTTCCTTATGCATCTGTTGAACTGATGTTACTCCATTTGGGTTTGGTAAACCCGCTAAGGACAAAATCCCACCAAAGTAAATTTTAAATATAAAGAATCTGCCTTCAATGTCTTCAAGAATAAAAATAAACCTTTCGTCCATGATTCCACTACTATGGAAAGAGAGTCTGTGAAGAAGATTAGAACTGGACATTAAGATTAAAACTGGATAAAACATCTACCTAAACCACAGTTACAAATATACTACCAAAATTGTATTACACTAAAAAGTAAATTAAAATTATATATATAAACTAGTTGCCTTATTTAACTAGAACATAGAGAAAGCCATTGATTCTTTACGTCCCAAACTCGATCTTGCTACAAAATATTAAAATGGAAGAGTCCAAAGTTTGGCAGGCATGAGGCAGGTTTGAGGTTAAGGTTTGTATGGAATCCCTGGCAGTAGTCAGCGACACCGATGACCTGACCTTGGCATAGGACCCTGGGCATTTGGGACAGAGGCAATGATAGGGCAGATATGTTGGCCAAAAAAGAACCAATATGAATTCTCTTGGCCCAAACCATAAAAACCTTGCCACTCCCAAAATGGATCCTTAATGAGTCCAAAACTTGGTGGAGGATCACCTCATGCATGAGACAAGTGAAGAGAGTCATACAAGGGCTATCCATAGACTTACAAAGGAATTACCGGAGGGTAACTGTAATAGAGTCAGGATTCAAGTTGGACTCCTGACACGACACTGCTGCCTAATGCACTGTATAGGAGTACAAACAGAAAAAACATTGTGCAGATAACATTTTATGTTTTTGTGAAGGTCTTTGTAGGTGCATATTCTTGCAACTAGTTGAAGAAAAGCCGCAAGCAAGGTCATACACTAAGGAGCTTGGCAAAGCTATGGAGGTTGATTAACAACCTGAAGCTGGCGAGTGAGTTATAAATAACATAGAGGAGCAACTCAGGTCGAGGTGCAGAAGGCCTGGCTTCTTCTTTTATCCCTAACAGGAACTGTGTACCTTTCCCTGTACACCAGAGCTTCAAGTTTATACTACTGAACATCTACTGAAGAAGTGATGATGATAGATATTATGCAGTGGGGGTTTTTGTTTCCCAATCACGGCAGTCTTCTGGCTTGTCGTACTTCCCTAGTTCCTTAGTTCAGGACTCGATCCTTCTCCTAAGAAGTGATAGTTAATTGACTGTCATCGCTACAATTCCTTTCCCAAGGTTTTCTTTGTATCCCAGGTTATGTCTCTGTGTAGATAATACGGGTAACTGTTTCTTCCTTCTCATCGCATATCTACGAAAGGGTCATCATTGAATATATTGTGTAGATGTTTTCTCAGATGCCGGTGATCTGTAGCCCTATTACTCCTCTGAATTTAGCCATGTCTAGCTATTGGGTTTGCCAGTCGATGAAGGTTTTTTTTAGCGTAAGTTTACTGTGTCTAGTGCCCCTAGAGTTTACCCTCTTTTCAAGTATTATGTAAGGATTAAGTAATGGATTGACAGTTTTTAAAATAAGATCAGAAACTTTTGTTATTACCGATTGCAGACAACGGCCTGCAGTTTGTAACAACAAATCGATTTTTGTACAAACGGATTACACAACTGACTTCGAGGAGGGACGAAAAAACGCCAAATGATAAAGATTTATTGAACAATAATGAAAACACAGGTTCAAAAATAAATTTACAACTATTTAATAGGAAAGGTGCAATGTTATCAGGTCGTGAACCATTTCTAGTCTATTTTCAATAGTTGGTCCAAAACACGAGTAAGATAGATAAGATGGATATAGTAAGACAGATTCTATCTATCTAAATAAATAAAACAAATTATTGACTGTTTTGTAATTTGGTATAATTTGCCGCAGTTCAAATCTGATTCAATCAATTTAACGTCACTATCGAGGCATTTGTTTGAAGGTCCGAACACCGCCGAGACTGAGAGGGAATCGCTCACTGTAATTTGAAACGACTGGCTTTTTATCACTCTGTCCTCATATAACGGGAATATAACGGTAAGAGTACTTTTTTTTCACTGGACAAACTCTCCTTTTTAGTTAATTAAACTAGTCTTAGATAAATTATTAAATCAAAACAAATTTCTGTTCATGTTAAAATTTGATTAGAGCTGGATTAGGATACATGAGCACAAAACGATTTGCGCTTACGCTAATCCTTATTAATACGTTATTTCACTATTGTTAAAAAAACACCTAGAATAATTAATTAATTTGCACATTCCTTCTACCTCAATAACATAAATTATGAATGATAAACATGGTTCAGGCGTGTTCGATAAGGTAATAGTCAGGTTTGCTCGTCTATCATCCTTGCCTACATGTTTTTCTCTGGACTGATTTAAGTTGTAAAATAACGAAACTTAAACCTAAAAAACCTAAAACGTCTGTGAGGTGATGAACCTGTATGAACTGGTTAACGATCATTTTCGTGTGCCTGTCCTTGCAGAGATGGTCTGCCAGACGTGTTTTAACATTGCGCAATCAGATCTGCCCAGCTCTTATGACTTCCTATAAGAAATTTGACTAGACAAGATTCAACAGGACAGAACTAAAGTGCAGGGATATGCCATTACGCTTCTGGCAGACCAAAGCAGCGACTATGTGCAGACCATGATGATAGCACACGATCACACTGCAGGTTTGTCAATTTACAGATCTCAATATGAAATCTCACAGGACCAGCACTGAAGACATACGCCATAGTGCTTCTGACAGACCAAAGCGGTGATTAACAATGATGGTAGGAAACGACCAAATTGCAAGTTCGTCTTTCCTCAACATGAAATCTCTCAGAATAATTTAATTTGTGAGATATCTTTTTTATCCTCAGGGTGATGAATCTGTAATTTGGTGGTTGCCGATCATTTCGGTCTACCTGTCCTTGCAGAGTTCATTTGCCCTATGTGTTTTGACTGGCGCCTTCAGGTCTGCCCAGCTCTTATGGCTTCATAAAAGAAATTTGAATAGACAAGATTCACCAGGACCGACAATGAAGTGTGGGGATATGCTATTACGTTCTGATAGAAAAAGGACTGACTATGTGCAGACCATGATGATAGCACACGATCACACTGCAGGTTTGTCAATTTACAGATCTCAATATGAAATCTCACAGGACCAGCACTGAAGACATACGCCATAGTGCTTCTGACAGACCAAAGCGGTGATTAACAATGATGGTAGGAAACGACCAAATTGCAAGTTCGTCATTCCTCAACATGAAATCTCTCAGAATAATTTAATTTGTGAGATATATTTTTTATTCAAGGGGTGATGAACCTGTGATTTGGTGGTTAATGATCATTTTGGTCTGCCCTACATGTTTTGACATGGCGCCTTCAGGTCTGCTCAGCTCTTATGACTTCATATAAGAAGTTTGACTAGACAAGATTCACCAGGACTAAACTGAAGTGCAGGGATATACCATTACGCTTCTGACAGACCACAGCAGTGACTATTTGCAGACCATGATGATAGCAAAAGATCAAAGTGCAAGTTGGTCAATTCACAGGCCTCAACATAAAATCTCACGGAACACACACAGGACTAACATTGAAGACGGGGTTATGCCATAATACTTTTGACAGACCAAAGCAGTGATTGACCATGATGATAGGAAAAGACCAAATTGCAGGTTCGTCATTCCTCAACTTGAATCTCACAGAATAATTTACCTTGTAATTTCTCCTCTTTGTCTGTGGAGTGATGCATCTGTCATTTGGTCATTACTGATCTGCTTGGTGGTCTGCTTAACCATGCAGAGCTGGTCTGCCAGCAATATTTTTTCCCAGCTCTCATGACTTTAATAAATAAATTTGACTAGACAAAATTTACTAGGACCAACTCGGAAGATGGGAATATGCCATAATGCTTCTTACAGACCAAAGCAGCGAGGATGTGGTGTGCAATTGTTAGGTATGATCAAACTGCAGTTTCATCAACACACAGACCTCAACATAAAATTGTAACAACAATTTAAGATTTCTCCTTTTTGTCCGTGGGGTGATGTAATTTGGTTGTTACCAATAGTTTTGGACTGCCTACCCTTGCAGAGTGTTCTACCAGACGTGTTTTAGCCTTGCACCTTCAGGTCTGCCAAGTTCTTATGACTTCATAAAAGAAATTTCACTAGAAAAAATTCACCAGGGCCAACACTGAAGATGGAGACATGCCATAACTCTTCTGACAGATCAAACCAGCGAGGATATGCTGAACAAGAAATTTGAAATGACGAAACTGCGAGTTTATCAGCCCTTAACATGAAATACACTGAGGATTTTAGCTTGTGAGATTTCTTCATGTTGTCTGCAGGATGATGTACCTGTAATTTGGTCATTACTGATTATTTTGGCCTTTTTATCCTTGCAGAGTTGGTCTGTCAGATGCATTTTGGCATTTCGTGATCTGTCGGTCACCATATTTTTTTTCTGCAGACTGATGCTGACACATGATAAAAAACAGTCTTGATCCACCAAATGCTTTGTCCCTTTCAACTTCTGTGTTCTTCTTCTTGCTGTTTGAAAAATGAGTACTAATTCTTGGTTTCATTTTGTGTTTTCAAATAAATTTTTTTGGCCTTTCAGTCATTGAATGAAGTTCTATAAAATTGATTTCTTATTGGACAGGAAGTCGATTGGAGGCTGTAAATAGTTCCATTTTTCATGTAGGATAAATTTTGTATTTTGACTACATTTGATCAAAGTAAAGTAATATTTATTTGCATTTTTTTTGTTTTAATACACCAAGGGGAATAGTCAAAATAAACAACAGCTACTCATTTTTTTCTCTAATGTGTTTGCTTAATTATAGACATGTATCACTATGACCCTATGATCAAATGCCCGTACAACCAGGCACATGTAGTACGTACAAGTAGAATGCCGATGCATTTGAGAAAATGTGGCATGCAGGCCAAAGTAAAATTGTCTGTTTGCCCGTTTAATGCTATCCACGTTATGGATCCGGGTGAACTGGAGGTAAGTTCTTTTTGAATACTTACTACTTATTAATTAATTAATTATTTTTTTAAGCAACATGAAAAAGATTGCCCTGATAGATTAGTGTTGGATTCATTCATATATGATTTGGGGGATTCGACAGCCCCTGAAGGAGTGTTACCTGTAACGCCATCATCTAACTTTCAACAAAATTCCACTGAATGCTGGGATGATGTAAGTTGTAACAGTTCTGCCCTTGAGACTCAAAAATTAAACTTTTTCACTTTCCCGCAGTGTATGATAAGTGAAAATGTACTTGAAGTGGTGAAAGAAAATGCACAAAAGAAAGATGTTGTTATAAACTTAATTGGTGCTCCGCCGGCTGCAAGGAAAGCACACCGTAGGCAGGAGACTCTGCGCCGCCAAGAGATAAGAAACAAGGCTGAAGCAGAATTAAAAGCCAAACAGCAGACCCTCAAAGCAGAAGTAACGAAGAATGAGAATGCAAAACTAGTAAGTTTTGTAACTAGTCCTTTGGAAAAAGTTAATTAATATATCAATAAAGGAAAAGTAATAAATAAACTATATTATAATGTTAACAATCCATTTTTATGGATTTGTTTTGAAAATTCACTGCTAACAATGGAATAACTTACATGGGATCCCCGATTTTAATAAAATTATTGTTGGTGATGCTAGGACAAAAAATAGACACGAGTCAGTGTTCTAGTACCCTAGGAGCCAAGCAAAAAAATTAATTGATTTAAATAATTGTTAAAACAGTTTTTGTCTTTGCATGTAATTAAAGGTTACAATTCTGACTTTCTGACTCCAACTTTCTCTCTGTTTGTCCAACTTTCTCTGGGTCTCCATCTGACTCAGACTCTGATACTCACGAATATTTCTAACTCCGACTTTGACTTTCTACTTGGACACTGATTCTCACTAATATTTCTAACTCTGACTCTGACTTTTTAACTCCCACTCTTGACTGATTTTTTGCCTGCAACACTGATTCTCGTAATATTTCCAACTTTCTCTTCATCTGACTCACCCTTATTCTCACTAAAATTTTAACTCTGACTCTGAATTTCTGTCTCAGACTCTGATTCTCACTAATATTTCTAACTCTGACTCTGACTTTTTAACTCCAACTCTTGACTGATTTTTTGACTCCAACTCTGATTCTCACTAATATTTCCAACTTTGGCTTTGGCTTTTTGTATGCAACTTTGTCATCATTTGGCTCAGACCCCAATTCTCACTAATTTGTTTGTAAATACTGTAGAATTTTCATTTCATCAAAAAAATTATTTTTAAAAATAAGCATTTAAAATTTGAAAGTTATTATTGTATGTCGTAGAAAACGGCATTTCTGTGATTTCACGAGGCATGTTGTGCGAATTGTATAACTTAGATTTATGTGCCTTATGGAGGAGGTAAATTTACCTTCAGCCAACTTAGTTGGTTTTCGAACTTTTAATGACAGATTTGTTTTATGCCTAAATAATTGTTGTGTACTTAACCAAACAATATGTTAAAAAATATCCCTTAAGGGGAGTTTTCAGCAAAAACGTCTTGCATTGAAAGTTTTAAATATAAATGTTCATCGCAATAAGAAATTATAATTTTTTTGGGCTGGATTCGCCAAGGGCATTTTTTTTCTCTCTGATGTTCCAATGTTCTACTTAAAAATTCATAACTCCTCTGTTTTTGGTCCAAATTCAAGGTTAGCATAAGTCACAAAATAATTTTCCCATTTTATAAAAACAAAAAGAATCGATGTGCCAGAGAGCAAATTTCAAGGTGACCTTCGACAAGAATGTTGTGGCTGAGCGATGTAGCATAGTTGGTTAAAATATGTTTTAGCTAGAAACAAAGTTTTTACACCCAAAACAACCTGAATTCAAATTTTTGGGCAAATAAAATAAACATTTTTCTTTGGTTTTGCAAAGGTGCTTCCAAGTTTCTTAAAAATTACAAAAATGTTGATAAATTTGAAACAACTCTTGTTCCATTGATGAGGGGTTTAGAAGCTTCTATAAGTAATGGCATAAATTTGGTTTCTGTAAATAAATTAAAATTGGAGGTGTAAAGTAAAACATTGAAGTTTTTACAATTAATTAAGGTTTTTAGTTGAGATAAAAAATTCAATGGCACGAGCGGGATTCGAACCCACGATCTTCTGCTTGATACGCCGCTGCTCTACCACTTGAGCTATCGTGACCTCGATCCACTCGGACACCAACTCTCCATCTCAACCCACCTTTTGCATTTTCCCTTCTTTTTGCCATTTTTCAAATGTCGTGTAATCGGATTGGATTCTCGACGACAAATGAAATGGCCACGGAGAGCTTTAGTGAAGTATATTCATTTTAAATCATTAAATTCACTAATTTCGTGGTCCGCTTGACCAATTAATACAAGACAATTAATTAAGGTGTTTAGTTGAGATGAAAAAAAGTTAATGGCACGAGAGGGATTCGAACCCACGTGGATCGAGGTCACGATAGCTCAAGTGGTAGAGCAGCGGCTTATCAAGCCGAAGATCGTGGGTTTGAATCCCGCTCGTGCCATTGACTTTTTTATTTCAACTAAAAACCTTAATTAATTGTAATATATTAATTGGTCAAGCGGACCACGAAATTAATGAATTGAAGTTTTGTTGATTTCATTCTTATTTTTCTCATTTATAATGATTTGCAATATTGTTAACATACGTTAAAATAAGAGAAATTAACCTCTTGAACTGTTGCAATAACACTGAATTCAGATAAGATCCAGAGGAGTTAAGAAGTTTTAATTGGAACAAAGGACATAGAAGAAAATAATTGCTCCTTGCTGATCTAGGCTGAAAATGTCTATTTTGTTTGCTATTAATAATGTTCTATTGAAGGGTTTAAGAAGGGTGCTTTAAACGAATCTGAATTGTTTAATCAAAGGTAAATTTTCTGGGCTTGCTCTATGGGAAATGGTTGGACCCTACTGTTTTAAAATATAAGGACAGATTCTCTGATTCATATCGAATTTGTTGCCACTGAGATTGAAGTTGCGTCTTATGGTCAGTTATGTTTTATAGACCCCTCCAAAGCTGTGGATGAGCGTTCAGGACACCCAGAAAATAAAAAAAACTAGACCGCACAATTTTGACCCTTGGTGGCATTTTGCCTAAAAATCCTTATGAAGCTTATAGGACTGCAGCTGAAACAATGCAAGACGGAGGTTTTAACTTGATGTACAATGGATGTGCGTAGATTTAACAAACCTACAGCAGAAGAAATAGCTCAAGTTTTCGATTCTTCAGGAGTATCGCTAGGCCATAGACACATCATTGTGCACTACTGTCAAAACAGTTCAAAGACAATTTTTCAATACCTCATTGTGATCCCCTGTTGTACCCACTGATTTATCCATGTCGCGAATCACAATGGGACCCCAAAATACCCATAATGAAATGAGAAAAGAAAACGACTGACAATGTTACAGTTTGCTTGCTATCGAATTTATATTCGCAATCAGTTTGCCCACATTCATAAATTATATCATTCTATGATTCCGACTCTAGAATGAGAATGGGGATATTGCCCATCAGGTCACTAGGATAATTATAATAACCTTAAAATACACACTCAAGATATGCAGTGCTGAGTTTTCTTTATTAATTTGAATTGTTGAGTTTTGTCCCTCTAAACTTTTATAGCTACATTATAATTAAATGTTATTAGAAATTAACATATGCCTTGTCTATTTTAACCTTACAAAAATAATTAATTTGATAGTTTGTGGTGGGAGAACAAAATATGATGATATAGTCTAATTTTTATAATTAATTAAGGTTTTTAGTTGAGATGAAAAAAAGCTAATGGCACGAGAGGGATTCGAACCCACGAGATGGGGAGTTGATATCCGAGTGGATCGAGGTCACGATAGCTCAGGTGGTAGAGCAGCGGCGTATCAAGCCGAAGGTCGTGGGTTCGAATCCCGCTCGTGCCATTAGCTTTTTTTCATCTCAACTAAAAACCTTAATTAATTGTAATGTTTAATTGGTCAAGCAGACCACGAAATTAGTGAATTTAATCTAATTTTTATAGTTCACACACTTTATGGTGGAGTGAGTGTGGTGTTCATTCCTTTTAAAAATATATATCCTACTCACAATAAGTTGTTTTCCAATGATCTGGATTTCGAACTTTTAGCTCATCATCAGGTTGAAGGAGTTCTACAACCTGATGATGAGCTAAAAGCTTGAAATCTGGATCATTGAAAAAAAACACTTTATTAACTACTGCTTTGTATTGTGTGCACTTTTATATATTAGACTGGTTCTATTGTCTTTAAGTTCAGTTAATGCTAATTTGCTATTTTTTAAAATATCCGTTGTCACACCGCCTTAGTTTTGTGAATTTTGTTTGGTTCGCAGAAAGAGCAGGCAAAGGCTTCTACTTCAAAAAATAAGGAAGACAATGTCCAAGTTGACGGCTGTAAGAAATTTACTGACAATTCACAGGACAAATACAATTTGTCAGAAGAACTGTCAGAGGAACTGGGTAAAAAGTTGACTTTAAACGAACCCGGTCCAAGTTCATCAAGACAACCGCACGCTGCGCGAAATAACTCAAAGCAAAATTCAAAACCGATTAAATACAATGAAAAAGCTTGGCTCAAACCAATTAAAATTGGCCTTAATAAGTCAGCTCAACCAAAATAATTTTCAATTTTGCCTAATTTTCTTAAAATGTGTGTTCTTAATTTTTTTTTTCATTTCAAGTTTTGAATTTTCTTTTAGTTTTTCTGCTCCATGTTTTGTTCCATTATGTTTGTTCCATGTTTTCTTCTTTCAATTATCTTATAATGAAAATAATTAAATAATTATTTTGAAAGTATTTTTTGTTTGTAAATTTGTACAATTTGTAAATTTGAGAGTTTGAAAAAATTGCTGAATAACTTTTTTTTCTTCTAATTTTTTATATAATAATTATAAATGCACTTTTATTAAGATTCACAATAGAAAACATCTTCTTGTGTTACAATGTACTACAAATACAAACGACATGGACTATGTCCTGAAGGAGTGTTGACTGAAATGTGTTTAAAAAACAAAATTTAAAATAAAAATGGTGGCTCCCAAATTGCACAGGATACTCTTCTGCTGAACATGTGGTCTACCGACTGAATAATTAAGTTTTATTTTTTAATATTGCGATTAATTATTATTATTATTAAAAAAATTGCTGTACTCTTAATAAAGTACAGTAATAAGGTACAGTTTTTATTGATATGTAATCTTAGGAAATCATTTTATAAACATTGACTTCCTTTGCTACTTGTAATAATATTTGAAATAATTGTACTATAAAAAATGTAAGTTTTATAAGAGCAATTAAGTGTTAATTAATTGAAAGAGTATAAATTTTTACAAATAAATATTTTTACACAATATGTTGAGCTGCTGTACAGTTACAAACCCAATATCCTTGGATGAATCGACAGAAATGGTCAAAAAATATGCAGGACCTGATGAGCTACACATTCACGACAATGTTTAATTATTATCGAGCTTACCAATGGTCCAACTTAACCCAACACTACCTAACCTATTTTTGACCCTAAACCCATCAAACCTAACCTAACCATTCTTAACTTAGTCACTTAACCTAACCCATCCTACCTAACCGTCCTTAACCTATTTCTAACCCTAAACCCACATAACCTAACCCAACCTCACCTAACCTAATGTAATGTAGTTCTAGCTGTAAATACATCAAACACATGAAAATAATTAAATGGTTATCACAAATTATAACTGTAAACAGTAACCTAACCATTTCAATACCCATTGATGCTGAATCGAGTGAAGATGTCTGAAAAATATACAGGACCTAATAGGTACACCTTCACCTTACAGATTTCACCATAATGTTTAAGTTTGTTTAACAATTATTAAACCTATCAATGAGGGGTGTCGGTGGCCGCAACGGTTTAGGCGTTGAAATGGTGTTCATTACTAAGGTAAAGGTTCCAGGTTTGAACCTATATAACCTTGTAGTTTAAATACCCTCGTTAAAAAA
The DNA here is from genome assembly GCF_000648675.2 of Cimex lectularius. Lineage (NCBI taxonomy): Eukaryota > Metazoa > Arthropoda > Insecta > Hemiptera > Cimicidae > Cimex > Cimex lectularius. The sequence continues at coordinate 1,092,802 of NW_019392658.1, read as the reverse complement.
AAGATCTCTTGAAACAGAGCCCTATCTTTAGCTGCAGCCCTGAAATCCTCTTGATGCGTTGTCGTAAATTTTTTCTTATAGAAGGGCACTTGGAACAGAGTCCTCAACTATTCTGGCCACTTGCCCGGCCCATCTCAATCCAATTGCTATGAACTGATCAACATTACAGACTTCATACAAAACCATTACCTCCACATTATTTCTTTTGCACCACGTCAAATTACTGCTGTCAAAAACCGCTCCAAAATTTTCCTTAATATTTTCCAAATTGTTTGAATCAACTGTAATTCCTCCTGGGTTTTAGTGAAAGTCGTCAAACATTTTGAGCAGTGAGGGCTTGTTGATGTATTTTGGTCACACAGGATAGGACGTGGCTGTTCAAATGACTCACCATTCCAAAATAGCAGCGGTTGGTGGCTATAATTCTTTGCTGGATTTTAGCATTTATATCAATGTTACTAGTTCCCAGTAAGCCAAGATAGACAAAGGTATTCACGGTCTTAAAGCCCTAACACCATCTGGTCCTCCAGCAGATTACCTCAGAGGTCTGCTAACAAATTTTGAATTTTTGGACAATACTTATGGACAATACCATACTCATCGCCACTTCCTGAAGTTTTGCCTCACTCATTGCACCGAAACTCCTTCCAATGATACCAATATCATCAGCATAGGTCAGCATTTCTACCAATTAAAGGCGGTACCACCATTTGGATTTCCGATCACCCCCCTTTTAGGGCAACATTAAAGAGAAGTCATGTCTTAGGCCCTAATGCGCAGAGGACGCGTCTGAGTTTAAACATGTACCTAAGTAATATTTGACGTACAAATGTTTAATTTAAAATTACAGTATTTATAAGGATAAGATTTAGTTTCGCTGTAATTCATGTTTTTCGCACATTGAAAATTGAGTGGCATTAAAAACCAGCTTAGCATTGGAACGTCGCATTGGCAGTGGATCGGCGGGTTCACTCTTAGAATTCATGTCAAGAGATGTGTTTGTAACTCCTTCAACCTGATGATGAATGTTTAATGCTTGAAATCCGGATCATTGTAAACAACAAATGTGTGAGTAAAACCATCATTTACAAAAAGTGAATCTACATACATACCTCACCTTCATCATTTCTAGCCTAACCATTCCTAACCTAACCTATTTCTAACCCTACACCTTCCATATAACCTAGCCCGACCATACCTAACCCAAAATCTATGCAACAACTCTATCTAACATAAGTTGTTATAACACCTAACCTAGGTTACTTAACTGAACCTTACCTAACCTATTTCTAACCCTACACCCAACCCACTTGCACTCACAATCATGCCAGTTTTTTTTGTGGGGGTGTCTTAGTGCCGAGGCTTTTTTAACTCTTTGGGGTAATTATAAAAAAAAGTTTAAATTCTTTTTCTAACATTTTTCCGACACAGCTGAGGAGTGTCATGAGTGTCCACATCTTCAATGTTGGAGTCGCAGCGATTTTGATGACTCCAATTTTTTAAGCAGGAGAGAGAATTTTCTCTTTAGTCCCATAGTTTGTACACACCCTGCATAAAAAAAATTACAAAAACTTTCTTGGACTTGTCAATGTATTCCCAGGGGATAGACCAATAAAAATCGTTTCAGCACGTTATTTCCATCTTAAAATATCAAAATACCATCTCTCATATAGTGGTTTAAGATCTATTTATATGTAAAAAAATTATTTAAAAAACATAAAAAACTCATGTGCTGATTTTAAAGTGTTACATTTGGGCAAGAGGGTCAATACGTAAAATCGTCGGGAAACCTATCGAAACAGATTTTTAACGTTTCTTTCGTAATTAGTATGTGTATTTGTGCTTGAATATCCAGGAATTTTTGTTAAGGTTAAAATTACGACATATAAATTATATAATTACAACTTTTGGCAGCCACGGGCTGAAAAGTGGCCTGCACCATTAAATTATGCCCAGGTTGTTCGCCGGTAATATTTTATAGAAATGTGTCATAGACCGCGTCAAATTCAACATAGAAAGAACAAACAGGCCGCAGGTGTTTACTGTTTGTTCATAGACAATCATTTCCCCAGTCTCACCCGAAAAACATTCAGTCCCCTCCAATGTAATGGAGCAGAAATACCTGACAGACGATGTAAGTTTGCCCGTGAATTGCATGATATCTTTTGAGATTTGTTATGTTGGATTATTGTTAAATTCTGCCGAGACGTTAGAGGGCGAGATGGTTGTTTTAAATATTGTAGTTGGGTTTTTGTAAACAATGGGTGAAGTTTGAAACTGCGTATTTATACTGTCATCGATTACTGTTGGCCAATCTAATATTGCTAAATTGACTTTTACATTGTTATAATTTCCGCAAGTTTGAAAGTTTTTTGCTCATGACAATTTGTGTCGATCAGCTCCTTCTGGATTTGGCCTTTCATACTTATGAAGAAAGGTGTGAAATTCTCATGGCTTAGAATTTGCGCTGTCAGATCAGGACCCATTTTTGCCAGCAATCTTTCTTTAATTTTGAAGTATTTGTATGTCTGGAAGTCTCATGAACTATCTGCGATATTCTGAGGGTTTCAATTTGGATCGCAATCGCTCGAAGATCACTACGGATGTCGTCCCGGATCCAATTGGTGTACTTAACAGGGCTGATATTTGTCTTTTTTGCAGACCTGCAGATCTTTTAGTCTGAAACCCCATGAAGTTATCGGAATATCGTGAAAGGTGCCCAAAGCAGTTGTGGTGACTGTCTATGACAATCAAGTTTCAACCTGATTTCGACAATGTTTCAGCCATCCAATTAAAAACTGTCCGAGATTCGACAGCACTCAACAGCTGCATAATAACATCGGCCCCGATTACTACAAAATCAAGCCCTTCCGTTGATTTGACAATATTGTGAAGCGTGTCGATTTTTTAACCTTAAGCACATGGGGAAGGGAGTTTAGTGACAGGTCTTGAGGTGGTGGCTTAGCATTCTGGACTCCCGAGCAGGCTGACTACGGGATGTATAGTCTCGGGCAGTCGAGTGTGAGTTGTGTGCTGCGTGTTCTATTAGTGAATACGAGAACTCGTCTACAAGTCTGCTTTAAACCTATTGAGCCCCTCCTTAAATAGAAGAGTTCTGCATCTTTATTCACGGAAGCACTTCAAAAGTAATGTTGACTGCCAGCAGTGCCAACAGGTAGGGGAGACTAGGTAGGCGTGGTTAGGTTAGGTAAGGTTAGTGTTAGGGACATGCTAGGCTTGGTTAGGTATGATTAGGGGCAAGAGAGGCGAGGTTAGGTTAGGTAGGGTTAGCGTTAGGGATTGGTTAGATTTTGTTAGGATGGAACTAGAGGCTGCCGTGTTCTCGGCATGTTTGTCCAATCACTAACCTATGTTCACAGCAACATCATCACGTATTCCATTGTTTTATTCCTCAATTTTTTTTTAAGCATGTCGATTAAATAGCTTTCTGGTTTTTAGAAAAATAATCCATCAAAAAATCACATAGTCAAAACCAGTTGGAAGTCAAAACATAGCTGTTTCGACAAAGGTCAGTTTTAGCTCTAAGTTTTGAAGTGTATCGATGATAAAATTAATTCCACGATTCGAAACAGACTACAAGAAATCAGCATGCGATAGGGAACGGACAAGGATGAAAGACATGAACAAAGCTTTCGACACACTGAGGAGTATGCTGCCGAGTTATAAACCGCCTGGTAAAAAACTGTCCAAAATAGAATCTCTCAGGTAATTTGGGTCAAATACAGTTTTATTTATCATGTTTCATTGTAATGTCAGTTGCGCAAAAATCTAATTCAATGTCAAATGTTAAAAGTTTGTTTTAATCTGAACCATTCCATTATGTCTAGGATGGCGATAAAATATATACAAGACTTACAAGCTATGCTAAACGGAAGACCCTGCACATCGTCGGACGTTTGTAATAACTGGGACGACAGTTACCATCAGTACAGTCAAAACTGCGACGACTTTTATTCGACCATCGAGTGCTACAAACTCGACCATCATTAGCCTCTATGGCATTGTTTAAAATTTTTTCTGATCGAGTATTGTAGAAAATTTGTTCATTTGCAATTATAATTTATGAAAACTTATATTGCCGATTTTTTAAAATTGTCTTTAAAGCAATCCATGCGCTCCTCGTAACGCGAAATCGAATTAGCCGATGATACGGCTGTCCTCTCTCCTAACCCCTATCACAGCCGAGTTAAATTTAAAAAAAAATCTCTCCATCCACACAGCCTGAAACAAAATCAATGAACACAAATCCCATACAATAGACGTCAACTTAAACAAATAAATCTTCCTCCAGTATAACACAGAACCCACTACATTCAGAGTCATTACAATACTCATGTCCGTTATTTCGGATTGTACCTAATTAAATGATTAAAGAATTTTTAACCCACACTGGATTAAAAAGTGCAGACTGTAGAGATACAAAATTTCAGCTTTCAGTATTAGAAGTATCGACCGATTTTTCACTTACGAACACTCTGAAAGGTATGGTTTTGAAGAAAAAATTCAGTACTGCCGAGCTTTCGACCTATTTTAAGGTCATCGTCAGTTTTTTTACAGGCGATCTCTTATATCCTTGAAGACAGGTTCAGTCCTAATAAGAACTGTGACCGTATTGCAATCTTAAAAAATTATCTAACTAAAAAAATACATTTTTAACGTTGCAATACTGTTACAGAACTTGACAATGTTAGGACTGAGTTGGTCTTCAAGAAATTTGAGATCGCATGAAAAAACTTAAATATATCAATCTGTAGACATATTTAAGAATGTTTTGCCCTGATGATGACCTTAAAATAGGTCGAAAGCTTGGTAGTAACAACTGAATTTTCTTTTTTCTTCAAGACCATGCCTTGATCCAGAGTGTTCGTGAGATTCAAAAGTACCATCAGATGCCACGAAGTTATAAATCTTTTAGTCCTTAGCTTAACATCTTGTCTTATTCTTAATAATCTTCACGGGAGGTTAAAACGGAGACGTAGAAGGGTCACCACTAGTTGAAAAAAAAAACATTTATGTACATGCGAATTAAATTTATTGATATTCTTTTAACATTTTGATAAGAGGATCGTAAAGGACCTCTCTGACGTTGATCGCCCACAAGAAGTCCAGATGGTTGAAGTAAGGATAAGGGACTTCGAATTTCCTGGCGTTCGGAAGGCTCCCGTAGAGTTTCTCGACGTCCTGAAACACACGATTTTTTTGACCATCGAGAAATATTTGACATCAGGCTGATCAGATACGAAGGATTACCTTTATACCAGCGAGCCAATCGTTGTCCGAGAATTGCAATATAACCGGCGAAGTTACTTTTCCCAAGGGGTACTCCGGCGGTGCGTCTGACCCGTAGTGATTCCTGTTGTCACGACCGTAGTCGAACATTCGAAACTTTTCCCCTTTGCGATGAAAAATTAGACAGCGTTAAACAAACTAAAGAAAACAAGTAGATTACCGTTGTTAGCAAGTTGGCCAAAGTGAATAAATTGCTTTGAAGATGCTCCTCCAGGTGAGTGATCCGCTATTTCTGGTATTAAGCTCTAATAAAATAATGAGCAGGTGGTTTATAGTTTTTATTGACTAAAGATGATAAAGTTGAATCTTACGCTATTTAGTTGTTGGGAGTCGAAACCGGCGAATAAGAATAGGGTGTTGTCGCAAATTGGTCTCGTGAAAGCTCTCCGCCTGCAAATCTCGCCGACTAAGAAATGTAGGAGGAAATTATCGCGGAAGAGCTCGTAAATACCCCACCACTGAATGATTTTCTAGGTTTTGAAAAGAAAAGTGAAAAAAAAAAGAACACGGCCAGGAGAACAAGTAGCTTACTGTTAAAATGAAGCTGAACCTCGTGAGCAGTCGTACGGTGCCTCTTGTATGGCCTAGGAAAGCTATCGGTGCCAAAGCTGACATCACTTTTATCCTGTCGTTGTATTCCGGCCTCGTGGACGCCAGCACAAAGTAAATCGTCGTCCCTTGGGAGTGACCGACGTATGTGACCTTGTCCTCTTTTGTCCTTTCACGGATGAAATCGATGACGACAGGCAAATCGTAGTAGCCCATCTCGTGGAACCTAAAGATGAAATTGAAGATGGAAAAACACGACACTTTGAAACAACCACTTACTTCATGATCTTATAACCTATCTTAATACTGTACTATAATAGTTATTTTTAAAAACTAAACTATATATTCTATGGAAATACCATGAATACTCATACTTAAACCTCACAAGTCTCCTGTCAATTATTCTCCTTCAGACGAATCAGCCTATTCTTAGTGACGTTAAAATCCTTAAAACGCCTTACCAATTCGGTTTCCGTCCTTGCCCCTCCACAATGCAACGATGTTTTCGTAGATGCCATTTCGTCCGCGAGCTGGATAGGGATAGGTATAAAAGAGGTGTCCACATGGCTTTCTCCACCTCTACTTGAGTAGATCTATAGAGCTCTTCTAATTTTATAAATCACTGGCTAGTTTCAGGTTGTTAATCACCTCCAAAGCTTTTCCAGCGGATTCATAGTGTAGGATCTTGCTTGCAGCTTTTCCTCTCCTAATTGCAAGAATCTACACCTACATAAACCTTCACAGAAACATAAAACCTGTTCTGCGGTCTCCTCTTCTTCCTGGCGTTACTTGCACAGTGTTTCTTCTGTCAGTACTCCTATCCGGTGCTTTCTTAGGCAGGATAGGACTGTTACGTTAAATCAAGTTCTCGACCCCGAGAGATTCTCATTGATAAACGGCCTACATTGCAAGAATCAATGTATGGTCGACCGGACCTTTTATGTAGTGAAACTGAGGTATCCGGAAAGGAATTTTTCAAGACCAAGTGATACAGAGTTGCTGAGAGTGTTTGTCAAGTGACCCCGCACCTATTTGTTGTAAGGTTGAGAATGTGCGGTTCAGAATAGCCTGCGATAGAACTCACCATAGAAGCCAAAAGTATCTAATAGTGATCGACTGTGGTCCAAGTAGGTTTGAAATATGGCTTCCTGTTTCGAACGAAATCAAGATCAGCTCGTGTGATATAAAAGTGTTTGCTGGGCATGGACTCCGAATTGCTGTTGGACAACAGCAGGAAGTTTCGCCAATAGAAGTGAAGATATTTAAACCGACCACAGGGGAATTGCATAATCGAAATAAACCACAGAAAAAAGAATAAATTCACTTCAAGGGGAGCACTCGAGAGTTCTCTTCAAACTTTCCTACTGACTTTTTATGGCCTAATCCTAAAGTCCTATCGATTATTGTTTCTAAGTAAGGTGCGGTAATAAGTTCTCCGAATTAAGACCAGGCGTCTCACACAGGAGTACTGTTGGTCTCATCATGTATTTATACTGCTTACTTGCCAATCCACTCTCTATACTGCAATGTTATGTACGAGCCAGAATGTATTTGTCACTACCAATATCCACTAACACCATCATCATATTGAATAAAGACAAAACTTATACGCCAATAACAAGGAATTACTTAGGGATATACCCCTACAGCAGACTGAAACGACAACAATTGAACGGAAGACCTGGACAACTAACATCAAAATCAGTAACAAAGAATACTGTAAAAAAATGACTTCGACCAATTTGGACATATGGATATGAACTGTGGGTTAACCACGCAGTCATCCAATATCCAACCCTTCCAATCGAAAGTTTTAAGAAAAACTATCCAAACTCCTCACTACGTCTCTAACCTCACTATCCACAATGGCTTAAACAAGTTCTACTCTAATCTTCCGTTTCAAGTTTGTCCTTTCATTCAAGCTTTCTCTACTATTTCACATCCCCAGAATCCTTCACGTCGCTTTAGACGACAATAGCCGTCGTTTATCTAAATAACTGTTTATTTTTTGTGGACCCATTCTGAGATGGAGGATTGTGGCGTTGTCGCTTTTCCTGAAACGCCTTTAGACTCTGGTGTCCTCCGGGAAAAGTGTAGAGCATAGTACATGATGTGATAGGGGGAAAATGATAACACAAATTTACAAGATGTACTAAGCCATGAAGTCCATCAAATCCTTAAAATCGTACTCAAATATTTTATGCGCCTCAAGGAAAATATAAGAATCACGGATATGTAACCTACCCCGTCCCTACGTTAAGGTTAAGTTACGGCTAAAACGATTCGACCTATTTAAGACTTTGCGCGCCTTGACCAATAATGGTCTAAGTACCAAGGTGTTTGTGCAGCAAAAAGGCTTAGGCCGATAAGTGTTCCAATAAAGGTTTTTCTAGTCGATCTAAATATCTGTTTATTTCTTGTAGACCCATCCTGAGATGGAGGATTGTGGCGTTGTCGCTTTTCCTGAAACGCCTTTATACTGCTTCAGATTTAGTGCGTAGCTTCGAAGGTTTCTCTGCCATGTGCATGCGAAGTTCTAGCACCTTTCCCATCACTGATAGCAGCGATACAATGGCGATGTTGGATAATAGAAAGTGTTTTTTTTTGTTCCCCAAGCAGTGGATCGAGGTCACGATAGCTCGGGTGGTAGAGCAGCGGCGTATCTAGCCGAAGATCTTGGGTTCAAATCCCGCTCGTGCCATTAACTTTTTTTCATCTCAACTAAAAACCTTAATTAATTGTAATATAACAGTAAGTTTATCAGTCTTGTTTAGGGTTGTTTGGCAAAGGCTTACTGTGTCTAGCACCTCTAGAGTTTGTCCACTTCTCCTTTTATCATTTTGGAACCATTCTGTGATGCAGGATTCTGTGTTTGTTTATGTTATCCCAACAGTGGGTTCAGGGCATATAGTTTTGCAGAACCTCCTCTGGCCAGTGTGTCTGCTTTTTCGTTACCTAAAATCCCTTTTGCCCTAGTACCCAAGATATCACCAGGTTGTGCGTTTCCCCAGGTTTTGGGTATTTTGAATATGAGTTTCTTTCGCAGGCTTTTAGTCATGTCCCAGCTATTACGCTATTTTGCATAAAGTGGGGAAATTTACTACATTTTGGCATTCAGTGTATATTTTGTGAATGTATAGGAGTTTTCACTCAAATTAAACTTCTTTTTAATCAAATTCACCTTTTTTCAACCAAATTAACCCTTTTTTTCGAATCAAATTAACTCTTTTTTCAACCAAATTAACCCTTTTTTCCAATCAAATTAACTCTTTTTTCATTCAACCAAATTAACTCTTTTTTCAACGAAATTAACCCTTTTTTTCAACCAAATTAAACCTTTTTTTCAATCGCTGAAAAAAATCAGATCAAATTGATGCTGTGTTTATCTCTGTTGATATAAACCATTTCTAAGAAATTACGTTAGCCGACGCCTTGCACAAAATTGTCTTTTACATACCGACTTCCTTCCCCACCCCTTCAAAACCAAACATATATAAACATAAAACAGCAAAATCTCACTGGCACTCTCACCACGACACGCAAGGATGGCATTACACAGAAGACAAACACTTTGAGTGAGCAGAAATACTTTGTTTGAATATAAAATATATTTTCCATTGTATAAATTCACTTATCCACATCCTAAATGTATTTGTTAAATGTAAACAATGTTTGTAAATCCCAGGCCCTGAAGATGATCTCAATAAAGATCGAAACGTGGCACGATAAAGAAAATGTTTTTCTGAAACCTACATTACACCCGACCGCATCTCACGACATCTGAATAACTAGCAATGAAAAAGATTGTACCATTGTTTATATTAATATTTGGTCAATATTTTATATGTCGGAGAGGACTTTCTAATTAAGGCGGTCCAGCCCTCACGCCTTCTGGTGGCGTTTGGTTGGAGTCCGGGTAGAATGAGATCTACATATTGAGGAAGAGTCGTCAAAAAGATGCTCGCTTGTACCCGGAACCCGTCTATGTTCGGACTTAGCCCACATCATGTCAAATCAAGAGGCGTCATCGGGTGTACCCGATTTCTACATATATTACGTCCATTCTTACGTCATCTCGACCGGAAGTCGCAACAGCGCTCGGTTTCGGGAGTTTTTGACTGAACTGTGCTCATACTTGATCAGATGTCTCTTCACGGCACATTTCTCATTATGGATAACGCTACCATAAAGAAAACAGCTGAAGTTGGATCTACATTACATTCAATCAAGTATCTTCCACCGTACTCCCCTATTCTTAACCCAGCCTTTTCTAAAATAAAGACGACTGCAAGGCATATATTGGGTGATACTTCCAACATACTGGAACTCAGTGAGCTCATAGGCAGCAGCGTTAACGGAATTTCAACAGTGGACTGCACTGTGTGCTGAAGCTGCATTTGTTGTTTCCATTTCATTGATCTAAAAATATGTATATATATTTATATAATTTTTTATAAAATTAATTATTTGAAAAAAACAACAACAACAACAATAACAACAACAAAAAAATATTTCAACAATACCTTTCATAATGACAATCAATTAAAGTTTTTAGTAGAGATGAAAAAAAGTTAATGGCACGAGAGGGATTCGAACCCACGACCTTCGGCTAGATACGCCGCTGCTCTACCGCCTGAGCTATCGTGACCTCGATCCACTCGGACATCAACTCCCCATCTCAACCCCACCTTATGAGTTTTCCCTCCTTTTGCCATTTTTCAAATGTCGTGTAATCGGTTTGGATTCTCGACGACAATTGAAATGGCGACGGAGAGCTTTAGTGAAGTGTACTTCATTTTTAAATCATTAATTCACTATTTTCGTGGTCCGCTCGACCAATTGATACATGACAATCAATTAAGGTTTTTAGTTGAGATGAAAAAAAGTTAATGGCACGAGAGGGATTCGAACCCACGACCTTCGGCTAGATACGCCGCTGCTCTACCGCCTGAGCTATCGTGACCTCGATCCACTCGGACATCAACTCCCCATCTCAACCCCCCATTTCATCTCAACTAAAAACCTTAATTGATTGTCATGTATTAATTGGTCGAGCGGACCACGAAAATAGTGAATTAACCTTTCATAATGTTCTACACTGATAAAATATTTATATAACAATGGTACAGTATTTTTCATAACAATGTTCAATACACATTGTTTGTTGTTCTCTTTCAGTTTCTCGGAATTTACATATTTTTAATACCCAATCCTCATAATTACGATGGTTTAAATGCGGTTGAAAAATGGTTTAATTTGGATGAAAAAAGTGTTAATTTGGTTAAAAAATAGTTATACGACTTCGGGAGAATTTCGACAACCCTGCTGTACGGTTCTCTTTAAGGTTGGAGTTTCTGATTCTATTTCTTCAACCCTCCAAGGTTTATCTTTTTCTTGGGAGTAGGGTTTAGGTGTGTAGGTGGCCTGGTATCATAATGCTGACGGTTTCTACTCTGCCCATTGGTGGAGCGGTTCCGAGTAGGGTCTTGTCTCTTTAAAGTTGCGGACGTGGTCCGTTCTCATAGGATTAATGATTGAACTATTATTGATCAAATACTAGGGTCAATTTCCCGGAGGGGAACGTTTTTAACTAAGCCTAACCCTACCTAACCTTGCCGGAACACAACCTAATCCCTGCGCACGTCACTGCTATGCGAAAATGTTCTCTTCACTGTCACGTAACGGTATTTCTATACAAGGCCTAATATTGGATACCGTTTAAAATGCAATATTTAAAGATAAGAAAATACAGGAAATTCATACGTACGAAAAGTTCCAAAATTGTGCTTTGTCGATGTCCGGATTGAGCGTCCTGTGCTTTCTGCTGTAGGTGGAGCCTCTAGAATTGCCCATCCACACGTCGTACCCGGCGTCAGCCAGAATGAATGCTGTTAACAAAAATGAATGAAACTTACTCGCACACTTCATAAAACCTGTATTGGTCAGTTCGAGACCTAGTCCTTTAGAAGGATCGCTGAGTACCCAGCAGGCGGAATTGCTCAAAATGCCGTGTTGGAGGAAAAGCGGGGGACGCCTGGAGCCCTGGGCCGAGTTATTGAGTCCGTAAGGAATTCTGTAAACTGTCAGGAGGTAGCCATCTTCCGTCTCGATCTCGTGCTCTTCCAGAGGGTATCCGTGAGGCAGAACCATATCGGCCTATCCTCCAAAACAAGATTTACATGTTAAAAAATAAGATCTCGTAATAATGTGATGACTACTCTCTCGCGATGACCAACTTTAGGAGTCAGACAAAGGTAAACAGATCCAGCATAGTGATCAAATCTCCATCACTTTAATTGCAGACCACAAAACCACAAACTTAGAAGATTTCTTTTCGGAGTGAGGGGTGTTGAACCTCGTTCGTTTTATTTTGGACAACCTCGCAATCAATTAACGCCTGTCAGTCTTTCGGATATTGCCATTGTGACATAATTAGGTATATCTATATCTAATATCACAAGAAATTCATTTGTGTGTAACATTTTAAATTTTTATTTTAAATTCCACAAAAAAAGACAGAAAATGGCGAAAAGCTGAAACTTTTAATACATAATTCCATCAAACGACAACGTTTGTAAGGGTTGTAATTTATGTCATCCTTGTATTATTTTATCCCTGCCAAATTTCGTGATAAAAACAAAGCCAAAACAAATATTTATATCGAAAATACGTCGTTTCGCAAATAAATAAGCTCTTCACTGGAAATTGATGGCCACTTTGACAAATACCTCAACGAACGTTAAAAAATAAATAGATAAAAAATGTAAAATGCTGAGTGATGTTTCGTTGAAAGTATTGGGTCATATCAACTATTCTTAATTTCCCTGTATATTGTATGTAAAACCATCGCGACTGCAAAATAAACACCACCCTGATAGAGGTTTGCAATTTTATTGATATACATATACATATTGACATAGAACGTTGGACATTTTTTACGGTATGTACATTGACATTTATGATAAGTATGGAATATAATTACTCAATTAATGTAAAGGAATATAATAACTGTCAAGAGCGCTCAACAGTGAAACGCATTGACATAATGTCAGTTTCACGACATTAAATCACGGATATGTATATAATTATAACCTTATAAACTTACCTAACCTAACACTAACCCTAACCTGACCTAACCTAATCAAACTCCAATCCCCATATGTTTGTTTCTTCAGTTTTGAGTCTGAGACGGAATACAGGTTCTTTAAAATTGGAGTTATTTGGCACATATGCCTCCAAGGCAAAACTGGATATTTTTATAACCTAACTCATCCCTAATAGTAAACTAACCCTGAACGACTGAAACCTAACTAAAAACTAACCCTAATTCTGACCAAACCCTGACTGACTTAACCTAATCAACCCTGACCTAACATAACAAACCCCAATCCCACATTTTTTTGTTTCTTTAGCTTTGGGTCTGATACCGAATACAGGTCCATTAGAAATGAACTGATTTGGCGTATACGTTGATAAAAATTCTATCAAGTTTTACTAGTCTTTAATTTTCTGACGCTCCTCATTCAAAGCCTGTGCCTTCCAACAAAGAATTAATGGATATTCCTAGACGAACACTCTGATCAAGGTATGGTTTTGAAGAAGAGGAAAGCAAATTTAGTTGCTAATACCAAGATTTCGACCTATTTTAAGGTCGTCATCAGAGCCTATTATTAATTTCACATTATGAAAAACATATTCGTACAATTGATTTAGCAAACAATATAACTATATGGAACTTACAAAACAACTTAAATTCACTAATTTCGTGGTCCGCTTGACCAATTAATATATTACAATTAATTAAGGTTGTTAGTTGAGATAAAAAAGTCAATGGCACGAGCGGGATTCGAACTCAGATCTTCGGCTAGATACGCCGCTGCTGTACCACTTGAGCTATCGTGACCTCGATCCACTCGGACACTAACTTCCCATCTCAACCCCACCTTATGAGTTTTCCCTCCTTTTGCCATTTTTCAAATGTCGTGTAATCGCATTGGATTCTCGACGACAAATGAAAATTTTTCTCAACTAAAAACCTTAATTAATTGTAATTACAAAACAACCTTAAATATGTCTACAGATTGGCATATTTATGTGTTTTTACAGGCGATCTCAAATTTCCTTGATGACCGATTCAGTCTCAACATTGCTGTACAGTAGTGCAACATCACCCCGAAGGTCCTCCTCTCGTTATTAAAGAACTCTGTTTAAAATTAATAAATTCAAAAATTGAACTTAAGCCCACAGTATCTGTTTGAATGTTACAATTATTATTTTCCATTTTAATGTGTAGAACCTCTTTTATTCTTCTCCTGAGTAATTTGTTAATTATTTCAACATTCGAACAATGAAATTTATGCCTACTTGATATTGAATGTTTTGATAGTCCTGTACCAGTTCTGGGTTTATTGCCACAATCAAAGATACGACCATAAATTCTATTTTTTATTAGAAAAAATGTAATAAATACGTAATTTGATAATAATATACGTAAAATTGAATATGTAATAGGTAATATAAAAGTGGTTTGTCGTGTACAATTGCTAAACACATTTTTAAAAAATCAGCAAAATTTCTGTGACAAAGCGTTTTATAAGAATAATAATTTAGGACGGAAATTCGTTTCTTTTGTGCCAGTTAAAAAGAGATCTTTAGCCCGTAGAAACAAAGAGGACAATTTAATGAATAAAACTAATGTAAAATTGATAAAGGCGTAATTGAGATACTTCAACTTGGCGGTAACTTCAATTTACCATACAATGAACATAAACCTTCGTGTATTTGAACTAATTACGGATTTGGAGGTGATGGTCAATAGGGTTGAAAATTAGTAGAATGCAAGATTTGATTAGGGTTGAGGCTGCTAACGTAATGAGAAACGGTATTTTCTTTTGGAAAAATAATCAAGACATAAAAATGATTGATTTGATTAGGAAAACCAAACCACTTTTAAAACAAATCTGTTACGTCAAAGCTGACAAGGGAAAGAGAACTGTTCTAATGCATAAAGACGAGTACAAAAAATTAAACAAGGAAATTAAAAACGATCCCACACTGTCGACAAGGTTGTAGAAATTGGTTGTATTGACAAGAGTGAAAGCTTAAGATTAAAAATCCACAACTCGATTTCCCCTAAAATGTATGGGCTACCGAAAGTACACAAAGAAGGTACTCTAAGACCTATAGTCTGTGGAAGTCAATCACCGTCTTACAATCTTTCAAAATGCGTTAAAGCCAAATGTTAGACCTTGTGTAAGGACAAATACAATATCAAAAATCCGTTTGAGTTCAGTGAAAAGATAAAAAATATTAAGGTAGATGAAGAGGATCTTTTGGTTTCCTTCGATATTAAACCTTTGCTTACTTCAATTCCCTTGAATATAGTAATTCGCCTCATATATCAACGCTGAAAAAACGTGTGCGAATTTATCAATGTGCCGTTTGATTTGTTCATTGTGTTCATTCAGTATATGAATGGCTATTTTAAATATGTTAACAAAATATATGTGCAGTTTGATGGTGTAGCGGAGTATTCGGTCCTGGAACCAAATACTCAGAACCCATGGGAAAATACACCAGTATCTTCTAAGCTGATATTCAATCGAGAGTACTCAACTCAACATGACTAAAGGGTACAAAAACATGTTCATAGCTATCATGTCAGATAGCCAAGCAGCCATCAAAGCTAAGCTCAAATATCATTAGTTCAAGGATGGTGCTGAACTGCAAAACCAAATTAAACATATTAGGTACGCAGAAGAAAGTCAGCCTCTACTGGGTCCAGGACACATGGCAGTAGAAGGCAAGGAGAAAGCGGACACCCTTGCAAGGAAGCTGTCACAGTGCTGATAGGACCCAGAACTCTTCTGTGGCATAGGAACCCACACTATCAACGAGTATCTCAGACAGAAGGACAAAAATAAAATGAAGGAACAATGGAATTCACTCATTGGACATAGGCAATCCAAGAATCTCCTAACAAATTTTGGAAGAAAAGAAGAATGTGTCAATGGCAGCAGGAATAAACTGCGAATCCTGACAGGATTCTTAACAGGACACTGTAAGCTAAATGGCCACGTAAAGAAGATTGGAATAATCCAAGACAGCACATGCAGATTCTGCAAAGAGGCAGAGGAGACACAAACACACCTACTAACAAACTGCGGTGCTACAATTGCCTGCAGGAGGAAGTGCTTTGGGATGTACAATATGACTATAGAAAGAGATTCAATCATTGAAACCGGGCCTATTAATTGAGTTCCTTGATGAAATAGGACTCACCGGTGTGTTTTAGGCAGAGAACGGGGCATACAGTAGCTCTTAAAGGGCACAATATATTACAACCCGACTATTACATCTACTGTGTAATATGGTGTGGCGATTTGTCCACCATTTTTGCGGATAGTCTAATGAATGATTTGATTTACAGGGTTTTAGATCAGGTCACTTATAATATTAAGCTCATATGTAAGTAAGTTGATGACTTGTTTCTGATTTTTCCAAGTGATAATTTAGACAAGCTCCTTAACCTTTTTAATAGTTATCATGAGCATATATAAATCATATATGAAGTGGGAAAATAGTGGCTCTATTACTCATATAGACGTGGAAGTGATCAGAAGTCCAGCGGGCACATTGATGCATAGGTGGTACACAAAAGATATCAGCTCTGACAGATATTTCAATTATTTTTTCTCACTCTTTTGGTCAAAAACTGAATTGTGCTAATAATTTGATACATAGAGCTTTGCCACTCAACAGCACATGCTTCTGGAGTGAGGTTAGAGAGCGACCTTTCCGAATTTTAAGAAATAACAACTATCCAAAGACATTGGTTAATAGATTGTTAGATATTAATTTAAGAAAGTTAATAAATGGTGAAAAAAAACGATAGAAATATGGACAACGGTCAAGACTATAAACGTACGTCCCGGTGATTTCGCTCAAATTAAAATATATGATCAAGAAATACATACCCGAAATCAATTGTTGTTACAAATACAAAACTAAAATGAGCTCTTTACATACTAAACTCATGGATAAGGAAGAAAAGTTTAATTTATCAAATGTAGGTTATCGTGTAGTGAATGCCCAACCAAATACATTGGTCAAACAGAACAGAGAATTAAAAATAGAACTTATTGTCATATTTCTGATTGTGGCAATAAATCCAGAACTCATACTGGACTATCAAAACATTCAATTTCAAGTATATATAAATAATAATTGTAACATTCAAACAGATACTATGGGCTTAAGTTCAATTTATGAAGATCTTATATATAGTATTAGGGATGAGTTAGGTTATACAAATATCCAGTTTTGCATATGTGCCAAATCACTCCAATTCTAATGGACCTGTATTCCGTCTCAGACCCAAAACTGAAGGAACAAAAATATGGGAATTGGAGTTTGATTAGGTTAGGTGAGGTTAGGGTTAGTGTTAGGTTAGGTAAGTTTATAAGGATATAATTATTTATATATCCGTGATATAATACGTCGTGAAACTGACAATATGTCAGTGCGTTTGTTTAACTGTTGAGCGCTCTTCCCAGTCATTACATGTGACTTGAAATCACCTGAAAAACACCTTAAATATGTCAATCTGTAGACATATTTAAGGTTGTTTTGTATGTTGTATATAATTATATTATCAGTAAAAAAAGAATGGGAAACCCGCTGGGCTCGAAGAAATAGAATTAACCCTGCCAAACTNGGGCCGGCGATGACCTCAGCTGTTTGTTGGCCCATAAACTTCCCACTTATTATTATAATTATATTAATTGTTGAATCAATCGTACAAATTTGTTTTTCACAATGTGAAATTAATATAGGCCCTGATGACAACCTTAAAATAGGTCGAAAGCTTGCCAATTGCAACTAAATTTGCTTTCTTCTTCTTCAAGAACCTTGATCCAGAGCGTTCGTAAGAGAAAAAGTGGTCGATACTTGTAACACTGAAAACAGGCATTTCCTAAATGCAGATATTATGATTTTATCTAATTTTTTTCAATTTATTATGGACCTAAAGGGCTGTTAACTGTTGTGATATCGAACACGCCACCCGAGGCAAATAGATAACCAAGATAAAATAGATAGCATCTGTTTGAAAGTTACAATTATTATTTTCCGTTTTAGTACGTAAAACCTCTTTTCTTCTTCTTCTGAGTAATTTGTCAATTATTTCAACATTCGAAAAGTCAAACGTATGCTTACTTGATCCCAAACACTAAACCAAACCCGTCTTTAACCCTAACTCAAGTCTGACCAAACATTAATCCTAACCCTGACCTGACCGATGCGCACTTCCGGGGAAAGCGAAATCAATGACGCAAAACAAATATGTGGATCCAGCCCAAAACCCTATCCATGTTAATGAGGACCTTTCTATATATGTGTCCGCTTGATCTACCTGCTTCCTTTAAATTAAATACAACTTTTATTTTTGCCTTAAACTAATTTTTTTCTACCACAGAGACCGAAGTGACATACATGTAATTAGTCAGTTACCGATCATCCTGATCCTCCAATCCTTGCTGTGTTGGATATAAGACTTGACTGAGACACTGACCCACCACTGAAGACGGCCAAATGGAAGGCTGACAGACCAACACAGCGAGGATACGAATACCCGACGGATCGGTAACGACCTACGGATCCATTAGAATTGAATTGATTTGGCACACGTCGCTCATAATGGTTCCTTGTTGGAAAATATCTTCAGATAGACGTACTACGGTTTCTTGTCGATTCTTACCATAGATTTTGGCCCTAAAGGACTGTCAATCTTGCTGTCGTAGCCATCCAAGGAAAAGGCCAGCGAGGTCTCACCGACGGCGATGAACAGGGTGCCGCAAATGAGTAAGATCGTGGTCATAATCGCTTCAGAGTACTGATCGGCGTATGACACAAACCTCCTATATATTTTTAACAAGAGGCACTCCAAAGTACCATTGACGACCGACAAACGAAGGGGCGAAGGTTGTGCGATTGTTTTTACAGGCGATAACATGTTTTTTGTGTGGCAGTTTTTGAATGGAAACTCTAGAAACCCAAGTAGGTGATAAGTGGCCATCGTCGACTTTTGAGCTTGAGTAAAAACTTGGAAAAAACACCAAAAAAACCATGTAATTTTTTTGCTCTTCATTTCTTGCTTCCTAGAGACTGTGGTCTCTCTTTTCCCCTGCGACCTAATAGATATCTTTAAGATGTAGATATGATATATATCTACGCGTTTTTCCAATGGGTAGTCGACATAGGGGCTTATTATTCAATTCCTGCCTGCTGAGAGAAAAGTAGATTTTCCTTTACATTAAAGTAAATTTACCAAATAAATTATAATACAATTGTACATTTTCCTAAACATCACTCAAGAGATTAATTTCTGTCTTTGAATAATCCATGGTGGTTTAAAGCAAGATTAATAGTATTTAAGCCTTGTAAAAAAAAGACGTGATAAAATTGTTGATAAACAGCCAAGACTCAGCACTTATTTATAAAAATATCTTCAATTGTTATCATGAAGTACAGCTATTAATCAACCATACCTTAAGAGTAGTCATTAAAGAGATCATTTTATAATGCGAATTAAACATTAAATTATTGTCACAGGCTTTTCAATATTTTTTTTATATTTCTTATATAACAACACTTCTTCTTGGCACAAGAGAAAAATTGATCACTCTTAATATTTCCTCAAGTACTATGTTAAATTCATTTATAAATATTGTGTCAACAAAGTAAGTTGTAACAAAATATGTTTTCAGAAAGATTTGTGTTTTGCAGAAGTAACAAAACCTAAGTTAAACAAGTGTTTTTGCCATTCAAAAACTCGCCTCACGGAAAATTATTGGATCATTGATATGTGACTAAAGCTAACCTGAACTCACCAATCATAAACCTAAACAGAGCCCCACCTAACTTAACCCTAACCCTATCTTAACCTAACCTTAACCCTGTGGAACCTAATACTATCGTAGATCCATTAGATTTCGTGGTCCGATTGACCAGATAACATCTTTCAATTAATTAATCTTTATATAAGGTATTGGTCGAGATAAAAAAGGCAGTGTCATGAGCGGGATTCGAACCCACGATCTTCGCCTAGATACGCCGTTGCTCTACCACTTGAGCTATCGTGGCTTCGATCCACTGGTCAATCGGACCACGAAATCTAATGGATTTAATAAATTAAATGAAGTATATCTTCACTAAAGCTCTCCGTGGCCATTTCATTTGTCGCCGAGAATCGAATAGATTACACGATAAATTAAAAAATGGCAAAAAGGAGGTAAAATTCGAAAGGTGGGGTTGAGATGGGAGGTTGGTGTCCGAGTGGATCGATGTCTCGATAGCTCAAGTGGTAGAGCAGCGGCGTATTTAGCCGAAAGTTGTGGGTTCGAATCCCGCTCGTGATACTGCTTTTTTATCTCGACCAATACCTTACATAAAGATTAATAAATTGAAAGACTATGTAGATCTTGAAATACATAATTTGGGTCTGAGCGTCGTATACTCAGTATTAAAGGGAACGAAATAGTTTTATTTTCATTTTTATTTGTTTTTTAATTTTCTGTTTTTTCTGTACTTTACTTAATTATTTTTTTAGAATTAGGTAATAAACATTTTCTTTTGAAATGTCTTATTTTTGTAACCAAACCTATTTTTGGTACGCACATGAATAAACCTCAATACAGTAAAATTTAAAGGTAGTGCGTTCATTTTTCCATCAGTGTATAATAACTTTCAAATACATGCAAAAGAGAGGGAGAAAATACTTTAACTAATTTAATTGTACTTGTAAGCTTCTAAGTTGAGGGGCGTCGGTGGCCGCAACGGTTTAGGCGTTGACACGGCGCTCTCTTTAAGGTAAAGGTACCGGGTTCGAATCCAGCTGCCCTGCATTCGAACCCGACATACTTACAAATGGGATTCTTTCAAAACTACCTGCACTCCGAGGGATGATATGACCTCTGCTATTGCGAACCCTCGTCAAAAAACCAAAAATCTTCTATGTGGGTAACTGAAACGAACTATATATCCTCCAGACGGTAACCTGCTGACCTCACCTAGAGCCACGGATTTGACAGGAGAGACGGATGGAATTTTACTCTTTTTTTAATTGTATATGTATTAAGTGCAACGCCATTAATGTTGTTCGAAATAAAAACTTTCATGGTATATCAATATCGGCTTTTGGTTGGTCCAAGACTTAAGCCAAAAAAAAAAAAAAAAATTAAAATCCAGCTTTACTACCCCTAAAAAACTAACAGCTTTTTGAGTTGTGACACTTTTCTTGCATATATTGGTTGTCTGTAATTTAAATTAGTCTGTTTGCTCTAATGATAATGGTGGTCAATGAATGACTGTGAGGATATTAATATTTTTGCGATAGTAACAGACAACATACAAACCTAACAAACAAGACAATTAATTAAGGTTTTTAGTTGAGATGAAAAAAAAGTTAATGGCACGAGAGGGATTCGAACCCACGACCTTCGGCTAGATACGCCGTGGGGTTGAGATGGGGAGTAGATGTCCGAGTGGATCGAGGTCACGATAGCTCAAGTGGTAGAGCAGCGGCGTATCTAGCCGAAGGTCGTGGGTACGAATCCCTCTCGTGCCATTAACTTTTTTTCATCTCAACTAAAAACCGTAATTAATTGAGATGAAAAAAAAGTTAATGGCACGAGAGGGATTCGAACCCACGACCTTCGGCTAGATACGCCGTGGGGTTGAGATGGGGAGTAGATGTCCGAGTGGATCGAGGTCACGATAGCTCAGGTGGTAGAGCAGCGGCGTATCTAGCCGAAGGTCGTGGGTTCGAATCCCTCTCGTGCCATTAACTTTTTTTCATCTCAACTAAAAACCTTAATTAATTGTCTTGTATTAATTGGTCAAGCGGACCACGAAAATAGTGAACTAACAAACAAGCATAAATAACCGTTACGAAAAACATATTTGTACAATTGATGTAACAATTTTTTTTCATAATGTGAAATTAATATAGGCCCTGGTGATGTCCTTTAAATAGGTCGAAAGCTTGGCTGTAACAACTGAATTAACTTTTTTCTTCAAGACCTTGATCCAGACTGTTCGTGAGTAAAGAAATGGTCGATACTTCTATCATTGAAAACTAAAATAATTGTAAAATTAATACTACTTTGCTCTTACAATGAAGAGAAAAACGCGGCAAAACAACTAGAAATGTGGTTAGATTCAATTAAGTACACGCAATCTCCCCTTTTCGCATAAAATATATTTGTAGTAATTCAGTATTTACAATATTTCGATTTTCTGAAACATGTTTGACCTGAAACATCCATCCTTAGGAGATTTGTTAGTCAAATATGAAGACCCGGTCCTATCAGAACTATAGGTCATACTTTTCTTCTCATTGCCCGTTATCAAAGTGCAACGAGAAGATCCAATATCCATAACATTTTCCATAAAATAGTTGCCAAAGGGGTGGAATTTGAAAACTGACAGACATCATTATTGATGGCAGTTTACTTCTTGTTGGTTGTCAACGAATTTAGAATCGGTTTGTAAAAGTCATTACACGCGATGTAAAAGTCATTTATACAGATATTTTAAATTATTAGTTGATTTATATATTTTTTTTATATATTAATCAAAGTTTCACGTTTTTTAACGTTTAATAATTGATTCTTTGTCTAAAAAAGAAAAAAAAATTTAAATCTCTAAAAAAAAGAAAAATAATAAAAAAAGACGGACAGATTAAATTAGTTTTAGTCTTGTTTTAGATTTTTAATTAGCATTTTAATATCGCGTATTTCCTCCTCTTGCCTTAATTACATCTCGAAGACGGCTCCTCGACATACTTTCTACCAGTCTGGAAATGTCTCTTTGCTGGAGGTTGGCCCATTCTTCTCGAAAAGTTCTTTCATGATTGTGGATTGTATCAGGACGTGATGGATGTGCTCTTATTCGTTTTTTGAAGTTATCCCATAAATGTTCGATGGGGTTCATGTCTGGAGAACCGGCTGGCCAGGCCTGATGTTGAAGGTGCGTAAGTACTATGCTAGCGACATGTGGACGGGCATTAGAATAGGATCATAGGCAACGCGTGAAGTTCCCAAATTTCATCCACATAGCGAGTGGCCGTCAACATGAACAACAACCAACTCTGTACGACTCTCTATTGAAATTCCCTCCCACATCATCACTGAGCCATGTTGAAAAGGTAGGCTCTGGAAAAAATTACATGCTTCGTACCTGTCATTTCTCCTTCTCCACACTCTTTCACGCCCATCAGCAGATCGTATAGTAAATCTGCACACATCTGCAAAAAGTACAGCAGACCAATCTTCCAAAGACCAATGGTTCTCGGCAAATGCGTGCCGTGCAACTCTTTATGTTCTAGTCAATTGTGGTCATCTTACGGAGCGAAAAGCCATCAGTCCATACTGTGGAGTGCGTTCAGAAATTTGGACATTTCGAACTTCCAGGAGCTGATGAATCGGTTCAACAACAGTAAGGTGCCGGTTTCGCAAAATTATGAAATTCAAAAAACGGTCATCCTGTGGTCCTGTTACACTATGGCGTCCAGAACCGGGCCTTCTATGGTAGGACCCAGTTTTTCGAAAACGTCTGACGGCGTCTCGCAGTGTTTCGTAGGGAGCTGCGATGGCAATAGCCGCATTCCCGATGGAACGTCCATCATCAATAAATGCCACACGCGCAACAGCCTCAGGTCTAAGTGGGATTTTTATGTTTAAAAATTGAAATTAAGAAAACAAAGATGAAAAATAAACTGTTTATTGCTTCTGAATTCCATTGAGACTAAATAAACATTTTAAATTCCGTAAAAAGTAAACATTGAAAAATACTTTATCCATGTTTTGGATTAATGAGTAATCTCTAATTGATGATATTCCCAATTTAATACATAGCATAAACAAATATTTATTTGTAAAAACAATGAGAGTAATTAAGGGCAGAATTTTATTTATCGAGAAAGTGAAATTATGAAATAAATGAAATGTCAGTGTATATAATATGCTAACTCTAAATCATGAATGTATCAATGCTGGAAGTTGCGATAACTTGACACGAAAGAGTATTATATTAAGATGTATAGATTATTATAACAATACGTTATTCCGGAGCAGCTTAAATTCTTCACTAAACAAGAAGAAAACTGAAGTAACAAGTTCAGCCATTTTAACTGATAAAATTACACCAATGTTATAAAGCTTGACACAAAACTATGATATTCTAATTTTTGCGAATGGTGTCAATACTTTTCCATCAATTTAAACATACGATGCTGCCTAGCACACTGATGATGTCATTTATCCTGTAGCATCTCACACCCGAATACTTCAAAAACTTAAATAATCCGGTTTTTAGAAATTTTCGATTTGTGTCACATTTCTTGCGGGTGTGCGATATGTAATTATTGTTTGCTTTGTAGAAGTGTATATTGATGAAGAGCTAGGAAAATCTAGTGACAATTTTGAACTGAGGAGGCCGGTTCTACTTTTGAAAAATCCCCATGTGAGATATTGAAAATGGATTTAGACGATTGATTTTTGATGTGGGATGATAGCGGATATAATTGATAATAAAAGGTAGCGTCGGAGGGTGGTTCGGGGGCGGGCGGGGGCGAGGGTGTGCGTGTGCTTGAGTGGCCGTCGAAGAGGGGGTCAGAGTCGAGGATGCCAGCGGATTCCTGCCGGTTCAGTCTCTTCGCGCCGCTCTTCCAGTCAACAACGCGATTTCTCGCCTCCCCCAAATCAAAAAATACATCGCTAATCATTTGAGTCATTTCAATTTTCCGGCTCAATCATGACGAAAACGATCTTTTAGAGTAATCAAGTCGTTATTATTTTCAACCGAAGTCGGAAGTGTTTTTTTTCCTCTGGATTTTCTCCTGGGATTAGACTCTATTCGAAAATAAAAAAAACACCTCCAAATTTGACCCATCATGACTCTTCTCTTCCTAATTCTAATCTCAGTCATTTTCGACGTCTCTGCTCAAGGTACGTTGAACGATTAGAAAAAGAAGATTTCTGCTGCACCAGTGCCAACCACTGCACCAATTTTTTATACAACTTTTCACATTTTTTTATCCTAAAACACGGCTTGTACGTCTGGAAAAACCACATCTATGCCAGACATTCGCAAAACCTAAAATGAAGAATCATAAGGACCGGCGTGTAAAAAAGGCACGGTCAAAAAACCAATTTACTTCTAAATATAATTCTTTATTAAACTTTCGGGACGTTGAGGTTCGAACCCGGGCCCCGTACAGTGATAAGTGTCGTTGTTGCCACCGAGCACTATTGTATTTTATATTTTTTGTTTTGACATTCCATCCTATGTGTTTTTAAACAGTACCTTTTATTAAAAAACCCAGTGTTTTACGCGTTCATTTTCGAACTTAAAAAGTCCGTCATTCGGAATCGTGTCAGAAATTTTCAACACTATCGGCCCTTGGACAAAGGAAAGCGACTTTATACTCGTCCCTTTCTGTGCTTTTATTTCCCCCAAATAACAACTTCTACATTCTCATATACTGTACATCCAAATAATAACAGGTGGTCGACTCGGACGCTGTGAATAAATTAATAGTCGATAATTTTTTTTTCGTCTGCTCGGATAATTGGTGGTTTGATGCTTAGAAAGTTTCGATTGGCCTAAGCAGAACGACTCGCATCCTCGATATGTGTAACGACGTGTTAGACCTACGTCCTACGCTGTGCCCACTCGAAAAATGACTTAATCGACAGATCTGAAGGAAAAGGGGAAAAAAATAATCGGCTCTGGCACCGGCGGTGACTGGCAAGGGATAAAATATTTAATGCCCCTTGGCTTTTCTGTCCTCCTCCACTCATTCTTTTTTTAAACTTTAGCGGATCCGGACGTTCGTTTATCCGGTCCAGCGGATACGGGATCTCCCTGTTCTATTCTCTCACTTCGGATCTAAACGAGGATACGATCCGCTTTTTTACTTAGGATTAGATATTAAAAATAATCCATCTTTGGTATAATTTTTATTATGGCATGTTTTTGAAGATTGACATTGGCCAACCTTCAAAAGCAAGCCTATCAAATGATCACAATTTCCATTTACGTATTGGTAAAATGGTTTTATCAATACTGTTTTTCGAAACAAAATTTGCATTTTTAAAATTTAAACTAAAACCTTTTGTGCACAGATGAAACCGATCCAATGAGATTCCATGCTTAAATTAATTTTTGAATCGCTTACGCTATTTGAAGATGCCCTTCTTACAAGCATATTCTAGCGTTAGAAACGTTAGAAAAAAAGTGTACACTTTCAAACTAAAACATCGACTTTTAACTTCCTACTACAAGAGGGAGCAGTTTTTATGGCGTGAATCGGCCGACAACGGGAAAAATTCGAGCTCGATCTAAAAACAATTTCTTAATGGGAGGTTAAAAGGATTCCCAACTTTAGAAGTTGATGAAATAATTTTTCGAAAGTTGCGAATAAAGTGGTTGGTGTATCTTGTCTTGATGAACTTGCGCCACACCTTACGCTATTCCCTCTTGTTCTTTATGTATATGATGTATCAAAAACTCCTTTCCAAACATTTCTTTTTTTGGATTGCCATTAAACAAAACCCTTTTATGCATAGAATGCACCGATCCAATGAGATTCCCAGGTTTAGAAGTGGTTGAAATAATTTTTCGAAAGTTGCGAATCAAGTGGTTTAGTGTATCCTGTCATGATGAACATGCGCCATACGCTATTTCAACTCGTCTTTTATGTATATCAGGTGTCAAAAACTGCTTTTCGAAACTAAATCCAGGTGTCAAAAACTGCTTTTCAAAACTAAATCATTTTCTATACATTTCCTTATTTAAGAAGAATCTATGTTTAAAATTTTTATGATATAAAATTAAGCGGAAAAGGGTAAAATTTGATCTCTATCTGAAAACAATTTCTTAATTATTTATAAAAGAGAAGCAACCGTTCTTCGGACTTAATATTGCATTATTGTTTTCCGTTAGAAGTGGTTCATATAATTTTTTGAATGTTGCGAATCAAGTTGTTTGGGGTATCTTACCTTGATTTGTACCACACCTTACGCTATTCCTTCTTGTTCTTTATTTGTATGTGTCAAAAACCGCTTTTCAAAACTAAATCATTGTCAATTGACGTCCTTCTTTAAGAACAATCTATGTTTAAAATTTTTTGATGTAAAATTAAGCGGAAAAGGGAAAAAATTGACCTCGATCTGAAAATAATTTCTTAATGGTTTATGAAAGGGAAGCAACCGTTTTTCGGACCAAATATTTCATTTTTTGTATTGCTATTAAACAAAGCCCTTTTATGCACAGAATGAAACCGATCCAATGAGATTCCCAACTTTGGGAGTGGTTGAAATAATTTTTCGAAAGGTGCGAATCAAGTGGTTTGGTGTATCCTGCCTTGAAGAACTTGCGCCATACGCTATTTCATCTCGTCTTTTAGGTATACCAAGTATTAAAAACTGCTTTTCAAAATTTAATCATTGACAATCGACGTCCTTCGGTAAGAGGAATATATGGTTAAAATTTTTATAATGTAGTATTTATTATTATTTATCAAACTGAGTATAAATTCTTCGACTAAACCTAAAATTTCTATATTGTGTACATCGTTGTAAAAATTCATATTCACATGTTATATGCATTTATATAATTTAAATAATTTTTATAAATCCCAAGCCCTGAAGATGATCTCAATAAAGATCGAAACGTTTGGCGCGATAAAGAAAATGTTTTTCTAAAACCTTCGTCACACCGGACCGGATTTCACGATTTTTAAATAACGTAATGTTTAATTTTTGGTGGGGTGGCTATGTCCGATTGCTGCTTTTTTTGAAAGTTAATTTTTAAATTTTTTCTAGCAACGTATCGATAAATATTTCCTGATATCTATTGTTTCTAGCTAACTTTTTAATGGTTTGTAATTCTTTTTATTAATTAGCAGGTGTTAATTGTAGTTTCAACGTACGATCTGTGAGTCAAATGAATCCAACAGTTTTTTTCGGTTCCATGGGTGAAAAGAATCTGCTATTGTCATGGTGTCTATAATTGTGGGTTTTTTATCTAAGTCTATTTCAATTAGGTTATTTATTATGGAAATTTTTAAGCCTAAATTTTTTAAACAACCATCTTTATTTATTGCCAATGTGAAATTTATACTAGGGTTTAAAGAATTAATTAACTAGAGGAATGCTTTAGATCCTCTAGTGTTCCCGACCATATACATAAAACATCGTCTACATATTGTGTCCAAAAAAAGACAGATTTAATTAATTTGTTACGATTTGAAAATAATTTTTTCCATCTCATCCACGAATATTTCGGCAAAATGTGTGGTCATAAAAATTATTATTAAATTTGCATTAAGCAGATAGTAAGCATATATGTAATCATCAGTTTATCATTTGTTTTACAAATTCGTTAATAGAGTTCTCTATAAGTTTTTGTTTTATTAGTTTAGTATATTCGTTAACAGGGGTATTTATGTTCTTTAGGGTTATTTATGTGTTTTTCATTTTTTTAAAATCGATTTTAAAGAATTGTTAATCTCGAATGGAAGTTTGAAATTGGTGGTAGTTTTAATTATTTTATCTATTGTCATCGCGAGTTAGTAGCAAGGGGAATAATAAAAGGACACTACTGGTTTATAGGTTTCCTTTCTTTGAGGATTTTGACCGTATTCTATAAGATTGGGGGTTTCGGGTTCATTGGTATTAGCTTTTTAACATAATAATAATTGGTAATTTGAGAATAGAAAGTCAGTATTTTTTATAACTGTTTGAACTCTGGTATTTAATTTTAAGGTGAGGTGGTTTTGTAATTTCTTTAAAATCGTTATTGCTTAGGAATTCTTCAACTTTAGAAAGTATTTTGGATGTTCAATGATTACTGTAGTATTTACTTTATCGGTTTCTAAAATAACGTTGTTGTTACTTTTGTCTTTTTATAAATAGAGCTAATTGTATGTGGGATATTTAATTTTTTTGACGATTAGATTTATCAAGTTTGGTTTAATTACTTCAGCACATTTATATTTTATATTTGTATTCATTTTACTACAATCAACAGATGAACCAAGGGGTAGTAGTTTCGTTGTATTTCAACCAGTTTTTGGAACAAATTTTAAGCTTTAAGTCTATAAATTTGATTCTTCTTTATTTAGTCCTATGTTTGTTATAACCCTTGCGGAAAATTTAATTGCAGTTGATTGGTCTTTATGAGTATTTTCAGTACTTCGAGTTTTCAATTTTTTTTTATCCATGGTATTTTTTTTATTTTATCAATTATAAATTTAACATTTGACCGCGTGTCATAATCGAATTTATTCCAATCTGACGGAGACAATAATGAGGCAAGCCTAGTGTGAACAAGATACCGGTAACAACGTTTTATATCTCTCTGACTAAATAATTTATGTAATTCATTATTTAATATGGTTTTATGGCATTTACGTTGTAAGAGAGTGGGACAGTCCTTTTCTTTAGTATAGCAAGAATGAATTTTGGGGTTCGGTTTAATTTCAAGCATCGGGAATTTACCCTATTGATCTGTTGATTTTCGAGCATGAAATTCTTCATTTTTAAAACAATTTAAAAGTTCTTGTTTAATGGCTGACTTTAAAGTGGAGATAGAGTTGCTAATGGTGTTATAATCTATTAAATGGTTTGACTAAGAAATTAATAGTATAATAAATAATTATATAGAATAAATAAAAATAATAATTGGATAATATAAGTAAATTAAGTAAATATAATTAAAATAGATTATAACACAATTAACAACGCTACTTACTTATTTAAAATCAGCCAGTAGACAAGAATTTTTAAAACGTTTTTATAAATTAGGACTTTCATGCTCGAAAATGAACAAATAAATCTGTTTTAATTCCCAATGCTTGAAATTAAACCTAACATCAAAGTTCGCACACCATAGTGTTGAGTAATACAACTGGGTAGAGAAAAATATGTTGTTTTACAAAAATTACAAAGAACTAAAAATAGGTACTTTATGTTCAAAACCTACCAATGTTCTGGTAAGTAAAAACTAATCCCGAACGTTCCTAACCTAGCTCTAGCCTAACCTAACATAACCTTAACCATGCCTAACCCTAAACATGACGTAAGTTAATCCTAATCCAACCCAATAGCCCTCCCAGTAACAAGAAAAAATGGTTTTAGAACCTTTTTTCCGGTGTTTTGCCACACGGTGCGGCACACAGTGGTCCAAACGTGATGTACAATGGCGAAAAGCTATTGTTTTAAGTGTTAGATGTACTTTCACACTGTTCAACTCAAGAATTCTCTAGATCATGGTATGGTATTGGAAAAAAAGCAAATTCAGTTGTTACTGCCAAGCTTTCGACCTATTTAATGTCAACATCAGGGCAAAGCAATCTTAAATATTCTACAAATTGACATAATTAAGTTTTTCACACTCCTTCGCAATGTTGGAACTGAGTCGGTCTTCAAAGAAATTCGAAATCGTCTGTGAAAAATTTAATTGTTAATTCGTGGACATATTTAAAATTGTTTGCCCTGACGATGGCCTTAAAGTAGGTCGAAATCTTGACACTAACAACTGAAATGTGTGGTGATTAATGACCGTTAATCGATATTTATTTAGAAATCGTGAGATGCGTTCTGGTGTGATGTAGGTACTCTCGACACGACACGCAAGAATGGCAAAATTACACAGAAGACAAACACTTTGAGCCCTGAAGATGATCTCAATAAAGATCGAAACGTTGGCACGATAAAGAAAATGTTTTTCTGAAACCTACATCACACCAGACCGCATCTCACGATTTCTAAATAACTAACAACTGAATTTGCCATTCATCAAGACCACACCGAGATCTAGAGTATTCGTGAAAAACTACTGTCTTCAAATCTGATTATTAAAAAGCATCATAATATTTATATACACTATATAATAATAGCCCAGCGTCACACTATTTGTTGTCCTGGCCAATTAGGTATTTGGGATCTATAGATATAACGACTCTAGAAGCGATATCGACCAATGACAAATTACAGTTGTAAAGGATTAAGGTAATGGTGGAAGAAAAACACGTTTTTAAGTAAACGTCTAGCTTTGGACCTTTATTAAGTCTAAGGGCACTATGACAGACACAACAAATTGTCAGTCAGGACATAGTTGGTATGTAAAGGGATGGTTTTACTTACGACTCGGTGGGCAATTTTTAAACATATATAAATATAATTGACAACCGAGTCGTAAGTAAAACCATCCCCATACTGATGGATGTACTGACTGACCATTTGTTGTGTCTGTTAGAGTTCCCTGAGGA
The DNA here is from genome assembly GCF_000648675.2 of Cimex lectularius. Lineage (NCBI taxonomy): Eukaryota > Metazoa > Arthropoda > Insecta > Hemiptera > Cimicidae > Cimex > Cimex lectularius. Next base: position 1,061,607 of record NW_019392658.1, on the reverse strand, counting down.
AGGTCTAACAAAGGTCGAAAGTGTGGGCTTAAAAACGTGTTTTTCTTGGACCATTACCCTGAACCTTTACACCTGTAGTAAGATTCTTGTAAATAAAACACTAATCCTAACTCTAGCCTAACATACCAAAACCTTAGCCCTAACCTATCCTTCCCTACCTCTAACTCTACCTACCCATAACTCTCTTTCAACCCATGCGCACTCCCGGTAACGTGGAAAAAATGCTTTAGGACGTTTTTTCCATCTTTCCGGTATTTTGCCACAGTGTGTGGCACACAATGGTCCATGAGCGATACCAAGCGGCAAAAAGGACTGTCAGATTCTGGTGATTAAAATTATAATATCCAGTATGTAACAGTGCAAGGTTACATAATTTTTCGATCTGACTATTACGGATTTTGGGGTTTGCCGATTGATGCTAACCTTAACCATCCCTAAACCCTTCATGTGATACCGGACAAAATTTCAATCATGAAGGCAGGTAATACGATTAGCAGCATTAATCAAGGTCTCAAGAATGAGCTTGTTGATCAATTTTCTTTTTTTTTTGTACGATTTCCGACTACGTTGGCCCAAGGTGCCGATCATAATCGCAGGCTATGCGCGGAAATGTTAGAGCTTGAAGAAACAATCTGTATCCACACCTTGTCCATGCACCTTTTAGAAAGAATGAATTATTTTTCATTTTCTTGAGAATTTGTACTATCCGCAAGTAAATACTAAAATGTGGTGTTTAGTGACCGTTAGTTAAAAATTATTAGTGGATCGTGAGATGCAGTCTGGTGTGATGTAGGTTTTAGAAAACATTTTCTTTATCGTGCCAACGTTTTTATTGAGATCATCTTCTATATACCTTGTATATACTAATATGGTGGAAAAGTAATTTTGTATCAAATGGAACTATAAGGGCGATAAAAATTTAAATTTTGCCTTACAAAGTGCATAATTTTGGTTGCCAAAAGTGACACATATAGTCGCGAGGAAAATTATGTCTCTGAAAAAGGAAACCAAAATGGTACAACTAATGAACTAAATATAAATTATATTCAATTAATTAATATCTAAGAAAAGTATTGGTTGAAATAAGAAAGTCAGTGTCACGAGAGGGATTCGAACACACGACCTTCGGCTCAATACGCCCCTGCTCTACCACTTGAGCTATCGTGACTTCGATCCGCTCGGACACTAACCTCCCATCTCAACCCCACCTCTCGAATTTTCCCTCCTTTTTGCCATTTTTAAAATTCGAGACGTGAGGTTGAGATGTGAAGTTAGTGTCCGAGCGGATCGAAGTCACAATAGCTGAAGTGGTAGAGCAGCGGCGTATTTAGCCGAAGGTCGTGGGTTCGAATCCCGCTCTTGACACTGACTTTCTTATGTCAACCAATACCTTTTATAAAGATTAATTAATTGAAAAAAGTTAATTGATCATTCGGACCACGAACTGTAATGGATTTAATAAATTATGTTCTTGAGGAAAAAATAAAATATATGGCCGGCTTTGAACCGTGTTGCCGTTTTGATTAAATTTGTACAGAGCTGTAAATCGATTTTGAATAAATTCGATTCTTCTCTTGTATATTTTAATGCAAAGTCGAGGTTATCATGATTTTCAGCTCAAGCGGTACGAGAACCACACGTGAGTTTTACTTGTTTCAAGCTATTCGTGATCGTTGCATCGGCGCAGGATCGAGACAATTAATCTTTAATCCTTTAAATTATTCATATCCTTGCCTGCCTACACGTTTCTGTTTACAGACTACATCTTAAGACTAGCGCAAGCTTAAATTAAAAAAAAGAAGAAATTAAAAAAAACAAAAAAAAATTATATCAATGTTTATTTTTTATAAGAGTTTTCCCTGGTGAAATATGTAGGCGGGATAACTGACATAAAGTTTGATACCGACGGCGGACCGCGGTGTAAAAAAGTAAACAAATGAAATCGCAGTATGTACTCGTTTGTTTTATACCGTGTTTACTTAGATAGGAAAGAAGATTACGTCCACTCCTACACACCCCGGCAATTAATAACATAGCCGCACCAGATGCCAGGTGAAAAAGTCTAAAACGGAGGACGGTATGAGCGAGGGCACGGTACAAAAAGGAAACGTCAAGACGTGGGCAATATTTCCAACGGGCCACCCGGCGTTTTTGAGAAAGTTTCTTCTCCCCTGATATCAGCTTTAAGTTGAAATTAACAATTGATCCGTTTTCGGTAATAACAGATTAATGAAGAAATGTGTGCTGGGGAAAAACACTAATCGGGTTAAAAATCGAAAGAGAATTGATTAAATTTAAGCTTACTGGAACGACGTCTTAATTGAGTTATAAAAAAACAAAAACACCTGGACTTTTGATCTTAGTCTTTTTTTTATTAACACCCACAAAATTTAATGGTAAACGATAAAGCAGGCTGATAATTGAATCCGATTTTTTATTAGGCCTAACACCTACAACTAACCGTTTATTGGGGCCAGAGCCACTATACAATACTTTTTACAAATTAAACTCAATTAGAATACCAAAGGTTGGGCCGAGATTCGAACCAAGAACCGCTAGCAAATGCGTCCTGGCCACCGCCAATGACCACTTAAAGTCGCTTCCGACTACACTCACTCGGTCGATAAGCGTCTAATAACAACCGACTGTCATGATTCGGAAAGTCCAATTCAGTATGAAACAATAAATTCAATTTGTTTTGAATGAAATGCAATTTGATTTGTAGTAAATTTCATTTAGCTTGAACAAAATATCAGCGAAATATTCAATCTGGTATGTATTCAGTTCAATTTAATTATTTAAAATAGATTTAATTTATTTAGAATCAATTTATTTAGAAAACCGTTACATTTATCAAAAAAATATTCAATTCGTTTCGAAAAAAAATTCATTTAGTATGAAAAAAGTTCAATCTGATTAGCAAAAAAAGATAAATTAATAAAAAAATCATTGTTAAATTTTATTAGAAGAATATTTAATTTGTTTTGAGAAAAGTCAACCTTATTTGGTAACTTTCAATTAATTAAGGTTTTTAGTTGAGATAAAAAAGCTGGTGTCATGAGCGGGATTCGAACCCTCGACCTTCGGCTTGATACGCCGCTACTTTACCACTTGGGTGGGTGTCCGAGTGGATCGAAGTCAAGATAGCTCAAGTTGTAGAGCAGCGGCGTATCAAGCCGAAGGTCGTGGGTTCGAATTCCTCCCGTGACACCGCCTTTTTTATCTCAACTAAAAACCTTAATTAACTGAAAGATATTATTGTTCAAGCGGACCTCAAAATCTAGTGAACTTATTTGGTAAGTTTATTACGAGTTGAAATTTTTTATTGGAATTAAAAAAAAAGGTTCAATTTGACTAGAAAAAATAATCATTTTGTTTTCACAAAGTTAAATTTGATTTAATGGATAATCAATTGGATTATCCTATTTATTTTGAAAAAGAGTCCATTTAATATAAAAAAAAGTTCCATTTGGCTAGGAACATATTAAATTTGTTTAAAGCAAGTCCAATTTAATGATCAAAAAGTTTAGTTTTGTTAGGAAAATATGAAATTGGTTTTGAGAAAAAATTGAACTAATTGGGAAAAAGTTAAATTGGGTTAAAAAAATATTCAATTTGGTCTGAAAAAATGTCAAACCAATTTGCTAGAAGTTAAATATCGTTTGAAAACTTTAATCGGAATGGAAAAAGTCAATTCACTTAGAAAAAATATTAATTTTGTTTGAAAGTTCTTTTTTAATGTTTAATATTACATTTGTTAAAAACGTCTAATTTGGTATAAAATAAGTGAAATTTGATTAAGTGTATATTAAATTTATTTTGGAAAGTTTAATTTATTAGGAAAATATTTAATGTGTTATAGAAAAGTCGATTTTGATATACAAATATTCCATTGATTTTGAAAAAGTTCAACATATCAATAAAATACTTAATTTGTTATGCAAAAAGTTTATTTTGATTAGGGAAATTTTCAATTTGTTTTGAAAAAAAATTATTATTAGGAAAATATTCAATTTGGTATGAAAAATGTTAATTATTTGAACTTTTTTTGGTTTATTAGAAAACATTTCTATAAGGCTTTTTAATAAAAACTTAGTTAAATTTATTAAGTAAATTCATTTTGAAAAGTTTAAATTTATTAAGAAAATATTCAAATACTAATGTAAAAAGTTCATTTTGATTTGGGAAATATTCCGTTTGTTTGGAAAAAGTTCAATTTCTTAGGAAAATATTCAATTTGGTATGAAAAAGGTCATTTTGATTAGAAAAAATGTTTTTGCAAAAATTATTTGTGATTAGGGATTTATTCAATTTTTATGGATAACAGAAGATTATCAAGTTGATTTGAAAAGGTTCCAGCTGATTTGAGAAAAGATTAAAACGATTTAAAAGATTTCAATTGGGAAAAAATTTCAATTTGATTTAAAAAAAAAGTTAATATCGTTTGAAAAAAAAATGAATTTGATTAGGCAAATATTCAATTTGTTTCGAGAAAGTTCAATTGGATTTGAAAAAAGGTCATTTTGATTATAAACAATATTCAATTTGTTTTGAAAACAAAAAAATTGATTAGGAAAAAGTCTAATATGTTTTGATAGTTCAATTGATTAGGGAATTATTCAATTTGCTATGAAACAAGTTCATTTTGATTTTAAAAATGTTCAATTTGTTTTGGAAAAATTCAATCTGGTTGGAAAAAAGTTTAATTTGATTAGTGAAATATTCAATTTATTTTTAAAATGTTAAATTTTATATGAAAAAAGTTCAATGTTTATTAGGAAAAATTTACTTTAACTTGGAAAATGGAAAATTGGATTTGAAAAAATTAATTTGATTAGAAAAAGTCCTCATTGATTAGCCCAAAATTTCAATTTGATTTAAAATATTATTCAATTGGGTTCGGAATTCAGTTTGATTAAATGAGTTCGCTTTTGTTTGGAAAAATCAAATTTGATTAGGAAAACATCCAATTTGCCTAGGAAATAAAGATCACCCAAATGGTTCATTTTTTAGAAGGAGTTTGTGAATAATGACGGTCTAACCTTTGAAGAATCACTTTCTCCTCAGACCGGGGGATCGTTTTTCACAGTTTCCAACTCTCCGGAAACCCGCCTAGTTTCACTATAGAGTAGTTTTAGCGAGTGTAAGATAACCACCATGTTTAAAACATTATGCTATTTTTATCGCCGAGGACAGATTTTTAATTCAATTTAAATTTAATTTAAAGTTTACCATTTAAAGTATGTGTTTCTTAGTGACTTGTTTTTTCATAATTTGTTGAGGTCGTTGTGAACAAGAACACTTTCACACAAAACCAATGTGACACCACAAGAATAGCACCCCGTGGGGGCGCCGGTGGCCGCAACGGGTTTAGGCGTTGACCCGGCGCTCATCACTGTAAGGTAAAGGTCCCGGGTTCGAATCCAGCGGCCCTGCATTCCAACCCGACATATTTACAAATGGGCTTTTTTTTTGACCTGTGGGGGGTTTATATGACCTGTGCTGTTGCGAACCCTCGTAAAAACAAAGAAAATTGCACCACACTTTGTGCCCTGAAGATGACCCGAGTAAAGTTAGAAACGTCGGCAAAAAAATTAAAAAGGTGTTTTTCTAAACTACCTCATTCTTGACCGCTCCTCACGACATCAACAAATCAATTATTTAAACTGTTCCGTTTGGTTGTTAGATTGTATCTTCTTGATCTTCTTAAAATTAAGTCTGAATAAAGTCTTGACTGAGCTTCGCTTTAAAAGGACGACCTAATGAGAACGAAACGTCGTCGAAATCGAAAGGAAAACCTCGATCTCTTGTATGGAATTCCAATTGGTTTTATACTAATCCCCCATAAATAGAATCTTATCCCGTATACTCTCGTTAAATCGAAACCTGTATATAAATCGAATAATTTGACTCTTCACTTTCAATTTCGATTTATTGAGGTTGTGATGTATAGGATACTTTTTTTCTCTCAAATCCTCTTTTCGATACAAATCTAGGTAAATTATTAATAATTCGTCGTTGGTGATTTTTGTAAAACGCATAATTAAGGGGATGGGGAGGAAATTTAAACTTAGACCGTCTTTATTTAATTTCTTAATTGATTAATTACGTTCTAATTTATTAAGAAGAATCTGGGAATAATACCAAAGGAGTCGACTATTTACACAGATGCTGTAGCTTTTTTTTTTAAACAAAAGACGTTCAGATGTTCAAGCGATTAAATTTTTTATTAATATTAATTGTACGTACAAAATAGAATATCACTTTCACAAATTTAAGTAAAATCAAAAGTTTTAAACAATTGAAACTACCTTCTTGATATTGCGTTCATGCTTGCTACAGCTGCGGGTCACGCATTATATTAATTCACCGACTTTGTAAATTCAATTTTACCAAAATTAATTGTAAATAGATATTAATATTTGTGAATAGATTTCTTGTGAATGAATTGAAATTGTAAGTAGATGTTAATAATCGTAATTTGAAAGTCCAGGTGATGGGTGTGTAGTCCTCAAAGGCTCAACGGTCGAACCGAATGTTTTTTTTTCCCAATTGGCCTTATCACTGAGATTTTATATAAAATTAAGTTTAAATGGTTTTAGAAAGAGGTGAATTTAGTTTGATATTATAAATATTACAATTTGTTTTGAAAAAATGTGATTAGGAAAATATTCAATTTGTATTGAGAATGCTAGGTTTCGAATGAAAACGAATAAATTTGATTTGGGAAGTATTCAATTTTTTTAATGCTCAATTTGATCAGTATTGGATCAACCTGTATTGGAGATGTTCAATTTAGCGTGAAAAAAATCAAATCGATTATTCAGTTTGTTTTGAAAAAAAGTTTTATTTGATTTGAGTAAAGTTCAATACGTTTTTTAAGAGTTCAGTTTGATTAGAAAATATGCAATGTGTTTTGAAAAAGTGACGTTTATATTTGAAATAGTTCAATTCGATTATTCAATTTGTTTTGAAAAAAGTTCCATCTGATTGAAAAGTTTAATATGATCAGAAAATCGTTAATTGGAATTGAAAATAAGTTCAATTTAATTATCAACATATACAATTTGTATTGAAAAAGTTCAACCATATTTAGAAAAAGTTTAATAAGATCTAAAAAATTTCAATTTGAATTGGAAAAATTCAATTTGACTAAAAAAATAATTTTCTTTTGAAAAAGGTCAATTTAAGTAGGAAATCATTAAAATTGGAAATAAAAACAGTTAAATTTGATTAGGAAAATATTAATCTTGGTTAACAAAAGTTCAAATTGATTAATATAATATCCAATCTATATTTAAAAAGTTCAAGCTGATTGAAAAAGGTTAAATATGATTAAAAATTTTTAAATTAGAACTGAAAAAAGTTCAATTTGATTAGAAAAATAGTCATTTTGTTTTGAACAAATTCAATCTGATTAGGAAAAAGTAATCTTATTTTGAAAAAGTTCAATTTTATTAGGAAAATAGTAATTTTATTTTAGAAAAGTTGCCAAAGGTTAAGTTGGTTTAGTAAAATATTAAAATTCTTCGAAAAATGCTCAAACTGATTTAAAAATTTAATATGATCAAAAAACTTTTAATTAGAAATGCAAACAGTTCATTTTGATTAGGAAAATATATTATTTGTATTGAAAAAAAACAAAAAACAAAAAAAAAATTCTATGAAGAAAACAATAATTTTGTTTTGAAAAAAATTTCGTTTGATTGGGAAAATAATTATTTCATTTCCAAAATGTTTAATTTTATTAGGAAAATATTAATTTTCTTTTGCAAAAAGTTCAAACTGATTTAATGTTTAACGTCAATTGAAAAAAATCAATTTGTATTGGAACAAGCCCTATTTGATTACAAAAATATTAGAAAAAGTTAAAAAGAAATAATACGATTAAAGGTTATTTAAAGGAAAACAAAGCCTGCTGGAAGGTTTGGAGAATTGTACGTTTATATGACTGGGTATGGATTTTCTGCCTCTCAATCAAATTCTCCCTGACTTCAAATCGTACTTGACTTCTTGCTTGAATCGACTGTGGGGAAACAATTGTTTTCAACCCTCACACTAATGACAGGCGGAAATTAAAAAAAGAAAAACCTATGTAAAACAATGACGTGCATGACGTTTTCTCCTTTCGTATGCGCGCACACACGCATTCTACACTGAGAAAGGATTTTTGTCTGTACGAAGATGATTTTTGTATATGATGATCATGGGCGGTGGCCCAACTTCTCTTGATCCTGCCAACGCATAGTATGCTTCGCGGTCCAGAACTGACCCTTATAATCCCTCTTAATCTTTAAGAAGGAAAACAAGGAAGGCACGAAGAAAGATCGGGGAAATTCGTTTTCTATACCAGTCTGAATGAAACTATTTTGATCTTACGAAAATATCTATTCTAAAATAGTAAAATGGGCCATTATCACCAAGAAAAAACCTCCATTGTCGCGTAACTACATAGTATAAATTTACGTTAAAAGACTCCTATCTAAACTCAATGTCTCAAGTAAGATTTTGGCTCTTCCCAAAGTCCACGGCAATATCATACTGATGGCCCCTTTATCAACAAGAATTATTGTTTTAATGGCGTCGTGTCTACCGCATTAGCAAGCTACATTAGACCTAACCCCTAATTGTAACACCAACTCTAACCTTAATGATTATTCGGAGATCGTGAAATGCGGTCTGGTGTGATGTAGGTTTTAGAAAAACATTTTTTTCTATCGTGCCAACGTTTCGATCTTTATTGAGATCATCTTCAGGGTTCAAAGTGTTTGTTTTCCGTGTAGATGTGTCATTCTTGTCTGTCGTAAAGTGGGTAATTATCACCTATGAGAGTGCACTCTCAACAAGACAGACAAGAATGACACATCTGCCCGGAAAACAAACACTTTGAGCCCTGAAGATGATCTCAATAAAGATCGAAACGTTCGCTCGATAAAGAAAATGTTTTTGGTCACTAAACACCACATAGATCTAACCTTAATATTACCTTGCCTACCCTAACATAATCTGTCACCAACGCTAACCTAACTCTATTTTCCTACCTAACTTCATTTTTCAACTAGCCCTAACAAATAACCCTCTACTTAACCATATTCCCACATAACCGTAACTTTTACCCAAAACCATTGTGACATGAAAATAATAATGCAAAACGATTTGTCCATAAAGAAATAAAGAGTGATGACACTGCTGCGGTCGTATGTCAAGATACGTTCTATCGACAAAAGATTTTCGTCAGAAAGTTTTCCAGGACAATAAATAACCTGGGTACGGTATGACATGCAGTCCCTTATACATCCGGAGACTGTCACGTTTTTTTTATTATTTATTTTTTTAAATTTTTTTTTTAAGAGGTGAATTTGGTTTGAAAAAAGTTTAATTTGCTTAGGAAAATATTCAATTTGTTTTGGGAAAGCTAGATTTTGACACTTATCACTTCTAGGAAAACTGAAAATAATGAATAAACAACCTGGGTCTGGTATGACATGCAGTCCCTGTACCTCCGAAGACTGTCACTTTTTTTGTTGTTGAAAGAAGTGAATTTGGTTTGATATTGTAAATATTACAATTTGTTTTGAAAAGAGTTTAATTTGTTTAGGAAAATATTCAATTTGTTTTGAGAAAGCTACATTTTGACACTTTCTCTTATAAAACATAAAACAATAAATAAATAACCTGGGCCCGGTATGACATGCAGCCCTTATACATCCGGAGACTGTCACGTTTTTTTTAAACCCCCTCCCCCTAGAAAAACTGAAAATAATGAATAAACAACCTGGGTCTGGTATGACATGCAGTACCTCCGAAGACTGTCACTTTTTTTGTTTGTTGAAAGAAGTGAATTTGGTTTGATATTGTAAATATTACAATTTGTTTTGAAAAGAGTTTAATTTGTTTAGGAAAATATTCAATTTGTTTTGAGAAAGCTACTTTTTGACACTTTCTCTTATAAAACATAAAATAATAAATAAATAACCTGGGCCCGGTATGACATGTAGTCCCTTATACTTCCGAAGACTGTCTCGTTTTTCTGCAATGTACAAAACTTAAAAAAAAGAAAAAAAGAAAGAAAATATAGAGTTACTCGTTTCCAGGTGAATCCTAAATCTCAAGCCGGGATTGAACAAATAAAACTCTAATTAAAAACAATCATCTACTTTGATGATTACTGATAAGTGATAATAAGCCAGGGGTATGATTTCATCGGAATCCGGTGTTTTTCAACGTAAACGGATTATCTGCTGGTTGAAAATGAAACAAATTGCAGATGTTAATACGGGATTGGTTGAGTTAGATTCTAGGGGCTTGGAAGTCTTCCGACTGATGTCTTATTTCATTTAACAATCGATAATCCCGACGAAGTCCATCGAGTGTCTGTTATTTCAGTGAGTTCTCTAAACAAACGTCTTTTTTCTTTCTTCGGGTTTCCACAATGGCCCCTGCAGATGTATTTGACAAATTTCAACAGCAGATGGCGTCAATGCCCCTGATAAAAACACATCCGACTTTTTTTTCTGATTTCGGTTGTGAATAAGCGGTTTAAACGATTTGTTAAATCTATCGACAACTTAGAACTAGAAGTCGTTTCAATAATAACGACTGTTCGGCAAAATCAACACGATGCAAAAACACAGCAAATATGGGTGGGGCAAATTCAACAAAAACCTGAGGACTGTGTAACCGGAATTAACTTACAATGCCTATTCTTCTCATCCGCTGCACCTCATTAAATCGACCTCGAACGTTTCAAGCGGTGCCGCCGGTTGATATTAGGAAGTCGGTGGCTTAATATTTTCTCCCGCATATCTCGCTTCTGATTGACAAAATCTGGCTCTTTACTATGAAGGTCTGTAGATCTTGCATTATGGAACTTCTAAGACTCTATTATCTTTATTAATTGGCCTTTCCTCAAGTGGTGAAAAGGGTCTGCAACTTATGTACAGACATACATACATATATTGTAAACTAACCTAATTTCGGCGGGTCTCAGGATATGGGATATACCGCTGAGCACCCGCCATCAATCACGCTAATAAATACATTCATTCAGGACGAAACACCACTAACCTAGTTTGGTGGGTCGATGGGATACTATACATATATTCCGCCATAAATCCACTCATTAACATAAAAATTCACGCTAATGAATATATTCATACTTTGCGAGACCCGGGGATTTACGCCGGTGTCTCGTTCTCAACCACTCTATCAAAAATATAAAATTAATTTAGGTTGGTGGGTACGTGGTGTATTGTTTATTCCGCTACACACTTAATATCGCACAGATGCAGGAGTACCATATGGAAGTATCTTAGGACCCATCCTCTACACAATATACATCGGGGACATATCTACCATTTCTATAAACATTCTTACCGCCTATGCGGATGATACCGCCAAGGTCTGTTCTGATGAAGGTAGTGTCATCTCAACCAGAAACCTGCAAACCCATGTTACATCCCTTGAGCATGGTTCAAGCTGTGCTGACAAGAAACATTCAAAATTGTGAAGCTTCCACCAGCTAATGTAGCCCGCTTGTCCTCTTCCCCCGAGTCTTTTTTTTTTGCATCTGACTCTTAGGTGGTGGCGGAGCATGAGCAGGGTCACGTAGAAGACCATCGTTCCTTTCAGCCTGGTAGAAAATATTGCGGCAACAGCAACCAGTGGTCTAGGTAGGCGAGGTGGAGTTTCTCTTAAACGCTAATCGAGACAATTGTCAGGTAAATTTGCCGTTTTAAGTGTTTAGACTTCAATATCTTCAAGATATATCCAATTGTCTAATTTGGTGCCGTAAGCGTTGTACAGTTTGCCCTTTAGCGCAGGGCTGCACAAACATTAAAGTCAGCGGACCCCTTTCACATAACAAAATCCAGGGTGGACCCCCTCCATTCCAGTATTTAAAATTAGATACTTATAGTATATGTAGTAAATTAAAGTTTTATAAATTCAGTCTAGTTGGTTCCTAATTAGGTGATGGAGAGGGATATCACTATGAAAACAAACATTAAATTGACATAGTCAAATAGGACAGAACGGAATTAATAGATATATAATACTCGAGTCAATTTCGAAAGTAATAAATTGAACATTAATGATTAATGAATTAATGGGAAGAGTGAGGTTGTTTTAACCTGCAAAATTTTGATATGTTGGGTTTAATTTTTGATAGCTGGAGATTAGATAGCTTAGGTTAAGCATCTAGAAAGCTTCGATATTTAGTTTTGGTGGCTTTATAGATAGAAAATCCGGATTCGCATAGGTAAGTATGGCAAATGGAAGAAGAAAACGTTTTGATTTTGCCAGGAGAGGTTTGAATTTTTTGTTTCCCACAAGGAGTCAAAAATGGGAGTAACTATCAGACTCGAAAATAGAGGTGGAGGCTGAGGTAATGTCTATCAACCATTAGTATTCATTTGAAGATAGACTTGGTGGCTTGTCGTAATTGAAAACGGTTTGACCCCTCATGGTCTCGCAGCATTGTATCTCGGGCTGTTGAGAAATAGTGCTCAAAGGACATCTCCCAACTTGGAAGGTGTTCACATATTTTATCAATCCACGTGTCGTTGCAAGCTACAGTTCTTCTTTAAAAAATCATTTAACACAGGAAAAAACCCTCCTTATCCTTCTCAACAGATTCAACCCAAAACCGAATTTTTTTTTTGAAGGCGTCAATTTGACGTCATCACCATCGAAATTTGTGATACTCTTACCGTGCAAAGAAAGACTTATCTCATTCATTTTCATCATTCAGACTCATCATCACGAGAAATGGCCAATTTTTCATTGTGATCCATCAACAGGATAAGACTTCAGAACGTAATTCCTGTAATCTAGAGATAGCACCTCACTGGACCTCTTCAGCCAATGGAGAAACAGGGAATAATGAAGGTTTCCTATATCACATAATATTATGAAAAGTCTTGACTTTAATAGCCGCTATTTGATATAGTTAAAAATTTGAACAGACTATCCAGACTTTTCTTAAAAGAGGCTGGCATCTGTTTCACAGCTAAAGCATGTCTGTGGAGAACATAATGTCTGCTGTTCCAAAATAAAAACTTTCGTTTTTAGTACACATTATTATTAATTTTTTAATTTTATTTATTCATTCTCCGTTTATTTTTGTAATTACATATTACTTTTTTCTCGAATTTTGCCGCGGACCCCCTAGTTTGGGTCGGCGGACCACAGTTTGGAAAGCCCCGCTTTAGCAAATGGCTGGTAGCTGTTTAATTTCATATTGACAAGGTTATATACAATAGAATTCATTCTCCGTTTATTTTTGTAATTATTACTTTTTTCTCGAAGTTCGCCGCGGACCCTTCATTAGGGTCCGAACCGAATTAGGGTCGGCGGACCACAGTTTGGAAAGCCCCGCTTTAGCAAATGGCTGGTAGCTGTTCAATTTCATATTGACAAGGTTATATACAATATAACTAAATTGGTTTGTTCTATTCTAATATGTAATGGAAGAAAATTTAGAATTAAGTATATATTTGCCTTTCTTCCCATATTTAAATCGTTGGGCGCTTGATTCGGCTTTTTAAATTCTATTTGGTAGACGAAGCCAATAACCAAAGTTTATTTGTGAAATTCTATAGAAAATAAGGATAAACTTTTTGAAAAATTTAATTTGCCATAAGCGTGGTTTACAATTGGTCTGTACACAACCGACAGTCAAGGAAAAAGTTCTCCGAGCTTGGGCTTGTTTTCTCGTATTTAAAAGGGTTTCACGCCGATTTTCATCCAGGAGAGGCCTAAGTTTGATGTAAGTTGTTTACGAATTATGCTGAGGAAAGTTTACCCTGGCGGCTTTGGCCCGTCTCGGCCAGGATTGGGCTTCCGGCGAACTTTAATCATGTCACCCTGGCCGAAGAATCACCCTTCGCTAATCAAATTCGATTATGGCGCCTCTGATCCAAAGGCTTTTTGAAACAAAACATTTCCCTATCCGAAGACGACAAAAAGCCACTGTCTAAAAATATAAAATAAATTCAGTTCAACTATAATATGAGGTTTATGCCAATTATTTTTGACCTGATTCAAACAGGTTAAATTAAATATAACCAAATTATAGTAAATATTTTGATCCCATTGAATAATTTTCAGAAAGGGTACAAAAACTACTCTATTTTTATTTTACTTAAATTGTCCCTAACTCTAACCTAACCCTCACTCCACCTAACTTAAACTATCCATAACACTAACCTAACCCAAATTTTGCCTACACTTTACCTAACATAACTGGTTACTAACTCTACCTGACCTAACACTACCTGAACTTTACCAAATATAAATTGTCACCAACCTTTAATGTCCCTACCTTGAAATTATTCACCCCAACTTTACCCAACTCTGTCCCTAACCCGAATTCTAATTAGCCATTAGTCTTAGCCTCTCGTTCTCTCCAACAACACAGCATGTTGGCTTTGGCGTTGTGCTTGGAGAATCTGGGTCAACGAAGAGAAACCATATGGTCACGTTTCTCCAGTTTTCCTCAACATTATATCTATACACACGATAAATGCGACGTTGCTTTGGCTTTTACGTAGATAAACGGTTAAACTGGAACACGTACATTCGACTAAAACGTGCAAACTGTATGCACAGATACTAAAAGATCAAATGCTGGTAGACTTTATACTTCTGTATGTAGCCATTTGTACTATCGGATAGAACGCAACGGCACAACCAAGGAATTCAAACTATGTCTAATTCAGACCCACCTATAAAAAGTTTTTCCGGACAATATTAAATGACCCCTGTGTGTGTGTGTGTGTGTGTTTGTGTGTGTGTGTGTGTGTGTGTGGGTGGGTGGGTGGTTGGAGAACGAAAACCAGCGACTTCACGGATGGTGGCCATAGCCATTAACTAGCTTTTACAGTATCAAAGTCAAAATACAACGGAGTGGTGTTTATTGTCCAAAAAGTGTACCACCCGAAAAGGCCTATGCCAATAAATACTATAAATATTCATTCATAGTTTTAACTTTTTTAATAACTACCGATAGCAAATTTCGATACAGCAGAATTGTAAAAGGAAAATGTTTCGACTGCGGTAACCAATTAAGTTGCATTTTCTGAGATTTTTTTATCCGTACATTAAAGAGCCGCGAATAGTCTAAAGAGTTGGATTGCTTTAGAAACTTGTTTAAGCGATGAGATTAATTAAAAAGGGCAGGGCAGAGGAAAACTGCGATACTTGTCCAACTTTAGGGAGGTTGCCCCTTTCCATTCGTATCGATTAAAAGAAGGGCGACTTCTAAGATTAATTCCCACAATTGCCATGCAGCTTTCTCTTTATCGGCCTAGTCCATCTGGTACAGCAAAAGCGCGCCGACAATCTCCCAGTTGGGTTTATGCAGTAACATTGGCGTGTTATATCTATCATAATGGTTCCACTGGGTTCCGTTGTTCCATTATTATCTTTATTTTCACAGCAATTATAAAGGAATGTCTTTTCCGGTTGCGGAACCTAAAATATTTGCAGGTTTACCCCTTCGCAGATTAGACATTTTTGCCTCCGATTTTAAGTTTTATTTTACCGTATATGATCCTTCGAAACACTCGCTCACCTCTCTTCTGGAAATATTCCGTTAGTATATAAAATTGACAAACCAACCAACCGCATATCCCCCTACAGACCCATCAGCCTTCTTGCTGCAATGTCCCAAATCCACTAAAGACTCATTTTCAGATGATTAATACTCATCCAAGGTTTCAGAGTTGTCGACACAATTTCCTTTGCTCTGGAGAACAAATAGTTGCACGGGTGCGTTTCTAGACGTATCACAGGGTATTTGGTAGGGGTCTAGGGCATACTTGATAAACTTAAACGCATCCTATCCACTACTTATTCCCTTCTAAGTGAGGTGCGTTTCACAAGGTTCTTGGTCCCATGCCGTATCATCTATATTGCTGACCTACTTTCACACCTCAACACCATCATTACCACCTTACGCTTACCGCAGTTTTTTCATCTTACTCGGATCCAATCCAAGCGGAGTCAAACATTCAAGAATACCTTAAGCATAACGAAAACTGGAGCAAAAAGTGGAAGACAAGACGTAATGAAGGAAAATATACTCAGTGTATAACGAAAAAAAACCTCTTGCTGTCCACTGTACATCAACAACAAACACATCGAATACATAGGACTATACCTAGACAGCAGACTGACATTCTCCTCACACAAGACTTTGTAGACAACTTTAATAAGTCTGCGACAGTTACGGACTTCTAGGACTGAAATTTCTCGACCGTCAAAATTAAACTATCCTTATACAAGATTTTACTGAGACCACTTTGGACGGAATAGAACTGTGGGGCGTGCCAAGCCATTCAACATCCAGCACAACCAATCCTTCCAACTAAAAACACACAGAGGTTAAGTATGTCGAATCGAAGCAACAGGAGAGCTAATAAAACTAATTATAACTGTTGCGATTTTTTAAAACGTAATATTCGTGTGTCGGCAGCGAGTACTCCGAAATCAGACCGATACAAGCCGTCGTCCCACAAAGGAGCGTTCTTCCCATCCTTTATATCACCTATACTGCTGAGCTACCTGCACAGCCCAATCATCACCACGTACCGCAATTTTGATCTCTAACTCGAATCCTATCCAAGCTACCTCCAACATCCCAGAACACCTTGAGCTTATCGATGACTAGTGCAAAAAGTGGAGACGAGAAACGTTCTTGTCCTCCATTGATTTCCATTCAGGCCTAATATTTAGCACTGTAACTGGACGGCTGATTGACGTGGTATCCTGTACAAGACTTGAGACAATATAAGACTGGGACAACTAGGAAGACTTCTAGGAACGAAATTTCTCTTGACCGTCGAAACAAAACTAACATTATATTACAACAAGACAACTGCGACCACATTGGACATAAAGAGTCGAACCGTGGGGTTTTGCCAATCCATCTAATATCCAGCGCATCCAATCCTTCCAGTCAAAAGTCGTCAGACAAATTGTCAAAGCTTCTTACTGTGTCAATAATCTCACGACCTCCTTTTGTAACGAACTGATTCATTCCCGATTCCTAAAGTTTCACGACAATCTCTCGATCATCCTGACCCTACTGTCCGAGCCCTCTCTACACATAACCATTCCTATACGGACAACCCACCACGTCGCCTTAATCGACAATGTCCTCGAGACATACTTGCCCCTTAATCCTTCATACTGAGTGTTGGTTGGAACATTGGTTGGTTTCTCATGGTATGTGTCCTCCGGGTGTAGCGGTAGCATTACTGTTAGTACTGTGACATCGAAAAAAAAAACGTACTATGATCACATTTGTAATATATAGGCTGCAAACAAATGTTTTAAAATCTTATACGTTCGTTTTATTTTGCTTTAATGGCGGATCGACCCAAGCCGTTAAATAGGTATTTCAGCGACTTTGCCAGGAATGCTCCGAAGTGATAACCAAGCGACTCCGGCCCCTGGGCGGATAGTATCGCCTGCTTTGGAGACTAATGAACGGGTTGATAAATTATTAGGGGTAGTTTGTCGCAGTGTGATTGGATTATACATTTGCCACGATTCTCCACGAGAGAATCTCCGGTGGTGTTTCGATAATTTTCATTACCGGAAGACAAACGATCCAAAGTGGTATCAGGCGCCTCGTGAACAGTATCGCTTAATAACTTCCTTCGAACGTTTATTTCTTAATTAACCGAGGGCAAACGGGAGATTTAATGCAGGAATAGAACTGAATATCATAACTGCTCGCCGTCCGCGGAATGTTCAAAACATTTCCCCGTTGAACAGCTAAAAGTATGCACAACACGGAACAAATAACACGAGTAAAAAAGCCAAATCGTCCAGAATACTACCCCATAAAAAGAATTACCATGGAATTTAAGATTATTTAATTCAATAACTGGACCAGAATTGTGTTCGGTGGTTTCATTAGATTCCGAAACCAACCAGGGTTCTTTACGATGAGTACGACTGCAGTGTAACGGGCGGACAACCGTGCGATGGGGTCAAGCGGTCAATTAGACCCCAGCCCAAAACCTTAACTCATTTCCCCGAACTTCATATGTGGAGGAAGCTTAATAGGGTTAATTGTAATTGGTTTTTAAGTTCAATGTGCGCTGGGGAAATTAAGCGAGATCTCCCATCCACCATGCGACTCTAGGATAAAATACGTCAGTTCCTAATGTTGAATTTTCTACCGACTCGTGTATTTTTTTTAATGAGGATAGGACGGGATTTTACGCTTAAACTTTCCAATACGGTCTGAACTCTATTGTTAATTTCCCTGGAAGATTTACGTTTTCCTTTAATAAAATACGGAATTCATCTTATGGGTATGCATTGAGGTCTTCATTGCTCAAGAATATCTACAAACATCGCGTTTTGGTTTTAGGCAGCTAGGAAAAGAGCTTAAATATAAATCCCTACAAGGCAATAATAGTCGCATCTACCAGGAAAAAACTAAATCATCACAACTTGCTGTGGCACTAGACTTTGAAAAGTAAAACAACTTTCTCTTTTTTTCACAGGTCACATTGGCAGTTGTAAACTGGTCCCGGAATAGCTTACGCCCCAACAATTCCGATTAAAGGGTAGATTGGTGATGATGATAGGGAGTATGTAGTGGGGGGTTGGTATTGCCCAAGCAGTGCAGAATCTTTCATTGTTTCTTAGTTCAGTTCAACTGACTCAAGAAAGATAAATCTGGAGATCCTATACGGTATTTTTTATAAGGCTGGGGGAGATTGATGTAGAATTATGTCAAACCATTGAGACCTAAATAGATCTATTGTGGAACCCCGATAACTCAAACCAGGTGCAAAACGCCTTAAATATAGTAGAAAATGTAGCAGACACCATGCTAAAAAGAAATCCTTTTTTTTTTTTTAATTTGGATACCAGGGACAGGAGGAGTTCCCTCCTGAGCACTGCAGCTGAGCTGTACAGCTTATTGTACTTTATCCCTGGCTCCATATTTTGGGGGAGGGCTCGCAACACAAATGTGAAATTGAGCCCCGTTTTTTGAAGGGGGTTGGGACCAAATTCAGGGTCGCTGAGATCCGATCACGCCCCTTCCATTGATGAGTGCCGTGTCAATTTCTTTCAATTGCGGCCACCGGTCCCCTTAGGCGTCAGAAAAAGTCCAGTGGCGACGGTGGGGATCGAACCGACCACCGCGGGATCTTCTAGCCGAGAGTCTGACGCCTTAACCACTCGTCTACCGCGGCTCTTATGTTACTAAATGGACTAAAACTTACTACAAACACTGGGAACGTATGCCATACATGAAGTAAGCAAACAAAAAGTCTTAACAGATGGAAACTAAAAAGGCCAGTAGATAGGTTGTCTATGTCACGAACCATGGCACAAGCGTGCGACCGGGTGTGGCATGAGGGTTTCCTATACAAAATAAAGCGCGTCCTTCCATACACCTTATACCTAATCTTTCGTTCCTACTTCATAGAACGATTCTTCTATAACTAACTCCTGTGCAACTCAGACATCCTAACTTCTCCCTCTACTCTCCCTGCCTCCTTTGCAGACGACAAAGCCGTGCTTTCCTCTGATCCTGATCCTCACCCTAAGCACAAATGGAACTTAAGAGCAACATATGGCATAAGGCATCGAAACTAGTATGGAACGTATCGTTAAGTTTCTCGAATTTCAGGTCATGAAGCAGACATTCTAAATACAATGGAATCTAAGAACAAAACATAGGTCCTTATATGACAAAAACAAGTGCCACATTATTAAAGAACTGTAGTTTTGGGTTAGTAAAGAACACAACAAACACTGGGAACGTATGTGTAAGTACGAAGTAAGCAAAAGAACCGTCCTAACTTAAAAGAACTAAAAATTCTAGCAGGTATAAGGAACAATGACCTCTATGTTTAGAGGAGACAGAGACAACATAACTTAGCATGTGCTATGGCCCCTAGGAATGCGCAATGAAGACCTAAATTCCATGGCCGTAAGGTGAGTTCTGTATGTCATTAAAGAAATGGAAATCTTCCAAGAAAATCTATATTAACTGAACTCTACTACAGTACTGACTTTACCGTGGATGAAATTAAAAATTAATTTCTTAATAACCAGTTGGTTTAAATGGCTAAAGTTTCCTCGAGAAACCACCATTTTCCTGTCGGTGTATGTGCTGAAAGTCTAAAGATCCCTTCGTAAATCCATCCCCGTTTTGTTGAGATCTGCAATTTATGAAATGTTTATCGGCCGTACACAGGAAGTACACTGATATCCGCCGAGGGACGTAAGTCGCCAATTCCCATGATGTGTAGGACGTGAGATTTTTTTCATCTCGGATTTCATTGTCGTCCCGAGTGGTCGGCCGACGGCCTACGGGATTCGGACCAGGAGTCGCCATATTTCAAAACTCGAGAAAGATCTGATCTATTAATCAGTTCCGCCCTTTTACCGTCTCGTTTTGCGGCCGCCCTCTTGAAAAGAGGCTCACGACACATTTCCGATCCGGAGCGGACGGAAGTGTGGAAATAAATAACGCCAGTTCGGCCATCGTGTTACCGATCCGAAGGTCTCCTGAACATTTCTTTATTAAACAAGATACCAAACATTGAAGGATCATTCGCGTAATAATCCCGACTCGGTTCTTAACCCACCGTCCCTTAGAAGCGTGCAGCACAAAGTAAAGTAACGTATTTTATGGCAGAAAATCGTATGGCGAGAATCGTAGCAGGGGATCATCACTATGGGACACAATGACCGGAAAAAAATCAGTGCACCGGCCCTTCCTGCCTTTCACGCTACATTATCCAAATCCATTATTTTATTGGAATGGAAAACGCTTCAAGCCTTTTATGCAGGTATGCCGGTAAAAGGATCGATCTCCGGTTTCCCGGCGGCCCGGACGCACGGTTTACAATCCTCGACATTCCGTACGGTGCATGTGTTAGAAGGCGGAGTACATCACATGGCATTTGACTTTCTGATCGGAGCCGAGTGAGAACGGGCAAACACAATAGTCGGCCGCCAATCCCCATCCCTCTCATCCTGAAAAAACGTTTGCCGGCTTCAAATAAATTTCACCCATCCTCTCACGCCTTCCGAAACCTCTCGCCTACTCAAATTTCGCTTTTTCAATTTTAATATTGGGACGTTTTGGTATCCGCAAGCAAAAAAACAGATCAAGTCTGGTCCAGGAGAATTTTTATAACAGTTCTCGCTAATTCGTTCGCTAGGCTTTTTCTAAGACAAAAGTCTCTATTCTCCCCTTTTCGTTTTTTTCTCTTATGATGTATATAATGAGCTATGATAAATTATATTTTTGACAACCCAAAATTTTACAATTTATAAATTAAAATTTGCTTAAGTTTTTATGCCTTTTATTTGAAGATTGTGGGGACTTCGGTGGCTGAGCATGGTGTCCCACTCCTATTGTCACGCTAGCGGTCCTGGGTTCGAATCCTCACACAGCTCATGGATATTTAATTGTGAATAATATGTAGAGAATATCGTAAAATGTTTAGACCTCTCGTCCGCGACACCCAATTGGTAGTTGGACCTCCTGTAGAACATGAATTACTTTACATTATTATTTCAAGAGAAATGAGCAAACAGAGACCACCCCATAAGACCTAGAGCGGCTCACATTGCCTGAACTGCTCACTCATATGAGCCATTCCCAGAGCACGGCACTCCTGTAAACAACCGATTCAAAGAATTGTAGACATCATGTTGGATACCTGTGAGGAACCTGCTACGGACTATTTATTCATTGATGTACTGCAGACATTCGTGAAAACTACATTCTGGTCATTGCCTGATGTCATATCTACACAATCGATTTAATGTGTTTCTGATGAACATAACACAAAGAATCTTTGTCCGCTAAAAACGAGTACACGCTGGCTCAAAGGAGTGTGTGAGGTCCATTACATCTTTTATACTGCGGATTACACACATTCACCGATACTCGCTGCGCTGTCAAGGAGCGAACTAGACGTAGAGTTTAGGAGGCTGCAGTCAATCTCTGATGAAGAGAAACAATGGTGTGAGATATGGAAAGTCCAACTTAACTTCTTTTTCACCTATAAAACTAGTGTCCAATCACAATCTCTAAGCCTTCGAAGGGAAACACTACAACAACAAGATACAGCAAGTACCTTGGAGCTTACAATTAGATGATACATTAGCCCAGCTCATGATTTGAATATTGCTCTACACCATACAGACTAAATACTGTACAATGTATTACATTAAAAACATTGGCTTTTTAATGGTAACAAAATGGTTTGAACCAGCCCTGGTCACCTTTGCCTCTCCAAGTTTTAATTTTTCTCTCAGGAAACGGAATGAAAATGTCAACAAAGCGGTTTAGAAATAGGCGCCGAAACGAGTTAAAATTTCTTGATTAGCAGGTTGATTATCATCAAAATCATGTATTCAACAACTTTCCACACTAACCTTACCTGGAAATCCTCCAAGTCAGCTGAACAAGCAATGACCTAAGACTTACCCAATTCACTTATTCGACTTTCGCTCCCAAGGGTTGTGACTCCCCGATGTGCTGACCCTACGAGCTATACTTCATGGGGTTCACCTACCCCACTATGCGGCTGTGTCGTTAGTATCTCCCAAAGCCAGATCCCCAGGAGATCGTAGCTTCTCAAACAACGGGGTTAGGCCCCAACGGAGGCTTTGGACAACTAGAACATTTCAGCCCCCGGCGCATGCAAATAATATAACCTAAAACTAACTAACTTCGGGGGACCGCGGTAGCTGAGTGGTTAGCATGAGAGACTCTCACGCCGCGCTCGTGGGTTCGATTCCCACCGTCGCCTCTGGCCCTTTTTTCCCGATAACCCCCAATTTGAACAACATATATAAGAAATTCGTCATGGCTAATATGCAAAGATCATAAAGCCAAAAAAAAAAAAACTTCTGCAATACAATAGCACAAATAAATACATTCGCACACAGTACGTTGCACTATTCTGATTGAGGATTCGATATTCCTCCATCGACCTACAGACAATATTAATTGTGACGCCATATTTCACTATCAGCCATTCATTACTCACGCTAATAAATACACTCAAACAAAACACGTAATCACAAAACACATAAATCAGATCTATATACAATTAAAACCACCATGTCTTCCAAAAAACAGGAACATATATCCAAAAATTTGCAACTGTGCCCGAGATCCATTGTTAAATTCAGCAGCATGCCTACACTCTCTCTATAAAGCGCCAAAGGAAGACAAGCATTATGTGGGCCATATCGAATAACCTTTCTCTGCATAAGGGGCACATGCACGGGTTTTGGCCCAAGAGCAGATGCCCGTGTGTCAAGAGTATATGATCTATTCTCAATCTTCCTTTCCGGTTCAGGTTTTCGGGAGGGTCATCTATAGGTCGTGCTCTTGACTCAAGACCTTCTTAGACGACCCTGCTCAAATTTACTTATTGTACTTCAACTAACGTTGCAGGTGTAAATAGTAATAATCATTTTATTAGGGAGAGGAACTGAACAGCGTTAAATAAATAGTCAGCAGGTTCGACATAATTCCTCTAAGGTACATTCCGTTTGTATAAAATTTCATTTAATTCAGTCGACTTTGTCAAAATTTGTTCAATCGATTGCCTCTGTCGGCATGTTGTTCTCGTTGATACGTAATCACGATGCCAAATTATCCCGACAAGCAAAAATGATGGGTTCATAAAACGAGGAGGCGTTCATAACCGGAGATTCCGATTATTCCGACCGACTTACCGTTCCAATTCATAAGACTCTCGTTTCCACTTCAACGTCCTTTTTCTATAATAATAAATATACGGAATATTATTAACGATAGATAAAACCTTGTGACGAACCGGCCGTCCGACGAAACGGAAACTGGACAAATTGATTTACGACTTACATGATTTCAATTAAACTTTTTCCTTTGGCACTAAATCCAAAAATGCCGTTTGTTTCTCCACAGCTGGTCTACCTCCTCATGCGTCAACCTGTTATCTCCAGTCCTGCCTTACTGAATTTATTAAGGATCGGGCAGATGCGAAAGACGTGAAGCGTGTTGCACCTATGGAAGCCACCTTAGAAACAAGGGGATGCTACCGATTTTTATAAAAATTTTGGAAATAGTTGATAAAACAATTAGACTAGCGTCCGAGAATCCTTTCCAAAAAGTAGACATTTTTAGGACTTTTTAAGCACTCTTTAAAGCTCTTAAAAATTTAATAACTGAACAGTTTCTAGGGTGGATTGATCGGAGTCAGTTTTTACATTGATTATTGTGTTCCTTCCAAAAAATTCATAACATCTACTTTTTTCAAAATTCGACGTTCTAACAAGCTTTAAAAAACCTGGATTTATTTACTTTTATACTAGGTCAACAATGTATAGATTTTGTGCCATGATAATTGAAAAATATAATGATAAAGTGTACAAATCCTCCACGCAAACATTTTACTTTTTATCCCCAGTTATGATTTATTAACAGGCGAGGTTTATGTCTTTACCAATGGTTTGTAGAGTTTTAAACCCCTGTAAGTCTTCTGCTGATCTGTCAACTGGTTTCAGAGTTATAACCACATATTTTGTTATCTTCGGAAAAAAAATGGTAAAACGAAAAATTTAATAGAAACAATTCTGCTTCTTTTTATGCACCTTCAATAAATTAAATATGAATTTTGATAGAAATAAAAAAATAAATTCTTTAGGATGGATCAGTCGGGATCGCTTTTTTTCTCCGACGTCTTCTGTTCCACGCAAAATATTCATAACTTTTCTACATTTTATCGAAATTCCTTAAAGGCACTTAAATACGAATACAGGAATAAAAATGACATTTTTAAGCTAGATCAATTGAAGCAGTAAGAAAAATACTGATGAAATCCACAAAAACCTCCTCAAGAATGATTTATTTTCCATCCCTAGTACTGTTTTATTAAAGGAGACGAGGTTTATGCCATTACCAATGGTTTATAGAGTTCTGAACCGTTGTATATCTCCTATTGATCGGTTGAGTGGTTTCTAAGTTATCACCATTTTTGTTATCTTCGAAAAAAATCGCAAGCATTTGAAAGAAGATTTGACAGAGGAAATGATATTTTAGAAAGCATTTTTTGATTCTTTTTAAGCAAACTTTAAGGCTCTTAAATAGAAATTTTTATTGCAATAGAAATAGAATTTTTAAGGTTAGATTAGTAGAGGCAGTAAGAAAAATAGTGATGAAATCCACAAAAACCTCTCCAAGAATATTTGATTTTTTATCCCCAGTTGTTATTTATTTATTCACGGAGACGAGGTTTATGACATTACCCATGGTTTATATAGTTTTAAACCTCTGTAAAGTCTTCAAAAACAGGCATTTTCGGGCCGGATCAGTTGAGACCAGCAATAAAAATGGACTGATGAAATCCACAAAACCCCTCGATTTTTTGATTTCTTATTTCCAGTTCTGATTTATTTACGGAGACCAGATTTGTGCCATTACTTGTGGTTTATAGAGTTCTGAGCCTCTGCAAAATCTCCTGTTGATCGTGTTGATCGGTTGAGTGGTATCAATGTTATTACGATTTATTGATTTTTTCAAGATTTTTTCAAACCGAAAAAATTGGTAAAAGACAAATATTTTGTTTTTTTCACCAAAATTTTTATACGAAAACGAATATCGACTTGATAAAAAAAATATTTCGACTTACTTTATTACTTCACTAGGTCACTCCGTCAAAATTGTACTCCGTAGCTAGCCATGGTACGTTCTTGTGGATATTTAAATAATATAATATTTAATAATTTTGAATAAAATATAATTGGTGGTGGAGCGACGGGGGTAAGAATAATTTAAGTAGGTTAAAATATTTTTTTTTAGCAAGAACCAAAATTGATAATAATAAACCCCTGAATACCATGTTTAGGTCGAATTCAACCTCATTTTTTCACCTATGTTGTCATAAAATCTTAACACTGTTAACATCGTCTAAAAGTAGAGAATATACGCTTTCCGACTATATGTTTGATTTGGATAAAATCCCGAGGGGTTATGAATTTTTAAGTCCGTAACAGTGGACATCAGATAATCATCTATTTCAGCCATTCTAATCCAGTCAAAAAGTGTCTGTTTTTTGTTTGCTATGAAAACCCGTATTTAACAACTTTAAATGGTACTTAAAACGAAACAGAATGTTTTTTTAGCCTACTTTACTGGTAGGGTATTTTGCTACATCCTCTTATAAAAACCTATGAATACGAATTTTTGGTCGATTGTATCCTTATTTTTCTAGCTTATTATGTCATAAAAATCTAAACATAAAGCTTGTTAACATTGATTGAATAAAAGAGAGATTAAGCTTTTGTTGTAATGACTCTGAATTTGGATAACATTCAGAGTAGTTATTAATTAATTAAGGTTTTTAGTTGAGATAAAAAAGTCGATGGCACGAGCGGGATTCGAACCCACGATCTTCGGCTTTGGGGGACCGCGGTAGCCGAGTGGTTAGCATGAGAGACTCTCACGCCGCGGTCGTGGGTTCGATTCCCACCGTCGCCTCTGGCTCTTTTTTCCCGATAACCCCCAATNAAAAAAAAAAATCTTCGGCTTGATACGCCGCTTCTCATCCACTTGAACTATCGTGACCTCGATCCACTCGGACACCAACTTCCCTTCTCAACTGCACCTTTTGAATTTTCCCTCCTTTTTGCCATTTTTCAATTCCAATCAGATTACACGACATTTGCCAATTTTTGCATTTGCCATTTTTCAAATGTCGTGTAATCTGATTGGAATTGAAAAATGGCAAAAAGGTGGGAAAATTCAAAAGGTGCCGTTGAGATGGGAAGTTGGTGTTCGAGTGGATCGAGGTCACGATAGCTCAAGTGGTAGAGCAGCGGCGTATCAAGCAGAAGATCGTGGGTTCGAATCCCGCTCGTGCCATTGACTTTTTTACCTCAACTAAAAACCTTGATTAATTGTAATATATTAATTGGTCAAGCGGACCACGAAATTAGTGAATTTAGTAGTTATTAATTTTCAAGTGGGACAGATAACATTGGAACAACAAAATTGAACAAAATTTTGTATTTGTCTTGAAAATTCGAATTGAAGGTTTTTAAACGGTGGTTATAACAAACCTCAATTGTATTGCCTATTTTTCTGGAAACTTTTTAATTTTTGTAACTTTTTATATAACTGGTGATGATGATGGTGATGAGGATACGAGGAAGCGGGGTTTGCGCTCCCCAGGCACTGCACCCTTCTGGCTTATTGTAACTTCCTAGTTTCGAGTTCATTGCAATCATCTCAATCCTTCTTCTGAGGAGTATTAAGGTCATTGACAAATTCATTCCCTAGATTTCATTCGTATGGTCCATTGAGCTGTTGCTTCCTATTCGAAGATGATGTGTGTGGCTGTTTCTTCCTTTTCATTGCATAACCTGCAAATGGGACCATCGTTCAATATATCCATGTCGTGTAGGTGTTTTATCAGATGCCAGTGACTGGTTAATGAGAGTATGATCCTCTCCAACTGCACCAGTATTTGCCAGTCTTTGTGAAGGTAGTTTCAGCATAAGGTTACTGTGTCTAGCGCCCCTAGAGTTTATCCACTTCTAATTTTGTTTTATTTGGATCCATACCATGATGGAGGATTTTGTTTTCGTTTCTGTTACCCCAAGTATAGGTTCGGGGCCTATGTTCAGTCTTGCGGATCCTCCTTGTTTTGATATACATTTAATAAAAACATCCATAATTATCCCGGGTAAAATAAATGACTAAGGTAAAGAAATTAAAACACAATAAAGGCAGAATGAAAACGTAGTTAAAATATTTTTTATTTTGCTCCAAGGCCGGAATGACCTAGTTTCATTAAAATCCGTGTTCCCAGGTTGTCAGACAAAATCTGCCTCGAGATGCCGTGAAAATTGCCGCAATCGAATCTCCAAGGTTTAATTTTAATTGAATAAATCGCACGGAAGTCGGCCTGTGAGGACGACGAGGAAGACGAATCGGCTTTTATAGATTAGAAGAGAACGTTAACAGGGTAAACGTAACCCACCTCATTAAACGGCCACCCGTACGGTCGCCCTTGGAATTTTGAAAATTCAATTACTACCAAGCTTACAATTACCACGAGCGGGGCCTTCTAAATTGGATAAAAGCCCACGAGTATGTTCGAATTAAAAAAATTAATGATCTTTTTCGAAGTCCTTAGTAGATTAAATGGAATATCTCGAGTTGAAACGCATGAAAATTAATCAACTCGGTAAAAAAAGGCGGTTTTCTGACCGAGCTCGAATCTTGAAATGAAAATGAAAAAAAAAAATCGTTCTGATATGAGGAAGGGTTTTAGAGAAAAGTGTACCGAAGGTGAAAAAAGTACAATTTTTCAGGATCCAGCTCGAATTTTTCTATTTTCCACCTAATCTTACGTCATGAAAATTTTACACATAAATTCTTTGTAAAGAAGGAAGAGGATAGACGATGATTTAGTTTTGAAAAGAAGTTTTCCGCATGAATATACATAAAAGACTAGACGGAATAGGTTAAGGGATGGCGCAAGTTCATCAAGGCAAGATACACCAGACTTTCAAAAATTATTTGAAACACCTATAAAGCTTTGGAATTTCATTGTATCAGTTTAATTCTGTGCTCGATTAATAGCACAACAAAAAATATAATATTTGGTACGAAAGACAGTTACTACCTTCTTACGAAACGATTTCCTGATAGATGTCGAATTTTTTCCGTCGCCACCCAATTATAATTCATTTTCTCACCGATTCCTCTTATAGAAAGAAATCGATATTTTGGTTGGAAGGGTAGCTTTAGACACATCATATACATAAAGATCGAGAAGGAATAGCTTAAGGGATGTCATGAGACCGATTTAGTACTAAGCACGAAAGGTGCAAGATGCAAGACACTCCGCAGAAAACGACACCATCTGCTGGTAGATCTAGAACGTCAAAAGGCAATACTGGAATTGAAGTCTGAATTGTACTCGATTCAATTTGAAAAAGAGGGTACAAAACTAAGAATATAACTATCATGGCAGATAGCCAAGGAGCCATCAAAGTACAAAGCTCAAACGTCATTACCTCAAATATGGTGCTGAAAAGGAAAAAAATTAAATAAGTTAAGTATGCAAAATAAAGTTACTCTCTGCTAGGTATCAGAACATGAAGGAGCATGAGGTTCCCGAGAACTCTTCGTCACAAGACTAGGGGATCTTTAACGTCCGCACCTGGCCTATTCGG
Source organism: Cimex lectularius (assembly GCF_000648675.2). Classification (NCBI taxonomy): domain Eukaryota; kingdom Metazoa; phylum Arthropoda; class Insecta; order Hemiptera; family Cimicidae; genus Cimex; species Cimex lectularius. Next base: position 1,032,375 of record NW_019392658.1, on the reverse strand, counting down.
CCTTATCGGACGTTTTGATTCTCAAGATGAAAGCTGACGCACCTCCGTATACAACGGAATGGTGTTACTGCCGCAGCATTGGTGTAGAGGCGCCCCAGTCCCTAGGGGCCAAGACAACCTCGCTCTCCGCTTGTCCACTCCGAATGGTCGGGCCCGCATTGTCGGGTCGTATGCCGCAGGCAAAGGGCTAACAGGCCGAAATAAATCAGCCTGTTCTCCCGCGTAGCGTAGAAACTACCGGATCCGCCCCGGCCGCGGTTTTGTTTAAATGAAGGAGCAGAGGGAAACAAGAAGAAGGGGGTTGCTATAACGCTGATAGGTCCGAGGCCTCCTGTGGGATTCATTGTGTCAATGAGTATCTTCACCAAAAAGACAAAATGAACATGAGGAATTCATCATTGGACATAACCAATCCAAGAAACTTCTAGAAAGTTGGGGAAGACAAGAAACTACAAAATGCAGTAAAGGAAGTAGGAAAAACCTAAAATCTTAACAGGACACTGAAGTGAATGGGTATTTGAGGAAGATTGGTATAATACAACACGGCACTTGCAGATTCTGCAAAGAAGCAGACGAAACATCAACACACTTAATTACCACCTGTGGCACCTCATTTGCCAGAAGGAGGAAGTTTTTGGCATCGTAGAAAAATTCAACATTCATAGGTATAGAACAAGGTATATGATAGCTTTCAGAGTGCAGTATATTACTCACCGTGAATATTACATCTACATCTGCACAAAGGTAGTAGTCTGTAGTTTAGAGCTAAAAGTTGGTGTCACTGAACACATATTGTACCGGCATGGTGTGTTACGGTTTATTTATGTTACTGTAACTCACTGAGGAACTGTCTGCCTCGTTGTTTGTGGGGTTGTCACTAGAGAGGTTGCGGTTAGGGGAGTCGTCATGGTATTTGTTGATAGGAAGTACATATGTCCAAAAGGTTGATTTGCAGTTTCAGCTTCTTCTCTGATTTCACGTAGGAAACAAAGAATCTTTCAAACTAAAGGAGTTGTGGTGGCCATCTATGGCTACCAAGTTATCCACTAGGAGTCACCACTGCTTCAGCAATGGTGTCGCCGTCCACGCTGCAGCCAATGAGCTTACAGCAGCTTTGTATGTAAACAGGGGCTTAATCTGATTATTCCGCACACGTCGACAAGTCTCAATTCTTACTAATGGAGCAAGCCGTCAGCACAGCTACTGCAACAAGGGTACTCGCATCATCTCTCGCACTCCCAACAGCCGCGTCTACGCGCTGCTTGGCGATTTCTTCGAATCCGTCCGGGGGCCTTTAATAAAATGGGAAAGGGGGCCTTAAATAAAGGGACTGGTTCTAATTCCATTGGGTAAAAACGAGAGGTAAGACAACGGCATCACTTGTAAGGGGTCTTTATGAAAAAGTCCCATCCTAAATCCCATTGAAATAGACCCTACTAGAGGCATTTTAATTAAGGGAATTAAACTCTGAGGATTGTCTCTTAGAAATTGTAAAGGCTTAAATCATCGATCCTAACCCACTAAAAAATATTAGAGAGAAGGCAGTTACAATCATTTTTCATTTTCTCATTAGTCGCATTCCTGCTTAAATTTTTTCCCTACAAAGTCCTAAATTTAATCGTTTGAACCCACCAAAAAAACGGTTACATAATTAATAAATAAAAAGAGTATATTAACTTTTAAACGGACATATTAAATATTGAATTAATCAGGGCCAGGTGTTTTTTACTCATTCGGGGCAGAATTTTAATGATTTACATATAACAAATTTGTTCTTTGTTATATTACATGCTAATAGGGGAAGGTGGTATAACGGGAGGAGCTATCTATCAGCCCTCACCAAACATCAATGGTTCCGTTCACAAGGAAAAGGGCGACGGGAAGCCTAAAAATTCCAAGCCTAAGAGGGACACCGATTCCATTGCCCAAAGAAGCAAATATCTAGGAATAACACTAGACCGGCGGCTTACATGGTCTCCACCCCTCGTTAAAACTACCCAAAGAGCCAAAATTGCCTGGGGAGGTGTAAAAGGCTCTGTTATAAAAGCTAAGACTAAACCTCAAAATGATACTATGCTCTACACCTGTGTCATAAGACCAACGTTGACATGCGAGTGGGTATATGGCGGACCAAGACCTTGCAGGCTAAAGGAATCAAGTTGTTAGGTGACACTCAACATGCTTGCCTTATTGTTGCTGGAGCCATGAGAACATGGCTACTGAAGAATATCAGCCATGAGAACAACGCCAACTGCGTCCTGGGAGGCGCTGCTAAACCTTCCGCTGTTCCATATTTTAATCCAAGGAGAAGCCAGAGCAGCGGAACACAGGCTCATAAATGGACAAACAATCGCGTAGATAGGCCATGTCAAAAACGGGATTTGAGGGAGGAGATATAAGCAGACGTTAGGCATACCAAATCGATGCCACTACTTCAAAATGTAACTTCACCAACAAGCAGAAGGAACTTATACCAGAAACGTGAACCAAAGAAATACCTCTTAAGGACAATTCCTAATGGTATACTGATGGCTCAAAAATGGATAGAAGCACAGGAGTTGGATTCCTAGGGGACAATCTGAAGATCGAACTGACTTTAAACATAGGTAAATACGCTACAGCTTCCAGTCTGAAATCGAGGCAACACTGTGCCAGGAAGGCTAGGCACACATGTCAACAAGATTTCCCATGTTCTGTGATAGTCGGGCCTTAGCCTCATGCGAGGTATTGTATAGAATTGTATAGAATCCCTGGCAGAAATCAGTGATAATGACTTTAGCATGGGTCTCTAGGCATTCGTGAGGCAATGAGAAAGTGGACATGTTGACCAAAAAAGAAGCCAATATGAGATTCTCTACACCCCGAATTCTCCTCTGGCCCAGCACCTTGTTCATAAAAAGTATACTTTTAAAAATGGATGACTAGTCCAAAAACTGGTGGAGCAATATCCCAAGCATGAGACATGCGAAGAGATTCATAGAAGAGCCTACCGCAAGACTTACAAAGGAATTACTGGAGGGCAACTGCAACAGAATCATGATTCTGGTTGGACTAGTTGAGAAGGCATATGCACCAGATAGGATTGGTTTTTGTGAGGATATATAGATGTATGTATAGATTCTTGTAACTAGGAGGTGAAAAACCGTAAGGAAGATCCTTCAGGGGGTTGACTTGTTACTTAAAGTTGGCCAGTGAGTTATAAAAAATCAAAGAGCACGATAGATCTACTCAGTTCAAGGTGCGGAAGGCTTATGGTCGCTCCATTTATTCCCATCCTTATCACGAGGTTCAAGTTGTTACATATCGTCCATCGATTTAAAGACCGTTTTTTTTTTCATTTACATGCGAAATATGGATTTTTTAAAATTGCCTTATCATGTATATTAGCCAGAGAAGGAGTAATACGCTATGGATGTGTATTTTTTGGGGGAGATGAGATGCGTGAAAGAAAGGTCAGGGGGAGCGGTAATAATGGAACCCAGAACCGCAGGTTCTACGAATCGAGGCTCTATCATGATAGTCACAGCAGTTTTCGAATTTATTTTAAGCAACCTTTGAACGTTCTTCATTGCCAATTTTTATACTTATAAAAATAGACAGTTTTGAGGTGGATTTGCCCATTTTTCTCCTATGTCCGGTCTACATAAACATTCCTAACTCATCTGACTATAATGAAATCAACAAAAAATTGTATCCACAGAATTTTAAAGAGCCATTTAGCAACGTTAATATAGATTTTTCACCCTCAAAAACACTCCTGAATACATTTTTTTTGTTGCGTGAAATGCAGAAAGTATTTCTGTGCTAGACTGATGGATGGACAATGTTTAAATAGAAAGAAGTTTAAGTTATCCGTTCATCAAATATAACAAATGAGTTTTACACTTTCAATAAACTACCCAAACAAAGCTCGTTTATCTTTTAATTAAAATTATTATACTTAAGCGTTAAATAGCCCTTTTAAATGAAAGCTTCTCTGAGCTCGATGGCTTTCATTAATATTTTCAGGATTACTTTGATGCTTTACGTTGAAAAGATTGTTTTGTAGCCATGAAGTTATTTTTTTTATGAAGAGATATTATCAGTAAAAAAAGTAGCTGATATAGATGGTACATTTTTTTTAAACATCGGTGATGAATATGATTCCTCAGAAAAATTAAATATTACTACTAACATCCCACTTAAAATGATGATGATGATGATAATAAGAGACTACTCACTGATATAGCTGCCAATTTTAGTGAGGGTTATTTAATCAGGATTTTAGTGAGTATGGCATCACCAGAGTTCTTAATTCTTGCCCTGCCGGACAGGATTTGTCTTCGGAAATGGATCTGGTCTTGAGATGTGCCAAATCAAATAATAAATAATAATAAAAGATAATCGTCAACAATTTCCTTTAATGTAAACACTTCCATTTTAACGGGGGCTGAGTAAAACGGGGAGTCGGATGGACTGGCCTAGGTTACTAATAGTAAGGTTAGGATAAGGTTAGGTTGGGTAGGGGTAAGGGCTAGTGTTAGGAACGGATTAGTTTAGATAAATTATTATCTTATAAACCTTGGGGGTCATCATTGAATATATCCATATTGTTTAGGTGTTTTCTCAGATACCAGTGACAAGTGCACAGCCCATTTCTACTTGTTTTTTATCACATGTTTTCTAGTGGGCTCATTCTGAGATGGAGGGATCTATGCTGGATCTTGTATTCCAGAGTTTTAGGTCTGTTGTCTTGCAGATTCTCCTTTTCCCAGTTTGCCTGCTCGTTTACCCAAAATTCTCTGAGGCCCTATGGCTTATTGTATTTTTCCTAGTTACTTAGTGCAGTTCAATTGGGATCCTTCTTTTAAGAAGTATTGTGTCATTGGCAGACTCTCCGTTGCCCAGTTTGTCTGCTTGTTGATTATCCAAAATTCTTTTGTTTCCTGGTACCCACAAAACTGTTATGCTTTCACAGGAATTTTTGGATGCATTCACCGACTATTTTAGATGTATGTTTTTACGGGCTTATGATTTTAGTGCTTATACTTGACCTGGTCCCTTAACAGGTTATGGAACCGGTTGTGTACCATATAATTGTATATGATCTTGTCCTGATTTTTTTCCTCTCCTGTTTAGTCTCCTAAAACTTTATAAGATGTTCCAAAGTATGTTCCCGAGGTAGTACAACTAGTCTCACACTAATTTATTTGTTTTTGAAGTCAGTATGATGTTTTTCTAGCTTCTGTATGTTTCCCATGTTAGGTTTTATAATGGTTCTGAGGCTTCTGATGGGGTTGTAATCATTGAGCTTCAGTCCACCAGATTAATGAACCGTCGGTTAACTTAGTTCTTATGACTGCCTTGTACAGCCAACATTTTCGGTTTTAGACCCCAAGATTTACCTGGAAGTATTCTCATATTAATAATATTTTACTTTTAGTTATGACGTTTGTAGGCGAGGGCTCTAGGTTAATTTCTTGACAAAGATTCCAGATACTTAACCTCATTTTTGAAGTTGAATATTACATTCAAGATTCTTGGGGCCCCAATGACTATGTCAATTTGCAATTTGATCTACCGTTGTGAACATCATAGTATCATGTTTACTATTCTTGGCTCTTCATGTTGTGGCGAATTTCCCACTGACGTACTATGATAACATCTGAATAGGTTGGGATTTAGATTCCTCTTTGGATATAAGGTCATCTACAACCACATTCCACCGCAGAAATGAACGTCCCTGTATACACCCTCTCGATGCACGTCGATTGAAAATCGAGAAAAAACTCATTTTTGAAGCGCAGACAGAGAAAACCTCTCAGATGTTTTGATTTTTCCGATCAAACTTGAAATGTATTGGTAACTGTTGTTCGTCTAGTGCCATCTATTGTCTTGTAACCCCTTTGGGTATTTGCTTGACCTCAAAAGGTGTACCAAAAATTTATGGTCCGGCTCTTTCGCCAGTTTTAAATTAAAAAAAAATAACAAAACAAAATCTCAACTCAAAATGTATTTACAAATAAAATTTCAACTTCAAATTTTAAAGAAACAAAATACGTTTTCTGGGACAAATAAAAAAAACCTTGAATAACTAAGGGGGAGCCTTGACTCACCTTGAAAGAAAATTTCTAATTAAAATCGTCTGGACAGCACCAAAGACAGGGCAGGAGTGAGTTCCCCCGCTCTGATCATAAGAGACGGAAAAGATAATCCGCCCCCGCCCCTGCCCATCGGTACTGGCGATTAGAGGCGTGACAGTCTTTACAGGTCTTCTGCGGGATTGTTTTCACAGGTATTACCTGATTAAATTCCCTCCAGCTTGGACAGCAGAACGTCCGAGTGAATCGCTAAAATCACTATTGTGGATGACTAATATTTTGAATTAAGATGTCTTGAAGTTTTTGGGCGATGATCCTCCCCCCCCGATGAAAAAAGGCGGAAACACGTCTAATAGACGAAAAACATAGGATAGTCAGACTGAAATGATCAAAAAAGACTAATCTAAACATAAAAAAAAATTTCAATAGTTCCTTCCCAAAGTTTTCAGTGCGTTCTACAAGTCCTATTGAAAAACGATAATTGTCGTGGCAATCGATTAACAACTTTGATCATTCCAATGTGCCAATTTTAAACGTGAATATCCGTCGTCGTTTCATTTAATCATTTACGGACTTGGCCGGATTCTCTCGTCTACGTAGTCGACGTGAAACCAATCACTTGCCTGGGCGGAATATACACTTGAGGGTAAACATCGCTACCGGATCCACTTGAAAAGGAAAGGGGAGGAAAGAAATGGATTGCGGTTTCATTTCACTGGATTCAGTTCCATTTATATTTATCCATACACATTTTATGTTTTCAATGATAAATACCCATATTGAGTGAGCAGGTTCAATTGCCAACCTGTTAGACGTAAATGTTAATTATCTTCCGAAAATACAATCATTTTTTTTAAATGTCGCTTTTTTTCCGTAAACAAATACGTTAACAAAAGAGCCGAACGCGCGGCAATAAAATTAAGTATAATTGTTACCCAGCCGGATCAGGATTTGTCGTGTCGGAAATGGATCTGGTTTTGAGATGTGCCAAATCGATAAAAGAAAACCGACAACAATTTCCTCTAAAGGAAATTCATCCATTTTAACGGGGGCTCAGTAAAACGGGGAATGGGCTTTCGGTTAGGTTAGGTTACGAATAGTAAGGTTAAATTATTGTTAGGTAGCGTAAGGGTTAATACTAGTGTTAGGGACAGGTTAGGTTACGGTTAGGTATGATGTATACCTTGTAGGATGATAAGAATTTTAAAATAATACTTTCATTCTGTTAACTAAATAATTGCATAATCAACGTTCTGCAGATTGGTTGATTGATTGATTTATATAAGTTACTCTCCGCAGGCGTATTACAAACAGATGTCCCCATCTTTACTCTTAACTCTACGTTACTACTACTAAAAAAAATACAAAACGAAAAACCCAAAGGTGCAGAAGACACATCGAAAAAAAATAACAACGCACCATTTAACTAGTAAACATACATTAAAATAATAACCGACGAATAACCTACAACGGAAATAACCGACAACACCACCAACCAATCAACCCCTATCGTAAAGGTGGCCTTAAGGGATGTAGCATATGTACCTGCGTATGACTTAGTAATCAACCACTTCGGTGTTTTGGCGGCCTGAGGACAGTCTTATCCATCCCACAGCTCAGGTTATGTTCCTAGGGCAGTGTACAACTAAGTCATGTCAAACCGCAATGCATGCAGTTTTTATATCTTGGCACTGACTCATTTTTAGATACATTCTTTCTAATACTAACATTACACAGTCGCGCTAATAAATCATTCACTTTCAATTACACAAAATGCAACACAAAACGGGATATCTCAGGGTCAAAACTGTCCTGTTTCCTTCAAAAATCGAATCCAATAGCACAAGCACAACTATCACATCGGGTGGGATAACTACACAGTCCCTATACAGGGAACAGACGGGAGTATATCAAGAGGTTATCCTACATGTCAAAGTGGACTAGAAAGTCCTTATTCTCCAAAATCTGGTTCTTTTTTCATTTGTACAAGATCTGGTTTTTAGCAATTAAACGTAAATTTTACATCAGTGATAACTCATGTTTGAAAAATTATGCACACATGTTTAAAGACCGTTGGTAGGGGCAACTTTTTTGTATGCGTCATATCTGTCAGTATTTACAGAACCAAGAAAATCTTACTTAAACTTTGGAAACTTGTCAAATTTTATCTTCTAGGTGGTTTTACGTTTCGTTTCCTTACGGTGACAATAAAATAAAAAACAAATTAATCCCATAGGGTTTTCAATTTCTCTTTCCAGTGGCGTAATCAAATTTAAAGTATTGTAGGATTAACGTTTTATGAGATACAGGAACTTTAGGGAATAAAGTTAAGACAGGATTGAAGTAACCCGAAATGTATAATATCTCGAATATAATTGAGAATTAGACTTTGGAAAATAAGAACTTTTTAGTCCAATTTGACACATAAGATAACCTCTTGGAGTATTGATGTCTGTTCACACGACACCCTGTATTGCATCCGTGCGTGGGCACAATGAGTAATTGGATGCAATTTTTGAAGGAACAAGACTGTTTTAGTGTATTTAGTATTGAGAGATATTTTGTTTTGTTTTGCTTTTTGTGCAATTGAGAGTGAATGTATTTATTAAAGTGAAATTGTAGTGTGAGAGGGCCGATGGTGGAATGTAGATTATTCAATCGACCCTTGGCTCCCAATTGTCGTCTATGATCATCTCGGGACCATAGAGCCAAGGAGAGGCTATGTAGAGTTATATAGACGTATATATCACAAAAATGATTGGTATTTTTAACAAATAGAAATCGCAACTGTGTAGGGAAAAGTGAAACATATTCGTGAAAGGATACCACAATATTTATGTAATAGAAGAGAACAGAAAATAAAACAACCCTACTTTTTTCTCCGTGGTCGGAAAACACAGGGGGAAGGGAAAAGCCTGCTTTACAAATTATAATGAAAATGTAAAAGCGGGCGGGTTTGGGAGGAGGCGACGGCCTCGACAACCAAGTTGACGGGTATGTACTGGTAGAAAGTTTGCCGGGAGTTGGTAGGATTTCTCAAAGTTAAAATCATGGGTAAGGATTATTTGGCCGTTTTGGCCATGCTACGTGCTCAATAACCAATGAGCAACTGTGTACAAAAGGGAACTGAGGGAAACTTATGTTTTGATACGGATGAACTTGCTGTTGAGGCCATGGAGAAAGTGAACTAAGTCTCGGGGCTTTCCGACCCCTACGAATTGTAAAATAAATTTTACACGTATGCCCAAGTTGATTTTAAACTTTTTTCCAATACAAAAAGAAAGCAATTTCGATTCTGGAAAGCTGTTGGAATCTGTAGGAAAGGAGCAGCAATCAATTTATCCTTACAAAATGACCATAAAATTGTTCACGGAGGTAGAGGACAGAAACCTCCTCACACCCTAACAATTAACAAGTTTCTCTTTTGTTTGTTGGTCGGAAGTAATCTCCAATCCTAGAAACCTTAATCTGCGATGACATCTTGAATATTGTAATCAGAATGAAAAACAAAAATCGTTACAAGTTGGACTTAGCCAGGTCTGTTCCAACCGACTTGGACGGCTTTGAAGTTTCGTAGGCCATCGAAACAAAGTGTACTATGACGTTGGGTTTGAGGCAAAATTTTAAGGCAATAGGATAATGAATGATAATCATGATTCTAGGAAACGATTCGTATACCCAAAACACAACAGCCTTTTACCTTACACATTTCCTAATTCCTTAATTCAGTTCAATCGGCTGTATCCTTCTTTTAAGAAGTATAACCGTTATTTCTGCAATGCGTTTTCCTGGTTTTCTCGATATCCAAGGTTATGTCATCAATGAGCAGTTAAAATTCGAAGATAATATGGTTGACAGTTTTTTGTACTTTGCATAACCTACAAATTAGGTATGTATTCTCAGATAGTTTTGACGAGGGTTCTTTAATCGTAAGTTGACTGGAACCATTCTGAGATGGGGGATCCTATGTTTGATCTTGTCTTGCCTACAGTTTTCCTTTCAGGTCTACCTTTGGTTAGTTTGTCTACTTGTTCTTTACCCAGAATTGTGCCCTAGCGCCCAAGGTATAGTTAGGTTATGTTTTCCCAAGTTTTGGAGGTTATGGATTCATTCAGAGACTATATATATTTTTATGTTTTGCCATGTTGTTGCGCACATCTCCTTTTGTTTTTTCTAGGCCCATTCTGCAATGGAGGAATCTATGTTTGATCTTGTATTCCAGTATAAGTTCTAGGCCTATATATTGTCTTGCATATCCTCCTTTGTCCAGTTTGTCTGATGGTTCATTACTCGAAACTCTCTTCTGCCTTGTGGTTTATTGTACTTTTTCTAGTTCTTTAGTTGTTCAATTGGCTCGATCCTTTTATTAAAAGAAGTATTAGGTCATTGGCAGACTCTTCTTTGTCTAGGTCGTCTACACGTTCATTACCCAAAATTCTCTGCAGTCTTGTGGCTTACTGTACTTTTTGTAGTTATTTAATGCAGGCCAATTGTCTCGATATTTCTTTTAAGAAGTATTAGGTCATTGGCAGACACTTCTATTTATGAACTGTAGGTGATTTTTTTCAGATGCCACCCACCGGTGCAGCACTATGGCTGTTTGCCAAGGGTTCTTTAACTACAAGTTTATACCTGCTACCTCTTAAGTCGTCCATTTTTCCTTTTATTTTTTCGCGTATGGTGAGATCACGGATTTTTGATTTCGGCCTGATTGTCGGCTTTTCAGGTTCTTCTTTGGCCAGTAGGTCTGCTTGTTCATATACTAAATTTTTTCCGTGCTTTGGAACCCTTGACAGGTTATAATTACCCAAGTCTTGGAGGTTTTGAATGCATGACCTACTAATATGAACGTGATAGACAAGGCTGTGCGGAAGTGACCCTCAGACTCGGGGATTCACTTTCGCGATAACGCAAAGTAAAGAACTCAGAACAGGAGGAGTTAGTGTGCATTTTCATCATCCAAAATTATTTTCTTCGCTGTTATATTGTTATACATAGGTTAAATATAGGTTATGTTTACCCACGTTTTGGAATCATTCACCGTCCATTTTGGCTGTTATTAATAGCTAGTATTCCAGTTTGAAATACCGAGGTGTACTTTCCTGAGATTGCTTGCGCATCATTTGGTCTTGCCGTGAAGATTTCGGACCCTTTTCCTTTAATAGCTAGACATCTGTGTATCATTTTATTTGACTTTAGTCAAACTATGTTGGATGTTGCACGGTCATGTCGTCAATGCCTATTTACAATAATCTAATAATTAATCAAATAATATGACTAGGAAAAAAATTTAATAACCGAAAGATGAAGAAGGATCGTCGAATCTATAATAAAATTTTCAACTTCTATGACAATCTAGTATTATTGCTGACGTTTTAAGCCGAAAAGAAGTCGAACAAAACTTCCCATCCGTTGAAATTAGCATATTTTTAAATTATGAAAATTGTTTTTAATTGGGTTTGTAATTTTAAGTTATACTTTCAAGGGGCGTTTAATAAGTTATCTACTTGGGTAAAAACACATTTGAATAATCCTTTATTGTTTCCCTCTCTAGCTGGAGGGAGAATTCCCCTTGTATAAACCCAAGTTTATTCCCTTTACAAAGAAAACACAGGAAATTTTTAAGAGTTTTCGAAGAGACGGAACGAGGGCGAATTATTGTTGATTAAGAGGGAATTTGGTTTTTTTCAATTATCGAGTTTTCAGGACGCGGATGGGGGTCGTCGGACCTCACCTGAACGCATCCTTGCCACTAACGGAGAAACTCGCTTAACTGTTATCGTCTCCATTTGGCCGATAATTGCTCTAACAACAACTAGGCAACCCAAGAAAACTTTTACACGTTTGCCAATTTGCTGGCAAAGCCGGGCGGGCTTTGTGGCGATACGTACTGCAATTATTTTCATGTCATTGAAGTAATAATGTATACCCACTGAATATTACATTTCTTTTCAGAAGGTTTTAAACGACAAAGTAATATTAATGGAAAGTACAAATATTTTAAAGGGAAGAAAAGGACACGAGGCAATTGTTTAAAGGAAATTATCAGGATGGGAATATGAAGATAGAGCTTGGACAATAGAGTTAGGATGAATCGGTTGCTGTTGTGTCGTTTGGAACAAAATGAACCATGAGGTCATTGTTAGGCTTGTAGCTAGCTTTGGCAATTTTTATGAGGACTTTTGATCGGAATGATTGGATGCGCTGGATATTTGACTACTTGCGAGACCCCACAGTTCCAGTTCATATCCAAATTTGTCACTAAATAACTAAACCTTTGCACAAAGTTCGCTTGAATTTTGACGGTCAAAATTTTCGTTTTTAAAATTCTTCTTAGATGTTCTGAACTTCTATTAAGTTGTTACATCTTAAATTTCTTGAAGATAATCCACGTCGGCTATAGTCCTTGTTATTATCTTTAGAGCACGTTTTTTCAATGTAATCTTATCCGAGCTACTTCCAACATCCAAGAGCACCTTGAGCTTATCGAAGTCTGGTGAAAAAAGTTGAGGACGATACTGAGTGAAGAGAAATGTATTCTGTGTACGTTCACATTCACAAAGCCTTGCCTTCCACTGAACGTCAACAACAAAGAGATATCGACATTCATTCAAGTCGAATATTTAGGTCTGTACCTAGACTGCTGTCTGACGTAGAATCTTCAAACAAAACCTAAAACACGACAACTTAACTATTTGGATAACAACGCTAAACTAACGTTATACAAGACTTTATTGCGATCATTTTGGACTTATAGTTGAACTATGTGGTTCTGACAAGCCATTCAATATCCAGCACATACAATCCTTCCAATCAAAAGACCTCAGACAAATAGTCAAAGCTCCTTACTACGTCACTAACCTCACTATCCACAACGACCTCAACATTCCTTTTGTCTACGAACTGATCCGTTCCCGATTTCAAAGCTTCCTTGTGGAACCACCCGACCCTACTGCTCGGACCCTCTTTGTACATTCCCATCCCAAGAAACCGCCATGACGCCTTAATCGACGATGGCCTCGAGACCTCCTTGCCACTTCCCATCAGCATTGGTTGGTGTCCTCTGGGTGCAGTGTTAGCATAAGTGTTAGTTCTGTTACTGAGAGAAAAAAAAGTATTGTCATCACATTTGTAATACATGCAAATATGTATATGGTATAAAGTTTAAAAAAAGACTGAATACGTTTTTTCTCAGACTTTTCTTAAACTTTTGCGTCTCTGGTACGCTCAACGTGATGATAGTGCGACAATCTGATAATTGTATATTGATAAGAGTGATAAGGGACTTCTTGGAACCGGAGTTTTTTTATTACCAAAGTACTGCAGCCCTGTGATTTATTGTACTTTACTTAGTTTCTTAGTGTAGTTAAATTGTCTCTTAAAAAAAGTAGAAGATAGAAGGTCATGGCTGCAATTATTTTTCCGTGCTCCTCTTGATATCCTAAGCTTTGTCTCCATTGAGCAGTTCTCATCGGAAAATGATATGGTTCCTTCTCGTTACATAACTCAATAACAAAAATGGGTCATCATTGAATGTACCCATGCTGTAGGTTTTATTCAAATGCTAGTGATCAGTATATAACCGCTGATGATGAATCTGGATACTGGAAAGTCAGCATTTTGTGATGGTGAATCTTATACAATAAAAAAACTAAATATAACATAAGCTAAATAATATATTTAAAAAAAAGGCCTCTTCTTGGCATGAAACAAACGAAAAATTAACAATGTTGGAGAAATTCTTTTTCTAGCACAACAGTAATCTTTTAACAGGTAATGTTCAGAGATAAAACTTTGAACAAAATACAATATTAACCGAAATGAATCGCAAAGATACATTAAATCTTTCACTATGACACAAAACTGTAAAATTGAAGACGTCTTTCTGCCAGCGCATTCCTTTCCGGATAGCCGCTTATCTACTCTTCTTCCAATGTGTTTGCGATGATCGTCCCCTCTCTTCCACAGTGCAGATTCATTTCTTCCGAACGATCATCACAGTTTATTATTCCACAAGCAGCCTTCTGGCTTATCGTACTTTCCTAGTTCCTTATTTCACTACAATCGACTCAATCCTTATCCTAAAGACTAGGCCATTGTCGTTGCTACAATTCTTTTCTCTGGGTTTTCTTTTTATAACAGGTATCTTTGGTTATGTCTCCATTGAGCGGTTGTTTCGCATTCGAAGATAATATGGGTGGCTGTTCCCTCCTTCTCATTGCATAACCTACAGATGGGATCATCATTGAATATACCCATGTTGTGTAGTTGTTTTCTCAGATAAATTTTTAAGTCCTCTGAGTTTAGTAGTTCTTACTGTAACAATGAGTGCGCCAGACCTAGTGAGGGTTGTTTTAACATATGAGTCTAGCACCTCTAGAGTTTATATTCTTTTCCTTTTGCCTTTTTGGATCCATTTTGTGTTAGAGACGTATGTTTTTATTATCGTAACAATAGGTTCAAGGCCTATATATGGTTTTGCAGATCCTACTCTGATCAGTGTTTCTGCAATTTCGTTATCCAAAAGTCGTATGTGACCTTTGGGTTTATGGTTGAGGCGAATTACCCCGGACTGGTATAGCAATTTCATGATCGAGAGTAATAGAATGTCGTATTTATAACTGCTTTATTTTCTGGTTTTAGCGTACAGCGCCTGTCTATCGATTTTCAGAAAACTCAACAAGGTTTACAGTAGTAAATATTTATTAATAATAAAAGGAAGGAAAAAGTTTAAAATATGGTTACATTTAAATAAATTAAAAGTGTAGTCTTCAAATTAAGTATAAAGAGTTCCTATTAGATTTTATACGCTCGAAGGGACGTCGAAAACAATCCGTTTAAAAATCTTCCTCTCATCTTTTCAAATCCGACGTTCATTTGTTCCCTTTGTACCAAAGCATAGTGATATTACGATTCCAGGCGATTTCGTTTATTTAATTCGGAACAGACAAGCCCGACGGTAAGCGAATTAAGTCTAATCGAATCAACGTTTAACTGGTTTTTGAGCTCAGTTCCGGGGTAAAGCGGTCGAAGGCAAAGATGAAAAGTCGACGTCGTACGGGCAATGTATCAAACTCTAGTTATCGCTAGTGTTTTCCTTATGACGGCCTACTTGATTTATAGCATTAAAAAAACCCAACGCTTAGTGCGGTTTTCCACTTTTTGTCCTTACTTGACCAGGACACATAAAATATTGCAATGGCTTTCCCCATTTTTTACAACCTTTCAATATATATATACTTTATTATATTTATAGTAGTTAGTAATAGTTTAGTTATATACAAATCTGAACGATCTATCAGACAAGAAGGCAGTGGAGAGAGAAACCTACCAGTGATGAGCTCTCTTTTATTTAATTGCGAGGGTTAAGATAGAAGGTCACGAGGCCTTCGTCGTTTTAAAAGGCTTGGAGGATTGTAAGGGTGAGACGCTGAGGAAAGAGTTAGGGCTAGTTGGTTTCGGTGGAGGTATAGTTTAGAGTGGAACTGAAGAAGCGTGTTCGGAGAAGATATTTCACAAAAGGGATTTTAAGATTTTTATGAATCGTTTGATTGGTGATATAGAAGGGAGAATTGAGGATACGGCGGAGAACTTTAGATTGAAAAGATTGAATTCGTTGGATGATGGATGATTTGGCCGAGTGCCACAGTTCAACTCCGTAGGTCCAGATATGTCTGATGAGTGTTTGGTAAGCGGTTAGTTCGTTATGTATGCTTAATGTCGATTTTGGTCTGAGTAGTCTGTATTTTTGTTAAGTTCTTGTCGTTTCGTGTGGGTTCCATGTAGGTCCGCTCTATAAGTAATGCCCAAGTTAGCGGACTCGGTTCGAAATTCAATATATATAATTCGTGCAGTTCGTGCGTGTAAATTTACCTTGTACCTGACTTGGCTATTTTAGGAAGTTCCAAAAACTAAAGTTCAAATCTGCACGTGTATGTATAAACATGTACACATGTACAGAATGGAACCTATCACTTCCGACATTCCACCGGTAGTTCCAGTTTTTGTACTAGTACTCTGCAGGCCTAGACACTCCGGGTATTGGTAGTCCTGGGTCAGACCACGCTCTAATCCGTACAGCCGCGGAGGATGGATTCCGAATCATAATGTTCTAATTCCCCATCTGAGCGATACTGCTCTGGTTCTTATTTCATTCTGATCTACTGCTCGAAATAGTCCTCTTACAGATGATATGGTCTGGTTGTTATTTCGTTCTGAGCGTATTGCTCAAAATATTCTCCATCTAAGCGATACTGCTCTAGTTCTTATTTCAATCCCTAACCATCCCTTGGCCGTGTCGCATCGTAATCTAATTTATAAGAAGTCCACTAGAGCGCGCAATGACTAATGGAAGAGAAGGAGCATAGAGTAAGAAGAGAACATCTTAGAAACATATCAAAAGTTACACTCGAAAACAATGTCATTTTAAATGACCCTCCCGATATTTCTTCTTCTTCGATGAAAGATGACTTTTCATCTTCCCAAGAGGCTGCCTACAGATTAGTCATTTCATCACCCCCTAACCCAATTCATCTCCAAATCCATACCCATTCATATTTTCACCCACTATTAGACACATTCTTTCTCATTTACATATTACCCTCTAACTCGATATTCCTCCATCACCCTCCACACCTATTATATAACTAACATAGTTGAGGATCGATGAGTACTCAATATTCCGCCCTTTTGCACTACACATTTACGCCAATAAATACATTCACTCAACACACGTTAGGGACACAAAACTATTAGCACTATATGCAATAAAACAACCTTGTTTTCTCCAGAAATCAACATCGGGCACCCAGATACTCGCTGTCGTGCTCAAGTACGAGTCTCATATCGGGTGGCGTTCCTGCACGCTCTCTACATGGACCAAGGAATAACACCCTTCAATTAGGTGGTACACATCGAGCAACTTTGGCGGGTTTTGGCCAAAAAGTATGTCAACCTCTCGTAATCGGGTTTGACATCTCTTCTTCGAGGGTCGCCTATCGACAATACTCTAGATGCGTGAGAGCCTCTCTGCCGATCCGGCCACCCACGCTGCCACCTTCTTTTAATTAGTTTCTATTGCATTTTTAGCGTCAGAGAGCCGGATCTCGGCGATTAAGTTTGAAAGGTCCCGGCATCGACCCTCAACTTGGTGCTGGAGGAATATCCTCCATAAGTGAACTGTATGTAAATACCATTTATTGAGTGAGAGATTGAATGGGGTTGGTTTTAGGAACTAATTTGCGTTGGGGGCTGTAATGATCTAGATGTTGGCAGCTCCCAGAGCCCAACTTCAGTAGACAGACGGAGGCACCCGGCACTGCCAACACTCACGGTGGTCTTGTACAGCAAGAGCTGTAATTGCGGGTGGACTATGAGAAATAACAGGCTCGACTATGTCCATTTAGGTGCAGAGTTGAGCTTATATAAATCAGTAATCAGTAGTGAGAAGAGTTGGGGAAACGTGAGTACGACGGAGGTCGAGTGTTCATGGCGTCTGACTCTTATTTGCCAAGCTATATGTTGTGGGTTCGAATCCGGACCAAGCCATTGGAATTTTATTTCAGATTAAGTTGGAAAAAGTGTATCAAGTGTTTCTGATCCCTCGTTCACGACACCAGCGCAACCCATTGTTTTTGTATGGCAGAAATCACATTATGCCCAACGGTACTAAACGCAGCGGGAAATCTTTACTCACGGTGCATCATCTTTTGGATCACTAGCTTCTTTATCACCTATCACTATGTTTATCAACCTGAGCGCGTATCTTACAAATTATATTAGCATTTTTTCAACAAAAAACCTCATCGGACCGAGGACTTACCGCACATACACATACGCCTTTATGAAGTTTATGTTAATGATTAAGTTAATTTATATTCTTTCACCCTTTGCACTCTCGAGTGAGATTTTTTATATATAATTAATTTTTTTCAGGTAAATACTAGAGAGAAATCCAACCCACGTGCAAAACGTTGAAATAAACGGTTTTTGAGTTTGACTACGGAGTAACAACTTAATATAGTAAGTACAAGGAAAATTTATGCAATATACATTAGAGTGCAAAATGTTAATTAATCATGAACAATGGTTTCATTTTTTATCGCTTTAACGCGCATTACTGGATGGGGTCGGGACGAGTCTGAAAAAGATGTGCTTCATTATAATATTTGTTCCGCCAGATTTATCAAAACGTTGCGGTTGCAAAAATGAAATGAGTTTTTATTGAGGAAATGTGTAACCTTGAAAATAAAATTTTGACAGGTTTAGTTATTATTACTTAAATTTTGTAGAAAGTAATTATTTCAATAAACTTTCATTATCATTAAATTTTTAAGTCAATTTTATTTGAATGTAGTTCGCTTATCGGCCAGGTTTTCATAAAAAATTCATTCTTCTCGCAATCCAAACTGGTCAAAAATGAATAAGTATATTCGTAATTTATTTTTATTCTATTAATTTTAATTAAATTAATCGATATATTCGTGTTAGTTGGATAAAACAGAATAGAAAATACAAACGAAAAACAAAGGAATGTTAATCCTCATTTTTAATAATGGATTTACTTAAGAATACATGATATGAAGATTATTCGTTTTCTAAAGAAACACCTTTTCTCGTCTTTTCTCCATTTTAATCCAGTTGTATTCTCTTTAACCATGAAAAGACATAATCTTGAAATAGAAGTTCACAATATTATTGTGAGAATGAGTAATCGAGCTCACCGGAAAGTGGATATCGCAGAGGCAGTTGGCGTTTCCCAGAGCGTGGTCTCCTGGGCTTTAGCCTGATTCAGAGAGACTAGAAGTGCCAATAGGAGGCCTCGTAGTGGATCTCGGCACATTACGAAACTAAGGGAGAATAGAAATATTGTCATTTCGTGTTTTGGCAAGGCCTTTATCAACATAAACGATTCGTAATCGTTTGTGGGAAGTTGGCCACACATCGTATGTCCCTTTGAGACGACCTGCAGCAACAACCCGGAACCAGCAACTCAGGAGAATATGGTGCAGCGAGCGCCTAGAAGCGAACTCCAATTGGAAATCTGTTGTGTTTACTGAGTCGCGTTTCTGTCTGTATAGGGGTAGCGTGCAATGCCCCAGTTCGTGCTCCCCTCAGTGCAGTTTGGAGGAGGTGGTGTAGTGGGTCTGCGCTGGGATTTATACTAGTGGACGAACTCCAGCTCTCAGAAATCGAAAATCCCTGCCAATGAAATATCCCTGGTTTGCGTGATGTATTCTTCGATAATTTCTCGTACATAAAGGACTGCGGTGAGATTAAGAAGAAGAAGGAAAATAACTTTACTCTGGGACTGGTGTCCCCTAAGAATAATTTTCATGAAATAAATAAAGGAAGTTCCTTCTATGAAGTTTTTTTTTTGCCTTATGATCTTGCATATTAGCCATGGTACGAATTCTTGTGTGTTCAAATTGGGGGTTATCGGGAAAAAAGGGCCAGAGGCGACGGTGGGAATCGAACCCACGACCGCGGCGTGAAAGTCTCTCATGCTAACCACTCGGCTACCGCGGTCCCCTTCTATGAAGTTAAAAGTAAAAAAAAAGATATAAATCTTGGCACAATGTATACCAATAAGGCAGAACAGAAGAAAAAATTACGAGAATATTAAACAAAAATAACAAATGTTAACGTGAGGTCTCTGCTTGGAGGGAGAGGAGGTTATTATACAGGTGGGATTTAAAGGAGGAAAAGGAGGCAGCGTGACGAATAGAAAGGGGAAGGGAGTTCCAGAGTTTAGGGGCTCGGATCAGAAAGGATCTTCCGAAGGTATGGGTTGTATGTTGCGGAAGGATAAGGTCGATTGGGGAGGGGCGGGTCTTACGAGTGAGATGTGAGGAGTTGAATTGGAGGGATTGGATGATGTAAGGAGGACGACGAGTGTGGATGGACTCGAAAAGAAAGCAACCTAGGAAATACTGTGCACGGAAGGAGGGGAATAGACAGGAAAGTTGGGAATACAACTCCGACACCCGGGATACCTTACCTTACCTTAGATTACCTTCAACAATATGGAGTCCACGATTTCTGGATGAGAATGCCATGACCTCTGTGTGGGGCTGATGCAGGAGCCCGAACGCATTATCGTGGTGGAGTGGGTGCCGACATCGAAGAATGTTTTCCTGGTTCAGATCCTGATGGAGGATCGAGGTTTCGGATGTAACTCGGGTGCTCTCCGAACACAATGTTAATATATAGAGGTAGCGTTTTTCAGCAAAGAATGGACAACCTGGGAATTTCTCATATGTCCCTTCTCCCATTGTCTCCGGACCTCAATCCCATTGAGCACACGTGGGATGCTTTGCAGAGAAGGCTTTTCGATCACCATCCGCAGCCAGTTGACCTAAAACAAATGAGGGCAGCGTTGCAACACCTATGGAGAGAAATTCCTTATGAAATTAATGACAACCTTATTAACAATGTGCTTAACAGGTGCACAGAGGATTTAGCTAACAGAGAACATTGTACACGGTATAAATTGTTTAAAAAAATTCTTGTCCTATAAATAAAATTATGGAATTAAAACTATTTATTTTGATATTTTTCAAAATCCCTTAATTCGTTCAGTAAAAAACATAATTATTTCTAACAAATTTTAATGAAGTTTATATTAAAAATATAAAATTGGTAATATAATATAACAAAAACAATTGGAAAATTGGACATTTTCATGTTTTGCAGTTTATAATAGGGGGAAATAATTTCCAACTTGATTTAAGGAAAAACATTGAATTATGGATATGTAACCTAGCTCTACCTAACCAAGCCGATCTTTTGTAATGGCAACTCTGCCAGCAACTTCCTGCTCGACCTTCTTGATTAAGAGAAAAAAAATCTAAACGCAAATAAAATATAAAGGATGCGACATTTTAGACCCTATGTACTTAAAATTATGTAATACATTTTAGAAAAATGTGTCCGTTGACGGGAGACATGATATTGTTTATGTCAACGTTATTAATGATGCGATTCTGAGAGGGGAAAATATGTTGAAACGAAAGAATCCCAAGGAAAATATGCTTAATCCGCATACCAAAAGATCATGCGATAACAAATACTTGCACTCGAGGCCAAAATTGATTTTTAAGGAAGATTAACACACATTCATCTACGTTAAATAATAAGGCGGAGTGTAAACGGTGTTTTACGGTATCGTTTCACCCTCTTTGCCCCGCCCCGGTGAAAATCATATCGGGGCACCATCTTTATGCCCTTTCCCTCCGTCGTATAATTGCCAGTTGAGATAATTAATTGTTCCGGCCTACGCTGCAACGGACGAAGGCCGTCGACAAATTTGAATAAATAGATCTAAGCCAGGGCAAATTGCTTTAATATTATATGAATCTCATTTAGAATCGGCCGCAGAGCGCCACAAAAGATAAGGTGTTAACCGATAGTTCACCGACCCTGGCAGGTTTACATTTCCCACCTTCAACACCATCGAACGCCTATTATGACAACAATGACTATTATTAACAAATTTCTTTTTCAAACAAATTCCTAACCCGAAATCCCCTATGACGCAAATCTGTTGTGTAGAAAAAAATGGAAGGATTTCTTTCCACTATCCGATGAATTCTCAGTTCTTCATTCGCTGCCATCTTTTTTGTTATACGTCAGTTGGAGGGTCGACGGTGGCCGAGTGTTTAAATCATTTGACTCGTAGATGTCTCGCTAGCGGCTCTGGGTTCAAAGCTGGTACTGCACAGGCTTTTTAATAGAGAATAGTATGAAAGAAGTATTGTGAACTGGTTCGACCCAGCGAGTAGTTAACGTTAACCTCTTCTTCATCACAGCTATTGCTTTACTTTATCATATTACTAATGTGATACAATATCCATATCCTGAAAAAATATTGATTGAAAACAACTGTATATTATTTCTTCTTCTGGGACCCAGGCATCTCTATAAACTAAAAACCCTTTCTACTCAACTACTTATTGCCTGAACCTGGAATTTAACCGCTGATGTAACTCGGATATCACATAAGCCGACGTGCCACAAGGGACCGTTCTTAGTCCCATCTTATTTTCACTACATGCCAACGCCATTTTATTGACCCGAGTCATGTAGTGGCTCTGAGGATGGTAACGGAGCCTCAAAGAAAAACCCTTCAAAAACCACATTTCATTTCTATTTACAAAAAAAAACACAAAAAAAAACAGATTATTAAGGATAAAAAGGCTAGGAACGACATAACGACATATGTGATGTAGGGGTTTTTGGCTTTTCATTTAATAAATTAGTATAGTTCATAAGTTTATGTAAATTACTATTTAATACTAAATTAAATTATATTAGGTTAACTTTTTTCGCATTTTAGCCAAATACGATTCGTATCCGTTAGCTTACGCAGGGTACGGTTAGAGTTAAGGTTAGGACAGGGTTTAGGGTAAATGAAGGAGGGTCTAGATACGGCTAGATTCGGTTTTTACTTGTTATTTAATAAACTTGCCAGATACAGTTCGTATCGGTTCGGTGAAGTAGAGGAAAATTAGAATTGAGGTTAGGATAAGGAGGGTTAGAGACGTCATATGTTAGTATGGTTTTTTACTTTTTATTTAATAAATTATCCAAATACTGTTGATATCGATTAGGTGAAGTCGGGGCAGGTTAGCGTTAAGGTTAGGGTAAGTATGGTTAGAGACGTCATATGTAAGTATGGTTTTTTACTTGTTATTTAATAAACTTGCCAGATACAGTTCGTATCGGTTCGGTGAAGTAGAGGAAAATTAGAATTGAGGTTAGGATAAGGAGGGTTAGAGACGTCATATGTTAGTATGGTTTTTTTACTTTTTATTTAACAAATTATCCAAATACTGTTTATATCGATTAGGTGAAGTCGGGGCAGGTTAGCGTTAAGGTTAGGTTAAGTATGGTTAGAGACGTCATATGTAAGTATGGTTTTTTACTTTTTATTTAATAAATTATCCAAATACTGTTTGTATCGGTTAGGTGAAGTCGGGGCAGTTTAGGATTGAGGTTAGGTTAAGGAGGGTTAGAGATAGCTTATGTCAGAGTACGGTGTTTTTTCTTTTTATTTAATAAATTACCCAGACACAGTTTGTATCGGTTAGGTGAAGTTGGGGCAGGTTAGCGTTAAGGTTAGGTTAAGTATGGTTAGAGACGTCATATGTTAGTATGGTTTTTTTACTTTTTATTTAACAAATTATCCAAATACTGTTTGCATCGGTTAGGTGAAGTCGGGGCAGTTTAGGATTGAGGTTAGGTTAAGGAGGGTTAGAGATGGCTTATGTCAGAGTACGGTGTTATTTTTTTATATTTTATTTAACAAATCAGCCAGGTACAGTTCGCGTAGATTAGGGTTAAATTTAGGTTATGGTGGGCATCCTGAAAAGAAATCTTTTTTTTCATGCATGATGCGCTTTCCTCTGAACGCTATCAACCGTTTTTTGTAATGAATTATTATTATGTTTAAGTAATTATTTTAGAATATATCTGATTAAGGAATCGTAAAAATATTTTATAGTTAGTAAATAATTATACATGGTAATATGTAGTATTAATAGTGATAAATAAAAGAATAAAAACGTCTTCCGTTGGAAAAAATATGGACAGTTTTTATTCCCAATTTTCAAATTCTTGTCAAATTAAAACTGTTCATTTTATGCGTATTCCGTTAGGCATGCGTATTTGTCACACATGTAAAATATTATTGAAATTGATGAAAAGCATTTTGTGGCAAATGGTGATACGTTTCCCTTATACAATAGATAATGGAGATCTTGTGTGCACTCAACTGTCATTACATAGATAAAAAATTGAATGTTTTATCTTTTATCCTCTCTCTTGATCTCTTATGCCAAATGGGAAAGCTATGACAAGCTCAATAATTACAATAATGTTATATAACATTCCTAATCGTTGTACGTAACCAGTTCCACTCCATATCTATTGTGTTAACTCTGTGTATTTGATTGACTTTTCGATCAACAGAAGAGAGATAACCTTTGTAGTGGGCGGCGATGGCCCTGAAGGATCTCATAAATAATATAAAAAATATAGTCTGTAGGAAAAAATAAGGAACAATGAATTAATACGATATAATTGTATCAAATATATTACTATTTGTAAAACTTTATTTTACAAAATCGTTTACTATATTTATGATGATCTATTCGAGTTAGTTGATTGCTTGCCCCTATAAATTGCAAGAACCTTTTCTTGCACGTACTTGATCTCGTCCTTTTTCCGTGTCTTTTAAGGGTATCCGGTGAATGAGAAGAGAAAAACAAGTTATTGATGTTCTCAGGTGATGCTTTCAAATCTATGATTCCTAAGCAAAATATTTATATTTTCTCTGCGGAAAAATAGTGCTTTTGCTGGCTGGAAAAATCCCAGCCTGGAATCAAGGTCCGACTTGATACGCCACAACCTTTTATAACTCTAATAAAGGAACGCCTTACAGGCCGTTATTAATAATTTTCTATTGAAATTCCCCGGTTTAATTAATTTTTATAAACGGCGAGGGATAAAAATATTTAAATATCTTAAACAATTTCCTACTTTAAGACTTTTAATTGCACATCCGCTGATGAGATTAAAATTTTAATATATAAATATAACGTGGATGAAAAATCTACCCTATGGGGAAGAGTTCCTCGAGGACGAACCTTAACATTCATTTCAAAGGCATGGTGTCGATGAGACGATTGTGTAGGAGTTAACTTTTACTAATTACCTTCTCGTTAATTATGTTTATTTGTAAACACATTTGCTGAAATATTGATCTGAACAAGTCAAGCTTACAACCACTAGATGGTGACCCACTGAAAATGAAATTAATTTTATATAAACACACTAAACCTCTTCGTACTCAAATTTTATGTTTTATTGTACAGACTTGAACTGCCTCATAAAATCATTTAAGAACCATTCGTACTTTCAGTATTTTTATGGGTGTAAAAATGCCTTAGTGAGATAACGCGTCTTTTGTAGGCGTGAGTATTATAGCCGAAAAACCTGCAATACAACCGTTGAAAGGTTGCTTCCAAGAGAGAGTACTATAACCGACCTTATGGTCAAGGTTTGTCGACGACTTCCTACATATGCTAAGTAGGCTTCGACTTGCAAGGGTTGGCAGATGGCATTGTCATAATGGTCATAGGCACTTAACGCTGAAATAGTGAGAGCAAATGGCTCATAAACCTCTCAAAGGGAACAATCGTGCTATGTACAAGGAAAAATACTGACGCGCTAGTGTCCGTCAAGCCGGTCAACCGGTGGAGCCCGGAGGGAATATCTCGAAGGGAAAGCGTTGTCCTGACCCGCCTGCGGATCGGTCCACACTTGCGACTCATAGATACCTGTTGGTTGGCGTGAGTAGGTGCCCAGCATGCCAAGATGACAGACTCACGGTGTCGCACATTCGGCCTTCGGGGAGTAGCAGGGAGCCTGAACGGAAACTGCGAAAACCTGAGGAACCGGTCGCCCACCGCGAGCGCACTGATTGTGAAGAGTGAGTGTTTGCGATTGAGGATCCCAATCCGACCCGCGGGATATATTTTCCGCGGACTCGGATTCAACCCCCCGAGGCGACTGGCTGGGATACGGTCGACTAGTTCGGCTTTTGAACGGTCATATCGCCTCACCCACCCTGAGAGTCATGGCCCACTCTATGTGGAACCACGGCGACAACGGGTGGTATAATGTGGTTGAGACTCGAGACCCCGAAACGGCTCACCTCGTGTTCTCTTCCACGGCCCTGTTTCTCAGTCCGAATTCCTTCATTCTATCCTGTGACCTCTCCTAACCCTTGGTTACAAGGGGGTGTCCGGGCACAAAATAATGGTGCAGCCCAGAGGGCGTGGCAACCTCTCTAAAGCACAAGCTGTCTTATGTCGGCCTCAGGGTCTGCAGGGGCGGCGGGGCCTTAGCAGAGTCACACGAGGGCCAGTGCACCAGATCCTGTCTACAAAGATGGGGGAGAGTTGTATGGCCATCTGTACCACGGGGTGACTCAACGTTTCAAAATGTCTTCTATCTGGGACCTTTCGTGAAGCTTGCGTATGGCCAATGTATTATTCCCGTTCCTCACGGGAGACGTTGCGACCGGACGACAGCATGTAAGCGTTGAGGACGTCATGATCATGCTACAGTCCCTCGAGTGCGTAAGTAAGCGATTGGAAAAGGGTAGTGATATCGGCGGTCTTTGACTCGAGTATGCTTTGCATTGTTGTGCGTATAACCGGCGTGGTACCCTTAGGGAAGCGAAGGATCGGACCACCTAGGCTAGACCTATGGCGTCCCTCGATTACGTGCAGCAGGTGTAGGCTGAGCTCGATAAGAGACCTTTTACCGTAGACAGTGCTCATCTAGGGGGTGGGTAGCAATCCCACTTTAATCCGAAACCGCTGTCGGGGCGTTCCCGAAAGAGTCTACGCTAGAGGAGCCTCTACACTCAGAAAGATAGAGTTGTCTTCTCTACCAAGGAAGAACCCAAGAGGGGGGACGGACTGATGTATTTCGGCCCGTTAGCCCCTCGCGTGCGGCGTATGACCCGACGCACAATGCGGGCCCGACCATTCGGAGTGGACAAGCGGAGAGCGTGGCTACCGACCCTTAGGGGCCGGGACACCACTACACTAATGCTGCGGCGGTAACACTTTTCCGTCGTATGCAGAGGTGCGTCAGCTCTCATCTTGAGAATCAAAACGTCCGATAAGGCCGCATAGGCTAGGTGCGGACGTTAAAGATCCTCTTGTCTTGTTGTCGCACGTGTTGGAGGGGTGTCGCAGCTTGGCCCCGTGTAGGGACCGAAATGGTATACCGCCGAATTATAGAAGAATGCTCGAGCATGGCAGCGAGTTAAAGGAAAAACTTTTTAGGTTTTTAAGAGATATTGGGATAATGGGTGGTGTATAGTGGGGTATTTATTTCATATGTTAAAGTTTAGATTTAGTTTATGTTAGAATAGGAGTATGCTGTGCGGCGGTGCAGCATATTATTTCAAGCCTCCACCGCTGCTCCGCTAAGCCGGGTCGGGGCGGAATATCGAGTACCCTCCGACCCGGATTCTAGACAGAGGATATGCATGTGTGATTGGGTTTGTATGTAGGAGTATGTATGTATTTATTTTATGAGTGAGTGTGAGAATGACTGGTTTTAGGGAAAAGGGCGCCGAAATGACCAAAGAAGTCGATGGCTCCCGAAAAGAGCCCAACCTCGGAGTCGCTCAGTCACCAAGGAGGGTGACTCCCCCTGATCTATCAGGGAGAGGCCAGAGGCCTCCTAGGAGGTCTCGTAATTCTATTTTCTATTTTCTACAAGGAAAAATAATGGATTTCATAGAAGTTATGTATGAACAGAGGAGTAGTTAGAGCAAAGATATGCATACCTCAGGAGAACACTCAACAGCACTAAAGGCACCATGGATATGCCAAGATTCTTTGATAAAACACACTATGGACCAGTATGATAACAGAAAGCTACATATAATGGCAAAAAATAGAGCAAAGAAAGTCAACGTAGAACTGTTTCATGAAGTCCAAATAATAACATTACTTAGCACGTCTACTCTTAAATCAGTAAAGCCGCTGTAGCACGTATTTGATTTTTTCTTTTATTTTTATTTAGCTTAACCTAATCTTAACCCTAACATAACCAAACCCTAACCTTGCCCCTCCTAACCTATCCTATACTAACCTAACGAATATGCCTAAATTTATTACATAAAAAAGCCAAAAAACCGTAACCTAATACAAGCCATCCCTAACCCGACTTAACGTAACCTTAATCCTAACTTACCCGTAACCTATACGAACTGTACATGCTTAATGTATTAAATAAAAAAACTTTACCGTTACTTAAGCCGTCCCCCATACCTAACTCTACCTAATCTAACCTTCCCCTAGCACTTATTCTACCTAACATAACCCTAACCCAACCCATGTCAACTTTCCGATAATGCGAAATCGATGAAGTAAATAATAAAACAAACAATTACAAAAAAAAATGAATATTAAACTCAAAAACAAGTTAACTGTCCTTTCTCGCGAAAGTAAAGACATTTTAATTTTTTGAACTATTAAAACTACTTGAACAGCAAAAATCCAAGTTTAACTGACAAGAACCCCCCCCCCCCCCCGAAAAGATATATTATTATATTAATTTTATGTCCGAAAACTGAAATATTTATTGTAAGCTGCTACTAGCTTAAATATATTTCATTAATACGTATCATAACTATTAGTAAAATAGCATTATAAAAATGGTCTTAGGCTAGGTTACTTAGGGTTAATTTAGGTAGGTTAAGGGTTAGGGACGTGTAAGGTTAAATTAGTTATGGTTAGGTAAGGTCAGGGTTTTGATTAGATTTTATCATAAAATTAGAAAACGATCTTACGATTATTTATGCTTTTATAAATCTATTTTCAATTTTAAAAATCTGTGAAAATAATATGTGTTCATATAAACTTAAAATGGACGTGATTATGATTGTTGGTTGTCAAGTTTTGTAGATTTATCCTCCAACTCTATGAAGATGATATTCTGTTATGTGTGATCCGGGATGTGGTCAATGAAAGGATTTTTCTGTTATAAATCTTTACCAAGCTTTCGGCATTTTATTGCACCTTCTTCAGGGCTGTACATATATATATGTAATTTTTGGTCAATTTAACATCAAAATATGTAACAAGATACACATTTTTGTACTTACTGATTTTCGGTAAAATCTATATAAACATATATTCTTTGATTTCCATGTCAACATTAAAACCTTTTTTGATAGAAAGATTTTTGGGTTATTTTAGATATAAAATGGAAAAAATCTTTTATTGATCAAATCCCTGATCATACCTAAGAGAGTGTTGGTTGTCATAGTAGCACGCACAAGTAATGTACCTATTTTTTAATGACTCACATAATCTTAATTGCCTACCGTTTTTTATTTATAAATTTTGTGATCTTTACTGTTGGGCTCATCTGAGTGATGAACCTGCAGTTTGGCTGTTTGCAATCATTTCGTTCTGGCGTTTTGTCTTCTCGCCATCATCACTGTAGGGTCTGTGTGATTTCTAATTTAATATTTGAAGAAAGATCGTTTTACGAAAAGAAAGGCAACACTTTTTTCATCCTTTTACGTCGTTGCGACTGCCTTCTTTTTCCAAGATAAATTGTATTGTCAATAAGGCAGACATCATCCAAGAGACAATTGTCCCTCAAGAGAATTGTATGTGTGTGTTTTCTTTTTCCTCTCAAAATGTAAATAATTCCGTGCCTCCGCTTAAATATGCTAAAAACATTTGCGATATTGTCGGAAGGGAATCGTCTCGAGGGGGAAGGCGCGTTCGTCCCCTAGTTCGAGAGAGATTACGGATGCGTCATCCCTGTCCGTCGAAGTACAATTAAAATGAACACGACTTCGAGGGGCTTTTCGCTTTTGACATCGTTAATTTTTTTTTGTATAATAAACCGACAGAAGTTGTCGTTTTCATTATCCTTTAGGTTCTTATTTTATCAGAACTGCTCTAATGGACGTCCGTTGGTTCACATCGTTAGCGTGATAATCAACGGGCTGGTCACTTGACTAAATCACGTTACCAACTCTAAGCTCAACATGGCTCTCAACAAGGCCTAATGCTAATATTGGGTTTATTATGACGGGGTTTATTAAGAGACAGAGTTCTCTAATCAGCTTCAAGCTGTTGATCAGTTCAATAGCCTTTCTTGTGGCTATTTTGTGTAGAAGACTTACGGTTTTTCCTCGCCTAGTAACATAAACTAGCCTAAACCCACCCAGAAACTGTAGAAAAGAACATTTCTTGCAAAAATCTGGATATTCTCTGCGGTTTTCAGGCGAAATTCCCAGAATCCTGGTTGCCTTCGAGTAATTCTTCAATGAATGTAATGTGTGCAGTGTTGACCCAATCGGATTTGGACACATTGCTAGGCCAGAGTACATTTCGGAACCGAAAGTGTTGATGCTGATGATGGATTCTAGGAAGTGGGGTTTTGTTCTCCAATAACTGCAGCCATCGGAGTTGTTATGCTTTCCTGGTTCGAGTCCATTGATCCTTCTCCTAAGAAGTGCTAGGTCATTGACTATACCTTTCCTTCCTGGGTTTTCTTTGTATCCAAAATTTTGTCTCCATTAAGTGGTTGCTTTGCATTCAAATGATATGGGTGGCTGATTCTTCCTCTTCATTGCATAGCCTACAAAAGTGTGGTGTTAATACCAACTTCCCTCATGGCAAATATCTCAGCTCATGTCCGTTTGTACTGAATGGCCAAGAACCAAGTCAATGACTCCATGTAGCCCCAAACGCATTTTGACGTTACATGAGGTTAAAGCTTTGAGTCTTCTTAGATTAGATTCCAAACCATTTTTCTTTTTGTGTCCCAGTATTCAGTTACTATAATTTACGACTGTAAACTGTGGCGTATCTGCCTAGGTTTATACACAGTTTAGTCTTTGAATTTCTTTTCCTAGTATTCCCATGCCTTTTTTTATTTCTTTGTTCCAGTCTTCCCTTTTTGATACTGTACTTTTACTAGTTAAAGTTGAATTAGGGAGTTGTCACATTAGGCGATTTGCTAAACATGGCATCGGCATCTTTCAGCTTTAGATGCTCAATACCATGGCTTCTTGAATGAGTACGTGTAACGGTGGAGGATTAAGTAATAGAACTTTCAAAGCTGCAGGCGTAGTCCTCATGGACATTACGCCAACCGTTCAGTTCCAATTACTAGCTTCATCGCCTTGGCCTGCAGGGATCTTCGTCCACCACACTACCGACTCCTATAGTATATATACCGCATGACTGAATTGCAAACCTTTTTATTTGTCTGGCCAAGTGTTCAATTGCTATAACTTCCGACTAAAAAAGACCTATCTGCCTAGATTTATAACGTTACACAATACGAAATACATAAACTAAGTAGTACATAGTTAGGAATGGTTAGTTAAGATGAGGGTTAGGTTAAGATTAAGAGTTAGGTTAGTGTTAGGGAAAATAATGTTAGGTTAGGTTTTAGATAGAGTTAGGTTACCGTTAGGGACGGGCCAGATTACTTATTATTTTTTTTATATTAGTTGATTATTATAATGGTTGTTCATTCCTTTACACTCTAAGGTTAGGGTTAAGGTCAGGGACAAGGTTAGGTTAGGGAAAGGTTTATTTAGTATTATGGATCAGCAATGCAAAAGTTATATTAGATATCCTTGTTTCAAGGTTTTTCGGTGAAGCGAATTGCAATTGAGCGAATGGAAATGACTAGTTTCATTTGTAATACTAGTCGTTTGAAGAGCCATTTTTCACAATTTACAATTTAAAGTTTTGTGTTTGTATTTTATTCCGCCTCGTGTTAAAATTTGTTTAAATTTTTTTGGGGGGGTGGATGGGAAGGGGAGGGAGATTAACTATTGGACCTTTAATTATGTTATTTAATGTTATATGCCGAATGTTTACCGTACATCTTTTCTACTTGAATCTTATTTATGTTTCAATCGTTTTAAAACCAAGGGATGTTGTAAATTCCAGCCTGTTTAAAATATAGACGGCGGTGGAACGGGGTGGTAGGCGGCGTATTTGGAAATAGCGTGTTCACTTTGCGTAAATTTCAAACAAGACATAATAACTTTACCTCGCTGGTTCAACAAAGAAACATTAAAAATAACTAACACGCTTTTCCTTTAGGGGACGTGACGAAAAGTAGAGTTATGTGCACAATCAGGCGACTGACTTCATATATGATCTTGTCGATGAACGAATATTACGGTCGTTTATTTAAAAGTTAATCGGATTTCTTTCATTTATAAATTGGCTATGTCAACTTCATGTACGGATTTCGATAATTGTCACACTAATTTGTTTCATAATAATTAATTAAAAATGAGAACTAAGAACATGGATCCTATTTAATTTTGATCATGCCATACGTTTGTTTCTAATTAGCTTAAACATGGATCTCTCCACAACAAAAAATTCAGATAAACATTTCTAAAGGTATTCTGGTTGTACCAGTTATGTGTCCCTTCGGGGTGGGTAAAAGAAAAAAAAACGACTAGTTTTTCACGGCCCTCTAGGGTGAAAACTAGACGTATTTACTGAGGTGAGAGGGAGGAACGCCTTGTAAGTCTTGGCCGCTACAAACGAATCGAACATCCCCTCACCCTATATCATTAATATTTGAACAAGGTTTATTGAGGCCGTGATACGTCTAGAGGGAGGATGCAATGTAGGCAAGCTCGCCGGCACAGTTGTCCTATGCCAACACACCTTCGGGGAGGGGGAATCAGCACAAAACCCTTCCATCACTTATAACTTTATTTGCCGGCAGGGGACAAAATCTTATTACGGCCCTTCGCCGTTTTTCGACGAGTAAGATATTTACTTAGGCATTCCTCATTCCAATATTCAAACGGCAAAATTACTTGCGATGGTAATTTCAGTTTTTTTTGTATCTGGCAAATATGAGCTTTAATAATTTAATTATCCTGTTGCTATATTAAAAACTGGTTAGAAAAACTAAGGTATATTCATGATTAATAAAAATCACGGCAGAAGGCGTCCGATGTGCTACCCTAACTGCCAACTAAACGCCATATCCCTCGCGCTAAGCATGATCAAAAATTAAACCCACAGCTATTTTTTTGTTGTGTACCACTCAGTGCTCAGTAGAAGATACTCCTTGATAAATAAGAAAGAACAATTAAAATGGATCGGCGCAGTTGGAAAGAAGGTCGTGTTGGCAGGTTAACCTGTACGCCCGGCGGATTCATTTCGAATACAGAAAAAGTAGAATGGCCAAACCGCTGGCCCGTCAAATTAGAAATAACCCTGCCCAATTGTGACAGGTAAAGAAAGACGTCGGTCATTCATCAGAACAGCTCTAATGGACTCTGTTGTTTCAAATCATTAGGGTGATAATCAACGGGCAAGACATTTGACTACATCATATTATCAACTCTACGCTTAACATAGCCCTCAATAAGGCCTATTTCCAATATTGGGTTTATTAAGAGACACTAAAGCTTACTAATCAGCTTAGGCTGTGGACAAGCTTGATCGCTTTTTTGTCTAGACTAAGAGAAGAAAGACGTTGTTTCCTGGTCCACGGAGAGTGGGCGGAAAAGGCAAAAGGCCATACTGACAAGAGTGCACATAGTTCATTCAATAATAAGGCTGCTCGTCCATTGGTACCGAACTACGACGGCCGTTCAACAGCCGAACTATTTGACCAAACGGACGACCGGCAATATAGCCGAAAGCCGTCGTCCACTGTAGCCGATTTTCGTCAGTTCACGACACAGCCCAAATGGATGTAGAAGATTTGTTGCTGCTCGAAAATTCTTAGTTTACATAGAAATGGAATGACAGAAATAAACAAAAATATTGGAAGTTCCATTTCTAAAGCTATCCTTGACCACAGCTTACGCTGGACATCTCTCCGATGATAGAGTGGAACACGCATGTCCCAAGAGCCTGCTCCTCAACCGCACTTATCAATTTCTCGCAATCCATCGAAATGAAAACGAAACGAAAAGGTAAGTAAAAAGCAAAGAACGGCGTTAAATAATGGTGAGCGTTTGATGTCACGTGGTTGACAGTTGAAGTCGAAGTAACCATTCGGCCGAATATCCGGAAAATCCAACTTTATTTGGATCGGAAAGTGCTTCGGCCGTACACGGCCCAACACGACCGAACGAATTGGTTCTAATGGACGCGTGCTCATTCGTTTCTTCGCTTTTGGATCATCCGGCCCTATTCGGCCGTGCAATGGCCGAGCAAGTTTGGCCGAAAACGGCTCCAGTTGACGGCCTACCTAACTCAAATGCGCCTTCTGGCCGGAGTAATAGTAATTAAAAATCAGCTGTCAGGAAGAGTTGAATGGGTTCCGCCGTGTGGAATATCGATTAGTCTTGGGTGAGTGTGTGATGTTTGGAGAGTAAAAGTAAGTTATTAGCAGGAATGGAATGTGTTCGATAGCCGCCTCGAGGAATATCGAGTACTCTGGAGTGAGTGTGTGACGTCTGGAGAGTAAAACTAAGTGATTAGCACAAATGGAGTGGGTTTGATTAATGATTTGGGTTAATTTATTGGAATGAATGTAATTTATTAGCGTGAAAGGAAGAGGTTGTATGTCAATGGTCCGAGGAATATTGATGGGGATTGTATTGTGAATGTGTATGTGTATAACCTGATGTACATACAAATAAGAGGATACCATTTTAGGATATCGATTTAGTTTTCTCATAGAAGCAGAGAGCCAGTAACAGATCGAGAAGCTCAAATGGTGGCAGGTTGAAAGATACGCGTGAAAGACCAGGAAAAGGAGTAAAAACACGCAGAGGGCCGGCGATGACCTACATATAATAGATAGAGTATAATACGTATATACAGTAAAACCACCATACCTAATTTCTTTACATTTCATGCTACTGCCCTATATAGTCTAACACATGTTTAACTAATTATTGCGTTCTCAAGATTTCAACGGTCGATAGAGAAATGGCTTAAATATGTTAATTTGAGAACCAGTATTTTCAAATTTGTCTAAAGCATTCTGTCGGGTTATTAAGAATTGTAATTATTTTCTTTTTTCAATATGCAAAGCAGTACCAGCTTTGAACTCGCTTTAAATTACAAAAGGTAGACATGCCAACATTCGCTACTACTATGATTAAAATTAAATACACGTCTGATTAGAAAACAGGACAGATCGTACGTGGGCTCTGATTAGAGGAGTTGGTGTCGCACAGCTCAAAGCCACAGGGAATAATTCCTTTCTAGATATCATTATCTAACAGTTCGTTTTTTAAGGAAGTGAAAAGAACGGTTTTTAATTCGATGGTCGATATGTAACCTAACCTGTTCTTGGGATTAGCGATAATGGAGCGGGCACAAAGCATTCCGCACCTCTACCTGAGTAAATTTATTGTGCTCTTCTATATTTTTTTTTACAATTCACTGGCCAGCTTCAGGTTGTTAGTCAACCTCTATAGTTTTGACAGCGGCACCTTAGTGTCAGATCTTGCTTGCGGCTTTTCCTCTCCTAGTTGCAAGAATTTACCCCTAAATCGCCCCTTTCAAATATATAGAACGTGTTCTGCGGTCTCTTCTTCCTGGGAGTATATGCACAGTGTTTATTCTGTCAGCACTCTTATTCTAATACTGCGTTTGTTGGACCACTACCGGTATTACCTTACTCTATGAGGACAGCGAAAGAGAGTATCAATAACTGGGCATGAAACAATTCCTTAGGGAGTGGAATTTATCCCCCGGAACAGGCAATCGAAAGAGTTTGGTTAAGGCGATCAAACCAGCAGAATCGAAATGGCTGTTCTCTATCTGAAGGAAGGGAATTAGGAGGCTGATAGGTATTCTGACGGGCCACTGCCCACTGAGAAGACACCTCTTCGTAATGGGCATCCTACCAGATCCCTTTTGCCGTTTTTGCGAAATAAAAGAAGAAACGGCAAGGCACTACCTCGCAAAGTGTGATAGGTTAGCTAGGTCTAGATTTGAAATCTTTGAAGGATCATCACTCCCCGAGATTAAATGGTCCAAAATCTTGGGGTTTGTGAACAGTTCCAAGAGGTTTATGCTGAACACGTGAGCCAACCAAGTCCCGGACCTTTTTGGGATGGGGTACGAGTCTACTCAGGCATTTAACCCCTCGAGTCTTGGTCGCCCACCCATTAATCAGGTAGAGTTAGGTTTATGTTAAGTAAAGTTAGTGTTTAGTTAGATAAGAGATGTTTCAATTAGGGTTAGGCGTTAATGGCTTGATTTGGTGAGGTTAGGCCTAGGTTTGTTAAGGTTAGAGTTAGGATGATGTAACTGTTAAGGCAGGGTTAGGATTAAGGTAGGGTTAGGTTAAGGTTATGTAGATTAGAACAATGTTAAAAGTATCAGATTACAATACACCTTCAGCGGTTAGCATGTTTGTCCTAACTATTGCTATACTTCACCCTTGAATGAATATATGTAGCAATTCTAAAAATCTAGCCTTTGAGTGTCGCTTTTATCTTATCTTGCAGGTTTCGGTCCGCCACACTACCGACTCATATGTCAACATCTTTCCAATAACAAAAGCTAACAGCCATAGGGTCATTTTGGGGTTTTATCCCAAGCTTTGGACCAAGAGTTATTTGCGCCAAAATCACACAATCTTAGCGTTTTCTGTTAGTTTTATTAGGTCCTGATTCAATGTAAGATATGGGCGGATTCCAAGTCAATTATTTGTCTAGCGCAGTATCTAACTGCTATAATGTCCGATACAAAACGGTATCGTATCGGCCTAGAATTATATATTACACAATACAAAATAGGTACATCAACCTGATCTACATATATAGTTAGAGTTGGCTAGGCTGGGTTAGCTTAAGGTATGGTTACATAAGGAAGGGTTCTATTAGTGTTAAGGGTTAGAGATTAGATTGTAAGGGATAGGTTTTGGGTCAGAGTTAGGTTAGAATTGGGGTTATGTTAGATATTCCTAGCCTTTTGGACGGTTGTCCTAGCAGTTACTCTAACTTCGCATAAATGATTATTTGTAGTGGGGGAAGGTTAAATAATACTTCCGAAGCGGTAAATATTGTCGACGTGGTTTCAGTGGAAAATAAACAAATCTAGCGTTTGAGTGCAACTTAGTAGTTTATTGGTCTTACCTTGCAAATTTTTAGTCCACCACAATTTGAACTTTTGATAGAGCTTCCCGCACCTTCCGCAGGCAATCTTATCTTTTTGTTAGGCAATGTTTCCATTTGAGATATGAGTGGATTCCGAACATCTCGCACAATATTCAGCTGTCCTAACGCCTCGTACCTGTCTAGGTATAGCGTTACACAATACAAAATAGGTACGTTAAACCTGATATCAATATTCAGTTAGAGTTTAGTTAGGTTGAGTTAGGTAAAGGTTAGGTAATATATAATAAAGGTAATATATTCAAAGTAGCATTGGTTTTGTCCTTTTTCGCATGGTTTTAGCGGCAATTCTAGTCTCGCCGATGATTGCAATAATGTCGTTTAATGGGCCTTATCTTGTAGATTTTTAGTCCACCGCACTACCGACCCTATGTCAACACCGGTCTGATAACGCATGTATATAGCCATAGGGTGAGCTTTTCCCTATCATATGTTTTTAAAAAATACATAACAAACTCGTAGTTGTAATTCACTGTTTCACAAAAGGAAAAATTATCATAATTTATCATAACATGGGAATGACATTATTCGTGATTAATAGACGGATACGCTTCAAGAAACATTGATTAAGATTTTTTTAGCGGAGGTATGATAAATTAATCCAGTGGAACTGTTCCTCTAAAGGATAATGTAAAAAAAAGTCTCCCTTTACCTACAAACCATCAACAAGAACGAAAATAACTCGTTTTTTATACGTAATGGATTATGATTTTCAAATGAATCGTCCGCTCAACGTCAAATTATTTTATATTGATTTTAAAATGTCCTAAAATGTGATATGGAGTACTACGCTGCAGCTTTGGAAGTTTAATTATTTAACCTTCCAGCATTTAATCTACGGTCAGAACTAAACGACCTATTAAATTCGAGACAAACTTAGAATCTTCCTCGAGTGTCACTGTGTGGTGGGACAACCCCTAACCTGTTTCTATTCCTAACCCTTAATAACCTAACGTTCTTAACCTTCACATTAACTTTAACCTCACTCTTACCTTAACCTACCCCTCAAGGCTTATTCTTTCTATTATACTAAAGATGTACAAGCTGAGGTGGATATGGAAGCCTAGAATTTTGACTAAAGACTGATCTGACCATAAAACTGAGTAGATATGCTACAGAAAGGATATCATTGTGCTCTGACACCCACGAGAGAAATGAAAAGGGGAAAAATAAAAAGAAAGGAAGCCAGGAAACCAGGCGAAAAGCATGCTGGGAATGGCTTTAAGGCCGACGACTGGGAAGAACTTGCTGAACAGTATTAGCCCCAACCATAAGCCCCCATGAAGAATGAGTGGATTTCAATTTTTATTTGAACAATAAAGAAAAGAAAAATTGGCAATAAAATTTAATTAATAGAGGTTGTACACTCAAATTTCGCCGGAAATCGAATCTCGTACTGCGTATCACGAGAACCGGACACTTTAACGATTTCACCCACTTTGGTACCCAATTAATTATAATTGCCACCGACTAGCAAAATAGGACTCGGCTCAGCCTGCGAACTAACAACGGTGTGATACCTCTCCAGTGACGAAAAAATGGGTTATTTTAAATAGGAAAACGTCTGGAAAAAAACAAAAGACGATCACAAAAATTAACTGGAAAATAAATAAAGAACAAGTAAAATAATCTTGTGTAAATAAGCGTGTGGCTTGCTCATTAATCTTTGGGCTAAAGCCCAACAAAAAAAGCTACCCAAAATTGAGGCAGTCAGCAAAGAACGTGGTATAACGCAGGGAAGTGTTAATGCTAAACTGGTCACTGGTTTCTTCGAAAAAGACGTAAACATCATAGGTAGAAGGGCTGCCGTTGACCAAATTCTACTTAACAGAAGGATCAAGCAATTGTACATCTAAGAAACTATAAAAAGTACAATAAGCAACAAGGCTGCAGAGAATTTTGGTTAAAAAACAAGCAGACAAACTGGGCGAAGGAGGATCTGCAAGACCATATACAGGACTAGAACTTACACTCTGGAATGCAAGATCAAATATAGATTCATCCATCTCAGAGTGGGAAACAAAAAACAAAAGAAAAAAATGGACGAACCCAAGAGTAGGCAGATGTAGTAAATTTATGACTAAATAACGCAAAACTGGCGAACACATTACTACAGATAAACAGGGTAGAACTCGGGGAAATGATAGTGCTGAACCGGTCACTGGCATCTAGAAAAACACCTACACACCATAGGTATATTCAATGATGACTTCATTTGTCGGTTATGCAGTGATGAGGAAGAAATTGCAACTCGTATCACCATAGAATGAAAAGCAACTGCTCAATGGATAACCACAAAATGTTCACTTTTTTCAAAACTTCATAAAGAACGGCTTGGAAACAAGGACCACCACAGCATAAATATTCCGTTCATGGGAATGTATTTCAGGACATAGCCAAGAGTCAATGTTCAAGGAACATGTAGGACTGTAACAACAGAACTAAGAGTGTTAGGACTAGAATCAGGACTGACTGGAGATTGCTAAAAGAGCTGCTCATAGACTCGAATCAGCAGAAAGAAGACTGTGCAGATTTTCCCAGGAAGAAGATGAAACAGTATGACCTCTGTTGGTGCGCAGGCATATGCAAGCTGAGATTCCTACTTCTGGGAAACGAAACACAAACCTGAACCTTAAACAAAGCTTTTGGGTCTGAAAGCTTTAAGCATGACGAAGTGCTCTAGACAGTGAAGGAGACTGCACCATAGACGAACATTGGTCACGGTGCGCAAGGTGTAAGGAGGCCGACTCCTAGGAACCTGACCTAATACCTATTATTACCTACCTGTTATTAGTACCTACCTGTTATTAGGAACCAAACCTAATCACACTACCTAACTGTGAATAGCTCTGATTTAAATTTTTAAGCAGTCTGGATATAACGAATGAGAGGAAGAGAAGGGACGGTACTTTTTGTAAAGTGTGAGTATATATGTCAATGGACATGTCCTACCTCGTTAAAAGACTGAAGTGACGGACTTAAATGACGAAGGATTGAACTTCAACTACAAGTATCATCAACACTAGCGATCAGAGACTAAAATTAGATCATTCGTAATTACAACGTGTAATTTACAACCCATTAACCGATCTCCAATCGACGGTGACACTCAAGGAAGATTCCAAGTTTGTCTCGACTTTAATGGGTCGTTTAGTTCTGACCTTAGGTTCAATTAAGACCTATGCCGGCCTCGAAATTCTGACAATCGCCCGGAAAAAATGAAACAATCAAGGTTGTTAACCTCGTCCGCCTTGAAAAATTATGATACCAGCACCTCACAGTCTCTCTGATCAAAGGTTCATTTGGGGATGTTTATTATATGTAAATACTCCATTGGAACAAGAAGGCATGCTGGATATATTAAGTTATCCTAAAAATAATGCAGGTTTCCATGTTTTCTTTCAATTTGCCCTCAATATAATAAATTGTTTACGTTTGATGGTTTATTCTTTTGTACGATGACAACATTTTTTAATCCTCTTCCAAAAAAATGTTTGATTACGCTAGCATTTCATTACTCGGTAATAATTCAGTAATTTCCAACGCGTGATTTTCTCGTAATTTCGTTTTACAAGTTTACTCTCGGTCGGAACGATGCCTGGACGGCCATAAACATTAATGAAGTCTATGAAAATGGCAGTGTGAGTCAGAGCACCGTTCAGAGATGATTTTAAAAATTTCGAGAGGTACGCTTAAAGCCAGGAACACACTTACCCGATGCTACGCCATGCGACGCTACCCGATGCTACCCGACGCCATGCCACGTTTTGGTGGGGTGTGTACATCTATCCGACGCAAGCACACGTCGCGTACAGTCCACAGCGTTTATCACAATAATCACTATCACAATCGCAACGCATCTTTTGTTCTTAATGCACTATTTTAAGCAAAACCTTGTAATAAATTGTTAATTAAATTTTATGAGCACAACCATCTAATAAATTGTTTGTTAAACTTAATTGTTTTAAATAAAGTTACTCCTAACCATCATAATTAAATAATGTTTATAAAAACTTATGCATTTTTTATCTCGTTTAATTTGGTTTACATTTAAAAAAACATGTTGTAATTAATATAACGACAAAATTACATTTACTTAGTTTGAAATAAACTACAAAAAATATGAGTGGCCTGTTCTGATGCTACCCGATATTACAAAATGGTGTAATTTTACGAGCAAAACTATGAAATAAATTGTTTATTAAATTTTATGAGAAAAACCGTGTAATAAATTGTTCCAATTTTAGTATATGCATCGCCGAAGCGAGTACAATAAATTGTTAGTTAAATTCGTTATATCAAAAAATCGTATTCCGGTGTTTTGATTAATTTTCTACCAAACCATTAAAATTAATTTTTTAAATAAAAACTAATTAATTTTTAATCACAGCTAATTTGGTTTATATTAAAATAAGTATGTTGTAATTAATATAACGACAATAATACATGTAGTTTGAATAAAAATATGAGTGTCCTGTTCTTTTGTCTTGTACTCGATGCGACCCTACGAAAATCTGGATAGTGGGGATCGCAGAGCGTCGGGTAGATGTGCACGGGGGTAAGGCAACCTTATGGAAAATCGGAGTTTTGATTTGCGTCGGGTAGCATCGGGTAAGTGTGTTTCTGGCTTTAGCCTTGAAGTCAAAGAAGGTCGTGGAAGGATTTATTCCTAAATGATGATGTTCCGCGAGCTTTGGTCAGAGAAAATTCCACAAATACTGTTCGAGAACTTGCAGTGAATCTTTCAATTAGCAAATCGACCGTCGCCGACCAACATAATGGAATTGGAAAAGTGAAACAGCTCGAAAGTTGGGTTCCTCACGCATTATAAGCATTATAAGACCGCTAACAAAAACCATCGTTTTGAAGTTTGCGCAACGCTTCTTTGTTGAAACAGAAACGGACCTTTCCTGGATACGTCCTGGCCAGTGGCTCGACAAAGGAGAAACAGCACCATATTTTCCAATGTCCCCCAACTCATTAAAAAAAGTGATGGTGACTCTTTGGTCAGCTTCATTTGGGATGATTTACTAGAGCTTCTTGAACCCTGGTGAAACAATCAATGTCGAAATGTATTGCTCTCAAATGCACCAGACATAGGCATTATTGAAGCTTTCTTTGGACAATTGGAAAAGACCGATTCTGTTTATGAAGGGTGATTCACGTCTAAAAAATGAAATGTTAGATCAGTCCATATTTTTACTGTGTTAAGTACTACTGGTTAAAAAAAAAATCATATACATTCATGCTATATTAAAATTGTTAAGCTTGACGAAGGAACTTAAGGTTTTCTTTCCTTCCAATATCCCTAATTGTCTATATACAATAATATCACTATATTTAATCGACTAAATATGTCCCCCTGTAAGTTCTACAAAGCACTCGTAGAAGAAATGTCGTGATTGTTTTCCCCTGGATTTGGATCGTCAAGGATGTAAGGGCGGCCGGTGAGCTTTCACTCTTCTGAGCCGAATACAAAGCCTAGAAGGCCATTTAAGGACGGTACTTTCTCATATCGCGTCATCCCTTTCGAGGAGGCACATTTTTCTGACCCGCCTGTGTAGATTTTTCTTCGCTTTATTTTTTCCTTCCTTTCCCGTTTTATATGTTTCCTGTATATTTATTTACTCCAAG
This sequence comes from Cimex lectularius, assembly GCF_000648675.2. Taxonomy (NCBI): domain Eukaryota; kingdom Metazoa; phylum Arthropoda; class Insecta; order Hemiptera; family Cimicidae; genus Cimex; species Cimex lectularius. The sequence continues at coordinate 989,973 of NW_019392658.1, read as the reverse complement.
TCTGGATCCTTACTACGAATTAAATTTAATAAATGGGAAAATAAAACATCTTTAACTATTTTTAACCAAATATTAATAATAACACTTCTTAATTAAAATTAAAACTAGTATATATATAAAGATAAGTATAAGACTATGGGTTAAGTAGCGATTATGGAGCAAACACAAGTTTTCTCGCATATTTTTATAGAAATCAAACCATCTAGCTGCTGGTATAATTATTCAATCCTTTCCTTCCCAAATTTTCCTCAGGGCAACACCAAATTTAGTAAATTTGCAACAGCTTAACTAATCCCATGAATTTAGGGCGCGAGCAGTGTTTTTTCTATGTATATGTGGTCCAAAGAATGTTCTGGTGTTAAAACTACGCCAAGCTTTCGTTGTTTCATTTCACCTTCCTCAGGGCTCTAAAACGGATACATATAATATTTTATAATTGCTCATCTGTGTACGTGAAATGCAAAAATCACTTGTTTTTCCAACTTACAGATTCTCTGTCAGTGTTAAAATTTCTTTTTTCAACAGGTATAGATATTTTTTTCAATCTTTTTGTCATTTCTTAGACTAAGAACAATGTTTTCAATAAATAAATTGCACTTATTACAAACTATTATCACAGACAAAATCAACGTAAACAAAGAGGAGTGATAAATGGATAAACCGTTTAGTTTTCATCTCTGTCTTCTTAATTTCAATTTTAAAACATAAAAATGCCACTTAGTGCTGAGGATGTTGCGCGTGGTGTGGTACTTATTGATGTTGGACGTTCCATTTGGTATGTGGCTATTTCCATTGGAGTTCCCTGGGAAACACTGCGAGACGCCGTTAGACGTTTTCTAGCAACTGGGTCCTACGATAGATGGACCGGTTCTGGGCGCCCTAGGGTAACAGAACCACAGGTTGACCATTTTTTGACATAGAGAATTTTGCAAAACCGGCACCTTACTGTTGTTCAAGCTATTCATCAGCTCCTGAAAGTTCCAGATGTCCAAAATTCTGAACGCACTGCTCGAAGAAGATTAAAACAGTATGGACTGATGGCTTTTCGCCCGTAGGATGACCAGAATTGACCAGAACATACAGAGTAGTACGGCTAGCAATTGCTCGAGAACACAGCCGTTGGTCTTTGGAAGATTGGTCTCCCGTACTTTTGGCAGATGTGTGCAGATTTACTATACGATCTCATGATGGGCATGAAGGTGTGTGGAGAAGGGGATATGAAAGGTACGAAGCTTGTAATTTTTCCCAGAGCCGAAATTTTCAACGTAGCTTTGTGGTGGTGTGGGCGGGAATTTCAATAGAGAGTCGCATAGAGTTGGTTGTTCTTCGTAGAGGGTCTTTGACGGCCACTCGCTATGTGGATGAAATTTTGGAACATCATGCATTGCCTATTCTCGATGAAATCAGCGACAATCCTATTCTAATGCACGGTAATGCCCGTCCACATGACGCTTTCATAGTACAAACGTACCTTCAACAGCATAACATCAGGCTACTTTCTTAGATTTGCCAGCCCGTTCTCCGTGAACCCCATCGAACATTTGTAGGATAACCTGAAAAGACAAATCGCTTCCACGTCCATCACTTCCTGATACATTCCACGATCTTGAAAGGTCTCTTGGTGAAGAATAGGCTAATCTCTAAAGTTTGGGACCTTATACATTTGTAAGATTAGTATATAACGTAAGCAACAAAAACCTCCATGGTTCAAATTTTTGTATCAGAGAAATTGCGACGAAGTCAGCGTTTACTCGTTCAGGATTAAGCTTCCCGGAGGTGAAACTGTAATAGATTTCTGACCCGGAAGGTGGTTTATCCAAGAAAAAAGCTCTCTTCCATTGAAAGAGATCTTAGTGTTCCAGTCAGAGTTGTCGACACCATTTCATCAGCGCTAAAGGACAAACAGTGCCGGGGTGCTTTCCTAGGTGCACCACAGGCTTTCGATGTGGCACAGGAAAATACCTAACCTTTCCCTAACTTACTTCACCTATCCTAACTTTACCAAACCAAAACACTCATAAACACGGCTCTATCCATCTGGGGCATCGAGTATGCCCAATGAAGGGAGAGTACAATTGTGTCACGCAAAACAATTGTGTGTTCAGTCCAAAAGCATACCGTGTTAATAAGCGCTTATCAGTAAATACATGGTTTAAAAAAAAGCAACAGTTGTAGGTTTTTTAAGAGGCTCGTTCTGCTCTTTATAATAGATCGATTGAAAGTTGCAAGTAGATTTGGTTAACACGAATTATCAATTAAAACGTATGTGTAGATGGGATCTAAATTATCGAAAAGCATGTAAGCGGTTTTTTAGACCACTCTGACCTATATACACAAATTTGCTTTAAATCAAAATGAAAGCCACTGGGATCGCGTGTAGTTTGCAATTTCGTGTAGAAAGAGATTCTACGAGACTTTGACAGCTCTATTTTTACCGGCGTAAAGGAAAGATAGTAATTTAAATTTCCGCTCCGTAACATTTTTGAGGGACACTAAACGGATTGATGAGTTGTTTACATTAATGTTATGAACGTCGACTCCCCGAAGGCGGATATCGCGGGGGCGGGCACGCAACCTAATGCCATTGAAGGAGGGTGAGAACGACCGCCGTAATTTCATTTAGGCCGACAGTGGAACGATCTTTTTTTCGTGATGGCCGATGAGCAATAACAATTTTTAAATTTTCTTTGAGCAGATTAGATTAGTAGATGGGAGGTGGCGAACCCGAATGGGTCCATTGTACACGTTTATCATTGTTTACAGTCTAGTTTCTACCCCTGGCCTTTTAAATAGTGCACAGGTGTGAGCTATTCTTTTCCATCTCGCTAGGTTAAATACAGTAGAGAACTAGAGAGAAACTCGCGATAATTTGAGTTTTGAGCTTTCACCGTTCTCTCAGGAGGATTCGACTAATCTAATTCTCAAAACGGGAAGGATGTTTTAATGGATTGCCACGTACGTCTCTTTCTTTTCCCTCTGCCTATTAAGAGTTTCCTTTCTCCCTAATGCATCCATTTTTCATGACCTGTGAAATGGGACAGAAGGGCCGTCGTACAATAAGGGTATTTGTTCAACTCTTCTTGGATAATAAGTCAGGACAGTTGACCCTCGGCCCGATATGCCCTGGAACATCCCTGAAACATAGGGGTTTATTTATCGTCCCGCCCGCTTTGTACACATGCTTACGGTTTTCCCTTTTACTTCAAAGCAGTGTGCAAAGCATAATAAAAAAATATTAATACTTTGGACTTTTTCACTTCGAGTAGTGAGTGCTACAAATAGCACCTTCCTAGTTAAACACTTTCTCCTGGTATGATTTATTAATTCCATAGCCTTACTTTCTTAAGTTTATCCAACGGCACTTTTCAAAAAATGAGAATTTAATGAGAGCCTGGTGGCCTACGCATGAGAAAGTAAATCACCCTATCGCTCAGTCAAGTTCGATCCACTGGCATAAGGATGCCGAATCACATTTACGTCTTTATTGTGACGAACGAACAATAACAAATTATATTGTTTTGTACTGCTATTGAATGGATTTGCTCGAAAGCGATTCTCAGATAGCATCGTGCATGTACAAGATGGACGAAACTTGGTGTGACTAATGTAATGGTATAAAACAGCCAAGTATGTATTTCTATCCCTTTACAACTTACACAAGGTGAACACATTCTTTTGTGCACAACAAACCAACCGTTCTGGAAACCAAAAGGGTGACCTTCCATTTTGAACAGTACGGCCAATGTCATCCTTATTTCTTTGAAGAAAGGTAGGACATTACTCCAGAATAAGAGACAGCCCTCCGCCGAAGATCTGATTCCAGTCCTACAGGCAAGTTATCTATGAAGGAAAATCGAATAGGTCTCAGAAAAGTTTTTTTTATTAATATCAAATAAATGTTTTTTTGATTGTTTCTTTTTCAAAGCCCGTCCGTAACCCTGCCAGACCTAGCCTGACCTGCCTCTTTCCGCACACGGGGCGATTGCATTCCTGGTGATTCATGGGGGCTCTCACTTTTTTGCATGGGAAGTGAAACGGAAGGTAAGTCGCATCGTGTTCGCATACCCCGGTGCGGACGACCTAACACTAACATTTATCGAATCTCATCGAATCTTTCCCTAACCCTAACACTATTAATATATCGTCTAACCCTCCAAATCTTTCCCTAATCTTACCTTTTTCGTATCTCACCTAAAATTTTCCTAACCCTAACCCATTTCATATATTACTTAACGGTCCAAACCTTTCCCTAACACTAACAATGCAAATGTACTCCGTAACCTGAGTGACTCAGAAGAGCGACAAGCAAATATTGACCTCCTTCTGCTTGTGAAAGATGAGATATTTTATGGTCAACCCCCCCTATCAAAAATCGTGATATTTCAAAAATTGGGGGGGGGGGCGTTGTGTCGTGAGTCTAAGGACATGCGATGTGTAACACGCGTAAGGAGGACACCCCTCATTTGGGTGTGCCCGATCATTAATGTCGGAAACGTTTGACTCTCTGTACAGAGCAAACGGGAAATTACTAATTCTCTCCAAATCTTGTCGAAAGTATTCCAATGTTCCGGGTTTTGGGGGTCTATAGATCGAACGACTCTAGACACTTCAAATTTTGTAGAGTGGTTCCCCAGTCCAAAATGAAAAAAACTGCGCGAAATTTTAATCACCAACAATCAACACCTAGCCATTAATCAAGGTCTTAGGAATAGACTAATTTTTCTTCGATTTACGGCAAAGTTGGTTGAAGTACTAAGTACTGAGTCGGTCTCCAAAAAGATATCAGGAGAAACCTTAGAAGGTAAGTAAAGAACATGATGACAATTTTCGCGAGTCAGTGTTTTAACCCTCCCCCCAGCAGATTTGCCCAACTTGTTACAAACATGCAATGTAAACAAGAGTTGAGAGCAAATACAGTTGGATTTTATTTAACCATTTCCACTAAAGCGTTGTTATTTTATTATGTTTTTATTTAGCCTTCTTTCACACTGCAAAGCTCTGAAGGGGTAAAAAAATAACAAAAGACTTTTTACCCGGGCCCACTTGTCCCTCCAATCTTCTACACATAAATTTTTTTTCGAAACATCCCTGTAATAATTAATAAAGGGAAAAGTAACAATTAATACGAAATTACACTACATATTTAGCGCTATGTTTTAGTCGGTTTGATCGTAAAAAATGTAAATTTTTAACGACAACTAATAAGAGACTCAACTCAAATCAAACAAGGCTATAGCTTCCCGCCATCTTCACTAAGGAACTGTGCGTTTCTTTGTCTGTGTCTTGTAATTTCATACCGTGCGAATTCTAGGGCAGCTAGAGGCGTTGTTTTGATTTTTGTCCATTGGTACATGACGTCGGTAGTTTCCGTTGCCTTTCTTCTCGATAATCCGTGTGCAGTAGTTAGGTTTTTATTTAATACATTAAGTCCTTAGTTTAAACATGCGTATGGTTTGAGCTTGAAATACACATTTTCGCGATATATTTTATCTATGAGTGTGCAGAGGTTGGATTAGGTTGATGAAGGTTAAAATTAAGTTATGGTTAGGGTGAAGTTTGGTCGTTCTTTGTCTCTTTTAAACTTATACTTAACCTAAAGTTAAGTTTGGAATGGCTAGGTTAAGTAGGGTTAGGTTAGCATCTATGAAGAGCAAGATCTAGGAGAGTCTGTGCTTCCCTGATCTAGCTCGAATTTTTCCAGTTGACATACTCCATAAAAACAGATTCCATTTGCAGTAAGGCATGTTTTGGTGGAGGTAGTTTTTGACACATAATATACATACAAGACGAGGGATGTCAAGTTACAAGTTAAAACAAGGTACACGAGAACATTTGATTCACAACTTTCAAAAAATTATTTCAAACACTTCTAATTCTCGAAATCTTGTACGATCACGTTTCTTTTATGCAGAAGAGGTTTTACTTCAATGTTTAGGTCTACACAATGGACTGGCAATTGTATATTTAATACTACTCATTTAATCCGATTATATTCATTTTTTTCTGAATTACCATAAATAATTTTTAACGAGAAGTTGTGTATAAAAAATTTGTTCAAACATGCGTTTTGTACTCTAAGAAATATTACATGAAAAGGGAAAAAAACATATTTCGTGAAAAACCTCTGATTAATGATCAAACCAAAGGTGACGTATTGTCGTCGAGGGCTGCTAGAGAGAAATACAATTTGTCTTGTGTTTTTTCCCCTCCCTGTTCATGAAGCTTTCCAGTTTCCTATTACTTAGTCCCTCAATTAATTATTGAAAGATAATTTTAAAAATTAAACAAAGGAGCTAAATAAACGAGTAATCATTTCTCATTACTTAATCAGTTCAATTTAACATTTTACACTTTCAAGGAGCATAATTCGGTACTCGCCTTTTATTTAAATTGGTACTTTGCTTTATCACTACTCTTTATCACTTTTTTGTGTAAATATTTACCTTTTTAAAGCCGTACATCACTTTATTAATTAGAAAAATAACGTTTCCTAAACATTCTATTTATTTGTGAACAGTATTTTCGAACGTCTTTTTACTTGCGTTACACATGAAGGAAAGTCATGTTCTTTAATATGTGTTATGCATTTATAAAAACGAATATGAATTTCGGGTTGGTTTACAAGTCGCTTTTGCGTGGGAATTTATGCATTATCGATTCCGAGTGGCGGGGGAATGGTCATGTGTTTCTTTATGTTAGGTCAAGTCGGTTAGGTAGAAATTAGGGTTAGGAACAAGTTGGATTAGGTTATGTTAGGAATAGTAAGGTTAGGTTGGATTGGATAAAGTTAGGCTACGTAGAGCTTACTGTTACGGACAAGTTAGGTTACACACCCATGTTTCAGATTTTTTTGGCTGGCGGATAAAATATGCGTGTGCGAAGGGCGAGTTTGATTTGATATATTTTGTTTGGAATACGTCAATAATCCGTTCATAAGCAAATCGAAATTTAAACTACTACGCACAGTTGTTTTCTTAAGCTTGGCCAACGTATATCGATTTAAGGACTATCCGTTCTTTTCATTTATGAAAAAGGTATTAAGGAAGCATTTATTCTTCAACGCAGAGATATGCTTTGCCAAAATGTGATGGATTTTGCGTTGCCGGGTATGCGCATGGTTGGATTAGGCTAGGTTAGTCAACGGTTACTGGTTAGGGACAGGTTAAGTTAGGAATGGAAAAGTTAGATTTGACTGGGTTAGAGGTTAAGGTTAGGAATCCCCCCCCCTGACAGCGATCAGGCTATTAGGTACTCAAAAACAAGTCATGAGAATAACGTTAACGGCGGCCTTGGAAATGTTGTTAGACCTTCCACCGCTCCATATTCTGTTCCAAGGAAAAGCCAGAGCAGTGGCTTACAGGCACATAAGAGGAAAACCATCTGCCAGGATAGTCCATGTGAACGAACTAGGGAAACTGACGGTGAAGATATAGGCAGATGCCATTCTAGGCATACCAATCGACGGCACTACGTCCAAATACAGCATCGCCAACAAGTTCAAGGTATTTATACCAGAAAGGGAAAGGTGGATCAAAGGAATACTTCTGAAATTTAATTCCTGCTGAAATACTGACGGTTCAAAAACGGATAGAAGTAAGAGAATTGGAGTCTTCGGGGTGAATCCGAAGGCTGAACTAACTTTAAACTTAGGTAGATAAGCTACAGAGTCTGAAATCATAGCAATAAAAAAAGCAATTAAAAGACTAAGAATATATTCGAGGAAGATAGCCATTTTCTCTAACAGTCAGACGGTTCTTAAGGCCGAGGTAAAGGTAAAACGTTTATGGAATTGTACGAAATCCCTGGCAAAAGTCAGTGACACCTATGACCTGACCCTAGCATGGGTCCCTGGGCATTTGGTACATACAAAGAATGAAAAATTAGACATGTTAGTCAAAACAGGAGCCCATATGAATTCCTTAAGCCATTAACCAATTTGTGGCCTAGCACGTTTCCACAACAAAAAATTAATAAAGCTTGAGATCACTCCTTGGGTGGCTGTTAATAAACTGATGTACTTTTATTCGGTTTTGTTCACAAAATTAATAATAAAAGTGTTTTTCCATTAAAAAAGTGGGATGTGGATAACAAGTACGAAATACGACGGAACAAGTCCTGGATTTGGATCCCACAAAAAATTTTCCACTCGCCCAAAAAGTGTGAGGCATCTCGTCGGAACGAAATTATTTACGTTTATCCAAAACGGTGTAACGCTGTGACAATTTCGCCTCGTTTCATGTTAACTGTTCCCAGTAGACTTTAAAGCTTATAAGACATAGAAGTGCACACGGGGTGAACTCCTTCGTAGTCCAACAAACACACATTTTTCTTTAAAGTCGTACGAAACACAATTAAATCATTGAAATCAGAATGTTTTTTGGTAAAACGTCTTATAAAATAACGTAAAACTTTCGCCCGAGTTACACGGGCCAGTCACCAGCTCTTTTTCGCCTGTTCTACTGTCGACTAATGGTGTCTTTCGATAATCCGGAAGGGGATTTTGTCATAAAATGAATATAGGTACATGTTTCAAATAAAGTTAGTTCTTTAGAATTTTAACCATTCACTGGGATGAAAAATACGGAAATGGGGAACGTTGTGAAATCAGAGAGAAACCTCGCGGTTTTACCCATCTCTTTATACAGAATTAGATTATCTTTTAGGAATGCTTCTATAAAGTATCCCTTTTCAATTCGGGTAGATTTGTTCAAGATGAAAATAGGTAAAGATCAAACAATTTCTGTTTGATTGTAATTTTCTTTGAGAACGGAATACCTTGATCCCTGTTTTACATTCGGGTGTATTCAACCGCTTAACATTTAATTTTATCCTTCTCAATGTTTTAAATATAATCTTTTATTATCAGGATTGAATGTTTTATTTTTCTCGTACAAATTACTACCAACAAAGCCAGTTACCCTGTGTTACTTCGGAGGAGGTCATTTTTAAAATAATTTCAGATGTGACTTTTCGAAATTCACTTTTACACCGAAAAACTGAATATCAAGGAAACAAGTGCAACAGAAATGTAACAAAAGGTAAGAACGGGCGTTAAAATACGACCCCCGACGACACGAAGCAAGAACTTCGGGCGCCATTGTCTGGAATTTAAAGGACGATTACCAGGAAGAAGCACATGATAAAGGGGTTCCTACCAGGTGCACTGTATTACCCTTTTTGAATGCAGTTTCATGTAACGAGTTGTCACTAGTTCGTTTTTCCTGTTCTTATCTTGGATGTCGACTTTCTTCGTGTATAGTGCATAATATTTACAAGGACAAACAGGACGACAAATAGACAAAAAAAACCTATAAATATGCCGCACATTCCGAAAGACAAATCTGAACAAATAGAGAAAAAACAGACTTAATCAATCGAAGCCACTACAATTTCACCTACCTGTAAAACAGACCCCGAATGAATCTAAATAACCCACCCCTGAAGAGGGCGGAATGTCAAAACGCTCCTACCAGACCGATACAGCAAGAATAGGCGGTCGTCAGGTTCATCATGTCGACACAATACGATAATATTTCCAATCTATAAAGTTTATCATAGGAAATCCTACATCTACCCATCTTCATGGGAAAAGCTAGATTAGTCTATAGGAGGATAAGATTACAAATCTCTTCCATGACACAACATTATTAAAACTATGAGAGGGTCATAGAAAAAGGAAAATGACTAGGCATGTATAAAATAGCAGGTATAACTTAACAAAGTACCCAGCTAAAATACAAAAAAGAGAAAAGACTGGTCAACGCCGACTTTATTTGATACACGAACGGTTCAAAAACCAAACAGTGCACTGGAAGAGTTAGGAGTAAAAATACAAGTAGAAATGGAATAGAATTTAAAAAGATATCTGTCCAGTTGTCTATCTGACAAACTAAAAGCACTAGCCTCACCTGAAGTATGAACATGTACAATATGGGATATTAGCGCCCTGGGACAAGCAGGAGCAGAGAAAAGGAAGCTCCAGGAAACCTCCCAGATTCGACCTCATAACCGCACAGATACTTGAATTCAAAAACGCACTAGTCTTACACTATTTTCAGTATTCCAAACAACCTATTTTCTCAATCATAAAGCTAATTCCTAAACCAAACCCAATCACTTCTCATTAGTTTATTATTCTTGGATTTCTTGAGGATATCCATCTCAAACGCCTCCTTCCTATTCTATTTACAATATTGGTGCACAATCCCAGACCATTGATGATGGTTTCGAGCTCTACACTGTACTGTACAGCAATGCCATCGAGTTGTAGGCAGCAATGCCTCCTCGCTCGAGATTAACGAATGCAACCGAAATTACGGACGTGGAGCAAGCGTTCGATTTAAAGTTAGGGGCACCCTCTTCCAATGTAAACTTAATTATTTTCATAAGATATTTCTACGATTGCGAGGGCCACTACCCTATCAACCCAGTTTAAGTGGTATCACCAAGGAAGACACTTAGGTCCTATCCTCATCTCTGTTTGATATGGTATGGTATGGTGATAAGGACACTAGGAAACGGGGTTTGTGCCTGACAGGCACTGCAGCCTTTTGGCTTATTGTACCTTCCTAGTTCATTAGTTCACTGCAATAGACTCAAGCCTTCTCCTTAGAAGTATGAGGTCATTGACTGTCGACACTGTTGACATATTGATCCTCAAAAGATATCGTATTGCTCGGAGACCTTATCATCGAAGCTCATCGCCTACGGTCTAATTATACTAGGTCGCGTATAAAATATGGCCAACAAAGACTAAGGGTCCAACGCCATCCCAGTCGTGTATAACTGCTTTCGTGGCCTCGCCACCCAAGTTTCCCAACACGAGGGCACTCTGGCTGAGCCAGGGTTTAAGGTTGGCCTGTACCGGAAGGACGGAAGAGTGGAGTTGAGGTGATAGAGTTGAGTAGAGTAAAGCTGAAGAAAATGGATAGTTGAGAGTTGAGGGGTGAAAGTAAAAAGTCATTAGAGAAGCCAGATGGAACACGAGACTAGCCGATTGAGTCCGGAACCTGCTTTCCGTCCGACTTCATCACACAAAGGAGAGCCCTTCCCGCCTGCAAGACCGACACCCGAGCGCAACAAACATGTAGGTTAAGAAATAAAAACAGATTATAAACCACTTCTTAATCTGTAACAATTATTAACCTAACCCCTTATTCCGGCAGAGGGAGATATCCCTGGGCAGAGAGGCCATGGTCACTCGCATTAATTTCCCAGGTAACGCTGGTGTCCCTCAAGGCAATATCCTAGGTCCTATCCTTATCTCTGTCTACATCCACGATAACATGTTCCCCCTTACTTACTGATCCTCAACGGATGTTTTGGGGATTATGAGTCATGCACTCTCTCCCCCTACTTGACCGGCGGTCGAAACTCTCAACTACTCATACACATTACAGCAATGAAACACATATGGGCTTCTGAAGTTCTTTTGGGTTCATATTCGCGTTTTAATATCCGTACAATCCTAACCAAATATTCAAAGATCCTCGAAAAATAGTCGATCCTTTCTACATAATCTCACCGACCACACTGACTTTCCATGACCTGGTAACAACCAGATACTCTAAATATTACTTAAATAGTTCTACAAATAAACCCAAAAGAAGACTCAAAAGAAATTGGCCCTCTAGTAGTGTTAAAAGTCAGCTTTATTAGACCATCACCTGTGGCTGATTTAAACCACTGTCCTTTATTTTATGAGGTTTGGGATTTCATAAATTTTACCCCCTCTGATAATGACACATAATTGCTTTCGGTTTCATACTTGAAACTCGGTTTTCTTCATATTTTTCCTTAGCTGGAATTTAACGAGTCTCAGTGATAAATATGATAAAAATCTCTTTAATATCTAATATCACCTTTATCTCCTTATTATCCTGGAATGTTTAAACTTTTGTAAAATGCTCTAATTGTTCTAATGAATATAACGGTCACAAATCCACTGGTGTACATTCAACGGAGATCCAAACTGGCGATATTTTTCACGTTTTGAATTTTTCTCACGGAATAAAAAATCCGAAAAATAGACAGAATTTTACGTTCCTTTATCGATGAGGATTTTAAACTTGTGACTGGCAAAAAAGGCTCGCTCTCACACACTCGAGAAAAATTAACGTTTCTACTGTTGAAATGTTCCCTCTGAGCTGTGTGTTTTCAGAAAAGCCGTGTGTAGTCGTTTTTGGCCGGGTATGGGACAAAAGTGGTCTGTCGGGAAAGTTTACACTCCAGATACAAGGAATTAAACGAGATTTATTGGTTTTCTCCTGTTTTTACGTTCCTAAATCATTTGGAACAGTGCCCAGAGGCCGAAGTAAACAGATTGGAGAAAATCAAATCGGCATTGGTGAAATTGCAATAACGATTAACTTGATTTTGGCAGTGAGACATTGCCGAAAAATAAGAGAAAAAAACAATTGTATTACCTCAAAACAATCCTTAGGCAATGTGGTCATTATGGTATACACTGATAGACAAAAAATTGCACCCCACTTTTTTTTTTCATTTTCTCGATAAAGGATAATTTTGCCCTTAATTTGTCTCATTGTTTTTACAAATAAATATTTGTTTATGCTATGTTTTAAATTGGGAATATCAATTAAACGTAAACACGCTTAATCCTTAATCCAAAACGAGGATAAAGGATTTTTCATTGTTTAATTTGTAAGGAATTGAGAATGTTTATTCACTCTCATTTAAATTCTGAAGAATTAAACTCCTTAGTTTAGTTTTTAACTTTGTTTTCTTAATTTCACCCCTCGTATTGGCAATATTGATTTTTTTTGCGTCAATCTCAATAAAAACTCAAGCTTGAAATCTTTAATTACTCTTTAATTACCTACATCGCTCTTCACTCCACCACTGAATTTTGTATGGATTGCTACCACTGACAGGCAATAATTCCAATCAATTGATTTTTTTTCATTTTCTCGGTAAAGGATAATTCTGCCCCTAATTTGTCTCATTGTTTTTACAAATAAATATTTGTTTATGCTATGTTTTAAATTGGAAATATCAATTATAGGTAAAAACACTAAACCCTTAATACAGAAAAAGGAAAAGATTTTCATTGTTTACTTTTTACGGAATTTAAAATGTTTATTCAGTCCTCATTTGAATCCTGAAGCAATAAACTGTTTAGTTCAGTTAATTATTATTTTTATGTAAGGTCTTGGTTGAGATGAAAAAATTAATGTCATGAGGAGGATTAGAACAAAAATAAAAAGAATAATTAATTGAAATAATTAACATGGTCAATTAGACCACTAAACACGGAATGGATATACTGTTTAGTTTTCATCTCTGTTTTCTTAATTTCAATTTTTAAACTTAAAAATACCACTGCTGAGGATGTTGCGCGTGGTGTCGTAATTATTGATGATGGACGTTCCATCAGGAATGCGGCTATTGCCATCGGAGTTCCCTACGAAACACTGCGAGACACCGTTAGACGTTTTCTAGCAACTGGGTCCTATCGTAGAAGAAAGCCCGGTGCTGGACGCCCTCATGTAAAAGAACCACAGGATGACCGTTTTTTGATTTTGAGAATTTTGCGAAACCGGCACCTTACTGTTGTTGAAGTGATTCATCAATCCAGGATGTTCGAAGGGACCAAATTTCTGAACGCACTGCTCGAAGAAGATTATATTAGTATGGACTGATGGCTTTTCGCCCCGAACCAGAATCGACCAGAACACACAGAGTTGCACGGCTCGCATTTGCTCAAGCCAATGGAATTTAGACGATTGGTGACTTTTTACAGATGAGTGTAGATCTGCTCTACGATCTCCAGATGTGCGTGAAAGAGTGTGGAGAAGGCGAAATGAAAGGTACGGAGTCTGTAATTTTTCCCAGAGTCAACCTTTTCAACGTAGCTCAGTGATGATATGGGCGGGAATTTCAAATACAGAGTTGGTTGTTGTTCGTGGAGGCTCTTTGACGGCCCCTCGCTATGTGGATGAATTTTTTGAACTGCGTTGCCTATCCTCGAAATCAGCGACAATCCTATTCTAATGCACGGTAATGCCCGTCCACATGACGCTCTCATAGTACAAACGTACCTTCAACAGCATAACATCAGGCTAACTTTCTTAGATTGACCAGCCCGTTCTCCAGACGTGACCCCATCGAGCATTTGTAGGATAACCTGAAAAGACAAATCGCTTCCACGTCCATCACTTCCTGATACATTCCACGATCTTGACAGGTCTCTTCGTTAAAAATGGGCTAATCTCCAGCAGAGAGACATTTCCAGACTGGTAGAGAGTATGCCGCGGCGTCTTGGAGATGGAATTAAGGCAAGAGGAGAAAATACGCGATATTGAAATGTTAATCAAAAATCTAAAACAAATTTTATCTGTACGTCTTTTTATCAATTTACTTGTTTTTTACTTTTAGACAAAGACTCAATTATTAAACGTTAAAAAACAGGAAAGTTTGATTAATATGAACAAATCAAGTTATATTACAAGCGGGCGGAATTTATTTGCCTGTGAGTGTATTTTCGAAACAGAAATGACTTAAAGTTAATTTATCTTCTACATTCTGAATCTCCTTACTAAACCATGCGAGATCATGCATCGTGGGTTGTCTGTTGAAACGGGATAGGTACGGAGTAAATTTTCTTTTTTTTTAAACAACTACGCAACTAAAGATACCCAACGTTCCACCAAGGCCCATGGTCTGGAGAAATTTTTCCTTTATTTACGGTCACGTTTAGAAATAATTTAAAGAAGAATGGAAAACATTTGACGGCCGATTCGTTGAGTTGAGTTGTGCGTTCAGTACAAGGTGCATGTTGCGGATCCGAAAGGCTTACGTACGACGGCGTCCAAGAATTATCCTAAATATTTCTATTCACCGACCTTTCTCGACGTCAAATTTAGCTGTGGAGAACGAATATCTCGATGTATCTACCATAAAAGTACATGAAATTCACCCATATCCATTCGAACCTAAATGCTGAATCAGGATAACAAATACTTTCCTAACAAACACCTAATAATAAAATGAACAAATACTTTCAGCTGGCAAGTAATTCATCATCCCCTCTAATACTGACTCAATAAATTTCAAAAGAGATTGCAAACATTTCGGTTCAAGTAACCCGCCTCGTGTTAAGAAACCAACCGTGTAAAGAGTACTTTGACAGTTTAAAACGAGAAAAAAAAAACAGTAAACGCGGTTGCTAAGAACAGAAAATGCACAACTCAGAGAAGTCAAAAAATTGCGAGAGAGAAGGCATAACTATCTGGACGATTACAATCGTTAGTAAAAATTTGATCTTCCATGAAATCCCCATCGAGCTTCGGAAAATTCTAAACACAAAATTCTGAAGTTCATAAAAGGGGTACTCACACTATCTTGAGAGTACACCTTAGAAAATGCCAGGACACAAAAACCTAAATCTGCCAAAAACCATTGTTTTAAAGATTCCTGTGAAGTGAAAACAAATGGGACATTCTCAAAGTGTCGAAAAAGTTAAAGGACACGGAATGGAAAATTACTTTGAAACTGTCGTTCAAAACTCGTAGCAGGAGAAATAAACTACTAAGTCACCTTTGGAGAATCAAACATCTACCTAACGTGGAATGCAGGTTGAGAAAAGATCTCCTTATTACGGTGGGAATTGAATTCTATCCTAGGTCTGGAGGTTAACAACACCGAAGAAAAGCTCATGGTAAGATCCAACATTCTACAACGAAGAAATTCGATGTTTCTGTTGCGCTTTTATAGATATATGCCCAAAAACAAAGACTTTTGTGTAAATCCTTCCTATGTGCTTCCTCAAGCTAACGTTCAAAATTGTTTGCAGTGAAAACTCAGGATCTCATCTCTTTCTCCTGTCTCAACTGAACTGGGACACAGTTAATAGGAGTAGCTACAAAGAAAAGCTGAAGGGGCTGGTAGCTATCATGGACACACCTTCAGCAGTAGACCGCCAATCGGGACTTAACTACTTGGTTGACTTGTTACGACTTGCAGCACACAAACTCCAATCGAACTTGTACATAGGAGAGTATTTAAAAAACGGTTTGATTTTGTTTGCCTTCACCAGCGCAACGAAGTGTTCTCCCTTTTTCAGTTCAACCAGTTCAGATATGGTTAGACATGTGTATGCAAAAGAGAAGCAAGAGTTAAAGCTTTCATGTCAGTCTAAGTTAAAACATATTATAATGACACGGCCTAAATTTGTCGAAAGCCCGAGAGTCTAGGGAATTCTGGATCAGTACAAACCAATTTAATCTGCGGCTCTGACATAACCACAAGTGCTTGGATGGAACACTTCAGAAATTTACTGAACCCACAGAAGTTATCTAATATTCATGTTCCCCTGTCAAAATTTGATCAGCCTTCGTTAGACGACCCTTCCTCGCTGGAAGAACTAAGGTCGCCGCTGCCGAGCTCAAAGGACCCAAAGGCCCCTGGACCAGATAGGATCCCTCTTTTTGTAATTTCACCATTGTATTTGATGAGGATTGTGACCATCCTTATTTTTAGTAGAAATCATAGTGACATTTATGACATTTATTCTCAAATGACAATTACGCAGTTAGAAAACTACCTACATTCGGTATTAAAAATTCTTTATAATTGTTAAAAGACTTAAAACTCTCCATATTAAACAACCTAATTGAAATAGACGTATATACACTGACAGGCAACATATTCCGCCCATTTGTAATATAACTTGATTTGTATATATTTTTATATATTGATCAACGTTTCACGGTTTTAACGTTTAATAATTGAGTCTTTGTCTAAAAGTAAAAAAAGTAAATTGATAAAACGACGGACAGATAAAATTTGTTTTAATTTTTTTAAAATTTTTTAAATTAACATTTCAATATCGACTATTTCCTCCTCTTGCCTTAATTACATCTCGAAGACGCCTCGGCGTAATTTCTACCAGTCTGGAAATGCCTCTTTGCTGGAGGTTAGACCATACTTCACGAAAAGTCTTTTCAAGATCGTGGAATGTATCAGAAAAATCCTCCCAAAACCTAAAAACAAGGTTGACAAGTTGGCAACAAGCGAGGTTTACCAACTTAATTGTAATTATTGTGGAATTAAATATATAGGACAAAACGGTAGGGAAATAAAAACGATAGTTGATGAATACTTGCCTAAATTGAACATATTTTCGGAAGTTAAGGACCATGTAAAAGAAATAAAACACAATTTCAATTTCAATTTAAATACAACAGGTTTATATAATAAATCAATTATATTTAGTGGTCTATTGACCAAATGAATTCTTTCAATTAATTTTGTTTTTGTAAGGTTTTTAGTTGAAATGAAAAAGTCAGCGTCACGGGCGGGATTCGAACCCACGACCTTCGGCTAAATACGACGCTGCTCTAACCACTTGAGCTATCGTGACTTCAAACCACTCGGACACCAACTCCCCATTTCAACCTACAACCTTTCGTATTTTTCTCTCCTTTTTGCCATTTTTCAAATGTCGTGTAATCAGGAATCGATTCTCGAAGAAGGCCACGGGGAGCTGTTAGTGAAGTTATACTTCGTTTTACTTGTTAAATCCATTATATTTAGTGGTCTATTGACCAAATGACTTCGTTCAATTAATTAATCTTTTTATGTAAGGTTTTTGGTTAAATGAAAATATTCGAAAGGTTATAGGTTGTGATGGGGAGTGGTGTCCGAGTGGATGGAAGTCACGATAGCTCAAGTGGTTAGAGGAACGGAATATTGAGCCGAAGGTCATGGGTTCGAATCCCGCTCGTCACTCTAACTTTTTCATTTCAACCATAAACCTTACATAAAAAGGTTAATTAATTGAAAGTGTTACATAGTTTCAACAAAGGGAGGGAACTAGATTGGACTGATAAATTTGGAATTAAAAAAATATAAAATTGAACATGGAGATAAATGCATTACTAATATAAAAGATTTTGTTTTACCTCCTATTTTAAATATTTATCTAAATAATATAAGGCGTTTAATTTTTTTAAAACTTTATCGTTAATTTACTAATCTATTATTAATGTATGATTTGATTTGAATTTTTTTATTAATTAGTAATCTTAATTGTCTTTTTCAAAAGATCCCTATTTTTGCCTTGTGACATCCCTATTTTTTTTTATTTTACCATGGGGTTTGATGATGGTTATGGCTTTTTCCCTTGTGACGTCACTTTTTTTTAAATCTCACCATGAGGTTTGATGAAGGTTGTGGCAGCCCTAATTTTTTGCATTGTGAAGTCACTGTTTTTTATTTCACTGTGGGATGTGATGAGGACTGTGGCCACCCTAGCCATTTGACATCACTGCAGGTGGTACTAGTGCAACAAGCTTCTGGCATCAGTAGCACCATCAAAACTGCGTAAGCCCTCCTCCATGTCACGAGACCTCCTTGATCTATGAACATTTTCTGCAATTGCAGTCTTCTTTTGACAGTTCTTATAATAATATTTGTTTTTATTATTCTACTATTTGGTTTGAATGTATGGGATAACTGCAGCAGAAATCACACGCCACGCTGTTCTAACAGTGAGCTTTCAATTAAAGGAAGGTCATTGAGCGAGTGCTGTGATGATGTTACAATTGTAAGCCGAGATTTAATTATTCGATGGAGATGAAATGGGCTGATTTGGTATTTACGAAATGCACCTGACATCACAGCCGAGGTCTGTGCGTAAAACTGTTCTACGCATCGTGCAGTCCTCGCAACAATTTCAGGTCACAAATGGCTTGGTTTTTATTGATATAATAATCGATGGCCATCAACCTTCGGGTAGTCAATGTATTTTACATGCTTTTTATATAGTTGATGTGCATATATTCGATCAAGGGATGACTTAAGTACGCTGTGTGGTGAAGTCGTTGGACAGGAGTGTTATTGATCCATCAGCCCAATAATTTGTAATAACCATGGGTATTTTTATCTCTTTAGGATTGCCTTAAATCATTAAACGTTAGCGATTTAAATATAAATGCTACAATATTATAAAAAATTTCTCTACGGCCCAGGTCGATTTACTGATTTTATCTTGCTGCGAAGTAAAGTAAACAAAAGATAATATTTCATTGAAATGACATTATAATTTGACTTTAATATTTAACCCTGCATAATTATAAAAGCAGAAGGATGCACTAAACCAGCAGCAAACTATACATAGGCTAAGATGAAAATAATGCTTCAAAATTAACGTTTTATGAAGATATGTTTACATTGATAACCTTTAGCTCATAATTCCATCGAGTTCGATTAGGAAGTAATATTAACGAGATAAATGACAAAGAAACAGTCGAGCAGAAGGGTATAGTAATGCATAGATAAGACAGGAACTCAGGAAAGAAGAAAGGAAAAGAGTCCATTGAATATAATTAGGAAAAATAACAGATGGATCAACTATGGATAAAAAAGTGAAGTAATAAGTAGTCTACCTAAAAGGTCAATTGTGCCCCTCTGCTTTGGGCTTCATCAAGTCCAACCTGCCTATTAGTTGTTTTCTGTAGGAACTTTGTTTTTCATCACCTAGGCGCAGATATCTGAAAAGACCTTGACAGTAGTCCAGTAGTGGCCTCTCCGTCTTTTTGGCAAAATCTACACAAAGTTTCTTGTGGCAGTACTTTTCAAGTGAGAGGGTCCTGCCAGGAGCCTTACCTGAATCAGAGTTTTATTTTGGTTTTGCCTCCGGTCTGAATCTCATCGGGTTTCTCGTGTTGATTCACTAGGACATGAACTTATTGCTAATCGAAACCCACGGACATAACTGTCACTGACTACCATCGAGGATTTCATGAAACTCCAGACTCATTTTCACGTCATTTCGTGAGGTTGTAGTCTTATGTGCTGTATAAGGAGTGATAGTGTTGATTCCCTGGCGTACCTACTCAGGTTTTAGGCCATTTCATTCTTGGGATCCTAGGACTTTGGCTCCTGTGCCCGCATGTGTTCACTATATCAGAAAGGGTTAAGCTTAGAGTTAATGTGAGGGTTAAAAACGGCTAAGATTATTTACGGTCAGGTATAGTAACAGGTTAGGTTAGGGTTAGAGTTTGGTCATATGGTTGGATGGTTGGATGGATAATGGTAGGTTGTCCTAGCCAGTATGTAGTTGTTCAAGGTTATACGTCCAAAGCTGCCAATTGAGTTCTTATGGCCCAGTATTCAATTCCTGGTATATTTTACATCTTGGTACTTGTTAAATTTGAATTTGGGAGTAGTTACATCAGATGGCGTCAGCGTGTAACTGCACCCTCAGCATAGTTTTTTCATTAACAGTTTCTTGAATGTGTGTGTCAGGTTACGTAATACTTCTAAAACTGTAGAGTGGTCCTCATGAATCCAGTGGAGGTTAGGCCAGCATTCGAGTGCCCCCTTGTTGAGCATAACCGTACCGAACTGAATGTCAACTTTGGACCAATAACACAGGTGAAGAGCCGTAGGAACATTTTGACAAGTCCCAGATTTTGGGCCAGAGCATTCTGAACCATCCTCAAGCAATCTTTTCTCTTTCTATTACATCTGTTAGTTGCTGATTTTACGGATAAATTAAATTGGAAAACATTGCAAACGGGTCCTTTTAAAAAGAAAAATATATCTAAGATTTTAAGGTTTTACTTATATACATATTTTAGCTATATACTTATGTTTTCTCATGTGTCTTCGGGTGTTTCGTTCCTGGGGTGTTGAACCACCAGGGATTTGACCCATAAAGGATCATTTTTATAATGTGTTCTGGTAAATTAGGTAAATGGGGCCGGAAAAAGGCTCGACTCTTGGCAGTATTTCGGCCTAATCTTGAATCTGACTCCCTAGGATTCCATGCAACTCGAACATTAAATTATGTTAAAACTTTGAGTGCTGCGTGTGTATCAGAAAGTCATACTCTCATCTTCATCGAGTGAATTCCAAGCTTTTTTATTTCTTTATCACAATGTTCTGTAACATATCTACCCATGTTTATAGTCAGTATAGTTTTTTTTTTATTTAATCGGTTTTTGAGGTGTTGCTTTACTAGTAAGAATTGATTACTATGGATTTGTTTAAGCTGAAATCGAGAGTTGGACATCAGTTGGCATATATGGCATCAGTCTACCTCAGCTTTAGCTATTCTTTACTGTGTCCCAGCATTGTGGATGATTGTGTCACCAGTTGCTATAGCTCCTAGGATAATTATGTTTATCTGATCCTGGAAGTAAATTCTCAAGCTGGCTGCATTAGCTTTAGCATGGTAGTCTTTGAGTGCCACTTAGAAGCGTGATCGCCTTAGCCTGGTACACCACACTACCGACCATGTTGTCATTGGTGTAATTCTAATTTACTTAGAAAACAATGCATTTTTGATCCAAAAAACGGTAGTTGCATCCATGAGGCCCATCTTGCTTGAAATATGGCTGTGAGATTTTTGAACTGTTCAATGCTAAACGTATTTTGTTGTTACATTGGCTGTATCAGCCTTTTTGTTTCCTTCGAATCCTTGGTGTACAGTTTGACACATGTCTATGCGAATCGCCAATTGACAAATACAATTTTACAAATGTTTCCATTTATCCAGCAAAGTATTGAAAAGTATTTCTTTCAGTATTATTTCTTGCTAGAATTGCCGAGGGGGCGATAGTTTTGTGAAATGCCTCAAACGTTAACTCCATTTATTAGAGGTATTCCCATTGTGGGTAAAAGTTGAGCCGACGAGGCGGCCTAAATTTCATAGCAGCGCGGTCGTCATGACGTTTCTTGGGGGAGGGTTCAAGGCGGAAAGATGTGTAGTTTTATTACTATTCCCTTTTCTACTTTCCCATTTCCTCCTCCTGTCGCTCTTTCCCTAACAATTTTCCAGCTGTTAACGATCCCCGGCCCTTAAGAGACACACCTCTGAATTCCGCAACTTAATAACAAGTTACAGTACACCTCGGGTTTTAGATATGAGACCCGGTAAGAGAAACTGTCAAACAACTTGACACCTTTCTGTCTAAATCACACTCGAGACTTAAACGAATATTTTCTGTTTTTACCTTTATACAGAAAGGTTTGGGGAAAAGCTATTACAATTGGGAAGGGTGACGGGTGGAATATTATCGCACTATTTCGAGGAAAATCGTAAACAAAACTAGGAAAATTGGAAGAATTAGAGAAAAAAACAGGGGCTTGATGTTACAAGGGATGAAAACATCACATTAACCCCGGCTAAAGTCTTCCCCGAGGTCGAGATAGAAAAAGAGTTAGCCAATTTCTTTCTTTTCCTTATAATTGTTCGACATTAGCTTTTGCGGAAGGGATGGTTGAAAATGCTTTCCTTTTTTTTCCATAGCGTTCCTCCAGCTTTTCCTGTACTCCTACACCAGAAAAAGTACAGCTCTTTTCCTTTATTCTTAATATCCTTGAAGCACAGGGAAACATCGGTTGCTCCCTAGGATTTTTTTTCAACGTTTTATTTTTCATACCAAACGTGGGGCTTTTTTATGAACGAAAGAACCAGGTTCCTAGTTTTACGGGATCCCTCTTCAGATATTTTGTGGTTGTAAAAACATTCTCCCAATTTTCAAAGGTGGGGTACTTTTATTAATATTACAATCTAGTTGTAACTAGATAAATCAAGTGGTTTGATGCGTTTGAGACGTCTTGTTTGGAGTTCGACGTCTAACCATAATGTTGGATGCCCTAAATATACATGGGCTTGAGAACCTGTTGGTGGAACTTAAGAGTTTTAACATTTTTCGGCATTTATTGTTGAGGTCTTTTTTTAACTTGTTTTCCATCGTACGCTCGCTTCTATTGTCATAACAAGGTCAACATAAACCTCGCTGGAATTTCAAGACACTTGAGATCGGCTGGTATGTAGGTTCGTGAAGCTCACAAGGTTTTTCTCATTCAGCTTTATTCTCCATTTCGCCAATTTTTCCAATTTATAAACTTGTTAAATTGAGATATTTAGTTTACGCTATTAAGTGTTTATCAAACCGCTATAATTGCCGTATCACTAGTATAAGCCTTATTTCATTGCCTCTGGTACTCCGGGGTATTCATCCTTTATTCTAAAATTACGTTAACAACGTAAGATTCCATAAGTTTAGAAAGGTTGTCTGGAAAGAAATGGTTAAGGACAAAAAAGTTGATGTTACGGGCAAGTAGGTTTGCTTAGCAACGAGTTAAGTTGGGTTAGGGTTATGGTTAAGGTAGAGTAATGCTGTGTAATGTTACGAACACGTTAGGTTTGAGGAGAGAGGTTACGTTAGATTAAGCTATGGGCTATGCTTAGGAATTATCTCGATATAATTACTGTCCTTTAACATTACACCTTTGTGTTAAAAAACGATAGATAAGGCAAGTTTTGTAATAAAGACTTGTATCCATTATTTCTAGATAATTTCTATCACGGGGTTCGCCAAACAAACTATTGTAACAAACTTAGTACTTTCAAGGGTAAAAATAATTTCAAATAATTAATCTTTTTATGTAAGGTTTTCGTTGAAATGAAAAAAATTAGTGTCACGAGCTGGATTCGAACCCACGACCTTCGGCTCAATACGCCTCTGCTCTAACCACTTCACGAAGTCTCAAGGGTTTAGAGCAGCGGCGTATTGAGCCGACGGTCGTGGGTTCGAATCCAGCTCGTGGGACTAATTTCATTTCAACCAAAAGCTTAAATAAAAGGATTAATTAATTGAAAATAGTAATTTGGTCAATAGACCACTAAATATAATGGGGGTAAAATTAATATTCACGTTTATGACATTTACCTATATGTCCATATCTTTTTTTTTTCAAAAATAAAATGTTATAGTTACAGAGAGGAAAGGTACGTTCTTAGTTAAGATTATGGTTCGGGTTAAGGAAGGGTTCCAATTTTATATTTTCCGACAAATTGTGATTCACATTTATTAAATTACAATAGCACAGTAACTGCTCTTATCATATGACTTTTAAATTCAATTAAAAATTATTGTTATTAGTAATCATTATATTATGGTTATATTCATTAATTCGCTACTTTCGTGGTCCGCTTGACCAAATAATACATGACAATTAATTAAGGTTTTTAGTTGAGATGAAAAAAGTTAATGGCACGAGAGGGATTCGAACCCACGACCTTCGGCTAGATACGCCGCTGCTCTACCATTGATTTTAACCAAGTTTGGCAGGATGAGTTGCTGTTTTATCTCAAACGCGACTTACCTTCCGATCCGCATTATCCCAAAATCGTACCTCTACAATATTCTTTTGTGGATCGTACATATTTTTACAAAACCAGCGAGAATAGGCACAACAGGATGATCGGAGGAGAGGAAAACGTTTTAAGAGCCAAATTGAAATCTATTTTATAAAATCAAATTATAGTCCGTTGCATTGGCCTGGTTATCGCAAGATGTATATACCATATTAAATTCACTAATTTCGTGGTACATTACAATTAATTAAGGTTTTTTGTTGAGATGAAAAATGGCAAAAGGAGGGAAAACTCATAAGGTGGGGTTGAGATGGTGAGTTGATGTCCGAGTGGATCGAGGTCACGATAGCTCAGGCGGTAGAGCAGCGGCGCATCTAGCCGAAGGTCGTGGGTTCGAATCCCTCTCGTGCCATTAACTTTTTTCATCTCAACTAAAAACCTTAATTAATTATTATGGTTATAGTTTCATTTATGTCTAACGATTTGTTTAATCTTACTTTAAAAGCTGTTTCAAATATTTTTGCACATTAAATATCATTCATGAATATTAATAAAAATGTACATTTATAAAGAAAACTTAATGTACTAAATAATGAATATTATATCAGGTATCGACATTATGCTTTTTAATTAAGATTAATTGTTTGTAAACACCTGTAATAAAAAGGGAACATGTAGAACAAATAAAATAAACTCCTCAGCTTTAGGGTTACTTTAGTTGAGGAAAAGAGGTTAGGGCTCTGGTTAAAGGGGTTTGGTTAGATTAGGTAGGGTTAGGATAGTGCTAGGATTATAGTTAGGTATGAGTTAGGACATATCCATGTTTCGATGTTCTTTCATGAAGAGGAGAAGGAATGAGAAAAGAACAAAAATGAAAGAAGTCAGCGGATGCGTCGGGTTACATGGTTTCGGGTTCACGATGGCCTTAGCGATCTTTCATGTTTGTGGCACACATAAGTTTTATGTATGAGTCATATCTAGTCCCCCAAAAAAAATTGCAGACAACCAAGATAATAAAAAAAGAAATAAAAAGTGTTGTTATTTTTGAGTGTATCCTTTCCAAATAACATTTTCTTACTATTTGCATAATTACTATTGCCCTGTGGGTAAATTTACATGCTTATGATTTATTAACAGGCAGAGCGCATTATTGAAGAACAGATGGTCATAATATACTAATGTACCACACTTCCTCCTTTACAGGCTTTAATTTTCAAATTTTTCGACTGGGCTTGTACAAAATTCTCACCAGGTCACCCCGATTTTTTTCTCTGTCAGTTGAATAATTTTATCATACAGATCTAGTTTTTATTTTGACCATCTATAAAGTTTTGTAATCAGAAGTATTTTTCAAAATTTGTGATTACGGCTGAACAGCAAAAGTCTTAAGTTTTGAGCCTAGAAAAAATTCAAATAAAAGTGAAATTAAACAATTCTAAAAATCGTAAATTAAAAAAATATATAGAAGTAAAAATCGAAGCACGCACGTTATTTTATCGAAAATATCATAAACATATATAATTATTGATAATTAGGCAGGTTTTAAAATAGGACTTGTTGATAAGCACGTTATATTTCAGTAAAAAAAAGACAATATAGAAAGGAAAATTGAGTCACCCCTTGACTCAATTACCATCCGACTGATAGCCAACTGGTATTTGCCACAGTAGCTGTTCTGGTTACGCATTCAGGCTTAGCTCTTGGAATATTGATGGATTTATCCTTTAATTAATCCATAATCTCTTGTATTAAAAGCTTTAATATATATTCCGCTTATCATAAGGTTTACCTATTAAAAAGAATAAATGAAGCAATTTGCGCCTCATTGGCCCGTTTAATAAACCACTGTTTTGAACATGAACATTGCCTTCAATTCATCAAGTTATCAACTGTAACACTTGTTTTCAGAAAGGGTGATAAAAGTAGCAAGGAACTCATAAATTTCACCCCAGTATTTTCAGAAATTATTATTTGAAACAGATTTAAAATAAGATTAAACACCTTCATAGACAAAAATGAAATCCTTTCTTCTTACCAATTTGGCATTAGACAGTGGGAATTACTAAGATTTTGCCTTGTGTACTACTGTAAATATAGTAAAAATGATGCTAACTAATAAGGATAATAAAAGATAATTTCAATTCAACAAGGAAAACATGCAAGTATAATTTTGTTTAAGTTAATAGTCTTATATATAAGACTATATAGAAGATAAAGAATATCTTCTAAAAGAAGGCAACAGGTAGGAGGACACGATGGTTCATTTTTGGTTAAATATCTGTACAAGTGTGTAGTGATTAGTGACCGTTAATCGATAATTATTCAGAAATCGTGAGATGCGGTCTGGTGTCATGTAGGTTTCAGAAAAACATTTTCTTTATCGTGCCAACGTTTCGATCTTTATTGAGATCATCTTCAGGGCCTGGGATTTACAAACATTGTTTTCATTTAACAAATACATTTAGGATGTGGAAAAGTGAATTTGTACAATGCAAAATATATTTGTTATATTCAATCAAAGTATTTCCACTCACTCAAAGTGTTTGTCTTCTGTGTAATTGTGCCATTCTTGCGTGTCGTGTTGAGAGTTCCAGTGAAAATTTCGTCGGCTCTTTTCACCTCAAAGAAGCCGACGCCTTATACAAAAATGTCTTTTTTCTATACCGACATCCTTCCCCACCCCTTCAAAATCCAACATATATAAACATAAAACAGCAAAATCTCACTGGCACTCTCAACACGATACACAAGAATGACACATCTACACAGAAAACAAACACTTCGAGTGAGTACAAATACTTTGATTGAATTAAAAATTTCTAGCACTGTGTAAATTCATTTTTTTTTTCAAATCCTACATGTATTTGTTAAATTTAAACAATGTTTATAAATTCCAGGCTCTGAAGATGATCTCAATAAAGATCGAAACGTTGGGACGATAAAGAAAATATTTTTCTAAAACCTACGTCACACCAGACCGCATCTCACGATCTCCAAATAATCATTAACTAACTAACGGTCACTAAACACCGTACATTACTTTTGTTTTGCTTTTTGATTTGTATTATGCATATTTATTCTATTTACCCTTTACTTGACTGAGATTTAACATATTTAATTTTTTTCAGGTAAATACAAAACATAACCCAACCAGAGCGCGAAACGTTGAAATAAAAGGGTCCTGAGTCGGTGGTACCAATTTTATATTGTAAGTACAAGGTAAATTTATGCAATATACATTAGAGTGCAAAATGTTAATTGATCATGAACAATATTGTAATTTTTTATCACTTTAACGCCCGTTTGGCTGGCGGTGGTCGGGGCAGTCTGAAAAAGAACCGCTGTAATCCATTATAATATTTTGTTCCGCAGGATTTATCAGCACGTTTGCAAAAGTGAAATGAGAATTATATTTGAATTTATTTGATAAAAATGTGAAGCTTTGAAAATTAAATGTTGCTTTGATGAGTTACAGTAAATTTAGAGTTTTGTTACATAAATTATAAATATAAAATAACTTCACATAAACTTGTGTCATTATTAAATTTTCAATTTTAATCTGCTAGGATTATTCAATTTGAATCTAATGCACTCAGTGGCCAATAACAAAAAAAAATCATTCATATGGAAAACTATAGCAATCTATAATAGGGGGAAAATTTCACCCTCGCTTTAAGGAAAAACATTGAATCATGGATATGTAACCTAACTCTACCTAACCTCATTCATTCTTTTGTACTGGCATTTCGGCCACCCACTCCCTGCTTCGCCCATCAACCGTCGATTTCAGCGATCTACAAATCTCAACAGTTTAGTATAAAATCAGCGAGATGCCGTCTACCAGTTACTAGTTTTTTTACGAGGGTTCGCAACTGCAGAGGACATATCAACCCTCGAGGTGCCGGTGTTTTTGAGAAAAATCCAATTTGTAAGCATGTCGGATTCGAATGCAAGGCCGCTGGATTCGAACTCGAGACCTTTACCTTACAGTGATGAGCGCCGTGTCAACGCCTAAACCGTTGCGGTCATCGGCGCCCCAACACATCATGTTTAAAGCTAAACTTCTGTATAGGTGCCACCTTACTTTTTCAAAAAACGGTAGCTTTCCTAAAAATTAGCTACGATAAAATTTATTTTGAAAGCAAACAGAGTTAAGCTTTGGAAAAAAGGATCTTCGGTGAGGTCACAACAGAACGACGATTCTTTAAGTTTTTGCCCAAGTTTCGACTATTATATCGTCATCAGGGCCTATTGATTTTAGGAAAATATCGCAGTTAAAATATACTGTATAATTTTAAAAAACAAAATTAAAAAACAAATATATTTTTCTTACTTTACTCGATGAGTGTTGAAATATATCTTGAGAAAAAGAAACTGAATTTATAATAAGATTATTTAAAATTAGGTGAAGCTCAGTATCTAAACATTAGCATTACGGAATTAATTAAAAACAATAAAACAACATAGTATAAAATTTTAAAAAACAACGTGGCCATATAGGTTACCACGGTTAAAATATACTTATAAGTACATGCCTCTTTTTTTTATAAAATTATTTTTTTCAGGTACAGTTGAATATCACAGTTAAGATTAATTAAGCTTTTTTTTAAATTGTCTGTCAATCACTTGTAACGGGAAAGCCACCCGAGCCTCCCTTGAGGTAGAAGTTAGCACTTTAATTTAAGTTATCTACATATAGTACAATTTAAAAAAAGTTTAATTAATCTTAACTGTGATATTCAAATGTACCTGAAAAAGTAATTTTATAAAAAAAAAGCATGTACTTATATGTATATTTTAACCAAGGTAACTTATAGGACCACGTTGTTTTTTAAAATTTTATATTATGTTATTTTCATTGTTTTTAATTAATTCCGTACTGTTAATGTTTAGATACTGAGCTTCACCTAATTTTAAATATTCTTATTATTAATGAAATTTCTTTTTCTCAAGATATATTTTAACACTTATCGAGTTAAAATAAGAAAAATAAATTGTTTATTAATTTTGTTTTTTAAATTATACAATGTGTTCTAAGTGCGAGATTTTCCTAAAATAAATAGGCTCTGATGATGTTGATATAATTGTCGAAAGCTCGGCAAAATTTAGAGAATTGATCTGTACTGACCTCATCGAAGATCTTTTTTTCCAAGTTGTTCAACAGCAGGTCGATCCATCATCTCAGGGTTAAGCCTTGTTCCCACGGTGTGTAAATAAACAGTTTTAAAATGTTTCTGTTTTTAAAGAATAAAGTAACTACCAGAATAGGGCAAAACAAGTTTTGGAAGATACGGAAGGACATATTTTTTCCAATCTTGAAATAGATAGGATTTTCAAAGTATAATTAAGAGAATAATATGAGCCAAATCATTTCAAATTAATTTTTTGCAGCAAAAACAATTGATATAATATGTGATAAACTGGTTTTCGAGGAAAATGGCTTAAGGGGAGGCCGTTATTTAAGGCATTTGCTCGGAAAACCATTCTACTTGCTAACCCCAATTTATGGCACCCTCCGTACACCCTACTTTCCCAAAAGCTAGCAGGCATGTTCAAATA
Organism: Cimex lectularius; assembly: GCF_000648675.2. Classification (NCBI taxonomy): domain Eukaryota; kingdom Metazoa; phylum Arthropoda; class Insecta; order Hemiptera; family Cimicidae; genus Cimex; species Cimex lectularius. Next base: position 960,278 of record NW_019392658.1, on the reverse strand, counting down.
ATAATGATACTCAAACCTAATAAAGCTAAAGATGACCCCTACAGCTAAAGGCCTTATCGATCTACTAAACCTCTTAACAGTCTCCAAAACCTTAGTCTTAGTGCGACTATTACAACCTCATCTTATCCTCAATCTCGATTAACTTGATAAAATTCACACTCTCACTCGTATTACGAGATTTTTGAAATTTACGAGAAGGATCTGACGAGTCGAATGAAGGCCTGTCTCAAAAATTTCGTGTAAATATCTGGTAAGTCCATGAATATCAGGCCTGAGATGGAGATCATCGGAGCAGGAGTCCCTCAAGGGAACCTCCTTCGCCCCTACTCGTGAGATTTCTCCTCAAGGTCCGTGAAGTTGTAAACAATTGTAAAAGCTATTAAATAGTTTCCGAATTTGAAGCTAATCTTCATTAAATAATAATATATTTTGCGGTTTATTCCGTCAAACATATTGATCGTAACAACAAACACAACAATTATGCCCTTCCATAATTCATCGATTCGATTTACTGTTTGTTCGTTAAATTAAAAGTGTAAACAAGAGCTCGTCATTGAGAGAAGATAATTGGCAAAAATCATTTGAACATTACCGTAAAAAAAAAATTAAAAGTATAAAATCTGTCGATGATTGTCACTTTTCAAAAAGGTTCATTAAATGACGTGTCTATTTTTAATAATTTAAATTTAAATCTTAAAAAATGCTCTGCAATCTTTCTTCTGCTTACTTAATACCCTCCGATTACTAATTTTAATTACTAAATTTGGTTTGGCCGTATCTTGTTTAAATCTTCTCATCAATTCTCGTCTCTGTTTCAACAGACAAATTAAGTCTATTATTATCAAAGCTAATTTGACCTTTCTATTTATATTAAGTCCTAAATATCTTCTGTCTAATCATGGTTTTTTATTGTTGAATAATAAACATGGTCAACAAATTCCTCATTTACGTCAATCATAAGGTAAAATTGAAGTCTCTTTTCGCTGTAATACTAATTTTATCACTAAAAGGTGTAATACTTCGGTCAAACGGGACTAAAGAGCAAAGAAATATGTACAGTTCACTAAGTTAATTTCAGTGCTGCAGTGAGAAACTAGGGTGAAATGATAGGAAGGTATTTTATAGTAAAACAGCAATTGAAGATAGTCGGTTGGCTTAAACGCCTGTGGTATTTCCATATCTGTGTCAAAAATAAATTTTATTAAAATTGATACTGCACTTCAATAAAACAGTCAAAAGTATAGGATGTTAGAAAAAAATATATATTAAAAGTTAATCATGAGAACAATGTACACTTGTACAGGTGTATCTGACGTTACTTTTCATCGATGCAGAAAAATAACTACTTATAGCACTACTTTTTTTTTATGGAGATTGTCCGAGAGAGCATATAATAAGTAAATAATATTGGAAAAAAATTAATAATTTATTGAGCACCCAGTAATAATATATATTTTAAGGGGGTACATAGATCATTGTTTTTAACATTCAGGGTGTTAAAACAACAACAGAGATGTTCAAATAGATTCTAGGTGAAGTCTCCAATGATGAGGGGTACTTGATAAAAAAAAAATAATAAATGGAAGTTTCAGTGAGCAATTAGTGTACAGGTTCCATCTGAAGGGACCGAGAACCGGCCGGCCAAAAACGAAAAACACTATGATTTTAACCAATTTATTTCTCCAACTTCTTCCTGTAACTCTTTTTGTTTACATTCAAAACACGTTTTAGCGTTGCTAGGTTTTAGGAAAAATAGGGTAGCACCTATACAGCGCAGTGTAGCGCTTAAACATACCTATCATAATTTTACACATAGCCTAGGTTTTGACAAGCAGTGTTGATGCCGAGGGTAAAAACCTATTTTACTACTTCTTAATTCCATACAGATCCTCTGAGAGTTTAATTTTTGATAAAATCTTTTTACTCCACTAAAACATTACTGAAGATTCACTCAATAATAGTATGCATTTTAAGTGACATGGACGTACACACACACACGCATATATATATATATATATATATATAATTGAGTGAGTCTTCAGTAGTGTTTTTGAGTGGAGTAATACGATTTGACCAAAAATTAAACTCTTAGAGAATCTCCATGCAAATAAGAAGTAGTGGAATAGATTTATAAATATATAGCGTTTTCGTTAATCAAATGGCATTTACTTCAACTTGACGCCTAAATTGACATATATAGCTTTTTTCAGTTAAATTGGTACTTTTTTCTACCAATTTAATACTTTTTCCAACTAGATTAGTACTTTTCTCAAGCGATTTAATACTTCTCCCAACCAACTTAGTATCCTTCCCAAGCAAATTAATACTTTTCCAGAGCAATTTAATACTTTTCAAATGTGGTGGGGTAAAGGTAATTAAACATAATCATACTGTCAAGAAACGAAATTTATTATTAAAAATAAGAAAATTAACAAAATGAACCTTTTATTTCAAAATCAATGCAGGGGACTCCAGCAACCGCTGATGATAATTTCAGTATCACATCAATGACAAAATTGGAGCAATCTGTAGAATTGATGGTGGTGACACTGCAACTAATCACTTCTGTAATGTCGTGTTCTGCAGCTGTCCCACCTAAAACCCTCCTGGCTGATGCCTTTATTTTAGAAAAAGCATATTCAGCTGGGTTTATCATTGGGGAATATGGAGGCAAGTACTTGATGGTGTGAGAAAACGATTCTACAACATTGCGTACATCTTGCGTTCTGTGAATGGCTGCATGATCCATTATCAGAATAGAGTTGTTCAGCTCCATTGCATTAAGTTTCTCTCAAAGATCAATTATTAAATCGCAAAATAAATTACTGTTACAGTTCGCACTACTAATGACAGAATAATGTACTACACGTGCACGTGTCCGCCGCAAATGTATATTAAATCCTGATTCATCTATAAAAATTAATTTTGCGCGATTTTGGGGGACCCATATTTGAAAATCCATTGCAAACTGCCTTCGTTGTTGTACCGTTGATTCAGAATTCATGCGATCTATTTCAATGGACGCCCGCTTCAAAGTTATTTTTAATGACGTTAGCCCTCGGTGTATTGAAGAAATAGACAAATTTATGTTGCGTAATGCAAGCTGTTCTTTAATATCTTGTAATGATAGACCCGCGTTTCCTTCAATGATTTCCTCAATAGCGACTAGAACATCAGGGATCAACTTGTGCAGTCCACCTCTTTTTTAATTACTAATGTACAGTAATTTCTGTATATACTGTAGCCAGTTCGAGTTTTTAAATTGGATTTTTTTGGCTGCATCTTTGACTAAATGACCCTCTTCAACTAATTTTATAAAAAGTTCTTTTTGATGCCTTGATGTAACTGCGTACGTACTCCTTCTCGGTCTTGAACGTTGGACACCCGACGAAGATGAACCGCCTGCAGCACTAGGTGATGGTTCATCATTAAGACCACTTATGTCACTCCAGTCATTTCCGTCACTCATTATATACATAAAACTCACGCAATGCATACAATAAAACGTGACAAACAACTGAATATTTTAGGGGTAAAGAAACCAATAACAGGGGAAGGAGAATTTCCTAGAAATCCGTCTGGGAACGATAAAGTAGGCTGGCGAACTCAATGAAATAACTTACAATTAATTAAAGGTTTTAGTTGAGATGAAAAAAAGTTAATGGCACGAGCGGGATTCGAACCCACGATCTTCGGCTAGATACGCCGCTGCTCTACCACTTGAGCCTTCGAGACCTCGGACACCAACTTCCTATCTCAACCCTACCTTATGAGTTTTGCCTCCTTTTTCAGTATTCAAAATTCAATGAAATAAGCGAGACAAGTTCAAACGAAACCAGCTAATAATGTGTTTGTTTCATACGGTAACACGCTATGATCCACATTTTTTCGAATACCTTTTAAATAAGTATTAATTTGGTTGGGAAAAGTATTAATTTGCTTGAGAAAGGTACTAATTTTGTTGGGAAAAATATTACATTGCTTGAGAAAAGTATTAAATCGCTTGGGAAAAGTGCTAATTTGGTTGGAAAAAGTAAATTGGTAGAAAAAAGTACCAATTTGACTGAAGAATGCTATAGAATGTTGAGATACAAATCAACCTACTCTTCATCACCACTCATCCGGCAAAAAGTGTGATTATTTTCTGGTTCCAAATTTTAGCTATCATATTAAATATCTAATACTTCATTAAAAAGGAACCGTGATGAACAGTATGACATATATACGAAACAGTTCACGAAACAATCTCACTGGGTGTTAAACGTCTTGTTAGCCATTTTACAAAGGCACATGTTGGTGTGGAACACATTAATGTAAAGACCACCACATCTTTCCATTAATATTTTGATATATATNTATTGGTGCTCTATTTCAATTGATATATATGCAGAAAATATAATTTTTATCAAAGCTTTCGCATAAATTTGTATTGAGAACGATGTATATGTCGGGGGGCGTCGGTGGCCGCAACGGTTTAGGCGTTGACACGGCTCTCATCACTGTAAGGTAAAGGTCTCGGGTTCGAATCTACCGGCCCTGCATTCGTATCCGACATACTTATAAATGGGCTTTTTTTCAAAAACACCAACACCCTGAGGGTTGATATGACATCTGCTGTCGCGAACCAAATTAAACGAGATCAAAAATTCATGAGTTTTTATAAGAATTATTTAATTATGATGGTTAGGCCGGAAAGTTATCAAAACACTGGAATAACTTTATTTAAAACAGTTAAATTAACTAACAATTTATTACATGGTTTTGCTCAAAATAGTGCATTAAGAACAAAAGAGGCGTTGCGATTGTGATACTGATTTGTGATAAACGCTGTGTGACTGTACGTGGCGTGCGCTTGGCGCCGCGTAGATGTGCCCACCCTACCAAAACGAGACAAAGCGTAGCGGTACCGTCGCGTAGCGTTGCATCGGGTAAGAGTGTTCCCCGCTTAAATTTTGGCGCACACATACACAATCTTGTAGACAAAGACAAAGCGGCAATGCGATTACTTTTTTCTTTACTGAGAAGAGAGTCTGTAATAACGGTATCAAACAAATTAATAAACCGATATTGCTATGCAAGTGCCGAGCATGGAATTTCACTAGCCAAATAAACATTAATGCATTACAAGTATTTCAAAATAAGTTCTTGTGGCTGGCTACCGCCTTTGCCAGAAATTTAAGGCTGCTTGGGTTGCTTGAAAACACAAACGTGGAATGGATAAAGGAGGAAATACATAACGCGGTCAAAGAATATTTTAGGCATATAGGGCCTTCACAAATCCGATTTGCATGTCCATTGGGGCTTACTCCGGGTCACCTAAGTGGAAACAGGCGAATTAAGCATTATGTACCTGAACTTTAATCTAGTCTAGTTAGAAATGGAAATAGCCTTTCATAATAATATTTATTTACTTATACTAATGTATTTTTAATTATTTATCTTATATGTATTTGGAACTCCATTATATTTAGTAATCATATTGACCAAATGACTTCTTTCAATTACTTAAGCTTTATACGTAAGGTTTTGGTTAAAATAAAAAAGCTAGTGTCACCAGCGGGATTCGAACCCACGACCTTCGGCTAAATACGCCGCTGCTCTAACCACTTGAGCTATCGTCACTTTGATCCACTCGAACACCAAAAATGGCAAAAAGAGGGAAAATGGTGTCCAAGTGGATCGAAGTGACGATAGCTCAAGTGGTTAGAGCAGCGGTGTATTTAGCGGAAGGTCGTGGGTTCGAATCCCGCTCGTTACACTAGCTTTTTCATTTCCACCTTACATAAAGAGATTAAGCAATTGAAAGAAGTATGTAGAACTATTTATTTATACATTATGTTAAATCCTTCTGTTTACGGTGTTTTGTATACATTTTTTCTATGATACAATCTTGTACGCTAAATAACTTTTATGTTTATATTTAAATCCTATTATAGTAGGAAGTTACAGGGCTACACATTTCCTACTCTTTATTGTTATATGTATTGCACTGAAATCATGTAAATAAACATTCATACATAAGATTTGAAGTTAGTACATTAAAAAAAGTACAGGTCCAAGAACTGTACCTTGAGGGATACCAGATGAAAATATAGCTGGATCTGTAATAGTTTCATTTATTCTAGTTGTGCACTCGACCGGTGAATTATGATATTAACAATTTGGATTATTAATTCAACAAAATTAAACAATTGCATACTTGTTTTGCAATGTTGCAACATAGCTGTCTTTTTTATTTTGTATTTTGTGGGGGCGGTGGTGAAGCGGACACCTCTAGGTTTTCATTACTTCATCGCTACAAATTGCTTCTCTAACCCCACCCCGTTGGGTTATAAGCACGAAATATACCACCCTTTAAATCGACCGATTTTCATTAAATAAAGGGAGACAAAGGTTTTCTTTGAACGGCTCTAATTCAGACCCTAGTCTGGAATCGGTGATTGAATATTTTCTCTTAAACCGGGCTGATTTCTCGGACAGGTCGTGGGACATGCTAACGAATGTTGTTCGTGTTAACTCGCCTTATCACCAATTATACGAGTGAAAAAACGGTTAACGACTCCACCCACCGTACGGACTTCTCGCTCGTTTCAATTATAGCAGAGCGAAGGTTGAACGCTAACTTCGTTTTGATTACTCGAGGCGGGTTATGATTTCAAAATTGATTTCAAATAAACGGATCAAAACAACACCGTTCTATTGAAAAATAGCCCCATGATTCAACCACCCGGAGAAATTTAAGACTCGCTTTTTTTTCAGTTTATTTTAAGCAAAATACAATGGACGTAAAATCGATACGGCGAATCCACGAGGGACGTGTTCGATCCAAATGACCGTTAACAGTTTCAGAACGTTATTCTCATTTTAAACAGTTCGATTTTAATCTGGTCAATAGGAGTTTACTTTAGATCTGTATTCATTAGTTAAGAAAAGAGCAATGACCGGGCCGTTTGTTCGAATAGTAAGACCCAGATTGATCCATAGAGCTGTACACACCATAAATATCCTTTTAAAAGACTCGTTGTCTCACGTAATATTTCGGCTCTTCCTAAACCCTACCTGCAGGGCTATATCATACCGACGGCCGTTTCATCAGCGAGAGATGTTATAGCTTTAGATTTATAGCTTAGCGTATTGCCTTCGCCCAGAGTCATAAGACCCCTCGCTAATCACAAAGACGAGTATTTTATATTTTATTCGAACCCAGGTGGCGTTTAACGACGCAGTTCGGATTAACCGGTTATTGTTGTTTAATTGATCGAGTGGATGGAGTCGTGCCGTTCGAACATCTCACTCACTCTCAGGATCATTTTGCCCACAAAGTAGCCCATTGAAATAAAAATTTTGTACAACAGTAGGCCAATTTTATAATTTTGATCCGGTGACAACATTTAAGTACACTTCGAGATTATCCTGTGTATTTTCTTACCCTCCTTTGAGTTCCGTTAATAATCGAGTGGTGCTCATATTTAAGTAAGTTTAAGCACTTATTAATTAAATGTTGTTAACCTTATTCGTGTGTTTAAAACATCCAAAAGTGCTGTGATCAAATTTCTTCCCATCTTTTTTTAACACTATATACTAATANTATAATATATTTATGAAAACACTCATGTAATCTTTTAAGTATTAGATGATGTGGAATGAAGTCAAATGGTCCATTTTTGTTTTTATTTTTCTTTCCACGATTTATGGAAAGACAGATAAAAAAGGAATATTCATAAAAGACTATAATTTATTTACAGAATAAATCAAGATGGTGTTACTACTCAAAATTATTGAACCCCTAAGCCAGACCGACCTGACACCTAACCTAAAACTTAATACTATGAAACATAAGGGGTATGTATTCACGATCTTTGTCTTAACCCTGTTAACTCTGTTAGGTCCTGTTAGATCGAGAAAAATTATGACGTAGGCTTGTAAGAATCGGCTAGTTAACATTGCTCGATCTAACAGGCCAGAGCCAATGTTAAATGTTAGGTCGAAAATGTAGTCACATTGCTATCCGTTTGGTCGTAGGTGACCAACATGGCATCCATGAATTTAACAGCTGTTTTTTGTTTACATGTATTTTTATTCTTAAATAAGCATTAATTAAATCAGACCAATACATTTCTTTTGTTACTTTCTGACTTGTCTTTACACTCTCGTTCATAATAGATACATCCCATATCCTAAAAAGTAATAGGCTCTTAGAGGTTAGGATACAAGTTAGGTATGTCGGCACGAATTGAAGCGTGTCATTTGTTAGTTCTTTTCGAGTTCATTTTGTATAAAAGGGTTAATTAATTTTCCTGTTTTATTAACTTCCGGCATCTTACAATTTAACACAAAAGAAAACCATAACAAACAGCAACAAGGGCTCTTGCGAGTCAAGAGCACGTCCGGTAGATGGCCCTCAGAGAATCTGAGCAGGAGACGAGGGATCGTCCTCACCCGACTGAGGATTGGCCATACTCGGTTGACACATGGGCACTTGCTTTTGGGCCGCGCAGGTACCCCTTATGCAGAGAAACGTTGCTCGATGTGTCCCACATAATAGAGGCGTGTCATGCCTGGGCTCCATACTAAGAGCGTGTAGGTATGCCGCCGGATTTAAGAAGAGTCCTCGAGCACGGTAGCGAGTTTCAGAGTCCCCTGTTCCGCTTTTTAGGGGAAATTGTTTTTTTTTTTTAATTGCATATAGTATGTCTTATGTGTTATGTGTCTATATCTTTGGTCTGTGTGCATGTATTTATTAGCGTGAATGGCGAGGGGTGAGGGTGAATATAACGTCATCATCGCCCCTCGAACGATGAAAGCGAGTGAGTGTGTGTTCGGGTCGATGGCGGAATATTTATAAAAGTACTCCATCGACCCCAATCTAGATTAATTTGAATATAGGGTCGGTGGAGGAATATCAAGTACTCCACCGACCAAACGGAATGAGTGTACTGTATGGATGTATTTAAGTATATGAATGTATTTATTTGTATGAATATTGTGTTTGAACGGGTATAGAATATAGACTTAGTGGGGGCTGAAATGACCTAGATGTCGGAAGCCCCAGCAAAAAAAAAAGTTTTTAAGGACTGTTATAGCTTTATTTTTGGTTCTACCACTCGCCACGCGCAGCATTGCGGAAAAATTAACGTTTAACATGCCAAGAAAAGAAGGGGGCGTTCACGATCTTACTGGACATTAATCTACTCGAATTAACACGAGTTTACATCTTAAAAACATCGTGACTACCCCTATCTAACCTAACCCGGTCCAACTCTACAGAAATTGACTCCATAACCATAAACCTAACCTTACTGATCCCTAAACATAACTCTAACCAAATCCTGATGACGGAATAAGCCCACAAAAAATAATTTGTACATCAAGTCAAAAACATATCCATCTTAACATATTCACAAAACATTTTATATATGTAAATATAAATATTTTATATATTATCATAATACATTTGAAAATACCATCTCGTAAAAAATGAATGGCAGGGAGAAGCAAGAGAGGGGACGAGAGAAAATCGTATCTTGCCTTCGAAAGGACAGCTAGGATGCAACCCGAAGATTTAAGAAAGAAGAAAATGCTAAGAAGGTAGTCAAGTTGATGGCTCTTCCTTTTCTTCTTCTTTAAATCTTCGGGTATCAAATACAAAAAACCTATCTTTGTTCAAATATTCACAAACGAACAGAAAAAGCATAATAATATCGCAAACAAATCTCTAACCTACCCTACTCCTAACCTTAAACCTACATAACTTAAAAAACACCAGTTCCTCCATCAAGCTTTTGAGGCACATAACCCTTGCTACCCCAAATCCAGTCTGAAAGATCTCGTCCACTCTTCGAAGCAAAACTCATAAATTTAGTTGGTTGAAACCATAATTTCGAGTATTGTAATTGGATGTTTATATTTATTAACCGTTTAAATTATAAGAAATAGTTTTTAAGTCTCGATGAAGGGGAGGTTTCTTGATACCTTGACGAAGAAACTGACTGTTTTTCTTTCTCCACTTGCTTCGACACAAGAGTTTAGTCAGGGCAGATGGTCAATAGCAGTACCTAGGTACTTCTTAAAGGAGTTCAGATTGGAATGTCTGGAAGCGCAGACTTTGGCCTCAAAATCGCCCCGTGTGGCATAATCCAAGGGCTGGTATAATCTGGCGTCTCCAACGGCCACTCATGAGATGAAGGCAAATTTCTCCTTCTGTCACTCATGTCTGGAGACAATCTCGTTTAAATATTAATTTTAGAACACTGTACAATTTGTAACTTCACTTTTTTTGGGCTTTTGTTTTGACTCCTGATTCACAAAAATTATGTAAAAAAATACCAGCATAGTAGGATAAGCAAAGTACTACGCTACTAGTGACACACTATTAAGTACTTTGCTCAGTGGGTCAGTGGCATGAGTAAAAGATTGTCATTTAATGAAATGATAATAACAGAAACTGATGGCAGAACTACGTCCTGTTTTTTTTTTTTTTTTTTTTTTTTTTTTTTTTTTTTTTTTTTTTTTTTTTTTGCGTTATGAACTATGCATATTAGCCATGTGACAAATTCGTATGTGTGTTCAAATTTGGGGGGTTATTGGGAAAAAAGGGCCAGGGGCAACGGTGGGAATCGAACCCACGACCGCGGCGTGAGAGTCTCTCATGCTAACCACTCGGCTACCGCGGTCCCCGTACCAAAAATTACGCGCCCGAGATATCCGCATTTGGGATATTCGCAGAGGTCAGCCAAGCCGTAGTGCAATGGGAAGGCCTCACCCTGGGGGAACCGCCTTAGTGATCACGGTAACCCCGACGCCAGGTAAGTATACGTCCTGTTAGTATTATTAAAATGATAGCAATACCGCAGACTGGACTCTGGAGATTCCGGACCAATAGAAAAAGAAACATTGGAAAATTAGACTAGTGTAACGACATCGAATGAGAATCGATTAATCCCGAACAAGGTCTGATTGAGATTTTGCTCAAGACACGACTTTCTCGAGCCTATGTTTCCTGGCCCATAATTTATCACGATAAAATTTTTTTTTCTTTGGTAATAATTAATCAACGCCTCCAGATGACAAGATAGGAAGACATTTAAAAACTCAGATAGTGGATCGTTCTTTTCTTTTCATTTTTTGTTCATAATTTTAAATTTATTTCTATTGTTTCTCATTCGAGTGGAAGAAGCTCGAGGAGGTCATCGCGTCAGTTGCGATCCCTGGATCAAGGATGTAGGAAAGGTAGGCGTGCGGGACTTTTCCAGCTGAGCCGTCTTGGAATTGACCTAGATTCTGAACCGAGATTTGTTTTTTCCTTTGTCTTTTGATTTTGTTTTAAAAGTATAAACGTCGTTCACCCATCAGCGCATTCTCACCATCTGAACCCGATCCTGTTCTGTGATTCGATTCAAAGTTTGTCTAAAAATCTTTCTCATTGAACTTAATTATTTTTTGTTAATTGCATTGATCGTATGATTTACGGCTAAGAAAATAAGCCGGAATGCGTTCCATTATTTACGCCTGTTGCGATATTTGATCCTTGTTTCATTGTGTCTAATCCTTAAGTAATCCTTTTCTCGACACCCGAGCGATTCTCTCTCCCTTCTTTTCTACATCCGACGGTTTCTTTATTCCAAGTCATTGTCCCTGTTGCTCAAGAATCTAAATTTAAAAATTATTCAGACTGTTCAATGTGCCGAGATTCTTCCGATTCTCCCTCACTGAGATTTGAAATCGGCAAAACTAAACCTTCTGACCGGGAACGAAATCCCCTTTTTCCAGTCCAAATAATGATTTAATTTTTCCTCAATTGAAAATAATTAAATCAGTATGGACCAAAACAAAGAGATCATTCTCAGACCCTTCAATAGAAGAATAAAGCTATACCTAAACGCGTCATTCAAAAATATTAAGCCACAAATTTCTCCAAAGAAACTATGTACATAGGACTACCTTAACTAAAGGATTACTTTGGAAAGTTATAAAAGAATTATTGGGTTGTCCGGAAAATAATGCAGGATTTTGGTATTAAACAAAAAAAAAGAAACTAGTTACTTTAAAGCAATGTTCTTTAATCAAAATAANAATGAGTAATCCTGTAAACGTAAACAGAATATTTTATATAGATTTTTTTTAATGAAAACTTAAAATCCTGCATTATTTTCCGGACAACCCGATATTTTTACACAAGCAATGTGCAGAAGTGGAAGAAGAAAGTAGAATAGTAAGGACAAGAGTCCTCATCCAGAAAATTAGAAATAACGGAAATTATAAATAAACTTTAGTAAGCCAAAATGGGTATGATCATAAACAAAAATGGTGAGAACCTAACAGAAGCAGAAGAAACCAGGAAAAGGAGGCAAGAACATACGGAAGACTTGCATAGAAAGGATAATTACATTGTTTGGTTTAAGACTGGGAAAGTAGTACGGCAGGGCATACCTGTTCAACCTGTACGCAATACACATCTACGACGTATTAAGGAATCCAAAAATGGATGAAACATTAAAAATCTCAGATATGCAGGTGATACCACTTTGATTGCTGAAAGTGAGGAACTGTTGAAGTGAAAAAAGAAAACGCAAAATATGTGATTAAGTTCAACCTCTAAAAAATGAAAAGATTGTTGAAAAACCAGATTGATTGAGAAAAAGTGGAGGCAGTCACAGACTTTGTATGGATGCTGCCAGGAATTCAGAAAACATGTACTTCATGGGAGGAAAACAATGGCAAATCTTGATAAAGTAGTTAAGAGACATTAAACTGATAAAAAAGGTACGTATGGTGAAAGCAATGTCATCGCTGTGAGAGCTGGACCACAAGGAAGGCTGAGTGAAAGAACATACTGTTGAACTGTGGTGTTGGAAGAAAATTCTGAGGCTGCCTTGAACTGCAGGAAGGTCAAACCAGTCTATACTCCAGAAAATAAATCCAGAATGATATTAGGCAAACCTAAAGTTCTTTGGCCACATAATGAGAAGAGCGATACCCAGGAGAAGAAGATGATTCTCACGATTGTGGAAGGCTAAAGCCAGGAACACACTTACCTGATGCTGCGCCATGCGACGCTACCCGATGCTACACGACGCCTTGCCACGTTTTGGTGGGGTGTGCACATCTATCCGACGCAAGCACACGTCGCGTACAGTCCACAGTGTTTATTACAATAATCACTATCACAATCGCAACGCATCTTTTGTTCTTGATGCACTATTTTGAGCAAAATCTTGTAATAAATTGTTAGTTAAATTTTATGAGCACAACCATCTAATAAATTGTTTGTTAAACTTAATTGTTTTAAATAAAGTTACTCCTAACCATCATAATTAAACAATGTTTATAAAAACTTATGCATTTTTGATCTCGTTTAATTTGGTTTACATTAAAATAACATGTTGTAATTAATATAACGACAAAATTACATGTACTTAGTTTGAAATAAACTACAAAAAATATGAGTGTCCTGTTCTGATGCTACCCGACATTACAAAATGGTGTAATTTTACGAGCAAAACTATGAAATAAATTGTTAATTAAATTTTATGAGCAAAACCGTGTAATAAATTGTTCCAATTTTAGTATATGTACCGCCGAAGCGAGTACAATAAATTGTTAGTTAAATTCATTATATCAAAAAATCGTATTCCGGTGTTTTGATTAATTTTCTACCAAACCATTAAAATTAATTTTTTAAATAAAAACTAATTAATTTTTAATCACAGTTAATTTGGTTTATATTAAAATAAGTATGTTGTAATTAATATAACGACAATAATATATGTAGTTTGAATAAAAATATGAGTGTCCGGTTCTTTTGTTTTCGACTGTACTCGATGCGACCCGACGAAAATCTGGACAGTGGGGATCGCAGAGTTTCGGGTAGGTTAGCGTGGCATAGCATCAGGTAGACGTGCACGGGGGTAATGCAACCTTATGGAAAATCGGAGTTTGGATTTGCGTCGGGTGGCTTCGGGTAGCGTCGCGTAGCGTTGCATCGGGTAAGTGTGTTTCTGGCTTAAAGAAGGGAGGCGGACTAAAGGCAATATGGTTGGTGACAGGCTCAACCATGGGGGAACTGGGGATGGTGACTTCCGACAGGAAGCTCTGATGAGGTCTGTTTCATGAAGTCACGAAGGGTCGGAATCTACTGAACCACAACAAACACACCCAGTCAAAAAGATTAACCAACAATCCAAAGAAACTATTTACCTAGGTCTAGCTTGCTTAAGTAACATTAATATATAACGTGTGTACAGATAAAAACTTATTGGTACACTATTTCAATTGATGATGCGTTGATACTTGCAGAAAATATAATTTTCATCAACGTTTTGCATCCTTTTTTGGGTAAAATAGGAAAAAGAATCGACGATTTGGAAGAAATGACACAGTAACTTTTAAGAAAGCTCCTGTGCTCCCGGGCACGAGGGTAAACTGCGTCCACATACAAAACACACAAACACACATACTGACATAAGCACACAAACACTATACACACCCTAGGGCTACCGCCCCTAGGAAGGTTCTTGGGGAGAACTCAAATCCTCACGTACTGGATATGGCACCCCAGTACGGACACAACTCCGCCACACCTCACACTATGTGGTGGCGAGGCGGGGAGCTTGGTACACCACTGATGATTGATGGAATGTCCAGGCTCCCCGTCAGCACGCCACCACCAATACACAGGTCGATGCACGCGACCAAGGGCCTCGGAACCCGAAGATAACAAACGCATATCACCGTGCACAAAACACCACACATACAACACACAATTCTCAACTGGAGAGGGGGATCCCCCGGTCTCGTCGGGTGTCCGTGAACCCTCCTCCTGTGAGGGTACCGGAGGAAAACTGGGTTACGGCACTCCCGGGCCGCGAGGTAGTACAGGGACCCGAACCCCGGAATAGCCACCGGGGAGGCTGTCCTATCACCTCGTGTATAATGTTGCGGTGCCTAGTACTGCCAGCTGGCGACTGGATGGTTACCGTGCTGGGCATCGCGGCGGGCCCTCCTGAGGCCACGCGGGATGGGGGAAGATCGGAGAAGCACCTGGGTGGGCCGGGTGATCGTCCCCAAAGGTTGAGAATTGCACTCACACTGTACAAACNAAAAAAAAAAAAAAAAAAAAAAAAAAAAAAAAAAAAAAAAAAAAAAAAAAAAAAAAAAAAAAAAAAAAAAAAAAAAAAAAAAAAAAAGCTCCTGTTTGTATGCAATGAATATATATGTCTGTATAATTATGATGCTTACTCACTTCGCACTAAAAAATTTATGTATGGACTTAAATTGAAAGTAGTCCTGTAGGTGCCCAATGGATCTCTTTATTGTTGTTGATTGTATGAAATTATATTACTTTCAATACTAAGTCTAACATATTATAAAGATAGAAAAGGCTTACATTCTTTGACCGAGTATTATCAGCTTTGAGTATTATAAACTCCAACAGTTTTTTTCTTCCTTAGAAATCAGTCCGAAAGACCTTAATCAAAGCAAAAAAAACCAGTTTGATCTGCTCAAGACAATGGGCGTTTTCATGTCGTTCTATTCTTTACAGGTTTAAAATTGGAGAAGACGTGATGGCAGGAACAGTGTGTTTTAAAGCCCCAAGTCTCCCGGTTGATTCATATGCATTGTAAGACGTCAAACGTCCGAATGTCATTAGTCAGACCTCGAGTCGTCGAAGTAGGCGAAAAGATTGACGCTATAAATTATGAGCGTGATAACGTCGTCGAAAAGAGCCACGCGAATAAAAGATTGATCAACTGGATAAACGGTCGGCAATCTGTTGCTTCGATTCTCCATTTAGGCTCCTAATCCATTGACACTAGATAAAAAATTTGTAGTTTTCCTAAGTTTTATTTACACATACGCTTAAGTCAATTTGATAACATCTTAGAGCTTAAAAAAACGAACACATAAAAGAGAAAAGAGGAACTAATCATTTGGTCTTATCATGGATAGAGTGGTGGAGGAAGAATTTTGGATTGGAGTTCTATGAAAGCCTACCAAAATATTCTACGTTTATCTAAGTTCTTTTTGTCAGTTTTCATATAATTATTATCGCATTATTAATTATGCTATTGGTCAATGGTGATAATTATGCGTGATGATTAGTGACCTTTAGTTAATGACTATTTGGAGATCGTGAGATGGGGTCTGGAGTGACGTAGGTTTTATAAAAACGTTTTCTTTATCGTGCCAACGTTTCGATCTTTATTGAGATCATCTTCAGACCTCAAAGTGTTTGTTTTCTGTGAAGATGTGTCATTCTCGTCTGTCGTTTAAGAGTGCCAGTGGAACTTTTTTGCCAGTCACGGGCACTCTCAAAAGGACACAAGAATGACAATCTACACAAGAAACAAACACTTTGAGGTCTGAAGATGATCTCAATAAAGATCGAAACGTTGGCACGATAAAGAAAATGTTTTTCTAACACCTACGTCACACCAGATCGCATCTCACGATCTTCAAATAATCAGCTGATAATTATAATATTTTGGGTTAATAAATCGGATTACTTTTTTCTTTAAATTGTAGTAATGGGGCTGTATTGTGATACGAACCTGAAATCCGAATCAACCGCATCTACTTGAATTACATTGGGAAGGACGGACATTATTTTAATGTCGGTTTTGGGTTGTTATTTCCCCTCTGTAGACGGGTTAATGTCAAAATCTTCCGAATCCCCGGCCTGTAGACCGTAATAGCGTCATTGAAATGTTTTGAAAGGAACATTCAGTGCTGCCGGCGCTAACCCACAGGTTCGAGATTGGAGTCATTCCTGGTATCGATACATCTCATATCCTTGGCGACACATGCGGCCAAGTGGAAAGTGAATTTTTTCCCTCAAAGATTGTACGCTCCGAATGGTTTAATTATTTCTCTCCATACCGTCGACGCGGTTTACCGAACGTTAATATGAAGAAAACTGACATGGGAGAAAAATCGGCGAAGGTGCACAACACAGTGGCGTCTTAAGAATACACCTGTTTATAAATGTTTTTTTATTGTTCGATTTGCCGGACTTACTAATAACAATAAAACTTTACAAACATTCAGTACTATTTATAAGTTTTTTAAGCAATAGCTTAGCCGTCTGCTGAGTTTGTTTCCACTAAAACAACCTCAAGTTTACCCTAACCATCCCAAATAAAAATTATATAAAGTAGCAAAACTAAAGAGTAAGGTCCTAATATTGGCAAATTGATTATTTTTAAAATTTAATACGCGAAAAGAGAAAAGCTGGGATTATTTAAAACAAAGACGATTCAAGGGCGCTTATTTTTAACAAGTTCCCTCTCAACACAATGAAATGGACATCAATTTGTCCGCCCTTTCTATAGGGGGGATGATATTATCAATATTGCCCAAAACTCTTCAACTCTTATTTATTATTTGCCAGTGAAAAAAGGAAGGATTCCAGTTTGGGGGAATTTCTCCTCATTGTGTTTTTATTCTGTTCCGCTTTTCACGGAAGCATAAGTCATGCCGTTATTTATGTTTTCTCCTCGGGAATCAGGGCACGGTGCCCAACTCCTCTCGACGTTTCGCTTTTCAACTGTTGGATTTACGGATAAAGCGCCATTGGAAAAGTTAATGTTCACAAAATTAAAGTTTACTGCAATTAATAACAAGAAATATAATACAATTTTGTACGGAGGCACACCGCAAAAAAAATTATCTTACATGCTTCATACACAATATTACATGTAATATGATAACCATAACTATAAAATGTGTGTATATATATATATATAAATATCATATTAAGACGAAAAGACAATTATTGGAAACTGTTACATAATAATGAATAACTCCATTAGGTAAATGGTAACATAAATGCTTTTCAATTGATTAATCTTTAATTAAGGTATTGGTTGAGGTAAAAAAGTCAGTGTCACGAGCGGGATTCGAACCCACGACCTTCGGCTTGATACGCCGCTACTCTACCACCTGAGCTATCGTGACTTCGATCCACCTGGGCACTAACTTCCCATCTGAACTCCATCTTTTTGAATTTGCCATTTTTGAACTTTTTTGACTTTTTTATCTTAAATACGCCGCTGCTCTACCTCTTGAGCTATCGGGCCTTGGATCCACTCGGATACTTTTGAAAAATGGCAAAAAGGAAGGAAAATTCGAAAAGTAGGTTGAGCTGGAAAGTTGGTGTCCGAGTGGATCGAAATCACAATAGCTCAAGTGATTAGAGCAGCGTCGTATTTAGCCGAAGTTCGTGGGTTCGAATCCCGCTCGTGACGCTGACTTTCTATCTCAACCAATATCTTACTTAAAGATTAATTAGTTGAAAAACAATGAATAACATTAATCCGTTTACGTTTTAGTAGTCAATTGACCAAGTTACTTCTTTCAATATAATTATTCATTCTATGTAAGGTCTTGGTTGAGATAAAAAAGTCAGTGTCACGAGCAGGATTCGAACCCCTGACCTTTGTCTAAATACGCAGCTACTTCACCACTTGAGCTATCGTGAAATACTTTGGTTTACATTAAAATAAGAATGTTGTATTTAATATAACGACAAATTGCATATACATAGTTTGAAATTAATTTCAAAAAAATATGAGTGTCCTGTTCTGAAGCTCCTCGACGAAAATTGTGTAATTTTATGAGCAAAGCCATGAAATAAATTGTTAGTTAAATTTTACGAACGAAACCGAGTAATAAATTGTTAGTTAAATTTATCATATAAAAAAAATGTTATTTGGTGTTTTGATCAATTTTCTTCCAAACCATTAAAATTAATTTTTTTAAATAAAAACTAATGTATTTTTGATCTCGGTTAATTTGGTTTATATTAAAATAAGTTTGTTGTAATTAATATAACGACAATGATACATGTAGTTTAAATAAAAATATGAGTGTCCGGTTCTTTTTTCTTCGACTGTACTCGATGCTACCCGACGAAAATCAGGATAGTGGGGATCGCAGAGCGTAGAGTGGGGTAGAGTTGCGTGGCATCGGGCAGATGTGCACGGAGGTAACACAGTCTTATGGAAAATTGCACATTGGATTTGCATCGGATGGTTTCGGGTAGCGTCGCATGGCGTAGCATCGGGTAAGTGTGTTTCTGGCTTTATGGACAAATCGTTTTGCATTATTATTTTCATGTTACAATGGTTTTGGGTAAAAGTTACGGTTATGTGGGAATATGGTTAAATAGAGGGTTATTTGTTAGGGTTAGTGTCGAAAAATGAAGTTAGGTAGGAAAATAGAGTTAGGTTAGCGCTGGTGACAGATTATGTTAGAGTAGGCAAGGTCATATTAAGGTTAGATCTATGTGGTGTTTAGTGACCGTTAGTTAATGATTATTCGGAGATCGTGAGATGGGGTCTAGTTTGACGTTGGTTTTAAAAAAACATTTTCTTTATCGTGCCAACGTTTCGATCTTTATTGAGATCATCTTCAGGGCTCAAAGTGTTTGTTTTCCGTGCAGATGTATATGTATGTATATGCACATATATGTTATATTACACATACGAACAACTCCAACTTGATAGTGATATGCTTCGTTCTTCATTTGCTCAATCCGGGTTCACATTGGCAAGATTGGCAGTCGGCTCCCAATATCGTTTTTGGTAGGTTAATAGGTTTAAATTAGGATAATTATTTTTTTGTTCGGTTGAACGTAGCAAGGCTTTCCACCGCCTTCCTTTTATACGAATTACACTTGGAAAAACGATCCGTTAAAGTGCCAGATCGCATTTTTTGGCAAGGCGATCGACGATTACATCGCCCTCGGTTTCTTAGCGTCCGGAGAGCTTTTTGATCGTAACTTAGTACTTTGATCCCAGGAGTTGAAGGGGGTTAAAGCAATCCCAGACCACTTTTGAATATATTTCCAACTCCTTCTTTGCTGTCCGGCCGACCTTCGGCACGATATTTCCAATTTTCATTTCTGTACTTACGTCTTAACAGGAATTTGGATTTAGTACCGAATTGATTAATTGACGTGGTAATTTATATTAGTTCACTTCTTGGTTTGTATGTTTTTCTATAATCATTATACCATTACAAATAAATAAGTGTATCGCTTTACACTGTACGAGTAGTAAAAGAAAGCAATAAAAGAACGTTGGTAGCGTCAATGGGCCGGATCGTTCTAGAAACTCTTGCATGTCAAGAGCAGGACTGAGCCACCGAGAGTTTGAAAGGAAAAAAGGAATCGTGCTTACCAGCTTGAGGATGCCATATCCTATTGACTCACTGAGATGTATGTTTCCCATTGGGGGTCGCAATGTCTTAGACAATGAGGTTCTTTAACGTGCGCCCCTGGCACATAGGTCATACGTTTAGTTTCTAGTTTAGGAGCGACTCATCTCCGCTCATGGTAGGTAATGTGAACCGTGTAGTTCGATGTACAATAGAAAGCCACTACATCCACAGACAAATCAGACAGACATGCCGACTTCTCCCGCTTGCCCCGTCCGAAGGGGTGGGTCAACATTGTGCATTTAACCGTGTGCCGCGCGTAAATGGATACCCAAAGGGGGTTAAATGCATCAGCCGGTCTCCCAACGCGCTCCCTAGATAGAGACACAACTCACCTCCCAGGGTGTTGGGGCTATTGATTGACACACTGACACCTACTTTTTGGGCAAATAACAGGCATGAGTCCCACTTGCAGAGAAAGGACGTCAATGTACCACACTTAGTCGAGGAGTGCCACGCATTGGCCCCTTATAGGAAGCGAGTAGACAAAACATTCCTTGGCCATTAGAGCAGGTGATATTTTCACAATAGAGTACTTAAGAACTAAGTCTGCAAAAAAAAAAAAATCATCATCTCGAATGTTTTTGAATTGAAGCGGCCTGGGGGAATGACAGCTGACCTAAACCGCTGATCGTATTGAAAACGGATATATTTCTCAGGCCATAAATATTTTTAATCATACATAGAGGTTTGTTATTGATTGTAACGAATGTGTTTATTTCCCCGAGGAAAATTTAGTACTTTGGGGTATGGGTCTTGTGAATCAATGTGTAAATATAATTTATTAGCAGGAATGAAGGGGGCTCTAAATACACTTTATGTCTTATATATATATATATATATATATATATATATATATATATACACATTAATAGGAATATACATTACTGTGGGGCTGTGTGAACGAATTGTATCTGTGCATGTTATTTATTAGCGTGAATGGCAGGGGGTTTATCCCCAAATACCTAGAGTAATGTCGAGTACTCTGGGGAAGAGCAAATGCTAACCAGAGTATTACGTTTTGTGTATGTGTTTGTTATTTTATCGAAAATCGACGAGGCCCTGAGGTATGAAGTGGCCAGCAATACGATATTTCTAACCGATGGCTGGCTGGGCTTTTCCTTCACGGCTGATCAATTCAATTGGCCAGGCTAAAAGGACGTCAATCGTGTGAGATCACCGTCACGTCGTGACGTTTATCACTTGTAATGATAATGGCCGCTTTTCAGAGAGCACTCACTTTTAAAGGTAATTATTCTCAGACGTTCAATGCTACTTGAAAATCAAAAATTAAACCGGCGGCACTCTTTTCCACATTGGTCAGGCGAAAATATAGTTTTATTTATTAAAGTTAAATTGTAGTCCTGTTGGCGATTCTTCTTTGTTGGTGCTAATAATACTATTCTTTGATATCCTCATTATGTTTAATAGCTTCTTTTACGTTATCAGCTTTCGGACGTCGCTCCAGTGAAATGAGGTCGTTTTGTTTTGTTGTTTCTTCCATTTTATCGGCTCAAGCAATAGTACCGTAAATGTCTCTCCGTCTAACCATTATGCATTACATCCATTATATTTAGTAGTCTATTGACCAAATTACTTCTTTCAAATTAATTAATCTTTTTATGTAAGGTTTTGGTTGAAATGAAAATGTTAGTGTCACGAGCGGGATTCAAACCCACGACCTTAGGCTTGAAAAATGGGAAAAAAGGAGGGGAAATTCGAATTTGTCGGTTTAGATGGGAAGTTGGTGTCCGAGTGGATCCAAGTCACGATAGCTCAAGTGGTTACAGCAGCGGCGTATTTAGTCAAAGGTCGTGGGTTCGAATCCCGCTCGTGACACTAACTTTTTAACTTCAATAAAAAATCTTACATAAAAAGATTAATTAATTGAAAGAAGTTATTTGGTCAATAGACCACTAAGTATAATGGATGTAATGCATAATGGTTACATTAAATTTTTCATTTCAACCAAAACGTTACATAAAAAGATTAATTGTGTATTACTTTCAAAGCATGACACCCAGTCTACAGATTGTACCTTTCTGCACACCATTAATACTCGTGTGTTTTTGGCACTGGCGCCAATATGTGGATAGAAACTGCTTTAGGTTGAGGAGAATCCCACGCGGTTCTAGACCGAGTCAATAGCCTGGGTAATGTCTAAGAACGTACCCAAGTCCAAACAAATGTTGCAATCCAGACCCTACAGTCACGAATTCTTATATCCATCGTTAACGCCCAGTTCTTTGTTTCCAATACAGCAACAAAAACTTTTACAATCCTCCAATCCCACTCTCATCCTCACGTACAACAATTCCTCTCGATCTTTTCCCAACAATCCTCTCCCCAGAGAATGCGATTGATTAAGTGATGATTTCTGATTAGGAGTGGTTTCACAGCTTTTCGATTCATTTTCATTATTTTTCTTTTACCTTTTTCTTTGTATTATCTCGTTATCTTTGTAACTTATTGCGCTTGTTGCACGATTACTCAATAAAAAAAAAGTTGGTCCTGGATATTGGGGGTGGTTTGGGGTTAAAATCTTTGTATCTGTACGTATCTTGGAAGAGTAGTGTGGGATTCATTTCGTGGACGAAATGATTTCCGAAAGACAAATATTCAATTACATTATTCACTTTTTTTTTAAAGTTGGCTTTTTCACACAATGTCGTAAGTTATCAAACCCGTCCGAATGTCTTTTATTGCAAAATAACAGTAAAATTACCCATCAAGCTACTTATGTAAGGCATGGGGCGTGATTCATGCTTGCAATATTACGCACGTAAAGACGCCATAAAAGGGGGTGATGTTTTATACAGAAATTTATTCGTTTCACACAGAAGATATTGTGTTTAACAATAAAATTCCGACAGTCTTACCGATTTTCGATATTTTGGACTTCAACTGAAAAACATGATTTTTTTTTCAAAATAAATTTTGCCTGTTTAAACTGCATCATGTCACTGTAGTGTGTAAATAATTATTGTACACTTTAAGCCTTGAATGTTTCAATTTTGACGTCGTCTAGTTGGATTAATCTTCCACTTTGCTAGATTCAGTTTAATCAAGAGAACTTGGGCTCTATAAACAACGGAGATTGACGGAATTTTCTACTAATCAACTCAGACCCGCTTACATGAAACATGACATGCTTGGGAAAATTAGCAACCTTCTAACAATGTGGCAGAATGTCATTTATTTCCCGTCATCATTTAAAAATCAAAAATATTTCCTAGGATGTTGATACGTTTTGACTGAACGTTGATTCTCAACTGTCTTTTTCAAGTCAGTGATGCAATTTTTGAAATAATTTTGTGTTTTATTCAACAAAAACTATTAGTTCACTGAATGAATCAGGTCTCATGAGATTTCGAAATTCAGAAGTGCTTAAAATAATTTCTTAAATTATGATAATCAAGTGTTTTGGGGTAATACGCCTTGAACTTGCAAACTGATATCCCTAAGTTATATAGGGTGATTCACTACTTGTACGACAAAGTCATACACCTTAAATTCAACAAAGAGTACTTATATTCAACATTTTATTAAATAAAAGTTCAAACTATACTTAAATCTTTAACTCTAACCTATCACTAACTAACCCTACCTAACTTAGCTATTCCTAACCTAACTTAATCCACCACATGCCTAAACCGACCACCAATGAACGTTCCCTAGATAATTAATTAAGGTTTTTAGTTGAGATAGAAAAGTCAGTGTTACGAGCGGGATTCGAACCCATGACCTTCGGCTTGATACGCCGCTACTCTACCACCTGAGCTATCGTGACTTCGATCCACCTGGGCACTAACATCCCATCTCAACCCCATCTTTTTGAATTTGCCATTTTTTAACTTTTTTATCTCAACTAAAAACCTTAATTAATTGAATGATATTAATTGGTCAAGCGGACCACGAAAAAATAGTGAATTTAAGGAGTTCCCTAGACAATTTTTCAAAAATATTATGGTGAAATTTTTGAGTCTGATGATTTGCGCAGAAATTGCAGACTTTGTTGAAAAGAAGTTTATCTAAATTAAAATCAATCGAGTAAGTGTGGTGTTAAAGGAAAGAAAGAAAGACAGTTTTTTTTGGCCTTATGAACTTTGCATATTAGCCATGACGAATTCTTATATATGTTGTTCAAATTGCGGGTTATCGGGAAAAAAGGACCAGAGGCAACGGTGGGAATCGAACCCACGACCGCGGCGTGAGAGTCTCTCATGCTAACCACTCGGCTACCGCGGTCCCCCAAAAGAAAGACAGTTCTTTGTCCAAAAAATTATCGGGTTCTGGTGATGGGAAAGTGTAGTGTGTGGACAGTAGGGTTCGTATAGAGGGAAAGGTTTTGGTAAATTTGTGTGATGTTGAGTAATAAGGATATTGATGTTTGTGATGTAGAAAGGAACTTTGAAAGTCTGAGGAATTTTTATTGGAAGGATCTCTGGATATATTATAGCTTGGAAAATCTACAGCTCCATGTTTAAAATGATCGCAGCAAGGTTGTGTACAGAGCTGGTTTAGTTTAAACGGTCAAAACAGATATGTCCATGTTTTTGATATACTGTGGAAGACATTTTTTAAAGTTGGATGTTGGAAGTTGCTCGAGTTAGAATACAGAATTGCGGTGTCGTTCAGTATAAATTGCATACAGGGTGGGACTGAAAATGCTCCCTTGTTGTAATCGTCTGATGTTTTAAAATACGCTGGGACATATCTCTCCAAAGCAGGTTTATAAAGGACAAAATTCTCCACAAAAGAAAAGAAGTGCCACGTGAACAACCAACATCACCAATCCACTAATGGACGTTGAATATTTGGTGAAATCTATTCGTTTGTTGCTGGTTAACAAAAATTACAGCCTTTATTGAAAAAAGTCTAATCCATGTAAAAATGAATCAGTTTTTGACTTTCCGTTCTTACAAAAATGAAAAAATAAAATATAATAAAACAAACTCGAGCCTGTTTGAACTTCTGAGAATCCCAAGTTCCATTCCGGTTCTGTCAGCATTGACAGCTTCTGTTAAAAAATAGAGTCTCGGAGTCGAATAGGGCTTCGGTAAGATCGGTTAAACGAACACGAAGAACGTCCTTTGATGGATTTGATTGGAGAGGGAAATAAGTTTTTGGGTTCTTACAAAAAAATACCCACCTTCCAAGGAAATCAGTTCCCAGACCTAGGGGGAGGTGAAGGAATATATCTGTTAAATTTTCCCTCCAAAGTGATTTTTTATTTATCAACTGTATTTTATCCGTATGAGACGAGACGGTGATCTCGCTTTTCGCTCTAGAATTGAACCCGATATTAAAACTTTAATAATGAAACGTGGAAATACGTGAAAGAAGCCAATTCACAACTTTTCCGGCCGAGAGAACGTTTTCTTTTGTTCAATATATATTATTTCTCATATCATTAACTGACAGACTCAAATTTCATTTTCGTTCGATGCCGTTATTCCGCCGTCATAATTGCTTATCGATTCTTCACTGCCGGGATGTACAAGAGGAAAAGTACATAAAAGTGCTTTTAAGCCTCTCGAATTCGTTTGTTGACAAATTTTTTTCTTGTACATATTATTTTTCCACCGAGACGGAAAATCAGCTCTTCGCTACAAAAATTTCAGTGATATAAAATAAAATATATATTAATTAAATATAAAAATAAAATTTTTAGACAATCATTTTTCAAACTATGGTGGCAAAAATTATTATTTTTAAAATTTATTTCATTTTGTTTCATTTATTGGCATCTGTACAAAATTAATATACATTGAAGAAATATTGAAGTTACATACAAATCTGACGGATCTGTCAGGCCAGGAAGCAGTGGAGAGAAAACCCAGTGCTGTGTTTTTTCCTTATCATTTATTTAATTGAGTAGGTTAAAATGGGAGGTCAGGAGGTCATCATCGTTTTAAACGAGATGATTATGGGGTGAACGTCGAGGAAAGAGTTTATGCTAGTGGGTTTGGTAAGAGGGATAGTTTAGAGTTGAAATTGAGGAAGTGTGTTCGGTTAAGAACCTCACGATTAAGATTTTAAGTTCTTTACGAATCATTTGATTGGTGACGTAGAAGTGAACATTGAGTATTGGTCACGGAAAATTTCGGATTGAAAGGCTTGAATCAACCCGATCCGCCATCGACTGCACCATTCGGTAATGAGGTTCAGATGTTGTTGGATTGCTTCTGTGGCCAGAATAGGATTGGAATGTAGCTAAGATTGCGCTGTCGTCCGCGTACGTTGTGACTCGTGTGTTTGGATGGACAATAATTAATAATTGAGTAAAATAAATTAACTTAGCAAAAAAAAAAAAAAAAAAAAACTGTACAGTTTGTGGCATTTGGGTTTGAATTTAGGATTTATCAAGCTCAAATCAATCTGTCTGTTTGTAATTAAATAATTGGACTAATTATATAATTTACCTAAGTGAGGGTCAATGAAGTACTCAATCGAATAGATTACACGACATTTGAAAAATGGTAAAAAGGATGGAAAATTAGAAAGGTGGGGTTGAGATGGGAAGTTAGTCCGAGTAGATCGAAGTCACAATAGCTCAAGTGGTAGAGCAGCAGCGTGTTCAAGACGAAGGTCATGGGTTCGAATCCCGCTCGTAACACTGACTTTTCTACCTCAACTAAAAACCTTAATTAATTGTCTAGGGAACGTTCATTGGTGATCGGTTTAGGCATGTGGTGGGTTAGGTTAGGAATAGCTAAGTTAGGTGGGGTTAGTTAGTGTTAGGTTAGAGTTAAAGATTTAAGTAGAGTTTGAATTCGTTTTACTTGTTAAATCCATTATACTTAGTGGCCTATTGACCAAATGACTTCTTTCAATTAATTAATCTTTTTATGTTAGGTTTTTGGTTGAAATGAAAAAATTCGAAAGGTTGTAGGTTGAGATGGGGAGTGGTGTCCGAGGGGATCGAAGTCAAGATAGCTCAAGTGGTAGAGTAGCGGCCTATTTAGCCGGGTCGTGGGTTCGAATCCCGCTCGTGACACTGACTTTTTTATCTCAATCAATACCTTACATAAAGATTAATTAATTGAAAGACGTTATTTGGTCAATCGGACCACGAACTCTATTGAATTGAAGAAGTACTCGATCTTCCACCATCAACCAACCTACACTACAAACTCACGCTAATAAATACATTCACTATCAATACAGGCTAGGTACACAAAACTATATTTCTATATACAATAAAACAACCTTGTATTCTTCATGAATCGGTACGGTGCGCGAGCACAATTCTTATATTGGGTGGCATTCCTACGCGTTGCCTATAAGAAGGAGCCAAGGACACCCTTAAATTATGTGGGACACAGTGAGCAACCTTTCTCTGCATGCCGGGGACATACGCGAGCGTTTGTTTGACAAAAATTTCTAAAATTTATTTTTAAGTCTACAAGCCTGTAGCTATCCTATGGTATACGGATGGCTGGAAGAAGATGGAAAGTGGTTGGAGCATGGCCATAGACGGACCTAACTTTTTTAAAACATGCCCTCCCCCCACAACCAATACAATTGCAAAGTACAAGGCCCCAGCAGGTGAGAGAAAAAGACATGTTTTTTTAAATATATTTTTTCACTTTTTAGGATTAGGCAACTCGATTGGAGTGAAAGGAAAGATTATTGCGGAAAGTAGAAAATGTATTGTGGATTATTTTTGCAGGAGAGGGATTTTTAGGACATTGTGAAGGGTGATGTTGAAGTGAAGATGAATAGTGCAAGTCTTGACGGGAGTTAGCAACCAATGTTTTTTTTCCCAACTTTACGTTCTTGGCGAGGAGCTCTCGGGGCCATTTCCGCTTTAGTAGCCTGACGGGACTATAAGGATGGATTATGTTGAACATGAAATGGCGTAGTTGGGGTGAGTTGAGGTTTTATCGTCGAACTTGGAAAATTTGGTAATGGGTGGTTTTGGAGACGTAGTAAGAAGCGTTGACTATCATTCTGACAATTTTGAGTTGGAACGACTGTATTCCTTGGAAGTTGGAAGGTTTAGCGTTGCCCCACAGTTCTAGTCCATACGTCGAGATTGGTTTTAGAATTGTCTTGAAGATTCCCAGTTTGTTTGTTTTTTGATGAAAAGTTCGATTTGTGTGCCAATGGTCTTTATAGTAGAATGTGTGTTGGTTTCAGATAAGTCTCGAGTCTAGAGGAAGGGAAACGGACGCAGTCTTTTTTTAGAGATTATTATTGAGGAATAATATAACGGTTTCGTTTCGAAGGGTAAATGATTCGGCTATTTGCAGGACGTATGTCTGGAGCTCCCCCGAAACAATTATTGGCTGAGTCGTCAATGGTTCGTCACACACAAATGTGTCGTCGGCAATGGTTGCAAGGATGGTGGAGAGTGAAGTCGCGGTATCTGCGGTGTAAAAGTTGTAAAGAATTGGTTCAAGTGCGCAGCCCTGTGGTACTTTCGCTCCCAGAGCACAATAGTCGGAGTAGTCCTTGGCAGAGTGCCTTATAGTTTCAGCCCGGGCTTGTTTGGAATTGGTTCAAATTTAATTCTGCACGTCTATGCATATTTAAGTTATATTGAAAATTGGATTTTTGATTGCTTAACAATAAAAATAAATTATTCAGAAATCGTGAGATGCGGTCTGGTGTGATGTAAGTTTCAGAAAAACATTTTCTTTATCGTGCCAACGTTTCGATCTTTATTGAGATCATCTTCAGGACCTGGGATTTACAAACATTGTTTACATTTAACAAATACATTTAGGATGTGAAAAAGTGAATTTATACAATGTAAGTNATATTTTACATTGTATAAATTCACTTTTTCACATCCTAAATGTATTTGTTAAATGTAAACAATGTTTGTAAATCCCAGGTCCTGAAGATGATCTCAATAAAGATCAAAACGTTGGCACGATAAAGAAAATGTTATATATATATATTATTATATTCAATCAACGTATTTCTACTCACTCAAAGTGTTTGTCTTCTGTGTAATTGTGCCATGATCTCAATAAAGATGGAAACGTTGGCACGATAAAGAAAATGTTTTTCTAAAACTTACATCACACCAGACTGCATCTCACGATTTCTGAATAATAATCGATTAACGGTCACTAATCACCACACAAATAAAAATAAATTAGGTGGTTAAAGTCACGAGAAGAAAAAAAGAGCCACAATTCCTTTTTCGATTTAGTTTATGTTTCACGAAGAGGTAAACACACTGACAGAAAGAATTCTGTTAAAACAATTGTCATCTTTTTGAAACCTCTATTTTCAAAATTTCTAGATGCAATTTTTTACCCTTCCTGAGAAATTACTTTTTCTGATGAGGTACGGTTGTGGAAAGAGGAGCATAATTTGAAACACAAAAATCACAGTCGTCTTTTATACAGCTGGTACAAAAGAAAAGTTAATAGAGAAGAGAAACCTTTCAAGGACATTATCAAACTTACTAACATATATTGGCAAAAAAATGAAACACAAGCTTAAGAGAAAACGATAAGGGGAGATAATTAAAAAAAATACATTTAGGAATGATACATCTAATGATAAAGCATATTCATGTTTCGACAGTGCATATTGTAAAACGGATCGGACCAAAGACATTTCCTTGAGAGACTTCTGATTTGATTAGAAAACAAGATAAAATGTATGTGTTTTAGTATCTTCCTACTAAGCAAGGCAAAAAAAAAAAAAAAATAGGAGAAATTAATTTTGACCTATAAATAGAAAGACAAATATTACATTATGCAATACCTCGTTTACAGTTCTATAAGAAATAAAATTTTCCTGAAGAAAAACGAATTTAACCAGTTTTTTATTCCTTTCGCCACGACTCGTGCAGGTACGTGGTTCATAATTACGTGGCTTTATTCAACCAATGAAATTTTTCATCACTGACGTTTTATTTAAAACCTGGTTACACAGCATTTGAACTCGAACGGTTCATTGAACATCCAGCGTTAAAGCTTTTAGAAAACCACTCATTAATAGCGAACGAACCGGTTCGGTTTTCCCTTCCGATACACAGCGCAATAGTGTCACTATGCGAACTGTATCGCTACTTCCCCAGGGGTTCAACATTGATTTTAACCAAGTTTGGCAGGATGAGTTGCTATTTTATCTCAAACGCGACCTACCTTCCGATCCGCATTATCCCAAAATCGTACCTCTACAATATTCTTTTGTGAATCGTACTTATTTTTACAAAACCAGCGAGAATAGGCACAACAGGATGATCGGAGGAGGGGAAAACGTTTTAAGAGCCAAATTAAAATCTATTTTGTAAAATCAAAATATAGTCCGTTGTATTGGCCTGGTTATTGCAAGATGTATATACCATATTAAATTCACTAATTTCGTGGTACATTACAATTAATTAAGGTTTTTAGTTGAGATGAAAAATGGCAAAAAGAAGGGAAAACTCATAAGGTGGGGTTGAGATGGGAAGTTGGTGTCCGTGTGGATCGAGGTCACGATAGCTCAAGTGGTCGAGCAGCGGCTTATCTAGCCGAAGATCGTGGGTTCGAATCCTGCTCGTGCCATTAACTTTTTTTCATCTCAACTAAAAACCTTAATTAATTGTAATATGTACCATATGTTGTGTTTGAATCGAGAAATTTATGTATTCCATTTACACCTCCTTAAAACTACTAGCTAGGATATGAAGTGGGTGCTGTAAAAGATTTAGTTTTTTCCGTTTCGTTCAAGTTTTGCCACGAATCCGAGATGGGGATGCTTAGTCACTATTCAATAAAGCCGGGTATCGCTGTTTATATATATATATATATATATATTTTTTTTTTTGCCTTATGATCTATGCATATTAGCCATGGTGACGAATTCTTGTATGTGTGTTCATATTTGGGGGGGGGGTTATCGTGAAAAAAGGGCCAGAGGCAACGGTGGGAATCGAACCCACGAGCGCGGCGTCTATGAGCCGAGAGTCTCTCACGCTAACCACTCCGCTACCGCGGTCTCCATATCATTTGTTGATATCAAAAATTTTATGTTTGTAAAACTTACACTCGATACAAGACGAAGTGGTTGGGTCAAGAGCTATGTTGGAGATAGAAGTTTCCAAGATGCAGATTTTAGATTGGTGCAAAATAAATCAGTGTTGCCAATACACGGGAAGAAACGAGAAGCGGTGCTCCCGCTCTAAACTAACGGGATTTTCTGCCAACCTTAAACAAAATTCCTAAAGCTGGCATTGCTCTGAAACAACTTGGAGTAAGAAAGTATTAAAACCCTCATTCTTTTAAGTTGCTCAAAGTATTGAAAAGTATATTTTACAACGGCTTTATGTTTTTGTTTCTTTTGTATTAGGCAGATATATTATGGTTATTGAACAATGTTTCTGGAGAAGAGGATGGGGTAAGAAATGTTTATTTCTACCTTCTTTACGATAAGGCTTTTTTTCCACTACCCGTCGTTAGCTCAATAAGAAGCCATACTGTTAAATCGGTTCTATAAGTACTAAATAAAATAACTGAACACTGCGTAGGACATATACAATAATACGATCGGATTAAGGTTAGATTTTAAAACTAGTAGTTGATACGCTACAGGTTCTGTGTGCAATTCCATGCCAAACTGTGTTTTATTATAAATTAATTACACAAAAAATTGTAAAGTAGTACTGCCTTTATGTCCGCGATATGCAACAGTTAGTTATACATTAAGCCTACTATGACAAGAAATACATCAATTTAATAATTAACCGTTATGCCATTTTTATAAGAATATCATGTATTTTGTTTGGTTTTGAAAAAATAAGAGGTTGCCTTGTTACGTTAGGTTTAGTTATAACGTGTCTTCTTTAACCGAAATATCAAGTGGATGCCTTCAGTCCAAACACTTGACGTGATTTGAATGCCTTGACACGAACAGTTCCTGCACGATAGAAAACCGCTTCCCGACCGGACTAAAATAAATCACTTATTCCGGCTTAATTCTGAAAACGAGGACTTTTTTTAATTAATACTATCCGTTTTACATCACGTCTTGTGGAACAGAGAAACGCTTTCTTCGCGATTGCAGAGATTAGATTGTAGGGATACAGACGGCAGACAGGTCTTGGCAGGTCTCGCCCTCCGGTGAACGCAATCCTTCCTCTAGTCAATCGAAAAGTTTTCGAATCGGCAAAAGTTCGTTCGTTTTTTCGATTTGCTCCATGGAAACTAGAAACCCTCGAAGCAAACTTCAAATACATAAACTGTAGTAATGGGTAATTTAAAAGCTAAACGCTTCGCGTGTAATTGTTTTGAAAACAACAGAATGAAATTGTAATTTGCCATGAATTCAGGAAAAAGATTACTTCATCAACATATTTCCAGTTTATGTTTACGTTTAGTAATAACTATTCCAATTAATTATTCTTTTCATTTAAGGTTTTTGGTCGAGATGAAAAATTGGTGTCATGATAGCTCAATTGGTTAGAGCACCGACGTATTGAGCCGAAGGTCGTGGGTTCGAATCGTGACACTAACTTTTTCATCTCAACCAAAACCCTTAGATGAAAAGAATAATTAATATGATCAATTATGGTCACTAAACGAATATGGATTAGTTCCGTTTTTTTCATAAGGCATTTTTGATTACTTTCAAACAACTAATTATGAGCCATTGGTTCATTAATTATGGTAAGGTTGCTTGTAAATCTGCCTTCACGGCGTACCAGGCCAACACTTCTGCATCACTCATAAGTCATGCGGGTTTTTAAAGGGGTTGGGGGGGGCGTTCTTTCGTCTACTGCGGCCGAACAGGTTGATTTTAGAACCCCTATTGCTCACAGCCATACCTTGGGAAGTGCGCTATTTTTTCTTATAAAACTAAGCACAATCCTTTGTGCCCCTTCGTGAATCTCGGTATGAGAAATGTCATACCGAAGATGTAGGTAGATGATAATAAAGAAGGCAGTGGCCGAAATAAAGGCCTATAATTTTCCTCATATCCTGTCTGCTGAGAGAGAGAGAAAGAGAGAGAGAGAGAGAGAGAGAGAGAGAGAGAGAGAGAGAGAGAGAGAGAGAGTTCCTTCGTCTATTTTTTTGAAAGATTTATGAATCTCTTACATCCTTACAACTGGTGCGTTTGTCCAATGTTTAAGGTTTTCTTTTTCAAGCCATTTTTCTAGCTCCAACTTAAGCACACATCCCGTGGATGAGAGCGCTGCCTTTTTTTTCTGGTCAGTTGGTCAGCCTGTTTATTTCCTTATATGCCTTCACGTCCGGGAAACCACTTTAAGATAATCTTGTTTTCTTTCCCAAAGTCATTAGTCAATTTAGGCACTCCCAGACAGGCGAAGGAATTCCTCTCTGTCAGCAGACTCACCTAAATAAAAGAAAAAAAAGGAGATCTAAATTTCCTCATGTCCTCCTCTCCTATTTGTCCGTCGACCCTCTTTTCCTCTTAGAGCATCGCTGAACAGTTTGATGGATTGATTTTTGGTTTTTGAGTTGATACCTTTTTCTGCACCCTGATGTACTTGGGGCTGGTCGTCCTCTGGGAGTTTTTCGACCTCATCATTGGTCGAAGTAGTAGGAGTGAGCTTGTCCGATTCTCGCATGTCATATAATTTGTATTAGATATCCAGCTTTGCCGTACTAAATTTGAAATTTACCTTGTCCATTTTCCTCATAGCCTCTGCTGATCCATGGTGGATGACCACTAAATTGTATGTACAGTAATCCCTCAACATTGGCGAAAAACTACGCGAATGTCGAATACGCGAATGTTGAGATTCCAGTAAAAAAGCACATTCATTTCTATGATTAACGTATTATCGCATTTATGGGTATTTTTTTTATAAATGAACATTTTCGAAATTTCCATCCATACGATTTATTTTGGCCAATAAGTGAAACTCGCGAATGTTGAGTACTGTATCACTAATTTGTCTTCCTCCTTTCTTTTGACAACTTCCAAGCCTCTACTAGGAATCCTTCATTTTGTTTCTTGAAAAACCAGAGGACTTTCTCGTTAGTATCTCTTTTCATATGGCAATTTGGGAAGTGTCCCATCACTATCTGCGGGCGTGGGAGGACTTTTTCTTTTACCACTACGCCTCGCGTCATTCCTGGGAGTTAGTTCCTTCTCTCGGCCCTTTATCCATGCTTCCGTAACTGCCTTAGTACAGTTTAGGGCCAAACGCCCTTTTTTCTATATAAGCCCATTGAAGACTGGCTTTATGGTTTCTTAAACCTGGTCTGTTCTCACAAACAGCCTCTCCTAGATAGCATCTAATTGCTCGTCAGGAGCACTTTCGTGTATTCGATAGAGAATATCCCGAGTCTTGAAAAAAGTTTCAATAAAAATAGTTAGAAAGAATATAGTACAAAAATTATTAAACAGTTGAATCTCCTTATTTTTCCAATGCCTAGCTGACTTTAATCATTTTTTAAAACACTTCCAGTGCAGGAATTTTTTTTTATAAAACGAATAAATGCGGAAAATAATACTTCCATATTTTTGGCTCTTTTAGGCCCTAAAACGCAGTCTACTAAGCAAATGAAATGATATTACGAAAAATCTTAATGTGGTTCATATAATTCTGGAGGTTTATACAAGATCCTGATAAATAATAAATAATAAATAGAACAATTTTTGGTGTATTAATTTTATTAGAAATATTAAAAAAGTGTTCAATGAAAGAATATTTCGAAAGCAAATAATACAAAACTGATTAAAAATGTGTTTCTCCTTATTTTTTTTTGACTGGGGCTTCCGACATCTAAGCCATTTCAGCCCATAATTAAGTCTAATCCTATTTACCCTTTCAAACCCTACATTCATACAAATAAATACATTTATACGCATAAATACATCCATACAGTACACTTATTCCGTTTGGTCGGTGAAGTACATTTATAAATATTCCGCCATCGACCCAGAACACACACTCATTCGCTCTCAACGTTCGAGGGGCGATGATGTCGTTATATTTCACCCTCACCCCTCGCCATTCACGCTAATAAATACATGCACTTAGACAAAACATATAGACATACAACACATAATGCATATTTTATACAATGAAAAACCCAAATTTCCCCTAAAAAGCGGAACAGGGGACCCAGAAACACGCTGCAGTGCTCGAGTACTATTTTCAGACTGGATGACATGCCTACACGCTCCCTGTAGGGAGCCAAGGTATGACATGTTTCCAGTATGTGGGACACATCGAGCAACCTTTCTCTGCATAAGGGGCACCTGCGAGGGCTTTGGCTTATTCATTTTTTTAAATACTTTCAGTGCAGAGATTTTTTATACAACCAAATGATACGAAAAAGACTGCAGAATTTATATATTTTTTGTTCCAAAATCTGAATGTGGTTCGTAGAGGCCTGGATGATTGTAAAAAATTCTGATAAATGAATAAATGAAACGTTATTTTAATTTCCCCAAAAAATACAAAAATGGTTGAATGAAAAAATGTTTCGAAATGAAACAATACAAAAATGATCGACCTGTTGAATTTCCTTATTCTTACAAAGCGTATAAAAGCTGACTTTTTGAAAATATATTCAGTGCTCGGAATTTTGACAGACAAACGGTGCAAATCAAAATAGAAACGGCCTTTTTTCTTTCTGATGTTACAAGGCAACCAATTTGCATGTTTTATGTTTTTAATTGTAAATATGGCACGCTGACATGAAAATGTTCCTTTAAATGTGGTACCTATAAATGGCAAATTTGTCATATTAGGTTAAAGCTAGAGATATTTATCAGAGTCTTTGGGTTTTTTAGTAAATAAGTGAAATTTCTCTGGGAGAGATGCAAAGCAATCGTGTTTTCCAACTCCGTTTGAGCTCGGTTGAAAGAAAAGGAAATCAACGAGGCGGATAAAGATTGCCTGTTATTTAAGAGTTGCGACCCTTTTTAACAAAAGTTGATCACATTGAATTTCAAAGTGGCCCCTGCAAGCTGGAAATCCAATATATCAGAGGAAGGACACCGGGCCGGGCATAACCACGGATTAGTCCTAACAACCCCAATTTCGTCGTCGGAAAATTTACCCAGGAACAAAAGACATTCAATACTCGAAATTCTCGGACATAAGCCAATAGCAAGTTGCCTAAAAGCTTTCAACTTCTTATCGGACCGATTGCATATTAATGTACTATGAGATTTTCCCTCAAAAATGCGAACAAGTCAATTTCAAAGGTTCTAACCCCGCCTTGAAAAGAAGGAATTGAATTTTTTCTTTTTCTGTTCTAGGCAATATTTCTTTACATATGTAATATGGCAAAAGTTGAAAACATATTTATAATGATGAACAAAATTAAACCTTGTGACCCAAACCATCAATATGATTTACGACCACTCCATTCGACTGTTCAGCTTTAAAGTAGTCCATTCAAAATACGAGCCAAAGATTTTTTAAATAAAATTAACACACCAGAAATTGTTTTATTTATTATTTATCAGGATCTTGTATAAACCTCCAGGAATATATGAACCAAATTAAGATTTTTCGTGATATTTGGTTAGCCTGGCAAGACTGTATTTACGGGCAGATAAGAGCCAAAATACAGAGCTTCTGCAGTATTTTCCGTATCTATTGGTTTTATAAAAAAATTGCTGCACTGGAAGTGTTTTAGAATATTTTTACAGTCAGATTCAAATGTTTAATAATTTTTATAATGTTTCCTTTCTAACTATTTTTTCATTGAAACCTGTTTTAATTTTTTTTAAATTTAAAAATAGCGAATAGGTTTGGTGATCCGATTAAAAAAATGGCAAAAAGGAGGGAAAATACGAAAGATCGGGTTGAGATGGGGAGTTGGTGTCTGAGTAGATCGAAGTCACGATAGCTCAAGTGATAGAGCAGCGGCGTATCTAGCCGAAGATCGTGGGTTCGAATCCCGTTCGTGCGATTGACTTTTTTATCTCAACTAAAAACCTTAGTTAATTGTACTTTATTTATTTTTAAATTCACTAATTTCGTGGTCCGCTTGACCAATTAATATATTACAATTAGTTAAGGTTTTTAGTTGAGATAAAAAAAAAGTCGGGTTGAGATAGGAAGTTGGTGTCCGAGTGGATCGAGGTCACGATAGCTCAAGTGGTAGCAGCGGCGTATCAAGCCGAAGGTCGTGGGTTCGAATCCCGTTCGTGCGATTGACTTTTTTATCTCGACTAAAAATCTTAGTTAATTGTAATTTATTTATTTTTAAATTCACTAATTTCGTGGTCCGCTTGACCAATTAATATATTACAATTAATTAAGGTTTTTAGTTGAGATAAAAAAAGGTCGGGTTGAGATAGGAAGTTGGTGTCCGAGTGGATCGAGGTCACGATAGCTCAAGTGGTAGAGCAGCGGCGTATTTAGTCGAAGATCGTGGGTTCGAATCCCGCTCGTGACGCTGACTTTTTTTATCTCAACCAAGACCTTAGAAAGAATAATTAATTGATTGAAAGAACTAACTTGGTCAATTGACTACGAAAACGTAAATGGATTAATAATTAAAAGATACGTAAAAGGAAGGCCCTTAAGCTTAAACAGCAAACCAGAGTGACATACCCGATCATACACGACCCACCTCGAGAAAGACCGGAGCAATACTGTTTCTGCACTATTAAGATGATATAGCGATGCACCTATTGAATGGTATAAAACGAGCGGAAGCCAAACTGGTGGCGAGGTAGGACATTCTCAATTTCAGCTCTTGATATAAATGTTTTTAGGAGAAGCTTTTCAAGGGTTTTGCCTAGAATAGGAGACTAACAGAGCGGTAGGAGGTTGGATGTTGGCTTTTGGAATCATGTTAATTACAGAATATTTCCACTATTTGTGGAAGTATGTGGTCTTAATACAGGTGTAGACTTTGTTGTCAGAAAGGGCAGACTTTTTGTTTAATTTTTGCAGTACGTTGGTTGTAATTAGGTCATATCCTGGGTCTTTTCGGGAACGTAACTTTTTAATTAAATATTTAATCTGTGAAGGAAGGAAAGATTTGGGAGTTAACGTGAACTTGAAGGGTGAATTTATTTGTTGTTCAACCTCTGCGATGTGGGTTGGTTTATGTATGTTCGGATGTGAAGACTTGAGACAGGTAGTCAAAGAGCAGTTTCAAAATTTAAAATTAATTGTTCAATTAAAACTAAATTTATTATTATCCATAACAGTTCTACATACATTTAAAAACGCGCGACGAATTTATCTCTCAGATTTAATAAACGTTTTTTGAAATAAGTGCACAAATGTGGAGGCGTTGATCTAATTGTAAGTTTGGCCTTGTCTGCCTTAAACAGCAATATTTCCATTAAAATAAATTAACTAATATTGACTAAAACTTAATAAATAAATTTAGAAAATCAATTATGCTTTAAAATGATTTATCTGGAATGAAATAAAACGTTAAAATACAAAATTGTGTGTCATGGGGGTAGGGGGAGAAAAACAATCCACGATTGCATATTCAATGACGGTTTCATTCTCTCTGTATTCACTTTCACATATTGAAGAATAACAAACGAAGGCAATTAGTTAAAAAAAGGAAAAAAAGTCGAGCTTTTCGAATTGACGGTTGTCCGAAATTCAAACCGTCCATCGATTCTCATCCGAACTAGGCCAATTTGGCGGTCGTCGATAAAACGGCCGTTTGTACACAAGGGAGTACAAAATTTAGGAATTTTCCTAGTAATTAGCCCCAATGAAAATTACAAGCCGTACCGGCCAATGAGCGGGGTTCTAATGATGAAAAGCTATAAATTATGGGCCGACTGAGTACAGGGGGCCTCCTTTACACTGCCGACCTCTATTTACGCTTGTAAAGTATTTTTCAAGTTCTCTCAAATCTGTACATTATCACAAGTCAATGAATCAAATCAGCAAATAAGTCATTGAATTGAAATCATATTAATATAAACATGCGTGGTTTTATCGGACACCCACAAGAAAAATGGCACAGCTCAACAAACGCAAATTTTACAGAACAGACAAATTAAAGTTTACTTTTTTTACTTATTCATTAAGCACACGGTTTTTTTTTAAACGAGGGTTGGCAACAGCAGAAGTCATATCAACCGTGCCGGGTGTTTTTGAAAAAATCCCATTTGTAAGTATGTCGGATTCGAACCCGGGATCTTCACCTTACAGTGATGAGCGCCTGTCAACGCCTAAACCACTGACGCCCCTTGTTACGTTTATTGGCAATAAAAACAGTCATGCTCTATCAATATATGTTTTTTGTTTGTCCAAGACTTAAGCTGAAACACAAAACTCTAAAAATCCAGCTGTGATACTCTTAAAAACTACCCCTTTTTGTGTTGTGACACTTTATTTGCATTATTTGCCTTGGCTCTAAGTAATTTATGTTAGTTTGTTTGCTGTAATGATAATGGTGGTCAATAAATGGTAAGGGTATTAATTATTTTGTGATAGTAACAGACAAAATACAAACCGAACAAACGAACATGATATCCATGCAGTAAGTTTTACTAATGTTATGCTTGAACCAAATTTCCTTGAACTTTAACCAAGTTTCCTTCCGGAGTCGGGGGTAATTAGTTATTTAAAATCCCAAATTTAATATTGAAATAAAGGTTTTATTGATTATTAAAAATTTATTAGGTTTTGTGGTCCGCTTTACCAAATAAATTCTTTTTCAGTTAATTAAGGTTTTGGCTGAGATAAAAAAGTCAGTGTCACAAGAGGGATACGAACCCACAACCTTCGGCTAAATACGCCGCGTAAAAATGTAAAAGTTAAAAGACAACATTATCAAAAAATTATTTAAAAAAACAATATTGTAATTAGGTCTGTCATTAAAATAAATGAAATTAAAATAATTCACAAACACTCTAGATCAAGGTTTGGTTTTGAAGCAAAAGCAATTCATTTGTTACTGCTAAACTTTTGACTTATTTTAAGGTCATCATCAAGGCCTGCGTTATGTTTACATTACGAGAAACATATTTGTACAATTGATAATCGGACAACTGCGAAGCACCTGCTGGGTGGAATGAATGAATTTGTGATAAATCGTTTGAGAAAGATCCCACACATAAATTGCTCATAAATGAATACGGATATTTATCCTTTTTGTAATGATCTTAATCAAATTAGCCGATATATTCTTGTTAGTATGATAAAACTAAATATAAAATACAAACCAAAAACGACAAAATGTTAATCCTCTTTTTAAAAACGGATTTACTTAAGAATAGTAAACATGAACAGTACTTATTTTAGAAACAAACACATTTTCTCGTCTTTCACCATTTTAATCCAATTGTATTCTCTTTACCCACGAAAAGACTTCATCTTGAACCAGAATTTCCCAATATTATTGTGAGAATGAGTAATTGAGGTCACCGGCAATGGATATCGCAGAGGCAGTTGGCGTGTTACAGAGCTGGTCTCCCAGGTTTTAGCCCGATTCTGAGAGACTGGACGTGTGAATAGGAGGCCTGGTCGTGAATCTCACAGAAATATTGTCAGCGCTGTAAGACAGAACCTTTCCACAGTGCCCGCCAGATCCCAAGTGAATTAGAAGATGTTTTGCCAAGGCCTTTTTCAAAACAAACAATTCATAATCGTTTTTGGAGAGTTGGCCTCTCATCGTATGCCCCTTTGAGATATCCTGCAGCGACAGTCTGCCACCTAACTGGCAGGCAGCTCAGGAGGACATGGTGCAGAGAACGCCTAGAAGCGAATACCAATTGGAATGCTGTTATATTTACTGATAAGTTGCTTTTCTGTCTTTATAGGGAAAAGAGCTCGAATAGTCTACTGTTCTCACAGGGGATGCGAACAAAGCCCCAGTACGTGCTCCCTTCAGTGCAGTTTGGAGGAGGCGGTGTAGTGGTCTCGGTTGGGATTTACACTGGAGGACGAACTGGACTCCATATTATTGAAGGCAACCTCACGACCGTCCGTTATATCCAAGAAATTATGGAGGAATACATCCCTCAACCAGAGTTCTCATTGGCAGGGATTTTCGATTTGTGGATGGCAATGATTGACCTCATAGAGACAGTTGTTCATCAATGTTTAGAAAACCTGGGAATTTCCCATCTTCCCCTTCCCCCATTGTAATAATAATAATAATAATAAGTTTATTGCACACAAGAAGAAAAAAATTACATATAATTCAGACAAGAAAATAAACTTAATACGGCAAGGTAACCGTCTGCCGGAGCTTGGATTAATTATTGACTAATCCTGTAAAATAAACGTACAAATGCATTAAACTAAATCTATGCTAAGTGTAATATCTATAACAAAATACTAAATCAAAAGGACACAAAACTGAGAAGTAAAAATCAATGAGCGGAGCTGAGACCGGAGAAACAGAAACACCAAATATCAAGGGAAAGAGCGGGGGCAAAGAGATGGGCAGTAAAAGGGGAAAAGAAAAGAGAATTACTAATTAAATTCGTTTACTATTAGCCTTCGATAGGCCCAGGCCGCTTTAGCATAATTTACCAAGTTTGTCCAATCTGGTCCGTTTAGCAATCTGAGGCATCTGTCCATTGATACGGTTCTTTCCCCGAACGCAGACAAACGATAGGGGGACAGAATGGGGCATTCCGCGACAAAATGGTATATGTCTTCCTTTACCCGGTAACTCACACTCCTGTTGGCTGAGGAGATCATACGGCTTATGCCGTAGGTTCAGCAATTCTCCCCTCAATTTTAGGATCCAACGTATGTCTGTAATTTTCTTATTTGGCTTTTGGTCCTCAACCAAGCTGGCACATCTGACTCCGTGATCTAGCATCCTGTATATACGGTTTCGAGGGGAAGTCTGCACTCTCTCTATGTTGCTCACCATAAAACTATCTTTCAGTCGTCTAATAATTGACTGGAGTTGAAGAGAGAGAGCCTTACTCTCGGGTTGCAGAAAGGACAAACCCCCCTGTCCGCCAGTCTCCCCCAGTCAGCAGCCCAAGATATCCCCAGCCTGATGATCTCTTCAGCCACCATACGGGGGAATCTGGAGTGGTCCATTCGGAGCACCTTAACCAAATAACGACCACTCAGAGTCAACGTGAATAGAAAGATGGGGTGAAGGCCGGTTTCAATGTGCAGTATGCAAATTGGAGTGTAGTTTGGAAGACTGAACAGTTTTCGTATGAAGAACCACAGCACTCTCTCCATCTCCACGAATTCCTCTGATCCCCATACTTGTGCAGCATAACACAGAATTGAGCGTGAGACCGCGTTAAAGATATGCAGCCTAGCCATTAGCGGGATCTGGGGCTGCATCATTGCTCTCGCCAAACAGAATTAAGGGCAAACTTGGCCGAACACGATTTCTCCGAGAAGTGGGATTTCCAAGAAAGTCGAGAAGTCAGTTGTACTCCTAGGTATGTATAACGATTTACCACTTCTATATCGTAACCTTTGTATTTCCAACGCTCTTTCGAGCCAAGCCTACCTCCCCTGCGGAAAACAACTATCTTCGACTTTTCCAGATTCACCCTAAGATTCCACGTATCACAGTATTCCTCTAGTTTGGTAATATTCTTTTGTAAGCCACGTGGATTGTCAGCAAGAATTACGATGTCGTCAGCGTACATAAGTTCTTTTATCCACGCGTCCCACTGACACTCCCGTCACCAATATATCAAAATCGTTCAAGAACAACGCGAATAGGAGGGGGCTTAATAGACAGCCTTGCCTTACACCACTGCCAACTTTAAAGGCTTCTTTTCTTCCAAACGGCGTCCACACTGACGAGATTGATTCAGAATACAAATTTCGTATGATCGCTATGAAACGAGAAGATATACCTATATTAAACAGTTTTAGGAACAACGCATCCCTATCTACCGTATCAAAAGCAGCTTTTAAGTCAACAAAAAGGGCTTAAAGTTTTCTTCCTTTTCTGTGTAATCCCATTTTGGTGATATTAACCAAAACAAATATCCAGTCGACCGTCGAATATCCCTTTCTAAAGCCGGCCTGGCACTCATTGAGAATTTTATTCCATTCGACGAACGACTCCAATCTGTTTAAAAGAAGTCCATAGAACAGTTTGCCTATACAGTTCATAAAGGATAATCCACGGTAGTTTCTGGCCTCATACGTCGATCCCTTTTTAAATAGGGCTTCCCCCATTGTATCCCGTCTTCAATTCCATTGAGCACAAGTGTGATGCGTTCTATTTCGATCACCATCCGCAGCCAGTTGATCTAAAACAAATGAGTGCAGCGTTGGATCTATGGAGTGAAATTCCTTATGAAATTAGTGACAAACTTATTAACCATATGCCAAACAGGTGCAAAGGGATTTTAGTTAACACAACATTATACATGGTATCAATTCTTTTTAAAAAAATATTGTGCCCAATAAACAAAATTATGGAATTAAAACTTTTTATTTTGTTATTTTTCCCTTAATTAAATTTTCCTTCAGTAAAAAACAATAATTTCTAATAAACTTTAACGCAATTTATAATAAAAATAAAATAAAAGTACTAGGAAAAGTAAATACTACAAAGTTGGCAATATCCCTCTTCATTTTTCAGCAGTTAAGTTTTATACGGGCGTTCGGCAAGATATGAGGAGTTTCCCGTTTTTGGGAACAGGATAATTATTGAACATTTTCAGATCAAAGGAATGTGAGCAGTCTGTTGTAGACGTCAAGTAATTAGTATTCAAGGTTTATGTTATAAATTTTAACTTATAATATGGAGCTTCTAAATTCCTAGTGACGCAGATTAAACCAAAATCGCTTTCCCTTAAAAAAAATGCAATTTAAATACTATTAATTGATATTCTGAAAATGTAGCCTTTTTTTCTGAAACCTCAGAAGGTAAGCGGTGTTGATGATGAACAACTATGAATAAACCATGGTTACACTAACAGCAATTATTACAAGGAAGGCACTACGCACGGAATTAATCGTTAATTTAACAGATCTCCATGTACAAACTGAAAAGGTAAAAATTTTTTTTGGCGAAACTATCTCAAGAGTTATGAGCCTTCGGGTAAAGCGGGGAACAACCCTTACCCGATTCTACCCGACGCCTTGTCACGTTTTGGTA
The DNA here is from genome assembly GCF_000648675.2 of Cimex lectularius. Classification (NCBI taxonomy): domain Eukaryota; kingdom Metazoa; phylum Arthropoda; class Insecta; order Hemiptera; family Cimicidae; genus Cimex; species Cimex lectularius. The sequence goes on along the minus strand of NW_019392658.1, from coordinate 916,086 downwards.
GGGTGTGAACATCTATATGACGTCAAGCGCACACCACGTACAGTCACACAGCGTGTATCACAAATCAGTATCACAATCCCAACGCCTCTTTAGTTCTTAATACATTATTTTGAGACAAACCATGTAATAAATTGTTAGTTTAATTTTATGGGCACAACCATATAATAAATTGTTAGTTTAATTTTATGGGCACAACCATGTAATAAATTGTTTGTTAAACTAATTGCTTTAAATAAAGTTATTCCGCTGTTTTTATACATTTTCTTTTTACTCATCATAAATAAATAATTTTTATAAAAACTAATGAATTTTTGATCTAGTTTAATTTGGTTTACATTAAAATAGAAATGTAGTAATTAATATAACGACAAAATTACACTTACTACTTAGTTTGAAATAAACTACAAAAAATATGAGTGTCCTATTCCGACGCTACACGACGAAAATGGTGCAATTTTATGAGCAAAACCATGAAATAAATTGTTAGTTAAATTCATGATTTCAAAAAAATGGTATTCCGGTGTTTTGATCAATTTCCTACCAAACCATTAAAATTAATTTTCTTTTTTCAAATAAAAATTAATGAATTTTCGATCTCGGTTAATTTGGTTTATATTAAAATAAGTTCGTTGTAATTAATATAACGACAATAATACATGTAGTTTGAATAAAAATATGAGTGTCCGGTTCTTTTGTCTTCGACTATACTCGATCCTACTCGACGAAAATCTGGACAGTAGGACAGGATCGCATAGCGTTGCGTAGCATCGGGCCGATGTGCACAGGGGTAATAAAGTCTTATGGAAAATTGGACATGGAATTGCGTCGGATAGCGTCGCATAGCGTTGCATCGGGTGTGTTCTCAGCTTACCTGCTTTTTTCTTTATTTTGAATGACGTTTTTGTCTTCATGAATGTGCACTTAACTAGTATTTATAAACATAGATTAATATTCCGGTGTGTATAATATATACTGCGCCCTTTGAGAGCTATTCCTACCTACAGCACACAGGTGATTTCCAGTGGATCAAGAAATTTGAATAGTTAGTACGCCCGGGTTCAGTGGTTGAATTTCTTCTACGGCCACGTTTTACATCACAAAACACTTCCTCCTGAAGGAAAATGTGGCGCCACAGTTTGTTACTAGGTGTCTTCTCTGCTTCATGGCAAAATCTGTTGGATTATCCCAATCTTCTTCAGACTCCCATTCAGTCTGCTGTGCCCATTCAAGAATTCTGTCAGGATATGAAATTTTTCCTGCTTCCTTGAATGCCTTGCTTGAATGAGTGTTTGTTGGATTGTTTTTGTCCAATGAGTAAATTCCACATTTTCAATTTGTCTTTTTATCTAAGATTCTCATTGATAGCGTGAATCTCTATACCACAGAAGGGATTTGAACATATCATTGGTATAGCAATCCATTTCCTTGCAAGGGCATTCGCTCTAGTTTCCCTCTACTCCTACATATGCTAGGGCCCAGGAGAGAGAGAGAGAGATNAGTGTTTGTTTTCCTTGTAGATGTGTCATTCTTGTCCGTTGTGTGACAAAAATGAGAGCGCTATCAACACGACAGACAAGAATGACACATCTACACGGAAAACAAACACTTTGTGCCCTGAAGATGATCTCAATAAAGATCGAAACGTTGACACGATAAAGGAAATGTTTTTCTGAAACCTACGTCATACCAGACCGCATTTCACGATCTCCGAATAATCATTGACTACCGGTCACTAAACGAGTTAAATTTTATAATAATTTTATTAATAACACACTAGTACTGTTTTAATTTTTTCAATAAATGTTTCCTTAGTCTGTTTTAGGCAACATAGTCTCGTTTAGAGTCCATGCACCGAGCAGCGGAGCGTTTTTGCTCGACATTTTCGCAAACACTGTCACACCTAAAGAATACCTGACAGGCGAACCGATGAAATTTAAAAGTGTTTGCAAATTTAAAATCATGTGCGAAGATTTACAGACAGTTATGGTGCCGTTACCGGATTGTGCGAGCGGAGAGTGGGGTCCGACGAAAGCTACAAGACTCTTTGGATTGATACCAATAACACACCAGGTAAAACGACAACAATAAACTATTTAGAATATATAAATGGAAAAAAAACCATTTCATTCAATTTTCGGTCGACCAGTTAACAATCCATTTTCTTTATTATGAAAAATTAAACAATCTAAATCATTATGTAATCAAAATTAGATCATAATTAAGGGTTTTGTTTGTAGGAGGCTTTGATTTTTGCTGGACGGGAACTTGAAATACAATTTAGAATGTCGAGGCCTTTGATAGATTTTATGGCGACGTTGCATAAGAATGGTATCGAGGAAAAGAGATTATCAAAATATGTATCCTACGCTATAGCGGACAGTGATATGGTGACATTTTCACTTTCTTTTCCCGAGGAAGGACAATATGGGTTGGATATATACACAAGAGAAATGGGTAGAACCCCAGAAAAATACCTTCTCACTCACTGTTGCAAATATCTTATAAACAGTTCTAAGAGAAACTAAATCGAATTCCTGTTAATATATATTAATATTCTTTTGTAAAGTATTTTAAACTGTATTGATGATGTAAACAGTTACACTTGTGTCAATGATTCGTATTTTATATATTGATTTTTTACAAATAATGTTTTCTTATAACTACAAATTTATATTGTTTAATTAAATTAGTTTGATATTAATTTTTTGCAATGTAATATTATACGAAATGTTCATGCCAAAATGAATCTGGCATAAACGCATTACAACAGAAATTTTGCATAAAAAGCACATGAATTTATCGATTGTTGGAAACGTAACTTTTTTAATTGAGCAATTTGTAATAATTTTTCACTAATCCCATGTACAATGATGAATCTTTTAAATAAACTTTACCAATTCTCACACATATAACACAATTTAATGTACAATAACCGATTACACGATCGCACTAAAATATGATAATTAAGCAGAGTTGCACCATGTTCTCTGTTACAACGCGAAGAAGAACATTGTTATATTATAGCACACTAATTATTTATTTTGACTATGTTATCTATGGTATAAATAAATGTATAATTATTTTGCAATAATGTGTTTATATGTAATATTATCAATTGTAATAAGTTCATTAGTGAAATAATTGTTGTTATGTACACTCCGATATAAATATTGTTAATATAAATTAATTGAATGTTATTTATTTTGATAATAAAATGTTGACATAACAAATCAAATTGATATACACCAATAATAGTGTTTCTTTATTTGCGCTAAATCAAATTCAAAATACATTTTTCGAGAAATGTGCTATTTTATAGTGAATGAGTGAGTGAGTGTGTGTGTGTGTGTGTGTGTGTGTGAGAGAGAGAGAGAGAGTGAGAGAGAGAGAGAGAGAGAGAGAGAGAGAGAAAGAGAATCAGGGAGTTACTACTTAACCTAGCCATTAACTTACTTAACCTTAAGCAAAACCTAACCTAACTATTCTATATCCATCAAACCATAGCACTTCCTGTTAACATAAAATCAATGACAGGAAAGTGGTCATATAATTAATTATTATGGAGTATTTAGTGTGTGATCATCTTTCCAGATTTATTAAAACTCGCGTTTTACACTCACATAATTTCTCTGGAAAAACATGAAATCATGGACATATAGCGAAATCTGTTTCTAACTCTAACGATCAACCTAAACTACCTTACTTAACCTTAACCCTAACCTAACCATTCCTAGTCTAACCTAACCCAAACCATGCGCACTTCTTGGTAACATGAAATCAATCACACGAAAACGGTCATACAAAATAAATTGCCTACCCAGCCCAAATACATTTCCATTTTAATTAATTCACACACAATTATTAATTAGGAAGTTTATAGTAGCTAATAATTCAACTTGATGCATTAAAACCTGCACTTTACACTCGCATATTTTCTCTGGAAAAACATTAAATCATGGATGTGTAACCTAGCCTGTTCCTAACTCTAACGGTTAACCTAAACTAACCTTACGTAACCGTAACCCCCCCCCCCCTAGTAAATTCCAGATTTTCAATTTGTCTTTTTGTCTAAGATACTCATTGATAGCGTGAATCCCTATGCCACAGACGGGATTTGAACATAACATGAGAGAGAGAGAGAGAGAGGGAGAGAGAGAAAGAGAAAGAGAGAGAGAGAGAGAGAGAGAGAGAGAGAGTGAGAGAGAGGGACAGACAAATGAGAGACCACTCCTAACTATGGGTTTTGAGTATTTGATTCCAGGACTCCTGCCCCGTTCCTTTCTGCTTTATTTTTATTTATTTGTGTCCTTTGTTTGTTGTAACTTATCGAAGGAAGCTTGATGAACGAATCAGCCATTTTTACAGTCCATTTTTATACATCAGTCAGTTACAGTTAATTAATTACGTTCGACTTTAATTACCAAGCTCTGCGTTGGTGTTCAAGAAGCAGAAATACATCAAACAGGTCAAAAGCTTAAAGCGCGTGTCAAATAAATTCCGAAATATCACTTTATTTCCCTCTCCCCGTTCCCCGCCCACTCGGCTTCATGTGGGTATAAACCCAAGGATCCCAACAACAATGACTCTATTAATAAAATCAATTAATTAAGAAACGCTGATGGCGCGTGTACACAGAAATATCCGTCGGATTTGGATAAGATTCGAAGCAGGCGCTCTTTCGTGAAACGATTATCCGGTTTCGGAGAAATTATCGACACCTGTAGCAGGAGGTAAAATCCGACAAGAGTTTTCTCCAATGTCTCGAGTCTTGATTTACTCCCTCCCTAATATTTACAGACATTTATGTAAATCCAGTAAGACTTCCTTTGAACTGTTGAATTTTTAAATGTAGTTAAAATCCCCTTGAACGGCCTCAATGATGGAAAGTACTAGCAGTCTTATTTTTCAGCATTTTTCTAAATACATGTGTCAATTTAGCCAAGAGTTTCGAACGTTTAAGTTAACGTTTATTTAAACTTTCTTGCTTGCTGAAGACGCGCAGTTTAACTTCAACCATCATTCGATTCAGCACTTCTAATCAATTCAAGTGTACTAAACTTATAAGCTCAGAAAAAGGAACTCTCGATGTTCTTACACATCCCCCTGAATATACCTGTATATATTCTATTGAATTCTGATTACTTTCGCTTCCCTGTTCGTTTTGTTTTTATTACTTATGTCAATGTATTACCACTATGTTAATTACGACGTTAGGGAAGTTTCCGACCGACTTCGATCACGAACTGGCGAATTCTCTGACTGGAATGACAATGGGGAAGGTATTCGAACTGTTCGCAATCTGATCGTAATATTCGGGGAAAACAGTGATCCCTAAAGGACAAATTGTCTGTGGATGTCGCTAGTCTTTTCTTCGAAAGATACCTTGAGTTGGAGAGACGGGAAAATGACGAATCCGGACTCCTCGGGCTAGTCCATATTCCGCACACTTGTAAAATAGAACTGAACAACAATTAAATAAATTTTAAAATGTAGTCAGCAAAAATGTTTCTTCATAATAGTAAGTCCTACGTCCTCACAATAGAACGGTCTTTCATATCCTTTTAATGCTTTCAATTTGTTTTTACACGGATATGTTTTAGGGCAGTATGTACAATTTTTGTTGCGTCAACGATTTCATGCTAACGAGGATTGCTTTTAGGTTAGGTTTGGTACGGTTATACGTATCTAACATTACCTACCGTTAGAATTTAAGTTACGTTAGTGTGGTTTAGGCTTAGGATTATGATTATGTTGGATTGGGTTGTTTGAGAGACGTGTTATGCTATGTGAAGTCCTGAAAGTTGAGGAAGGGTTAGGGTTGGGATTATGGATAAGTTAAATATGGTAAGGTTATATTACGTTAGTTAGTTTTAGGTTTAGTATTGCTGTTAAGTTGGTTTAGGTTCTTTCAGACAAGGGTTTTGTTAATTTAGAAAAGGAAAATTAAGGTGGGGGTTGGGATTATGGTCAGGTTAGATTTTGTTAAGTTAGGTACACGGTTAGGAGAAGTATAGGTTATGTTACGTTAGTTAGGTTTAGGTTTAGTATTACAGTTAAGTTGGTTTGGGTTCTGTCAGAGCCGGGTTATGTAACGATTAAAATAGAAAGGTTAGGTTAGGATTATGGTCAGGTTTTTTTTTTTTTTTAAATTTTTTTTTTATTTTTTTATTTTTTTTGGCCTTATGATCTTGCATATTAGCCATGGTACGAATTCTTGTGAGTTCAAATTGTGGGTTATCGGGAAAAAAGGACCAGAGGCGACGGTGGGAATCGAACCCACGACCGCGGCGTGAGAGTCTCTCATGCTAACCACTCGGCTACCGCGGTCCTCTATGGTCAGGTTAGATTTTGTTAAGTTAGGTACACGGTTAGGAGAAGTATAGGTTATGTTACGTTAGTTAGGTTTAGGTGTAGTATTACAGTTAAGTTGGTTTGGGTTCTGTCAGAGCCGTGTAATGTAACGATTAAAATAGTAAGGTTAGGTTAGGATTATGGTTAGGTTAGATTTTGTTAATTTGGGTACTGTTAGGTGAAGTACGGATTATGTTATGTTAGTTAGATTTATGTTAAGTATTACGGTTAAGTTGGTTCCGTATTCAACTTTATTTCAACCTTTAAAATGGTGAATGTTTTCTTTTAGTTTGAGACAATAATATTTAGACTTATGAGAGAGAAAACTAAGGATGAAATTGACGAAACTCATCATACATTTTATTTTTTTATCTCTTGTTTTAATTTGTATATGAGGGCCTCTTTGTAGCTATTACGTGCAGTTTATAGGGTAATAAAACCGGTAATATTTCCTGTAGAACGGTTATGTTGTTCCAAAGTTCTCACTTTTCGGGATTTACGAAAAAAAAAATTATAAGCATTTGTAAGGCAAAAAATTTGAGATAAAATATTTTTCGATTTTATCAAAAAATTGTATTTTGGTTTTTTTTTATTGGTGCGAATAACAAATAAAAACTTTGTTTCTAGTTAAAAAAAATATTTTAACCTCTTTCACTTCTTTGATAAGAGCGTGTCAAGAACGTTCGATAAATATATCTTTAATATTTTTCGAACTAGTATAACCAAAAAAGGTTTACAAAAAACCCATAAAAAGTGAGATTATCTACCCAGGCTTACTAAAATTTAAACTTTTTACTCAACAGCGAAAAGGTTTCTGGCCCTTAAGGGTGGGTTTTTTTTCCATAGAAGTTGTAACGTTTACATCCCGGCCCGGTGTCAAAGGATAATAAAGTGGCGTTTGTTTGACTATTTCGTTAACGGGAATTTGAGCGTGAACATGGGCGGTCAAGGGGGAACGACTAAACCCAAATTAACCCCCCTCCCACAATCGTTACAACAATTACCACTTCCAACTTTAACGTCACAGTTCGAATCTACCAATCTACCTGCCAGAAAATGTTCAATTTTCCCTCTATGAAATAAACAAGAAAAATGGGCTTTTTTTGTCAATTGTTTGCACCTGATGAAAGATAAGATCTTTTGTTTATAACAACAGGCAATATGCAATAGAGATGCCGACCAATAAGTTTTTATTTTATTTGGAATAATTCAAGTATCTGATATCATAACCTTAAAGACACATTGATTTTTGAAACACCCGAACTTTCCTAATTTACATTTCTGACAAATTACAAACACCCATTTTTCTGCACTTTGGAATTTCTCATTCATTAAACCACTTCTTTCATTTTCTATCAACTTATTATCTGTATTATCCTTGCGAAGTCCTCTTGACAGACTCCTCATCAAAGGCTTTCATCCTTTTTAACAATATCGGTTCATAATACCCACGGACAGATTATGGTTTCAAGCACAATTCGATGTACATCAGTGCCATCGTGTCGTAAACGTCATTGCGACCTTCCTCGACCTTACAGAATATTTTGGAATATTCTTTGACGTCGAGAAAGCACTCGATAAATTAACCTCAGAGGCATCCTCCTCAACAGTTATTTGAAATTTTGCTAGGGCCATTCACACTCTCCTATTTTCCCAGTTAACGCTGTTGTCCCCCAAGGCAGTATACTAGTTCTAATCTTCATCTCTGTTTACACCCATGATAATCATCTCTTCTGGCACCTACTGAGTTATCCTCAACAGATGTTTTCAGAAATATAAGGACCATGCACTATCTCTTGTTTTCCCAGTTAACGCTTATGACCCCACGGAAGGATTAAAGCTCATATAATCATCCCTGTTTACTCCCAAGATAAACGTCTCCGCCAACACTTATTGACTTCTCTCAACAGGTATTTTCAATTTTCCGAGGGCCATTCACATTTTCCAGTCTTCCCAGTTAACATAGGTTTCTCTCAAGGCAGTCTCCTAGATCAATATCCTCATCTCTGTTTACACCTAAGATAAAATTTTTCTCCACCACCTATCAATCTATCCTTAAGAGATATTTCCAATTTTTCTAGGGCCATTCACGCTCTCTTATATTCCTAGGTAACGGTGGTACCCCAAGGCAGTATCTTTGGTCCTATCTCTTTTAAACTAATGATGACCCTATGCCTTCTCCAACGATTTTATCGACATCGAACGATACAATATAAAGACTGTAATTAAAACGACGATACTTAGTGCTCGCCTGACTACTTGACCGATGTTATAAACCATCATGGATTAACAAACGATTCGTACAACAGTAATAAAGCCAATATGGACTTCGGATTTGACCTTTAGGGTTCAATTAAGCGTTTCAATTTTCGTAGAATTCTGACCTAGGAATTCATGATCATGCATATCCAATCTCATCAAACACACCGACCTCAACATTCCTCTCGTTCATGCCCTGGCAACAAGTTACATTGAATTCCAATCCGTCCTTTCAACTTACATCCTTTTCCAAATAATCCCACAAGTAGACTCAAAAATACGCCAAGCGACCTCTCGTTAAAAGTGATCAGTAACAATATTAAAGCGTCACCAGTCCTTTTACAACTATGTATTAAAAAAAAGAATTAATATAAAAACACAAATTGAGATCATAATTTTGAAAGATGTTGTGTTTCATCAGATTGTAACTGACTTAGAGGAATTAAACTAAATAGCCGTTCGCCACGCCACAGGTCTTTGTTCTTTTTTGTTTTTAAATCCTGTTTGGCATTTAAAAAGCATGGTTTTGTCAGTTTTTGTTCAGTTCGGCTTGGCTGACTTAACGTTCCCATCAATAAGAGTTCGATTTTTCCCTGTTTATGTACACAAATGGTGATTTTATCAGGTATGTAAGTGAACACATTTGCTTTTATCATCGGTGCGATTAATCTCTCTATTTATTTACGCTGTGTATTTTTCCGTCAACTCTCGTTTTTCACAACATATTTTTCAACGAATGTTTATAAGGAAAAAATGTCGGTTTGACATATGCGCCGAATCCTTGAAAAATAACTGCAAGGCGACTAAAAACTCAAGAACTCGTTTAGGTCAATTTTGTTTTGAAAACGATCTTTCATTGGTTTTTGCTTTCAGTTTAAATTGTGAATATACTTTCAATTAATAAAGGTTTTTATTTGAGATAAAAAAGTCAATGTCAGGAGCGGGATTCGAACCCACGACCTTCGGCTAGATACGCCGCTACTCTACCTCTTGGGCTATCGTGACTACGATTCACTCGGACACTAACCTCCCATCTCAACCCCACCTTTTAAATTTCCCCTCCTTTTTGCCATTTTTCATATGTCGTGTAATCTATTTGATTCTCGGCGACAAATGAAATGGCAACGGAGAGCTTTAATGAAGATATACTTCATTTTAACTTATTAAATTCACTAGTCCGCTTGAACAATTAATATCTTTCAATTAATTAAGGTTTTTAGTTGAGATAAAAAGTCAGTGTCACGATAGCTCAAGTGGTAGAGTAGCGGCGTAACTGGCCGAAGGTCGTGGGTTCGAATCCGGCTCCTGACATTGACTTTTTTATCTCAAATAAAAACCTTTATTAATTGAAAGATATTAATTGGTCAAGAGGACCACGAAAACTAGTGAATTTGAATATACTGTTGTGTACGTGTTCATCGTTCCTTGACATGGCTCAAGCCTTTGATTGGGCTTACTGAGGAACCTGAACGTCATCCTACCCAGTACCTACTACCTAATCCTAAAATCGTACTTAATTGAACGTTACTTCAGAGATAGACAGGGCACAGCGAAATCCTGTGTCTATCTTATTGAGGCTGGCGCCCCACAGGGGAGCATTCGCAGACCTCTCCTTTACACGGTGTAACCTGCTGATGTTCCTATCCGTGGAGAAACAATTCTCTCCATTTTTACTGAGTATAGCGCACATAATGAAATATTCAAATAGATTTTCCTAGACGTTTGTTCCAAAAAAAGGAGAATTATAATCATAAATTTACCGAAGAGCCAATACATTAACTTCGCATTAAGTATTAAACTACTACGCGTTTTCTTTAATGGGAGTTCACTTTGGAAAACGAACATAACTTTGTACTTCACCTGGACAAATGACTAAATTGGAATCCACAGACACTGCTAAAATGAGACGCACCAAACAGACAATACAAACTATTATCACCAGTAATCGAACATAACTACAAAAGATTGATATATACCGTAGTTTTCCAACCCATGTGGACTTATATCTTACTCTACGGGTCAACAAAGCAACTCTCAACTCTAATTGAAAGCCCCCAAAAAAATTGTTAACCCTTTTTACTATGTATCGAACCGCACCCTACACCGTTACAGTGTAGTCTCTTTGTTCCAGAAGTAGCGAAAACCTGTTACAAAAAATTCCATCAATCCCTTTCCGCATATCCCGATGCTTTTGTTCTTCACCTTAAAGCCACAAACACACTTACCCGATGCTACGCCATGCGACGCTACCCGATGCTACCCGACGCTAATCCAAAGTCCATTTTTCCATAAGGTTGTATTACCCCCGTGCCATTTACCCGATGCTATGCTACCCTACTCTACTCTCCGCTATCCCAACTGTCCAGATTTTAGTCGGGTCGCATCGAGTACAGTCGAAGACAAAAGAACCGGACACTCATATTTTTATTCAAACTACATGTATTATTGTCGTTATATTAACTACAACATACTTATTTTAATATAAACCAAATTAACTGTGATTAAAAATTAGTTAGTTTTTATTTAAAAAATTAATTTTAATGGTTTGATATAAAATTAANATTTATTACAAGGTTTTGGTCAAAATAGTGCATTAAGAACAAAAGATGCGTTGCGATTGTGATAGTGATTATTGTGATAAACGCTGTGGACTGTACGCGACGTGTGCTTGCGTCGGATAGATGTGCACACCCCACCAAAACGTGGCAAGGCGTCGGGTAGCATCGGGTAAGTGTGTTCCCGGCTTAATTCTACTACAGTTTCAGATATCGACTGAAACGACGATGGCCAGGTGATGCCCTACATATTAAGGAAGAATATGTAACTATTCTTGAAAGAAAGTATTGAACTTGAAAAAAATGAAGTGAAGTCATTATTTCATTTATAGGAGGTTCAGTACTGGATGAGTCCTCCTAAAATGTTGTTTGTGTCAATTTAGTTCTTAAAGCATTTTTACTGTTTTAATTAGATATAAAAATCAATAAAAAAGAAAAACCCAACGAATGAACTGTTTATTTCCTATTACATCATGTTTTTTTCTCTTTGCGTTTCCTGGCCCACCAGAATAACCTTTTAGAAACCCCTTAATTTGATGCTCTTTCGTACCGTAAATAAAATAACGCCCATTGTTATTGTTTGTCATTATCAAATTAAGTGACACGTTTTTTTGTTCTCGTAGAGGAGATAAAAGTTTTCCTTTAAGCATCACGCTTCATATCAAGAGTTGTTCATCCGTGTGGACGTTTCACATTTTTATCCATTATTGTCCCTCTTATCCGTGTATCGCATTTCGTGGAGGCCAGATGTGAGTGTTTCAATGTTGAACGCCCCGTTGAAAAATTCTGTAGTACGTTCCATTATATATCTTTTTAGTTGTCTCTTAGGTGTCTTTAATTTTTTTTCGTTAGAACAGTACAATATTGCATGCACATGTATTAAATAAAATAATTTTGACATAAACAGGCTAATATTACCGCTATAAAAATGATATTGCTATGCCGATTAAAAAAAAATAAAAAAAGTAAATGAATAATATTTATTTTAAATATCAACTTGGTCATATTTTTATGGCTATACTCAAAATTTGTTTTTGCGTGTCGTTTTCACGTTATTGATATTTCGTTACCGGAAGAACGCGTGAAGAGAGTTACGGACGGGTAAGGTTTACGGTTCGCCTAGGTTGTACTACGTTTAAGGACGGGTTAGGTTAGGTTACCGTTATGCTAGGTTGGCCTACGATTAGGAAAGGCAGATGTTAGGTTATGTAGGGTTAGGCTACAGCTAACAACGGGTTATGTTTGGTTAGGAATTGCTAGTTTTAGGATTACGATTCGCCTAGATTGCGCTACGGTTAGGGACGGATTACGTTAGTTTAGGTAGGGGCAGGTTAAAGTGGGGTTAGAATTACGGTTAGTCTAAGCAATGTTACAGTGAGGAGCGGGATATGTTAGGCTAGGTAGGGTTAGGTTCGCCCAGTTTGTGTTTCAGTTAGGGATCGGTTACGTTAGGTTAGATGCAGGTACTAAAATAGTACCGAATATGTCGCCAATATTTAAAAAAAAGTGTTTTATGCGTTTTTACCCTCTGGCATCTACACCCCAAAAATAGCACTGGTTAGTATTTTGGTTCGGATAAGAACTGGTTAGATTAGGTTTGATCAGGTAGAGTTAATTTTATAATTAAATTATAAATTCTCGTAAACAAACGGTCATGTTGGATACTGTAAGGCCAATAAGCAATAAGTCCAATCGAAAACAAATAATGAAAAAAATTAACTTAAGAAAATGGATCGACACTTAAATTCCTTCTTATAATCGGAGATGGTAGATCTTTAAAATACCCAGAACTGATTTAATGACTAAAGGTAGAGGGCGTCAACTTGGTTTTAGACAGACCGTTTCTTCCCACGCATACATTTTTATCTGTAAACTAAAATGTCATCCTGTGTCGGCCCTATGAATTGTATATCAAAGTACATAAAGACACTCAGTAGGTCGCATTTATTCGACGATCAGTTTGTTGAAACGTTGATCGTTTGAATGAAACCTGAAAAAATGGGGGATGAGATTACAATCAAATTAGAACCTATTTCCATTGACTTAGAAAACAATGGTCTAAAAGTTTTCTTATATGTATATCGAGGCAATGACTAATCGACCTTTTATTTCCACACTGTTGTTAAAGTCGCCGATCAAAATATATGTCTCGTTCCAGCGTCTTTTAAAACTTCGGTACAAGAAAAGGAAAATTGGATCCGCAGGCCGGGGTTGAAGGCGAAGACGCAAAAAGGATTCGCAGGTATATAAAAAATTGTGAAAGAGAGATAGTCGAAAGGGGAGTTCGATTGTGGAGATAGGACTGTTGTTTGCCGATATTGTAAAGCGGTTTATTGGAAGGTGGTGAGGTCGTAAAAAATGCTGTCGAGAAAGGTCAATTTCATTCCCCTCTTTTCACACGAGAATTGGATAAATTATTTTTCCAATTTTTTAAACTATGCAAACTATAACGAATTTTTAAATAATGATATAATTTCTTTTGAAATTATTTAACATTTGACGTTCGACACAAACCGTTCACACTTCTACATAATGCATCGAATTGTATGTAACGTTGAAATCAAGGCTCGTTTTCTGTAAATTCTTAATCGCTGGATTTTCTTTTTGTTATTAATTACGTTTTATTGCGGATAAACGATCAGTTTTAGTATGTGTAACAAATTCTCAACAAGTTTTTCAATTAATTAAAAATATTAATATAAATATATATACACGGTGGGAAGTTTAGGTAACAGCTGAGGTCATCGCCTGGGCGTGTTTGTATTTCTTTTTCTGGTCTTTCACGCGTATTTTTCAATCTGCAGTCTCCATCTGGGCTAGGTCGATATTATAAAATAGTATCCTCTCATTTCTTCCTGAGGTTGTCAATGCATCAACTACATAACAGACCCTAGACATACAATACATAGATCAAACATAGAAATCTGGTCACATTCACTCTCGAGAGTAATTGATGTTCCTCGGAGCGAGATCAACAACCCCTTCCTTTCATGCTAATAAATTACACTCATTCGAACAAATTAACATAAACACAACACGAAAACTACATATACATTTAAAAATCTCCAGAGTTCTGAGATAAAAGAGCGATCTGTGCTGGTTGCCATGCCACCAGACTACTCCCAGGTACGACGATATATCAAAATCGTATGGGTATTCACGATGTTTGTAAGATGTTAACTCGTGTTAACTCGAATAAAGAAATGTCCAGTAAGATCGTGAACTTCTTTTCTTAACAAGTTAAACGTTAATTATTCCAAAAATAAGCTATACTAGTCCTCGAAGGCTCACTGTTTTATGTTAAATTGTAACATGCCAGAAGTTAATAAAAAAAGGAAAATTATTCAACTTTTTCATTCAAAATTCTATCTAAGCACTCGAAAAGTACTAACAAATGACAAGCTTCAATCCGTGCCGCCATACCTAAGTTGTATCCTAACGTCTAACGGCCTACAACTTTATAGGATACGGGATGTATCTATTAGGAATGAGAGTATCAGGACAGGTCAAAAATTAACAAAAGAAATGTATTGGTCTGATTTAATTAATGCGTATTTAAGAATAAAAATACGTGTAAACAAAAAACAGCTGTTAAATTCATGGCTGCCATGTTGGTTACCTACGCCCTAACGGATAGCAAAGTGACTTCACTTTCGACATAACATCTAACATTGGCTCTGGCCTGTTAGATCAAGCAATGTTAACGCGCCGATTCTTACAAGTCTACGTCATCATTTTCTCGATCTAACAGGACCTAACAGAGTTAGCAGGGTTAACACAAAGATCGTGAATACCCCTCGTCCCTATAAATGTTAAGTCTTCTATAATTGGAAATGTGCTGGACTGAAAAGTATATATGAGTTTATATANATTTTCAAACTGAAATAATTAATATTTTATATTTAAGCATCAAACTAAATTTATATGGCCCTGTAGCGTGGGAATGTGAATTATGCTCTCTCGTTTTCCTCTCATAATGGATAAACAGCAAACCGCCAACGAATGATTAAAATCAGTACTTTAATGAACTATAGTTTTAGTTGTCAAATCTGAAAATTTCAGTGGACTAATTTATCACACATTTATTTTTAAGTTAATTAATTTTTTTAATACTTTGCGGTTTACTAAGTGGTTCATTTCCTACCGTGTGTAAATTAAGCGCAATTCCATTTCGTTTCCTCAAAAATGTATCCCTTAACTCTCGCCCGTTACTTGAGGAATGTTAAAAGGTGGTTTACTGAGTGGGTTAATTTTTATATCAATTTTTGATGTTTTCAAGGCATAAGGTTTATGAAGAATGTCACAGTGACTACGAAAAGTATCGGTAGAAACGTCCCGATTTTCACATTCTCAACAGGCCTATCATAATTTTAATAGATTCAGTTCAAATATTAAAACAATGTTTTCGCGGAGATTTCAATTTTTTATCACGCAAAGGCATGTTTTCTATGTCTGAACCCAGCTTCAGTGATACTGGGCTAAACCTTTTTTCGTTATTTTTAATCTGACTGGATGAACACTTTAGAGAAAACGTGTGGTGATTAGTGACCGTTAATCGATAATTATTCAGAAATCGTGAGATGCGGTCTGGTGTGATGTAGGTTTCAGAAAAATATTTTCTTTATAGTGCCTACGTTTCGATATTTATTGAGATCATCTTCAGGGCTCAAAGTGTTTGTCTTCTGTGTAATTGTGCCATTCTTGCGTGTCGTGTTGAGAGTGGGCACTTACGCAAGAATGGCACAATTGCACAGAAGACAATCACTTTGAGCCCTGAAGATGATCTGAATAAAGATCGAAACGTTGGCACGATGAAGAAAATGTTTTTCTGAAACCTAAATCACACCAGACCGCATCTCACAATTTCTGAATGATTTAGAGAAAACATTTGTACAGTCAGTCCGGGGGGGGGGCGTTCCGATAGAACTTGCCAGCAGTTTAATAATTTCATTTGAACTCATCAACAATTCATACAACATCGACTATTAGTTTGCGTATTTATATAAAAGTAGTAAAAGAAAAATAGTCTTGACCTGTGGATTATTTATTTACTATTTACTGTGGGCTGGCTGTATGAATTAATTAGCCAGATCGAAGCGATGTCAGCGGAATCTATCTGATGTTAACATATAACATACAACCATACAAAATTGGTAAAATCGGATAATTAATTATTCATAATTAACCTTAAAGGTAAATTTAGGCCATGTTACGACTCTTCTTTTAGTTTTATTAATTACTAGCAGTTGCCCCGGCTTCACTCGGGTTGTATGAAAATTTAAATAATTAATTTCAACCTTGTTATTCGTGGAAAAAACTTATTTATTGATTTACATTATTTTTATTTTTACAGTGGTTCTGAATAAACTTCGTTTTTTGTTTTGTCCGATATCAAAATATATTGAATATTCTTACTTCCAGATCTTGATATACCGACATAAAATTGTTCGCTTGAGAAACATTTTCCCCGCAAATCTAACCCCAAATATTTTATACGTTTGTTCTTGTTATTTATTGATCGTTATACCGAAATATAGTTTAGTACGGAATTGTAATCTGTTAAATGTAAACGGCAGATCCACTGGAATCATTTGAATCCTAGGTGTTTGCGACTTCTGTACGGCTGCAGTACAACGGCTTAGCAAACTCCCAATTACAGACAATGGATGTGTATCCATGAACAATTCTTTGACTGGCTCTGTGGCTCAAGAATTGAAAGTGACTTTACCTGCTGTGCAACGTAATCCATTCGGTTCAACAGCGCACTTTTTTGCATTGCATGAATGACGCACCTTATCCATTTGACGTATTTGTAAGTCATTAAAGTAGGCATAGTCGACATTTCGATCATAATGAAATGCTAATCTGCTACCAATCTCTCTTATCTCATTTTGTGACTGATTGCGTACCCCAAATCTAACGGAACTCACTTGTTAATGCTTTGTCCGGCGCCATTTTATATAGCATGAGTAGGTAAATCGCGAGTAATATTAATTTGAAAAGATTTTGTCGTTCTTCTGACTAGTTTAGCCTCAGAATTTTTTTTCCCTTGCGACATAGATCTGTTTCGATAAATTTGATTTTTTTGAGAATTTTTAATTTTTACAATAAATAAATAGCCGAGTGAAATAGGTATGTTGGGAATTGACATAAGTAGATTGAATAGGCAATAGGAACAAGGATAAAAAATTAAATTATTAAATAAAATATTAAACATTTGAGTTAAGTTGTAAAGATTCAGATTTTTTAACATTCATCTGCGTACGTCTGCACTTCGTGTCGGTTTCCCCGTCGTTATTATACGTGTATGTTATGTTTACGAAAGAACAAGGGATGCGTTTATGTTTAACAGAGAACAAAGAATGGGCTAAAAATATTAAATGCGCCTGCAAAAAAACCTTGCGTGAGGGGGAGACTTCTTCCAGTTACAGCATCGCATTCTTTTCTGTTTTTTTCGTTATTTATTTGAATGATTTGCATGTAAATAGTGTAATTAAAAACATTTTAACTTTTCGATTTTGCTGATGACACCAGTTTCTTGAGTAATTGTGAAATGTATGCTGCTTTAGTAATAATAAAATCTTAGCTTTAAGTTTTATTCTTGTTTTATATTTAGAATGTTTTGTTTAATTTTAATATAAACAAATAATTTATGAGCTGATTGTTTAATTAGTGTAAGGTGGCCATCACGGCTCACCGGGCCAACACTTCTGCAACACTCACAAGTCGTGCGGGTTTAGCTTACCAGGTGCCAAATTTAAGACGTTCCTAAGCGCAAATTTTTGTATTGGGAGTGAAATTATAATTTTTATTGTCTATTCAATTATTAAGAACGTCAGCACTGGAAAATATATTTTAAAGAAATTTTAGTTTTGAGAACAAACAGTAGAGAAATGATCATTAAAGTATTTTGTATTTCTTTCTGATCTGTAACCAAAATTAACGAACACTAATAATTGTGATAATCATAAGTAAAGGTTAGATGAAAAACAAAATTGCAAAAATGGTCCGCCATTCTCCATTGTTTGCCATCAAGCTGTTAAACCCCTTGATTTTTAAATAGTATTTAACCGGACTGGTCGTTCTTTGGAAAAAATAAAAATTGTTTAAAAATTTTTACTACCCAAATTTCAGTTTCATCAGTATATTTAGGAACCCGAAACTATAAACTGCAGAGCAGCCTGGAAAGAGATGTACGACTTTGTATCTCAATTATAATTTTTACAAAATTTTAATAATCCAATTACTGGGTGGGACAAAAAGGTATTTTTTCTCTAAAAAAAGTTTTACCGGCTTGTAAGACTCTAAAAACGTAAACGGAACAACCAGGTAATTAACGTTCTTTACAAAAGATGATTGTATGGTCATTTCTGTAAATTAAGCTTTTTCCTCAACAGAGCGCCTAGATCCGATTAACGGCGAAAAAAAATATTTTCAAAATATTTTATTGTTTATTGTTAATATTTCATAACGTATTTTTAAAAGGTGGAAGTATATTTGAGAGGTTCGAGAGGGAATCTGCATATTTGTCGTACTAGTGGGTTTGACACCCCGTCAACTGCCGCCTTGACGCCGAAACGGATTCGAAGAGTGGCATCGACCCGTGGGGCGGTTCAAATTATTTCACAAATTTTCTCTTCGTCCCCCCCCCCACATGACATTATTATAAACGGAATGACAAATACATGGGAAGAACCTGTCCGTTCAGGGGGCGTGCTTTAACGATCAACCCGCCCCGCAAAAGGTCACCTCCGGTACGGTATGAATATCAAGAGGATAAGACGGCTGAATTTGAATTTTGATGTAATTAATAGCATCCACTCGATGTTTGGGCTTTAATAGTGCTCGTGTTTTTGACATAAAATTTGTTGGAGCCGACCCATTTCCAGCTTGAGATGATATGTAATTAGAACGAAAAAGAAACCTCATAATTTTTTAATAATTTCCTCAATTGTTCAAATCAGGAAATTTGGCATTTAACTGTTTCTTTTCCAGCTATGTGCGCCTTGTGCTAGAACTCGCTAGACATTTTCTAAAAAAATTGAGAAAAAACAATTTGAAGGCTAATTGACTGTTAGGACTGACACTGCCCCTAGAAAAATTCCATTGTTAGAAGTCTGAAATTCACAAAAAACATTAAAACACAATTTATCAGCGACATGTCGAAGAGCTTAGATACAACCCATGACCACCCATGAGAAGAAATGCACTATAAGAACAAATTACTACTAAGAATTGGCCAGGGAAAATGCAGCACATATCGATGACTAAATCCTTGTATGATCTGAAATTATACACCACAACCGTCAAACCCCATGATACGGTGATCAAAAACACTGCCTACGGAGACACAACGCAAAAAATAAAATCTACTTGTGTCTTAATATAACGAGGGCGATGTATACTTTTCCACAACAGTGAACCAAAAACACACTGGATCTCCAAAATTTTCACATTCATGTGCAAAATGTAGCGTTTGAATGTGACTCCTGAGATACCCTCCTATCCAAAAATATACCGTACCTAACCTATACCTTCTTTAACCTAACCCTAATAATAAACCGTTGTACAAATACATGTACAAAAGTTGGCTTTCGAAAGTAGTAACAGTATCCTGAAATACCGACCAAGTACCATGCCTAACCTCTCTTTAACCATAACCGTACTCCTAACGCTAACTCTAATCTGTTCGTCTCTAACCCTAACCGTAAAGAGGGCAATGGATACTTGCCAATAAATGTTGTTAATAAATATTTATATAATTACAAGTTAAAAAACACCAATTTATGCCAATGTGGGGAAATAGAAAGTGCTGAACATATTGTGACGAAATGCGAAATTTATAACCATAAAAGAAGAATACTAGAAATGGAAATAAAAACAAAAATAGATGATGAAAGTAAATTGGTAGAACTGACAAAGAACAAACACAATTATATAGAGCTTATAAAGTATGCCTATGAAAAAAAAACTGAACACAGTTCACAAAATCAAAATGAAAATCATCGATAATAAAAAATTCCCACAAGGGCTTTTAATTTTATGTATGTAAATAAAGAACTTTAATGTACAAATTTAATTACTTTTAGTGAACTGTTTATTTGAACTGATAGTGTAAATTATGAATGTATATAGTTAAATTATTTATTTAAAATGGTAGTTTAAAAATAAATGTATATGGTTTAATCATGTATTTAAACTGGTAGTATTAAGTAGTTAAGCTGGCTATTCATATATTTTTATGATCACTATGTTAATTCCCTAGTCAATATAGTCATTTTATTAATAACTGTATATGTATATAATCGACTTATTTAAATGAAATGTCTTGTTTTTTATGTTATATATATGTACATAGGTAAATTATATATTTGAGAAGTTATATTTAAAGTTATAAATGTATATAGTTCGTTAAGCTAGCATGTTTTAGTAAATTAAGTTATTTATTTTGTTTTCATTATTCTCATGTTTATATGAGTATACAATTGAATTACTTGTATGAAATATCTAGTCTAAGTTATACTGTATATATATTTAAATAATTTATATGAAATGTTTGTTTAGATTTATAAAGGTATATAGTCTAACGGGTTTATTTAAGCTAGTAAGGATCTATTTAACAATCTTTTTATTTAATTGTTTCATTGTGCTCATGTTTTTATTACTAGTCAAAATAGTCTATTTATATTGTTTAAAAATGTTCTAACCGCCAAAAATTCTCTTTAAAAATTGTTATAAAACCTCTCAGGGGAAAAAAATCCCTGTAAAACCAGATCGCAGCCCAGCGGTCCATCCGGAAACGTTATAATATAATTATAATTATAACGGCTAAAGATCTGTGTAAGGGGACCTGTTGTGGTTGAAAAAAAATTATTAATTTAGAAATTTATTAAAACAAATAATGTGATAAATAGAAAAATAAAATAAAAGCAAACGCTGTAACAGGTTTACACCGAAAAACAGCAAAAACACAAATAACAAAATCAAAAAGGATACGTGTCAATGGAAACCTGCTTGGAATGGTCAAGATTAGTTGTTTCAATTAATTATACTTTTTATTGAAGATCTTGGTTGAGTAAAAAGAATAATTAGTTGAAATAATTAATATGATCAATTATGACCGTTAAACATATATGCGTTAAGATTAGTGTTATGTGACTGTTAGGGGCAAGTAAGGTTAGGTTAGGAATCTTTTCGTTAAGGTTACATATTAATTATACGGATAAAATATACGTATTCGAAGCCAATCTTTTATTGATTTTTATAATAAAGTTGAGAGTTTTGTTTCTTAGAATTAAATTCATAATAATATTTATTATATTAGGATGGTGATGTCATAGGGATTTCAATTTTCTTCTAGAAATCACAAAATGAGTCTGAAGTGATATATTTAAAATGGAACAGTGTTTTATTTTTGTAAAAACGTGGCTTTTGTCTGTACATAATTTAATAAATAAGCATTTAGAAAATACACATACATAAAATTGTACAAAAATGAAGTTTGATTTTATTGGAATATTAATGGAAATCAGTTAAATTTGAAATTGAACGTCGGTCGCACTCTAACCCAAGTAAGTGTTTTATTAATGTCTAGGATGGTTATAAGATTTGGGCCGAATCTTTTTAAAGTTGCTACTTTGAGAAGCGTCCGATTGTCTTCCCTGTGTCGTACATATTAAGAATTTCAGGTAGGATCTGAGTTAGAGCAAAAATAATGGGATCAAGTGCAGAGGGAATTGAAGCTTCTGTTCCTGCGAGGCCCGATCCCCTGGGAGACACGGAAACCCCTGTTCAAGCGTACCGTCACAAGCCTTCTCATTGTTTTTAAAATATTTTTCAAGGCAGAAAAGGAACCGTAAAAGCGTCAGAATTTGCGTCTATTTTAAAACTTTCAAGTCAGACATCTTTTTAAAAAATAGAGGAATGTGGGACAATTTATTTAAAAATAATTTCTTACTTGCATCTGGCTTTGTGAAAGAGGTAAAGTTTATCTGGCCATGTGAGATTTAACTAATCCTGCCATTTGCTCCGTTGTTTATTGATTTTGACACTACAGACGGATCTTTCATTTTTCTTCTCCCGTAATTTCTTATTCGAGTTTATATTTTCGCTGGTCACCGAACAACTCACATTATTATTGATATAAAACTTTATCAATATGCTGAAGGAAACGACCATTTTTGCCTCCTCAGAAGTTGATATTTAAAACGCGTTTCTGATTAAATACCACGCCCTGGCTGTGTTCTTTGACCTCGAGTAGGCGTATGACACGGGATACCATGTAATACCTGAGCATTGCTCGTCGTCTCCTTTTCAGTGGAGACAAAAGATCCAAGTCGAGCTGGATGTTACGTTTAAGAACCCCCACCCAATGTAATGATTACGATTATTAGTATCAACTTTGACGATTTTACTGTCAACCTCAAATTTTACTTTCAGTCTGTGCCTAGCTTCGAGAGAAAAGGACCTTGTTGTTGACGTGGCCTAATTAGAAGAAGTCATTTTTACAGGCTTTGCTTCCAGCAAGGAGTGATTTTTCCCGAAATGTGACAGGCTTCATGAGAGTACGATGGATCTCACATTTGGAAATATTCTTGAATGAAGATGGTAATCGGACTCGTTACCCAGACGAGAACCACCGTTTTTCCGAGGAACTGTATTATTTTCGTACACATTGTGAGCTGTTGGCGTCCTTAATATATTTGTAATGCAGCTTTCCGTGATAATCGTGCCGTGACGATTGGATGAACAGTTGAACCGAAGATTATTCCGATCTCGTTCACTGATTTTTCTTGCAATTAAGAAAAACGATTTATGAGAAATGGTAAAGGGAAACTGGAACCGGGCTTGATTCTACGTCAACAGTGATAAAGACCAGAGAGGTGGAACATTTTCGGCAGAAATACGGTCTTAGGATATATTATGCCTACATTAAATAAAAGTACCTTCAGACTTACAAATGACGGGGTGTGACGCTTTGGGCGTTTTTACCCCGGGGTCTTTTCTATTCTCGGTATTTATCGAACGCTTAGCCTTGTAATAAATTACAATAAATAAAAGAACTATTTCTCCTTGCCGACTGTTATGACCTTTTTCCCCCTTTGGACAATGCTTTAGTTTAAAAAGAAAGAGGAAAATCTTTTCTCGACAAACTCTGCCATACGTTCGTTCGTCAATGAAGAAAAATGATTTCAAATCATTTTAATATGTATTATGATCTGATATAATTAAAATAGGAAATGTTCAATATATATTAAGATTGCTTTTCCGTCTGATGTCTGTTTTGTCTCTAAAACAAAGTTTGTCCCTTTTGGAATATTCAAGTAAATTTGCATAAAGTACTATCGTTTCATCTAAAATAATTTTTTTCCATATAAAATTATAAAGCAAAAGTTGTTTAAGCTTTTATGACCCTTACCCAATTACTTTTGCACCATATTAGTGAATTCGGAAAGTTCATCTGCTTGACAGGCATAAATTTAAGTTTTTATGTCTTTTTATTGTTATTACGTCAAAGTCTCTCCAAAAATAATTAGGGTTGTATTATGATTAAATAATGATAGCGACGGTGGGCTCTGTCGACAGGTGATCATATGAGGATCTGAATCGTCGAAGAGGAATCATCTTCACCCGATTAAGAATAGGCCATGGAAGGTTGACAATTGGCCACTTACTTTTGGGTCAAAGCTCGCCTGTGTGTCCTTCATGCTGAGAAACGATGTTCGAGTGTCCTACTTAATTGCATTATTTGTGTCATTGCTTTGAGTTACATGTACAGTGACTTCTAGGGTGATCCGATATTTGGAGAAAACAGGTTTATTGTATGTAGTACTTGGTATGTCGTTTTTTCCTCCTTGTATTTTTTTTGAGAGTGGATGTATTAGCTTGAATGTGTCCGCACTACGCACAAGGTCGATGGTGGAATATAGAGTACTCCCCATAATTTGATCAGTTATGTAATATACATAAAGGGAGAGAGATGTCGAGTACACCACCACTGGATTGGTACATATCTAAAAACAAGTGAGATGTGTCAAGGTTTAAAGTATTAGAATAGAAGGAATAAGACAGAGATCAGTCCTCAGACCTAAACCTGACTGGGGCATGTTACAAAACACGTGTGCAAGATTGAGATTATAAAAATCAATCTATTATACTCTGAGCAAAAGTACTACTTTCCGTAGGAGTTAAAGTTCAAGGTGGTGTTCTACATGGGGAGATAAGTCAGCTCTTTTGTACTCTCTCTTTATGGTCCATCGTTCATCGTTTCCATCATTCTTTCAATCATGGAATTTCGACGATTCAACAGTCCACTTGGCTATTTTGTACCATCTTGTAAAATTAACTATACCTAGCCTAACTTAATTAGTCTCTAACCCTAATCGAACATAACCAATCCCCTACTATAACCTAACCCTTCCTGAACTCTAACTTAACCAGTCCCCAGATACCCTAACCAAACTACTCGCCTTAAATCTCATCTAACCAGTCCCTAATTCTAACGTACACTTACCCGTCTCTAACTCTAACCTAAGGTCACATCCGCAACTCCAACTTTACGAATCTCCATCTATAACCTAATTTGGCCGGTAGAGTAACTCTATCCTAACTAGTCCCTTATTGTAACTTAACCTAATAATGCCTCTCTAAACTAATCAGTCCATAACTGTAACTCAACCTAACCGGCCTCAAATCTGACATAACCCATCCTTAACGCAAATCTAACTTAACCATGTCACCCTCACATTTTGGGGATGACACTTTCAGTCACTTTTGGAAAGTGAATGGGGTACATTACAATGCTGAGTGGGAGAAGGTCGAAGGAGGGGAGATGTTGGAGTTGAACTGGAAAAAAGAGATCAGGTGTGTTCCAGACTCGATAACGGTTACTCGAACCTAAAATAAATCTTACCATAATTTAGTTACCACCAGGGTGAGTTGAGCGATTGTGCTGTATCGGTGTGTGGTTGCAGGTTGGAATTGGGGAGAAGAGTTAAACGTCTTAGTTACCCTATGTTATAATTTTGGTTTAGCTTGTATATATATGTCTTGTAAATATATTTTGTTTTCAGTCGGTTTATTTTCAGTGTGCTTTTATTTGTTTTATTTTACTTTTCCTCTACCCTTTACTATCCCCAGTTTTAGAAGTGTTGGACCCTTATTTGTCGTGGCGTCGAATGATGGATCCAACAACCAGTACCTAACTCTAACATAATTACTCTCTTACTGTAACCTAATAACATGCCACCAACTCTAACCCAACCTAACCAGTCCGCAACTATACACCCCTCTAAACCAGTAACTAACTCTAACGTAACCTAATCAATCCTTAACTATACGGCCCCCAAGTCTAACCTAACCTAACAACCCCCCCCCCAACTTTAACATAACCAGCCCCCCCCCACTATACTGCTCACTAAATCTAACCTAAGCAGCCCCCTCGCCTATTTGAAACCTAACCTAACCTGAATTGAATAGGTGCAAACGGTGAAAGTTATTTCTCAATATTACTACCAGAATAAGCAAAACTTCTTCTCTCTCTGAGACTGCAGGTATCGTGAAAAATAAAAGAAAGGCTTTTATACTGGCCATCCCCTATTCAATTATCTCCTGAAAAAATGGGATCAACTCAGATAGACACTTGCCGACCATCAAACAGCGGAAACATCGGGCATGACTTGACTAAAACTCGTTAGCCCGGAATAACCCCCGAAAGTGCGCTGTTACCTTAAAATAATGCATTTTCCTGGGTATGGATCTAAGGGAAGGTAGAATGTAGTGTCAGCTTTATTTTTTAGGAACAACTTTTAAGAAAAATTAGATTGCTTGCATATTTGCAGAGATATTTCAATTCAAAAACTGTATACTTCATACTTTCAATGTTGTTCAAGCAAAAATAAATATTTTGGGTGTTCTTGCTATATTAGTTGAACATTGGTTAACAAACTATACTTTTCTGAAACTATTTATTTTCGAGATAAGTATATGTTGCATTGAAATAGAAACACCATGGATCGTCGAATAGTAAAATATTCAAATTAAAAATTACTACCTCATAAATTAGCTTAATTTCGTGCATGTATACTTATTGAAAAAGTGTGCATAGAATCATTTTTAATTTGAATTGAATATTTGAATATTCCTGCCATTATTATTGTATTTTTGCTATTTAAGAAAAATGGGAAGATGTATTGGCTTAATGTATAAGGATAACAAAAAGGAGGTTACAATTTTAATTTAAAATAGCCCGCTGATAAATCTCGTCGGCCCTACTAAGCAAAACTCATGAATTTATCATAGTTAAAAGCATATTTGGACTATCGTAATTAGATATTTGTAAACAGTTTTAATAATAATAAATAGTTCCAAAGTTCTGAACAGGGATATATTTTTCGAAACCTTGGCGAAGAAACTGATTTTTCTTCCTACTTATTTTCAGTCACATCAAGATAATTTCCCTAAAAGGAGAGAAGGACCTGGAACATTCAGCAACACTGAGTCTCCCCAAAAACACACTTCCCAGTAACTTTGAAGCCATCTGAAAATGAAGACGTCCTTAATGGTATGGTATGGTATGGTGGAAAGAATACTGGGAAGCGGGGTTTGTATTCCCCAGGCACTGCAGCCTTCTGGCTTATTGTACCTTCCTAGTTCCTTAGTTCAGTCAATAGACTCAATCCTTCTTCTTAGAAGTATCAGGTCATTGACTGTTATGGCTGCAATTTGGCTCCCTGAGTCTTTTTCGTACGTTAGGTTAAACCTCCATTGAGCTGTTGCTTCGCATTCGAAGATGATATGAGTGGCTGTTTCCTCCTCCTCATTACATAATCTGCAAATGGTGTCATCGCTGTATATACCCATGTTGTGTAGATGTTTTCTCAGATACCAGTGACCGGTTAGTAATCCCACCACTCCTCTGAGTTTGGCCCTCTCCAATTGCAGCAGTGTTTTTGCCAATTTTGGTGAGGGTTTTTTCATCATAAGTTTACTATGTCTAGCACTGCTAGAGTTTATCCACTTCTCTCTTTGTTTTATTTGGATCCATTCTGCGATGGAGGATTCTACGTTTGTTTTTGTTATCCCAAGGATAGGTTCGGGGCCTATGTATGGTCTCGCAGATCCTCCTCTGGCTAGTTTGTCTGCTTCTTCGTTACCCAGAATTCCCCTGTGCCCTGGCAACCAAGATATCATCAGGTTGTTGTGTTTTCCCAGGTTTTGGAGATTTTGGACACATTCACTGACTAGTTTTGATGTAATTCTTTTACATGCCAATGCTTTAATAGCTGCTTGACCATCTGATCTTATGAGGATTTTTTTGTCAGTGTAACCTCTTTTAAGATTTTCCAGGGCACAAGCGTTGATGGCTATTTCTCCTTGAAAGACCGAAGTATACTTCCTTAATGAGTTTGATTGCTCATGTTTTGGGCTTGTACAAAAAACGCCTGATCCGGTTCTTTCGTTTGTTTTGGAGCCATCCATATAGACGTCCTAAAAAATATATTAGAATATTTTATTCGTCATTCTATGAACCACAAAATGTTATTGAAAAATTACTGTATTAATTAATCAATAAACGTTCTATAATAAATTTTTAATTATGTGAGGTAACTAATTTTCTTTAGCCTGTTATTTTGAAAAAGTATGTAAATAGGTTTTGTCCTCGCTGTCATCGGATGAATACCGACAGCATAGAACGCTCACTTTCAGTGGGAAGGGAAAACAGTAATGATATAATCAAACAGTTGATGATGAACAATATTTCCTCTCGTTACTGTCGGGAAGAATCGGGCCGCTTGCGAGTGGAGATAAAGGCTTTTCGAAACACGTTCAAACATATAACGACTTTAGTTTCTTGTTCTTTTTTTCCCGAATCACTCTGGCTTAACACTCTCCGAAAACGTTTTCTTGCCTTTCTTCATTCTCAATATCTACAATCCATGGTCAACGGTTGGAATTTTACTCAGCCCTTTGGGCTTAGACGCGTATGTTTGTTTATGCATATATGATGAAAATCAAATGTTGACTGCCGCATTTCTCTTGCGACTCAAGCTCCACGTTCAACGTATTATTTATTTGAACAACTGAAAAATGCGCCATAATCAAACTTATTCAACAATTACTTGAAATAAGAAAATCGTTTTGCCATGGTCAATGCGATCCCATCGTCATCCGGGTTGACAAAAATCTTCTCGTTCCCCAGCTTTTGTACATTTTCTAAGCCATATTTTATTTCTTTACGAACTACTCGATAAGGTATCACTCCATAAAAAGTCAAATTCATCACCCGCCACAGTAAATACATTTACCGGTTTCGACCTTATCAGTAAAAAACTACGAAATCTTTTTAACAAATCCAGACCTAGACTCTACCTAATTTAACCCTTCCCAAACCCTAAACCTAAACTAACTAGTCTCTACCTCTAACCCAACCTAACTGGTCCCAACTTTAACCTAACATAACCAGCCTCCAACTCCAACGTAACCCGTCCCTAACTCTAATCGTTAAACGTCCCCATTTCCAACCTAAACTAACCCAAAAGCCGGGAACACACCCGATGCTACGCCATGCGACGCTACCTGATGCTACCCGACGCCTTGTCACGTTTCGGTAGGGTGTGCACATCTATGCGTCAAGCGCACGCCACGTACAGTCACACAGCGTGTAAAACAATCGTAACTCCTCTTTTGTTCTTAATGCACTATTTTGAGCAAAACCATGTAATAAATTGTTAGTTAAATTTGAAATAAACTACAAAAAATATGAGTGTCCTGTTCTGACGCTATTCTACGAAAATGGTGTAATTGTATGAGAAAAACCATGAAATAAATTGTTAGTTAAATTTTATGAGCAAAACCGTGTAATAAATTGTTAGTTAAATTCATTACATCGAAAAATGGTATTCCGGTTTATGTTCAATTTTCAACCAAACCATTAAAATCATTTTAAAAAAATAAAAACATGAATTTCTGATCTCGGTTAATTTGGTTTATATTAAAAAATGTATGCTGTGATTAATATAACGACAATAATACATGTAGTTTGAATAAAATTATGAGTGTCCGGTTCTTTTGTCTTCGACTAGCGAGTCGTATACATTCTATAATTTAAAAAAAATGATTGCAACATCACTTTAAAGCGGGGAACACACCCGATGCATCGCAGTGCGACGCTGCCCGATACTACCCGACGCCTTGTTACGTTTTGGTATGATGTGCACTTCTATGCGACGTCAAGCGCACGCCACCTACAGTCACACAGCGTCTATCACAAATCAATATAGCAATCGCAACGCCTCTGTTGTTCTTAATGCATTATTTTGAGCAAAACCATGTAATAAATTGTTAGTTAAATTTTATGAGCAAAACCATGTAATAAATTGTTAGTTAAATTTTATGAGCAAAACCATGTAATAAATTGTTAGTTAAATTTTATGAGCACAACCATGTAATAAATTGTTTGTTAAACTTAAATGTTTTAAAACTCTTATTCCGGTGTTTTGATCAATTTTCTACCAAACCATTAAAGTTAATTTTTTTGGTAAATAAAAACTAATGAATTTCTGATCTCGGTTAATTTGGTATATATTAAAATAAGTTTGTTGTAATTAATATAACGACTATAATACATATAGTTTGAAATAAAAATATGAGTGTCCGGTTCTTTTGTCTTCGACTGTACTCGATGCTACCCGATGAAAATCTGGTCAGTGGGGATCGCAGAGCGTAGAGTAGGGTAGCATAGCATCGGGTAGATGTGCACGGGGTAATACAACCTTATGGAAAAATGGACTTTGGATTAGCGTCGGGTAGCGTCACATGGCGTTGCATCAGGTAAGTATTTTCCCGGCTTAACCGTAGCGCTGCCAGCAAAAATATTCCCTGGTTTCAAATATTGCTACGACAAAATACTTCCGAAATCTTCATTAAAGCTAACTTTCCTTGATACCATTCGGAGATTAGAACTGTCTAATTTCCAATCCAATTGAAATTATCAATTAAAAAACCCATTATCAAACATGAATCTCTCTACATTATATCGCCCAATCGTTTTATGTAATTTCATGCCGAAATCATTAAATGAATTTTTTAAAACATCAACCTCTGTTATCAGGAGAAACTCTACAATTGAACTATTCCACAGGGTTGGACATCACTGGGACCTCTCTTGATCGGAGGAAATATTGCTCAGAATTTTTCCTGAGACATGAGGAAAGCCTTCGATTGATTATGGCTCCAGGGCTTAGATCTGAAAATTTAAATGCAATTTGTACTGATTACGCTCACATTACAGACCAAATCATTATATTTCACTTTTTATTTATATCTTTCTATAGTTAATTCTACAGTTATGAATGTTCAACAAAAAACGAGAATGTAAATGTAAAAATTGGGGGACCGCGGTAGCCGAGTGGTTAGCATGAGAGACTCTCACGCCGCGGTCGTGGGTTCGATTCCTACCGTCGCCTCTGGCCCTTTATTCCCGATAACCCCCAATTTGAACACACAAGAATTCGTACCATGGCTAATATGCAAGATCATTAAAAAAAAAAACTATCAATTTACTTTGTACCTATTTCTATGCAGACAGAACTAGTGACCTGTCATACCAATCGATATGAGTAAAGTATCGATTTTCTTTCGATAGCGAGTAATTTTGTTATCGAATATTGTCATTCGATACAAGTACTGTGTCGAATACTTTTTGTAGTATCGGAAAATATACTCAAATAGATTTTTCGCCGAGTGTTCAAGTAATATTGAATGGAAATTTACCGTTGAAACTTACCTCTCATCAAACTGGGAATTGATTAGTTACTGTTAAGAGCGCCTACTAGCGGCATATGCCAACAAGGTTAATCTAGATTTTTAATTGGTGGTTGGTAACTCCTAATTCTTTCCCGCACCGCACCTCGCACTTTCAATTTCAGTAATTTCTTCTAAATTGTTTTTGTCTTCAAGTCGCTAAAATGTGTTCGCCTTCCTTCTCGCAGGTAGATACCTAATCATGTCTCCTACCAACAGTAAGGCATGAGGTTATTTTAATAAGAAAACTGAATCGGTGGCATCTTGTAAACTCTGGGGAATACAGTGGGAATACGTCTTATCTTTTCAAACATTTGAAATCACACACCAGTTTTCTTGTTATGTTGATACGTTGAAATGTCTAAAAAAATTCTTTAAAATGAAAAAACTGCAATTTCTTGATTATTTTAAAGCATGAGAGTATTTTAACCAAAGTCCGCAATAGAAGTTGATCATTTATGAATTTACGAAAAAGTACTCATATCGAGTAACTGGTATCGAATATTTTCGGGTATCGCACGTCACTAGACAGAACAATTGTAAATATGTATATGTAGCTTTATGTTATAAAAATACACTGTTGCTAGTACATTAACATTATAATCTATAATACGGTTGAAAGTCGCATTAATCAAGTGTGAGGTTTGTAATTTGCATGGTATAATTTGTTCAGGCCATTGCCTCGGGTGAACTGAAACATGTGATAGTACTTATGAGTTGAGTGTACTTATTCGCGCCATAAAAGTTTGCGGAAACTTCAGCCTTTCTCAGCCGTAGAGTTAGATAGCTGAAAGCCGACGACACCCCCTTTCGGGCGTATCTGGGGAGCGTTTTCCTTCTAGGACGGCGATGAAAAAACCGCAGACTTTGCTTCGAATATCTCCCAGCACGGTGTGGTAATTCGTGACGTCATTAAGAAATGAAACTTTAGACATTAAGGCGAGGTAGTAAATTAAAACATTAGGGCGGGGGAAGTTACAAGTTAATATGTTAAGTTAGTGAAGGCGGAGGTGGGTTCTAAAGGGGTTAGCTTGTAGCCGGGATGCAGATCCCCCAGACCCTTAATGCTACTCTATCCTCCCCACCAAACTAAGATAAATGGCAGATTCCTCTGACTTTTCCCTTTCGCCGACTGAGGGGAAAGTCCGTAAAGTCGGACCTGTTGACGCCGTACACATGTTGCAGATATAAAAACAACGCAGAGGTGGAAAATAATCAATATCGCGCAAAACACACCCGTTTCCTATTTAAATAAAAACACCTGTCTGTTTTGACAACGCTTGAGGAATATATTCACTATTAACACCAATGAGTGATAATTATAAAAGAGACAAGAAGGAAATCTAATGAGCCAGAATTGTGATGTTGAGATTGCTTGAAACAATGATGCGCTCAAATGTTCGGTTCTCGTCAATCGATTATTTAGTGCAAATGAGATACAAATCTCAGTCCAGGTTCCATTACGGTTTTAAGTTCCTTGTTCCTGGCCCTTCCCTGATTTGAATATTTCAGATATTGTTATAGACAAATCCCCAAGTAGAAAACCTTCTGAAATGACGTAATTTACCTCAATTGTACTTTGTAACAGTCCAAAGAAGGTTATATTTTTTTACCCACAATATACAATGCCATCCTACAAAGTTTTTTCCACTTAGGGGTATATTTGGTCGCCAGTTTCATTTATATCAAGCTCACAAACCTCTCAAACATATATACAGATCCATTTTTCTATAGTCTCCAAAATCCTCGAAAGACTGAGTCTGGGTTAGCCTTCTGGTTCGTCTAGTCGACTGACAACTGCAACAGCCACCTACGGAAACCTCAAAGCTGAGAGTTTAAACTCCCAGGGACAAAATGCAAGTACAGTTTTGTTTTTGTTGATTGTAACCTGATAACTTCCAAAATGTGGCGACATGTAGTAGAACTGAATGGTTCATATATTCCATTCAGGTTTTAGTTATCAATTGACCAAGTTACTTCTTTCAATTAATTATTCTTTCTGTGTGAGGTCTTGGCCGAGATAATGAAGTCAATGTCACGAACGGGATTCGAACCCACGACCTTCGGCTAGATACGCCGCTGCTCTACCACTTGAGCTATCGTAACTTCGGTCCTCTTGGACACCGACTCTCCATCTCAACCTACAACCGTTCGAATTTTCCCCCTTTTTGCCATTTTCATATGTCGTGTAATCGGTTTGGATTCTCAGCGACTTAGCAAGTGGCCACGCGGAGCTGTTTCATGAAGTGAAACTTCTTTTACTTATCTTACTGACCTTTTAATCTCAACCTAGACCTTACATAGAAAGAATTATTAATTGAAAGAAGTAACTTGGTCAATTGACCACTAAAACGTAATTGGATTAATATTTAGTAAGTAATACCTTGCCATACCGTGTACCAATAACCTTCCGGCTCATCGACGCCCACCACAGGCTCTCACACATTGCATGGCACTATGCTAAGCCGATGTACCTCAACAGTCCATGATCTCTCATGTAGCAACAATGAAACCAAAGCTACAATTTTAGATTTACACAATGCCATTCTCGTCATTCCACGATTCAGCAATGTTTTTAGGCTACACTATGTCCTCTGCTTTAAAAACAAAGAGAAACGATGATGATGGATACTAGGTAGCGGGGTTTTGCTCCTCAGGAACTGCAGCCTTCCGGCTTATTGTACCTTCCTTGTTCAGTGCAATCAATTCAATCCTTCTTTTTTCTTTTTTTAATCCGAGGTTATGCCTCAATTGAGCGGTTGCTTTGTATTCGAAGATGATTTGGGTGGCTGTTTCTTCCTTATTTGCAAAATCTGCAAATGGGTTCATCGTTGAATATGCCACTGTTATGTAAAGGTTTTCTCAGATGGCAGTGACTGGTTAATAGTCCTAGCACCTGGAATCTCTCCCTATCCAATTGCAGCAATGAGTTTTGCAGTCTTTGTGATGGTTGTTTTAGCATAAGTTTACAGTATCTAGCGCCTCTAGAGTTTATCCAGTTTTTTTATAAGTCGTTCCGGGCCTGTATATGGTCTCGCAGATCCCCCAGTGGCCACAGAGTGTCTGCTTTTTCGTTACCTTGCCCTTGTGTCCTGACACCCAAGATATCATCAAGTTGTGGTATTTCTCCAAGTTTTTGGAGATTCACCGACAAATTTTGATGTGATTTTTTGACACTGTAATGCTTTAATAGTTGTTCGCTATCCTATCTTTTGAGGATTATTTTTTTTTTGCCAGTGTAAACTCTTTTAAGATTTTCTAGGGCACAAGCATTGATTTATTTGTGCCCAACTCAAAATCACATCAAAACTTGTCGGTGAATCTCCAAAAACTTGGAGAAATACCACAACTTGATGATATCTTGGGTGCCAGGACACAAAAGCAAGGTAACGAAAAAGCAAACACTGTGGCCACTGGGGGATCTGCAAGACCATATAAGGCCCGGAACGACTTATAATTGAAGTATTTATGCTTAAAAGACCGAAGTGTACTTCCCCAATGAGTTCGGTTGATCATATTTTGGGCTTGTTTAAAAAACACCCGATCCGGTTCCTTAGGTTTTTTCAAGCCGCCTGTATAACATATCATTTTATGTGATGCTCTCCTGAGTCCTTTCTTTCATGTATAATTTGTTGAGACTTTATGTTGTGTGTATGTTGGATGTTGTAAAGAATGTTTCCGGAATCATATAATCAGTCCCCAGTTGGTGTCTGATTTTTATTAATTATGGTTGTGTGCCCGAATTGTTTACTTCCCATACATTTGACTGTTTTTGGGACTTAAATGAGCTTTTCCTAGCTTCTCCTTGTATGAATGTTTCCTGTGGAGGTAGGTTTGGCAGAGTTTCTAGGGATGGTTAGGGTTACTAGGGTAGCTTGTTTTCATTGCCCATGTGATACATATGTTTACCAATATCTGCCTAGTGGCTAGTGCAAAGTGGTAGCTAGTTTTTGTTGAGCTTGGGTCCACCAGATTAGTGATCCATATGTTATTTTCATAGAAATGATGAATGGTAGAGTGAGTGTTTGCCATTGGTGAATTATCAGAAAAAGTTAGTAAAATTTTTAAACAAGAAGGTTTTAGTATAGCTTTTAGAAGTACGGGTTCACTTAAAAACACCCTCTCAAAATCTAAACACAAAATAGACAACTTGGCAAAAAGCGGGATTTACCAACTTAATTGTAATGATCGTGATATTAAATATATAGGACAGAGCGATGGAGAAAAAAAAACGAGAGTAAAAGAACCTTGCCTAAATCGAACAAATTTTCGGAATTTAAGGACCATCTAAAAGAAACAAAACATAATTTCAATTCAAATTTAAATACAACATTGTTACATAGTTTCGACAAAGGGAGAGAACTAGAATGGTTTGAGAAATTTGAAATTAAAAAATGTAAAATTGAACATGGAGATAAATGCATTAATAATATAATAGATTTTGATCTACCTCCCATTTTAAATATGAACATAAACAATATTAAACGTTCAAATAATTAAAGTAATTATTTTAATTTAATAGTTTAATAATATTAGGTATTATTCTAATTTTTTATCTTTTATCTTTAATCACTAATTTATAGTTAATTTCTTACAGTATTTACTATTATAATATTCACTTGTGTTATAATTACCGCTTTTCGCACGTTCAAATTAAGCGCCATTTCTTCTCCAGGTTCTCATTGGAGCGTCGCGTTTGCGGGGGTATCAGCGGGTTCACTGTTGCCATTCATGTCGAGAGACGTGGTTGTAGAACTCCTCCCACGTGATGATGAGCTAAGGGCTCGAAATCCGGTCCGTTGCAAAACAACTTATTGTGAGGAGGAACTATCTTTTTAAAAAGGATAGGTTATTTCCGGTCGTATTACCGCTGTGTAGAGCCAGTGGGGTATTTTCGGTTTTAGTCTCCAAGATTAGCCTAGGGTTCTTCTTGGGGTCATTAGCTATATTTTACCTTTGCTGCAGGTTGCTGCTGCATATGCTGTAGGTGAGGTTCATGCCAGCCAGAGTCGGGCAAAATCTAACTAATTCAATCATGATTAAGAATTTTGATTGAAGTTTAATCATGATTGAATTATTCATGAGTAAATTAATCATTATATGATTTAATCATAATTAATTCAATCATGAGGTATGACTAAATCATATAATGATTAATTTACTCATGATTAATTCAATCATGATTGAATTAGTTTGATTTTGCCCAACTCTGGCTACAATGACCGACTTACCAAAATCCAACCGACTCCGGATAAAAATTTTGAGATGAGAGTCGTCCTCAAGGCCAACCTTCAAAAATTGTTATCATAATTGTTCTACATGTCTATTTTATTACAATCAAGACCCCTAGGTGGTGTATTTTCCAAATAATGTACTCTCTCCTTTTAAGTGGAATCAATTTTAATTCAAAGAAATATTTTTTCCATTGATAAACATATTTACTTTTCAAAGCGTAGCTTGTTCTAGGATTTTTTTATTTTATTATATTATTATTATTATTATTATCATTATCATTATTTTTTG
The DNA here is from genome assembly GCF_000648675.2 of Cimex lectularius. NCBI lineage: Eukaryota > Metazoa > Arthropoda > Insecta > Hemiptera > Cimicidae > Cimex > Cimex lectularius. Next base: position 879,595 of record NW_019392658.1, on the reverse strand, counting down.
GCTTTTCATAACGACGGAGTTTTGCTTATAATTGGAAGATTGATTTTGGTTAAATAAGGTGTTGAAGGATTTTAGTTTTGATGAAATAAATTTCTGTTAGAAAATTTTTTAAAAGTGATGAAGTTGTGTATTTTCATTTTTTGAACATGATTTATCGACATTTAGTCAAGACTAATTTAGCCATCAATCACATATGGTGACTAATGAATAAATTAGTCACTTACTACCAGAGTTGGGCAAAATCTAACTAATTCAATCATGATTAAGAATTTTGATTGAAGTTTAATCATGATTGAATTAGTCATGAGTAAATTAATCATTATATGATTTAATCATAATTAATTCAATCATGAGGTATGACTAAATCATATAATGATTAATTTACTCATGACTAATTCAATCATGATTAAACTTCAATCAAAATTCTTAATCATGATTGAATTAGTTTGATTTTGCCCAACTCTGGCTACAATGACCAACTTACCAAAATCCAACCGACTCCGGATAAAAATTTTGAGATGAGAGTCGTGCTCAAGGCCAACCTTCAAAAATTGTTATCATAAACGAAAACCAAAGTTACATAATTATTCTACATGTCTATTTTATTACAATCAAGACCCCTAGATGGTGTATTTTCCAAATAATGTAGAAATCTCTCCTTTTAAGTGGAATAAATTTTAATTCAAAGAAATATTTTTTCCATTGATCGGTTATGTAAACATATTTACTTTTCAAAGCGTAGCTTGTTCTAGGATTTTTTTATTTTATTTTATTATTATTATTATCATTATCATTATTTTTTGGCTTTTCATAACGACGGAGTTTTACTTATAATTGGAAGATTGATTTTTGTTAAATAAGGTGTTGAAGGATTTTCGTTTTGATGAAATAAATTTCTGTTAGAAAATTTTTTAAAAGTGATGAAGTGTATTTTTCATTTTTTGAGCACCCATTTGAACATGATTTATCGAAATTTAGTCATGACTAACTATATTGTGACTAAATTAGTCATGCCTCGTATTTAATTACTAGTCATGACTAATTTAGCCATCAATCACATATGGCGACTAATGACTAAATTAGTCACTTACTACCAATCACGACTACCGGTCTGAGTGATCAATCATTAATCACTAGACATGACTAATTTTTGTCCAACACTGATGCCAGCATTGGCTGGTTTCTCTTAACACGTGTCCTCGGAGTGTATTACTGGCCGTTGTGTTAAATTAAGGGATTAAGAACAATTTGTAATATATATAATTAAAGACAAGTGCAACAAGTAATTGAACCAATGTTTTTCAGTAAAAATATATAAGTCAGAATATCAAAATCCATATGGTAAGATGTTATATTTGTTCACTGTTTTCATGCGGTAGTGAAGCCTATGAGATGTGGCTGCAGAATAAAACACCTGGAAAGAGTGGCTAACTTGTAAACTTTACAAAAGATTTACATACAAGGAACTCAGCTGTGTGATTGAGACTCAAGAACCTACCTACCACGTGATGAGAGGAAAGAGACCAAAATCCCTGATGATAATAAAGTAAGCAAAAATAGTTGAAAACCTCAGGAAACAGAAGAATCTCCTGGCTCCTTGACCTGAGGGAGTAGTTTAACTCCTTCCAGACAGAAAGCGAGGATAGTTCGATGATTGCCAACTTTCGCAAGAGTGCGATGAAAATAGTTTGATGATCGCCTCCACACTCTGATTCTTTTGAACTGTCTGTTTTTCAGACCTGTGAACGCTTTTTCGTTCGGTTATCCGAGTGATTATGTAATATTTCATTTTCCCTCGATTTACCATTAATTTAATAATACTAATATTAATTCTCGATTAAACGGATGTTACATGATTTCAGATAAATTTTCGGTCGTTTGTGCGTTTTAGATTTGATTCGTGTCGGTCTTTCTGCTCGGATCCGGCCGAGATTAATCACCGATCAAATCGACCAGTAAGACAGGAAACGTTTGGCAACATAATCTCTTCTCCCTTTTCCCCAGAACACGGCTAATTTAAACATTGGTTTTTAAGAGAAGATAAACACCCCCTTCTTTTCCCTCTCACCCTCTTCCGATCCACCTTAGCCCGAGTTTCAATTCGTGCATTAAGGACCCTCCAGAGCCGGATTGTGAACGGATGGCTGGGTTTAAGGGAAGCCAGAAAAAATGGGGGAGCGTTCATTTTAGCTGCGGTCGTCTCTTTAGATTTACTGCAATTACGTATATTAAATTTATGTCTCTTCTACCTCTTCCATCCTTTCTAAATGAATTGTACTTACTTAAATAAGTTTTCTCTTGTTTTACCGAAACAGTGAGTTTGTTCTCTATGTCACTAGAGGTACAAGTTATGCCGATTTTACTGATAAAGGCGAATGTAAAACAAGCGACTTCTTTCACAAAAGTGTCTTCGCATATTTTTATTCAAAAAAATGAAAGAACCATTTTAAACAAATAATTATCGACCCATGTGAAAGCAATTCTTCCAGTTTGATGTAATAATGTTGATTTTGGAAGAACGTAAAATAATTCCTTAGCTTTTTCTGATAATAAAGTTTAAAGTCACTTTCAGACACTTGTAAAGATAATTATTCAGAAATCGTGAGATGCGGTCTGGTGTGATGTAGGTTTCAGAAAAACATTTTCTTTATCGTGCCAACGTTTCGATCTTTATTGAGATCATCTTCAGGGCCTGGGATTTACAAACATTGTTTACATTTAACAAATACATTTAGGATGTGGAAAAGTGAATTTATACAATGCAAAATATATTTTTTATATTCAATCAAAGTATTTCTACTCACTCAAAGTGTTTGTCTTCTGTGTAATTGTGCCATTCTTGCGTGTCGTGTTGAGAGTGCCAGTGAGATTTTGCTGTTTTATGTTTATATATGTTGGATTTTGAAGGGGTGGGGAAGGATGTCGGTATAGAAAAAAGACATTTTTGTATAAGGCGTCGGCTTCTTTGAGGTGAAAAGAGCCGACGAAGTTTTCACTGGTACTCTCAACACGACACGTAAGAATGGCACCCAGCCGAAGATCGTGAGTTCAAATCCCGCTCGTGCCATTAACTTTTTTTCATCTCAACTAAAAACCTTAATTAATTGTCATGCATTTGTTAAATGTAAACAATGTTTGTAAATCTCAGGCCCTGAAGATGATCTCAATAAAGATCGAAACGTTGGCACAATAAAGAAAATGTTTTTCTGAAACCTACATCACACCAGACCGCATCTCACGATTTCTGAATAATTATAGATTAACGGTCACTAATCACCACACACTTGTAAAGATATTTAACCGACAATGAACCATCGTGTCCTCCTACCTGTTGCCTTCTTTTAGAAGATATCAGGCTACAATTAACTTAAACAAAACTATACTTGCATGTTTTCCTTGCTGAGTTGAATTTTCGCGGGAATGTTCACTACTCTGAGTGCGATTGAGAAGTCCCTGTTTCTGGTTGTTTGTAACGGCTGCTTGCTCCATTAGGGATAAGTGCTCGTCGACGAATTTGATATAAGCCGGTTGAGCTTCTCCCTACAAATATAGTCGGAAGCATTGTTGTCTGGTAGAAATGTTAGTTCAAACCACAACTGAAAGTATGATGTACTTTCAGGAGGATTCTCTGTTTAATCGTGGACTCATCCTTTTGAAACCTTTTGAAAATACATTAAAAATGTCGGAGAAATAATGAAGGACTCTATTGATTGTGCAAACGCTGTTCAAATGGGTAGGCTGAATGGAGGGCTTCTACACTATTCATCACGACTCGAGCGTATCTGCTTCAAATACCATATGAAAGCATTGAAATAATTCAACATCTTAGTGTACGGATTTTGAGATTTTTACTGCAAAGAATTGTTTCAATCTTGCTTCTCAACATTGCTTGTTGTGCGCGACTTTATTCTTGTCCTTTTTTGTTTAATTATTTATTTGTATCGTGTACACGAATTATACACATTACAAATTGATTTTAATGTTATAAAAAGAAAAGTACTGGCCGTACAAACGCTGTTCAAATGGGTAGGTTGTGTTTTCTGTACTGTATAGAATAACCGGTTTTACTTTTTTTTGATATTTTCAATATTGTAAATTGGTTTTATAATTTTTTAACCATGTCAATATTAAGTAAAGTTACAAAATTTTGTTACAACTTTACAACAAAAACGAACCTATTTCCTGTACTTCTGAGTGAGTTGAGTTCTGCGAGGAATATCCGCTAGTTTTGTTAATTCAATGTAAAAGACGTGTCTGGATTGACAAACCCGGCTGAAACATTAAACTGAAGAATTGTAGGTAATAAGCCACGTAAAAACCTTTTAAACTGAAAATGCACATTTAGCTTATGAATATATATTTTTTTCCGCGATTGTCTTAAATTCAATTGATTTTCTTAAAAAAAATTTTTTTGAAGATACACTAAAGACAGACAGAAATAGAAGGAGAAAAAAAAACGGATTCTCCTCGAAGGACTAACAGGAACCAAATACATAACCAAATAAATAACCTAACCAAATACATAAGGAAGCGGGAAAACACTTCCTTACAGGATTCTTAAGATGAGCTGAGGACGAACTGGGCATTTGAAGAAGCTTGGCATAATCCAACACGTCACGTTTAGGTTCTGCAAGGAAGCTGAAGACACCAACACATCAACTAACAAACCGTTGCGCCACACCTGACCGCAGAGAAAGGGCTTTGTGTCGTTCAACGTAACCATAAAATAATTTCAACCACTGCAACCGGGCCTACTAATCAAATTTCTTGATGGACTAGGACTATCGCGTTCTCAAACAGGGCCAGTATGTTACACACTTAGCATGTTATTGGATTCTGTACTATAACAGGGGGCGTACAGGACAAGGATGAATCGCCAAAACATTTCCTGAAACCGAAATCCTACCTATAAAAGTTATGGTAACTGTTTATTGGTGTACTGCTGGGGCTGTTCACTGTAATTTCCTGAATTAAAGAGAAACTATTACAGCAGAGAAACATTGCCAAGAAATTGACAAAATACACAAGAAACTGCAACGATTTGGCCAGCATTGGTAAAACATAAGTGGTTGTTCTTTTTCACGATAACGTCAGGCTACATGTCGCAATGCCAACCCTGCGTAAACTTAAGGACTTAGGATATGAAACCTTACCGCACGCTCTGTATTTACCCGACCTCTTACCTACAGACTTCCACTTTTTTATGCACTTTGATCACTTCTTAAAGGCTAAATTTTTTAAAAAACGCAGTGAAGCCGAAAACGCCTTCCAAGATTTTATTGTGAGTCGAAATAAATATTTTCATGTCGGCGGTCATTGTGATAGAAAATATTTCGAATAAATTTTCTTTATTTTATAAAAATTAAAAATAGTTTAGACTGCCTTTTATCTACATTATTTTTGAACCAGCCCAACAATAGGAAGAGTAACTTAGATACTACCGATAGATACCTGACTAGGTGAATTACTGAAAGATCTGTTTATTTTCGTGTCCCTCTTTTCTTCCAAGCCTTTGGTATGATACTCCATTAAAAGATTATCACGTTCAGTTTTGATCGTTTAATACTAAAAGGAAAACAAATGACCGGGGCAATGACAAATATGATTTGGAGGATGTCGCGTTGTCGGATATGTTGTAATAATAATGGATATTTGTCAGAGTAATTTTGCCATTAAATTATTAGTTAAGATTGATGGAGGCTATTTCGCTTTCCAGAATATCGCTTACACAGAGCGATTCTAATTGACGATGAACTTCTATGTTTAAAAGCGATTAATGTTGAAAATTGTCCAAAGGCTGAATTTGAACTAGGGTCAGATTGTTGCTGTATTGACAGAAAAATAACAAAATCTGAAAGCTTCCAGACTTTCGCCAGATTTCGAAGCTTTGCTTCGAGCTCCTCTATTTTTCAGTCCGTGATTTTTCTTCTCCCAATACAAATCTCAGCCTCCAAAAACTAAACATATGCTCAGGCTTCTTTCAGCTGCTCCCAGTCTATGTCTACGTAGTTTGCAGTGTCCAGTCCTATTATCATTACGGTCCTACCACTTTAAAAAACATATTTTGCTATATTAACGCAATGCATATTTGACATCCAAATTTAAAACTTGACGGAGAATCGTTCCAAAACCTACTGCTTGAGTCAGTTTACATAACTTCTTTATTGTCCTTTGAATGATTTAGGTTCCTCATGGGGGCATGCTGCCTTGTCCAACCGACATGTACATTGGGTATGCTGCAAAACTGGAGGTTCTGTATTATGGCCTGGACGGATGCATCAGCGTTAGCTTGTAACAGTATATGGCCATTGAGAGGCATGTCGTTTAGCCTGCCGAGAAATCCAACTCTCATTTCTACATCAGTTGTGTACGATCGCCCAGGGTCATCCGGCTGCCACATTACGGCATCCAGAGGTAAAGGGATAAAAGTGGCGGCCACAAGGTGTATTGCACCTCGACTTGAATAGATCTATTGTTCTCCCCTGTTATTTATAACTCACTGGCCAGCTTCGGGTTATTAACCAGCCTCCACAGCTTTGCCAGCGGCTCCTTGGTGTAGGATCCCTGGATGAAGATATGTCGTGGTGGTACATTTAGGGAAACTTGCAGGGCAGAAGTGATAGGTCGGTCTTGTCGCTTAGTAGCCCATGAGTTTACAAATCATTCAATTACCAGCTACGTTATCTTTGCAGATGTACCAAATGGTAGCGTTCACTCCTGACGTCCCATTCCATCCTCAATCACCACCGTGACCTCTGCCTATACAGCGATCCTCGGGAATTCTGATCCTATCCTTTCCATTCAACGTTCAGCAACACTTCGCACCGCTAGAATTTCGGTGTGAAAATAAAATAATAAACTTTAACCTCCAGTTTTCTAGGTTGTGGACTTGTGAGAAAACAAGAGGGTACACCCTTGTAAGTTGACATCAATATACACATATATATGCATGGGTAAGAAAACAGTCGGAAGTTCAATTAGTTTCTTGCTCCATTGTTATCATTATTATTATTATTGCAATAACGTGAAGTAGAAAGTTCAGTAGCCTTTGTTTTGAACATGAAACGTACAACTTATTTCCAAATGTATAATTTATAGTGACCGTTAAGTAATGATTATTTAGAGATCGTGAGATGCGGTACACTTCACACATCAAACAATTCTACATAGACTAAATTTCCAACAATTTAACTCTCCTTTCCCTAATAATCCCGTCTATAATAATCCTGAAAGGCTTACCAGTCCCGAACGACAAACCATTACCGTTTTTTTCCATTGTCGGGCCCTTTCACCTTAAAATAAGCCGACTCCTCATAGCGAAATGAATTTCTGTTCCTACTTCCTTCCCCATTCCTTCAAAATCAAATATATATATGAAAAAAAACAACATTTAACGGCAGGAGCAGTTTGCAAATGGTCAGATTCGTACAAGAGGCTTGGTCGTATCGTCATGATCTAATTAGTCGAATTCAATTATGATCAATAGTTTTCCTTTTTAAATTAGTATTATTGTATTAGTACTATTTTATTTTTATTTATGTATTTTTGATGGTTGTGGCTTCAACCTCCTGCAGACAGTTTTTATCCATGTCGTTATTTTATGTTATTATATTTTTGTTCTGTAAACATTTACTATTAATTAACAATTATTAAAGAAAAACATTAATATCTCACTGACACTCTCAACACGACACACAAAGTGACACGTCTTTAATTTAAAAAAACAAAACATATACATATATTAAAGAAGAGAAATTTTTAAAAGTTATATACTAATAACATAATTATTTCAAAAATTACATAAAAATCAATAGTCATATAAAATGAATATATACTTCTACCTCTAATTTGTACATATCTGTCTTTTTTGTATTTTTGTAATGTATGAAATTGTTTGTGTGTTTACAATTCCTGCTCTCAAGGACAAGTAAAACTTAGTGGGAGGAGGTTGATCATTTTACATATTTTATTCTATACTATTATTTAATTTTTTTTCTCAGAATAATGTATTAAATGCTGACTCCTCATAGTGAAATGAATTTCTATTCCTACTTCCTTCCCCACTTCTTCAAAATCAAACATATGGACAAAAACCATTATTATCTCACTAACACTCTCAACAGGAGACACAACAGTGATACGTCTTTAAAGTTTTTTTCAAAAATCATATATAATTAAAGAAGGGAAATTTTTAAAAACAATATACTAGTAAAATAATTATTTCAAAAATTACATAAAAATCAATAGTCATATAAATTGAATATATACTTCTACCTCTAATTTGTACAAATCTCTCTTTTTTGTATTTTTGTAATGTATAAAACTATTTGCGAGTTTACAATTCCTGCTCTGAAGGACAAATAAAACTTAATGAGAGCAGGTTGTTCATTTTACATTATTTTGTTCTATATTATCATTCAATATTTTTCTCAGAATAACGTATTAAACAAATACCTAATAATAAAACCTTTTCTTTACGAGGGTTCGCGTCAGCAGAGGTCATACAAACCATGTAAGTATGTCGGGTTCGAATGGTTCGAATGCAGGGCCGCTGGATTCGAACCCGGGACCTTTACCTTACAGTGATGAGCGCCGTGTCAACCGTTGCGGACACCGACGTCCCCCTAAAATTTCTATAATGTGTACATCATTTTATAAATTCGTAGTCACATCGTATACATATTTTTATAATTTAAACCAATTTGGTAAATCCCAGGCGGTGAAGATGATTTCAATAAAGATTGAAACGTTGTTGGCACGATAGAGAAAATGTTTCTCTAAACCTCCATCACCCCAGACCTCATTTCATTCAAATAATTATTTCCAAATACTTCCGATGTGTGATTAATGTTATTGTCACGAAAGAGATAGATAATTAACTGTCGATAATAATGGGCAGGGTTAAATGATCCATATTCCCCTTTTGAGAATTTATGAGTTGATAGGACTTAGGCCCTACTCAGCCGTACGACGTGATTCACTGGGGACACAAAATTCACCGATAACAAAGACATAAACAGAAGTGTGTCCCGTAGCGGCGAGGCAGGTTTATTGCTGTTTGCAACTCGCCGGCTTCAAAACTTGGAAATATGCCCGCACCACACACCAATGCCCATACAGACCGCCACAATCTGTCGGGAAAAGTCTCCGGTGAAAATTTCCATTACAAACTGGGCCAAGCGAGGGGTGAAATCAACGAAGGGAGAACCGTCATAAAATTTAAAATCAGCCACGATTAGAATGCCTGATAATATCAATACTCGAATTTATCTAGTTGTTTATACTCAGTTGAAACCGTTAGAAGGATTCTTCGTTTTATTAGAACAGACAAGTGTTTTTTGCGATCATACTTGATATTTGTCTATTATTAATACCAATGTGTTTACGCCAACTGTACATACGTAAAAAGATTGTACTTTTAATCACAAGCAGCTGTTTTTCCTTTGATCTCCTCCGCTTACGCGAGCCATTCTCTTCTCATTGGAATTCTCTTACGATACACTCACTCCTCCTATTCTCTCCGGCGTTTTCGGTATTTAAAGTTGTGCCAATGATTTAACTGTTTTTTTGGTTCAATCCGAAAGTAATACTACCAAGAAAATTAGCCGAAGCTGTACACCAGAGACTACGACGGACTCGGGCCCGAAGTTGCGTCGCCGCTGTGAATCCGGCAAGTTTCAGCAAGGTGAGTATCTGGGCATTATTTTCGGGTGAATGGTTTTCTTTAGTGTTATTTCATTTAATTTGAAACATTGGCTCACTTTAATTGTCTCATTTATTTTCGTTCAATTTGATTTTTTATTATTCAATTTTCTTAAGAAATTAATCTTTTTTTTCTTTTTCTTTTTCGAATCGTTTATATCAAACGATTAAACACCAATGTGTTTGCGCCATCCAGTTCTAAGCTGCTAGGAACTTTTTACACCAAGCGTGAAAAACAAAAATGTACTTTTATAGATTTTGCAGTCGATCTATTGCATGTACACACTAAGGTGTTTCTGTAAGTTACTCGCAGAATCTTCGCCACGAGTCCCGTTCAGCTTTTCGGACTTTTTTTTTTAAACGAGGGTCCGCAACAGTAGAGGTCATACGAATCCTCAGGGTGCCGGTGTTTTTGAAAAAAAAAGAAACATTTGTAAGTATATCGGGTTCGAATTCAGGGGCGCTGGATTCATACCCGGGACCTTTTACCTTACAGTGGTGAGCGCCGTGTCAACACCTAAATCGTTGCGGCCACCGACGCCCCTACACGACTTCTTTATTGTACTAAATCAGGTCATCTATGTATGTATTCCAATCACTGTAGGCCTTGCTCGAGCTCTCAGTCGTTCTAGGTGTTCGGTCCACCAGTCTGTTTTGTCTTTATTTTGCCTTCTCTTTTCTGCGCAGTTTTCGGCGTGGGAGCTCATTATGGCATTGGTCACCTCCTGCACATTTCTAGGCTCTCCCCGTCTCTTAATTCCTTGTTCACCACTGTAAGGATTGTTGGACGGTTCTTTTATACCCTTTTCCTGTAGTTTCGATATGTTTTCTCCTTGTGAGAGGGAGTGTTCAATTCAAATCTGATATTCTTCTAATTAGAGTTTGATGTTTTTCTGGGTACATTCTAGTTTAAAATGTTATCATCAGCCCCTTGGGACGTAATGGCCAGGTCTATGACTTCTTGCCTACATCGGATGATGAAAGTGTGTCCTGTGCCTATATTATCAACATTTAACCCTTAACCAGTTAGGTAATCTGGTAAGGATTGACCTCGGTTGTTGATGTTTGTACTTCCCCATGTAAAACGGTGAGAATTTGCGACACATCCCAAGACTAGTTTCATGTTGAACTCCGTTTGAGACACTATTTTCTAAAACCTCAGTGAGATTCATCCTTCCTCACTGGTCTCTTCAAAGCGAGGCAACATCGAGGCGTTTCCCCAGTGGGCATAGCGTGGAAGTCGAGATTGGTCTTAAGCACACCTATTAGGGCATAAAAAAGATAAAACATAAAACAAATCAATTAAATTCCACAGTTAGAAAGTAGATGGGGATGAATAAGTTAAGTTTGATCTTTCAGATTTCTCAAAGGACATTGCTATAGGAGGCTGCTTTGAGTAGTTTTTCAACTGCAGGAAATTTTATTGGTGAGAGTCCATTGCTTGAGTGAGCAGTTGTGTTGCGTTGATACTTTGCTCCACTATTATATCATAGTCTGTGATTTTATCTTTCAACTTTTGGGCTAATCTAAAGACTTCTCCAAATTGTTCAATTGTTCATTCTGGTTGTTCTTCTATTTTATCCTCATCTTCATCCTCTTCTGTGGTCGATTTGATAAGTTATTCCAATTCTTCAATAGTGACTTTTCAACCGCGGATGAGTGAATGCGCGGATAACGGGAGTCAAATGTAAGTGGATGGACAATATGGATTGAACGTTTACCGTATGCTGTAGCGTTGACCTGACCTCTTCGGACTACACCGTTCGATGGTTCACTTCTATTGAAACGAAATCTTCCTTAATTTGTAGAAAGTGAAAAATGAAATCGGTGAATTTTAAAAAATGTTATTAAGGCACAGGATTTTAATTTCCTTTGTAAAATGTTTTTATTGGCTCACCCCGATATTTGGAATAGTACATGACATAATTAAATATTAAGTATTTGGAAAATTTATGAAGCTTTTTTGTATGTAAATTCAGAATAATTCCAGTTATTACCTTTTAATGAAGACAATTTATGACTGGCGATTATTTCCTTTTTTTCGGCAAAGCGGAAGTCCTTAAAACATTAACGACGGGGGATTGGGCGAGTGTATGGCATTGTGGATAGGGATTTACATCCTGAAAATCCTTAAATCGTCTTTACTCCCTTTCCGCCGTGCTTTCCCCTTAGGTCTGTACCGAACGGTCAGAAGCCACCCGACCTAATCCTAAATGGACTTTCAAGACAATTTGTGAAATATTAAACATGGAAATACAGTCCACTTTAGGAAAAAAACAGCTGGTATTTGTGAATATAAACCAGGCTGAATATTTGTAAACATAAACTTCAACTTCATTTAATATAACTCTGATCTACAGGTGGTACATAAATTAACACATGATTTCCAACCATTTTTCCTTCTCAGATTAATATTTATTGTTATATTTTAATGATTTACACTTTGGCCAGTTAAAAAAAGTTGCGTGTTTATTTTTCCTCGATACAGTTATTGGGTCCACAAGTAGCGAACGCGTAGACAGGAGCGGGGAAGTTGTGCCTTGTTAAGTCCGACTCAGACTTAGGAATTCTCACCGCCTTTATTGAGAAATAAAGCCGCGTCCTCATTATGCTGATATGTGCCAAGTGGCAAAGCCAGTTGTCGCTGCCGCACACAATTCACCGCGTCCATATTGGAAATGGCATTCAGCCGCAGTGTACACCGACGAAAAGTCGGTCGTTGCTGCTGCAGCCGTAATAATAGTTGATCATGCGAATCCAACCATTTGGTTTTGTAAACTTCTTCCTTTCCAGTACTATTAGATTTAGCAGTGACCACTGATGACAGATTCAATTTTCCAATTTCCTTTCAACTTCATTCTTCGCCGCGCCAAAACTCACAGCAATTTTCTTAAAAGCATCATGCCTTTTATTGCGATCTTTATATTCTTTCAATATGCGATTCCACAAGACGATGCAAGACAATTAACGATATCACTTTCTCATTTGTCCACTCCATTTTTCCATAATATGTATATTAAGAAATAAATAACAGCTTGGTTACGACGATCTGGAATGAACTGAGTCCGTTGGAGGTCAATTGGCACGTCTTGACTACATTTGCTATGTGGCTTCATTTTCTACATTTTAACCGAAACCCATCGGGTTCTGGTTGGCATGCCATCTGGCTCTATTTTGCCTACTGCCACGAGCCGACGAAACCGTCCACATCACTCTTGGCACTTAGCAAATATCTGCATAATGATGACGATTTTTCGCATAAGCCACATTCGAAAAACTTTTAGGTTGGTTGTGAACGTGCCCGCATGCCATTAATTAAGCGAGGCAAAAAGAACAAAAAAAAGGTAAAATGTATGCTGAACGGATGAATGACGCGAATTTCACTTTGGCCAGTTAAAAAAAAGGTGCATATTTATTTTTCCTCGATACAATTATTTGTTCCGCAAGTAGAGGACGCGTAGACAGGAGCGGGGAAGTTGTGTGGGAGGGACGCGCCGCAAAATATAAATGTAAAACCTTGACAACTGAAAACAGCCAAAAAATCGGAAGAAGGAGAGGACATTGACGTTGGATCGCCGATGTTAATGATAAATTCGTTGTATAAGTTTCTTCTGTCTCTTTTGAGTTGGGACAGTCCTTACTTGAAATGCCCCAGGGGCTTGATCGATATAATAAATACATTTACACTGAATAAAAACTTGTATACTATAAGATGCTACTACACATTCACAGAATAAATACATTCTTTTATTTTTTAAAACGACTAACTTCGTTTGGCGGGTATGTGGCACATTACAATAAAATAACTTGTAGATTGATGGGTGTGTGGGGTACTCCGCCACCAATCCCCGCAACACACATTCACTCAACCAATCTCGCTAATAAATACATTCATTCAGTACTAACCTAGTTTCATGGGTGTGTTCCGCCACAACCCTACTCATGAATTCAATAAATTATACTTTTATCAAAAATCTTGGTTGGGATGGAAAAGTTATTGTCACGAGGGAGATTAGGGCCGCTCAATATGCCGCTGCTCTAACCACTTGAGCTATCGTGAACTCCTCACACTCACGTTAAAATTTTCATTCTAAATGGGACAAACCAGCTGAGGAAAACGAATAAATGCGAAAATAAGCATTTATCCGCTTCAGGTGTTTTAGGTTAGGTCGGATGGCGAACGGGTTAGGTTAGATTTGGTTATGTCGTGTTAGGGTTCAGGTTAAGGCGAGTTAGGCTTGGGAATTCAATCATATCATGTTTAATTTTAATATGGTTATGTTTTTGGGCCTTACAAAAATTGTTTTGCGTCATCATGGATGTGTTGGTTTAGTGTTGTTGTTACAAACAAGTAAGGTTAGATAGGGTTAGATTGTTTGTTTTTACGGCGGTTGGCCACGTCAGAAGCCATATCAACACCCAAGTTGCTCGTGTTTTTGAAAAAAAGCCCATTTGTAAGTACATATATTGGGACCTTTACCTTACAGTGATGAGCACCATGTCAACTCCTTAACCGTTGCGGACACTGACTAATTTTTTTCGGCCTAGTAAGGTGTCGTTGAAATTGGTGATCCCGGTAGCTTCATCTTGTAAGTGATAACTGAATAAATTGCAAACATCCGATCGTATCAGCAACATTTCGTTTTTTTTAATCATGTGGAGCGATTTAGTGAATTAACGCGATGTACATTTATTGCTGGAGCCGTGAACCTTTAATTTTGAAATTAAGTGTAAATTCGCCGTTGTGAGATAGTCGAGGGAAAGAAAAAGCAAAAGCGGAAACTTTAGCCCGAGAGATAAACATAAACTTTTCAAAGTGAGGAGGGGGGTCGTGTTTAATATAATGCGCTCGTGGGACGTCATTAATCTATGTTAACGTTATGTGGTCGTGACCCGATGCGGAGAACGTCGTTGATAAAAAGCTAGGACAAATCCTCGACCGTTTATTCGCCCAAATCCTTTCAATCAAAAGCCCATGTTGTTGAATTTTTATAGCCTTTCCTCCAAGGCACAAAGTTTCATGTAATGCGTATAAAACGCGTTCAAAAGGTTATTTAATTAAACGCCATTGCAAAGCTCGACCGATTCCGCCGAAGAAAAAATTTTTTTAAAAGCCTGCTGCTCCTGAAATCCTGTGCTCTTTTAATCAGAGGTTTGTTTGGCAAGGGACAATACGAGCGATTGAACTCCTCCGGGCATATCGTTTATTAAAAACCTTCATTTTAATTAAAACGTTTTTATTGTTAAACTGAGTGACCGATGTTTAAGTAAAATTATCGATTCCTCCTTTATTCGATTGTTTTTCTACTGAACCGAGGTGGAGAAAATGAGAAAAACATTTGTCGGATTTATTAATTGTTTCTAATTGTGTACGTATTTCTCACCGACTTAGAACCAAAAGGGAGAGAAAAATATCGTCTTTAACACAATTTTTATTGTGCTTGGGTGGCAACAAGGTGTTCATACGGCGTTCATCACTGTAAGGTAAAAGTCCCGGGTTCGAATCTAGCGGCCCTGCACTCGAACCCCACATGCTTAAAACTGGTAATTTTTTCATCAAAAAACCAACCTGAAGGTTCGTATAACCAATAATTATTTTATCAAGATTTGCTATTGCTCTTCTCCCAAGAAGTAGACGTCTTCTGATTTCATTGTTGGAGTCAGCGTCTGCCGTAATCTTTGTGCCTAGAAAAACAAAATCTGTCACTGTCTCCTCCTTTTTCCCCTCTATTCGCCAGTTATCAATCAACCTGGTTGTCATCATTTTGTTCTTTTTTAGGTTTACCTGCAACCCAGCTTTTGCACTTTCTTCTTTCAACTTGGTTACAAGGCTCCTCACCTCCTCGCTTTCACCTATCAAAGTAGTATTATCTGGATATTTGATATTGCCAATGTTTCTGCCAGCTATTTTAACTTAAGCCTTGGATCGTTAAGTTCAGCACGTCGCCTGATGTGTTCTGCGTAGGTTGTAAAGTTATGGTTACTATATTTCGATAACTTTTCGTTTAAGTCATTTAATCGTTCAAATAAAGGAACCAAAATTGTCATTTTTCGGTTCCATTATCTTTAAATCTGTATTGTATTTTTAATGAATCTTGTTTTCTTTTATTTTTCTTGTTATGTTATAAATTCGTTCAAAGGTTTTTTATATATTGAATTGTTTATTTTTAACAACGAATTAAATACAGGGGTGGTGGCCAATCCAGGGGCCCTGAATTCGACCCCAAAACTTTCAAAACAAATATCTGTTTCAAGTGTTAGATATATCGACCACTTTTCTACTCATAAGTACTCTGGATGACTGTAAGAACTTAATGAAAAAGGAAATTTTAATTTTACAGTCACGCTTTCGACCTATTTTAACGACATCATTAGGGCCTACATTACACATTATGCATGCAAAAAATTCTACCCAATTGATTTTTTTGTTCATTTTCTCGATAAACGAAAATTTTGCCCTTAATTCGTCTCATTATTTTCAGCAATAAATATTTGTTTTTGCTAAGTTTTAAATAGGGGATTTTATTAAGAGGTACACCCACTGAATTCTTAATCCAAAACAAGAATAAATGATTTTTCAATGTTTACTTTTCACGGAATTTAAAATATTTATTCAGACTCATTTGAATTCTGAATCAATACATTGTTTGTTTTCATCTTTGTTTTTTTTAATTTCAATTTTTTAAATTTGAAAATGTCGCTTAGTGGTGAGGATGTTGCTCGTGGTGTGGCACTTTTGGATGATGGACGTTCCATCAGGTATCCGGCTATTGCTATCGGAGTTCCCTACGAAACTCTCCCAGACGACTTTAGACGATCTCGAGAAACTGGGTTCTACCTTAGAAGGACCGGTATTGGACAATCAAAGGTAACAGACGCTCAGGATGACCGTTTTTTGACTTTGAGAATTTGGCGATACAGGTTAGATATCTTTTCAACATGGCTCAGTTATGATGTGGGCGGGAATTTCAATGGAGAGTCCCATAAAGTTGGTTGTTATTCGTGGAAGGTCTTTGACGGTCACTCGCTATGTGGATGAAATTTTGGAACATCATGCGTTGCTTATGATCCTATACTAATGCTCCATAATGCCCGTCCACATGTTGCTCGCATAGTACAACGTACTTTCAACAGCATAACTTCAGGGTCTTAGCCTAGCCAGCGCGATCTCCAGATTTGAAACCCCATCGAACATTTATGGGAAAACCTCAAAAGACGAATAAGAGCACGTCCATCACATCCTGTTACACGCCACGATCTTGAAAGGATTCTTCGTGGAGAAAGGGCCAGCCTCCAGCACAGAGCCATTTCCAGACTGGTAGAAACTATCCCGAGGCGTCTTCGAGATATAATTAAGGTAAGAGGAGGAAATACGCGATATGAAATGTTAATTAAAAACATTCAATTAATTAAGGTTTTAGTTTAGTTAAGAAAAGTCAGTGTCACGAGCGGGATTCGAACCCACGACATTCGGCTTGATACGCCGCTGCTCTACCACTTGAGCTATGGTGACTTCGATCCACTCAGACAGATATTAATTGATCAAGCAGATCACGAAAACTAGTGAAGTTGATTAAAAATCTAAAACAAATTTTATCTGTCCTTATTTTTTTATTTCATTTTTTTCCTTAGCAATTTATATTTAATTTAAACGTTTTTAGACAAAGACTCGGAAAGGGCCGTTATATAATTTCGCTGCAACTTGAATTCAACTTTTACAGCCTAGACAGAATAAATAACAGGCGTCAGTCACATATCGCTAATTCCTAAAAAATGTTTGATTAATATATAAAAATATATACAAGTAAAGGTATATTACAAGTGGGTGGAATTTGTTGCCTGTCAGTGTAAATACATATTTGTGCAGTTAATTCCACAATCAATATAACTATATAGAACTTACAAAACAATCTGAAATATGTTTAAAAGTTGACATAATTAAGTTGATCACCGAGACTTTCAAATTTCTGTGAACACCGACCGAACACCCAACATTGCCAAGGACTTTAAAAGCGTTGCAACCTTACACAACCAACCTTACATTTAAAATAGGTCATCCAGAGAATTCGTGAAAACAAATATTTAAAATTGACTATGCTAAATACCTGTAATCAGTGTGGAAGCGGGTAGAATTAAATTCTCTAGCCATAGGGTGTTCTATGGTTAGAAAATATAAATTTGCAAATGCGATTTTTTTTAATTACCCCGAGGGTTCGAGTAGCCTCGTAATTGAAATACCCTCGTTAAAGAAAACGTGTGAACGATTTAAACTGCCAGTTTTTTCCTTATTTTATTTTTGTAACTGTACTTCTACTGGATGGATTTTAATTTTGATACACATTTCTTGTGTTATTACCCAGTCGTTTTCATTTTTGTTGTTCTACCGTAAATCGCATATGTTATTAAATTAATCTGTGTACTTTTTCACTGCGTACATTGCAATCGTATCTCCATATGGACAACCATGGAAAATTGGGAGTCAATTGGATTTGAGATTTTGGAGTTATTTACCTTCAACGAAGGTCATGACTTTCACGCTGCAGCCAATGAGCTTGCAGCAACTCTAATTAGCAGGGGCTCAACCTGCTTATTTCAGACTCTTCGATGAGGTGTCAACTTTTACTAATGGAGCAATCGGTCAGCTCGAACAAAGGTCTCGCAAAATATACATATATGGATTGGCATAATAATGCAGCAATTATAGTATGTTCGTCTTTTAATACCAAATTATAACCGTTAAAAACTGATTACTAATTATATCCAAGAATAATGCCATTAGTCCTTCATAATCGTTTTAATAATTAATGATTTTAATTTGTTTGTTTGGTTCGGCTCAAGATTTTGGTTCCAAAAAGGAGTTTTTTTTTAGATAAGTCTCATTGACGTACTTACCAACCTGTATATTATAAATTTTAAGCTTAGCTTTAAGCCTGAATTCGTTTTGAAAACTATTGAAGCTTAAATTTCGTTTTGAAATATTTTTCGAAGAGGAATTTTAATCGAATTGACCCCGAAACGTAAACTGTGGCAACGGTTATGAAAATTAATTTAACAAATGCCTAAGTGTCGTGTCGGTCCCTCTTGGATAAATTGCTGTAATAAAAGTAGTACTTAGTTCGGTTTCGGAAAGGGCCGTTATATAATTTCGCTGCAACTTAAATTCAACTTTTACAGCCTAGACAGAATAAATAACTGCGTCAGTCACATATCGCTTATTCTTAAAAAAATTCTACTACGACCATTTTCCTAAGACTGAACAATCAAAATTAGGTTCATTCTTATGGTTTTGTCACTTTTCATTACCTCCATTTAGAAAGATAATTCAATGTGAAAAGTATTTAGTTTCATCGGTGTTCTGAGAATGGAAATTAAAATTTTATCAACGTCCGTACTTAAACGATGCTTCATTCTTTATGCGAAATTAACAAAGATCAAGCTCTTCCTTTGAGAACGAATTCTTTACTGCTGAAATACTGAATACTGCTCGCTCTTTTTAAGATTCGGCACATAAATGTACAATATTTTCAAAAGGTCAAAAATAGTTAATAGGAATGTGTTTTTCGGGTGCCAGTTTAGGAACTGAATTGAAATGAACAAACAAAAATAAGAACGTGAACCGGAGTGCCGGTGTTTCAAATTGAGCGGGAAATGAAAAAAATCGAAATTAGGATATGATTCCATTCACTAGTTTCGTGGTCCGCTTGACCAATTAATGTATTACAATTAATTAAGGTTTTCAGTTGAGATAAAAAAGTCAATGGCACGAGCGGGATTCGAACCCACGATCTTCGGCTTGATACGCCGCAAGGAGGGAAAATCTAAAAGGTGTGGTTGAGATGGGAAGTTGGTGTCCGAGTGGATCGAGGTCACGATACCTCAAGTGGTTCGAATCCCGCTCGTGCCATTGACTTTATCTCAACTGAGAACCTTAATTAATTAGGATATGATGTTTGTTGATCGACCTGCAGATAATCTACGTAGTTTCAATCTTCGTAGATCATTAGACAGGTGAAAAAAGAAGAAGACTAATTGTTGCGTTCACCAATCTTTCGGCAACTTATAGTGCCATCATCAGCGCCTATTTATTAAAAATTAAAAAAAAATAATATACAATTAACAGTTAACAAAATAAAATAATATACATACTTTCCCAAGAGTGCAGAAAACGATTGGCATGGAAAAATATTGTAAAAGCGTTTTGGGTTTAAGGTTATGAAGCACATGGCCAGCATACTACATTTTACATGGTGAAAATAGACATCTATATAAAATTGTAAGTAATTATTAATATATAGTATTTATAATTAACAAAAAAATAATTTATAATAAAGTTTAACAATACCTCGCTAATAAAAAATCCATATGACTAAAGGTCCAACAATTTTGTTCTGACTAGCAATTTCTTACAGGTAACATTTATTATCACAGAGAGTATTTTTGACTGAAATATAGCTATTTACAGAAACTATGTACAGAGGACCCAACAATTAGACTTATTTTTTCTTCACCTGTCTAATGACCTCTACGAAGATTGAAACTCTACATAAAATCAAACTTGATCAGAAAACCTTATCTACTTGAAAGCTGTAATTTTTCACATTTTCGTACGTTTTTCTCCAAAACCCTTCATCATATAGAACTCGTTAAACGGTAATTTCATAGAGCACTAATAGCCAAACATTCATGGAAAGCTATGCTATGCTATAAAAAGGTATACAATTTTGCAGCAACTTAAGGTTGTTACGAAAAATCAGCGAATCTCTGTTTTCAAAAGCCCTTATATACTTGTTAAATTTACTAAAATACAACGTTTTATGCACAGAAAGGAAGCTAGTCCAAGATTCCGAACATTAAAAGTGCTTTTCATAAGTTTTAAAATATTGAGAATTACGTGTCCTGGTGTACCAGGCCTTTATGAATTTGCAAGTTTGCTTCCTACCTCTTTTATGTATGTTCTGTTTCAAAAATTACATTATAAAAAATCCTACTGCCGAGTGCATGGGAAATAAATTTTGATTTTAGTATTTTTAGAGAATTCGAGTTCCATCAGAAAATCGTTCTTCTGGAAATGGTGTGGTCTTCTTACTTTCGGTTTTTTTTCCTCTAAATTCCTTACTGTACTGAAACAATTTAGTATGCCCTCCTGAAAAAATAATGGGCAAAAATTGTAGTGAGGAACCCTTAAAAAAGAAACTCTGAGTAATACTGTTTTTACAAAAAATTATACAATTTTATCGCGAGTTTAGGTTGTTGCCAAAAATGAAAGATTTTTAAAAACTCTTTTCTAGGAATTCTGGTATACGAAAAAAAACAAAGATTGGTTGTAATAGTACCAAGTAGATTTTGAGAAAATGGTACAGAAAAATAGTAAATTTTAAGCCTTTCTTTGAATAGCTAAATGAACAAAAAATATTGTTGAAATGTGTGAATGAATAAGAAATTTTGAGTTTAATCATCAAAAAGAAAGAACAGATTGTTTTGAAAAAAGGTTGGTCTCGAAATTAAAATCTATCGAGTACACATTCTGTTACAAACACAAAATGGTATAAAACCATCTGTTCGTCCAAAGTTCAAATCGTTTACACATTTTTCTAACGAAGATATTTCAACTACGAGGTTATACTAACCGTCAGGGTGTAAAAAAAGTGAGATTATGTCAGGTTTGGATTCGGGGCAGCTGGATTCGAACCCAGGACTTTTACCTTTCAATGATGAGTCTGTGTCACCATTACGCCCACCGACGCCCCCTTATTTAAATGCTAAACATAAACCATTCAATATTTTTTAAAATAATTTGGTACGAATTTGTAGTTTATCACAGAAAATAAAACAAAAAAGATTGATTGAAATATACCAAACAGATTTAGAGAAAATAGTACCGAAAAATGGCAATTTTCGTTTTTCTCAACGAACGATTAAATGATCATGATGAAATACGTTACGAGTTTGACGGTTAATCACAAAGTACAGACTTTCATGTAACAATCGCCTGGTGATAAATTGGGAAAATAGTACAGCAGGCACATTCTCACTCAACCGTTTCAATCTACACAGAACCATCCATGCGACGTGCTGTGCTTTAGGAATCCAAGGTTGAAGTTAAAATCGCTGGAAGGAACATTTGGCAATATCAGATAACCAGTTTATACCGCTTTGATAGCTGAAAGCAATGAGGAGTTGAGGAGCCTTGTGACTAAGTTGAAAGATGAACTTACAAAGTTAGGTTGCAATTAAACCTGAAAAAACATGATTATATCAAACAGCGTGATTGATAACTGGCAAATAAAGGGAGAAAAAGTAGAGGCAATAACGGTCTTTTAAATTCTAGGTGCAAGATTACTGCAGACCCTGACTTCAGCCAAGAAATCAGAAGATGTCTTCTTCTTTAGAGGAGAGCAATGGCAAATCTTGACCAAATATTTAAAAGACACATCACACTAACAACATAGATCCACATAATTACATAATGGTATTCCCAGTATGTACCCACCTATGGCTGCGAGAGCTGGACCGTAAGGAAGGCTGTACGAAGGATGACCATGATGATGATTATGATGGTGGTGGATAGTAGGAAGTCGGTTTTTGATCCCCAAGCACTGCAGACTTATGACTTATTGTACATTCCTTGTTCCTTAGTTCAGTGCAGCCGACTCTTCTTTTAGGAAGGGTTAGGTCATTGCCTGTCTTTGCTGCAATTCCATTTCCAGGGTTTTGTTCTACCCCCAGGTTATGTCTCCATTGGGCGGTTGCTTCGCATTTGAAGATGATATGGGTGGCTGTATCTTCCTCCTCGTTGTATAATCTGTCTGTTCGTTATTGAAAATGCCCATGTTATGTAGATGTTTTCTTAAATGCCTTGGACTCCTCAGAGTTCAGCCCTCTTTAATTGTGGCAGAGATTTTGCCAGCTCGTGGAGGGTTGTTTTGGCATAACTTTCCTGTGTCCAGTGTTCCTAGAGTTTGTCTAAATCTTCTTTTGCGTTTTTTGTATCGATTCTTTGACGGAAGATTCTGTGTTTGTTTTTGTTATCCCAAGAATAGGTTCAGGTCCTATGTATGGTCTGGTAGATCCTTCTCTGGTCTGTGTTTCTGTTTTTCCTTTCCCAAAATTCTTTTGTGGCCTGGTACCAAAGATATCACCCGGTTATTGTTTTGCCCTAGCCTGTGGAGATTTTGATGCTTCAGGACCATGAGCGAAATAACAAATATGCTTTTGAACTGTGATGCTGAAGGGCAAATCCGAGCTTGCCTTGGACTGCAAGAAGATCAAGCCCATACTTCAGGAACTAAAGCAAGGCTGATCACTTGAGGGAATGATATTAAAGGCAAAACTGAAGTACTTTGGCCAAAAAATGAGAAGACAGGATACCCTAGAGGAGAAACTGATGCCAGGGAAGAAGAACGGCAGAAAGAAGAGGGGCAAACGAAGGGTAAGATGGGTCGATGATATTCTGGAGGTGACTCTCACAAGTTTCAACCCTCTCGGTAGATCGCGAAGGCGCAAGTACATACTAGATGCTGCTCTTTTTTTGTTTCCGTCGTGTAGAGGATGATTAACTCGGTCTTTCAAAACTTCACACTGCCTGGAGCAGGATGCCTTCCCCTTCAGTTTAATGATTTCACGAGCCACTTCAACTACTGTAATTTAAAAAGAAAAATCAATATTGTCTTAATATGTCAGGAATTTCATAACAAACCTTGATCTTTCTTCTTCGAGAAAATTATTTCAACTAAGGCTTTATTAAGCCAGTAGAATGTTTATAAACGAAGTTAAAATAGTGCCCTACAAGAGCTTACTAATTATTGATAAACATTAAATAGAATTGGCTCATTTGCCGTCTTCTATAAACATTTATCGTTAAAATATAAAACAATGCTCTTGCACATTTCTTTGTTTTAGAGAAAACGAACGTTAACCGGAATATGAATGCGTCTAATCAAACCAAAACAGGATTTATGCGTTTCAGCTCTGCACATAAATCTCGACGGGCCTATAAAATTTTTAAAGGGGGTCGTTTCGATTCAAGATAACGCCTGCACCAGAGCATTAATATTTGCGCTTTTAACAGCGCATTCGATACTGATCGAACGTGTTGACTCAGTTTGAAAAATGGTGTATTTTTAGGTAGTTGTGTTTTTCGATGCCATGAATATGTGAAAGGAAGGGTTGATAGGTTCGTTTAAAATCATCAATGAAGAAAACAATTAAGTAGTCAAAAGCGGTTTGACAAATTGACTTTTTCCAACAACCTAAAAAGATATCAGAGGGTAAAATATATTTGCCCAATTTGTCCCGCTTGTTTTTAATGACAATCCATTATTTATTATTTATGACGTGTATATGTATTAATTTTATTTCTGAATGGGGAGGATTGTGTAAAAACACAATGACATGCCACTCTAAGAAAACTTTAATTTTTGATGTTCTTTCTTGAATTTTTTAAATGAATCGATTAATCGTTTATAAAATATCAGACCTGTAGAAATTATTAAATTGGAATTGATTCTCTTTCGGAGACGTCCTTTACACCCACCTATGTAAATACAAAATAAAATCAGATGTTGACCCTACATTTAAGGGTTGAAACAAAAAACACTTCGGTCCGTGGCCTGCGGAGGATGAACATAGGACATACCAGGATCACACTCGAACTCCTTCTGATGGGGGTGAGACAACGAAGGTGCTCGTTCTGAGGAGAGCGTATCGCGGTAGAGCACATAATAACAAACTGTATATTGTGCAATATAAAGTATTGCGGGGGTGTGAATGCAATTTATTAGTGTGAATGGAGGGGTAATTCCCCAATTATCCCAAAATATATTGAGAAATCTGGGGTTGTGTAAATGTTATTTATTAGATTGCAATTAATTAAGGTTTTTAGTTGAGATAAAAAAGTCAATGGCACACAATTCGAACCCACGATCTTCGGCTAGATACGCGGCTGCTCTACCACTTTAGCTATCGTGATCTATCCACTCGGACACTAATTTCCCATCTCAACCCCACCTTTTGAATTTTCCCTCCTTTTTGCCATTTTATTTATTAGTAATGAAATGAAGGGGCTATCCCTTATTATTCCGAGGAATATCGTGTACTCTGGGATAGTGTGAACAAGGTCTGGTCTGTGAACGTCATTTATTAGCGTGAATGGGGGCTTATCACTAATTACCTCGAGGAATATCGAGTATTCTGGGGTAGTGTAAACGCTAACCTGACTACCTTTTTTAAAATCTTGTTTCTATGTATTTGTGTTATTTTATCCACAATTAACGAGGCCGTGTGGTAAAAAGAGGCTATCAATAGCACAAAGAAAAAAACGAGTTGGTTTCCATTGTACCATAAAATATCGTAACTCAGTTGGAAAAACAGAAAAAGAATTTAGTAGGATTAAAACGCGAGAAAGACAAAAAAAATACTTTTTTTAATCTCTTGGAGGGCTTATTCTAAACTGACAGAACTTTTTGAATATGCGGTGAAGGCCAATCGATATCAGCTTAGATAATTCGAATAACTCTGGCCACGAATGTCGTTTTTTATCTCAACATACTTACATACATTCTAGGACACAAATCGCAACCTACGTCCTAACCTAATAACAGACGCAATCCAAGAATTGGTTTACCGACTGGTGCACTCGATGTCATGTCAACTTGACATAGGAAAATTTGTAACTCCCGCCATCGCCTAAGGAGGAGGAAAATAGACAGTATGTGCTCTGGCACCTATGGTTCACTCGGAATTCCTGCTCCATCGGATGCGACGCGACGTGAGTGGTGTATAAGACGATCGACTGGAAACGAAGCTATTATAGCTCGTGAATTTACCAGTATATTGTGACAAACGTGCATTATTCACTAGTAATCACTAATAATCTACCTATCCCCATTTATGCCCCGTACACCCGGTCAATCAACCATCCTTCCGGAAAAGCCGCAGTCGCTTCGGCCTTCCTACCACTCTGCCGGAGAAATATTGTCTGTCATTCTCAAACGTTTCCTTCCGTTGAAGCCCCCTGTGAGACTTGACGTCCACCAAGTAACTGGCGACCGCGCTGTCATCGTGACAAGGCGCTCCATAATGTCAATGTTCCCGAGCCACCGACGAAAAACTTAAACTAGCGAAAATGTTAGTGTTCGCTTCAGACCTGCCCACTAATATGTACACAAATAACAAGATTTGTTCGAAAACACATATAAATCCTGTTATATGCGTGACGTCAGATAAAAAGAGAAACATTTTTGTGAGATAGCTCATTAAAAAAGCATTGACTGTAAGTTAATTTCACCAAAAGAAATGAATAGAACAATATGGAAAACTGCAGGTGCCGACGAAGTAAATAAAAAATGCTGAAAAATGTACTAACAAATCATTAGTACTTTTAAGTTATTCATTCATTGGACTTTTTAAACTTCTCTTAATAAATTATAAAGCCATTTTCTGTAGTTGCCGTAGTTTCCTAGTACTTCGGTTCAGTTCAGTTGATTCGATCCTTCTCTTAAGAAGTTATTGGTCATTCACTGTCATCGTTGCAATTTTCTAGTTCTTCGATTCAGTCCAATTCACTCGATCCTTCTTTTATGAAATTATTAGATCACTAGCTGACCTTGTTGCAATTTTCTGGTTCTTTGGTTCAGTCTAATTGACTCAATCCTTTTCTTAAGAAGTTATTGGTCATTGACTGTCATTGCCGCGATATTCTGGTTCTTTGGTTCAGTTCAATTGACTCGATCTTTCTCTTGAGGAATTATTACGTCGCTGGCTGTCCTTGGTGCAATTTTCTGGTTCTTTGGTTCAGTCCAATTGACTCAATCCTTCTCTTAAGAAGTTATTGGTCATTGACTGTCATTGCCGCGATATCCTGGTTCTTTGGTTCAGTCCAATTGACTCGATTATTCTCTTAAGGAATTATTACGTCGCTGGCTGTCCTTGTTACAATTTTCTGGTTCTTTGGTGCAGACCAATTGACTCAATCCTTCTCTTAAGAAGTTATTGGTCATTGACTGTCATTGCCGCGATATCCTGGTTCTTTGGTTCAGTCCGATTGACTCGAATATTCTCTTTAGAAGTTAATAGGGCATTGGCAGTCATTGCCGCGATATCCTAGTTTTTTGGTTCAATCCAATTGACTTGATTCTTCTTTCAAGAAGTTATTAAGTCATTGTCTGTCCTTGCTGCAATTTCCGATTTGTTTGGTCCATTCCAATTGACTCAGTCTTTCTCTTAAGAAGTTAATAGGGCATTGACTGTTTTTGCTGTAATTTACGAGTCCATCCCTCTCTTTAGTTGGCGAGGAGGGTTTGAGTCTTTGCAATAATCCCTCTAATTTTCACTTTACACAGTAAAATCCACTCTCGACCTAATCGACTAGCCCTTATCCACAGGAACCTCCTTGAAAACACCATCAGGAGTCTGAAGTCAGTCTGTAAACTGGGAGAAGAACAATGGTCGTTAACGTACTAACATCAAAACTTTCCTGAAAGGGAAGTATGAAAAATCATTATGTTTTCTAATGAAAATAGTTACTAGTCGATACTCGACGTTAGCGTGAATGCTTTAAAATGAGATGAAAGTATAAGTGATTCGTTGAGCGAGAAGGAGTCCGGGTTACGACCGTTTTCAAGGCAAAAGGTTTTATGCATGTTTTATAGACTAAGAGGAAAAGGTTTTGATGTTTTGACAAAGGAGAGAGATTAGGATAGTCGATTTGTTTCTTCCCTCTCTCACTCTCTCTTGACTCTCTGATAAAGTAAACAAGACGAGTTTAAACAACTTGTGTCACATTAGAAGAAAAATCGTCAGATGGGGATCGCTATCAGAGCGATCTTTCAGTCGTTCCTCAGGGCGTTTCACTTCCCCTTTCCTTAAACCTTTCCCTCCTGTTGCTTCATACCGTTCTTTGGAAATCTGAGAAACAATATAAAATGGAGAAACAAGATAAGCTTTTAGGGTCTTTTTCAACAAATTTCTTTATCGATTTTGCCTTAGCTGTTTAGACAGTTCCACGAGCTCTTCAAAGTACTTTAGTGCACTCTTAGCAAAACCGGGTCTGAACAATTGAGATTTACAATTATAAAAGCTCTCGAAACTCTTGTAGTTCTTGAAAAGAGAACCGCAAACTCCGAAGTAACTGGACCCAGCCAACAAATGAAAGAGGTCTTCATCGCTCCTAAGGCGCTTAGCTTGAACCACCGCAATAAAACTTTCTGCTACAATTTAATATACTCTAAGTTTTTACATTAAAAATACTCTAAGATAAGGTTCTTATAATTGTGAATTTTGGAAATGTGGCAGGTAGTTATTTCCGGATCAACCGTTTCCGACGTGGAGACACTACCGGACCATAGTTATTTACCGTTTAGTCTCATACTCGTTAACAACTTTCCGATTTATGCGTCTTAATTGATTTTACACAAAGTTCTTGACAGTTGTCGTCGCGGTGGTTTTCATTTAGACTGATGCTCCCTAAACTTCTGACGACAACTTCTAACACACTTAATTATACATAAGATTTTAATGCAATTTCTCTAATGAAGGATACCGTTGGATGTCGGGACGAAGGGTCAGAACCAC
Organism: Cimex lectularius; assembly: GCF_000648675.2. Taxonomy (NCBI): domain Eukaryota; kingdom Metazoa; phylum Arthropoda; class Insecta; order Hemiptera; family Cimicidae; genus Cimex; species Cimex lectularius. Next base: position 851,323 of record NW_019392658.1, on the reverse strand, counting down.
TCGACAATAGTCTTTCAAGGTAGTGTGATGTGATAAAAATAAACCATCTCTCAACCCCCTCAGTCTTCGCAATGACTTTTCTCAAAAGAAAAACTTATACTATCCACATAAATAATATCTGGGCACGTTGTACAAAAATCAGAAAATGGTGTGTCATCTAGACTACATTTGTAAGAAATCACATGTGTGGTGACCTCGATGACTCGTTCTCACAAAAAGATGGTGTCTTTCTATTGTTACAGAGAACAACTGGATTAAAATGGAGAAAAAAATAATCTTCATGTTTACTTTATTTTTAAATCGAGGGTTCGCAACAGCATAAATCATATAAGCCCTCAGGGTGCCGGTATTTTTGAAAAAAGCCCATTTGTAAGTATGTCGGGTTGGAATGCAGGGCCGCTGGATTCGAACCCAGGACCTTTACCTTCAGTGATGAGCGCCGTGTCAACGCCTAAAACGTTGACCCCCCCCCTAAATCTTCTATTGTGCTCCTTTTCTTTTGTTATGGCTCACTAGTCAATTTAAGGATCAAGTACTTTTGTGTCGTAGACTGCTTGCGGTTGTAACTCACCTGACAGCAGAAACAAACGCCTGGATAAAACCTCACAGTTTCACAGTCTTTTTCTATTCTTGGCAAAATCTGATGTTTCTTCTGCTAGTACTATCCGATACATATGTCTTCCTAATACCAAGACGGGAGACCTGTTAAAATCCTAGTTTTATGGCTTTTGTATAGACTATGAATCTCTTCCCGTGTCTAAACCCAAGGGTGTTGATCCATCGCTGCTTGACTATCAGAGAGTATATCTGTCTACATAGAGTAATTCCAAACCGATTTATTTTTCAAGGAGTGTGTGCAATAATTTCCCACTGAAAAACCACCAGTCATTGGATTTATTCCAAAGTCGTCCTCTCCAAAAATCCATATGGCAGATATTATTTTTTCCTTATGCAATTTATAACTTAAGACTCGACAGACTTGATTGTGGGAGAATGTTAATGATTTACTTTTGTATTATTCCGTAACAAAGGCTTGATTCTCGTTCAAATAAATAAATTAGACACTACGTATTGATCGTATCGTCGTAATAGATGACCTCGTATAGAAACAATGTCACTGCGACTACAATACGATAGATTACTGTAATTATGTTCTACAGTAGATATATTTTACAAGCTAAACGTGTTGAGAATATTATTTGATTAATAAAAAATTAACTTCTCCTTTTCGAGAACGTGAAAGTCGTGATAAAATTTTCTTGTTGTTGTCAATTCTGACTGTGTTCTGAACTCGAGAAATGCACTTATTTCACATTATTTTAAGTTCACTATTTTTCGTGGTCCGCTTGACTAATTAATAACATTCAATTAATTAAGGTTTTAAGTTGAGATAAAAAAGTCAGTGACACGAGCGGGATTNGGGGACCGCGGTAGCCGAGTGGTTAGCATGAGAGATCTTACGCCGCGGTCGTGGGTTCGATTCCCACCGTCGCCTCTGGCCCTTTTTTCCCGATAACCCCCAATTTGAACACACAAGAATTCGTACTATGGCTAATATGCAAGATTATAAGGCCAATAAATAAAAAAAATCCCATAAATACGAATTTTGATCTTAAACAAAAAATAAAATATTTTTGTTTATTTGTCGGGGGTAATTTTTTCCTGCCGATGTCAGGTGTCCGGACTTAAACATAAATAACCCCTCAGTAATTCAACTGCAATACTAATACACAATAATAGTTGTTATATCTTTTTATTTAAAGAGGGTATTTCAACTACGAAGTTATATGAACCCTGCCCATTTGTAAGTATGTCGGGTTCGAATGCAGGGTCGCTGGATTCGAACCCGCGACCTTTACCTTACAGTGATGAGAGCCGTGTCAACGCCTAACGTTGCGGTCACCGACGCCTCCTAAATACACCCGTTAAAAACTTCGTTGGTACTCTTTCGGACAGTGTCAAATTTTTTTTAAATTTCAGAATAAGTAAAAAAACTAAAGATGAAATCAACAAAAACCCTTCAAAGGATTTAATTTTTTATCTTAGGTTTTGGATATATGCTTTCACCGTTTCGTGTAGTTCATGGGGTTCTAAGTCCTTGTTAAAATTGCATGTAGCTAGGTGGAGTCGTTTCAAAATTACCAATAGTTTTGTGATTGTCGTAGAAATTTATTTTTTGGTCAAAATTTGTTTTCAGCGTTTTTCTTTTGGGTGGAGAAAACAAATATATATTGAATATAGGTGACAAAAATAGTATAACCTATTTTGTACAAAACCTACCACTACAAAATCTATTTGGTCAAAAAATCTAAAATTTGGTTAAAAATTTCAAAAAATGTATTTAATTTTTCGGGTGTTCAAAAACGCAAATGTTTTACGCCGAAGAATTTACGAAACAATACAGCTAAATAACAAATGTAAATTTTTGATCAAAACTTTTAATACTATATTTTTACCAAGTTCAAAATTGCAAATTCGTTACACCAAAGTATACACAAAAATTCTAGTTTAACAAAAAACGTAAAGTTTTTAATGCATTTTAGAAGCCGTTCAGTGTTAGTAAACTGTCTAAAAATGCATTTCAAAAAATTTCCCGAATTTATGTTCCCGTTATATTGGGAATTGAACGATATTGGACACCATTATGATCTATGTACTTTTTAATTTTTAAACTGAGCACTTCCGGTCCTCAAAATTGCAAATCATGTACGCGAAACGATGTACACAAAAAATCCAGTTTCATAAATTTAAAAAAAAATGTTCATGAACTGTTCCGGTGCTTAAAATCGAAAATCCTTTTCGCCAAACAATGCAGGAAAATCTCTTTTTACAAAAAAAGGTCAATTTTTGATCAAATTTTTAACAAATCTTTTCGGGCTCGGAAAATTGCAAATCCTATCCACCAAACAATGCACGAAAAAATCTAGTTTAACTAAAACAAACATAAATTTTTGGTAAATTTTTTTAAAAACCTTTTCGGTTGCTCAAAATTGAAAATCCTTTTCACCAAACAATGCAAGAAACTCTAGTTTAATAAAAAAAAATCGTTTTTTTTTGTAAAATTTTTTTTTGTTTCCTCGTGCTCAAAATTACTAATCCTTCCACCAAACGATGAACAAAAATCTAGTTTAATACAAAAATGTTAAAAAAATTAAATAGACCACATTATTTAACATTTTATTAGCTCTTTCTGGGGCAAATTTCATCAACCCTTATACCCGTCTCTAATATAGATGTACTATCATCCCTTAAAATTTCATTCAAATTGATCGAGAGAGCTGAGAGAAGTGGCAGCTTTGTTCATTTTTACAGCTAAAATATTTTATTGCTTTCAAACTACCGAAGGTTTTTATTCATGATGACAATTCGAAAAAAAATTATTCTATAAAATTTAGATTTCCACTCGCGTTTTGCGTTTGGGACCTTTCTGAACACAAGGTTTGGTTCCGTGTCTGTCTGTCTGTGGTCAATTCCTAGTAACCGGCAAAACTCCGAAACCCATAAAACCAATTTTTATGATATCATCAGACAGTGTGCAGGTTGGTTTTTTAATGGTTATTTAACAATTTCATCCCAGTCGTATCAACGGCACCGCATACACATGCGGAAATGTACAATCGCGTATACAGCTATACTAAACCGTTTGTCGGATTCTTATGAAATTTTCAGGAATTAGGAGGGTTGCTGATATTCCCAAATGAATTTGATTCAAAATGGATCGGATGCATGCACAAAATATGAGGAAGAGGTACTTCCACCTATTTGGCAGACTTTTTTTGGCACTTGAGGCCCATTGGACGGAATCTTCGGACACGTGTCTATAATTTTTCGACCTAGAACCTAGAAAACGTTTCATTGAAATTGTTGACCCCATCACCACACGAATTCGTACCAAGGGGCTTTCGAAAATCACAAATTTTTAATATTTGAAATAGTATAAAATTGTGCACTTTTTATTTATTAAAAAAAAAAATATTACGCTTCTGACAGTACACTAAAACCGTTTGCTCGTTATCGTGGGATATAATGAGATGTTGATAGTTTCAATATTAGAATAATTTTGGAGAGATGTATACCGAAAGTTGAAAAAATACAACCAAATTAAAGGATTTTGATCAAGCTCGAATTTTTCCTGTCCTTTACAAACGTTGCATACAGATTCATCGCGCAGTTTGGAGCCAATAGACGATGTTTTTGTTTAAATGGCAGTCTTTGACACCAGCATATACATGATCGACGGGAGCATAAGAGATCTGCGAGAAGTTAAAAAAAATCAACCGCTTCTAAAGCAAGAAATTACGAAATATTAAATTTATCGATATAATTCAAGAAATCTGGTTTCTTTTTAGTATTTCGGCCTGATTACAGCTCAGAAAGAACAGAACCAATCTGCTGAAGGGAAAACAACCCGCTTCACGTTACAATCAAAACGAACAAGTGGGCGGGGGTCGATTCAAAGGAAAATATGAATAAATGATTTATTTACTTGAACAGTTGTTTTCGTGTACGAGAACAGCTCTTACTACAAGGTAAAGAATTTTTTCAAAATAAACCAATTAATAAGAATAAATGGGGTGTAGAAACGTGAACAATTGTATTTAAAAAATTAAATAGATTGAAAAGTACAGAAGGTCATGTACAAATTATTACAAAAATGTAATTACAATGTAAAAGAAAAAAATCCTTGCATAAGAATAAATAACAGAGATGAAATTGACCTGGCTGGGGAGACATGAACAAAATTAGGATCAAGGTAGAAAAGTGCGAAAGGATAAAATTAGCAGTATATTTAATAGTTTTTAAATTATTTGATTTTGTAATTATAGCAACAATTTTGTGTTGGGTTTATGTTAATTTACCGGAATGAATTTATTAGTGTGAAAGGAAGGGGTTGTTTAACCCCGCCTCGAGGAATTTCGAATACGCTGTGGGAGTGGATGTAACCAAACTTCTATGTCTGTATCGGGTGGTGATGGGTTACCGATGTCGAAGAAATTTCGAGCAGTACCAACGCCGTACATGCGACTCCGATGTACTCTGCGGTGGTGCTTTGGGTTGCCGTTACTTGGGCAGGGATCTCGCCTGCCGACCGATTGGTGGTCTCTGGGGGGGGGGGGGTGCCGGGACTCTCAAACAGTCCTGGTGTCCTGCTGGGTGTCGCCTTGCTGTGACAAGCCTCTAGGGTGGGTTGGAGGGTGGGGTTCCCGTCGGCCGCGGTCCTCCGGTGGGTCGTCGGAGGTACGGATCTGTTGTATCCGCTCAAATTGCAATTTAAAACAATGTTTGGGTGAAAGTCTAGAAAAATAAATAAAAATACGCAGAGGGCCGAGTATGACCTCAGTTGTTTATCGGCCCATAAACATCCCACATTATTATTATAGGCGTCGGTGGGCGCAACGGTTTAGGCGTTGACAAGGTTCTCATCACTGTTAGGTAAAGGTCCCGGGTTCGGATCCAGCGGCCCTGCATTCGAACCGACAGACTTACAAATGGGCGTTTTTTGCAAATCACCGGCACCCTGGGGTTACTATAAACTCTGATGTTGCGAACCCTTCTGAAAAAAAATGGTCTTTTAAAAATGTTCTTCTTGAGGTCCAAAGTACTCAAAAAGGGAGTCCGGCTAACAGGCCAGGGCCAATGTTAGATGTTTGGCCGAAAATTTAGTCACTTTGCTATCCGTTAGGGCGTAGATAATCAACATGGCTGCCATGAATTTAACAACTATTTTTTCTTTAAACGTATTTTATTCTTAAATACGCATTAATTAAATCATACCAATACATTTTGTATTTTACATTGAATGAAAGAGTTCAATAAGTTTCCATTTTTATTAACTTCTGGCATCTTACAATTTAGCACAAAAGAAAACCAAACAACCAACAACAAGTCTTCAAGGACTGTTATAGCTTTATTTTTGGTTCTACCAATCGCCACGCGCAGCATTGCGGTAAAATTAACGTTTAACATGCTAAGTTGGTGGGGCGTTCACGATCTTACTGGGCATTTCTCTATTCGAGTTAACACGAGTTAACATCTTACAAATATCGGGAATACCCCTTTTATTTCTTAGTGATCAACGTTTATTATTCACTGCTTGTGTACCCACGGCAATTTGGACAAAAAACGAGGAGGAAGTTGGAAGTTTTGTTTCAGAAATCAGGTATTGAAGCTAAAATAAAAGCGAGCCGCCTCAGGTGGATTGGCCACGTGGGAAGGATGATAGAGGGCAGGACATTAAAGAAAGTTTACTAGTGTTAGCCTGGTGGTAGACGGCTGCAAGGAAGGCTTAGAACAAAATGGTTGAACTCGAGAACGACCTCATAAATGCAGATTGGACGATGAAGGAGGCGTGAGGAGGACCGAAGAGACTGGTCCAGCATTGTAAAGAAGGCTAGGGCACTTCAAGGGCTGTAGCGCAGGGTAGTAGTAGTAGCAGTTATATTTATTTGTGTGAATGGAGGGGCTTATCCCCAATTACCCGGAGGAATATCGAGTACTCCAAGGTAGTGTGAATGCTAACCAGAATATCTTGTTTCTATGTATTTTTTTTTGTTATTTGTGTTATTCTATCCACAATCGACGAGTCCCTGATGTATAGCCTAGCTAGCAATAGGCTAAAGAAAAGAGAGAGTTGATTACCGTTATATCATAAAACATCATTTGACTGGAGAAAAAGTAAAAGAAATTTGTAGAAAGAGGGAACCGATGTATCTTGCCGGCATTAACAAATTCTTTGGATTCGTTAAAAGATACATAACAAATTTTTAGCTGTTTGTAGTAGAGGGCGCAATTATTAGAGCACTTAGTCCTTACAGAAAATGATTTTTTTTCTACTTAGCCATTGGTCATATATGAGAAGAATTGTGCCATGTACCCACTATTTATCAGAAGTCCTCTTTTGGTAAAATCTCAGATCAAATTTTTTTTTTAAACCAAACGTTTTTGCACCAAAAATGACTTTTTTTAATCCAGATCCTTTAGTGCACGGTAAGAAACTAATCCTGTGATATCCGAACTTTAGAAACGATTTTTTTTAAACTTTACAGTGTGCAGATATATTTTATTGTAATGAACTTGCTACCCTTGCGCTGTTTGGAAACTACACTATCAAAAATTACCTTGAAAACTAAAAATCATTCTATCGTAAGCCTAATGCAAGAAAAAATCAGTGTGTAAATTGGTAGGAATAATTCGGGGATAATTCGAGATCGTTCAGAAAATCTCTTATCATCGATTTATGAAGGGGTAGACACCATTTTTCAAAAAGAAATTTTGTTTTAAAATCAAGCCGACTTAAACTTTTAAACATAGAATTAACTGGTTCTAGGAAATATCCGACTTTAAAAGTGCTTGAAATAAATTTTTGTTCTGGTTTTCGACTCGCAATCTCCTAGGCAATTTGAAAAATCTCTTCATTTATATATGCACTTGCTGTGAAAAAACTTTAAAACCTTAACCAACGTCCATAAATTTTTTGGCGAAAATAGTTGGTTGATTGTAGACATTAGAGCTCGATAAAAAATCCCGATTATTGAAAAGTATTTTTTCGCTTTTCGGTTTTGTCCGAAGCTAATCTTCAAGATGGAACGATTTTTTTTTCTTCAATTTTGTATATCAATAATGGGCAACAAAATAAATGCAACAGTGTTGCCAAGTTTTGAAATTGGATCATTGGCAAGTCTTGCAAGACTGTCTTTGAACTACCAAATGACCTTGAAAAATTTCTAAAATCCCAATCCAAATCTTAGATTTCGATGCTTTTACTGAAAGCCAAGACTCTTCTCAGAAATATGCAATTAAAGAAAACAAACTTTTGCAGCAGGTATCAGGATTTTCCTAATAATTCACTTTTCTTACGGGTTTTTTCCAAAAAGTCACCTACACTTTATTAAACTAACCAAAAAAAATCTCTTTAAGTCTAAAATTTATCGAAACAAATGAAACTGGTTCTATCAGATTCAAAGTCTAGAAGTTCTTAAAATAATTTAAGATTGACGTAAAACGAAAAAACAAAGATTTTCAACAGCGGGGTTAGACGGACCAGATATGATCAATTTTGTTATTTTTTACCGTTGGAACGTTGTGTGCTGTTTATTTTGAAATTTTTGATTTTCAATTAAAACGCCTTCTGCCCTTTCACATTTCGTATTAATTTAACCCTTTCGCATATTTTCACATTGGCTCTGAGGATTGCTTCGAAATTGCCATGTTAAACGTTGATCCGGCATGTATGACTGGTGTTCAGGGTAAAACGGGTTTATCAAAGGTTGCCAAATAGATTTTCCCTTTCTTGTGTTATTGCACTGAATCAGCAAATGGGTAAATGTTAGGACAAAACTACATCAGCTTGGCATGTTGTCAGAATTGAGATTAGCCGATAAAGGGATAAAACGGCTATCTAGCCCTCTCTCAGAATTCTACTATTCTCGATTCTCTTTTAACCGTAAACGACTCCTGTACGGAGTTCTCGAATACTCATCCACCTGATTAGTGATACCTTTATTCGCAAGGGTTTAAGCGAAATTAATTGGATGGAGCCTACGGCTACGTTAATTTGCAAGTCAATGCAATGTTGTGGTTAATCGGCTTTTTAGAAAGCTCGAAAAACCGTTGTGAAGTTGAAAGCGACAACGGCTCACCGGACTGTGTCGTTTTACGACCAGTAACCGCATTCTACAATTTAAGTTTTTTGACCGTTTAACCGAGGGGAGACAAGAATGTAAATGCGAAATATTTAAAGTACATGGAAATAGTTTTCAAGTTAATGGGCCGCTTTTGCTACTTTACCGAGCCGCCATGACGCCTCGAGAACAAAGTTCACGCTTGCGAGTTCACCAGATTTGTTGTAGTTCCCGAACTATATGCCATCCTAAAACTTCCTTTCGGAATCTTACATTTTCCGATTAATTCGTTGCCGCCGAAACGGCTACAAACAACTCCGTTGGAACGAAACAGGAATTTTTATGTGATTTTGTTGTGAAACAATTCAGCTGAAATATTATCTTTCTTCATTTTGGCTGAAGGGCATTGGGTAACTTATTGGGTCCGTCTTCATTCGCGGGTTTGTCGAATTATTCAATCGCGTTTAGGCAATGTCTTTGACACTTTGTCTGTGTATATAATGCTATGTGTATTGTATGCTGTGTGTATAAAACAGGCTTATATATGTCGTTTGAGCTGTTCGTGGTCGCTAGGGGCAAGGCAACCCAAAAACACTAATTGTACAAAAAATGAACAACACTAAAAAAATAAATGAACAAAACTCAGTAAACACAAACCCATTAAGGTGCAACACACATACATCTCATACAAATATAATGAACATCAGGAAAAATAAAACTATTACAAAAATTATTAAAACATTACACAAAATTTACTAACACTTAAACTAAGACAAGTCATGATAGAATCAGAAACTGCGGGGTTTCAACCTACGTACATACAAGAACGAACACGACATCTAGCATAATAGACAATAACTTCCACCTAATCTGCCCGAACGAATCTTCAGAGAGCCAAGGTTCTGCCTATTGTGACTATAATCCTTTGAGATCAGGCGTACCCCCGAGGTCAGCATTTTTGTACCCCAATGACATAGCTATGATATCCTCTGATAACAGTAGCATATGAGGAGCAGCTATAGGCACATGTCCACCGATTATGCAAATGGAGCAAACTTGGCGAATAACGATTTGTGAAAGAGAAAGCAAACTTGTAACGGCTACGCTTCGACGAATGATGGTACTGATACTAAGAAGTGGGGTTTTGACATTCTCCAAACACTGCTGCTTTTTCTTTTTTTATTGGCTTGATCTTTTTCTTAAAATGTAGTTGGCCATTGTACGTCCTTGCTGCACCTTCTTGCCAGGTTTTTCGGTCTCGCTCTCTAAGGCGACATGGTGGCGGTTTCTTCCTCATTGCTTAATCTAAAAAGTGGGTTAAATATACCCACGTATAAGTTTTCTCAGATAATGTTTGAACTTCTCGAAGTTTAGCCCTCTCTATATCCAACTTATGCCAGTCTTGGTGAGGGTTATTTTAAAATGAGTGTCTAGCACCTCTAATGTTTATACACTTTTCTTTTGTATTTCTTGGATCCATTCTGTGATGGAGGACGTTTGATTTTGTTATCGCAAGAATAGGTTCAAGGTCTATATATGATCTTGCAAACCCTCTTCTGGCAGGTGCATCTACCTTTTCTTTACCCAAAATTCCTTTCTGTCCTTTGTGTTCAATGTTGAGGCCAATTTTTCCATAACTGGTAAAGCAATATTATAATCGAGGGTAATGGAATCTGACAAAAATTGAATTTATAACTGATTTATCTTCTGGTTTTAGGCCATAGCGCCTATGTTTATCGTGTAAGTGTTTTGCCACGTGCTGGCTGGTATAGAGCTCTATCATTTCCCCTAGTTTTACCCTGTTGGGCTGTAGTTAATCAGGGTTCTTTAGCCGTAGGTTTTCTGTTTTTTGAACCATATCAGAAGCGTTCCTATACAAACTAAAGCGTTTTCATCCGCCTTCTGATGATACTAAGGGTAACAAAACGAGACAAGTCTACTACACGGCGCTGTGCGAGTCTGTAATATTGTACGCGGCGCCGGCGTGGACTCGCGAACTACGGGCGAACGACTGGGCTGTGCTGGAGCAAGCCCAACGCGCAGCCCTGCTCGCTGTTACCCAGGCGTACAGGACGGTATCCAAGGTGGCTCTACAGGTCATCGCTGGGCGACCGCCTATCGACCTAAAAGCAAAAGTTCTGTGCGCCAAATGGGAGATAAAGAATGGAAGCCCACCCTGCATACCAGTCACGAGCACCGAAGAAGCTGATGAGTGGATGGTGAGGGAATGGCAGCTGAGATGGAATGGCTTTTCTAAGGGTCGTCACACGTATCAGCTATTCCCTAACAAGAAAGCCGAATAAAGATGAAACATCTAACCATCGACCACTACACGTCTCAGCTACTAACAGGACATGGAGACTTTGCCGCGAAGCTCCATTCCTTCAGACTCAAACCTAGCCCGATGTGCGACTGTGGTGAAGAAGAAACGGCGGAACACGTCTTACTCAGTTGTGAAATCCACGTCGTTCATTAGGCTCTTCGAGATAAATGAACAGACGGCGACCATGGACAACTTAAGAGCAGCGATCGCCACGCGGGCGGGACTTAACGCAACCCAAAAGATGTGGAAAAGCGTTATGAGACAGAAAGGATGGCCGACAAAATACAGCAATAGATAAAAAATCAGACAAGCCTATACCTCCTCCACCTGAACATCCCGAACGAGCCGCCTCCGCGAGGCCCATCCCGGACGCAGTAAACTAAACTGTGACAAAGAGCTCGCCAGATGGAGTAGAGATGCGACCGTCTTACAGACAAAGAACGATCATAGCTCCCGTCTATAATACAAAAAGCTATATAGCAGCGCAAGCCAAGAAGCTGCAAAGAGCCAGATATGGCTTAGGAGCGGCAAAACAAAAAGGCACAGACGGATACTAAGGGTAGGTTTTTGGGATTCTCCAAACACTACAGCATATTTTCCTTTTCATAGTGCCTCCTAGTTCAACATACTTGATTCTTCTCTTAAGAAGTTGTTAGGTCATTGAGTATCCCTTGCTGCAATTCTGTTCCCTGTTTTTTCTTGGTACCTTAGGTTTGGTCTCCATGGTGCAGTTGCTTCGCATCCAAGTTATATGGAATGCATTTTCTTCCTCCTCATTGCATAACGTACAGATCATGGTTGAATAAATGTTACAGCTGTGCTGTGATGCATGATGGTGATGATGCTACGAATTGGGGTTTTGTTATTCTTCAAGATCTGCAGCTTTTAACAATTGGTCTTCGCGTTACCTTTATTGCCCGGTTGTCTCGCATTATAAGCTAGCATGGGTGGCAGTTTGTTCCTCCTCACTCCATAACCTAAAAATTGGGTTCTTCATTGGATCGGGTCGCATCCAGCAGATTTTTGAGGTTGATATCAGTCTTGATAATGTTTTGGACTTCTTTATTTGTCACTGCAAGGATATTCATGTCATCATGATGATACCATTTCTTCTAGTGGTTGCTTCTCTGATTTGCAAACTCGTCTGATTTGGTTTGATTATTATGTGATTTATTTTGTTTAATAAAAACGTCGCATTATATACAATTTACCGACTATTTGCACATATATTTGCACGAGGCTGATATATCGACTAGCATAAAGCCGAAAATTCGGCATCAATTTGCTGGGTAGGACTTAGGACGAGTACATCCTCACCGAGTAGGGCAAACCGCGCATTCCTATCTAGGAATTTCATCTCCCTCGCCGAGGAAAGCAATATTTTCTTTTCGACGTCTTCCCACATTTCATTTCTCTCTAGAATTTTTCAATTATTCGCCTCATCTTTGCAAAAACCTGAGATTTATCGCACAGGGGATCGATGTCGGGATGTAGAGACGTGTCGCCTTCGGCCTCGAATTGTTGGGAGAATTCCATCGCTCGTAAATCCGATTCGATTGTGTGCCGTTCGAGATGTATTGACTGTAAGCCTCAGACCTTTCATAAAGCTAAAATCGGCCGAATAATTTCAAAGCTCTCGGATGTGGAATCAAACTAGGTATTTATTACATTACCCTGTTTAATGTTTTGTACAATCTATAAGGTGAAAGTTTCGGGTGGTGAGACAATTCCATGTAATCTGAGGGATTAAAACGCTTAAATATTCAAATAAGCTAGGAGCGACGTGTCGAACCCCTTCCCTCGAGAGACTTTATAAACTTGATTGATGTATCCAGCCCTTCTAAAACCTGTCTCATAACCGTGATATAAACAAGCCTTTCAGATGGCTGGTTGATTAAATTTATAACTCATATTAATTTTAAAAATTTAACACCCTATAAGAGTACTTCAGATATGAAAAAATAGCCGTAATTACATCTGACGTTTACCACACTCTTGTATATAAGTAATAATATTTTCTGTTGGGTTCGATAAAAATATTGAAGTTCACTTATTTCTGCGACGCTGAAATTGTATAACTTTTAATAAAAGAGAACAATTTTTAATGACAACGAGTCTCAGATGGCATAGGAAGTTGTTTTCAGGAAACGGAAAAAGAGCTCCAGACACGAGAAAACAAAAGTTTCCCCTATCGGAAGTTATAACATCTAAAAAACTAAAAAATGCAATGGAATACTAAACATGCACATTGGGTGAAAAGTTATAATTTTAATGAAGTCATCAGTTTCTACCACTTTGACGTGGCACAGAAAATGACAATTCGATCCGGGCTGCAGATCCACCTTTATCGACTTTACGAAGCAATTTACGGTCTGAGTACGGCTATTATAAACCTTCCTACCATCTTCCTACAGATTCATCAGTCTCCTGTGGTGTCAACTTGTCTGATCCAAGATGAAATAATACCATCATCAATTATCTACTTCCTCTAACGAGAACATAAAGTAATACTTGTGTTCCAAAATATGGCCCTGGCTTTTGATAGGGTCTGGTTCCTAAGTATAACCTAAAGGGTTCCTATCCACTGTTCCTCATCTTAACTTGTTATCCTGTTTAACAGGCCCATACTTCCGAATGAGATGCTACAAGCAGTAAGCGAATATTATACAATTCAAGCCGGCGTCCCACAAGGGAGCATTCTTCGTCCCATCCTGTAAACCATTTGTCCTGGCTTTCCTTCACATGCCAGAACACTCATTACCACCTATGTGAACGACATCAAAAGTTAGTCTCCTAACCAGAGTTCTATACAATTTACGTCCAGCATCCAAGAACAGCAAGAGCTTATCAAAGACTTTTGCAAATAGTGGAGGACAAGACGTACTGAATAGATTTTCCCTCTACTCTACATCAACATCAAGGAACTACCGAATTCTAACACGGGTCAGATACTTAGGACCGTACCTAAAGGTCAAACTGACGTCTACTTAAAGTAACTTAAAAGAAGACTTGGAAAACAAAGACTTTTTTGAACTGAAATCGGCGTCGACCGTCAAAACTCAACTAATAAGCAATCACTGCGACTATTTGGACATGCGGATTGGACATAGGGAGTCCACCAAACCGTTTATTATCCTCTCCATCTAATCCTTTCCATCAAAAGTCCTCACACCAATTGTAAAAACACCTTTATTACTACACCATCCACAACGTCTTTAACATTCTTTGTCTGAACTGATCAGATCCCTCTAACAAAAGATCCACACCGAGCTTTATACCAAGAACAGGTCGTCTCAAATCATGATGGCCTCGAAACTCCCTTGCCTCTTAATTTATGAAATGATCGATCGCTGTTTTTGGCTGTTTTTTCATAACACGAGTTCTTTTTTGGTGCAGCAACCGCTCGATAGCGACCAAGACTCACATGGAAGAAATTGCAGCGACAAGAGTCAACCTTCTACTTCTTAAAAAATCTAGTTCATTTAGCTAAGCAAGGAAAATTACAATAAACGACACTGTAGTGCACACTGAACCCATCCTTCCTGGAAAAACTTTCTTTCACTCAATTTTACATCAACAAGGAACTATTCCAACCAAGTCAGATATTTTGGGGTGTACTTATACAGCATAGTAAAAAAAAATTAAAAGAACAATTGGAGAAAGAAGACATTTAACACCGAAATCTGCTTTGACCGTTCAAATGGAAATAACTTTAGACGAGTCATTAGTGCGACTTTGGACTTGGGGAGTGGAACTAGGGGGTTCAGCTAAATCCTTAAGAAAATCATAGAATTTATCGCTCAAAGAGTTGAGTACCTGGAGGACGGAATTACATGAAAGATGGCAATAGGAAATAAATCAACGTTCATGTATTGTTGATTAAATTTGTTAACATTGAACAAATTAATTGTACATTGAATTTTCGGAAAAGAAGCGACGGATTTATTTTACGTCCTACTACCCATGACTATCTGATCTCCCGCCCTACTCATTTTCATTCAACCCAAAGCACTCATGCAGAGATTGAATTACAATCTGACTCGGTTCTCAGATCACAAGGCGGGAATTGACCTCATCCCCGAATCCTCAGTGAAGTCCCATAAAAGTTGAGAAGCAGTGACATCGGAGCATGAACTTTGTGGACTGCAAAGTTTTCGCCCGGAAACGGTACAACTATTTCGTAAAGAAATAAACTACCTTAAAGGTTGTGCACTTTTCGAGGGATGGAAATGAAGGGCCAAATCCATAATAGGTCTTTTAGGCCGCAGTGGAAGAAAGGGAGACTGGCCCCTTGTGACCCCCAGTTGTACTCTCGGCTCGTTCACCCTTGGTTTGATTCCCATCTTTTCCTCTGAAATTTCTGACCCCTGCTCCATCCCTTCCAAAAAACCATATCCTTCGAATGCATTTTAGAACATTATAACAAATTTTAACTATCCAATTTATGACTTAAATGAGCGGACTTAATCATAAAATCCCGTGATATAAAATAATATTTGACCAATAATCAATTTTTTTAAGGGGACCATTGGCAATAAAACCATCACGGTTGGTGGTAACAAGAGAAAAATTGCCGTTTAAATAGTTTTAGATTTCTTTGGTGATGGAGCATCGCCCTTCTAAATCGATACCCGACATGAGAGCATTTTTCTTACTTAACCCCTCCGACCTTTCGTCCTAAGTAATACTTACCGATGGCAATATTTTAAAAAGGGTGGAATGAAGATGAACTGTTTCAGGGCCGTCTCAGCGATATGTATTTTCTAAATCAATCAATCAACTATAACAGATTATAAGTTGGCGTTTATTTAAATTTGAATTTACAGGACATAATTTTTTGTGTTATAATTTCAGATGTTAACGGCGTCTTTCGATTGCAAAAACATTGTGATAAATAATAAGAGTTCTTCATACATAGGCAAATCCCAGGTCAGGCAGATGTGAACATGTGAGAAACTAGCCAACGCCGGTACTCAAAATGAGTGGTTAAGATGGTTATCGTCATTTGGCTTAGGGTGAATGGTAGGAATGGGAAGTCTAGAGAGGCTTAGACAATTAGGTAAGGATGGATCGAGAAGCTAATAAAACAGAATTTTAATAATAAAATTATTAGTACTTTCCAGAGGCGTGCAATGTGATGAACTTGTCCGGTCGTATCCGATTATCCTGATCCGCCCATGGCAAGCGGGCGGTCTATCACTCTTTTCGCTAATTTGACATCCTCAGAGTTTGAGTGAAGTATACCAAAGAAAATGAAAATCTGTGAAAACAACATCGTCAAATTAGTCGATGATGGGGACCGCTCCAATTATAATAATATAATTATAATATAATTATAAGAGAGTGAGAGAGAGAGAGAGAGAGAGAAAGAGAGAGTGAGAGATAGAGAGAGAGAGTGTGTGAGAGAGAGAGAGAGAGCGTTCACCCAAGTGGCAGTGCCCGAGGCGGTATAAGCTGAGGTGTGAGGAAAGGTGGTAAGAAAATACCGATTCAAGAAAAACCTGATTTTATTTGGAAACTTTGATTTTGATGCCTTCGAAGTACTTAGTGTCCGTTGAGTGAAACGACATGGCGTGAATTTCTAGGAACACGTGCTCGCATCTGTCCATACCTGAGCTAAGTCCATGATGTTTTTAGGGAAGCTGATATGATGCGAAAGAAGCAGAAGCACTCGAGGACATCGTCTTGGGCTAGAATATAATAGTATAATACCGAGGATAGTCGGTTGTATGGCATAGGTCTTCTCTGCATTGTAGTTTGTTGTATTTTTCCTTACTTAGTTTCAATGAAATTGATTTTTTTAAAAGAAAAACAATGATGACACATGTTGCTGCAGTTTTTTGGGGGGTCTACTTGGTGCTGTCGATTATGTCTCCATCGAGCAGTTGTTGAACCAAAAAGAGTCGTGTTTAAGAAAACAGCCAACACTCGATCTGTTGATAGTCGAAGCGAGAAGGCTTCGTCGTTTGTGACGACTGTATGGTAGAGTTCTTGTGACGGAAAGTTATGCAGAGGACTTGAGCAGTATAGTTGGATATATATAGGACTTTGGTGCGGCTCTTTTGGAAGCCGTATTTGATCAGTTCGGACATAAAGAATGTTAAAATCGTTGTCTTTTGTGAATTTAATGAAGTACTAAAGGGATTTAACAATTGGTGCAAGGACTTTTGATCGAAATAATTAAATGCAGGGAATATTTGAAAGTTTGTTGGACCCGTAGGTCCAATCCGCTTGTTCAAATTAGCTTTAATGCTTCGTATATTAGTTGAGTTTTGACGGTCAAAACCGATTTCGGTCCTAAAAGCCTTCGTTTTCCAAGTCTTCTTTTAAGTTGTTAATTATACATCAGTTATCTACAAGGGTAAGGTCCTAAGTTCCTCACTTGTGTGGAAGTCAGTATTTCCTTGTTTTTGATGTACAATAGAGGGAAAGGCTTTGCAGTAAGTTTTGCACAAGTCTTTGACAAACCCAAGCTGCACTTGGATTTCCATTGCATAAGAATCGGGTTTCAAGACAAAATTGCAGTGCCGTCTACATAGGTAATTGAAAATAGAAATATACAAACACATCGCATTCGGAACCATCTCCCTCATGGAAGTACAAATCATAAACGTCGTAACAAACCCCGAACTTAATCTGTTAAAGGTGACATCGTCACTATCCTTTCATGAACATAAAAAAATTCGACCTAACAGCAAATCGCGCAAATCCAGTACTGATCATGGCGAAAAAAAGAAACGCATTTGATTGATGAAAACTGCTAGTACAGGCAGACCAAATTAATGGTAATGGACCAAGCTATAAGTTACTTCTTCAGCTTCCAGACCTCTGGACGTACAGTATATAGGAGAGATGGACGAAGGAAGTCCGTTAATATGCCGACAATGCGAGTCTTTTTGTGAAAAGCAAACAATTCCTACATTAATAAAGATATTGCTTATCTGGCCGGGATTAGGTCATGTGATTTCGAATGTCGAAAGGCGAGGGACGATGTTGCATACGAGAAGGAAAACGACCGGGAACTTATTACACATCCTAATTTGTGATCATGGAAGCCAATAATGCGAGAATATTCTTGGATCAATAAAGAAAGCAGTATTAATAAGTGATAATAATTTAATGGAAAAAGCCGGACGGTCGGCGAGCATTGCTTTACTTAAAGTCCTCCGGGCGGAGAATGGGAGCGATGTAACTCACGAGACGCGCTGTAATTCTCTTGTGAACGGTCTGCTCCGGCCAATTTACAGGAGTTTTGATAGTCGACTCCACCCCCACGGCTTAGCATGTATTTTATGATGGGGAAAAAGGTTGTCTGTGATATGATGGTTAGTAATAATCGTAACATTATCTTTTCTGGCTTCCAAGCCCGAATTTAAACCCCGTCCACAGGGGTTACTTCTTGAAAACCCCAAACTTGATATATCTTACTAAATGATTTTTAGGCGGCGTTTTATTATTATCATTAAGTTTATAATTAAAAAGGTTTTTTTGATATGGGAGATTTTTACAACACTTAGATTCCATAAAGCTGAAAAACCAGTTAATAACGACACCTAAAAGGAAAACATGAAGGAAATGAATCAAAGTAGGTGTGGGCCGAGTCGAGATCGGGGAGAGCATGATGGCGCCAAAACTGGACTGATTTCGAAAAATATTAAACATTCTTCCTAATTAAAGAAGCAAAATTTCCTCATAAAAATCACCTATGATGACGTAATACCAACAAACACTTTTCGCCAAATCCCTATACCTTGTCTATCTTGCCGCTAACAAATAAGTAACGGGTGTCCCACAAGGGAGCATTTTTGGCCCCTTTCTTTTTATATGCTGCTGAATTACCTACATACCGTTTTATCATCATCACCACATAAGTCCTCTCAGATAACTTCAACAACCAAGAATAACTTGAGCTAATCGAAGGCTAGTGCAAAATGTAGAGGACAAGACTGAACGAAGAAAAACGTACTCAGCTTACGTTCCCAAAAAAAAGAAGAGTTTTTCCCTCTAATGTACATAAAAAAACAAAGAGATACCAAATTTCCATGCAAGTCAAATAATTAGCACTATACCTAGACAGGAAATGACATGGAATTTATATATAAGACTTAAGAGACAACAATTTAACAGAAGACGCTGACAACTATAAAGGCTTCTAGGATCGAAATCGGTCTTTTTCGTCAACGTAGAATAAAAATATACACGATTATACTGCGACCACTTTGATCATATGGAATGAAACTGTGGGGTTCTGGCAAGCCATCCAACATCAAGCGCATACAATCTGTTCAATCAAAAGCCTTCCTCAGACGAATTGTCAAAGCTCTTACTTCAACAACTTCACAACGACCTCATTTTATCAAAAAACTGATGCGTTCCCGATTTCACAACCTTCACCCCAACCTTTCAAACCATCCTAACAATACTCGAGCTCTTTCTATTCATTCCCATATAGAGGACCCGCCAGTTCACCTTTCATCGATGATCGCCTCAAGACCTTCTTGCCCCTTAATCATACACAGTGCCAGCACTGGCTGGTTTCTCATGGCATGTGTCCTCCGAGTGCAGCGGTCGTATTGGTGTTAGTGCTGAAGAAACGTTCGGTAATCACATTTGTAATATGTACCCAAGTGTATACGGTACAAATAAAATAATTTAAAACAAGAAGCACGTTCTTCCATATCTTATGAAAATTTGCCCTGATGGAAAATATCCTTGAAAAACCTCTTCGCCAAAATCCCATACATGATGTTATTTATTGATTTAGTTCCTGATCATCAGTCAGTTCGGTTTGCGACCCCTACACTGTAGACGTTATCGTATTCTTCTTTGACAAGAAGCATTAGTGCCCAACTAATCTTCTCGACGTGGTACAATTCGATGCTTGGTTGCTGTGTACCTCATTCTAACGTACTTGCTGGTACGTTACTAAAGCATTCTTTAGGTTAACATACGGCTTTTATAATTCACTCACCCCCTGGCTCTGAACCTATCTTCATGGGAAAGTAGAATACATATAAAATCCTCCACTAGGAAATTCACAATAGGACATACGGCTGCAGGGCTTGGAGAATACTAAACACCCACTTCCTAGACTTCCGTCATTATTGTCATCCAACTCCTTTATCCGTTCTGTCCGGACAGGGGCCCCCGTGGTGTTGTTGGTTCTAACTTCCACTTAATATGTATTACTGACATCCCTAGTTATACTTATACTTCCCTGTAATCATTTTCTTCTTTGAAAAGAAGCATTATTAACCGGTTGTTTTTCTCGACGTTGTCCAACTTTCGATCGGGTCTAACCTAATTCCCAGAAGATGTGAGATAGCGTATTTAAATTAAAATTCAAAACTTTGGCATTTATAGACTTTTCGCAATGCATTTTAAGTCAAGTTTCTGTAATGCGGTTAGAATTATGACTATAATCTGTAGCATCACCGATCAAGATTTGATGCCTTGTCAAGTGGTTCACGTCTTCCCCCCAAAACCTTTTAAACGTGATCATTGCAGGGAAAAGGGTAGCCTGTTCAAGTTACATAACTATTCCATTTGTTTATTGAAACAGCTGTTCAAGACTTTTGTGATTCAGGATAATAAGCTGTTAAATATAACGTCCGACTCACACACACAAACTTCTAATAGAATGTATGATCTATTGTTTCAACCGATGTATCGGACGGGTTAACAATTTCTATGAACTCGGTTTACAAAGGAAATACAAAACCCCCTTCATCTAATGTTAAAGCATACCTAAATACACGGAAAGTAGATAAAAAAAAATGAGTACATCTCGGAGTCGTACCTTGAAATAATTATATGCATTCCTTATGTGCAAAAAAGATACACCAGCCCGTGAAAGATTTTTTTATTATTAGAATTGATACTTGTGAATGTATCGTGATGGAACGTGTTAGACGTCTCATGGTTTTCTCAAAGACTACTCAACCATGAAGTGTAAACAGGGTTTTCTAGCATAATCTCGTACATCGAAAGAAAGAAATAATTAAATTTTCATTTGGAGATTCATCAAGCCTTTGCAATTTTAAGAAAAAAGGGGGAAATTGTTTAAAAATTAACTCAGAAAACGTTAGATTTTGCGACAAATAACCCATTCGATTACCTACTGATTTTCTTCTTGGTTAGACTTTATGATACTGGACATCGGCATTTTGCATTCACGAAGCCCTAAAGAGTTTCTCCTTTTCCTAATCTCTTATCTTCAGTTCAATTCACTCGATCCTTCTCTTAAAACGTTATTAGGTCATTGTCTGTCGGTGCTGCAATTATGTTCCTTGGGTCTTCTTGGGGTCTTAGGTTATGTCTTCCTGGAGCAGTTGCTCCGATTACAAGGTAATGTGGGTAGAAAATTTCTTCCTCCTCATTGTATGACCTGCAAATGAATTTGTGGTTGAATACAACCTTGTTATGTAGGTTTTTTCTCATATGCTATACATAGAGAAGGTAGCTCTAGGTATAGCTAGAGCTCTATCACTCCTTGGTTTTACCACTCTGTTTTTTTCACCAACTCTCCCTCTCAACCTACCTTTGAATTTTCCCTCCTTATTGCCATTTTTCAAATGTCGGGTAATCAGGATTCGATTCTTGGCGACAAATGAAATGGCCACGGAGCTGGTGTCCGAGTGGGTCGAAGACACGATAGCTCAAGTGGTTAGAGCAGCGGCGTATTGAGCCGAAGGTCGTGGGTTCGAATCCCGCTCGTGACACTAACTTTTTCATTTCGACCAATACCTTACATAGAGATTAATTAATTGAAGGAAGTAATAATAATAATGATAATAGAAAACTAACACATCCCTTCACAAAATTTATTCACACACACACACACACACACACACACACACACACACATACACACGAAAAAACTCTTTTCTTCTTATTCCTACAGTGAACAGAACGATAAACTAAAAGAAATGAATAATAATAATGATTTCACTTATAAGTTAAAAAACAATATATATATACACATGTACATACACACTCTACCGCAGTTTCTTTATTCCTATACGCAGATATTTGTCTATGTTAAAGCCCGAAGACTTCAAGTCACCCACAAACACTTATCTGCGGATGATGTATTTTCTTCTGTTCCTTTCTTCTCTTTTCCGAGTAAAATCTCCAGCGAGCTTGACTCCGTCCGTGTCCCCATGCCGACCTGACCAAACTCTTCTCTCTCCTCTCCTCCACTCGAAGCCCTTTTTCCTCGCAGCCGCTCACTGTCACCTCAGCTCCATTCCCAACAACAAACGAAACTCTGACTATTTTAGCCTTTTCTTTGTTAAAAAAAACAAGGGTAACAGTTCTACCATGGATTTAAGGGTGGAAACAAATCTTATCTAGCACGGTCCAAGGTAATTGGTGGCTCAGTCTCCCCATGCGACCCGATAAGAAAACAAATATTCCAATCCAAATCCACTGACTAACTGGTTTAATTGAACTTTGGACTTTAGACTTGGATTTGGACTTTGTTTTACCAGTAGTTTTCGACCTAATGTGGGTATAACACTTTTGACATGATTGTACAAGTTGTGATAACGACAAAAGGCCGAAAACCAATTTGAGAGTTTGTTTCCGATGGACGGTCACCTTTCATAATACGGCTCTTCATTAGAGGAAGGCAAGGACGGTTAATGAATAATTTATTTAAGGAGTCAATGTCATTAAATAAGGCCCCTAATTAGCAAAGGATTGATTAAAAGTGATCTAATTCACATAGGGACATGAATTAATGATACGTGAGCCGCGCCTGACTTCCCTTTTCGCTTTGATAATCCATTATATATATCGTACTATCAAATTATTATAAACTGCATTATTATTGACTTTACAGAGTGGAATTAATTCTAAATACTCCAAACTTGGCTCTAAAATAAGCGCAAGTTCACAAAGATCCAAATCACATGATAAAATTTGTATTACCATCCTTAAATGTATTATATACTGCCCATAAAAAAACCGACCACCTGGTTTTTCCACGAAAAAAAATGGCCAACTTTGAAAATGCATATTTTCTCAGCCTTTCAAGTCACAGACCTATTTTTTTGTAGGTTCAGTCATTCGTCAGTAAATTCAAACTTTCTGGAACGTGCCAATTTTTACAAAAACTTCAAATTGAGCTGTGAAGCCAGGAAATTATCCCGGAGCGACACCCTTTAGTAATCGATAAGGAATTTTAATCAGCTTTCAATTGGTCATTTCTTGCTTTGCCCAATTTATCAACCGTTTTCGAATTATCGGCGATTTTTGGACAAAGAACGAGGTTATTTACGTGCTCATGAGAAAAAAAACCGATCACTCTGTCTCCCGATTTTACCATACATAAATCTATTATTTCAATACGTTATTCGAAACCAAACTGCTTCACAACACCTGTGAAATGGTAAGGAAAAGTTCTATTTCCGTGAAGAGGTAATAAAATTAGTTATCGACAGCAGAAGCATTCCGGATCCCAAAAGGTCAAAATGAGAAAAATAGAAAATTGTCGCGCGTGAAATTTGCGAAAATTTGACGGTAGAACGTTTATGCATTCTTGAAAATCGGGAGAGAGTGGATATCACGTCCGACTGTTATTCGACCACGCTCGCCGTCCTGGGTTTAATCCAGGCACAGCACGTTGTTTTTTACTTGAGTAGTATGGAGAAAGTTCTGTAGTCGATGATGAGTCGGTCCCTGCGAGTCGGTGTACTCATTCTGAACCGGCATAGGGTCACTTGTTGACCTGCCTTCAATCGCGTGTTTGTTAAATTGTTCGAACCCGTTTTAACATTGCGCCATCCTCAGTGAGGAACTGTCTGTCACTTTGACCGAATAGGTATTATACGTGATTGGGTACATAGGTTGTCGTTGGGCACATGTTTATAGTTTTCATTGGTCAGCCGTGATGTCGGTTATTTCCGTTGTCGGTTATTATTTTTGCTTGTTAGTTTTTTCGATATTGTTTTCTTCTGAACCTTTGCGTTTTTTGTTCTGTAGTGTTTTTAATGGCGTGAAAGTTATGTATGAATGTGAGTTTGTTTGTACATTTAAAAGTTTCCGTCTTTTAGTGTTATTCGTTTGTATATGTATAGATTTTCTAGTACGTTGAGTTTTCCTCATTTTTGTGCTTTGTATATTAAAGCCATGCTTGGTTCGGTTGTGTTTGTTTCGTGCTATGATGTATTAACTGTGTGTGGTGTAATGTCCCCTCGTTGTCTTTTTAGGATCTGAGATGTTCTTTTAATCGATCTCTTAATTTCTTTCCAGGCTGTCCATTTATCTGTCTCCGCATTGGCATGTGATGCTATAAACACCGTTATTGTCTAGCGAGTCCTTTGTATCTATTTTCTTTACATTAGGTTACCTGTGTTATTGTTGGCCCTTGGTGCTATTTTTAATTCGGGTTGTTGGACAAGTTCCTTAGTCTATAGGTTTCTTCCTGTGTATGTGGATGTTGTCCATTTCTGTTCATTTGTGTTTCCTTTTCTCGTGTTTCTTTTAAATAGTTTTTAGATAGTGCTTGTTTTGCTAATGTTTATAGTTCTTTGTTGTAATTTTTAGTGTTAAGGTTTTTTTTCTTGTATCATGTGTTGTAGTGCTGGCATTGTGTGTTGTGTGGATGGTTGAATTGTGCGTTCATGATGTTGTCAGATGCAGTGGATTATCTGTATATTTGGATGTTGATTGTATTGTTGGCTCTGTTAAATGTTAAATCAAAGAATTTGATGTTTTTGATGTATTCAGTTTCTATTGTGAATGTTTTTCTGTATTGCGTTAAGGTCCGTCAGTACATTTTCTGAGGAGTTGTGTGTTATAGCAAGCATGTCGTCACGTATTATTTTTGGGAAATGGTTCTCTTCGATATTTTGGAAAAACACCTTTGCAATAAAGGTTGATGTTGGTTCCCCATCACTAGACCGTATTTTCCGGTGTATATGTCAATGTTGAATTTAAAGTAGTTTGGTTCAGTGGTTATTTTTGTAACTTGTGTTAGTTGTGTCGCAGTTTTTGTGTCGTACAGACAGCTATGCGGTCTACAGCTAAGCCATTTCAGTTCCTAAATCCATTCATACTCTACAATCATTTTTAAATACATTCATACTTATTTACATACCGTTCACTCAAGTTGGTGAAGTATTCGATATTTCTCCCTCGGCCGTCTTACGCTGTACATTCACGCTGATAAATATATTCATTCCCAACACATGCTAGAGATACCAAACTATAATTACTACATAAATACAATAAATCAACCCCGTTTCTCCAAGCATCGGTACAGGGGACACATAGATTCGCTGCCGTGCTCAACCATGAATCTCATATCGGGTGGCATATCAACACGCTCTATATATGGAGCCGATCAGTTGCACCCTTCAATTAGGTGAGACACATCGAGCAACTTTTCTCTATATGGCGGAAAAACGCTGGCTTTGGCCGAAAAGTAAGTGTCCATGTGTCACCTTGTATGACCCATTCTTAATCGGGTGAGGGTGGCTAAGTCTGGAGGTTGGAGCGTTCCTGCCTTAAGCCAGAAACACACTTATCCGATTCTACGCCATGGGAAGCTACCCGACGCAAATCCAAACTCCGATTTTCCATAAGGTTGCATTACCCCCGTGCACATCTACCCGATGCTATGCTATGCTACCCTACTCTACGCTCCGCTATCCCAACTGTCGGGTCGCATCGAGTACAGTCGAAGACAAAAGAACCGGACACTCATATTTTTATTCAAACTACATGTATTATTGTCGTTATATTAATTACAACATACTTATTTTAATATAAACCAAATTAACTGTGATTAAAAATTAATTAGTTTTTATTTAAAAATTAATTTTAATGGTTTGGTAGAAAATTAATCAAAACACCGGAATACGATTTTTTGATATAATGAATTTAACTAACAATTAGTTGTACTCGCTTCGGCGGTACATTTACTAAAATTGGAACAATTTATTACACGGTTTTGCTCATACAATTTAATTAACAATTTATTTCATAGTTTTGCTCATAAAATTACACCATTTTGTAATGTCGGGTAGCATCAGAACAGGTCACTCATATTTTTTTAGTTGATTTCAAACTAAGTACATGTAATTTTGTCGTTATCTTAATTACAACATGTTATTTTAATGTAAATCAAATTAAACGAGATCAAAAACCATAAGTTTTTATAAACATTGTTTAATTATGATGATTAGGAGAAATTTTATTTAAAACAATTAAGTTTAACAATCAATTTATTAGATGGTTGTGCTCATAAAATTTAACTTACAATTTATTACAAGGTTTTGCTCAAAATAGTGCATTAAGAACAAAAGATGCGTTGCGATTGTGATAGTGATTATCGTGATAAACGCTGTGGACTGTACGCGACGTGTGCTTGCGTCGGATAGATGTGCACACCCCACCAAAACGTGTCAAGGCGTCGGGTAGCATCGGGTAGCGTCGCATGGCGTAGCATCGGGTAAGTGTGTTCCTGGCTTTAGCCGCCTCGTCCACCTCTTCGTTACCTAGATCGGGTACCCAAATAACAACCATCTGCACGTGGTTTTTCTCTAACAAGAAAACAACGAGAAGGTTGACGTAAGACACGTCACGGCCAGCAGCAACCGCCTTACTTAAATATTTATGTGTTTATGTATTTATATGATTATATATTACCATTGTTGAATGGTTAATAACAATAGTTTGTAAAATCCAGAATGGCATGAGCCTATCCTTCGAGTCACTACTCGTCCACTATTTTCAGGCTGCCGCGATGTCTTGGAATGGATAATTATAAGGTTATTAAAAAACTACCTAATTCTAAGCCTACTAGGTAACCTAACCTAATCGTCCCTAACCCTTAAGCCCCTATCTATCCTGACTTTACCCTGCTCTAACTCTAAGCCCCACCATTGGGAACGGTTAGAGATAATTTTTATTGGCTCTCTTTTTTGACCAACATGCCCACTTTCTCATTGCCTCCATATTCGAATGCCAGGGTCAGGTCATTGGTGTAGTGACTCCTGACAGTTTTCAGTTGACAGTATTCCTCCAACGAAGACCTCTTCCCTTACTCCCTTCTGTACCAAACCGAAATAAACTTATCCCCAACCCTCTTTCTGACGCTACCTAAAACGAATCTAACCCAACCTGAGCCTAGATAATTCCTACTCTAAGCTCTTTTGTCTCGCAAAATGATAACACAATTTATTTTTATATATTTAATTTTCTTTTGATTTATCATAGCCTATATTGAAATTAGTTAGACATTGGAATGCAGTAATAGGTTTAAAAATCATTCGTTTTATCATCAACCATGACATCAAGAAATTGCTGTTCAAAAATTGAATTTCGTCTTTTTAAATGTAAAAATGACATTTTTTGTTTTTCTCGTCATTTTTTGTTTTTTCTCGTAGGCATCCGGCCGCACCAAAGAAAAACGTAATATTTCCTTTCAGAATTTTAAAAAGATTTTTGTTTGCGTTCCTCCGCAGGGAAAAGTTAATTAAACCTTAGGTTTTAGTAATGTGGAACAGCTGAAGTTTGAACTTTTGTTCGCCCGAATAACTTGGCCCTTTTGTTATTAAATATACATGAATATACAGTAAATAGTTAAATTAATGAGAAATATATAATTTTGGGTGAAGTAAACGTTTTCGTTTAAAGCATTTTGCTTAATTGGAGTGCACCCAACCTTGACGGTTGCTACGCCACTGGATTTCAGCAATAAGTGTCCCTGCTTTATGTACGGCATTATCGCACACCTCTCGCGAACATAATCCCGTGATAATCCTAAAACAAACGACCGAACGGATTACCTTTGTCCGGCACTGCCCGATCCTAGATCAAGAAGGTATAATCTGCTTTTGGGATGAATTAATCTGATCGGCTAAAAGACATTGTTCCATCTCGGAGGGAAGCGGCTGTAAGCCTTTGGCCACTTTTCAGACCTGATGCAGCTTATCAAACATTCCTTCTATACAGAATCAATCAAATTGTGCGTTTCTTTTGTAGTTGATAACTTGACAGACTTCCATTGGACATTAAATATTTTATTCACTATAATTAGAAGTAGTTATACAAGCAAATTCTGGGAAAAAAGGAAGAGGCACCATCAGCGTTCACGAGGTTCTACAGGAGGAACTGGGGAACAAAATCCAGCGATTCGCCTGTTGACCAGGAAGCGTCGAACAGGAGAAAAATGAATGAAAATCTTTTACAAAAAACCCATGTAACAGGAGATTTTACCAGTTGCCTTGAAGGAAGGCGCTCAAAGAGCAGTTTCAGTAAGGGTTGGAAGTTCTCACCAAGCAAGATCTGGGTAGAAAGAAAAATTTAGATCATCAGGTGGGACAGACCTACGGTAGCAGACCTAAGATCGAAAAGGAATCGCCCTCTTTACAACACGCGCCCGCGATCAATATTGTGCATCTCCAATGCTGTCTAAAGCTCCTCATTAACCCTAAGACTTTTTTACCAGATCCAAAATCTTTCTGAAAGACTTCTGCACGGCTGGGCTTTTCTTCTCCCAAGGTTAGGAATACTAACATGTCCTCGGTTTAGTAGTTCTTTCGTTAATTTTTACTAGACCTAACTCGATCAGATTGTTAAAATAGGATACTGAGGATTCTTTGAAGGGGGCATTCCGGCACTACAGCCAAGTGTTTTTTTCGTAAATACCCCTAGTGAATTATAAAAATAGTTGCATCGAGGCATCCAGGTCGTTCATACTTTTTCATCCTAAATGTCATCACGTCTCTCTATTGTAATTCAGTAAAATAAAATTGTTTTTAAAAAGATTTTCGTTGGGTACGAAGAGTTAATTGTCGCAGTCTGTAGGACGGCTAACATGTGGAAAGAACATCGAATTGTCTGTTTCTACAGTTTCTACGGTTGATTAGCCGAACTCCCTTTTGGCGTAATTTGGACCTCAAGAAGAACATTTTTAAAATACCATTTTTTTAACGAGAGTTCGCAGCAGCAGAGGTCATATCAACTTTCAGGGTGCCGGTGATTTGAAAAAAAGCCCATTTGTAAGTATGTCGGGTTCGAAGCAGGGTGGCTGGATTCGAACCCGGGACCTTTACTTTACTTTTATGTGCGCCGTATCAACGCCTAAACCGTTGTGCCCACCGACGCCCTCTAGTAGGTTATTGTATCCATGTTTTGCCTTCGCATCGTGTAATCAGTAAACCCAGAACAAGTTCGGGACAGTGCGCATGCCCAAGGAAGAACTTGTTTGACACAGGATTAGAAAAAGCGCTGCTGGACGTTTGGCTGCTTGCACAGCAAACTACGGCTTAAAGGTAAAAAAAAAATGTAGACATTTGCCCGAAATGTTCAGAAAGACCCCAGAGGAAAATTGTAACTGCATGTAATTCCTTTCTCAGTTAAATTGTTTATTACGATGCTCAGCTTTGTGAATGGTTTTGCAAACAGTTGCTCCATGAATGAATATGTAGCTTAAGATTAAGTTAAACTTCTAAAGCTGAAGTTGGCGTTGGAGTGTCAGTTAGTAGCTTGATCTCCTTAGCGTGAAGCTTTTTGACACACCACACTACCAATCGGTGTCAATATTGATCTAATAACGCAAGTGTATTAAATTCGGGTTGTTCAAAATCTATTGGTCCACTACCTTGTACAAATTTGCAGGCAATTTTGGCTCTCCTTCTCCGTCTGTGTAATAAATCTTCCTCATACGTTCATAATCAACAGGGTCCTCATCGCTCATTCGTCAGCCGACTTGGCCCACAGCTGACCCTACACTCCGTACGCCCTCGATCCGCGATCCGGAGCGTAACAATTTTTCCTATATTTTTTTTTAAACAGTTCAAACTTGTCGTTTCTTTTTATGAAAGCATGGGGAGACACTATCCATCTAAGGGAATGTATGATCCTAAATTATCACAGATAACAGTCGACAAATCATTGTGGCAATGCCATGTTAGAAATGAATTCGCTAATCTTGCGCCTACTCTGAGAATACCATACGTCACAAAGAAAGAGACAGAAAACAAAGAATTTGAAACTTCTTTTTGTTGAACTAGTTGGGTAACTTTAGTCGAACAACATGTAATATGGGTGATTTTGAGATGAGGGGACTTGCGCCAAAAAAATCGTTTTCATTTAGTGTGTTCAGTGTCGATAGCGGTCCAGAGATTCAATGGTGCGAGGACAAAATATGCGTTTATATTCAAAACAAAATGAATGCTTTTGGCATCCCAGATATCTGAACCGGAAAAGTGGAAGAGATGAACGGTTTGTCGAAAGAGATGAAATGGAAAACACAAGCATAATCCACGATTGAGCGGCGGAAAAAAGAGAGTAATACGGCCGAGTGAAATAAAAATGAAGAAGGACCAACTGCTAATTTTTCATGTAAATACCCTATATTTGAAAATACGTGTTTTGTGATTCCGACATAAAAGAGCTTTACCGACTCGGTAGCACCCCATCCTCCCGTCGGCGGACACTCACTTTCGTTTCCAAGGGCTTCACCCCTTTTCCTCCGCCCGAAAGTCGGCTTTTAGCAAACTCAGTCTACTCCAAAGTCATCCTGGAAATTAATTGAGGGAGAGAGTTCCGACCGCTTCGGTAATAACTAGTAATTCGTCTGGAGCAAAAACAGGGTTACAATTACACCCCCGCTCTTTAATTAACATTTTCATTATCTGACTTCAATAAAAAAGAAAAAACGGCTTGGTGAAAATGGCCATGATTGTTATTAATTCATCGCCGAGGAATAATTAGAAAGGAGCCAAAAAAAAATTAAGCAAAATAATAAAAATATATAAAGCGACAACAAAAATGCCCTGCCCTCTTCTGGAATTGATGAAGTGAGATTGGGCATGGGAATTCTTATTCCCCGGACAAGACCTTCCCTCTAAAGGCAGACAACACGGATCTACTTCGCCTTAACACGTGTCGTCATGAAAGTAGACAAAGGAATTAACCAGGTTGCATAATCTTAGATTCTTCAAAGCTAAAAAGGATTCGCGGAACAATAGGTATTTAATTATTTACAATCGTTTAAATCCATTGCTAGCTATGAGCACGCATAGCCCAAGGATTCACAGCAATCCCAAGATATACAGACATTTCAATGGTACCACAACAAAATTACAGAAAGTCACGCAGTTCTCAAAGCTCCTCAAGCCAACGAGTAAAATAATAGTAATATCCCTATTCATTTGTTATCAGTTTATTTCTCAGCTTGTCTCACACATTCTTCGGTGTAATACAGCTATTTCATTCCACCGAAGGCGGTCGAAAATTCGAGTCGAGGGCATTTCCTACCCCATAGCCGAGTTCAACAGAACCTCGTGGATAATTCCTCTTTTTTCTTGCATCCCTCCCAGACGTCTTTCCCCCGGGATCGTCCGGCTCTAATCCTACCGGTCAAACCTCAAAAGGTTCTTCAATTTATTCACTAATTCCTCTCAGCCATTAATTTTAACTCTCAGTAAATGTCACCCTGGACCGGCTTAGTTATCTCGTCCGATATTTTGAAAAATCTGTGATAAAAGTCATACGCTTGAGCCGAGATGATATTTAAGGGTATCGATGTATGCATGTGTAATTTTAACACCTTGGCCTCTTTTAAGATTGGCGTCGTAGGACCAGAGTAAGTGTTTCTACGTAAACCAAGTGATTTATTTTTTATAAAAAACAAAGCAAAAAAACAACAACGAACGCGTGTTTGCAAATCCCATCGCCCGTCTTGTAAGTGTGTTAAACCCACCCTCTTAGCCCGGTACGGGAAAAGTTTCCGATAAGCCGTTCATAATTCAGGACAGTAAGGCGGCCAAGTTTCACGATTGAAAAATTCATTGAGAGCGGGAGTGCTGATAACGAGATAACCCATATTTGGATCATTTGAGTTGTACACGTAAGTGGCTCATTAATTTCCAGAAAAATCGATGCCGGAGAGGGTAAAGTGATCCCCCTGGTTGTCGTTACTCCTGGGACCGGCCGCGGCGCACCACGTAAAGCTCGTTCTTTACATTTATAGACTCGAGTGTATTCAGGCAATTGTAACGATAAAATTTGTTTAAACTGAACGAGAAATTGATCAAACCGTTTCTAATAAACAATCAAAAGTATAGTTTTAGAAGTACGGGGATTCTCAGACGTAGATCATTGACATCAGCCCGCTGCTTGTAAATTTAATTGAATTCAACATTCTGTAGGAAAGTATTGCCCACAATTTTTCCACGAGACCCAGAATGAACCGTTTTTCACTACAATTTTTCAGGAGTAATAAAGCGAGTTTTTAAATGACATCACGACCATTTCAGCTCAGATGAAACAACTTTTATGAGATTCTGAGCTTAAAGCGGGGAACACACTTACCCCATGCAACCCCATGCGACGCCATGCGACCGCGTAGCGTCGTGTCAAAAACCGTTGCGGCCACCGACACCCTGCGTTTCACTTATTCGCGTGAGCCAACAGTTTTATTTCTTATTAAAATAACAAAACTGAATACAATAAATGCTAAAAAATTTTCTAACTCTTTATTTTACACAACTTAAGTAATTAAATTTTAATATTTTCTAAGGATGGCAGCTCCAGAATTTAGAAAAGAATGTTTTGAAATTTTGCCAGAATTGACTGGTGAACCAGCAGGTTTTAGTAGGTTTATAAAAATCTCTCAAAAATTAATTAGTTCGTTTGTACATTTAAACAGGCTTCAAAACGAATTCGTATTATTTACCATTAGTAATCAAATTAAAGGCGAAGCATCCAATGCATTAGAAAATTTTAAAATTATCAGCAGATTTAAAATAATCGCTCCTAGATGCTTATGCCGATAAAACAGATGCATTTTCTGTGCAAATTGAAATAGCCCAGTTAGTCCAACAATCAAACGATTCACCGTTTGACTTTTTTCAAAAAATCCAAAATTTATTAAATCTACACATTTTTTTACCTTAAAAATCACTCACCGATTCAAGCAAATAAATACTATAATACACTAGAAATGTAGAAATGAGGGTACTTCTAAGTGGCCTTCGGGAACAAGTAGGATCTTTGATGAGAACGCGAAACCCTATTGATTTAAACCGGACACTCAACATACTGACGAGTGATTTCCAATACCCCGTTGTTTAAACATTTTCTAGGTAAACAATCACATTCCTAGTTCAATCCTTGACCAAAATTTACAACTCAGACCATCAACTCATCACGATCCATGCGAAGAGGATGTTTTGTTGAAGGGATCCAACCTAACACGCACGTACACTGACTTGGCAATTCAAACCAATTTAATAACTTTTAGTTCAGAAATTAGCCAATTCTTGCCATTTGTGTCGAATCACAGACAACACAATTCTTGAATGAGGAATCCGTCGAATCGAGGACTCTAACCGATATTCTTCATTAAGTAGTAGTGGGAGCATAGTTTTCAGAGGTAAACCACTCATCTACGAATCAACTTCACATGGGAATCCTGTCCTTACTTCCAGACTTCAGAATTGAACTTAAAAAAACCCAATCTAAAAAACATCTCCATCAATTCTGTAAATAAATTTCCCACAATCTCATCAATTCACTCTAACCCATTTTGGTGGACATTATTCTTGTATATTAATAATACTAATATTAACAGTAACATGTACAATAATTTTCTTGAAACAAAACAAATATATATAGTAAACAACTAAAATAAATGTAATTCAGATGCCGTGGAAATGTAATGTAGACAAATGTAACGACGATTAATTATATTAATTAAGTTTATTATAATGTATACTTAAAAAATGTACGAATGTTATAAAACGTATCTGAGACATCGATGAATATTTTTATAAATTGTAAATTTTAATTGATTTAGACCTTCATGGAAGCTCTAACATGAGGGGGGGTTACATCAAATTTATCTCTATTCACGATTATTCCTAGAACGAGTATAAACATTATTAAGACTCACTTTCTCTCCCTCCAGTAACATCAGAAAATTATAAAAGTTAGTTGCATCGAAACATCCAGGTTGTTCACACTTTTCACCGTAACTATCAGCACTTGTCTCTGTGTTATTAGTTTATAGTTAAATAAAATTATTTTTGAAAACAACAACATCGGAGAGCGGAGAAATAAGATTTTGTGTCATCGTTAGGCTGTTGTCAAAAATTGAGGAACCTATATAAGAATTTATGTTGTATCAAGAAACGACAAAAAAAATGTTGGTTACAGTGGAATAAATTAATTTTGAGAAGTATCAATTGTATTTCGTGGTCCGATTGATCAAATAACTTTTTTCAATTAATTAATCTTTACGTTAGGTATTGGTTGAAATGAAAAAGCTAGTGTCACGAGCGGGATTCGAACCCACGACCTTCGGCTAAATACGCCGTTCTAACCACTTGAGCTATCGTGACTTCGATCCAAGTTGAGAAGTATGTTGATGACGAAAACTGTCAACAATTGACCTCTCTTTAAGCAACTAAATTACCTTGAATAATTTCCTAAAAAAAATATTACTATAATTAAGTTCATTTGGAAAATTCATTATTCCATTTTATATTACAATTAATGAAGGTTTTTAGTTGAGATAAAAAAGTCAATGGCACGAGCGGGATTCGAACCCTCGATCGCCGGTGCTCTACCACTTGAGCTATCCTGACTTCGATCCACTCGGACACCAACTTCCCATCTCAACCGCACCTGTATTTTTTTTTTTTTATTTAATTTCTTCTTATATATTCTTGACAATGTGTACCTATAATTCTAGCATATCAAAGGAAAATTAAACAAAAAGTACTGATTATGTCAGACCAAATTATGTTTGAGAAAAATACTCCGAAAAATAAAAAATGTCTCAATTTTATGCTGTTGACAAAAATTAAGAAATCATATTTTTTTAAATGCTTTAGTTACAAATAGGTGGTATGCTATGGAAAATTAATCAAAAAATGTTAGTTATCTCGGACCAAATTAATGTCGAGAATAAAACATCGAACTAAATTACCTTGGAAAAAAAAATTCTGGAAAACACCAAACTTTTAAAGTGTAATGTTAACCAAAAAATACAATCCCTCATAAAAATAAAATTAATCATAAAAATTAAAATTTGCTGACGTTTTAAGGCGTAAATTAGGCGGTGATAAGAAAAAATCGATTTAGTTCAGAAAATCATTTCGACAGACATGTTGTGGTTTCTCAATTTCGATTTTTTTAAAATAAACGTTAGGCTGTTACCTAAAATTAAAAAAAAACCTTTTTTTCTATTCTGTAGACGAGTTTTTAGTATACTGAAAAAAATTAAAAATAAAAAAAAATGGTTTTCTTGGATAGATTTTGAGAAAACGGTACCGAAAAACGGACACATGTGGGCATCTCTTCGAACAATTAAATGACATTGAAAAAATTGTAGAAATACTTTAAAATTTTCAATTTGAACGTTTGAAATGCAGACTTTTTTAAAAATAAATACGTATACAAATTAAAATCCAGCAAGTAAAAGAGGAATTAAGAAATAAATAAATAGGAACAGACTAGCTACACTATCAACTTGAATATGCATTAGGAATTGTCATTGGGAATATTTCTTTTTAGGTTCAATTAAAAAAAATGTTATTTGGTTTGTTGTCATGCGTGCAAACAGGGCTTTCATGATGGAGAGAAAAGATGAAAAGAATCCGCTCATAGGAAATCACCATCGAAAAATAAATTAATATAAATCCGTCCACATCAAAAACATGGATTTTCAGAGCTTTTATTCAAGTACAATTCTCGATATTTATGTTAGCACTTGTTTTCAAAGCTTTAAACTTTTTTAGGATAATCTGTTTTTATTTTCTATAAGCATAGCCGTTTTTAGTTCCCATCGAACACTTTTTGTAAATGAAAACTAGAAAAATCGTGTTCCTGGTGAAAATTGTTTTGAACAAGTCTGTAAAGTTAGGGTACGTGCCCTTCTGTTGAGCTTTTTCTAAAGCCCTCTTGATATTTTATTGTACCGACCACCCCACAGTAAACCAATTTAACCCGTCCATGTCTTACGCGAAGTTAAAGAAATAGTTGGGTGAAAGTTACACATTTCTTTCCCCAGTTAAGACATGAGTTCACAACTCCTTTCTGCTTTCAATGTCCAGCATCTCAATTGTGGCGGATCCGTGATTCAATCGAGGAAAATCATAAGGGACATACAAATTGGGTCAGTGATTGGTATAGTTTTAATTGTCATCTGTACTTCAAACACAATTGACCATCCATTTACCATTTTTTCCGAATGCGATCCGATCTGTTTTGAAACAGTTCTCTTTCTTTCTTTCTTTTCGAACTACAAGATTTTTCTCCATATCTCTGAGTCCGTGCTTGAAGTTATTCCAGAAATGGAAGGATCCGTGGATTTTTTATATTTTTTATTACCTCCTCTTTAATTATCAGATCTTATTTCTTTAGATGCACGTATCCATGCATAAAAATAAAACCGTCGCGCAATTAGTGGCATATGGAAGAACTTCTAATAACACATCTTCAATCGCGCAGATGTTGAGAACCCTCTATGTGGATCAAGTTTTTGCAACCTTCCATAGAAATGCCTGTCCCAACACCTCCTCCATAGCTTCCCTGGAGTGATAATGTTGCAGGGGTATATTCTTCTCTGTTCTTCTCCAAACCCTCTCTCTGCCATCAGAAGACCTCAAACAAAACCGTGACTCATCCGAAAACAAGATTTTAGTCCAATCTTGCTCAGACTAATTGATATGATTTATTGGAAAACTTAACCGAGCTGACATGTGGCTTTTCAGAAGTATAGAGCCAGTGGTAAGGCCTTCGCACGTAATCCAGCTTCTGAAAACCTCTCCTTACATTGCGTAAACTGATTTTCATTTCTAACTGATGTGGTTTCTTGATCTCAACACCAGTAGAATTTCGAGTACGGAGTACGTTCAAAACACTAAAACCATCATGTCTCTGATATATGACACATGGCGACCTGATCCTCTTCTCGAGAACCTCCAGTATCTTGGTAGCGATGGAAGACCATTCGGGTAGTTGTTCTGGGAATGTTAAGCATCCTGGACACTTACGTTTGATTTATTCCATTTTTCAACAATTCTAGGAAAATTTCCATAACCTAAAACCATCACTCAAAATAAATTGAAACTTAAACTTGACAAAAACTTAAAAGTACTACATAAAAACTCAAACCACCAGTTAGAAAGAATTTTACAAAATAATCAACAAAAAAGAGATTGACTATTCAAAGATTTATTTACAAAATCCAATTATAGTCATAATTAGGCAATTTTATCTGTGTTTTATTTATCTCTAATCGTAAAAAACAGATCAAATATTGTTAAAAAATAATCAATTTTTTTTGTTCTCTTTTTTTTCCTCTCAGTGTAGTTCTTCATAGATTCAACAGTTTTAATGGAAAAACTGTCAATTGAACGTTTCACTGTAACACTCTGAGTTGGGAAGTGCTTAATTTAAGAAAGAAGAGTCAATCTTTGATATTTTACACCAATGGAACGATCGTAAATATTCAAATCGAGCGTCAGCCATACTTTATTTATCTTATATAATTTTCATAAAATACGAATGTCGAGTGTCGACAGGTCACCACCGATCCTATTTAAAAATTAAACGTTTTTCACCCCCCCCCAAATTTGTAGTTATTGGTGTGCAACAATTTAAAACTCAGTTTCCTATTCGACTTAATAATAGTTATACTGTTTACTGCCCAAACCTTACTTATGTCCATCCCATGAAATGCCAGATCTCATAAGAATTTGACCACTTTTAACATGAATATGCTTTTGGGCTATTAGCCAAGTTTTACGTGACCACTGTCTCGTCAACGATTTCCAGTTACCAAAAAATGCGCACGGGTTGGGTTAATGTTAATGAGTATTAGGTTGTTTGTTTGATTTGTATTAGGATTATGTTATGTTAGGTTAGGAAAGTTAGGGTTAAGGGCGAGTAGTGTTAAGTGAAGTAAAGATAGGTTATGTTTATGATTAGAGAAGTGTTACGTTAGATTATGTAAGAGAAGGAACGAAATAAATAAATTCCCTTTCTGCACGGTGACTACAGGAAAAACAAAACATGGTCGGGGCGGATTAGGATAGATTAATTTAGGTTTGGGTTTTGGTTAGGTTAGTGTTAAAATGACAACTGTTATGTTACATTATGATTAGGGTTAGGGTTACTGCCTAGACTGCAATGACTGGCCATGCCGACACAGAATGTAGCAACAGACATGGGACCCGGCGTTGGTTATAGAAGTAGATATTATTTTTCAACTCATCAGGTGTCGTGCCATGGAAATTAAGACCCAAGAGATAAAATGGCGTCTAAGCTATTGTATATTTTATGTCATATATCTGGAATGTTCATAAAGGTACAGATGGCACTGGTAAGCCGGTGAAGGTACGGGAACAAGATAGAAAGAAAGGTAGGTTACATAAACATAAAAAACGCGGGAACACATGCTCGAGATCGTATTTTCGCCGTTATTGCATTATTTACTTTTACCCATTGTAATCTAGTGTTAAATTAAGCGAACAACAGTGATGATATGATTTTAATCCAGTTATTATCAATGACACCCTCAGTATCGGTAAGTTAATCCAGATCATAATTGTCAATATTTTCGAGTGGATGGATTTTTGTAAAGATATACAAAGGAGTTATTTTGTGTACTTGACGTGAAATGTAAAGGTGATGATGCATCACCAACATTCCTCACCTGGTACAAACAAAGAGTTGGAAGTTTAAGGGCCATTGTAAATTGTCATCCATGTCATGTACGCGCCTTTGGACTGTCGATAAAAATAAATTTCAACATTGTTTCGTGTTGGAACGTTACAGAGCACTGTGACAAAAAGAAGGGGGTCCATGTGTTGGAGGGTAATTACGGCATTTGACCCAGAAAGTGGTTTTACGAAATGCTTTGGAGTAATTAAGATGAATTAACACCGAGTAGGGCTTTTCTCTATTTCATTGTCACAGGCTGATCGTTAAGAGAGGCGGAGTTGTATAATAGATTTACCAGATTTTCTTACTCCATAACACGTCATAGTGAGACCAGTAGAGTCGAACAAGATGTTTCAATCTTTCAGACGCGTTTCGACCTTTCACTATCATCGATGGTCGGTTGGTATCCCAGAAATCTTTTTGATGCCTCTCCTGTCATACATTTCCTTTCAATTCACCCTGCAACCTGCAACTTCACCTAATCGAGCAATGTTGCAAAGACAAGACATTTAATTTCAACACGGAGAAATCCATCGACCTTCTCCTTGTGTAAAAAAAATCCTCAATCTACTTTATTGTAACACCCTATCTCAAGCCGGACACTGTATCAAGGGATGTACCTAGACAAGTGACTATCTCTAAATCTTACACGAGTTAATAGCAAATTTGAATTCTCTTCTTTTCTTTCTCAGTTTTTATATTTGAAAACATGATGATCAACAGACGATTATGAGTATAAGCTTGAAAATATTTCTAAACGCTTTTGCTCAGCGATCAGCTTTTCTAATGATAACCAAAAGTGAACAGGGAAGTTAACATGGGTATGTTTTAGGGCGCAACCCTTGTGGGGTTAATTGAAAATAGTTTGAAATAAGTTTGTAAAGTGGTTTGAGCCCTCGTTCCCTACAACTAACGGATAGTTTGGACGTTAAACTATATAACAGGAATTACTTTACTAAGTATTATATAGTTTTCAGTGTAATTTAGTTTTTTATATAGTTAGTGGGGTTGAGATGGTAAGTTGGTGTCCGAGTCGATTGAAGTCACGATAGCTCAAGTGGTAGAGCAGTGGCGTATTTAGCCGAGGTCGTGGGTTCGAATCCGCACGTGACACTGACTTTTTTATCTCAACCAATGCCTTATATAAAGATTAATTAATTGAAAAACCTTATTCGGTCGATCGGACCACGAACTCTAATGAATATAGTTGACTAAGTTTTTGTATAAAGTGCATTGTGATTTGAATAAAGCGTCAAAGAAATATGTGATGATTAGTGACCGTTAATCGATTTCTAAATAAACGTCAAAGAAATGATACGAACGATTATTTCTTCAAGCTTTAACGTTTCCCCACCTGATTTATAGTTATGTGATGGTACTAGGAAGTGGGCTTTTTGTTCCCCAATCACTGAGCCTTCTGGTTTATAGTGCTTTCGTAGTTCCTTAGTTCAGTGCAATCGACTTGATCCATCTATTTAGGAGTGCTAGGTGATTAGGTGTCGTTGCAATTCCTTCCCTGGGTTTTCTTTGTATCCCAGGCTATGTTTCCATTGAGCAGATGGTTCGCATTGAAAGATAACATAGGTGGCTGTCTCTTCGTCCTGGTTGCATACCGTACAAATGGGGGCATCATTGAATATACCCATGTCAGATGTTTTCTCTGCTGACAGTGAAAGGTATGTAGTCTTAACACTCCTCTGAGTTCAGCCCGTTCTAACGTATCAGTCAATTTTCAGTTTTACAAGAGTGAGAATTGTTGGAACATAAGCTTACTATGTCAGCACCTTAGTCGCTTGGCTATCCGATCTTATGAAGATTTTTTTGCAGTGTAACCTATTTAAGAGATGACATGAACAGGATGTTTGAATTTAACCAAAAATTCCGAATACATCTGGGCACCAAAAAGGAATGGGAAGGAAAGGGAAATAACTCCTTTAAAAATGGCACCATCCTTTGGTACACAGATGGATCTAGATCACAAGAAGGTACGGGGGCAGGAGTATTTGGACCCGGAACCAAATACTCAGAACCCATGGGAAAACACACCAGTATCTTCCAAGCTGAGATTCACGCAATTGAAAGATGTATCCAATTCAATCTAAGTAAAGGATACAAAAACAAGAATATAGCTGTCATGTCAGATAGTCAAGCAGCCAAAGCACTAAGCTCAAGTATCATTAGTTCAAGGATGGTGCTGAACTGCAAAAAAAAATTAAACACACTAGGTATGCAGAATAAAGTCAGCCTCTGCTGGATCCCAGGACACATGGGAGTAGAAGGCAATAAGAAACCGGACATCCTTGCAAGGAAAGGGCCGCCACACCGCTGATAGGACCCGAACCCTTCTGTGGCATAGGAATCTACACTATTAACGAATATCTCAGACAGAAGGACAAAAAGAAAATGAAGGAAGAATGGAATTCACTCATTGGACATAGACAATCCAAGAATCTTCTAACCAATTTTGGCAAGAAAGAAATCACAGAATGTGTCAAAGGAAGCAGGAACAGACTGCGAATCCTAACAGGATTCCTAACAGGACACTGTAGATTAAATGGACACCTACAGAAAATTGGAACAATCCAAGATGGCACATGTAGATTCTGCAAGGAAGCAGAAGAGACACCAAAACACTTACTAACAAACTGCGGAGCTACATTAGCCCGCAGGAGGAAATGTTTTGGGATGTACAATGTGGCCATAGAAGAGCTTTAACCATTAAAACCGGGCCTATTAATCAAGTTTCTTGATGAAATAGGACTCACCGATGTGTTTTAGGCAGAGAACGGGGTATACAATAGCTCTTAAAGTGCGCAGTATACCATACCCTGAAATATTACATCTACTTCTACATCTAACCTATTTAAAGATTTCCTAGGTTACAAGCGTTGATTGCATGTATTTCAGCTTGAAAGACCACGTACTTCCTCAATGAGTTTTGGGCTTGTACATAAAACGTCTGATCCGGTTCTTTTTTTCGTTTTGGGGACCTCTGCATAGAATATAATTATATATGATATCATTCAGAATTCGTCTTCTGCTTTGGAGCCTGTTGAGACTTTATAAGACGTTCAGGTCGTTCAGATTCAGAGCGATGCGCACCAATAAATCATATTAAAAAGAAATAAGCGAATGAGCCAGGTGGCGCCCTGAGACGGTCATCGGTTTGCGAGAACAATACAAAATCTTTATGTTTCTGTATGTTATAAGACATTACTTGATCTAATTCAACCGAGTCGACAAGGGGCGGATGAAAAAGGCAGGAGAAAAAAGTAGCGTTCCTTGATCAGTGGAAACATATGTGGGCGTGATGTGAGTTTCTAAGCGCTTTTACATTCGGTACATTTCTACGACGACCCTTGAATTGTTAAAATTACCGTTGGACGGGGTTTTCCTGTAAATTAAAAGCAACATGTGGCAGAGGAAAAAGCGAAGCACTTTGCATTACACATCGAGTCAACCCGTATTACAGGAAATCAGTTGAGATGTACTTCCCGTTCCTATCACCGTCCTGATGAGTCGGGGATCCCTCTAAAAAGGGAAGCTCATTCCTACTCTATTTGGAGAAACGTAAGGAAAAACAGGGTAAAAGCGGACCTTGAGATTCTAATAAATCATTAAAAACAAGAACCAATTTCAAAAAGTGCTCTCTTAATAGAAATGCCGGAATGGGCCGTAAATAAGGGGCGTCAAAAATATTATCTATGTTTATCTAATTTGCCATAAACTTGTAATGCTACGAAAAATTTCATTTTATCACTTCGTTTTTAATAACTCATAAAAAGTACTCTGAAAGTAAAGTTGTAATCAGCGGTTTTAGAAGGGTTTTTACTAACATATACAGGCTGTCACAAATGATCAGCGGGATTTTCCTCTTGAGAACTGACGTCGACCCTACACTTCGTTTATCGTAACGTCAATTTTTATCTCGCTTTTATACTTTGACATAGGGCCAGTTGAGATTTCCAAACGACCGCCTTCTCTTCCAATCTGAATTGGGCAAATTTCTCCAGTCAGCTTTTAAAACAGGCCGTAAAACTGAAGCTTTTCCTTTCCTTTTGAAAAGCGACAACGATGTAAAATGTGTGATTATATTTTAATATTTGTTTAATATTAATTAGGATGACTTCATGAAAAAATGACCGTTGTATGAAATAAATCAAGTCAATTTTTTACGTCAAAAATAACATTTTCAAAAATCACAATGCCTCTGAAAGCCTATTCTATTGGCTACTGACGGCTCAAAAACGGATAGAGGCTGGGGTCCTTAGGGTGAATCCAAAGACTGAACTGACTTTAAACTTAGGTAAATACGCAACAGTTTTCCAGGTTAAGACAAAAATCGTATGGAATTTTAGGAAAGTCAGCAACACCAATGACCTGGGCGTTCGTGACATAGAGACAATGCGAGGGCGGACATGTTGGCCAAAAAGAGCCAATATGAATTCACTAGGCCCCAAACCCTATTGCGGCCTAGCATCTTGCCTCAACAATGAATACATCCAAACACGGATTGTTAATGAGTCGAAAACCTGGCAGAAAAATAAACCAGTTATGAGGCATGTGAAGAGATTCATACTGGACGGTAACCTCAAAATAACCTGGACAGCGAACAGGGCACTGTCGCCTAAGAAGGCACACGCACCGCATAGGAGGCCTGATAGAACGAACACTGCAGATACTGCCCGTAAGAAGAGGAGACCGCAGAACCCGTTTTATGTTTCTGTGAACGTCTATGTTGTCACGAGGCGCTAGGTGTCGCCTAAGGACCGTTTAGGCGGGACAAATGACCCCTTCCATCACAGAAGGTAGGTCAATTAAATTTCGGGCTAATAAAGACTCGGCTCCTGATCTCTGCAGCGGACTGATCCTAGCTTCTCTAACTGGTTAAACCGTAAGTGCTTTTTGTCTCCACCGATTAAGCTTTATTTCATTTTACTTTTCTTTATTTTAATTCCCCCACGCTTTCATCACAGCGCACTCTGCTGATTTCGCTGTACTTGGGCTTTGGAAACTGCGAGCCATTTCCCGGACTTTAGGTAAGTTCAGATAACCGAAGTCCGTCGCAGAAGAGAGCAAAGCTGACAGCTAGTAGCTTGAACGTGGAAAGATCCCCTGCCACAGAAAAGAGAAAAGCAAAAGTATGGAAGTTACTAACTATCTGAGGCAAGCAAGTTATGTAAAATTAGAGGAATATGGTTCAGAGGGCCTTGTGGCCACCTCTTTTATCCCTATCCCTAATAACCAACTGTTAAATAATTGTTCTCTTTCTCAAAATTACACATCTATAGTACAAGAAGGGTGCGGTAAACGTTCGATCCTCTGTATTTTGTGTTTTGCCTTGTAATTCGTGCTACCAAACAGCGAAATCTGTGCTATGTTGTGAAGACCTATGCTGACTGATAGTTCTACACCTGAGAAAGGAAAAGCCCAGGCCTAAACGATATACACGGGAGTTCTTAGGAAATCTTGAGGATATGGTAAAATGCCTTAAGCATAATGAACAGCTCAAGACAATAATTGATATCGCACAATAGACCAATTGGTCGCGGTGCCGTAAATAGACAGACACCGTTT
This sequence comes from Cimex lectularius, assembly GCF_000648675.2. Classification (NCBI taxonomy): domain Eukaryota; kingdom Metazoa; phylum Arthropoda; class Insecta; order Hemiptera; family Cimicidae; genus Cimex; species Cimex lectularius. The sequence continues at coordinate 807,109 of NW_019392658.1, read as the reverse complement.
AACTTTTAACCTTTAATTCAAGTAGTTAAGTGGTACCATTTTATATCTGTTTACTACCAGTATGTCGAACTGACGATCTTCACTTTTTAAAAAATATGTGTACATAACCTTAATATTCCTTGTAATGTGTGGCGGATTTTTGATAAAATACCTTCAGACATTAGCCTACTCCCAAAGGGAAAATAAACAATCAAATGACCTACTGGTTATCGTTAATCGATGTTGGCTATTACTTTTAAAGGTCACAGCAATGAACAAGCCATCTCAGCGATGTACGGCCAACTCATGATTTTTTTAGACATTTTCATTTACACACGCAGACAATTTGCAGTATTTAATATATACAATAAAATGTAATCTTTTTTCCATCCCCATGAACCGATTTGTAAAGGCTTGTAGAAGCTACGGCCGTCGGATCGCAGTGAACTGTTTTGTGGTGAATCTAGTCCAAAAATAGTCACAAGTATGTAGATGTTTTTTTATCTAGGATACAAATAAATTTACAGGACCATATTAAATGAAGTTAGGTATGAAAAGTAAGAAAAATCAAAAGACGCTTCCAATAAGCAGGTCAGTTTTTTAAAAAACAAACAGGATTCGTTTTAGATTCCCTTTAAACCTTAGAAATACGAAATTTTATAGAAAACAAAAAAATAGATATTGGTTGAATGGGCCGTCCGAGAAGATATTTTGAGCCAAAAGAACGATTGGTAGGCGGCCTCCCCGGACACTCTAAGCCGCAGATCATCCTAACCCGACTCAGAATTGGCCATATGCGGTTGACACATGGATATTTATATATGAGCCAAAGCCCGCATGGGTGCCCGATATGCAAAAAAGGTTGCTGAACATTTCCCACACAATTGAAGGGTGTCATTCTTTGTCTCCTTACAGGGAGCGCGCAGAAATGTCCATATAAATATACTCGAGCTCGGCAGCGAAACCTTTGGTCCCCTATGCCAATTTCTAAAGGAAACAGGGTTAATTCTGTATAAATAAATCTTTTATTTATTGCAGCTAATCCTATTGTTGTATATATACTAAATTTAGTGATAGATGGTTACCTGTTTCACGCGAATTTATTTAGATGCGTGAATAACCTGCGTGCTGAATGTGTAGCACGAGAGTGTCGATGGCGGAATATCAAGTACCCCATGACCCTCAACCAGTCTAGGTAGTGTATGTTTTCCTTAATATAGTAACCCTGTAATAAGGGAGTTTATTTTTCTGCATGCGTCAATTATATTATTTCACACATATAACAAATTAGTTCAGTACAATCCAATGGTCGTGAATCTACTTTAACATTAGTTCGTATGTCCTACATGCTAATTTAAATGGAGACTACAAACTTTTCAAAATAATTTACTGTTTTTAATAATTAACTGTTTGTTGTGGTGAAATTCTTAAATAATTCCTCCAGTGATGGGGGCAAAGATCTTCGGTCGGCTTCGTGGTTGCTCAAAATTTTCGCAAACGAATATGGGGTGTTCCCATTACTGTTCGCTTCCATCGTAGTAGCTGCATAGGGGGGATGTTTTATACCAAAGCGTTGGAGGTAGGTCACATTCATCCCGTGTCCTGAAAGTGTTCGCGTGATTTTATTCGTGATTTTGAAGCGTAGTGATAGCCTGTCTTCCAAAGTTGGGGCGGACTTTTTGGTATGGGATCCGTTGGCCGCACTTTTCCATACTTCGCTTCACAATGTCTTGGCGGATTCCTCGCATTGACTTTTTACATATGAGCTGGGTACATGGGTGAGAATGGTTGCGCCATCCTCATTCATAACTGCTTCTTTTGCCAAGCGGTCGGCTTCTTCTTTTCCAGAGATTCCTTGGTGGCGAGATCCTCCAGCCTTGGGTGTACACTAGTTCGGACTTCTTCGGATGTTTTCTACGTTTTCAGTTCGAACGTTTTCAGTATAGTGTTTCTTAGAGACTGAATGGATGTTTATGTCCAAATTCTTGCTGTCATTTTAGATGGAGTGGGACGTCAAGTTCTTTCAGCCAAGCCACGGCTAGCATTTCCGCCTGGCTGTTGCTACACCAGTTGGCGAGATGAAGTGCTGTGAACTGATAACCAAGTTTCATCATTCTCATATGCTAAAATGGCACTTCGGTTCTGTCATTTATTTTACTTCAGTCAGAGTAGAGTAGAAAAGGGCTACTGTTTCCAACGAAAAAGTCGAAATTTGTACTGGTTATACCCAGAGGCATGGGGGTATGTTGCTGTCGATTGCGTATGCAGGATATGCCATGTCAGGACTTTGCAATGTTTCATAATATTCAATCCAACGAAATTTCTTTTTTATAGGCTCTATTACTGCCAGAAGGCATGCAGCCTCATAAAAAATTGTTTTGAAATCTTTTATCATCCGCAGGGCTATTTATCGTTGGGCTGACCCAGTTTTTTGATATTGTCAGCGCGGTTCATGCCTTCACCCCAAACTAAGACGTCGTATGACGAAATAAATAATAAAGAAAAATATATTGAGGGCCCCCCAACCATTCCCCATTCCCAACTATACCTTTGGTGAACGTGAACGCGCGTGGATTAGTTAGTTGTACCACCTTTTTGATTATGTAAGTTATTTGATAAGCCCAAGTTAGTGTACGGTCGAACCACACGCCAAGATAGCACAATTCGGTTACTCCTTCTAATCGTTTTCCCCATAGGTAAACTGAGAAAGGGTTCCCTGAGTGCTATTTTTTCGTTATATAAAGCAGTTTTAACTTTTGGGAAATAAATACTAATTTATTGTCGAATGATCATTTCTTCACCATGTACATTTCGCCCATTTGCTGTTATTAAAAGCATTTTTTCGCATTCATCTGATATTATTAGAAGTAAATCACCAGCGTAGGCAAAACCAGAGACTTCAGTGAGTAGGAAAGCCTCACATTGTGCTCCAGAATCCAGGACTGCAGCACGAGCCCTGAGGGCAGCCCACCTCTCTCTCGCATATGCAGCCTCCATTGCTCAATCTTCTTCGACGATCTGAAAAATAGCTTAGCGTTAGTAGTTAGTAGTATTAGTAGTTGATATGAGAGAGTTGATATAAGTTCCGAGTATATGTCATATTTCTGAAGCATTTGAGAGTAACCGGCCACCAAGCCCCGTCAAATGCTCCTTTGACGTCAAGGGATATTATTAAAACAAGTTTTTTCTTTTCCATTGTTGTTTAATGGGCTGTTAACTGTCATCAATGCATCCACAGTGCTCTTTTGACTACGGAAACCGCATTGCTTTACATATAGATAAATTTTTCAATCGCGGTAGTGTGTTATTTTGCAGATAAATCATTTTTCTAAGAGTTTTCCAATAATAGGGAGCAAGCTGATCGTTCTGAATTTCGACGCATCTTCTATCTCATCTTTTGTAGGTTTTAGTAAAAAGTTTACGAGTTTTAGCTTACAACTTTCCCCCAGATTTAAATGGTAGAAAAAATACTAAATATAAATCTAAGCAAATAGCGACGGTAATTCTTGAAGTAACTTTCACACAATTTTATTCAACCACAAGATAATTGACCCAAAAAGTCACCAAAGCTAGTTAAGACCATTATTTAAATTACCAACTCGAAGCTCGGACTCTAATTTCACCGAAATTTTCTTCGATAACAAATAGCCGAGCCTTATTTACTTGGAACATTTTGCAACTAAAATGTTCGCGAAAGTAGTTAGATTTTAATTATAAGCTGATTTAAAAAAATCAATTATGGAGACCTAATAATCTCATTTATTAGGCCTCATCTGATAAATAAATTAAATTTTTTTTTAAAAGCCTCTCCAAGAAAATAATCGCAGAGGGGGAGGCAGTTAAACCCATTTTGCATTTTTTTTATTATTTTAAATGTTTGGAAATTATTGCTGTAAATATGAATTTGGCGTATTGATTGAATAAGAATTTTTTGGTTTGTTGTTGCAATGTTTTTATTTGCATTTTTTTAGTACAATAAAAGTTTATTCATTATTTTCCGAAGGGAATGCCAAGTGCAGTTTATTTTTGACCAAGCGCAACTCCAAAAATAAATCCATATCGTTTGTTGATAATAAATGACCTATTTAATTATTTCAAATAATTATATTTTTTATCAAAAGTCTTGGTTGAGACGAAAAAGTTAGTTTCACGGGCACGGGTTTCGTACCCAAATAGCCGAAGGTCGTGGGTTCGAATCCCCCTCGTGATACTAACTTTTTTATCTGATCCGAGACTTCAGATAAAAAGTATAATTAATCCAAAAATTAATTTATGATGATGTGGCACACAGGGTACTAAATCTGTACTAAATAGAATTAATGTCAAGGGCGGCAATGAGGTCGTTGCGAATGGAGCGGAGCCGGGGACGCGAGAAATAATTACTTATTCCGGCGAAAGCTCGGATTAGGGGTGGGAAAGATTGGAGGGAAAAGATCATGTGTATTCATGAGGTGTCCTCCGTCCCAAGTGGCCATCACCTACGGCCGAGATTACCGCTAAGATAAAAGTTCTTTTAGTTGACATCGACCGAAGAAACCCTCTATCAGCACGATGGATCTGCTAAATGCTTTTGTTCTTACAAAGGATGGAAAATAATTTTTCCCTTTCGATGAGAACGTAGTCAGTTAATTTTTGAAAGCTAACTTTTAACTCTAAATAATAAATAATAAAATATAGCCGCTGATAACTCTTTTGCTGCAAGAAGTATAAATGTGGCCCCGTCTAGTGGACGCAACGGTTTAGGTGTAGAGTCGATGACTCATCACTGGAAGGGTTCCAGATTCGAATCTTAGCAGGCCTGAATGCGAACCCAATGTGTACTAGAACTCTTGGGGGACTTCTGCTGTTGCGAATTCTCCGTAAAAAATATTAATAATAAATTACAATTAATTAAGATTTTTAGTCGAGATAAAAAAGTCAATGGCACGAGCAGGATTCGAACCCACGATTTTCGGCTAGACACGCCGCTGCTCTACACTTGAGCTACCGTGACCTCGATCCGCTCGGACATTATCCATTCTCAAATGTCGTGTAATCGGATTGGATTCTCGGCAACAAATGAAATGGCCACGGAGAGCTTTAGTGAAGTATACTTCATTTAATTAATTAAATTCACAATTTCGTGCTTGACCAATTAATATATTACAATTAATTAAGGTTTTTAGTTGAGATAAAAAAGTCAATGGCACGAGCGGGATTCGAAAAATGGCAAAAAAGAGGGAAAACTCAAAAGGTGGGGTTGAGATAGGAAGTTGATGTCCGAGTGGATCGAGGTCACGAAAGCTCAAGTGGTAGAGCAGCGGCGTATCTAGCCGAAGATCGTGGGTTCGAATCCCGCTCGTGCCATTGACTTTTTTATCTCGTCTAAAAACCTTAATTAATTGTAACATATTAATTGGTCAAGCAGACTACGAAATTAGTGAATTTAATTAATAATAAAACCTATCCAAGCCTACATTCCACCAAACAGCTAATTCTTACGTCTTCCGCCTTGACAGCTGAACTTTTTTTAAATGACCTTATGAATTTTGTATATTAACCAAGGAGACATGTATAAATATATACGCATGCATATTTTTTGATGGGGGGGTGGTAGCTTGAAAAAAGTGCTAGGAGCGACGGTGGAAATTGAACCCACGACCTTGCCGTCTGCCAGCAATCGGATACAGCAATTCACGTCACTTTATACACATTAAGCACTCTTTGGGGGAGGGGGTCTTCAGAAAGCTTTTTATGTGTGATCGGCACGTCCGAATGATCGCCTTTCAAGAACCTGAGCCGGAAATGAGGAATCGTCCTTACCCGATTAAGAATAGGTCATAAGGGGTGTACATTCGGGCACCTGGGCCAAACCCCGTGCAGGTGCCTCTTATGCAGGGAAAAATTGCTCGATTTGTCCCACATAATAGAAGCTTGTCATGCCTTGGTTCCTAAAAGAGGGCATGTATGAATGCCAACAAACTTAAGAATTGTTCTAGGTTTTCTGTTCTGATCTTTAGAGGACGTGGTTTTTAAAAATTGCATTTAGATGGGTTTTATGTGTTTTGTCTGAGTGTATTTATAAGTGGGAGTGGTGAGAAGAAGGCGAAATATAGCAACATCTTCGCCCTCCAAAAGTGTGGGTGCTTAGGTCGATGGCGGAATATTTATGAAAGTACTCAATTGACCCATTTAGGAATTTTGACCTCTAACTCGAATCCTATCCAAGCTACCTCCAACATCCAAAAACGACTTGAGCTTATCTGGTGCAATGAAGGATGGGACTATATATACTTTACGTTCTCATTAAAAAAAGGTCTTGTACTCCGTTGTACATCAACAACAAGGAGATACCGATTTACATTCAAATCAAATGCGTAGAACATAAGCAGCAGACTGATGTGTACATGACTTAAGAGAAAACAAAACTTGAGACTTGGACATGTACGAAGACCTTTGAGACCAAATTCGGTCTTGACCGTAAACCTAAGCTATCCTTTTAAAAGAATTTACTGCTACCACTTTGGAAATACGGAATGGAACTGTGGGGTTCTGCCAAGCTTTCCAACATCCAGCGCATCCAATCCTTCCAATCAAAAGTCCTCAGAAAAATCGTCAAAGCTCTTTACTACGTCACTACCTAACTATTCACAACGACCTCATCATTCCTTTTGTCAACTAACCGATCCGGTCTCGATTCCAAAAGTTCTTCAGTAATGCCACGATCCATCCTGCCCCTACTGCTCGAGCCGTCTCTACACACTCCCATCTCGATAGCCCACCACGTCGCATTAATCGACGATGTCCTAGAGACAACACTGTCCAGTCAATCTCTCACACTGATTGCCAGCATTTGCTGGTTTCTTATGGCATATGTCCTCCGGGTGTAGTGCCGGCATTAGTGTTAGTTGTGAAAAAAAGGTTTGTGATCACATTTATAATATGTATAAGGTACAAATAAAATAATGAACAAAAAGTGATTATGTTTATATGCAGGTATGAGTGTTTTTTTTGTAAACTTAATGTAATTAATAAGGCAATTTAAGCAGTTTTCAATAGCTTCCCCCCCGCGACGTTCGAGAAAGGGTTTGACAGACCTTGGAAGGCTCAGTTAAGACGTGTTTGGGCAAGATTTAGAATGGCGCGTTGTCACAGCAATTTCCAGTGTAGAGCACGACAAGCTGGAAAACACTTGGCCAGCGGTGGAACATCGGTTGGAAGCCTGCCGACACACCATTTATTGCCATGTTGAACGAATTCCGGCTATAAGAAATCCTCGGACCGGATCCGCTTTAGTCCACATTGTCTGGTCGTAGGCAATTGTTTCGTGCCGTTTTTCTTAGCATTATTTTCATGGTGCACTATGACGTATTTTTTTCTTAAATTTCAATTTTTTACACTAGCATAACTCTTACCAGTTAATTATTGTTTTACAATATTGCACAGAATTTGACAATTGATACAGATTTTGTATAGAGACTTAACATAAAAATATATGTTTTTGTATATTATGTAAATAAATGATAGTCTATTGTATGACAACTGAGGTTTAGTAGGTATGGCCTATTTACACAAACAGCATATTAGTAAAGGTATAATTACACGCTAATGTGTAGGGTTAGTGACCATTAGACAATGATTATTCCGAGATTCTGGGATGTGTCATATTTATAAACATTGTTGCCTGGAATTTATAAACATTGTTTAAATTTTACTAATACATGTAGGATGTGAAAAAAATGAATTTATACAATGCTAGAAAATTTTAGCTAAAAAATGAATTTATTTATACAATGCTAAAAAAAAATTTTTAGATTTAACAAAAGAAGAATTTATACAATGCCAGAAAATTTAGATTAAAAAATGAATCTATACTATGCTAGAAAATTTTAGATAAAAAAGGAATTTATACAATGCTAGAAAATTTTAGATAAAAAAAGGAATTTATACAATGCTAGAAAATTTTAGCTAAAAAAATTAATTTATACAATGCCAGAAAATTTAGATTAAAAAATGAATTTATACAATGCTAGCAAATTTTAGATTCAATCAAAGTATTTGAACTCACTCGAAGTATTTGTTTTCCGTGTAGAAGTATCATTCTTGTGTGTCGTGTTCAGAGTGCCAGTGAGATATTGATTTTTTACGTCTATATACGTTGGATTTTGAAGGGGTGGAGAAGGAAGTTGGTATAGAAAGACATTTTTATATGAGGAGTCGTCTTCTTTGAGGCAAAAGAAGATAACAGAGCCAACACTAGTAAAAAATGGGGAATGGTTCGGCCAGAATAACTTTTCGGGATTATATAGACGAGATAATTGGGGAAAGGAAAGCCAAATTGTTGAAGAATTAGACTATGTAGAAATGTTTCATGCGTGGAATGTGATGATTGTTTTATATGTTGCATTATTTATTAAGAAATATGTTTTGTGTGATGTTATGTATGTATGTTATCGATATTGAATTAGATTAATGATATAAGGTTAGCTGCGACTTAGGAGGAAAGAGGAAGAAGAACCAGCCACCCATATCATTTTCGATTGCGAACCGACCGCTCAATGGAGACATAACCTGGAATACAAAGGTTAAAGATTAAGCACTAAACCGGCAAACACGTTAATCATCAAGTTAAATGGGTAAAAGAAAAGAGTTCTTCTTGCATTCCATGTACTCTGAGGGAATTACAGTTTAATAATTCAATTTGAATCAACTTGACAATTCAACTTTACAATTAAGTCATTAATTCTAATAATCGTTAATCCAACATCGTTCAAATAGAACTCTGGTTCGTATAAATTCAAATTCAGTAATGCGCTCCGCATTCGTTAAAACATTTTGAACGCACCTTTTGAAATATTTATTGTATTACACGGTATCGCCCCAGCATTCGGTAATATTCACTTTCTTACAATCGATTAACGGTCGAGTCCATTCCCGATATCAAGTTACACTCGCACCGAGTTTGAATTGACTTAAATAAATTAATCCTATCTTCCTACACAATTAATTTAAATCAACTTTTCAGTTATTAAAGAAGGGAATTTTATGTAAGGTCGTACCTGAATTACTGAAATACGCATTTCAAGAGCTCGATGACAACAGACGCGGTTCTCATCTGACCATCGAAGTCTGAATCAACTGACGAGATCGCTGAAGTAAGAAGCTTCTCCAAAAATTATCAATAAGGTCTGCTCTTTGTGACATACATCTACCACGCAGTACTAAGAAGAACAACATACTTCCCAATACAGTGGAAATATTCAGTAACTAAAATGATCCCGAAACCCAACATCCATGCTACTACTGCCCGGTTAGTCTCCTTCAGTCAAAGGCAAAATCCTTTTAAAGCCTCTCCTAAAAAAATATCAATACCTGAAACTGCTCATATCCTAGCTTTTTTTTGTGCGCGTGAACCCATTCTGAGATTGACGAGTCTATGTTGGATCTTGTTGTCAAACATCTCATTGGCACTGTGGTTTAGTGTACGTTTCCTAGATGCTTAGTTCATTTCAACTGTCTTGATTCTCCCTTTAAAAGGGAGGTTGACATTAACTGTTTTTTTGTGTTCTAGGACATTTCTTCACTGGTGTGACAGTTTCTATATAGTAGTACTTCTATGTAGTAGTTGTCTATGTAGTACGAAATGAGAAAGCGCATTTCATAACCTACAAAGTGGGTTTTCGTTGAATTTACCATTGTTGAATAGGTGTTGGGATCTTGTACCGTACCCTTCATGTGCGGTCCTAAATTTTAGAAGAATCTAGCTTCTTAATTACTTTTCAACAACAACGCATCGGTGTTTGCACCGAGATCACAATGATGTATAGATAGATAATTGTCCATCCGGATGATCGTCAGCATCAGCCTGTACTATTGCGTCGGACTTTGAGCTATGGAGTGTTTGAATACGAACATGATAGGTCAATTACGACCTTACCCTCCTGCATACATAGCCTAACGTGTTCTTCATCTGCTAGTCATTGATGATGGGGTAAAATTCTCGCTTGCTGCTAGAGCGCTGGTTTGAAGTACCTATGCTGATGACGTAGTTACTGGTCAGACATAGTTGACGCAAAATCCCTTCGCGTCCGTTTCTCTCATTTATCAGTTATTAGGCAGTTTCAGCTCAGGAAGTGGGTACCAAACGATGGCCATTGGGCGACTTGTGTCCTTCCCATTTGGAAACTTCCTTATGTTGTATAATAATGAAAGGATTTAAAGTTTTATGTGTACGAAATAATTTAATGTTTACCTTTTCTGTTCAATCCTTAATGCCCAGTAAGATCGTGAATGCCCCCTTCTTTTCTTAGCATGTTAAACGTTAATTTTTCCGCAATGCAGCGCGAGGCGATTGGTAGAACAAAAAATAAAGCTATAACAGTCCTTGATGGCTTGATGTTGTGTGTTTTGGTTAAATTGTAAGATGCCAGAAGTTAGTAAAAAAGGAAAATTAATCAATTAGTTCATTCAAAATGCAAAATGCAAAATCCTCTCGAAAAGTACTAACCAATGACACGCTTCAATTCGTGCCGATACATCTAACTTGTATCGTAACTTCCAACAGCTACAACTTTATAGGATACGGGATGTATTTATTATGAATGAGAGTATAAGGACAGGTCAGAAATTAAGAAAAGAAATGTATTGGTCTGATTTAATTAATGTGTATTTAAGAATAAAAATAAGTGAAAACAAAAAACAGCTGTTAAATTCATGGCTGCCATGTTGGTTACCTACGCCCTAACGGATAGCAATGTGACTACATTTTCGACAAACATTGGCTCTGGCCTGTTAGATCGAGCAATTAGATCTAACCGGACCTAACATACTTAACAAGGTTTACACAAAGATCGTGAATACCTCTACTGTTTATAGGGTGCGAGATGTAAAATATCATCAAAAAATCTAGTTTATTCTTTCTGGCTTTCGAACAAAAACAAGGCACACAATTACGTTATCGTCAGATGCCTGAAGAAGAAATTAACAAAAGAAATGTATTTGTCTGATTTAATTAATGCGTATTTAAGAATAAAAATACCTGTAAACAAAAAACAGCTGTTAAATACATGGCTGCCATCTTGGTGACCTACGCCCAACGGATAGCAAAGTGAATACATTTTCGACCTAACATCTAACATTGGCCCTACCCTGTTAGCCGATCTTTACAACTCTACGTCATCATTTTTCTCGATCTAACAAGACCTAAAAGAGTTAACACGGTTAACCCATTGATCGTGAATACCTCTACTGTTTATAGGGTGCGAGATGTAAAATATAGTCGAGAAATCTAGTTTATTCTTTCTGGCTTTCGAACAAAAACAAGGCATACAATTACGTTATCGTCAGATGCCTGAAGAGCAGAAAGATCACCGTTTTAAATCTATTCTTTCACGATGTAAAACGGGATTTAAACAATAATCAGAGAAAAGGGAGTTTTCTTTAAATCGATCTTCTGATGATATTCAGCCTAGACGTACTCGTTGGCTGTAAAAGAAAGCCGTTTGGGCCATAATAATAAATTCAATAGTGCGCCACGTTTGATGTAGTATTCTCACGAGCATTCCAAACTCTTTCCTCCGAAACTCCATTAAAAGTCTACTGCATGCCGAACCACATATAATTCTGACCATCCGCGGCACCAGGAGAAAGGAGATTTTTATGTTATTAGCCTTGAAGTACGGATTCATTCAATGGTAGAAAGAAAATTTTGTTTATCAGTGAATTCTGGTAACACTAGAACGAAAAATATTAGCCATGTGTCACTACGTCAAAATTATAGTTAGCAGCGAGCCATATTGGAGTTATTAAAAACACGTACATGTGACCGACTGACATGTCCAAAAAGAGGAGGGAAAATTCAAAAGGTTGGATGGGATGGGAAGTTAGTGTCCGAGTGGATCGAAGTCACGATAGCTCAGGTGTAGAGTAGCGGCGAATCTAGCCGAATTTCGTGGGTTCGAATCCCGCTCGTGACGCTGTCTTTTTTATCTCAACTAAAAACCTTAATTAATTGGTTGATATTTACTTTCCCACCTTAACAAATCTCTCTATTAATCAATACAAATTCCTTGGAAAATCAAAAAGTGAACTTTTTGCTTTCCAAATGCCTTCGATTTTTTTCTAACATCATAAAAATGTGATAAACGGGTCTACCGATCCACAGATAAATTTACAAGCGTTTAGAATCCGATAAACTACGTGGACTGGCAATAAATCAACATCCGTAAGAAAATCAAAACCGGAGATAAAAAATAAACCGTTAAAGAATTTTTCTTAACACTATTGACATAGGCTAAGAAAATAAATATTCCGATTTTCTAAGGATGTAAAAACATTGAATTTGGATCAAATCAACACGAATTATGAATTTTCAAGACGAACAACTGACATCAATAAAAATATCGTCCTGAATAATTCGGCCCCTAAATGTATATATTTATTTAAAAATTCGTACTTAATTATAACGAATATACTACTTTAATTTGTGTTAATTTAAAGTACATAAATAATATTATTACCCAAGTAGCAAAGTAGGTTGAACGATTTTTTTCTAGCAAGAAACAAAATTGATATTCGTTTTCCCCACCCTAATAACGTCTGAATACAAATTCTTTGTAAAATCAAAAAATGAATTTTTCGCCTTCGATATTTTTCCTAAGACCATCAAAAATGTGATATTTTTCAACCGACCCATATGCAACTTTGCAAGAGCGTAGAATGGGATAATCTACTTGGAATAAACTAGTACATAGCTCCATTTTTTGAACTTGGTTCAAATTATGTAAGAGGTTCCCGCGAACTCAGCCTAAACCGTGACTGTTGCAAAGCTCCCTTCTCTGAACTTAGTTCAAATTATAAACGAGGTTCCGGTGAACTCAGCCTAAACCGTGACTGTTGCAAAGCTCCCTTCTCTGAACTTGGTTCAAATTATGAACGAGGTTCCGGTGAACTCAGCCTAAACCGTGATTGGTGCAAACCACCTTTCTCTGAACTTAGTTCAAATTATGAACGAGGTTCCGGTGAACTCAGCCTAAACCGTGACTGGTGCAAACCACCCTTTTCTGAACTTTGTTCAAATTGTAACGAGGTTCCAGTGAACTCAGCTTCAACTAATTATATTTATGTTATATTATATTATACATTAATTTGCTATTTCAGTTAAAAAAGAATGCAACGAATTAGATGGCCAGACGTTATAAAAACTTGTAATTTAGGTTTTTCTGTGGAAATACAGAATTATTTAAATAATTGAATTTGATCTGTTTTCGTCTATAACACGTTCATGAATTGGCACAAAAATTGATCGTTATTTCCTTTCGAGTGAAAATTCGAGAATTGTACTGACACCCCCATTAAACCCCGTTGGGAAATCAAAAGGCCAAACATTTCGGAATAAATCTATTTTAAAAATTTAAGAATGAGAATTCTTCCACCTGCTGTAACATTTGCCCAAATGGCTAAGTTCCGATCAATGGTTGTCCCACCGAGTCGATTTGGAAGGAGCATCACAAAGTAATTTTCCTTTATTTCCCACTTAATACGTCCTGTGTATTTTTTTAGTTATCTTTCCATTACGTTCATTATTACTATTCGTACTTATTACCGGAGGAAAACAGCCAAGGAAGAGTAAATAATAAAGATGGGGTGCGGGTTTGCAGGTTTGTTGAGAAGCCCGTCAACGGCCGGTATCAAAATTTAAACTAAAATAATCCCAGACATGCCAGGGCCAAAGTACTTTTCCCTTTTTTGTGAAAAATATAAGCCTGATATACAGGCGTTCAACGTCAAATTCTCGTCTGACCAAATTTACACATGTTTCGTTTATCGAGAATTCTCGGGTTGTTTTGAAAAATTTAATCAAAAAACTAAGACGAAAGTGTTAGGCGAGAAAAATTTCACGGTCATAAAGAGACGTAAAAATGAGTCAAGAATCGACCAACAGTCCTTGTCAATTTATTCCAGTTCAGGCGAGACCCTACCCAAAACGGACATAGGACCTTTCAATTCCAGGATGTGTAGGACGTATCTCACAGTAAAAAGACAAATTTCATTTCGTCCTGGTCCGCTTCGTTAATAAATACAATGCGACAGTGTAACGGGCTCATTTTTATTTGTTGCACAGTAAATTATTTCATATGTTATTTTATTTTTTTATATACAATTTTTAATTAAAAAAATCCCTCCAGACTGATTTTTCGCTTTCAGAATTATAAAGGAAATAGTGTTGCAAACTAGTCTTTCTAACCAAAAAGTAAGAAAATAGCTAAATGAAGGCGAAAACCACTTAGCCGAACATCAAACTTCCATTTCCATGAAAGTAAATATCCATGTTAAAAGAGACCAAGGAAAATGAGTCAAGATTTTTGTCTTTATGTCTATTTAAAATTTCATTTATCGTGTTTACTTAGGAACACTATAGTAACAAATATTACTAAACGGAAATTGTTCTAGCCTTAATATTTGCCTTTTAAGTAAATATTAAATATTTACCTTAACCCCCCCCCAAAAAAATGAGAATTTAGTGTTAAAGTCATGTTTCTAATTTATTGTTTTAATTCACGTCTTATAGCCTAATACCTTTTACTCTGGAAGTATTAAATAATTAAAATGATGCCGAAAACCATAAAACTTCTTACCTTACGTATTCATACAGACCTATTTCCTTACTTCCATTTCTATGTAAAGGCTCAGAGAAAATTCTCAACTCTTCTAAAATCCCAAAACAAAGCAAACCACCAGTTTTGCATTCTCCCCTCCCTCGAGAGAGTAAACTGGATAAATTATAAAACACAAATTTTCTGGATTGCGATTTTAAAGATTAAACATTTGGTACATTTACAATTTGTTGATGTTTTAATTGAGTAATTGAACGGCTAACTTCGCGCACACAATAAATTATGTAGATAACAACGATTACTGTAAGGATTCTTGATCGTAGGTTCTGGATTCTGCGGAGATTGGAAGGTTTGGTTCACTCCAAGTCTGGAGGGTTTTAGATGACTTATGACGAGGAGTTAGGGGATTGTCTGACAGTTTCATTAGTGTACGGTAGGGCCGAGGACGCCGCCCTGAACATAGGAGAGTGCGAGGAACCGACACATACTCAAAAGTACCTGTCGTCCAGTAAGGATGAGCAAGTGCTCAGAGGGTAGGATGCCCTTGAGTTTACAGACCAAGCCCAGGTACCTGACCCTATCGAAAGCCTGCTCAGCACTGAGAAAGACTCAATAGTAGCATATTGTCAAGGGAGGATGATGCCCACAACGCTATGGCATCATTGATGTGTTTTCCGGATTTCTATTTTCAAGTTTAGACCTTTAGAACAATTATAATTATCAAAATGTTTCTAGGTATCTAAAAATTGCACATTGCACACAAAAGGTCTTTATCATTAAAGTAACATAAGCCGAAAGATTTACCTGAATATGCCGTTATCTAATTTGGACTAAGTTCGACTCATACAATTTTGTCTAGAGGTTCAGAATTTAGTTTACGTTCGCTACAGCATCGGGGAGTATTGCCCTGGTGTAACACGACTCCCCGGGTAATCTGTCCAAATTGAGGGCTTTCGTCCCCTCAACCTATTTATTACCGCCCGATTGTTATTACCAAGTCGATCATAGTGCAGAAATCTTTATTGTCAGAGCTTTAGTATCGCAAGGAGGTATCCTAGTCCATCTTCTATATACAATACACTGCCTCTAAATCATAAAATCGCACACCTATACTTACTTCCCATCGCATATTACTAAATAGCATAAATTTGTAGAAAAGCAAGTATTATAAACGAATTCAATAAGCAATCGTACAATTTTGTACTTCGTTCATTTCAGAACTTGTGTGGTTTTCGAACGATGAACACCTCTTTTTGTTTTCTGCGGACTTGAATAGAAGTAAAATTTGCTGCATAAATAGNCCGGATTTCTATTTTCTAGTTTAGACCTTTAGAACAATTATAATTATCAAAATGTTTCGAGGTATCTAAAAATTGCACATTGCACACAAAAGGTCTTTATCAATACCGTATATATATATAATATGATAGTGAATTTTCGTATGTATGTTAATGATAAAAACGAAAACTACTGAACCAATTTCGATGAAACTTTCACGTTTTGTTTTTCTTAGTGCCGGGCGGGTTTAGAGAATATAAAATGGGCATGTAAATAACGGCCGTCAGGATTTATATATAAAAAAGAGAGATTTCAGGAATTAGTGGCGTCCATGTTCACATATGTTTTCTCAGCTGTCAGCTGTCCAGCCGGGCCTTCGGAGTAAGAGAGGCGTTACCCGCGTCTTTCAAATTCCGATTTGGGGGCGAGAGCTGTAAAGACAGTAAGATACAATTTTCACAGTTGTATTTTTATGGTAGGCACCAGTTGTGCAGGTAGGAGAACGGACTTAATTTACTGTAAATTACAAACTGGAATTGCTACTGGACAGCGAGAAACGGTAGGTTCAACTCTGCACATGTGTGTGTTTATGCACGAATATCTGCAGATTTGAGCTTATATAAATCAACAATTAGATACTGTTGCAGATCACGACGAAGTAGTAAATTTTGTTGTACAGTATTAATTGTGATGATTTCGTTGTAGTATGAATTATGTTTAATCTTACAGTTTGACTTTTCGATTCTTTGGTGAATCGCTTTTGGAATTGATTAAAATGCCATCAAAAGCGACTACATATTGTTCGCAGAATAATATTAAAACTCTTACTCAAATTCAAAGTAGAGAATGTGTTAGTACGATAAATATCAATTATAACAATAGAAGAGCCTTTCCAATTCCAATGATTCCAATTTCCAGTTAAACTTTTTTTTTTTTATTTTTTTTTTTACAGTAATGATAAACAAATCACAAGGTCATTCATTACTATTACGTGGATTGAATTTGGAGAATCTATGGTTTTCTCATGGACAATTATACGTTGCATTGTACAGAATGGGGGATTTGTTGTTTCTATTTGTGCCAAACGTAATCACCTAAAACATTGCATATCCAAGACCATTGCAATGAATTTAATTCTGAATATAACATTAATTATCATCCATTATATTTCGTGGTCCGATTAACTAAAATAACTTCTTTCAATTAATCTTTATGTAAGGTTTTGGTTGAAAGGAAAAAGTTAGTTTCGCGAGCTTCAAAAACTTATGTATGATTGTTTATATACATGATTTCAGTGCAATACATATAACAATAACGAGTGTGTAACACTATAACTTCATACTATAATACGATTTAAATATAAACATAAAAGTTATATAGCGTACAAGATTCTATCATGGAAAAAATGTATACAAAACACCATAAACAGAAGGATTTAACATAATGTATAAATAAAAAAACAGTTCCAAATACTTCTTTCAATTACTTAATCTCTTTATGTAAGGTTGAAATGAAAAAGCTACTGTCACGTGCGGGATTCGAACCCACGATCTTCGGCTAAATACGCCGCTGCTCTCTACCACTTGACTTATCTACCGTAACTTCAATCCACTCGGACAACTCAAGTGGGAGAGCAGCGGTGTATTTAGCTGAAGATCGTGGGTTCGAATCCCGCTCGTGACACTGACTTTTTCATTTCAACCAAAACCTTACATAAAGATTAAGTAATTACAGTTTAAAACAATATAATCCAAAACAAAAATAAATACCTAATATGATAACTAATAGAATAATAAAATACTAAATATTTAATATGATAGTAAATATCTAATAAATGATAATAATATGTAATAATAACTATAGTACTAAAAACATAAATGATTATTAATCATAGCATTAATATATATTAATAATTAATAATAATAAGTAATAATAATCTAATAAATAATAAGTTATAGTAAATATCTAATATGATGACTAAATACAATCATTGATATCAAACATTCAATTGTGTTCATTTAATTTATATAATTATGCTCCTAACTAGCATTAGCAATAGGTGTACTCAATATAATGGGTTAATTAATATTTTTATTATCCCCCTGTGCAACGCCGGGTTTTTATATATATAGCTAAAGACAATTAAAGTTATTATTTTAACAAACTGAGCAAGCTTTTGAAACAATAATAAACTAATTTTACTTTATCATAAAAGGAGGTTGAGTGCAAATTAAGAGAATTAAGAGATCTAGCAGAGTAGATAACATGATTTCGGTGTCCGAAAAAGAAAATTAGACAGAAATATAAATTATTTATCTGTCGAGTTTTATTTGATAAATAGGCCAAAGCTTACAGCCCTTCATGCTGAGAGCTTTATAAAAAATGCATCCCGATGAAAACGTCACGGCGCAGAAGGATTGGACCGGATAGAATATATGGGCTTTGCCGAAGAATCTGAAACGTGCACGGAAAGGACAAATTTTCGTAAAATATCATATACATTTACTTGGAAACTGTTTATAAAAAAACAGTTCGGTTTATCAATTGTTTCGGTCAATTCTATGTTGATCATTTTCGAAAATACGGGCTACATTTGGAGAAAGGGCCGGGCCAAATTAGTCTTCATAGAGTGGCATGTTTGACACACGTTCGATCCTCTGTCCCTTTTGTGGTAGACGAGGAACTTAAACACTCTTCGTCGATGTTTGATGTTAGGGAAGACAACTTCGTTCGTTTACCTTGATGGAACTTTGTTTGCCTCCCAACCACGGCTTGGATTTGCGGGCACTTAAATTATGTCGTCTGAATCTATTTGCCGTTGCAATCAAGTCTTTCGAACCGGTTTTTAAAACGGGGAATTAGTTACGTCAATAAGATAATAAAAATAGGAAGAAAAGAGATAGTTTGATTTTGGTATTTGTACAATCCGGGTGAATTTTTTCGCCGTGGAAGCCTGCAGAGAAGGAAAAACCGCTCTTTTTAAGGATTCTATTAAAACCGCTCACTCAGTGAGATGTATCAGCTCGTTTTCATGGGTCACTGCACGCACTCATCGGAGTTATCCTATCCATTTCCAAGCGTGAACAGTTTTCTTTTATTGTTGCCAACAATAATTTAAAAATTACAACGAAGAAGGTTGAACTGGTCGACATTTTGTTCACAAAACACTTAACAACCCTGTAATTTTTTTTCCTTGTAAACGAGTGAATAAAACAAAATTCAAAATTATGAAGAGTTGGTATCTGAATTTAGGGGATATCGGATATACCGTTCATTTTTTCAGAGCTGTTCATCGCTCGCTCAGTAAAGTGAGTTAACTCCTTTGATCAGCTCGCGAGCTAATTTCACCACGGGGTGTAGTAAGAACGCAGGGAAAGTTTTTTTTAACTTTAACGACTTTTCAGTATTATTTTAATACCTTTCAATTAATTAATCTGTATTTAGAGTATTGGTTGGGACAAAAAAGTCAGTGTCACAAGCGGGATTCCAGCCCACGACCTTCGGCTAAATTGGCGTATTTATTACGCAATATTTCGCCATCTTCTCACCACTCACACTTATAAAGACACTCAGACAAAACACATAAAACCCATCTAAATACAATTTTAAAAAACCATATCCTCTAAAAATCAGACCAGAAAACCTAGAACAATTCTTAAGTTTGTTGGCATTCATACATGCCCTCTTTGAGGAACAAAGACATGACAAGGTTTTATTATGTGGGACAAATCGAGCAACTTTTCTCTGCATAAGAGGCCCTGCACGGGGTTTGGCCCAGGTGCCCGAATGTACACCCCTTATGACCTATTCTTAATCGGGTAAGGACGATTCCTCATTTCCGGCTCAGGTTCTTGAAAGACCATCATTCGAACGTGCTGGTCACGGAGAGCTTTAGTGAAGTATACTTCATTTAATTAATTAAATTCACTAATTTCATGGTCCGCTTGACCAATTAATATATTACAATTAATTAAAGTTTTTAGTCGAGATAAAAAAGTCAATGGCACGAGCGGGATTCGAACCCACGATCTTCGGCTAGATATGCCGCTGCTCTACCAACCACTTGAGCTATCGTGACCTCGATCCACTCGGACATCAACTTCCTATCTCAACCCCACCTTTTGAGTTTTCCCTCCTTTTTGCCATTTTTCAAGGAGGGAAAATTCAAAAGGTGGGGTTGAGATGGGAAGTTGGTTTCCGAGTGGATCAAAGTCACGATAGCTCAAGTGGTAGAGCAGCGGCGTATTGAGCCGAAGGTCATGGGTTCGAATCCCTCTTGCCATACTGGCATTTTTATCTCAAACAATACCTTAAATACAGATTAATTAATTGAAAGATATTATTTGGTCAAGCGGACCACGAAAAGTAGTGAATTATTTTAATACCTTCTTCAGGCCGTTAAAGTACAGCTAGTTATTTTGTTGTCAAAAAATTTTAAATTGTCTCCCTCTTTCACTGGGTGGGCTTTGTAATTGACTTTCCCTCGAACACACACATCCTGAAAATTCAAATGATTTGTGGTTGGTCTGGTGACATCCAACTTTCGTCTCTCCCACCATAAAGTCACACCTCACCCTTCGTTTAAGGGATGATCATGTTGAATATGGATACTAAGAAGTCGGGTTTTTACTTCCATAAGCACTGCTTCTGGCTTATTGCGCTTTCGTAATGACTTAGCTGAGTGTAATCGACTCGACCCTTCTTTTAACGAGTACTAGGTCATTGATTGTCGTTGATAAAATTCCTTACCTTTTGTGTTCTTTGTATCCCAGATTGCTTCGCATTCGAAGATTGTATGGGTCGCTGTTTGTTCCTCCCCATTGCATAATCTGCAAATGGGATCATGATAACTATACACGAGTTTTGTAAATTTTCTCAGATGCCAGGTAGCTTATCGCCCCTCTTGAGTTTAGCCTTCTGTAAATGTAGACTTTGTCAGTTTTGGTTAGTGTACCTCTATAATTTATCAATTTCTTCTTTGGTCTTTTCTGGATCCATTCTGTTATGGAGGATTCTATGTTTTGTTTTTGTTATACCAATGCTTTTATATGTTCTGCCAGTGTGTCTGTGTTTTCCTTACCCGAAATTTTCTTGTGTCCTGTTACCCAAGGTATCATCAGGTTGTTGTTTCCTCATGTTTTGGAGATTTTAAATTCATTCAGTGTTTTATTTTGATGTGATTTTTTAAATGTTTATTCTTGAGTAGCTTTTTGGCTATCGTATCTTAGGTTTTTTTTTATCAGTGTAACATCATTTAACATTTTCAAAGGTATTAGCTTTGATGGCATGTATTTCAGCTTGAATGACCGAGGTATAATTCCCTAATGATTTTGGGTATATACAGAAAACGCCTGATCCGGTTCCATCATTTGTTTTGGGGTCATGTGTATACCATTGTATCTGATTTTCTCCTGAATTCTTCTGCTCCTTTGTAGTATTCTGAGACTTTATAGGATGTTGAAAAAGTCTCTACGAAAACTTCTCCGGCTAAAATAAAATCGCTTCGTCATTTGATTTGGACAAATAAACGGAACAGGGAAGTTGACATGCGCCCGGAGTGCAATTTTTGAGCTTATTATCGGTAAATGCGAATTCGGCGCATGCGCACATTTCTAAAAGGCTTTTTGTCCACAACAAATGACGTTTTAATTTTTTTTTTTAATCGAACCTATAAATATTTTAAGATATGAAAACTAACTGGTTTATAAATAATTCATAAATTCTTTACTCCAAGAATGATCACGTTTATACACCAAAATTCAGAATCATTCATGAACTTTTTGAACCATCCCTAAGTCATTCATGAACGTTTATGTAAAGGATTTTGTACAGTACAATAAACGGTTTACGAAGAGCTCATTATTCCTTGCTCATGATTGTTTTTAGCATAGAAAACAGCGACCATTCTACCTTCCATTACATTTCATCTTTGTTTATCCTTTATTTATTAATTTGATATGTAATGTATTCACATTGTTTCTATACGAGAGAAAGAAGAATATGCGCTGTATAGAGACTTCTGGTTGACGCGTCTTAAGGGATGTTTTTTATCCCTGGAAAACTCCATCAAAAGCTTAATGAATATTATCCGGACCTGTCCTAGTATATAAATTTCCATGTAATTACGCATTATGTTAATTTGCTGTTTTTCTTTTTTTTATTCAATTATAAAGACTTTTTGCTTCTCGGTGCTGTGCTAAATAGTGTAATAGCTATTAACGACCTTATAATCCCGGAAAACGAGGTTTGAGCAAGTCTTTAAGATGGATTTTTTTCTTCTTATGGAGAAGATCGCAAAGGAAAAACGCGATACAATAGAACAGGGCTTCCCAAACTTTTTAGTCAGTGGATCCCTATCACAGTACAAAATCCAGGGCGGACCCCTCTCATTCAAGTATTAAAATTAGATACTTATAGTACTTAGTAAATTAAAGTTTTAAGCCAGCCCATTCCTAATTAGGTGATGGAGAGAGGTATCATTATGAAAACAAACATTAGATTGATATCTTATCTTTATTTACAAAATCCGGAACAAAAAACAAAAAATTCGACAAAACGGAATCGATAGGTAGGTAAAAGTCGAGCCAAAAGTAATAATCTGAACATTAATGATTGATGAATTACTGGGGAGAGTGAGGTTCTTTTAACCAGCACAATTTTGATATGTTGGTTTAATTTTTTAAGCCGGAGATGGATGTCTGCTTCAGCATCTACACAGCTTCGGTATTTAGTTTTGGTGGCTGTATAGATGAAAAAATCCGGATTTGCACAGGTAAATTGTGGCAAATTGAAGAAGAAGGTTTGCTTTTTCAAGGTTGAAACTTTTTGTTTTCCAGTCGTTGTCAAAAATCGGATTGAAAGTAGATTTCAAAGTGGTGTCTGAAGTAATATCTGTCAAAATTCGTGTTACTTGAAGATGGACTAATTGGCTTTGTCCAAAAAGACAACGGTTTAACCACCCATGGTTTTGCAACGTTGTATCTCGACAAGCACTGTTGGGAACTAGTGCTCAAAGGATATCTCCAAACTTCGAAGGTGTTCACAAATTTCATCAATCCAATGTGATGTGCCGTTTGCAAGCTACAGTTCTTCTTCAAAAAATCGTTTAACACAGAACAACACTTTACCTCTCCCTTCTCAACAGAAACCCAAAACTGGATTTTTCTTTTGAAGGCTCTATCTTTGTCATTAGCATCGAAAGTTTTGATATTCTTCCCTTGAAAAGAAAGATTCATTTCATTCATTTTAACGGAATATTTTATAAAAACAACAGTTTACATTGCCACTTTTCATAATTGAAAACGGTGGACAATTTGGCATTGTGGTTCATCTACAGAGATAAAAGTCAGGTTTGGGCGTTGACACGGCGCTCACCACTGTAAGGTAAAGGTTCCGGGTTCGAATCCAGTGGCCCTGCGAACCCGACATACTTACAAATGTTTTTTTTTTCAAAAACATCGGCACTCCGAGGGTTCATATAATCTCGTAGTTAAAATACCCTCGTTATGTATTTAAAAAAACCTCCAGAACGTAATACCTGAAATCGAGAGAGTAACCTCATTTCTGTATAAAGATGTAGGGAATAATGAAGGCTTCCCATATCGACACATAGTAATGTGAAAAGTCTTTTCTATAATGGCCACGATTTGATATAATTAATAATTTGAACAGACTCATCCAAAACTTTCTTAAAAGAGGCTGGCATATGTTTCATAGCATGACTGTGGAGAACACAATGACTACTGCTACAAAATATAAAAAAATCGTTTTCACTACTCATTGTTATTAGTTTTTCAATTTTATTTATTTATCCGGATCCAGTTTAGGAAGCCCCACAAAGAAGGTTCTCATATTTTTCATCAAGACCACAATGAGGTAGAAATAGGTTGGATGGTGACGAAGACAATATAGGAATGGGCAATTTTTTGTGAGATCACACCAGGTTTCTAGATTTACAACTCTCCTAATAAAAACAATAGACTTGAAAGGGTGCAATATTAACACTCTTTTAGACATTTTAACATGATTCTCTATTGTTACTAACGATATGACTGACACTGTTACAAGACCGGAAGTTTCTCAATGTTTTTATGACGATTAAACTTTTGTAACAAATACGTGGCTGTCTACGAGGCCATTTTGTATTTCATCTTTGGTGGAGGTACAGCAATAATTCCATCGACCTTGATTTCTGATGTTTTTTCGTCTTGAGTGCACCTCAATCAAGAAAATGATTCTCATAGCCTTATTTTTATCAGACTTTAACTAGTCAGTGTTATTAATGTTTGTAAATTCAGGGCAAAACAATGAAAATTTCAATACGATATTCTAGCATATCATTAGACCTGTGCGTAGTCTTGAGGCACAGCAGCGGACACAGTTCGCGGTTTCGCTACCACAGGGCTACAGGGAGTTTTAAATGTATGTGGCGTCTGTGTTGTGCTTATGTTAAATTAGTGGAATGAATTAAATTTATTAGCGTAAAAGGAAGGGGTAGTTTAACCCTGCCCGAGGAATATCGATTATTCTGTGGGGGTGAAGACGATCAGTCTTATATGTTTATGGTGATTTATTAATATGTATTGTATGTTTAGTGTCTATTCAGTAGTTGACAATCTGAGGTATTAAAAAGACGATATCAACTTATTTTCCATATAGAAGCAGAGAGACTATTAGATCGATACGCCCAAATGGCTGCAGGCTGAAAAATACGGGTGAAAGACCAGAAGTAAAAACACGAAGGGGGTCAGCGATGACCTCAGCTTTTTGTCGGGCCCTAAACTTCACACAATATTATTATTATCGATGTGAGATATTTTAAAACTGTAATCACGTGTATACGTAACTGTGTGTTTATTTCCGATGGTGGTATTACTTTGATCCTAGGATTTGCCAGATTATCCTAGCAATTATCAAGAGTGCTATTAAATGCCGGGATGTCGTTGCAATGCTGCACGAAAAAAAATTAATCTGCCTCCCAACGGGTCAATGGAACAAAAAGTTTCAACGCATCATACTGAAATAATTGAAAGTTCAAGTGTATGCTTTATGAATTACGAACTAAATATAATTTTACAGAGATCACAAAATGGGGAAAACACACACAACCTTAGCGATGCGATCATGGAAGAATAGAGGAAAAACTTGGGCAAAATAAACATTGAGCGATCGCCAGTGCAGTCTTTCACTCTGAACCTGCAAAACCGATCCGTCATGAATGTTATAATCTATTTTATACGCCTCGTTACGAAGAAATTGGAAATTTTGGACTATGAATTCGTCATATTCACCGACCCCTGAAACCACAACCCTCCGCACTCACTGTGTATCACTTCCATAAAATTTAAATTCTCTTAACATAGGCTGAAAGTGGAATAAACCAACTTTTTAACGATCGTCCTAAAATCGAATCTGGATAAAATCCAGAAGAGGTTTGAATTTTTAAGTGGAACACGGGAAAGTATTAAACTTGCCCCAGGCTGGTCTAGCCCAAAAATATGTAAAAGGTTTTTTTGGAGGATCAAAGTTAGACTTTGGTCTTCGCGTACCGCCGTCGAAGTTATGATCATGAGCATACCGACAGCAAGGTATGTTCAGCTCCCAACGCATGCAGTTTTAACCTAAACACGCTCTGTCAATTATCCGTAAATACGTTCACTCTTATTTTATTTATATACCTTTTAAACAAGTGGGGAGAGAATACAATATTACTCCATCACTTTTTATCCCATATAAATATATAAATAACTATTTATACAATACCTAATTTGATTCAGGATCGATAGGTTATTTAATTTTCCGCCATCGACACTTTTGTACTACATATTCATGCATATAAATACATTCATACAGAAATGTGTGGTGATTAGTGACCGTTAATCGATATTTATTTAGAAATCGTGAGATGCGGTCTGGTGTGATGTAGGTTTCAGAAAACCATTTTCTTTATCGTGCCAACGTTTCGATCTTTATTGAGATCATCTTCAGAGCCTGGGATTTACAAACAATGTTTACATTTAACAAATACATTTAGGATGTGGAAAAGTCAATTTATACACCGCAAAATATATTTTTTATATATTCAATCAACGTATTTCTACTCACTCAAAGTGTTTGTCTTCTGTGTAATTGTGCCATTCTTGCGTGTCGTGTCGAGAGTGCCCACACAGAAGACAAACACTTTGAACCCTGAAGATGATCTCAATAAAGATCAAAACGTTGGCACGATAAAGAAAATGTTTTTCTGAAACCTATATCACACCAGACCGCATCTCACGATTTCTAAATAAATACATTCATACAGTTAAAACCGAGTCTGCTACTTTGGGTTCCGTCTAGACCCAAGACTAACCTGAACAAAAACGAAACGAATTAAACAACGTTTCGGTTTACTCTAGACTACTGGAATGAAAATGTAACGTTTAAACAAAACAACAACCTGAAAATCTACAAAACAATACTAAAACCAGTCTGAATGTACGGACTAGAAATGTGAGGTAAAGATATACCGTCCAACATATAAACAATATGCTTGCAATTCAAAGCCCCCAGGGTCACAGTCAATGCTCCTTACATCACCCTTCACTATAATTTAAAAAAATACAAAATCCCTCTCATGTAAAAAATAGACCACAAAACATTTTCCCCTTTCCGCGATAAATTTCCCTCTCACCCCAGTCGATGCCCAATCTTTATCCAATAGAAACTACCGGGGGGACCGCGGTAGCCGAGTGGTTAGCATGAGAGACTCTCACGCCGCGGTCGTGGGTTCGATTCCCACCGTCGCCTCTGGCCCTTTTTTCCCGATAATTCGTACTATGGCTAATATGCAAGATCATAAGGCAAAAAAAAAAAAAAAAAAAAATTATTTATAGTAAAAAAAAAAAAAAAAAAAAAAAAAAAAAAAAAAAAAAAAAAAAAAAAAAAAAAAAAAAAAAAAACTACCGTTACAACCCACCAGACTAAAAAGGAGATGCCTTCGCGACCTACTAAATGAAGATTAGTACTCGCCTATAGACTCGTCTTACGACACATGACCTACGACATTTGTAAATCCAGTCCATTATTAATTTAAATAAGATTACAAATTTTAATAAATATATAAATAGAAAAATCTTAAAAAAAATTTCTGGCGGTATTCAACCGAAATCTCAGGAAAAAAGTTCAAATATTGTCTATGCCATTTTACATGCCAAACCAAAATAAAACATCCCTGTGCTGAAAGCTGATATCCTTTTGGAACGTACTTGTAATAATCGTACGGATCATATGTATTTTCGTAAAGATTTAACAAAAAAAGATAAATTAGTAGTTTTCTAAAGTTTCCGTTTTCGTTTCTACCCCCTAGAATCCCCTATTCCCTTGTTACAAAAACAACCCCTGTTTAAGTAGGCGCGTTTCATTACGTTAGAAAACATCAGTCGTTCAACGTTAATTGCCGAGTTTCCACTTTGAATTTGGGATACATTTCTTTAGACGGTTTAGCTTTATTGTTGCAATGATGACCGCGTTCTATTGAATAAACATGAGCGGTTTTTGCACTCGGTTGCGCCATAAAACGACGATATTAGCTACCGGCTGAACATCGTTAGCTTTAATAACTCGCGGGCATTGTTTATTCTCAATGTGGACAAGATAGAAAAGAAAGAATTTTCTAAATTACTATTAAGACGTCGGTGTCAGCAACGGTTAAGGCGTTGGTACAGCGACTCAGGGTCCCCCAACATATTTACAATTGGACTTTTGGACCTCCAGGGTTCGTATAACGTACATTCATTGGAAAAAAATTATGAGAAGATGACACAAAATAAACACTTGAACTGATTTATTGGGTTGTCCGGAAAATAATGCAGGATTTTGGTATTAAACAAAAAAAAAGAAACTAGTTACTTTAAAGCAATGTTCTTTNTACAAATGAGTAATCCTGTAAACGTAAACAGAATATTTTATATAGATTTTTTTTAATGAAAACTTAAAATCCTGCATTATTTTCCGGACAACCCAATAAAAAAGGAGATTTTACACCAGTGAAAGTCAGAAACAGCTGAAAGTGTAACTTTTTTTAATAGATATAAGAAAGTCAGAAGAAGTCAGAAGAATAAATCTTTAATACCACAGAAACCCTGCCACAGTAAGGGGTATATCCATATGAATAAAACAGCGTAAACAGCGAGAAAGTGCGCATGCGCTGTCAGTGTGTGGGGTATGGATGGCAGTCATGTGACAACTACGCATGCCGAGTGATTGCTGCAGGAAGTATGCATGAGCAGTATGTGATAGGGAAAATTTTTGTGCATATTGCCGATATTTTACTCATTCGCAAAAAAAAGTTTACACTCTCAATGTGTTATATCCCAAGATTACCATATTTGAAAGAATTGAATCCACTTTACCAAACAACAATTGTTTATTTAAGCCATAAATAACTTCACTAATTTCGTGGTCCGCTTGACCAATTAATACATTACAATTAATTAAGGTTTTTAGTTGAGATGAAAAAAAGTTAATGGCACGAGAGGGATTCGAACCCACGACCTTCGGCTAGATACGCCGCTGCTCTACCACCTGAGCTATCGTGACCTCGATCCACTCGGACATCAACTCCCCATCTCAACCCCACCTTATGAGAGCAAAGGAGGGAAAACTCATAAGGTGGGGTTGAGATGGGGAGTTGATGTCCGAGTGGATCGAGGTCACGATAGCTCAGGTGGTAGAGCAGCGGCGTATCTAGCCGAAGGTCGTGGGTTCGAATCCCTCTCGTGCCATTAACTTTTTTTCATCTCAACTAAAAACCTTAATTAATTGTACCATAAAATAACTTTCAAGAAGAAGAAAAACAACTTTATTCTGGGACTGGTGTCCCCTTTGAAAAATATACATGAAATAAATAAAGGATGTTCCTTCTATGAAATTAAAAATAAAATAAAATAAAAATCTTGGCACAATATACAAAGTAAGCAAGCCATAAGAAAAAAATAACAAGAATATTTAACAAACATATCAAATATTAAGATAAAATCTCTGTTTGGAGGGAGAGGAGGTGTTATACAGATGGGATTTGAAGGAGGAAAAGGAGGCGGCTTGACGAATAGAAAGGGGAAGGGAGTTCCAGAGTTTAGGAGCTCAGATCAGAAAGGATCTTTCAAAGGTATGGGTTGTATTTTGCAGAAGGATAAGGTCAATTAGGGATGAGCGGGTGTTGTGAGTGTGATGAGAGGAGTTGAATTGGAGGGATTGGGTAATGTAAGGAGGTCGACGAGTGTGGATGGACTGGAAAAGAAAGAATCCTAGGAATATTGTGCACGGAAGGAGGAGTAGAGCTAGGAAAGTTGGTAATACGATCCTGACACGCGGGAACCCCGTAGGGTGTCGAACACGAATCTTGCTCAACAATTCATAATCCGCTTCAAACGCGCGACTTCCCAGAGACCACCGTATGCCGCAGTATTGTTTGTAATTGAGGAAGGGAAGTATAAGGGAAGATACAAGGAGTTTGCGGGGGGAGAAAGGTACGAGAAGCCAGGACCCCGACGAAATAGGCTAAGGGAGGCGATACAGTGGCGGGAAAGTTAGGAAATGTGAGGATGCCAGGGAAGGTCAAGCAGAAGGAAATGGGATGGTTATTTAATATGAGACGTTGGTTGCTGGGGAGGGAATTGAGAAGTTACCTGGACCCAATTATTATGGCGGTGGATTTGGACGGATTGAAGACTAGGGAATTTTTATGTGCCCATTCATTGATGGAATTTAGGTCTTTTTTGATCTTGAGAACGGCCGAGTGAAGATCGGAAGGGGAGAAAGATAAGTATATTTCAGAGTCATCGGCGAATAGGTGGTAATTACAGGACTGGATGGTGTCGGGCAGGTCGTTAATCTAAATGGAAGAAAGGATAGGAGAGATGCTAGAGCCTTGGGGCACCCGAGATTTTAATGGAAGGAGGTAAGGCCATTGGGAAGGGAGACAGCTTGGCGGCGATTGGTAAAGTAGGAGTGGAACCAACGTATGGTGCTGATGGAGAAGAGAAGGTTCGAGTTTAGAAAGGAGGGAAGAGTGAGGGACACAATCGAAGGCTTTGGAAAAATCAAGTAGCACTAGGATAGTAACTTTCCGTTGGTCCATTGCTAAGTGAAAGTCACTGGTAATTTTTATTAATGCTGATTGGGTGGAATAACCTTGGCGGAAGCCAGTTTGGAGGGTACTGAGAACATAGGACTGTTCTAGGTGCCTGGAGAAAATAATGTGCTTCGCCGACAAAATAAACGTTAACAGAAAGTGCGCAAGCGTAGTCAAACGTCGTCAGTGCAGGAAGTACCTATGTGCTGGAAATATTGCACAAATGTTTCGCTTGTGACACTGACTTTTTTATCTTAACTAAAAACCTTAATTAATTGAAAGCTATTAATTGGTCAATCGGATCACGAAAACTAGTGAATTTAATAAGTTAAATGCAGTATATATTCACTAAAGCTCTCCGTGGCCATTTCATTTGTCGTCGAGAATCAAATAGATTACTCGACATTTGAAAAATGGCAAAAATGAGGGAAATTTCAAAAGGTGGGGTTGAGATGGAAAGTTAGTGTCCGAGTGGATCGAAGTCACGATAGCTCAAGTGGTAGAGCAGCGGCGTACCTAGCCGAAGGTCGTGGGTTCGAATCCCGCTCGTGACACTGACATTTTATCTCAACAAAAACCTTAATTAATTGAAAAATATGAATTGGTCAAGCGGACTACGAAAACTAGTGAATTACTATTAAAATGTTTTGTGCGTTCCTCGTAAATTGTTTTGTCATGGAATTATTCTGTTCCATTTGAAATTTTTGAATTTTTAAAACTTATTTTGTTTGTTTCAGGTATGATCGAAGTTTCGTGTGCCGAGAGAAAGCTAAAACTGATGATGGTTAACAACGTCTGCATTTTCAATAGAAGTATCGTTCGTTACAAATTTTTAATTACAGAAACACAGCTTTCACATCATTTATATTAAATACATCGCATAGTTAAACCGTTCAGTTGTTGATCATTACGTGAAAACGATTCCCTTACATAATTCATAACTATCTGCAAATGACGTTGGCATTAGTTATTGACTGTTTTTTTTCACTGTTTCGTCTTCCATTGGTTAAAACATCAAAAAGTTTTTAGTTTCATCGTCAGTCCGCTCTTTCCTAGATTTTCTTTTCTTGTCTATCTCCCCTAGTAAACATACTAATTTCTTTTCGTGATTCTCCAGCCAAGTTCTGCTGGGTAGTTGCACAACCCTTTTGTTCCTTTAGATCCTTTGTTTTGTTTATCTCTGTAAACTATTGTTTGTTACACATAGTTGTGAGGGTAGTTGTAATCCAAATAATACGTTAAAAAAAGAGTACAGTTCAATATTTTAGAAAGGTTTTGTGACACGATTTTCTGGACTGTATTTGTCGATAAAGTTGCTCAAGTTAATTCTTTTGTCTTTGCAAAAGGCCAGGTTTCTTTCATGTCACAGACTTCTGGAGACTTTCTTTACAAAATTGGAAAAGACGTGCAACGGATATATAAACTTAGTTTTTTTTCCGGCTAGCTTTCTGTACACCGTTGACAAGCTCAGCTTTTTATTCAATTATCGATTTTGTTTCAGTCACGGATTTTGCGTTCATGAGGAAAAAAACTGTTTTGAAGCGGTACTCTTTAATGAAAAACTATTTTTCTACTGGATTTTATTATGTGTTAACATTTCTATTTGAACTGCTCTGTTCTATAGCATATTTTGTTAGGTTTCGATTCCGTTCAAAACGCATGAAAATTGATTCGTAGAGAGTTTAATGTAAACCGATTTGTTTCGATACGTTGAACACTTTCCGGCGTCATAAAACGATCTGGAAAATCCGAATAAAGTGAAAATAAAATTTCCCGAGGCAAAGACTCGCTTGAAATGAGAGCGCGCGTCGGAAAATATTAGTAGCAGTGATATTCGAACGGGAAAATTACTCGGGTCCCGCGAGCCTCGATGCCCTTACATCTCGCCGATAAATAACTCAACGAATTTAGAACTTTTTTTGTCGATTCAACAGTTAATAAAAGTTGGTTTTTCAATGGGGCCCTTGTTAACGTTAATTTCAAACTGACCACAGAGTGAAGTACACAAGTGGAAGTGAAAGCTCGACTCACCATAAAACTAAAACTTGTTTTTTTATTATCACAAAATGAAGTATTGCTATCAAGGAGTGTAAACAGTTATTCTTTTATCTCATAAAACATTGATATACATTAACATACAGTAAAAACAAACACGAAAAACCTTTTTGAATTTTTAAAAATTATTTTTTTATTTCTACCTCGCCAATCCTCCAGTCACTTATTGAACAACGGATCTAAAATGTCTAATCAAACTAATCATAACGAAAAGTAACCTTCATCATCCGTCGGTTCACTACACGTCCACTCTGTTATAACCTCATTCCTTAACTGTAACTGCCAAATGAGGGCAGGAGGTCGTATCAAAATGGTAGAGGTTATGCAAGTAGCCTGTGTCATTTCACTTCACTGTTCCTCACCCAACGGTCGATGTGCACAATTAATGGGATGCAGTAAGATCTTTGCAGTCTTACATGCTGAATCCTTCCTGTATTGTAAACCTCCATCGAATTCGAAGAGCTTGGAGATCTGTTGTGCTCGGTGTCGGTGAATGAGCTAGCAAATTTCAGAAAACTCACTTCCCGACCTCAGCGAGGTGTTCATCGCTGAAAAACCTGATAAGTTCTGGGAGGAAGTACACAATAGTCCGATTGTTGATTGAATTTGTTACAATACATGCCTTTCTATAATTTATGCTATTTAGTTACGGGGAGGCAGTTTGTATGATAAATAGAAGAGGGCTTAAGATGCTTCGTTGCGATACACCAGTTCCTACAAGAAAGAGATCTGCATTTTGTCTGACTTGGCAATACTTAACGGAGAGTAGTAAATAGTTCGAGGGGAGCATAGCCTCCAATTTGGAGAGATTCGCCGAGTGCTAGACTAGAAATATTGGATCAGTTGAGTTTTGACCAAAGTAGTTCATCTTCAAGAAAATCTTGAAGTCTATGTTATTTTATTGATGAAATGCTGTTAAATGCAATTTACTATTTTTAGATTCCTCGAAACATTTGGATAATTCTACTAAATATCATTGTACTAAAGGTCTAAACTTAAAAATAGTCTAAATCCTGAAAACACATCATCAACAGTGCCATAGCGTTGTGGACATCATCCTCCCTTGAAATGAAAGAGTGTTACTCTTGAGACTTTCTCGATGAACTCAACAGCATCCTACACTCTAAACACTTCCTCATTCTTAAATATTGGCTGACAGGTACTGTAGAGTATGTGTCGGATCCTCACGCTCTTCTTTGTACAGGGTGAACGCGGGAATCCCTGAAGGGACATCCTCGGCCCCTGGATATACTGCTGATTTCCCTTCCAATCCCTAAACCACCCTAACTACGCTGATAAAACTGACATTCTATCCCCTAAACCCCCACCCTTTATTCGATGAAGTCCCGAAATGTAGCCTTCATCTCCGTCGCATGGAATGGTATGGCAAAAAGCCGACACTAGGAAGCGGGGTTTCTGTTCCGTAGGCACTGCAGCCTTTTGGCTTATTGTACCTTCCTAGTACCTTAGTTCAGTGCAATAGGCTCAATCCTTCTCTTTAGAAGTATCAGGTCATTGACTGTCACTGCTGCAATTTGCTTCCCTATGGTTTTTCCTCATGTTAGGTTAAATCTCCATTGAGCTGTTGCTTCGCATTCGAAGATGATATGGGTGGCTGTTTCCTCCTTCTCATTACATAATCTGCAAATGAGATCATCGTTGTATATAACCATGTTGTATAGATGTTTTCTCAGATGTCAGTGACTGGTTAGAGTAGTCCTACCACTCCTCTGAGTTTGGCCCTCTACAATTGCAGCAATGATTTGGCCAGTCTTGGTGGGGATTGTTTACTATGTCTAGCACCGCTAGAGTTTATCCACTTCTCCTTTTGTTTTGTTTGGATCCATTCTGCGATGGTGGATTCTATATTTGTTTTTGTTATCCCAAGTATAGGTTCGGGGCCTATGTATGATCTTGCAGACCTCGGGCAAGACTGTTTGCTTTCTCATTACCCAAAATTCCTCTGTGCCCTGGCACCCAAGATATCATCAGGTTGTTGTGTTTCCCTAGATTTTGGAGATTTTGGATGCATTCAATGACCAATTGTGATGTGATTCTTTTACATGCTACCTCCGTCACATCACTCTAGTTTCAATCTGATACAGCCTCATTCCTCTTCCTTTTATCTCAAGATATTAAAATTGGGTAATATGGAATGGGTTGGAACTATTTTAGACTGGAGAGAGCCCCAGGGGTGCCAGACCCTGTATAAATCTTTGGTCATACTTACCAACGTACCCAAGCTTCTGTACTCTAAGAATTTCAGCACTATAAACGGTCTCAACGTACAACCTGTCGAACCATTTTTATATCAACCAAGACCTTACATACAAATAATAATTAATGGAAAGAAGTAATTTGGTCAATCAGACCACTAAACTCAATGGATTTAATTATAAACGGTATTTTTGGTCATTTATCAAAACTACAGCTACTTAAATAATCGATCACTATTGAAATTAAATTTAATTTCTAGGGCCCCCCAAGGATCAAATCTAGCTCCTATTAATTTTGTATTAATCATAAACGATATAAACAACTCTTTTGACCTTAATGTGTAAAAACTTAAGTCATATGTTAAAGGTATTCGTCTTAAAAAAACAATTTGGAAATCTTTATTTCTGGACCAAATTGAATCTGTTTTCCACCGCACCAGGACACCGATAATAGTGGGTTGTCTGGAAAATAATGCAGGTTTAAGGTTAAAACATAAAATCCATTAAATGATTTTAAACATTTTTTATTAATTATTAAAATATCCTCTATTAATCTTAATACCCTCCTCCCAACGTGATGGTAACTTCGCTTTGCCCTCTGAATCGAATTTTGAGTCTTTATTATTAACAAATTCTGTAAACGCATTTTAATAACTTTTCGTCAATAAATTTTTTATGTCGTAAAACGTTGACCACGTGTCTGAAAAAATGATAGTTGGTAGGCGAAAATTCTGGAGAATAGGAAGGGTGAGGCAAAACCTTATAACGAAAATTTAACGTTTTCGAGTAACGGCCTTTTCCGATTGACCAAATATGGCTTCAGTAATACCAATTTCTAGTGCATTGCTTCAATTTGAGAGCAATACATTTCGACAATGATTGTTTCATCAGGATTCAAGAAGGTGTAGGAACTCACCCCAAATGAAGCTCACCAAAGAGTAACCATCACTTTTTTTTATGAGTTGGGGGCATTGGAAAATGAGGTGCTGATTCTCCTTTGTCAAGCCACCAACGTCGAGTCCAGAACGTTTGCTCTTACCGTAGGAAATCCGCATTTCATCATCAGTGACAATTCTATCCAGAAAAGGTTCGTTTCATTTTCGGCAAAGAAGTGTTGCGCAAACTTCATAACGATGATTTTTTGGCGATCGTTTAATGCAGGAGAAATCCAACTTTCGAGCTCTTTCGCCTTTCAAATTCCCTTAAGGTGGTCAGCAAAGGTCGATTCGCTAACTGAAAGAATCTCTGCAACTTCTCGAACAGTTGTTTTGTGATTTTCTTTTACCAAAGTTCGCAGAATATCATCATCGGGGGAAGAAAACCTTCTACGACCTTTTTAGACTTCAAAATTAAAGCATCCCTCTCAATTTTTTTAAAATCATCTCTGAACGGTGCTCTCATTCCCACTCACACTTCCATCGCCTCAGACTTCGTTATTGTTTCTGATCGTATGGACACCGTTCCGGCATAATTTAAACTTACCAAAGGCTGAATTATTCCCAAGAGACGAAATGCTATTGAGATAAACAAACATTTTGATTTGGAAGAGTTTTAAAAAGTGTTGCCATTTGTACTGAAGAATAATTCATCAAACGTAAAAAGTTTATTAT
Organism: Cimex lectularius; assembly: GCF_000648675.2. Taxonomy (NCBI): domain Eukaryota; kingdom Metazoa; phylum Arthropoda; class Insecta; order Hemiptera; family Cimicidae; genus Cimex; species Cimex lectularius. The sequence goes on along the minus strand of NW_019392658.1, from coordinate 771,264 downwards.
ATAGAGGGGTAATTGAAAAAAAAAACTGCATTATTTTCCGGTTAACTCAGTAATATGCAACGCGTGCAAATCAAAATAGATATTACAAATATGTGAGCGTATGGTTTTTTCCCCAGTTACTGCATTGACACTAGGGCCAGCTCTGCACTGGACGAGACATTAAAAGAAATCAGCAAAAGTTAAAGAGTCTCCACATCCGCGTGTTGTCAGAATGGAAAGTGGAAAAAACGCCTAAGGCAGAAGGGTTAGGATGAATTGAAAGCTTAGTGAGAACTTTTGGAAGCGGGAACAGAAAAGGTCGTTGGCAAAAGTTATGTTGAGGTGGCTGTGAACAGTGAATTTAATGGACTGCTAAGGAGCTTGGACAGTTTATCTAAAGACTGTTGATTTGAAGCCTAGATATTGAAAGAGGTTTAAAACTTGTTGACATTCGTACAAAATCCATCATTGTAAACAGTTTATTACATAGGATAGCTTAATATAGCACCGGGATTTTTTCTTCCTTCCAACGTATTAACTATAAAAATTCGTTCCTGTACAATAGGTAGACCTGCTTATATTGGTCTCCCATGTGGACAATTTTTATTATGAATCAACTATACTCACTCAATTCACTTGGCGTTACAGCACTTACAATAATTAAATTCACTAATTTCGTGGTCCGCTTGATCAATCGATATATTACAATTAATTAAGGTTTTTAGTTGAGATAAAAAAGTCAATGGCACGAGCGGGATTCGAACCCACGATCTTCGGCTAGATACACCGCTGCTCTACCACTTGAGCTATCGTGATCTCGATCCACTCGGGCACCAACTTCCCACCTCAACCCCACCTTTTAAATTTTCCCTCCTTTTTTCCATTTTTCAAATGTCGTGTAATCGGAAGTTGGTGTCCGAGGGGATCGAGGTCACGATAGCTCAAGTGGTAGAGCAGCGGCGTATCTAGCCGAAGATCGTGGGTTCGAATCCCGCTCGTGCCATTGACTTTTTTATCTCAACTAAAAACCTTAATTAATTGTAACTTACAATAATCTTCCCCTAATCCTACCTAACCTAACTTAACCAAACCTAACCCTATAATAATAATAATAATAATACTTTATCGCAAAAAAGAAAAGTTATAAACATTACATAATATATAATTTAAAGTAAAATTACGGCATGGAGGGTCCGTCTGAGGTCGATTTTCATTGAATAAAATTTTTGGTCGACACAGAGAAAAAAGTACAAAAGAAAAAAGAAAAAAAAGATCCTTAAATAAATATTACAATTGATAATTTAGTTTTTAATAATTACATTAATTACTAACATACATTATAAACAATAATTTTTGTTCTTCGTTTAATTTACAATAAGTATAGATGTATAAATTATTTGGGCCAGCAATTTAGAATGACAAGCCTTTAAAATATTCAAAAATTAAATTCTAATATTAACTCTTGGTGATAGTGCAAGGTGTGGCGCGCATATTTGATTAAATTTTTGTAATTATTAAGCAGTAAGTCAATAACCTGTGTCACATTCAATTTAGCAAAATTTAGATGCAGAAGCCGAATCTCCGATAGGATAGTGCATTTTGCAATAAAATGCACTGTCTTCTTTAACCTGGTCATTGCATAATGAACAAATTACATTTTCTCTAGCCCGAAAAGGTGCACCATTGAGATAAAGGAGGTCCCCTCTGATTTTGAATAACCACCTTAACTCGACCAATGACAAATCTTTAGACCTGTCCTTAGATATGTTAAACATATTAAAATCATCTTGGTAAAGTTCCTTATAGAATAAAAAGGGCAAGGTTGATCTGACTTATTCACGAAGTTCTTCACTGAAATTGAACAATTTCCTTAAACTGCAAAGGCCACTGATTCAAGTTATTTATAGAAAATGATGTGTCACATGATAGATCCGTACACATGCTATTCCAACATTCAAACCACAATGCACCACGACTAACGACTTCCAGGGCTCTGTTTTGGAAAGACGGTAATCAGGATGTTTCAAGAATTTAAAGGTGTAATTAAAATGAAGTTTGAAGGTATATAAAAATATAAAAACGGGTCAACTTTAGTCTCTAAATAAATCATCAAATTCGGGGTGGTTTTGGGAAGGGCAAATAACTTTCTAATGAAAAAACGTTGAGTTTTTTCAAGCTGTTCAAATTTTTCAAAGCCCCAGACTTGTGAGGCGTAATATAGTATCGAACGGCAAACTGAGTAAACAGTCTGAATTTCACTGGAAGGAAATAAAATTTTGGGGGTAATTAAGTCGTGCCATATACAGTTCAGAGCCCGTTTTGCTGTAGACACTTTATTGTTGATATGATAATTGAAATAAAGACGAGGGGATAGCGTTACACCGAGATATTTATATTCCTTAACAATTTCAATTTGTTTGTTATCGAAAAAAGATCGATCTTTAGCAGCCAGCCTTCCACCCCTCCTAAATACCATAATTTTCGATTTACTTAGATTAACGGATAAATTCCATTGGAAACATTAGGATTCCAAAAGTTTTATATTCCTTCGGAGACTGACTGTGTTGTCGGCGATGAGAACAATATCGTCAGCGTACATTAGAACATTAATCAACGTATAGCCGATTCTGATACCAGAATCTAAAGCAGCTGGCAGGTCATCTAAAAATCCCCCTAACCATACCTAACCCAACCCTATATAATTTAACTAAACATAAAATGCAAAATAGACGCAAAAATAGTTACGCAAAAACTTGTATATCTAACCAAAAAAATATTCATGTTAAAATATAGTTATCGCGAAAACTCATTTATTTTAACATTGGAAATAAAACCACTAGCTCTATAAGCAGACCTGTGACATTGTCAGAAACGAGATTAGGAATAATATTGTGACAGAGAGACCGAACACGAAAAAATTTATTATCCGTCAACTATCGACAATAATTTTAAAGAAAAAATCCGTGGGTTTACAATGTCCCAGGATATATTTAATTAGGGTAAACAATTAAGTAACAATGTACAGAATGTTGTCAAGAGAGGTTAGCCACTTGAGCACGCTAGACAGTTCAGGATCGCCAGGAATGTCGCTGAGATCTCCAGCCTCGGCCCTTCACCAAGCCTCTCCCCGACAATTATTTCCCATTTAATCAATAACAGTTTCTTTATGATAATAGTTTAAACGTTAAGTAATAATTGAAATAGTCATGAGTAAGTGAGTGAGTGAGAGAGAGAGAGAGAAAGAGAGAGAGTGAAATAGATAAATAGATGGATAGATAGATAGAGAGAGAAAGAGAGAGTGATTGAGAAGGAAACAGCTCAAATTAATATCAGTAATATAAAACACCATAAACAATAAACTACAAATAAACGAACCATCATCAAAACGTGGTGATTAGTGACCGTTAGTCGGTGATTATTCAGAAATCGTGAGCTGCATTTTTTGCAAAATTTTTACTATTTATCCCCATCTATATAATCCTGAAAGGATAATCTGGCCGAACTATTTCCAATGTTTTTTTCCCTTTATCGGCTCCTTTCACCTCAAAGACGCCGACTCCTTATACAAAAATGTCTTTCTATCCTGACTTCCTTCTTCACCCCTTCAAAATCCAACATATATAATCATAAAACAGCAATATCTCACTGGCACTCTCAAAATGACACTCAAGAATGGCACACCTTACGTCGAAAAGAAACACTTTGAGTGAGTAGAAATACTTTGATTGAATATAAAAAATATATTTTTTGCATTGTATAAATTCACTTTTTTCCACATCCTACATGCATTTGTTAAATGTAAACAATGTTTGTAAATCCTCGGCCCTGAAGATGATCTCAATAAAGATCGAAACGTTGGCACGATAAAGAAAATGTTTTCCTGAAACCTACATCACAGCTGATCGTATCTCACGATTTCTGACAAATAATCATCAATACATAGATTATGGTCACGTGGTTTGTTTAAGCAATGAATTATGATGGTTGTGGAAGAAAGAAGTCAAAGTCAAAATCAACGACCAGTTGTGTTTTCAAGCAGTGACATTTGCAACTTCTAAAAAAATTATTTGTATCGCTTTTAAACTTCAAAATCTCACGGGTTGCTAACTTTATAATAAACAGGGAGGGTTTCTTCTACTGTAGAGTGTATAGCTGCATATACGTAAAAACAAACTATCTGAGCAGCATCTTGTTCGGTGGAGCTGTTATTTTTTTCAATCCGTGACCCTCTAAAAGAAAGTAGGGAATGTAACTTTGTCCATGACACGACTTTTCACAAATACAAAAACTTCGAATCTAGAACATTTCAATTTATAGATTATTTTTCATTAATCTTCAACACTCAAAGACATATTCGACTTTGGAACCCAGACCAAAGGGTTTATTAGGGGATTATTACGAGTGGAAAAGTTGAAGTGGAGGTTAAGATGTCTTGTTCTTGCCTGGTCATGGAATTATTTTTGATTGTTCCGCCATCAACAGCACACATAACTGAAGAAGATATTGTGGGTGTAAACAGAGAAGAGGATAGCCTCTAGGATACTACCTTGGGGGACGCCAGCGTTAACGGAGAAATTCGAAGAGAGCGTATGCCCATCGCAAACCTGAAATTATCCTATAGTTTTTGGGTATTTAGGCAGTTCTAAACTTGTTATTTCTATGGCTTGAAAAACCGTTGTGGTTGAGCCCGTGGTCATGCTATACCATAGAAGAGCTCCTGATTTAAACTTTTTCTGTTTTAGCTTCAAATTTTGCTCTTTACTTTTTAAAAGGATAGTTCCTACTCACAGTAAGTTGTTTTGCAACGATCCGGATTTCGAGCCTTTTAGCTCCTCATCAGGTTGAAGGAATTCTACAACCACGTCTCTCGACATGAATTGCCAAAGTGAACCGCTGATACCTCCGCCAACGCGACGTTCCAATTATCAGCTGATTTTTTTAATGACGCTCAATTTGAACGTGCGAANTTCAAATTGAGCGTCATTAAAAAAATCAGCTGATAATTGGAACGTCGCGTTGGCGGAGGTATCAGCGGTTCACTTTGGCAATTCATGTCGAGAGACGTGGTTGTGGAAGTCCTTCAACCTGATGATGCGCTAAAAGGCTCGAAATCCGGATCGTTGCAAAACAACTTACTGTGAGTAGGAACTATCCTTTTAAAAAGTATTGAACACCACACTCACTCCATCATTTATCATTTCTATTAATTTTGCTCTTTGTGTGTTTTTCAAAGTCTAGTATGTTGTCTGCTATTATCGTTTTAGCTCTCATCTATTTAGTCAAGAGTGGAGTTCCATCGGTCGGCTGTCCAAGGCTGTAGTGTGATTCGTCCACGTACGACATTCCAACAAGTAATTGTGGGTTAGAAGGTTCCTGTGGGCATGATGAGATCAGCATGGAGAGAAGAATAACTGTTTCATCAGGAAATGTATATATGACTGTTGTAAGTGATGTTTATAGTGAGTGCATAAAAATGAGCATAGGATCTAGGATACAATCCTAGAGGGCACTGGGAAAATAGAGAGCCTGTATGGCCCTACCAAACCTGAAAATATCTGTTGAGCATGAGACAGTAGGAATTCTGAAGAGGATGTTCTTCTTGTTGAGGATGTTTCTTAAATCGTACTATATTTTATTGAACGGTTGCATGACATCTAGGAATATTTTTGAAAAAAGGAGTCCATGGCACACCTCTACATGGAGAGTTGAATTCGAATCCAAAATCGTCGGTGGGGGAATGGGACGGGATTCTATATTAAGGTAGAGTTTCTCAAGGATTTTCCAAGAATAAACCGGGCAAATTGTTTGATTTAAGGAGAAAACAGCCGGCCAAGAAAATGTTAAATCATCGAGCGAAAATGGAAAAAAGTAGTCTAATTGGGGGTTATTTTTAAACTAGGCTAAAGCAAGGAGTGGGGCAAGGATTAAAGAAACGACTCCTGTAATAAAAATTTCTCTAGAGGAGACGAGTTCTTTTGGTTATAGTAATAACATAAACTTTTGATTTGATAATAAAGAGTTTTTATTGAATGCTCGAAGCGGTGGCCAAGTTTTATTCAAGTTGTAGCTTCTAAATTTTTAGTCCCTTTGGACTATCCCTAGCTAAGAGAATCGCTTCAGCGTGTATGTCCTGTTGAAGGGGTCCTGCTAGACAACACTTAAACATTTCTTTTTTAAATTAAAGAAAAAAACCATTAACGTTTATACTGTCATCCCATAATAATTTGAAAGTTATAGAACTCCCTTAGCCATTGGTGAAAGTTTGTTACAGAGGGAATGAAGAAACGATTGTTGTGTAACTTCAGAATTCAAGATTACAGGAAGCTTTCAACAAGTTTTCCGTCCCAAAAATTAATTATTTCTATAATTAAACATTTGAAGAATGTTCAATGCGGCAATCTGAAAGAGGCGAAACCAAAAGGAATAAAAACGCTGCAAAGCGATTTTTGTTCCAGTTACACATAGTTTTAGTACAGTCACATGTATAGCATTTTCCAGTCAAATGAAACTTTCTTTCAAGAAAAGGAAACATTTTTTCAAACAATTGACACTTTTTCCAAGCAAATGAAACCTTTTTTTCAACCAGATGAAATCTTACTTCAAGCAAATGAAATCCAAAAATTAGGGTGTTTTATAAAAAGGCAAAAGTTATTAAAATGTTGGTAATTTCTACATTTTTATTGCCACAAAAATGTATAATCACATCAGCTGCGTGTGAACTCAGTTACAAATACAGACTGCAACAATTATGTTTTGGAATTAATGTTAAAACTACCGGCAGCTGCTGCAGGAAGATCTCTACGTTAATCTTCATATTTGAATTAAAACATTTAAATCATTTGTGTGGCAACAAAAATGTGTAAATTAGCAACATTTTAATAACTTTTGCCTTTTTATGAAACACCCTAATTTTTGGATTTCATTTGTTTGAAGTAAAGTCTCATCTGCTTGAAAAAAAGGTTTCATTTGTTTGGGAAAAGCTTTCATTTGCTTGGAAAAGGTTTTAATTGTTTGAAAAAGGTTTCCTTTGCTTGAAAAAAGTTTCACTGGACTGGAAAATATATTAACAATATTTGCAAATATATTTCAGATGAGAATTCTTTCGGAGTTTTAACAAACTGAATCGGCCTCACTTTTAAGACGTAGAATTCAAAAAGGTTACAGACATAAGTAAACTATTGTACATAAAATAGCAGTTTGTGTTACCCTTTCGGATCAACACAGCACGAAAAATATTTTGTTTAGCTCATTATTTACTTTCTGGTCAGGAATATATAAAATTGGTAATGAACTATAAGGAGGTAGATTTAGTCTAAATATACATAAAAAAACAGTCCCAAACCCTGCAAGCGAAGGCGATTTACAAGTTGATCAAGCCAAGACCAAAACATATATTGGTTTATTTAAAATTTTTTGTGGAACATTTTTAAATCTCGTAATCTTATGGGACAGGTTTTATTTTCAGCAAAAAGGGTTGTTTTTTGGTTCGAAAAATGGTCTCTACCTTCTAATTAATCTTCGCTTTTCTGATCGATCTTTAATTTTTCCAATTTGAGCCCTCTTTTCGCAAAAAAAAAACCGATTCCTCTTGCAATCGGGAGTCGATCGACGATATTTTGGCAAGGTAGTTTTAGGCACAAAATATGGATAAAAAAACGAGTCTTTAAACAGTGCGTGGTAAGGCGATTTGCTAGATCATCAAGGCAAGACCAAAATGCGTGATTATGAACTTAAAAAATTATTTGAAGCAATCTCCAGCGCTCTGTGCCCAATAAGTTGTAGTTTAATAACAAAAATATAAACCAAATGCAATTTTAGGTCAGAGGAACGGTCGTTTCCTCTTCATAAATTATTTAGAAACGATGTTTGATCCTAAATATGTTGCTGGCAAATTTTTCGCCATTGTCGCTGCATGATTGCACCTACACTGAAAAAATTTAGCAGGGAGAGATTGTGTGAGAAGGAGAGAGAGGAGTTTCAAACAAATATTGGGTTGTCCGGAAAATAATGCAGGATTTTGGTATTAAACAAAAAAAAAGAAACTAGTTACTTTAAAGCAATGTTCTTTAATCAAAATAATTTCCCATACTCTCAATACATTTCTCCCAACGTGTTGGTAACTTATTAATTCCGTCTGAGTAGAATTCAGAATTTTTAGAATTGATAAAGTCAATAAATGCATTTTCCAGTTCCGTTTGATTTTTGAATATTATGTGTTGTAAGTAGTGGTCCAGGTGTCTAAAAAAATGGTAGTCAGTAGGCGAGAGGTCCGGAGAGTAGGGTGGGTGAGGCAAAGTTTCATAGCCAAGCTCCAATAATTTTTGTGACGTTACACGTGACACATGTGGTCGAGCGTTGTCATGCAACAAAATGGGCCCTTTCCGATTGACCAAAGAGGGCTTCATTACTGCCAATTTCTGATGCATGGTATTAATTTGGTTACAGTATGATTCAGCATTGATGGTTTCGCCAGGATTTAAGAAGCTGTAGTGTATTAAACCAAATGAAGCCCACCATACCGTAACCATTACCTTTTTTTGATGAGTTGGGGGCTTTGGAAAATGTATTGGAGCTTCTCCTTTGTCGAGCCACTGTCCAGAACGTCTAGTGTTATCGTAGAGAATCCACTTTTCGTCACATGTAACAATTCTGGCCAGAAATGGGTCATTTTTGTTTCGACAAAGAAGTGATGCACAAACATCAAAGCGCTGATTTTTTTGGCGATCGTTTAATGAGTGTGGAACCCAATTTTCGAGTTTTTTCACTTTTCCAATCGCCTTGAGGTGGTCAGCGACGGTCGTTTTACTGACTTTGAGTTGCTCTGCAAGTTCTCGAACAGTTGTTTTGGGGTTTTCTTCCACCACTGATCGCAGAACATCATCATTAAGAGAGGAAGGCCTTCCACGACCTTCTTCATCTTCAAGGCTGAAATCTCCCTCCCGAAATTTTTTAAACCACCTTTGCACAGTGCACTCATTAACACAACCCTCGCCCCAGACTTGGTTAATGTTTCTAGCCGTTTGGGCTCCGCTTCGGCCGAGTTTAAACTCGTAAAAGAAAATCGTACGAAATTCTCGCTTTGACATTATAAGGATGACTGAATTATTTCCAAGTAGCGGAATGCTACAGAGGTAAACAAACAATATCATTTGGAAGAGGATTAATAAGTGTTGACATTCATACAAATGAGTAATCCTGTAAACGTAAACAGAATATTTTATATAGATTTTTTTAAATGAAAACTTAAAATCCTGCATTATTTTCCGGACAACCCAATACAAGAAAGACGGAGTGAAAATGGCAAGTGATTAGTTCCAATTTTTGGAAATTCCCTCCGTGAAATAATTTTAAACACAATATATCTCATATTTACTAACTCGATTATTATAATTATAATTTAATTAATCAATTAAATAAATATCATACACATAAAACGAATGTTTATCATTGTCAGAAACAAATATTATTCGTAAGGAGGGTTGATTGACTTTGAAAAAATGCAAACATAGTGACAACCACGTTTATCGGATTATGTAATAATGAAATAATAAATAAACTAATTTATTCAATTTTTACCCCGATTGTAAACGCGGCCATTTCACAGGCCATTAAATTTTCAACAAAATGCTTGCCAGACCGATAACGATATTTCATCGGTAAACCGGTAAAGGGTTATAAACTGTGCCGCCGTTTGGATTACATTAATTTTCATGTAATAATAGCAAATTCTTCCGCCTAATCGGTAAATAACTAGATAAAACATAAATTATGGCGATTTGTCCGAAATACATTTGAAATTTTTACTTTTAAAGTTGTTTTATTTTGAACGTGGAATTATTGAGACTAATCGGTCTTATTCGAATTTGTTGATTAATGTCAGACAAAATTTCAATTTTTTTTTAAACAGTAAAGTAAAAACGTTAGTTATTAATAGCATTTGAAAAATGGCAAAAAGGTGGGAAAATTCGAAAAGTTGGGTGAGATGGGAAGTTAGTGTCCGAGTGGATCGAAGTCACGATAGCTTAAGTAGCGGCGTATTGAGCCGAAGGTCATGGGTTCGAATCCCGCTCGTGACGCTGATTTTTATCTCAACCAATACCTTACATAAAGGTTAATTAATTGAAAGATGTTTTTGGTCAATCGGACTACGAAAACTAATGAATTTAGTTAGTTATTAACCTTTACTTTGGAGGTTTCAGGAACCCATCATAAGAAATCCTGTAGAGCATTAGATAAAAAAATGCTTTATCCAAATTGGATTTTAAAATGGATTACAATCTTGCGTTTGCCGATAGGCCACATGGCCAAGAAGGAAGAAAGTTACTTATTGCTTTTTAATTATTAATTGGTCAATTTCCGATGAACCATTAATTAATGTTATTTAGAAAACAATCTTGCTCAAACGGTGCCTAGAAAAGATCCTAGTTATATATCAACCCAAGGCAACAATCGTGCCATTCTCCAGAAAAAAAATTAAAACAAACACTGTGAAATGAAGAAAGAAGATAGTTCTCGGACAAATGTTAACGTGAAATTGCTTGTAATTGTAAGGTGGATTACCGTGGATTGTAGGTTTGGAAAAACATTTTCTTTATCGTGCCAACGTTTCGATCTTTATTGAGATCATCTTCAGAGCCTGGGATTTACAAACAATGTTTACATTTAACAAATACATTTAGGATGTGAAAAAGTGAATTTATACACTGCAAAATATATTTTTTATATATTCAATCAAAGTATTTCTACTCACTCAAAGTGTTTGTCTTCTGTGTAATTGTGCCATTCTTGCGTGTCGTGTCGAGAGTGCCCACACAGAAGACAAACACTTTGAGCCCTGAAGATGATCTCAATAAAGATCGAAACGTTGGCACGATAAAGAAAATGTTTTTTTCTGAAACCTACATTACACCAGACCGCATCTCACGATTTCTAAATAAATTAATAATAATTCTTTGCTTAAACAAACCACGTGACCATTATCTATCTATGTTTTGATGATTAGTTGTCAGAAATCGTGAGATACGGTCTGCTGTGATGTAGGTTTCAAGAAAACATTTTCTTTATCGTGCCAACGTTTCAATCATTATTGAGATCATCTTCAGGGCCTGGGATTTATAAACATTGTTTAAATTATACAAATACATGTAATATGTGAAAAAATGAATTTCCATCATTGTATAAATTCGTTTTTTCACATATTACATGTATTTGTATAATTTAAACAATGTTTATAAATTTCAGGCCCTGAAGACGATCACAATAAAGATCGAAACGTTGGCAAGATTAAGAAAATGTTTTTCTAAGCCTACGACACACCAGACCGCATCTCACGATCTCCAAATAATCATTTCTTTGAATGTTCACGATTAATAAAAAATAATCAGTTATCTATAAACTGAAAGTGCTAGATTGGAAGTTTTGTCTATTGGTTACAAGCCGTGAAATGGACAAAGTTAAATTCCCTACTTTCTTTAATAGGGTCACGGATTGAAAAAAATAACAACTCTACCGAAGAAGATGCTTGTGCTCAGGTAGTTTGTTTTTATGTATATGCAGGTATACACACACTGTAGCAAAAGAAACCCTCCAGATCTATGATATATTCATAAGAAAAAGGGGGAAGAGAAACACCGTACTGGAAAAGCAACCACTTATTCAACCCTCGGCAAACATCTTACGAACGTTGAATTTCATTTACAAACTATAGTAATAATCTATGATAAAATAATCTCAATTTGAAAGTAATAGCTAAAAGCTAAATGAAAATTCAGGTTTTAAAGACGGAACAATTGAAAATAATACCGTGAACCGTCAAGAACTAGACACCCTCCACTTCACCCTTTCCCACCATAGTAATCCCCTTTCATGATGCATCCTCTTTCAAAAAATCTCCAACTATCACAAAACTAAATTTGCCGATGATTCAGCTCCACTTACGACCTGTCCCTCAGAACCCACATACTCACATTTCCTTGCTTGATGAGAGGTATAAAAAGTAGACAAATCACTTACGACCTTTCAAAGGCGAATGAAAAGAAAGCTAAACACTTGACTAAAAAGTATGGAATTAAATGATGATATATACTACTCGCCAAACTACTTTGACCGCCGGTCTAAACTTTCATCGACTAATAAACAACTCATTTATTGTACAATAAAGCCGATATGGAGTTTCGGACTAGAATTTTTGATTAATATTTTCTTTGGTGATTGATCAGCCTTCTCAGTTTAAATATATTTTTTTCTTTTCAAAAGGTAGATTGGGGATGAGGCCAGGAAGACAGAAACAACATTTATTTTCTTGTCGAGCTTTCGGCAGAATATGTTATAACGTCCACCTTCCCGTTTTTTATGATTTCATTTACGTGACTAGAAAAATTGAGCTTGCTGTCCAAAATAACGCCTAAGTATTTAATTTTTTCACCCGTAGAATTTGAAAGCTGTTAACCAATGGTCTATAAACAAACATAGGGCGACGCCTGGTAAAAAGTCTTGAGAGAAATTATTTCGAGTTTCCACCGGTTACAGAAAACGGACACCCTATTTGCACTTTCAGTTAGTCTCCTTACAATTGTTTCTGGCCTCGAGGCCGGCATAAAATGCGATTTGACCATTTTTCAGCTTAGGGAGAGGATTGATAAATATGAGAAAAAGGGTTGGTACTAGTATGGAACCTTGGGGCACTCCGGGGGTTATAGGTCAAGGGGCAGAGGTTACATTTTTTAGGTGAACACGGAAGTGACGGGATTTTAGATAAGAAAAAACTACTGACTAGATATCCTGGGAAATACATGCCAATCAACCTATAGACAATCCCATCCTGCCTTTTCAAGATCGAGTAAAACTATACAAGTGTGTTTCTTGAGGTTGAACATACTTGTAATATGACCAACGTATACACTGACAGCCATTTGGTACAACAGTAACCTTTCTCTCCATTCCAATCCTGTCGTCTACCACAGATGGTAGAACCCATAACTCCTTGCTGGAAGAGAGGTATAAACGGTGGAGAAAATAATATCCTTTTACTCTAAGTAGTTACCTTCGACGTTAACTGGACAGGTGATTAAAGTGAAACCCCACATTATACAAAAAAATTGGAACTAAAACGACGATTCCTACTGCTCGTCAGATTACGTTGACCGGAGATCCAAACTCTCGTAGACGAACGAACGTCTCATATGCAATACTGATATAAAGCCAATATGGACTTAAGGACTACAACTTCGTGGTTTAATTAAACGCTCCCATATCCGGCGAATCGAAGCCCGATAGTCTCAGATACATATCTTATCTCACTGTCCACACCGACTTTAGAATCTCTTCATTTATGACCTGGCAAAAATCAAATACCTTAACTTCGAGTCCACCATTTTTAATCTAGCAAATCCCTTCCAACTTACATTTTCTTCTAAATAACTTCACACACAGCGTCATGTTAGTAGAGAGTAAAGGCAGGCAATTTTAGTATTGGATTATTTCGTAGATTTAAGATAAACTGCGTGGATCGAAGATGTGGTCCAATGAATAAACAACATTCATTGGACCACATCCCCCATCCCACGAAATATATTGTGAATAGAAGCTTGTTGGTCAGCTTTACATCATTAACCTGAAAGCTTTAATAAAAAACGAGATACAATATCATCCTCAGGACATAAAGAATTGATACGTCAGACCATGATATTTACCAGAATGGAGAAGGTCGAACAAAATAATTACTACTTACATTCTATAGGTGCGGTCTACACATATTATAAAGCTTGGTAGAAAGTTCGCAAAATAGTGGTGATAATGGTCATTGGGTGTGGTTAGAAAGAAAACATTAAAATATCCCACCTAGAATTATTTAAATGTGCGCCGACTTGTTGCTTTATTTCTCGAGTTCAGAGTCAATTTGTCATGCCATGTCGTCTGCGGCGGTAATTCACAAGGATCGATCCACCCTCTGTAAAACTGTTTGGAATTCATGTCTGCCAAGCGACAGATGCCACAAATTACAAATTAGCCTTGGATCCGAGGAACCCATGATCGCCCAATCCGCCGCAGCTTAACTCCTCCTGGTTTTGGCTCGCATTATAAAGGGACTGTAATCGCTTGATCGACGACCTCTTCACACCTAGCATATTAAAGTATCACGGATTTTTTTATATATACGGTTATGGAAAGTGGAGTTTAATAAGAAGGCATGTGCGTCGATGAAGGAGAAAAGGGCCCAGTCACGACTGGCTAATCCCTCTTTTCGCCATATTTGACATTAGAATAATGTTCTTTCTTTTAAATTTTATAGTACAAAAATCGCCACGGTGACGATAGATAAAACAGATCGAACTTTTGCGTGCCAACTGTATCATTCTCGTTAATTCATAATGAGCGTTCGAAAAGTGAGTTTCATTTACCGCACATTCACCATTAAGTCGACATTTATCAAACACCAATCAACGCCCCTCTGTTCAAGCAGTTACTCAACCGACTTCAATCATGCTCGTCGACGAGTTCTCACAATCACATGGAACACAGGCAGTCAACAGAAGTCATTCTCACTGCACAGCTTGAAAGTGGATTCGTTTTTCACTCCTTACTAACTCTGGCAATTAACTAGCATCTCGCGCATAGGTTCTGACGACAGTGCACGGCACTACACACAACCGACGATGCTCAACAGCGCAACAAAAGTTCCTTCTGATTACTAAAATTGAGTAGGATTTTCGGGGATAAAAACTAGTTGCTGAAATTATTATTAAAAATCATGATCGATAAAACTATCACTCGGTTATGACTTAAAGCTAGGAACACACTTACCCGATGAAATGCTATACGGCGCTACCCGATGCGACCCACCACGTACAGTCGCACAGCGTGTATCAGAAATCAGTACCATAATCGTAACGCCTCTTTTGTTCTTAATGCATTATTTTTAGCAAAACCATATAATAAATCGTTGGTTAAATTTTATGAGTACGACCATGTAATAAATTGTTTGTTAAACTTAATTGTTTTAATGTGTGGTGTGATTAGTGACCGTTAATCGATATTTATTTAGAAATCGTGAGATGCGGTCTGGTGTGATGTAGCTTTCAGAAAAACATTTTCTTTATCGTGCCAACGTTTCGATCTTTATTGAGATCATCTTCAGGGCTCAAAGTGTTTGTCTTCTGTGTCTTCACTCTCGACACGACACGCAAGAATGGCACAATTACACAGAAGACAAACACTTTGAGTGAGTAGAAATACTTTGATTGAATATAAAAAATATATTTTGCATTGTATAAATTCACTTTTTCCACATCCTAAATGTATTTGTTAAATGTAAACAATGTTTGTAAATCCCAGGCCCTGAAGATGATCTCAATAAAGATCGAAACGTTGGCACGATAAAGAAAAGGTTTTTCTGAAACGTACATCACACCAGACCGCATCTCACGATTTCTAAATAAATATTAATTGTTTTAAATAAAGTTATTCCTGTGTTTTGATAATTTTTCTGCCTAACCATCATAATTAAATAATTTTTACAAAAGCTCATGAATTTTTGATCTCGTTTAATTTGGTTTATATTAAAATAAGAATGTTCTAATTAATGTAACGACAAAAGTACATATACATAGCCTGTAATAAACTACGAAAAATATTAGTGTCCTGTTCTGACGCTACTCGACGAAAATGGCGTAATTTTATGAGCAAAACCATGAAATAAATTGTTATTTAAATGTTATGAGCAAATCGTATAATAAATTGTTAGTTAAATTCATTATATCAAAAAATGGTATTCCCGTGTTTTGATCAATTGTCTACCAACCAATTAAAATTGTTATTTAAATTTTATGAGCAAATCGTATAATAAATTGTTAGTTAAATTCATTATATCAAAAAATGGTATTCCGGTGTTTTGATCAATTGTCTACCAACCCATTCAAATTGTTATTTTTTAAATAAAAACTAATGATTTTTTGATCTCGGTTAATTTGGTTTATATTAAAATAAGCATGTTGTAATTAATATAACGACAATAATACATGTAGGTTGAATAAAAATATGATTGTCCGGTTCTTTTGTCTTCGACTGTACTCGATGCTACCCAACGAAAATCTGGACAGTGGGGAGCGCGTAGTGTAGAGTAGGGTAGCGTTGCGTAGCATCGGGCAGATGTGTACGGGGGTAACACAACATCTTATGGAAAATTGGACTTTGGATTTGCGTCGGGTAGCATCGGGTAGCATGGCGTTGCATCGGGTAAGTTTGTTACCGGCTTAAGTTTTGTTGAGCAATAAATTCCGAACATGTTTGGAACAGGATACAGTGCGCAGGCCCAGAACAGAACATGTTCGGAACAGGATATAGTGCGCAGGCCCAGAACAGAACATGTTCGCAACAGGATATAGTGCGCATCACCAGGCGGAATTGGTTGGGAACAGGAACCAAAACAGCGCTGCTCGAACGCTTTAGTTAGGGATGGTTAGTCTTTCTTTCGCTGACTACACAGCAAGCTAAGAAGGCCAATAATTTAAACACTTGTCTACTATCAAGTGCTTTAGCTTCATGAATGAATATGTGTAGCGTAATGTAAAGTACCAACGCTGCAGTTGGCTTGGTCAATATGGCTTCTTTGGCACTTGGAGTGCTACTTGGTTACTTGATCGCCTTGGACCATATGTCAATATGCAAGTGCCTTAGGTTCATTTTACGCTTTAATGCCAAATCATTTGACCGAGAAACTTCTGCACCCTTGCTTGGCAATTGTTCCGTTCCTTCCACGTCTTATTCTTAACCAGTATTTTACGTTTTCCTTAGCTGTTCGTATTTATTTATGACCTTTCTTCCAAAGGGTTTACGTCTTATCAACAAGTAAAGAATGAAGTCACATTATCACTAGGAGCGAAGCCGTGCTGAACGTTTCAAAGGATGTGATGTTAGAAATGCATTATAACGTGCTGAATAATCAAATGAAGTAAGAAAAGGCAATTTTTTTGGCGACTTATGAAATAATCTTATATTTTAATATACCGGGGGCAAAAAAGGAATGATGAATATAAAGCCAGGAAATCCATTCAATGTGAGAAAAGGCATTAATTGTTTTTTTTTGTTGTTTTTTGCCGGAAAGAATAAGGGGCTCCGGTGGGCAAGGTTTAATTGCTGTCTCCAACAGTCGGAGCAGTTAACAGATGAGACTATGAACACCTGGGTCAGATCGACTGCGGAGAAAATAATTGTTCAGATTCCTATTCAACAGTGCGTCATGAACTGAACCGGTTTCGCTGATTATACGACTCGCCGATTTTTTCACGGTTCACATCGCGGAATATTTGACTGCAAAGTTTCTGGTATTAATTTGCCACGCGAATTGTGATACTTTGTATTCAACTCTCCTTTTCCTCACGATCTAATTCCGACTTTCAAAGTCGTCCGTGTTTACTCTTGTTTCGTTCTTTTATGGACACGGTTTTCAATTTTAAGAGCTCTCTTCAAAAGGGCTTGTGGTCGTTATCGTTACAAAACTACCGAACTGGGGGTTTTGTCAACAGTTTACTTTCTTCTCCCATGACGCTATTTCAAAACGTTTTTCGGGTAAAGAGCATTTTTTAACTTCACTTCTAATTTTAATTTTGAGACACATTTATATATTTCTAGATAGTCTGAACTTTCCGTTCAATTTTAAACCGTATCGTATTTTAAGCAAGATTTGGAGGTCATTAAGGTATTTAGTTGTTCAAAGAGCGGCCAAAAACTGCCATTCTTTCGGGACGATTTTGTCAAAATTATATATAAATATTATTACTGCTTATAATACCAAATTCTAANTTATTTCGTCTATTGAAACCAATCTTTTTTATTTTATCTTACTTAGTATACTACGAAATAATGTCAGGTGGCGTCGGTGGTCGCAACTGTGTTCAAAAGTTGAACGGCGCTCATCACTGTATGTCAAAAGTCCCAAGTTCGAATCCAGCCGCCCTCCATTGGAACCCCACAACGCCACCCCGAGTGTTCATGTAACCTGGTAGTCAGATTTGTATTGGTTTTTAAGGTCGAATGAATACAAGAGAAGGGTGAAGGATATGGAAAAATGACCTCGATATGAGTTGATATATTGGGCTCCTATATAACTCGCTGGACAGTTTCAGGTCAACCTTCGCTAGCGGCACATTTCTGTAGGTTCTGCTTCAGTGACTTTTCCTCACGTGGTTGCAAGAATCTACACGTGCATAGATCGTCACAATAACACAGATTGTGTTCTGTAGTCTCCCCTTCTTCCTGTCAGCAGCTAAACATTATTTCTTCTGTACTCCTATTCAGTGCACGTGCTTTCTCGCACGGCAGTGCCCTGTCAGGTGTCCAACCAGAATCCTGATTTTATTGCTGGTACCTACGCGAGCCTCATGTCTGGGGTGTTGCTTCTGCATATTTTGGCCTCATTGAGGATGCGTTTTTGGGGATATCGTTTTGTATGGCAAGGTGCCAGGTCCTCAGGTCCTAGAGAATTTATACTGGCATCTTTATTTATTCCAACACGTTCACTTTCATTGCCTCTTTGCCCCGAATGCCCACAAACCCATGACGGGTCCGGTCATTAGTTTCCAATTTTTATGCAAACATGATTGAGAAGTAAAATTTGTGTCACGAGCGTAATTCGAACCCACCACCTGGGGATGGAAATAATAATTAATAATAAACCGATAACTAATTAATAATTACTGATCATTAGCGACTTCTGCCAGGGATGCCATACAATTCCATACGTGTTTTGCCTTTACCTCGCTTGAGACGCCTGATCGTCAGAGAAAATGGGTATCTTCCTTTGTTCATACTCTGGCGCAGTGTCCAATTGCCATGATTTCAGCTGAAAAACTGTGGCGTATGTATTAGGTAACCTACGTCGAGACGCCTAGGTGTGAGGTAAGCTTTATCCTGGTTCCTAAATCCTGTTCCTGATGGATTTTTGATTTTTTGAGTTGCAATATCTTTTTTTTATTATTGGCCTTATGATCTTGCATATTAGCCATGGTACGAATTTTTGTGGGTTCAAATTGGGGGTTATCGGGAAAAAAGGGCCAGAGGCGACGGTGGGAATCGAACCCACGACCGCGGCGTGAGAGTCTCTCATGCTAACCACTCGGCTACCGCGGTCCCCCAAAGTGGCAATATCTAAGTTTTAAAATAGTTCATTCTGATTTACCCCCAAATACTTCAGCTCCCGTTCTCTATCCATTTTTGCGCGTCAGTAGACAAGTGGGAATTGGCCGTCAGAGGTGTGTTTTTGGCCCACTCTTTGCGTTCTGGTATAAGTTCGTTGTACTTGTTATTGTCGTATTTGAAAGTAGTGGTATCGATTGGCATGTCAAGTTTTAACACCTCCATGGAAAAGATATTGGGACTAATCCCCCTACATCACATGATAGAAAGGACAGCACAAAAAACTATAATTAACATCATTAGAGAGAAACCTCCAACAGGAATAAAACTGAAATGGAGAGACAGAAACAAACTGTGGAAAAACCATCCTTCACTCATGGCTCCAAGAGACGACATGAACAGGAGGTTTGAATTTAACCATAAATTCCGAATACATCTGGGCACCAAAAAGGAATAGGAAGGAAAGGGAAATAACTCCTTTAAAAATGGCACCATCCTTTGGTACACAGATGGATCTAGAACACAAGAAGGTACAGGGCAGGAGTATTTGGACCCGGAACCAAATACTCAGAACCCATGGGAAAGCACACCAGTATCTTCCAAGCTGAGATTCACGCAATTGAAAGATGTATTCAATTCAATCTAAGTAAAGGATACAAAAACAAGAATATAGCTGTTATGTCAGACAGTCAAGCAGCCATCAAAGCACTAAGCTCAAGTATCATTAGTTCAAGGATGGTGCTGAACTGCAAAAACAAATTAAACACACTAAGTATGCAGAATAAAGTCAGCCTCTGCTGGGTCCCAGGACACATGGGAGTAGAAGGCAATAAGAAAGCGGACACCCTTGCAAGGAAAGGGTCTGCCACACCGCTGATAGAACCCGAACCTTCTGTGGAATAGGAATACACACTATTAACGAATACCTCAGACAGAAGGACAAAAAGAAAATGAGCGAACTTTGGAATTCACTTATTGGACATAGACAATTCAAGAATCTTCTAACCAATTTTGGCAAGAAAGAAATCACAGAATGTGTCATGGGAAGCAGGAATAGACTGCGAATCCTAACAGGATTCCTGACAGGACACTGTAGATTAAATGGACATCTAAAGAAAATTGGAATAATCCAAGATGGCACATGCAGATTATGCAAAGAAGCAGAAGAGACACCAACACACTTACTAACAAACTGCGGAGCTACACTAGCCCGCAGGAGGAAGTGTTTTGGGATGTACAATGTGACCATAGAAGAACTACAACCACTGAAACCTGGCCTATTAATCAAGTTTCTCGATGAAATAGGACTCACCGATGTGCTTTAGGCAGAGCACAGGGGATACAATAGCTCTTAAAGGGCGCAGTCTACCATACCCTGAAATATTATATCTATCTACCTTTAACACCTCCAAGGAAATAGTCAGCGATGTTCTCATAGCTCCAGTGACATTGTGCTACCTAATTGCCTGGAGAAAGGTGAGATACATTTCCGTCGCATTTTTCAGAAAGTGTGTATAAGTTTCAGAAACTTATAATTTGAAAAGCTAAGGTACTTGCTTTCCATGAGAGTATACAAAAGAAGTTAGGATATTTTAAGTTTTACGTTTATTTAAGTTCGTAGTAAAGAAAAGGACGGTGTATAAAAATCGAAGCTATTTAATTAGAAAACAAAACTTTATGGACTCAAATGCGCGTAGCTAATCTAAGAATTGAAAAAGTAATCAATCCTGGATTTGTTTCTACATCTTCTATTCTTACATATTAGAAGGTATATTGTATATATATATATATATATATATATATTAATTAGTCCATAAGTACGTTCACATAAGAAAAAATTCTAAATAACATCTAATAAGTCTACTTATTCTCCATGTGCTCGAAATTACAATTACACGAAAGGCAAAATAGGAATATAAATTTGCGAGGGGGGTTATACAAAGGGAGAGGATCTTCATGGAATATTCTGTGTTATAGTACGTTGTGAAAAAACTGGAAGGAACGTACGTAAGACTTTATAGTTTGATGGGGGCAAAAATAACAAGGAAACACTTTTATCAAATGATTTTTACGGTGTCGCCTTCAAACACTTAGCACTCTAAGTAAATTTTACTATTTTTTAAACTAAAATCACAACGCAAATTATGTAAAAAACAAGTGTTTAAAAAAGTCTTTCATTAATTCATAATCCTAATTAAATTAAATTTTTTGTAAGTAAAATAACAAACGTCTCATCAATTTCATCAAACTTTTTTTTCTAAGAACGTATGTATACAATTTTTTATCCTCAAAATTAGGGTTGATATATAACAATTTCCTTGCATATTTATATTTATTTATACTCTATAACTGACTGATTTGTAACCCTCTTAGTCGTTTTTCACCGGTGCCGTAGATGTAAATGACCTGATTTTTTGATCTCACAACACATTCTAACCTCCATATCACTTGGGTCATCGTCATTCACATCTTGGGCCATGAAAGAAGAGACGACTGAAGGTACTAACTTAAGTTCAAGTTTAGCACTTTCACAGGCTGTTATCTGGAATGCCAATGATATATTTTTTATATTATTGTAAGCAGTATAACATTTTTATTACCGAGGCAACAAAATGGCTACCCTCGTTTTTTTATGAACTACTTGCAATCGTTTTAATTTGTATTTTTTGTTATTTACTGGATATTCTTAACAAAAAATATAAGATCTTGCTAAATAAAATAAAGTGTTCGATAGGGCTCAAGTCGGGACTATATGCAGTCCGTTCCAAATAGTAGCCAATGATTTTTTTATGCATCAACATAAAACTGCCGTCAATTAGCGGCATATAAGGAACAACGTCCTCTGATAACACATCTTCAATGTATGGCGCAGCTTTTATTTTATTATATTTTATTACATATGTTCATATGGGTCAGAAGTACTTATATTTTCAACATTCGCATTTTTTGTGTGACTGCAGTATCTTGTAATGGGGAGTATATTTCTACATATTCCCTTTTAAGATTGCATGCATTTTACAAAAAATTAATTAATAAATATATAGATAAATATTTTGGGAAATCCATTTACCTTTAATTGATCAAATTACTTCTTTCAATTAATTATTCTTTTTATGTAAGGTCTTGGTTGAGACAAAAAAGTCAGTGTCACGAGCGGGATTCGAACCCACGAACTTTTCGACATTTATAAAAATGTTGTAGGTTCAGATAGAGAGTCGGTGTCCGAGAGGATTGAAGTCTCGATAGCTGAAATGGTTGAGTAGCAGCGAATTTAGCCGAAGGTGGGCGGGTTCGAATCCCCCTCGTGACACTGACTTTATCTGAACCAAGACCTTACATGGAAAGAATAATTTATTGAACTATTGTTTAAACAATTTATTGAAAGATGTAACTTAGTCAATTGACCACTAAAACGTAACTGAATTTTTGAAAATGTTCTTTTTATTTATCAATGTATAGATTTTATTAAATCTGTTAATTAAATTTTATGAAATTGCTGAATTACCACTATTCTCGTTGTCAATGAAACCATACAAAAATAAATATGTGAACAAGAAACAAAAACACTGACACGTGAAACCTTAAAAAAGTGTGCAGGCTTTTCTACGATTTTAAATCGAACTGGAAATAGTGGAATATTTTCGCCTGTTGTTGGCCTTGTGTTGGATCAGCTTGCCGAATTTTACCTTCTTTTATGATATTTTTAATTTTGTTTATTATTTAAGAGGAGGACTTCGACTCGTCAATATTCCCCTTTCGGTGTGAAAGCAGTAAGAAGGAAATGAGGACCGATGGGATATTCAATATTTTGGCATTGGCCATTGGCCCTCTGACACTACACGTTCACGCCAATAAATACATCCACTCTTGGCATTTACTAGGGACACAAAACTTTCAATACTTCACTAGGTATTCTCGATGTTTGTAAGATGTTAACTCCTGTTAATTTGAATAGAGAAATCCAGTAAGATCGTGAATGCCCCCTTCTTTTCTTAGCACGTTAAAAGTTAATTTTTCCGTAATGCTGCGCATAGCGATTGGTAGAACCAAATATAAAGCTATAACAGTACTTGATGACTTGCTGTTGTGTGTTTTGGTTTTGTTTTGTGTTAAATTGTAAGATGCCAGAAGTTAGTAAAAAAGGAAAATTAATCAATTAGTTCATTCAAAATGCAAAATGCAAAATCCACTCGAAAAGTACTAACAAATGACACGCTTCAATTCGTGCCGATATACCTAACTTGTATCGTAACTTCCAACAGCTACAACTTTATAGGATACGGGGTGTATTTATTATGAATGAGAGTATAAGGACAGGTCAGAAATTAAGAAAAGAAATGTATTGTCCTGATTTAATTAATGTGTATTTAAGAATAAAAATAAGTGAAAACAAAAAACAGCTGTTAAATTCATGGCTGCCATGTTTGTTACCTACGCCCTAACGGATAGCAATCCGACTACATTTTCGACCTAACATCATTTGCCCTCCCATGTTAGATCAAGCAATGTTAACTAGCCGATTCTTACAAGTCTACGTCATCATTTTTCTCGATCTAACAGGACCTAACATACTTAACAAGGTTAACACAAAGGTCGTGAATACCCCTTATCTACCGTACAACGACCAAATTTTCTCCAAGGATCGGAAAGGGGGACCCAAATGTTACCTGCATAGTGGTATATATGTATATAGTATATATGAAGCCATGGAATTGCACTCTTCAATTACACACATCGGCTTCATGTCAGGCACATACACGTACTTTGGCTTAAAAGTATGTGTTCGTGTGTCAGTCTCTTATGTCTTCATCGGGTAAGGATTACGCTTCTTCCACGAGTCAGGTCCTACGAGGACCAACTATCGACAGTGCACTTAATACATACTTCTCTGCCGATCCTGCCTACCGACTCTACTACTTTCTTTTAATCGTGTTTTTATTGCATTTTTAGCGACAGGGGGCCAGATCGCGGTGGTTAAGTCTGGACGTTGCGACAATCCGCCCTAGCAGTTTGGCCCGCCTTGATTTTACTTTTGCGCTGGAATTTAACAAATTATTAAATATTGATCACATTTTATTTTATAAACATTATTTATCGTTTTTGTAACGTAGCCGCGAGTACCGAAATGGCGTCGACAAAGGGAAAGTCCGAAAAGGATAAAAGCAGTGGCAGACAAAAGGTCGAAAGGCGCAAGAGCAGTGTGTCAGGAACTGTGGTTGAAGTATTCGCTGCATTTTTGAGATTGTCTTAAGTAATACGTAAATCCATTTGAGTTCGTGATCCGATTGACCAAATAACTTCTTTCAATTAATTAATCTTTATGTAAAGGATTGGTTGAGATAAAAAGTCAGTGTCACGAGCGGGATTCGAACCCATCTCCTTCGGCTAAATACGTCGCTGCTCTACCAACTCACGAGCGGGATTCGAACCCATCTCCTTCGGCTAAATACGCCGCTGCTCTACCACTTGAGCTATCGTGACTCAAAAGGTTAGAGCAGCGGCGTAGTGAGCCGAAGGTCGTGTGTTCGAATCCCACTCGTGACACTCACTTTTTCGGGGTTCGAATCTTGCTCACTGACTTTTTTATCTCAACCAATGCTGTTTCGTAGACGCCGGCGGGAGAAAGTATTGGATACCTACCCTCCAAGTCGGGCGCTACCAGGGATTGCTGCCGGCTGTTGCGTAAAGGATTTGATGGATAAAAAAATACTTTAATATTTCGTTTGATAATTAAATTTATTAATTCACAATTTATGACATAAATAGGGAAATAAAAATCTGGCCAGAAACAAAACAAAGTTAACGAATATATTGAAATATAGATAGAGAGAGAGAGATAAGTTGATACAAAAAAAAAATGGCAATGTTGAAGAAAAAGAATAAGGACGTTCGTACGTCTTGTCGACTCACGACAGTGAAGATCAAACGATTTTGTGTTTATCTTGATTGGAGTCTGGGAGCCACTCGCCGGACGAAATCAAAGGTGCGTTCGTTCGTACCCGTCGGAAACCAGAGAGCGACTGACTGAAGAAAGCTGATGTACGTTCGTGCGTACAGGTCGAAGACTAGGGAGTGACTCACTGAAGACAGCTAATGTACATTCGTGCGTACAGGTTGAAGCCCAGGGAGCGACTGGCTGAAGACAGCTGATGTACGTTCGTGCGTACAGGTTGAAGGCCAGGGAGCGACTGGCTGAAGACAGCTGATGTACGTTCGTGCGTACAGGTCGAAGACTAGGGAGTGACTCACTGAAGACATCTAATGTACGTTCGTGCGTACAGGTTGAAAACCAGGGAGTGACTGGCTGAAGACAGCTGATGTACGTTCGTGCGTACAGGTCGAAAACTAGGGAGTGACTCACTTGAGGACAGCTGATGTACGTTCGTGCGTACAGGTCGAAAGCCAGGGAGCGACTCACTGTTTTTTCGACGTCTTGCTGAAAATGACCTGCTTCTCCCTCCAGCGTCTTGTCCTTACAAATTTTTCGTTTTCATAATTTTTTAAAATGATAACTTTAAGATAATTAATGACAAAATTTCTTAATTAACTATTAATAAATAAAAATGTTTACATTGGCGTAAACAAATGCCTTACATAAAGATTAATTAATTGAAAGAAGTAATAAGTAAAGTTAATTTGTGATTGAATTATTTTTGATTCTTTGTATTTTTCATTGTTTAAATCGTCTGGTGTGTTTGGTAAATAACCTTCATCATCTAACGTTTATATAAGTTAAAAGAATAAACTGTTTTGCGTGGGTTCGCAACAGCAGAGGTCATATCAACCCTCGGGGGTTGGTGTTTTTGAAAAAAAAAAAACCGACAGAAGAGAGTTCTTCCTTTGGCGTCGGCGGGGGCGTATTATCGTTCTTTTTCGGCCATATTGATGGATATGGGTCTCCTAGGTTTTCCTTCTAATAAATCTTGACATTTGCCAAAGCTCTCGTGACGAATTTGCCTCTCGAGGGATATGCCTCTCCTTGGGCTACCGGGCGTGTTTAGGGGTTATTTTACGTTCCCTGTGAAGTAAGAACCTCTGAGAAAAAAAATTGTCTTGAAGTTCAATTATCATATGGTTATTTATATTGATATATATGACAAAATCAGGGGTAATGCGATATGATAGATGAACTTTCCTATGGTAAATTAGGAAGTTGCCCTTGTTATTCTGAACATGTCCTCGCTGATAGGGTTTTAAACATTCCTCTCGGACAACGCCGTTTAATTAACTTCCCTATTGAAACAATTGTTTTTCACTTTTTTACGTTTAACGGGTTATGTATTACTACTTATTATTGGGAATACTGCTAAGCTGAATTTTTTTAGATTAATTATTTAGTACCTAATTTTAGATGTAGGTATTTATTTTTTTGCATTTCTTTTTAAGTTTTTTCATTTATTCAATAGCAAAGGGTTTCATTTAGATTGAGGATAATGACCCTGCTGAAAATATAAACCCTGTAGCCAATATCTACATATATAATAAATTGGTCATCACAATCTCAAAAAGCCGACATTTTTTTTTTTAAATTTTTCCCCTTTCATCGCACTTTTAGACTTACCATTTTGTATTATCGGTATACCTTTAAATATAATAACTGACCTCTTTTATAAAAGTTAAAAAAATATGAACGATAGGGGTAATCACGATCTTTGCAATAACCCTGTTAATTCTTACAATTAATTAAGGTTTTTAGTTGAGATAAAAAAGTCAATGGCACGAGCGGGATTCGAACCCATGATCTTCGGCAAGATACGCCGCTGCTCTACCACTTGAGCTATCGTGGCCTCGATCCACTCGGACACAACCCCACCTTTTGAATTTTCCCTCCTTTTTGCCATTTTTCAATCCCGCTCGTGCCATTGACTTTTTTATCTCAACTAAAAACCTTAATTAATTGTAATATATTAATTGTTCAAGCGGGCCACAAAATTAGTGAATCCTGTTAGGTCCTGTTAGATCGATAAAAATGTGGCGTAGTCTTATAAGAATCGGCTAGTTAACATTGCTCGATTTAACAGGCCAGAACCAATGTTAGATGTTAGGTCGAAAATGTAGTCGGATTGCTATCCGTTAGGGCGTAGGTAACCAACATGGCAGCCATGAATTTAACAGCTGTTTTTTGTTTACACGTATATTTATTCTTAAATACGCATTAATTAAATCATGCCAATACATTTCTTTTGTTAATTTCTGACCTGTCCTTATACTCTCATTCATAATAGATACATCCTATAACCTATAAAGTTGTAGGCTGTAAGACGTTAGGATACAAGTTAGGTACGTTGGCACAAATTGAAGCGTGTCATTTGTTTGTACTTTTCGAGTGCATAGATAGCATTTTGAATGAAAGAGTTGAATAATTTTCCATTTTTACTAACTTCTGGCATCTTACAGTTTAATACAATACAAAACCATAACAAACAACAACATGCCTTCAAGGACTGTTATAGCTTTATTTTTGATTCTACCAATTGCCACGTGCAGCATTGCGGAAAAATTAACGTTTAACATGCTACGAAAAGAAGGGGGCGTTCAGGATCTTACTGGACATTTCTCTATTCGAGTTATCCCGAGTTAACATTTTACAAACATCCCCCCCCCCCGATATCGCAACGGTTACAATGTGTTGTATGATCGAGAAGGCATGTCGATTAGACGGCGCCGGTGCAAAACAACTCGGAAGTCTATTATTAGTCACTTAAAGGGTATCGTGCATTACATAATAAAATATTGAGAAAGACATTAAACACAACATTCCATACCAATAACATTTTGCTTCAATAAAAATATTGTTATGACGTAAAGTTTGAATTAAGTATTGTAGCTTTTATTTGTTTCCCTTAATATTAGTTAGTACCCTAACAAGGAGACTTAGATTTGAAAGAGGGTTCATGGCCCAAAACCAAAGCGGAAAAAATGGAAGGATGTTTAAAAGGCCGAGCCCTTTCGAATAGTTTTCAGGTAAATATGTAAAGCGTAGTTAAAGATCCAGTTTTTAAGGAATTTTTTTAAACTAACTTGGCCTCCATTTTGTACCGTTTGATCACCCCCTTCGCTTACACTTTTTTCTTGTTACCACCTCGTCCGAGACGACTAGCTGACGTCCAGACTAAACATACAGTAAAATAATAATTAGCTAATAATAATTTAAAAAATATATCGTTGCCACACTCTCCAGGCAACAGCCTGTGGAAGTGCTAAACTTCACCTTTATTTTAGTACCTTCGGTGGCCTTTTCCTTCATGGCCCATGAATAAATGATGACAATATTAACGGAAAAAATTAAATCATTCTTTTTTCGGATTGGTAAAGCATTGAAATAAGTGATATAAAGTTTCACCTCGTAAATAACCAAAAAATGGTTTGATTCAGTTGTGAACACCTTTGTTTGTTTTATATCAATATTAACATAGAAATCAATTTAGAAATAAACATGGCAAAAACTAACATGACTCTTTAATAATTTAACATGTAATAAACAATCTCTTTGATAAAAACGTGTAATATGGATGTTAGAATAAGCCGTGAGATGAAGAAAGTATTCGATCTAGATGTCACCGTTGAAAAACAACTAAGAAGGTTACAATCAGACGGTTATAGAATACAAATTAGGCAATAAGACAAGATAAAAACGAAGTTATGTGTTGTACATTGAATACATTATTTTGAGTAAAAATGAAATGATAATATAGAAGAAAATACTGTAAAATGAACGGCCTGCCGTCTGTAAGTCCAACATGTGTTGTAGTTTTTTGCATTACAAAAAAAAAGTTTAATGCAAATTAGTTATAGAAGTACACTCAATTTATTTGAGTATTATCATTTTATGTGTTTATGGAATGTATTGGTTGAAATGAAAAAGTTAGTGTGACGAGCGGGATTCGAACCCAGGACCTTCGGCTCAATACGCTGCTGCTCTAGCCACTTGACTCGTGACTCAACTAGTTAGAGCAGCGGTGTGTTGAGCGGAAGGTCATGGGTTCGAATCCCGCTCGTTACACTAACTTTTTCATTTCGACCAATATCTTACATAAAGATTAATTAATTGAAAGAAGTTATTTGGTCAATAGGACCACGATATATAATGGATTTTATGTAATTTTTTTAAATAATTATTTTATTAATAGGCTACTTATAAAAATATCTCTTCTTGAATCATATATGTTTTAAAAATAGTTAAATTTATCATAAGAAGAAAAGTTATTTACATCAATTTTGTTTTGATCAATGAATCTTTGCTGCATTATACTCATCGTTATAATGAATGGAAGTGTTTACTTTAAGAATAATAAATTTTATTAACGCATCCTTGTAGTGGAATTGTGTCCTTAATAGGTAAAATTTTATGCTTATGAAAAAGAAAAAAGAAAGGATGACATGAGTATATCAAAAATAATTGTTTCCCTTTTACGGAATTAAACTACTTTTATAGAATTTCGAGCAATAATTCTTGGAGAAATTATACATTTTATGGTACCTCCGCAAACTACGATCCCATGTGTTTCAACAATTGTACTAATGTAAAATAAACAGACCTCATTAAGTCTGGCTGCAGAATATTTTATAAAATTTTAAATTCATAAAACAATTTTTTGTAATAAACTGTTTTACCAAAGCATAAATATTCAATTTAAATTTAATTTTATTAGGTATCAATAATTATTCCCACATATTTTACTTTCAAGCAATTACAAATAAATGTATTTACACAAGAATGTAATATTTAACCATGTATATTTTTATTTATGTTTTTTCGATTTGAGAGTCTAAATTTAATTTTAGTTTTAAGTGTATTTAAAAGTAAGAAATTACTATCTAATCATTTTGTAACTACTATTAGTTCGTCAATAATATTTTTTATTATAACAACATAGTGAAATGCGGTCTGGCGTGATGTAGGTTTCAGAAAAACATTTTCTTTATCGTGCCAGCGTTTCCATCTTAATTGAGATCATCTTCAGGGCCTGGGATTTACAAACATGGTTTAAATTTAACGAATACATGTAGGATGTGGAAAAAAGTGAATTTTTGCATTGTATAAATTCACTTTTTTCCACATCCTACATGCATTCGTTAAATGTAAACAATGTTTGCAAATCCCAGGCTCTGAAGATGATCTCAATAAAGGTCGGAACGTTGGCACGATAAAGAAAATGTTTTCCTGAAACCTACATCACACCAGACGCATCTCACGATTTCGGAATAATTAAATCATTAATGTAAATTAAAAGTAGTACAAGCCCTAAAACACTTCCCTTTGGATCTCAACAATTAATATAAATGGTATGGCTAAAAGTTTGGTTTATATTCGTTTTTGGAGTCCTATTTAACAAATACGATTTAATGAAATTTTACACTTACCATTTTTTATAATTAGACGTATTTAGTACTAGTATGTTGAAAAATATGTAGGACTAAGGTGGGTTATCAAGTGTAATTTTAATGTACATATAGATTCATACAACGAGAGGGAATGATTTTATGAGTATCTCGGAACGGTATTTAGCGTGCAAATTTAATGTCATATATTCAAAAATATTTGAATTTCTGGATGAACAGTTCTGAATAATTGTAAGAAGGTAATTTTTACCTCTATGCCATCTGGTCCAGTTGAATTCATTTTCTTTTTAATTAATTCGATTTTGCTTATATAGATTTGTTCAGTGTGCAGATGGATTATTTTCTACGATTGGCATGTTGTTCAAAGTTGTTCGTGCCAATAGAACTACATAACCGAGATATTCTTCCGACCGACTTAACCAATTCAGTATTTTTTTTTATTTTCAGCAGTAAATAAAGGGTCGGGATAAACGGTGTCTCAGCTCTTTTTACACTTCATTCCACTTGTTTATTCATATGAAATACGTGTTAATAAAAACGGTTTACTTTCCAATAGGAAAATGCGGACGGAAACAGCAGTACGGCCGTAGTTCGGACGTGCTCTTTTCGTTGGATCGCAAAATTTTTAACCATCCATCTTCTCTTTTCATATGCGATAAATTGATGTTTCGTGCCATTCGCAAGACTTGCGCAGAGTCGTGGACCGCTTTCATGATACCGTCATCCGTTATGGGGCCGACCCGAGGCGAATGGAAAACAAAAACTGATTCTAAATCTTGTCTCGTCGAAGGGGAGAAAAAACATTTTCATCGTTTATCGGAAGATTTGTTTACCCTACGGAATATACCATAGTTGGTCCATTAGTGGTAATAATACCTCCACGTATACCGGAGCCTATCGAAGAAGCCGTAAAATTGCACCCCCTCGTGTTGACCCACTTTTAGCACACACTACTCAACGCCTACCGTTCCGTTAATATCCACTGCATTCTACTATGCCCACAAATAATATATTTATTTTTTTTACGGACAATTCTTTAACCTGAGAAAAGCGTTCAATAAGGGAAAGAGGGAAAATCCTAACCCAATTCTTCAAACAATAATTTTCTTATAAACAAAACAAAACCACATTGAAAATTTTACGAAACTTTAATTAATGTTTCGTTTGAGATAAAAAAGGCAGTGTCACAAGCGGGATTCGAACCCACGACGTGCGGCTAAATACGCCGCTGAACTACCACTTGAGCTATCGTGACTTCGATCCGCTCATAATAATAAATGTAAATTGTATGAAACGACAAGCCGACTGATTATTAATCGATAGTTGGCTGAAATTTATGACGAAATCAACTGTTAGTTTGATGAAATTCGACGTTGGTCAAATTTTCAAGAGTGATTATTTTACTGGGTGGAGCCGTTGGATGCCGGGAGTCAGTAGGCGTTGCCGGTAACCGGAACGCCGGGGTTACGTAGACCGTCCCCATTTCCACCGGAAAACATAACACAAACAACATTCTACTACATCAAATCGAACTTTAATTAATAATTTCAAAACGTCGGACTCGAACGGACAAATGAGAAACGTTCGATTGAACCGGACCAACTTAAAACCAACTTGGAATGTGTAATGTTTCCCGGCGATTATTTGGAGCCGTAGCGCTGTATTAAGTACAATTAAGTATAAAAGCATTCGCTAATTTCGTTTTCAAAGCTACCCGATCTTCGCTAAACTTTTCCCATATACATTTATTTGTTATAATTATGATAGGTGGATTGGAGAAGTTGAAAATGAACTTCACTTAGTTTATAATTACTTCTTTCTTCTTCTTCTGCTTTTTATAAAAAAAATGATATTACAAAGCCAGTACATTTGAGAAAACTGTATTATAGATAAACATACTATTTTGAAATTAAAATGCGTCCAATGGTTTATTTAGATAACAAGAACGAAAGTAGGATCTGTGGGATAGGAGAAACGGACCAATTCTAGAGGTGCCAAAAACAGTAAATATGTCTTTAAAGAATCCAGCTAAACATGGTGCAACTCAGAGGAGAGTAAAACGGTGAACATACTTACCTGATGCAACGCTGCCCGACGCATATCCAAATTCCAATTTTCTATAAGATTATACTACCCCGTGCACATCTGCCCAATGCTACGCAACGCTACCCTACTCTACGCTACGCGATCCCCACTGTCCAGATTTTCGTCGGGTAGCATCGAGTACAGTCGAAGACAAAAGGACCGGACGCTCATATTTTTATACAAATTACATGTATTATTGCCGTTATATTAATTACAACATACTTGTTTTAATATAAACCAAATTAACCGAGATCAAAAATTCATTAGTTTTTATTTAAAAAAAATTAATTTTAATGGTTTGGTAGAAAATGGATGAAAGCACCGGAATACCATTTTTTGTTATAATGAATTTAACTAACAATGTATTACACGGGTTTGCTCATAAAATTTAATTAACAATTTATTTCACGGTTTTGCTCATAAAATTACAACATTTTCGTCTAGTAGCGTCAGAACAGGACACATATTTTTTGTAGTTTATATCAAACTATGTACATGTAATTTTATCGTTATATTAATTACAACATTCTTATTTTAATATAAACCAAATGGACCGAAAATTTATCAAAACACCGGAATAACTTTATTTAAAACAATTAAATTTAACTACCAATTTATTACATGGTTTTGCTCAAAATAATACATTAAGAACAAAAGAGGCGTTGCAATGCGATACTGATTTGTGATATACGCTGTGTGTCTGTACGTGGCGCCCGCTGGACGTCGCATAGATGTGCCCACTTTACCAAAACGAGACAAGGCGTCGGGAAGCATCGGGTAGCGTCGCATAGCGTTCCATCGGGTAAGTGTGTTCCCGGCTTAAGGGCTTTATACTGGCCACTGGGATCTGAGCAACTACTTACAAATGCGGCCATTCAATAATTACTCAATTTGTTTTTGAGGAAAAACTCAAGAAAGAAATAAGGAAGAAAAATGCCAGCCACATCATCTTCGAATAAAAATCAACCTCTCAATAAAGACATAACATGGGATGCAAAGAAAAAAAAGGGAAAGGAATTGTAGAAACGACAATCAAAGACCTACTACTCATTGGGAAAATGAATCGTTTGTACTGAAGTAAGGAACAAGGAAGTACAATAAGCCCCATGACTGCAGTGGAAGATCCCGAGAAGAAGAATGTCAGCAATAACAGTCAATGACGTACTGGATGTTATAAGAAGGATCGGGTCATTTGAGGTACAATAAAGCAAAAGTTTGCAGTGCTTGTGAATAACAGTCAACATTTTTCTTTTTAAAAAAGATTACAATAGCTTTGAACGCATTAGCACTTAATGTTATCACATTGGAACTAGTCGGCGATTACGTTCAAAACAGGGTAAACCATAAATTAACAATATCTTGGGTGTCGAGACCACAATAAAGACGCAGGACATCATGATAAGATCAATTCAAGATGATTATATCAGAATGCGCACAAAACAAATCGAGAAATGTACTTACCCGGGAGGTTACGCGCGGTGTATAGTTTGGTAATGGACGTAGAAGGGAGTGATGAGGACGCATCGGAGGACTTTTGATTGAAAAGATTAGATTCTTTGAATGTTGCCACAGCTCGACTCCCTAAGTCCAAATCTTTCTAACGTCGTCTTGTATATTGTTAGTTTGCTGTAGGCGTCGGCGTTGTCCTCGTCTTCGGTTCATTTCATGTCTGTTTTGTTTTATGTTTCTTCTCCTGTCAAAGTAGAACTCAAGGTGGGCAAGTATTTCTTCTAATTGTGAACATCCATGCCGGCTCCATTGTTCATTTCGCTTGATGCGCCACTGAGTGCACCAGTCGATATGAGGTCTAGATAGTCTTGGGTTGCTTTGCTGCAAGGTTAAAGTCAGAATGTGCGGTGAGGTTTGAGGTGTCGTCCGCGATGGTCGTTATGCGGGTGTTTAGACTGTGTAAAGGGTTGTGTCCTAGGATACTCCCTTGGGGATCGTCGTCCTTGATGGGCTTGATTTCTGAATATTCCGAGGCAATTCTCACCTTAAACCAGTGATACAAGAAGAAAGACTTCAGGATGAAATGAGTGGGGAAGAATTCGTTTTAATTTGAAAAGGAGACCGGGATGCCTCTGTAGCATCTAGAAAAACTGCTGAGCAGACCAAAAATAAAACGACTAGTTTCCTAGTCAGACAGAAAACCTTGCAACTTGATCGTTGGAAAGCTTTTTGCTTTGTCTCATTTGCCTATTCCCATCCAACTTGAATTGAATTACATCCAATTGAAATGGTTCTTGAAACAAGACGTTTTCCTGAGAGGAAAACGTGAGGCGTTTATTAAAAACAGACCTGATATCGCTTTTAGCGTTTTAATAATTAATAACAGTCGGTAATTAGAATTCATTAATGCTTAGGTTCTTGAATAAACAACGAATTATAAACCATTTGTTTTCACAGTGGTACACAAGTCCGCTTGCCATTGAAGTGCTAAGCCATTCAGACGTTATCAATCCGCCGTTCTTCTGTTCGCCTATATTTAAAACTAAAAACTTCTCCCCCGCCAATCCTTTTACAAAATCTATCTTAGTTAATTAACTTCTTCTTATCTTTGAAGAATTATCAAGAAATGGGCAGTTTAGAAAGTTTTCCCTCCAGACCGGGAAAATAAGTAAGCACTAGATGAAGTTAAACAAAAATTATTGCATTTTGTTGATTTATTGCTTCATTACACTAAACTGCTTTTCGGACAGAATGCAATTGGCCAGTAAATTCCCAGCTTTAGAATTGGTCGAAATAATATTTTGAAAGTTGCGAATCAACTTTGGCGGTGCTCGCCACCCTTTGCGCTATATGAAGACTGCCTTTTATTGATATTCTTTGTCACGAGCTACCTTACCCGACTGAAACATCGTCCATCAACTCCCTCCTACCAGACGAATCGTTGTGTAACATGTTTATGGCGTAAGATTGGCCGCCAACGGGAAAAATTCCAGCTCGATCTATCACTCCATTATATTTCGTGGTTCGATTGACCAAATAACTTCTTTCCATTAATTAATCTTTATGCAATGTATTGGTTGAAATGAAAAACCGAGTGTGACGAGCGCGATTCGAACCCACGACCTTCGGCTAAATACTGCACTGCGCTACCACTTGAGCTATAGTGACTTCGATCCGCTCTGACACTAACCTCCCATCTCAACCTCACCTCTCGAATTTCCCCTCCTTTTTGTCATTTTTCAAATGTGTAATCTATTCGATTCTCGGCGACAAATGAAATAGCCACGGAGATCTCTTAGTGAAGATATAGTTCGTTCTACTTATTAAATCCATTACATTTCGTGTTCCGATTGACCAAATAACTTCTTTCAATTAATTAATCTTTATGTAAGGTATTGGTTGAAATGAAAAAGTTAGTGTCACGAGTGGGATTCGAACCCACGAACCCCAGCTCAATACGCCACCGCTCTAACCACTTGGTTTCGATCCACTCGGACACCAACTACTCATCTCAACCCACCTTTCGAATTTTCCCCCCTTTTTGCAATTTTTTTGGTAACGACTGTTTTTCGGGCCAAAAGTTGTACTTTTTTAATTTGTTCTATAGTTCCTTACAGAAATTTTTTTTGCACAGAATTATACTGGTCCCTAAATTTAGAGTGGTTGAAGAAATTCTGAAAGTAGCGAATCAAATTTTCTGGTTGTCCTCTTACGCTCTCTCACGGCTATCGATATCATTTATGTACAAACTAGTGTCAAAAACTGCCTTTAAAAAAATTATCAGTCGACTCCCTGCAGATAGAGAAATGATTCTGTATGTTTTCTGAAAAATGTATTTTTCCTCTTTTGTCACAATTTTCATCCGTTGCCAAAAATTACCGATTAACTGCTTTTACAAACGTCAAGCTATGCAATTTAAGTATGATAGGGAGAAAAATATTGACCGTATTTAGAGAGATTGGTAAGAAAATATATATGTACATTTGTGGCCACGAATTCTCATTTGAAGTTTCATTTCTGTCCATCGGTAGGTTAAAGCACCTCAGGAATTGGATAAAAGCCACTACTCGAGACAATGCTTCGGATCTATG
The DNA here is from genome assembly GCF_000648675.2 of Cimex lectularius. NCBI lineage: Eukaryota > Metazoa > Arthropoda > Insecta > Hemiptera > Cimicidae > Cimex > Cimex lectularius. The sequence continues at coordinate 734,686 of NW_019392658.1, read as the reverse complement.
CCAACCTGACAATCGACAAAGTCAAATAGATTGACAGGTCGATAGTTTCGAACTTGAAATTTGTTTTGTACAATACGGAGTTGTTGCCACAAATGTTATAATTACGTTTTAATAGTTTCCGTTTTGCTGAGTGCTTTCTCTCCCCCGTCCGACCGCCGAAACCTCAGGAATCTCTTGGGGACCGGCCCGACTCGGTGGCCGACATCAAAGGTGAACCGGCATTTAAAGCCGATGCGAATCCAACGCAGGCTTCGTTTAAGTTCAGACGTTCACTTTGCCCCGTAACATTCTCAATTGAATATTCGTATCAGCATAATTCCCTCAACTTCCATAGCTTTTACAACATCCGCCCACTACAAACGCTGGCGAAAATTGTAACGTGGACATCAGGTTTTCCCTCAATTTTATCTCGATTGACCTATCGCAACGGGGTTGGCGAGACTTCCACGACGTCGGACAACTCCGTTTAACCGAGGTGGCTTATCCATCCGTATCTTTCGGGAATCCGAGGTTTATGAGTGGCCGAACGGAGGGAGAGACGGAAATCCACCCTTTCCAGACAATTGTACTTTATACCTCCATATAATACGTCCAAATTTACTTTATAACTCGTCCTCTCCTAAAAATATTAAACCGACCGGGATATCCAATTTCCCGGGGTAAATATTTATTTTATATTTAAACGAATGGGTTTAATATTTATTTATGATTTTCCGTATACCCGAATTATACGGTCCATTAAGAAAATAGGTTTTATTTTTCGGGAAAAAGCCTTTGTAAATGTTTCAGATTTGTTCCAAGCATATTATTGGAATTTTCCTATTTCCTTAATTCAGCTCTCTTCACTCGATCCTTATTTTAAAAATTAGTAGGTCAGGGGTACCACAGAGCAGCATTATTGGACCAATTCTTTATTTCACACGCCATCTTCAACATCGACCCGACGACTCAGTTTTAATGTCCTGTGATAACAATGGCTTCGGAGGGGCGTCAGTACTCGAACAAACGAGAATCCTGCAAAATTTGAATCTCATCGAGCCATTAATAAATCCACATACCCCAATACTTTAACTGTCAAGACAAATAGTGTAACGGTTGACGTTTTGTTTTGTAAGGAGGATTTTTAGATCACTTTATATAACATTAACATGTTTTTTAATTACGGGAATTGAACACGGTCAACCTGCTCATGAGTCGACACCATTTTCTCCAGTCCAACATTCCTGAATTCATTGTCAACAATCGTCCTCAGTTCTTTTTTTTTGCGGATTGCGGCTTCATTTACTTTAAAATGACAAACTGTAAGACGGCACTATTAATTGGCCACTGGAGGGCGAGTAATTATAAGGATTCCTTTTAACAAACCACCCCCACCGAAATGTCAACCCGGAAAGAATTTTCCCTTTTTGAAACTCATTGTCCGAAACGGCGAAAAAGGTTCCTTTTCACTCCATCCCATTATCTCACGACTCGTTAAATCTTTTCAAAATGGTCCAAAAATGTAATAAATCCGTCATAAGGTTGCTTAAAAGTTGCAAAACACCACGATACTTTAATAAATGCCCTGGAAACCCCGTACACTTACGTATTATTTCGATACTTTATCTTTGAGAACAAAATATCTTTTGTCGACTGAAAAATATATCCGTTTTCCTGGTGCTGCGAGAGCATATTTTGTTGAGTTTTGTGTTATCTTGTAATAGAACTAGAGTGCAAAAAGGAATTGTTGTTCTTATATTGAATCGCCAATTTGGTACACTCCCGTCACAGCATTGTTGACTTTCATCCGTAGGGAGTATATCGAGATGTTATTGACGAACGTGTCTGAGAGAGCTTCGGGGTGAAAGATAGAACTAGGAAATTGAAATGAAAGTCCATTGTTTCATTAAAGCGTATTTAACGACTTGTCGCGTTCTCAAGGGCAGATCTTTTAAAATCGATTTGGATACGATGTGGGAAAGTTAGATGATGCGAAGAATTTTGGTCAGGAGTGATCGAGTTTTCTAAAAGTTTTTTTTTTTGTTTTTTTTTATTGGCCTTATGATCTTGCATATTAGCCATAGTACAAATTCTTGTGTGTTCAAATTGGGCGGGGGTTATTGGGAAAAAGGGCCAGCGGCGACGGTGGGAATCGAACCCACGACCGCGGCGTGAGAGTCTCTCATGTTAACCACTCGGCTACCGCGGTCCCCCTTTTCTAAAAGTTTGAAAGCTTGAACTTCACAAATCAATTCCATTCGTACAAATTGATTGTATTGATATGTATATGAGGCGTTCATCTGTTCTGAAATCTTTTGAGTAGGCTGTACCATTTGTGTGGGGGTTTCAAAAAGTATTCGACGAAAAAACCAGATTGGTTGCTGGGACAGTTGAGTACCAGACCCGATCGAAAGCCAGGACCACACTGAGGAATACAAGCAATATTCATTGTCCTCTAGACAAGAAGAAAAATAACCAATAACTCTGCACCCATGATCGTGGAATAATGAGGACGATCGAACAAATATAAAAATAATATATAAGATAAATAAGGGAGATAAGCAGAAAATCTAATTATGCAGTTGACTTGAGGCAAATCCACGGCTCAATGGCCGATAGAAAAACTGGACATACTTGGAAAACATAAAAATATGCAAATACAGAGCATTCGAAAAAAAGATGCTTCATGGATATACAGATCTCCAAAAACCACACATATCAAAGGAAAACTAATCAGCCGTAACAAACAATTTAAAAAACCGAATCCGCGTGACATAAATACAGTTCTTTAACTTTCACAACCATAAAAAGGACTCGAGTTAGCAGAAAATAATACGAAGACACCAATGAATATGGCGACAAAACGAAAGTCGTATGAAAAACAAAACAGTGAAAACAGCCAGGCCGAATCGATTGTAATGGAGGGAATTATTAATTCATCACCTTCAGATCTCAAGAGGATATCTCACAAGTCGCTAAACTGTCGGATATCATCAAATACATCAAATATTCAGTTATCTTTCACTAACATAAAAACAACACGGCTTTACAGAAAATCGTATGAAGAGTCAACGGGCAATAAGACTCCAGGATGTATAAATAAGACGAATAATTGGCAGACTTAAAACCTAGAAATATAAACACACAATGCGTTCGAAACCAAGTGTTCTTAGAGAGAATTCGGGTTATAAGACAGAATTGCGGTGGTTATGATTTTGTTAGGACGTGTAGGCAATAGGATAAATAGAATAAAGGATGAGACCAAGAACGCTCCCTTGAGGGACGAGCCTATCTAGTATTCTTACCCGTGGACGTAAATCACTCTGAAGCAGCGGTCAGATAAACAGAATTCCAGGCCAAGGCAAGAAGGATTTGTTTCTCTACAGGAGAAGAAATGGTAACAACAACTCTGAAACTTCAATCCTGGAATGCTGAGGACGGAACCGAATAAATAAAATGTGAGATTTATATAGGGGAATCAAGAAAAATCAAATTATGCAGCCTACTTCTAATAAACCTACCATGAATGATACGGCACTTCTCCATGGTTTACAAAAAAGACGAATAATGGACACCCTTAAAACCCTAGGAATACACAAACACATCTCATTCAAAACCATAGGATTCGGTTTACCGGACAAAATTGCGTTGGTCTGGGATTTATAGGAAAGTCAGCATTATAAATGGCGCACAGGATAGGACCAAAAATGCTCCCTTGAGGGACGCCGCCCCAGCTAATATCTGATTACTCGTAGCCGCACATCACTCTACAAGAGTGGTCAGTTAAATAGGATTCCAGGATAATGTATTAAGGGGTGGTTAGAAAGCATTTATGTTCATCCTTTATAAAGGAGTGCCAAATCTAAAAACCAAAGCAATTCTGTTTATTATCTAGAACAGAGGAAATGGTGTCAATAACTCTGAAACCTGATAGTAGAATGATTATAAAACCGAATTGATGGAAAATAATGCTTTTATATTAGTTTGGGATTGGTATTAAAATACAATATAAAATGCTCTCAGTTATCAGGTTCATCGTCTTGATGATTGATGATTGACCACAAACCCGATAACTGAGAGTATTGAATTAGCTGGTTGATAATCTACATCGCTAAAATGTAAAACACAAAAAAAATTAATAAATGTTTACGACGGCAAGGTTAAAACAGAAGCGTAACAGGCAACGATTGTATTACAAATTTGTTCCCAATCGTTTAATTATTGAGAACAATGCTGGAAAATCACCCGAGGAACGAACTAGTTCGGAGTTGCGAGGTCGTTTAGGAACGCTTCATCAATAATCAAGAGCACTGTTGGAGCTGGCAAACTTATGGTAACATTGGAACATATGTACAGGCGGTTTTATTGATCGCATCACAAATTATCACAAACACTTTGATAATAGACTCAATTCTACCTCTTCTTACTTGTATTTTTTCGTAATTTGATTTAACTCACTAATTTTCTTTAATCGGCATATGTCATCTTTTTGTTAGGAAAAGATCCAAGGTTACTTTACAAACGAGAAGAATTTGGTAGCAGGGCACTCTGTTGAAATTATTATAAAGAATTGTTTGATGGTATTTTTAGAATCCAAAGTCTTTATGACCATCCAGTTTATTAAGATATTTTTGGATTTATGAAGACCATGAAACTCTTCACAATGACACACAATTTTATCGTCCTTTAAAAGACTGATTCCCTTCCTAAATAAAAACTAAAATAAGTAAAAGAAGAACGTTTCCACGATTACAAAATGACTGCTGTTGTTGTTTATTCGTTGACTTCAAGGGCCAGTCCGAGGCTGAGTTTCTTGTCGGCCGTCAAGACCCCAGTTCTCCCATGGTTGAGTCCGTCACCTCCACATAATCCACACTATCGTCCATCTTCCCCTTGGTCTCTCTTCCTTTTGCCTTCCATTTCCCTAGCATCATCCTTCCCCAGGGTATCCTGCCTTTTCATTATGTGGCCAAAGTACTTCAGTTTTGCGTTTAATATCATTTCCTCCAATACGCAGTCCGGGAATATGGACTGGTTTGTTCTTCTTGCAGTCCAAGGCACTCTCAGAAATACCTTCAAATGTAGGTGCATGCTTCCACATGGTCGAGCTCTCGCAGCCATAGGTTGCTAGTGGAAATACCATTCCTTTAACTATGGTGGCCTTTGTTGTCAATGAGATGTCGNGGACTTGTTCACAAACCCCAAGATTTGGACCATTTTATCTCGGGGAGTGATTTGGTGATGTCCTCTCCTTCAAAGATTTCAAATCTAGACCTAGCATACCTATCACATTCTTCACCTCCTGAAGGAATAGGTATGCAACCTGTAATATTGTTTATAATATTAGTATAGGTTTCCCAGTTTGTTAGTTTAGGATTCCTAAACCTTATTTTGTTGACTTCTCCTGAGATTTTAAAATTAATGATACAATGATCTGAGAAGATCTTACCTGGTGTCACCTTCCACTCCGTTACCCAATTAGCAATTGGCAGAGAGGCTAGTGATACATCCAATACTTCCCTTCTATTTTTTGTTATGAAAGTGGGAGTGCTGCCTGCATTCAGGATGGATAAATTTCTGCTTAGTACAGCTTCCAAGAATGAAATACCTCTTGCATTCTTGTCTGTGCTACCCCATGCTAGGTTGTGTGCGTTGACATCACAGCCCAGAATAAGACCTATATTATTATCGTCGCAATATGATATAAGTTCCTTTACTGCCTCAGTTGGGCAGTCCTCATCATGGGGTAAATATGCACTTGCCAAATAAAAAGTTGCGTGGCTCCCCCTTCTCTTAAAATCAATTGATATAGTTATGATATCTTTAGAACAAAACCTAGTTATAGGGATTGGTTTTAATTCTTTATGGGCCACAATGCAAGCTCTCGGCCTGTCATGATCCTGAAACAGTTCAAAATTTTGATTTTTTAAACCGATAATTTGGCCTCTATTTGATATAGGGTTCCTGTATCAAATAAATCAACGTTTGCAGCATAGTCATGTCCCTACCGATTTCGGCCGTGACAATCTTACCGTGCTGCATATTGATTTGTGACACCCTGAGAGGTCTCATGAATAATCCATCGTACTTACCTGGGGGTTTCGTCTTTGTTTGAACCTGTCCCTGAAGGAACAGTTGAAACGTGGACGTGGACCCAACCTTTCAGTTGGGTAGCGATCCTTATTGTGCTCAAACCTGGATCGCCCTCCTCTCTTACCTCTTTTGCTTTTAAGTTTTAACCAGGGTGAATCCCTCGTCTTTATCACCCTCTACCTGAGGGGGAGCAACCTTGTCTCTTTCACAGCGCTCCAAATTGGTGCTGCCGGTAAGGAAGGCCATATTCGTGTTGTCTCTAACTATTGCTTCCGATACTTTTCCACCCATTCGAGTGAAAAAGACACTCTTCAACACCAGAAAACAACATTCGCCGTAGACACGTGGTTTACAGGCGTGTAACCTCCCGCGCGGTTCACGGCCAAGTCTCGTCCCTGCTCTTAACTATTTTATCAAGATTTGTCATTGCTCTCCTCTCAAAAAATAGACGTCTTCTGATTTCTTGGGTGCAGTCAGCGTCTGCCGTAATCTTTGTGACTAGAAATATAAGTCTTTCACTGCCTCCACTTTTTTTGCACTTTTATTTTCACCTTCTTCATAAGGCGCCTGAATTCCTCCTCGCTTTCAGCCATCTAAGTGCATCTGCATTCTAATAAACAAAGACTACAGAGAAAAAAATCACTCAGGGACACTCATAAAATCCTATCCTACAAAATCGTTTTGCCCCTGTACGCCGAGATGGTGTAACATGAAGTCCATCAGACGAAGATAAATCATCCTTGATTCCTACTTGTTTTTACTCCCCCCCCCCCATATGTGCACGGTTGACTTCAAATATCAAGAATTCAACATTACATTAAACTTCGTTACTTCTCTTCAACAAAAACACTTAATATTTCAGAAGTTATGCATGTTATTAAAACCTATCTCTTAAGAAAACTCGAGGATTCGACCTTATTACTGCATCATTACTTAGTATACTTCATAAAAAAATTATTCTTTGGATTCTCTTAGGTAACTAACCGCACCACTTATATCTCAAAACATTAGGATATACCGCTATGCATTATAAAATTAACTAAAAACATATTGTCCAACATGAAATCCTAAAAAATGGAAAAAGTTTCAGTTTACTTTTTCCGTAAATTGATATCTATATTCAATTATTGTTATCAGTACAAGAGAAAAAACTAGTGGGTGTGTGTGTGTGTTTGGATTTCCGTTATGTTGTTAGATGGGAGTCGCAGCCCTAACTTAGTTCAATAAATCACATGCGCTGGAAGCTCAGTGTTCTTATTGAACTTTTTTTGTAGATGTGCGACGAAAAGGGGTAGCGAAACGAGGGAAAACTTTTCATGTACTTCCTGGAAATTTTACCGAATATACTTTTATTAGAAAAAAAATCTGTTTTGTGAAGATAATGAGCGGAATCGAAGAGGCATCAACAGGGCTTTGTTCCTCAAATAAAAATCCGATATACGATGGCATGAGCTGAAAAGCTTTTCCATTTAAGAATGTTGATTTAAGAGATCATTTCGTTGAAGCTTTAATCAGTAAAAATATTTCGTTACATTAGAAACGTTTCAGTGTACTTAGTCTAATACGACAAGGAATAGTTTGACACGACAAGTCGTAGAAATATTTATTTGTAGGAAGTGCACGTAGTCAACTATCTACTAAATAATTGCTTTATTATGTCAGTAGTCATCTTGTCATTGCAGACATGTGATTAATATATTACTACCTCTTGGGTGGGGGGGGGGATTCCATCCTACTCTGCTGACCTAACTACACAACCCAACCGCATACAACCATCATCACCCAAATGTCGAAAATCAACGTATGACGTCGTGAACTTGTATGGCTGGCAACCATGCATGTCTCTGAATTATGGGACACATTGTAAATTGTAATCCCCCCCGCGAGTTTGGCCAGATTCCAGATTGATTCAGTAAAAATCGCTAATATTTATTCTGTTAACTTCGGAAATGATTCTTAAGCTTTACTTATTTCATTTTTATTCAATACTGTTTTTTATACTAGGCGTCCAATAGATTTCCACGATTTTACAGATTTAAGAATTCAAATGAAGAAAGTGCATTCTCGGTTTGCATAAAAACTTTTTTTTACTATTAATTAAGGTTTTTAGTTGAGAAAAAAGTCAGTGGCAGTGGATTAGAACCCACGATCTTCGGCTAGATACGCCGCTGCTCTACCACCTGAGCTATCGTGACCTCGATCCACTCGGACACTAACTCCCCATCTCAACCCCACCTTTTGAATTTTCCCTCCTTTTTGGCATTTTTCAAATGTCGTGTAATTGGATTGGATTCTCGGCGACAAATGAAATGGCCACGGAGAGCTTCAGTGAAGTATACTTCATTTAAATTCATTAAATTCATTAATTTCGTGGTCCGCTTGACCAATTAATATATTACAATTAATTAAGGTTTTTAGTTGAGATAAAAAAGTCAATGGCACGAGCGGGATTCGATTGAAAAATGTATAAATTCATTCTTTTTTTAAATCTCAAATTTTCTAGCATGGTAAAGATTCATTTTTTATCTAAAATTTGCTAGCATTGTATAAATTCATAATTTTTTTCCACATCCTACATGTATTTGTAAAATTCAAAGAATGTTTATAAATCCCAGGCCCTGAAGATGATCTCAATAAAAGATCGAAACGTTGGCACGATAAAGAAAATGTTTTTCTGAAACCTACATCACACCAGACCGCATCTCACGATATCTGAATAAGTATAGATTAACGGTCACTAATCTCTACACATAAATCCGTTATATTTCGTGGTCCGCTTGACCAAATAACTTCTTTCAAATAATTATCTTTTTATCTAAGGTATAAGATGAAATGAAAAAGCTAGTATCGCGAGCGGGATTCGAACCCACGACCGGCTCAATACGCCGCTGCTCTAACCACTTGAGCTATCGTGATTTCGATCCACTCGGACACCAACTCTACATCCCAACATTCGGTTCGAATCCCACTCGTGACACTAGCTTTTTTATTTCAACCAATATCTTACTTAAAAATATTAAGTAATTGAAAGAAGTTATTTGGTCAATCGGACCACTCAATATAATGGATTTAATAAGTAAAACGAAGTATATCTTCACTAACAACTCTCGTGGCCACTTCATATGTCGCAGAGAATCGAATCCTGATTACACGGCATTTGAAAAATTGCAAAAAGAGGGAAAATTCGTAAGGTTGTAGGTTGGGATGAGGAATTGGTGTCCGAGCAGATCGAAGTGACGATAGCTCAAGTGGTGGAGTAGAGGCGTTTCTAGCCGAAGGTCGCGGGTTCGAATCCCGCTCGTGACACTAACTTTTTCATTTCAACCAAAACCTTAAATAAAAAGATAATTTAATAACAACTAAATTATTATCCTAATAAATTCAGTAAGAAAATAACTTTAAACTAGTGATTAACTTCTATTCCAAATTATTATTTTAGAAACATGTTCAAAATAGGAGGCAAATCAAAATTTATTATATTATTTATGCACTTATCTCCATGTTTAATTTTACATTTTTTTCATTTCAAATTGCTACAGATTATTTGAGAAATTTGAAATAAAAAATGTAAAATTAAATATGGAGATAACTGAATAAATAATATTATAGATTTAACTGCTATTTTAAACATGTACCTAAATAATTTTTCACATACAAATTAATCAATAATTTAAAATTATTTTCCTCCAGTCTATAGCACTCTCCTTTATTCAGAAATAGTCCAGACACCGTTCTGCCGTTCGCCCAGGCCGGAGGATTATCTCGAAGTGGTCCTTATTCCTCTGAAAACAGAGTCCTTCGCCCACGCTCGATCTTATTCGTTGAAATCGTCGTACCGACAGTTGAAAATGCGAGAAGCAGTCGTTTTAGTGAACAGTGTCGAATACAAGAATAAATAAAAGTTGGAGAAATATAACGAAATGAAGTAAAACGTGGTGCCGCGGATATGCAGTGAGAGAGACTGAATAAAATCATAAGCTTAACTTCCCGTAGTAACTTGCGGACAACAACAAGCCGGCAGTACGCCTAAACATAGCGCTTTAGCGTTGTTACTAGACATAGGGTGTCCTTTTTAGATGGCCCAAGCGAATTTCTCTTTAACCACTGACGCTATCAAAAAAACAAAAAATACCTGTTTAATATTTTTAGTCTAGTTTCAAACGTTTATCTCTTTTTGAGAAAAATTATACAGAGTACCTCAGACCCGGTTCAACTTCAAAATTTCAAACACGATCCTGTACATCCTGACACATCATTTTTAAAAAAATTTTACGCTGAAAACAATGGTTCAATTGGATTTTAAATTGGTCAAAAAATGCCAATCTATCACACTGAATGCCAACATTGGCAGGTTTCTCATAACATATGGTATCTGTGTGCAGCGCTGGCATATGTACGAATATGTATAGGGTACAAATAAAATAATTAAAAATTTAAAAAATGTAATTATTGTTTGAAAGTAGAGCTTATGCTAAGAAAAATACTATCAAAAGACTTTTTTTCTATGTGCGATGAGATAAATAGGTTATTTATTTAGAAATCGTGAGATGCGGTCTGGTGTGATGTAGGTTTCAGAAACACATTTTCTTTATCGTGCCAACGTTTCGATCTTTATTGAGATCATCTTCAGGGCCTGGGATTTACAAACATTGTTTACATTTAACAAATACATTTAGGATGTGGAAAAGTGAAATTTATACAATGCAAAATATATTTTTTTATATATTCAATCAAAGTATTTTTACTCAATAAAGATCGAAACGTTGGCACGATAAAGAAAATGTTTTTCTGAAACCTACATCAAACCAGACCGCATCTCACGATTTCTAAATAAATATCGATTAACGGTCTCTAATCAACACACATAAATAGGTTAGTTGGTTAGTTGAAACATTGTTTATTTCACGTTTTCATGAACCAATTTTCAATATGAATGGGGCTGTTTTTCATAAAATCTATATGACTTGATGAATCCCCATCATCAACGTTTCTTGTTTACCAAATTTTAATTTTTAACTTTTTTTTAATAAATTGAATAAACACTTGTAATTATTGCAATGTTTAAACGTACGAGTTAGAGATTATGCTACTAAAAATAGTATTTAAAGTTTTTTCTATACACTATGACACTATTTTGAAACACTATAAATAATTGTTTTAGATCAAACCAAAATATTTGAAATTTTTTTTACCGTCTCTGAACCATTGTGAGGCTCGTGTTTTTCGAAGCTGTCTTCATCTATATTCCTATAAATTATTCGACGTCAGATCGATCTATGAACAAGCGCATAACCAATGCGGGGTGAAACTTCCGTAATCAGATTTTACATAATTGGAAAGGACGATGGATCTGCTGCATACCTGCCGGAACTGGAACATCCAATACGCCTTCTGTACAGTTTCTCTCAGTTCTCCCAGTCTTTGATACTGTACGACGTTCTTTGAATGAACGATCTAGTGACTATAATTAAATTTTTGACTTGTGCGTTTAGTCGTTCTTGAAAAAAAAGCGCATGTTCAAAAAACTAGTGCAGTTTCTTTGAGCACATTTTACCGATCAACAGCGAGTTGATACGTATGACTGCTTTATTGATAGCGGTGGAATTGCGCATTGTGCAGTCGAGTTGCAATCCGAATTCCTATCTCCGAAATGTTGGAGGGTTTTAGGTTTTCAAAATTTTTTTTTTAATTTATGTGTTACCTATACAGAATTGTATACTATACAAATATGAACACATGATTGATAAATCACACAGCACAACACTAGCACTAATGCCAGCACTGCACCGGTAGAACACATGTTTTGACGAGCCAGCCATTGCTGGCACTCATTGTGTATGACTAGGTATCAAGGACGTCCCGAGGCCATCGTCGGTTGAGGCGACGTGGTGGGTTGTCAGGGTGGGAATGAGTGGATAGGGCTCGAGCAGTATGGTTAGGATGGTTCGAAAGGTTGGTACGGAAGGTTTGGAATCTGGACTGGATTAGTTCGTTAGCAAAAGGAATGTTGAGGTCTTTGTGGATAGTGAGGTTAGTGACATAATAAGGTGCTTTGACAATTTGTCTAAGGACTTTCGTTTGGAAGGACAGGATGCGCTGGATATTGGAAGGCTTGGCAGTGCCCCACAAATAAAAATAAAATTAGAGATGTACTCCGTGTTTAAAATTTTAAGCCGCATCGCTCTCATTTTGTCCAGGGACTCCGGAACTCTGATTATGACAAGGGTCTAACGTTCCTTGCACAAGAAGAAAACGATCTTTCATATTATGGACTGATGAATCCAAGTTCTCCTCTAATGGCATACTAAACCGTTGGAATTTTCAAACGTGGGCAGAGGAAAATCCGATATCCTACTCCTGTCATCATCAGCTGGTTCACAGTATCGACGTTTCGTATATACTTCTCGGAAAAAAATTAATTGGGCCTTATTTCTACAAAAATAATTTAAATGGTGTTCAGTTCCTCAATTTTTTGAGGGAAGTTTTACCAACATTATTAGATGATGTTCACCTGGAAAAACAAGAAAAAATGATTCTGCAGCTTGACGGATGCCCGAACACAATCTTTGCAGGTGAGACGTTATTTGAATCGTCACATCCCGGATAGTTGGACAGGACCTCATGACCCGATCTGTTGGCCTTCTCGGTCACCCTATTTAACTCCGCTTGTCTTTTTTCTGTGGGACCATTTAAAAACAGCAATTATAACCCAGCAACCTCAGTTGAAGAACTGCGGCAAAGGATAGAAAATGATTGTCAATCCATCTGCCCCTAACTATAGCTCTGAGCACTGGTGAAAATTAGTTAAAAATTTATGAAATATATTGTTCGAGATAAAAAAGTCAGTGTCACGAGGGGGATTCGAACCCACGACCTTCGGCTAAATACGCCGCTGCTCTACCACTTGAGCTATCGTGACTTCGATCCGCTAGGGACAGTAACTTACCATCTCAAACTCAACTCTAGAATTTTCCCTCCTTTTTGCCATTTTTCAATTTTTTGTCTCGACCAATACCTTTCACAAATATTAATTAATTGAAAAATGTTAATTGGTCAATCGGACCACGAACTGTAATGGATTTATTAGTTAAAAAGAGCAAATCTTTGCATGTTTACGCGAAGGCGCCAGTTCGAAAATGAAATGTGATAAATAAATAGCAAACTAATGTAAAATAATTGTTTTCTTTTCCAAACTTTTTGCAATAACTTGCTCATTTGATTGAACTGGGCCTGGCCTGGCCCAAAAATTTGAAAACAGACTAAAACATATTGAAAACATATTTTTTCATAGCCACATTGGTTCAAGAGAAATTCAGTGGGCCCATCTAAAAAGGACAGATTGGGGGTAGGAATGAGAGAGAGCGAGAGATGGATATCTCGGAGATGACCCCTCTGTAGTATATCACCATCTTTGTTGCCCTTTGTCCTGGTCGCCTCCCAGGGAAACTACCTTTTTACACTTTACTCCCAGACGTCGTAGTCCTTTTTCATATGCTCCTTTTACACCATTATAATGGTGTACCTCTTTAATTAAGTATATATATGACGTATATTGAGGGTGGCTGGGAGAGAGAGAGAGAGAGAGAGAGAGAGAGAGAGTGTCTGTGTGTGTGTGTGTGTGTGTGTGAGAGAGAGAGAGAGAGAGAGAGAGAGAGAGAGAGAGAGAGAGACAGACAGACAGACAGACAGACAGAAAGATACCCGGAGGAGAGTCGATCATTCGTCAGGTCAGTGGGGCGATTAAAAAAATTAATCCAGGTCTTCACATTTGAAAACAACGTTTATCAACTGCTTAACAAAGGAGGTATCTAAGCCGAAGCCATAGACTCCTTCCTCAAGGCTCACTCACTGCACATAAATCTGGCAAGGATCTAGCCCACTCGTCTCCATTTTTGCAATCAATTACTGTAGCATTCAAAATCGAACATCTAACTCATTACTGGTCACCGACCAGTCACTAACTCTAAACTGTAATTGACTCGTGACCAACTGCCAAGTGTCAACGCCACTCGATTGAATTATTGACTGGCCAGTCACTACCTTTTTGATAGCACCTTTTGCCAACTTCCCCAGACTTTATGCTGGGCTTTCTTCCCCGTGGCAGCTTCTACACTCTGGCATCACAATTTTGCATTTCCTTAGTTTTCTTTTAAAGGGGATTCTCGTGCGTCCAAGGAAGACATGAAATATGTTATTTCGCCTTTTACATATCCTCATTCTAATTTGTTCAACACAGTTAATACAATAATCTTTACACAATTAATTATTGATTAGTTACATGACTAATTAGATATTTAAATAATAATCTTCTCACGACATGTAAATAAATTTTAAAAAATTGACATTCATAAATATTTCGTTTTTTCCAAATTCCGTTTGCCATTTACCTTGACAGAGAGACTATTTAAATAAATTGGAAAATTAGAAATGCCTTTCGAAAAAGGTTGTAATTGTTTTCTGTATAGGATAAGAATTATTTCTCTAGGAATAGGGCAATGCTTAAAATTTTCGACAGAGCGAGTCAAACTGTCCTTGTTGAAATTAATTATGTAATTTATTTGCATCTGCACTCTGTATAAACGTGATGTCCCGTGGGAAAACAATTTTATCTACCTTGATCCTTGTTTGTTCAATTGCAAAACAAAACCCGCAAAATTAACATAAAACATTTGCACTTTCTTCGAATTTTCTTTTGTAAGGCCTGGAATTGGACTACCGATGTTTTTCAATTCCTCGGACAATAGAACGCTTAGAAATGCAAACATTGGATTTTATTAGCAGACTCTATCTATATTCATGATGTTATTTAAAATATTTCTCTTACTTCATTTATCCTTTCGCCAATCTCCTCGCTCATTAAGTTGCAGAATTATATTTATAAATTTCTGATTACTAATTTATATAAAGCTCCAATCTACACACTTCTACCAATTTACCGACAAATCCAGGTTTTTCGATAAATCACCGGCAGCTCAGGTGTTTGCAATCCGGGTTCAGGCCATTTTAGCCCCGAACACATACAGTTCCTACATCCATTCACACTCACAATTATTTACAAACCATTCACTCATTTAGGGTGGTGGAATAGTCGATCATCCTTTACCAATATTATACACCTAATTGAGGGTCGATGGATACTCAATATTTCGCCATCGGACGTCTAGCACTCACACAGGGTAATAATTCACTCCCGACACTCACTAGGTGACACAAAACTATCAGTACTACATGCAATAGTACAGATTCAATTCCTCAACAATCGGAACCGAAGACCAATATACTAGTTTTCTTGCTCAAGCACAATTCCAATACGCGCGGCACTACTACGCGCTCTCTATATGGAGCCAAGAATGGTACCCTTCGATTTCGTGGGACACATTGAGCGACCATTCTCTGCATGACCGACACAAAATTAAATGGGCTTGTGCCAATCTCGTAATGGTGTGAGGATGACCCTTCTACAAGTCAGGTCTTCCGAAGGCCACCTATCATCAGTGATTGATGCACCAGTGCTTCCCTCTGCCGATCCGGCCCACCGACACGGCCACTTTTTTTAATCGTGATTTTATTGCATTTTTAGCTTCAAAGGGCCGGATCGCAGCGGTTAAGTTAAAATTATGCCGAATAGAAAAAAAATCACTATACGAGACGGTCATCGTCCTTACCAAAGGATCCTTAACCAGCTCATTTATTATGACCACATTATTATCCAAACATCGAATTCCTCTACATATTCACATCCTCATCAATTTCACCGCTTTGCTCTTCAGATTTATACTGGTACAAAACACCGTAGTTTTTTCCTTTTTTTTTAACCACTGATAATAAAAGCTACAAAACAATTGACAGTCTTAGAAGAAACGTGGATTTTGATTAAAAAAAGAATTATTTTTCCTTGTAGACGGATCTCTTTAAAACCCGACGAGGGTCGAATCCTGGAAAATCCTTTGGTTCTGAATACATATTTTATTATTTCGCTGCAATGATATTTTTCGAATATCCCTTATCACCACCAAATGCGATTTTTCTTTTTACCCTTGATATGTATGGAAATGGGCCCTTTTCTCATGGTGTTAGCCCCCGCGGCCTGGTGAGAAATTCTGGTAGAAATACCGACTCCCTTCATACTCGGATTTGCATACGAACCTATCGGTTTCGATTTTAAAAACGGGGACGGTTTTCCGCTGGTTTGTCCACGTTTACGATTATTTCCGTCGTCGGCCTAAGAAAACGACTGCCTTATGTAATGGTAAAATAGTTTCTTCGCCAAACTTAAATATATAAATCTATCTCAAGTTAAAAGAAAAATCCTTTATTTTTATACAGGTTTTAATTAATTAAAATAATTTCAGATGGTTTTAAATGCTCAATCATTTATATTTAAAAAACTGAAATCTAAAGAAGACTCATTTGTTTCTATATTTAATTTCCTAACATTTTTTCGTCAAATTAACCTTTTTTTATTTCAAACTAGCTTTTTTAATTTTTGCATTAATCATTGTTTAAAACATGAAAAAACCTAGGAGGTGGTTTTAAATTTAAACACACACAGAACATTATTGGCCTTTTAGGGGGATTACATAAAATTTGCATTAAAATAAATTACATTAATTGTTTATATTAGTATAAAAACTGAAACATGTAGGGTTATTTTGAAAAAAAGCTTGATATAATTTTAATTCACTTTCATATGGTCCTCACAGTGCCCAATTATTTTAGACACATATACATAATTGTTTTCAAATGCAGGAATTGTATTTAACGTGTTTACATTTCATGCTATCTCGTAGATTTCGTGTTGTTTTAAAGAATGTTCTAATTTAAAATCAAAAACGTTTCATATTAAATTTAAAAAAGTTAATTCGGTATTAAAAAAAGTTATTTGAAATTAAAAAGGTCTAATTGAAATTAAAAATGTTTAATTTAATGTAAAAATTTGCTTATTGGATTGCTAATTTGACGGAAAAACCTACAAATCTAAAAAGCAATAGTTTGATTTTATATTTAGCTTTATATAATTTTTAATTTTAATAGTAATTTTTATATGGCCTTCTACGGTTAATTTGGAATTAAAAAGGTCTAATTGGAATTAAAAAGGTCTAATTGAAATTAAAAATGTTTAATTTAATGTAAAAATTTGCTTATTTGAATGCTAATTTGACGGAAAAACCTACATATCTAAAAAACAGTAGTTTGTTTTTATATTTAGCTTTATATAATTTTTAATTTTAATAGTATTTAATTTTTATATAGCCTTCTAAGATTAATTTGGAATTAAAAAGGTCTAGTTGGAAATTAGTAAAAACGATTCCTTACATCGAATTAAAAAAAAAAGTTAATTTCACAGAAAATGCTATACACATCACATATTAAAATGATAATCCGTAATTTTTGTATTTCGCTTTATATTTTTATGTTTATTTTTAATTGTTTTTAATTTTCGTATGTTCTACTAAGAGTATGTTTTTCAAACGCAAGGCTATAACTTTACATGATTATATTTCAAATCATATTCTACGGTTTTTGGAATAAAAATGTCTAATTTGAAATTAAGAAGGGTAAATTTTAATGGGGGTGTTTATTTATGATTAAAAAGGGTTATTTGGAAATGGAAAATTTGACATTAAAAAGGCGTCTTTTGCATGAAAAAAGTTATATATCTCAAATCAGAGAAATAATCTTTTATTTTCATACTCACCTTTATAGAACTTTTAATTGTATTTAATTTTTTTAAACTTTAATTGTATTTAATTTTCATATGGTCTTCTAAGAGAGTTTTTTTTCTGTTTTTTCAAATGCAGGAATTTTACTTTACGTGTTTGTATTTCAAATCATTTCCTACGTTTTTGGTTTAAAAAAAAATGGATTGTGATAAAATTAAATACGTTGGGTAGATTCAAGGCTTTAAGTCTTTTAACACTATATTTTCAAATACCCTACTACGAAAGCTGAATAAGGTAAGTGGTCTGTAGCTGAAGGAATTGTATTTTTTATATGAGTAAGTTTCGAAATATTCCGGCATTCAGGAATATAGCTCAAGAGAATCATGGCATTGAAAAGATAAGAAATAAGGACCAGGTTTTCGAGGAAGATGCTTATCTTCTGCATTATCTTATGCATCTGATCGAACGAAGGTGACTTTATTTTCGCGGGGGATTGGATGATGTTACGAACTTCCTTCGGAGTGACCAGTGTACCGTCGTGTGAGTTCCAATCAGTGTCAATTAGCCTTTTTTCCGGTGACAAGTCTACCTAAGGATCGAGGCCCCTGATCAATAGTGAGATGGTGAACGGATGTCAAGGACTCACCCATTGCGATTACATTCTCAAATTCGGTAATGCGCGGCTTGTCTAATAGTCTTTTCTGTTTTTATGTTTAAAACATTTACTGTTTTCCGGAGTGCGTCATTTTGGGGATTCATTTTCGATAGAAATAAGCTTGATCATAAAATTTGAGCTGAATTTTTAGACAGGGATGGCGAAATTTTATTTAGCCAGGTTTTTCCGTTTGATCCGCGGAATGATGCTCGTAGCCTGTCATTTTGGCACACAAGACATAAAACTGAAATGGCGAAATGCTGAATCGCGAAAATTACCACACTTTCTACCCTAGCAGTAGAGAAATAGAGACCCATTAATACAAATTCTATTGTATAAGCAAGACAAAATGTAAAAATTGAGAAGAGGGTGGATTTTGTTTTTGTATAAAGTAATTTATTAATTTAAATATTAGTATTCTTGTTTGAAGGGTATGGACAGCGGTTCGCATCCGGTGTTGCCCCATTCTCAGCCGTCTAACGACACAAGGTTCAGATCTTTTCTCCGTTAATAAGCGGACTTTCTCGAAAAATGGCCCTTTTTCCCCTTTTATTAAAGGTAGATATTATTGTTCGCTTTGATTAGGACATCTTCTACGTCGAGTCTTTGTATCCGAATCCTATCCCTTTCATCAAAAAAACTCAACCGGAATATTCAGCCTGTTGCTTTGGCCTTTGACTGCAGAGGAAATGTTGTTTTTATTAGCGTCTTACCTCCCCTTCTAAAAAGTAACTGAAATCTACTTTCATTAAAATATTAGTGGTGGTAAGACGATGTAAATTTGCCGTGTGTCACTTTTGTTTGGGCCAACAAAATAACTTTTCCTGCTGTAAATATATTCTTGGCAAAATAAACAAAATACAGAATTCAAATATAACGAAAATTAGAAAGATTCTCGAGAAAAAAAAAACAATGAGAAAAACAAAAAATTCAAGGCGACCATTTCGGAGTTGACGCGACCCTTGGGGGACTATCTGAAGAACGAGGCGGGAGAAGTGATACCTGTTCTCTTTTCCAGCACTCCGAGGTCATTTCCAAAATTAAACGGCCGAGTTCCACGCTCACAGAACAACATCAAGAACGTGCTTTGAAGTTTTGAAACATATAAGAATTGTAAGGAATGGACAATTAATTGAGAATGTTGACGCGCTGAAAAAGGAAAGAGTGATAGCTCTATGCTTTATTTCGATGTTTAAAAATTGAGATCAAATTGATCTTTTACGTTGAGATCAAAAGGCTTCGGGGGCGTCGGTAGCCGCAAGGTTTAGTCTTTGACACGGCGCTCATCACTGTAAGGTAAAGATCCCGGGTTCGAATCCAGCGGCCCTGCATTCGAACCCGACATACTTACAAATGGGCTTTTTTTCAAAAACACCATGAGGGTTTATATGACCTCTGCTGTTGCGTTTAGGGTTGATTAGGTTAAAAAAAAAGTTTTGTGCCAACTTGGTTTCTTAAAAGGCCTACTTACCCCTCTAGCATAATGTGAAAATCTCCAAATTGCAGCCAGTTGCTTAGTATATGTTTTTTGTTCGTTTTTAACACCTATGTAAACAGTAGTAAAATGAGTATGTCCGAAGAAAATTTTGTAAATGTATGAATGTAATTTATTAGTCAGCATGGAGGGTTTAACCTCAATTACCACGAGGATTATCGAGTACTGTGGAGTAGAGTGAATATGCATGTGAATGTCATTTATTAGCGCTAATACGGGGGCTTATTCCTAAAACATCTCTGGAATATCGATTATTCTGGAGTAGAGTGAATGCTCGCCAGACTATTGTCTTATTTTGGGTTTGTGTATGAGTTTTGTCATATGTGTTGTTTTATGCACAAATGACGAAGCCTAGAGGTACAGATAGGCTAGCATTATGAAAAAGAAACGAAAGAGTTATAGTCATCACTTTTGTGGTCAGGACATGTCTGGAAAAGAATTAAAAGAAATTGTTAAGATTAAAACGAGTTTAAAAAAGACACGTAAAGAAAATCAAAAAAGAGACTGCAGACGATAACCAATTTAATGCCAACCTTTAAAAAAAAAAATTTTTTATTCACATTATTTATATACCACGAAGATGTTCCTGTAGTTATTTTAAATTTAATGTATAAGAAATCTATTAAGATAGCAGTCTTATGCCTTACTTAAAAAGTTACATATTTTCACTAGGGATGCTTCACGCTTATAATCAATTAACTTATTAATATCTTCGATATCTCTTCTTATGGTAAGAAATCTCTAAATTTGAGCAGAAACTTGAAATATGAACAGAAATTGGAAAAGGCAGTAACTAGCTTGCAACGATTTCCTTTTGTAGTTACAAAATTAATTAAAATTAGTATTGAATTGAAATGATTTGCATTTATTTACTATTTCTTCACTATTTTCGTGGTCCGCTTGACCAATTAATACAAGACAATTAATTAAGGTTTTTAGTTGAGATGAAAAAAAGTTAATGGCACGAGAGGGATTCGAACCCACGACCTTCGGCTAGATACGCCGCTGCTCTACCACCTGAGCTATCGTGAATGAAAAATGGCAAAAGGAGGGAAAACTCATAAGGTGGGGTTGAGATGGGGAGTTGATGTCAGAGTGGATCGAGGTCACGATAGCTCACGTGGTAGACAGCGGCGTATCTAGCCGAAGGTCGTGGGTTCGAATCCCTCTCGTGCCTTAACTTTTTTTTCATCTGAACTAAAAACCTTAATTAATTGTAATGTATTAATTGGTCAAGCGGACCACGAAAATAGTGAATTTAATGAATTAAATGAAGTACACTTCACTAAAGCTCTCCGAGGCCATTTCATTTGTCGTCGAGAATCCAATCCGATTACACGACATTTGAAAAATGGCAAAAAGGAGGGAAAACTCATAAGGTGGGGTTGAGATGGGAAGTCAGTGTCCGAGTGGATCGAGGTCACGATAGCTCAAGTGGTAGAGCAGCGGCGTATCTAGCCGAAGGTCGTGGGTTCGCATCCCTCTCGTGCCATTAACTTTTTTTCATCTCAACTAAAAACCTTAATTAATTGTCTTTTATTTACTATTGTTCGGGTTTGAATAAGTTCATTCGTTTTATTACAATATTATTATTATTCTAGCAAGAAAAGCAACTATATTTGCTCTTCGAAAACGACACCTGTTTCCACAACCAATGGTTCGTGCTCATTGGAAACTAGGCTTGTTTACATTTATTGACTGTTTTCTTCTCCGGAAACGAGGCCTGTTTGCATTTATTAACTGTTCTTCCGCTTTGGAAACTACGTCTGCTTATATTTATTGTCTGTTGTTCCTCTTCTCAAACTATGCCTGTTTCATTTATTGTCTGTTTTTATTGTAAGGAAACCACGCCTGTTTGTATTTATTGACTATTCTTATTCCTCAGAAACTGTGTGTTCGCACTTATTGACATTTTCCACTTCGGAAAGACGCCTGTTACCATTTATTGACTATTTTCCTCTTCGAAAACGACGCCTATTTGCAAAATCGACTGTTTTTCCTAATTGGAAACTAGGTCTGCTTACATTTATTGTCTGTTCTTCCGTTTCGGAAACTACCTCTGCTTATATTTATTTTCTGTAGTTGCTCTTCTCAAACTATGCCTGTTTCATTTATTGACTGTTTTTGTTCTAAGGAAACCACGCCTGTTTGTATTTATTGACTATTCTTATTCCTCAGAAACGGCTTGTTTGCACCTATTGACATTTTCCACTTCGGAAACCATGCCTGTTTGCATTTATTGACTTTTCCTCTTCGAAAATGACACCTATTTGCATAATTGACTGTTTTTCCTCATTGGAAACTGCGTCTGTTTACATTTATTGTCTGTTCTGCCTCTTCAGAGACTAGGCCTGTTTACATTTATTATTAAATTCATCTTCCTCAGAAACGATGCTTGTTTGCTCTTATTGACTTTTCCTTTTCGGAAATGATGCCTGTTTGCATTTAATTACTTTCTTCTCTTCGGAAACGTCACTTATTTGCATTTGTCGACTGTCCTTTCTCTCCGTAAACGGCAACTGTAGTTGAACGTCTTGAAAAGAAGAACAGAATTATTCGATTGGAAGTCACAAGTAATGCTTTTAAAGTAGGTCCTTATTACCGCTAAATTCACCAATGATAATGTTTCAAAACTCATTTAAAAGACCAGTATTTTTTCTGGAATGAATCGTGCGAATATGTTACGTAAATCGTCGGCTCTAGTTGGTAGAACAGCTTTCCGTTTTGCTTTCCCAATCATGAGACGGATTTAATCAATAAACTTTCATTAAAAGTTTTACTCGGCCGATAGACAGGCCACGAAAGTCCTTTTTCCCCAAACCTACCGTTTGTACGTCAAATTAGAACGACTTAACTAACATCAATAACAATCGATTGTAGCCAGATTTCCTCTGACCTTATCACACTTGGAAAACAACACGGATACGATTAATCATCCGTTACTTGTGATGTTTTTAATTATTTCCCCACGTCATCTGCACAAACACCTTCTTTACAAGCGTATTGATAAGATGTAAAGATTTTTATCGATTATCATGTTATCCTACTGTAATTTGCAGCAAAAGACAACTTTTATGCAACCATTCGCTTTTTCAAACGTGCCGTGCTCATTTTATGCAAGGTATATTAATGAAAATTATTTACCTTTACGATAAAAACCACAATCCACCTGTATCAGCCGACAAAATTGTCTCTGTTAATTAACCTTTAAATTACAAAAATATAATATTTACGTACAAAATACCGTCTAATAACCCTACGTTCAATTATACATATTAAGTAATTGCGATTTTATTTTCCTAAAAAAAATCCCAGTCACGAAGCGAAAATCCTATGTACAAAATGAATTTAACCCGATGAAGTATTTACTACATAAATATTTCAGTCTTTTTGGTACGAGATTTAGTTGCGGGAACAGGTTATTTATGGTTACTTGTTGGAACATTTTTTTTCAGTTAAATCTGTTAAAAACCTTTTCCACTCTAATGAGATTTTTAAAAATAAACAATATGTATACATTGAGTTTTCCGAAAAATAATGCTGGTTTATGGTTACAACATAAAAACAATTAAATAAATGATTTTACACATTTTTTATTAATAAAAATGCCCCTCCATCACTCTCAATCCACTTCCCCCGATGCTGTATAGATAGACTTTGAAGTTTTATTATTAACAAATTCTGTAAAGGCATATTTTAACGACTTTTGGCCAATAAATTTTTTATTTTGTAAAACGTTGACCACGTGTCTGAAAAAATGGTAGTTGGCAGGCTCGAGGTCTGGAGAATAGGAAGGGTGAGGCAAAACCTTATAACTAAGATTTAACACTTTTCGTATTGTCATATATGAGAGGCATGGGGCCGAGTAACAGAATCGATCTTTTCCGATTGACCAAAGATGGCTTCAGTAATACCAGTTTGTAGTGCATTGCTCCAATTTGAGAGCAATACATTTCGACATTGATTGTTTCATCAGGATTCAACAAGCTGTAGTAAATCACCCCAAATGAAGCTCACCAAAGAGTAACCATCACCTTTTTTTGATGATTTGGGGGCATTGGGAATTGTGGTGGTGCTTCTCCTTTGTCGAGCCACCGTCCAGAACGTCTGCTGTTATAGTAAGAAATCCGCATTTCACCACGTGACAATTCTATCCAGAAAAGGTTCGTTTTTTTCGGCAAAGAAGTGTTTCACAAACTTTCATAACGATGATTTTTTAGTGGTCGTTTAATGCAGGAGAAACTCAACTTTCGAGCTTTTTCACCTTTTCAATTCCCTTAAGTTGGTCACCAAAGGTCGATTTACTAACTGAAAGATTCTCTGCAAGTTCTCAAACAGTTGTTATGGGATTTTCTTTGAACAAAGTTTGCAGAACATCATCATCCGGGGAAGAAAACCTTCCACGACCTTTTTGGTCTTCAAAGTTAAAGCCTCCCTCTCGATTTTTTTACACTATCTCTGAAGGGTACTCTCACTCACACTTCCATAGCTTCAGACTTCGTTAATGTTTCTGTTCGTATGGACACCGTTCTGGCATAATTTAAACTCATAAAACGAAATTTTGTGGAAATCAGGCGATGACATCTCACTAAAGACTGAATTATTCGCAAGTGATGAAATGCTACTGAGGTAAAGAAACATTTTCGTTTGGAAGAGTTTTAAAAAGTATTGCCATTTGAACAAAAGAATAATTCATGAAACGTAAAAATTTTATTTTTTTAATTTTTTTATATAGAGGGGTAACTGAAAGAAAACTTGAATACCTGCATTATTTATCCGATAACCCAATAATATGCAGCGTGTACAAATCAAAATTGTTATCACAAATATGTGAGTGTTTGGTTTTTTCCTCGGTTACTTCACTGACACTATGGCCAGCCCTGCACCTGGAGGAGGCAGGTTGAAAGAAATCCGCAAACGTTAAAGACGAAATGGTGTGTTCTCAGGATGGAAAGTAGAAAATGCGCTAGGGCAGTATGGTAAAGATCGATTGAAAGTTTGGTGTGAACTTGTGGAAACGGGAACAGAGCAGGTCGTTGATAAAAGTTATGTTGAGATGGTTGTGAACAGTAAATTTAATGGACTACTAAGGGGCCTGGACAGTATGTTTAAGGACTGTAGATTTGATGCCCTAGATATTGGAAATTTGGATGAACCAAAGTTCCCCTTCGTATATTCAGATAAGTCGGAGATCTTTTGTTAAGGTAAAGTCGTGGTGGACAGCGAAATTTCCTTTCTTTACCTTCCGGCCAACTTTCAAAGCTATGATCTAAAGACCCAACGTCAGTAGTTTGGGTGTTGGGAGAGGTAGGCAGGATAGGACCTAGGATGCTTCTCTATTGGCTCAGCTGTAGCTACTAGGAGAGAATTGACAATCATTTGAATAGGAACACATGATGTATTATGGAACAAAAGGAATAATGTCCATGTCGTTGTTGTGGATGTGTGTTTAGGACGAAATACAGAGCTCTGACAATTATCAGGACTTTTTATCGGAAGAATTGAATGCACTTGATGAACCCACGGTTCCACTCCGTATGTACAAAGTGGTCCCAATAATGTATTGAAGTTATTTTGACGGAGTTGCTCCTAAAGTCTTAGTAGATGTGGAACTTTTCCTAAGTTTTCATCTCGTGTGGGGATAAATCAGCCTGTTGTGTAGTGTCGTTTTTTAGCTTGGAGATTGACTGTATTTATTAGCTTGAATGGGTAGTATGAGAGAGCTGACGTTGGAAAATAGAGCACCCTATTGACCTCTCATATATAGCATGTCGTAAAGATGATTAATATCTAGTAGTCCACCACCCTTTATGGTAGGTGTAAGTAGTTCTACATAATTTGGGAGGAAGATAGGAACGAATTTATTTAATAATTAAAATTATAAAAAACAGCGTGGAACCAGGAGAAAAAAAGCAAAAATAGATAGCCCCCTGAGCAGGGATATTTCCAAAACCCGATGCAGGTGATTCATAAGCTCAATTTTGCAATTTTGCACGTATATATATGATGTACATAGATGTCCGGAGTTGAGGTTTTATGAATCAATCAATATCCATAAACACATATTAAGGAAAATATAATATCAAGTAGTATCAAATAATATAGTAATATTAAGCAATGTATAAAAGAGTATACAAAATTAATTTTTTAAATTAAATAATTCTACATGAAAGTTTCTAGAAGTTGGAAATATTTCTTACAATTTAAATTAACTTTTACATTTTGAAAAAAAAAAAGTGTCAGGATATAAAATTAATTTTTAGCACACGTTTGTTTTAACTTATTAGACCAATATCAAATCATTGGATGTAAATATGTTTATTCAAGGAGCCCCGAAACCTTGCATCTGCTGAGAAGGATCCGGTGGGAAGTTCGGGACGTGCTGAGCGGGATAGAAAGGAGGCAACCCTCCCAAAGGAGGCGGTGCTAACTGCGGAGGAAAGATGCCCGGCGGCCCCGGTGGAGCTACGGAGAAATTGAACATGTGCGGAGGGGCGAAAGGCGGAGGTGGTACCAACTGGGGCGGTGCGGACTGCCAGTAACCCGGAGGAGGCGGAGGATAATCCATTTGGGTTTGATATCCGCTTGCGACCGGCCCCTGTCTTATGGTGAGTATGGGCCGTGAATTCGGACCTTGGACCACAGAACCACCGCGTTGCGGGTTGAGGACTCTCGCCGTTTCCTGCCTCGGCTGCCGCTGATTTTCCTCTTCGTCTTGAGTCAAGTCCACGAAAACAGTCTGGTATAGATGGTTTTGGTCGGTAGCCCTGTGTAGATGCTGTTTGAAAGACTGGGCGAGCGCTGCTGCTCCGGTCCGGGCTTTATTGTTATCGACGTTATCTACAGGGGCGTTGTAGCTGGTCGACGGTGCTACATTCACAATGTTGGCCTTTTCGTCTAGAGTTTGCGTTCTGTCGACTTCGACTGGATTATTGCCCGAATTGACGTTCGGCCGAGGAAAGTGCACATTGTTTGATTCTGGCCCGGCTTTCGGACGGACCCTTGTCGCTGATTCCATGATGTATTCGTCCGTACCGTCTTCGGATTTTATTACATTCCAACTGTAGGAGAGGATGTTCATTTTTCCAGTGATCGGCGATAGTATGTTTCTTGTCCACGATTCTCCTTCGATATCGCTGTCGACCTTCGGGTCGTAGATCAAACCGTTTTCGAACTTGCTGGTTTTGACGTGAGAATAGGGCACTTGTTGGTTTGGATTTATTCGCTGTCCTCTTCCCGTAGGAGTCTGAGAAGCCGATGCGTGACCGCTCGGATCTTCGCTCTCATCGGCGAGCAGTTCCGCCAGGAGGGCAGATTTCTGCCGACGAGTGTGTTGCACGCGGTGTCGGCGCAGATAAGAGTTGATCGTGTCTAGACTCATGGTGTTCAGCTTTTCTTGGACGAATCTGTGTATGGCCGCGTGTTGCACGTGGCCGGCTTGGCTCAACATCCCGCGGTTCGGCGTCTGCCCGGGTCTGCTTCCAGCGTCCGAGTTCATCGTCGCATCCGCACCCGAATGGTCTGCTTTTTGCACGTACTTCACGTGTTTCAAATGGTCCGAAACGTGACAATCAGTGTCGGGGCATATTCTTTTATCCGCTCTCAAATTGATCGGCTGATTGTTGGAGCCGATGTTTTGAGGGGAGTGGACGGACGTGCCGTGGGCTAAGGTCAAAAGCTGAGCGCCGTTCTTTGTCTTCCCGTCGCCCGAGGTCGTCCCCAATTGAACGTGCTTCCACATTTGTCTGACCGGCTCCGATCCGAGGATCCCCTGAGATTTACCGGCAGAACCTGATTCCGACGGCCCTTGCTCCTCCTGTAGGTGTCCTTGATCATTCCGCATCGTCAGATCTTTAAAAAAATAATAGCAAATTAATATCTAATATAAATTTAAAATACGCTTAATTTGTACAAATCGTGTTAAAAACTATTCGTGCGAAAAGGCAAAAATTCTGCGTCGCTACGAAGAAAAAATATATCTGTAAAGATAGTTGATTATTGAAAACCGGCCTGAAACCAATGGCATAGACACATTTATATATGAAATCATAGACACATTGCAAATATGTGATAAAACATAAATTTGTATTTGTCTAAAGGTCAACCATATGTCAAAAATTTAATATCTGGAATGTAGAGCTTGAATATGTGAAATATGGGGTTATGGGAATGATTACAACTCGACTAGTTCAATTAAACTTTTGATTGCAGTGCCTCATACCATGCCACCATCATTTTCGTTCCCATCGCACTACCTGCAGAGCTAGCGCAGCGGTTGTATCGTCCGGCAAGTTTGTCATCAAATACCCCAACTCGATCATCCAAAAAAATCATCGATGGCCAAAAAATTTACGTAGACTCTTCAAGGGCAGTTTAAATTGGGTCTGCTTGAAATTTTTTATTCTTAGTATTTATTGTGTCGATCAATCTTTATTGCTCTTGTTACTTGTTATTTATTTATTGCTTTATGAATTTCTAGTCATGCAAAAAATGGAATTTGATACTTCATAGGTCCGTACTCTTGCTGAATGTTCCAAAACAAAGCCAAAAAAAATAATCTTTTTATTTAAGGTTTTGGTTGAAATGAAAAAGTTAGAGTCACAAGCAGGATCCGAACCCACGACCTTCGGCTAAATACGCCGCTGTTCTAACCACTTGAGCTATCGTGACTTCGATCCACCCGGACCCCAACCCCCCATCTAAACCTACATCCTTTTGAAAACCTTACATAAAAAGATGAAGTATTGAAAGAAGTAAGTTGGTTAATGGACCACTAAATATAATGGATTTAATAAGAAAAAACCAACTGTCCCAAGGGTCTTCCATCGCTACAAAGATACTGGAGGTTACTCAACAAGGCATGGATCAGGTCGCCATCGTGTCACATCTCAGAGAGATGATCGTTTTATTGTATCGAATGTACTCCGTAATGAACAATGTAGCGTTGGTGAGATCAATCAACTATTTGAACAAATTAAAAATTTTAACGTCAGTTTACCCACTGTAAGGCGAAGACTTTCAGAAGATGGATTACGTCCGAGAAGGCCTGCCAATGGTCCAGAACTTCTGACAAGGCACAGACCAGCTCAATTAAGTTCCGCGAGAAATTACATCAATTGGTTGGAATAAAATCTTATTATTTGATGAGTAATGGTTTTGATTGCTGAGAGAGGGCGGTGTCATGGTTTAGGCAGGCATTTCTATTGAAGGTCGCACAAACTTGATCTACATCGAGGGTTCTTTAACAACTGCACGAAACGTTGAATATATGTTATCGGAAGAAGTTGTTGTTTATAAGCTACTAATTGGCGACGGTTTACAATGCAAGGTCCGGCACAGCTAGGATCGTCGGTGACTACTTGGAACGGGCCTCAATTCAATGTTTAAAGTGTCCAACATGTTGTCCCGACTTAAACCCTATCGCACACCTTTGGGACGAGTTGTAAAAGAGGGTAAAATATCACTCAGTGATCCCAGAGATTTTGTAGGAATTAAGATTGGCGTTGTTAGAAGTATACCAAAATATCCCACAACACTACATTCAAAACTTCACAAAAACAGTAAACAACGAAAAATACAAATTATAAAGATTGCAAATATTACTACCCAGCAGATGGGTAGCAAAAGAATGTCTAATCACATGTGGAGAGATTTTATTTTCATCAATATTACATTTTCTTGCTAATTCCTTAATTAATTGACCGATTCTCTGCCTAGCAATCGGCTTATTAGGTTTACTTTTTAGCAACAACTTTTTTTGCCTCTTAATGTACTTCCGCTAAAGTACAAATATGATAGATGGAATGACTTTTTAGTTTTACGCTCGGCAACCTTCGGGCATCACCAGTCCTGTCTATCTTTGATTTTCTTTTCCTGTCTTTCTCGCATGTTAATCGTCTTAATTACTTTTCCCTTTCTCCAGCCATGTTATGATCAGACAAATTAGGACGGTAACCAACTCTCTGCTTCCTTTATCCTGCGGCTAGCCTCACTGTACCTCCAGGCCATAATTTTGAATAAAATAACTCAAATACACATAAAACACAAAAAAAAATGAGAGTAAGATTAGCATTCTTCCCGGCTTGATATCCCTCTGGGTGACGCGGTAATTACGTGTGACGCGACGAAGTATCAAACCACTTTGCAAACTTTTCAGCATTAATTATACGGCAAATGTAAGTCAGCAGTTTTATTATAAATTATTTGGCCATTTTTCAATCTCACCTCCTCCAGTGTTATCTGACATCGTCGATGTTTTCAACTGCTAGATGAAATCTGAAACAATTAATGTTTACGGATATGATATTGTCATGACAATGCGGCAGATATTTATAAATTATTTAATACAGACCAACATTTAATCCGTTGTTTTACAAAGAAAAATAAGTCTTATAACTTAGTGAAATCACTAAGAAGAAATTAACAAAAAACATCATCGAAATTTATATCAAAACAAAACCTCAATACTTTTTCTCTCGAATAATTTGCAAATTCTAAACCATAACTTAATTCACTACTTTCGTGGTCCGCTTGACCAATTAATACATGACAATTAAATAAGGTTTTTAGTTGAGATGAAAAAAAGTTTAATGGCACGAGAGGGATTCGAACCCACGACCTTCGGCTAGATACGCCGCTGCTCTACCACCTGAGCTATCGTGAATGAAAAATGGCAAAAGGAGGGAAAACTCATAAGGTGGGGTTGAAATGGGGAGTTGATGTCCGAGTGGATCGAGGTCACGATAGCTCAGGTGGTAGAGCAGCGGCGTATCTAGCCGAAGGTCGTGGGTTCGAATCCCTCTCGTGCCATTAACTTTTTTCATCTCAACTAAAAACCTAAACCATAACGTTCAATCACATTTTTTTGTATTCGTTCAAAATCGAAAATTGAAAAACCTAGTCAAACTGGCCCCCGTCCTTTCAGGAATTGGTAAACTTTTCAACGCTTTTCCTCGAAAATGTAATAAACCGACAAAAGAAACGATGTCAATTAGCACTCAAAAAGCGTCAATGTATTACTGAATACTGATTATTGATTTATATAAGCTCTATTCTGTTCAAGCATGTACACGCGTACAAAGAGTTAAGACGATCACTTCTCGCACTCCACCGGCAATGCCAGCTTTTGCACCCACAAATCCAATCACTTTGACTGGTCTTTATCATCCGTTCTTATCTATGGGTGGTGTAGTGCTGGAGATCCCTCCATCACCTCAGAACCCATGGGAAAGCACACCAGTATCTTCCAAGCTGAAATTCATGCAATTGAAAGATGTATCCAATTCAATCTAAATAAAGGATACAAAAACAAGAATATAGCTATCATGTCAGATAGCCAAGCAGCCATCAAAGCACTAAGCTCAAATACCATTAGTTCAAGGATGGTGTTGAACTGCAAAACCAAACTAAACATATTAGGTTCGCAGAATAAAGTCAGCCTCTGCTGGGTCCCAGGACACATGGGAGTAGAAGGCAACGAGAAAGCGGACACCCTTGCAAGAAAAGGGGCTGCCACACCGCTAATAGGACCCGAACCCTTCTGTGGAATAGGAATACACACTATTAACGAATATCTCAGACAGAAGGACAAAAAGAAAATGAGCGAACTTTGGAATTCACTTATTGGACATAGACAATCCAAGAATCTTCTAACCAACTTTGGCAAGAAAGAAATCACAGAATGTGTCAAAGGAAGCAGGAATAGACTGCGAATCCTAACAGGATTCCTGACAGGACACTGTAGATTAAATGGACATCTAAAGAAAATTGGAATAATCCAAGATGGCACATGTAGATTCTGCAAAGAAGCAGAAGAGACACCAACACACTTACTAACAAACTGCGGAGCTACACTAGCCCGCAGGAGGAAGTGTTTTGGGATGTACAATGTGACCATAGAAGAGCTTCAACCACTGAAACCGGGCCTATTAATCAAGTTTCTTGATGAAATAGGACTCACCGATGTGCTTTAGGCAGAGCACAGGGGATACAATAGCTCTTAAAGGGCGCAGTATACCATACCCTGAAATATTACATCTACATTCTGTTCAAGCATGTACACGCGTATAAAGAGTTAAGACGATCACTTCTCGCATTCCACCGGCAATGCCAGCTTTTGCACCCACAAATCCAATCACATTCTCAATTACACTTTGGCTGATCTTTATCATCCGTTCTTACCTATGGGTGGTGTAGTGCTCGAGATCCCTCCATCACCTTTTATACCTATTATATGACAAGTCTAATTGAGGGTCGATTGGTAATTAACATTCCGCCATCAAACCTCTCACACTACACATTCACGCTGATAAATTCATTCGCTCCGAACAGATGCTAGGGACACAAATCTGTCAGTACTATAAACAATAAAATAATCCTATTTCTTCCAAAAATCGGAAAAGAGGATCCTCAATGCCGTGATCAAAAGATTCTCATATCGGGCGGCACTCCTACGCGCTCTCTGTACGGAGCCAAGGAATGGCACCATTCTATTACGTGGGACACATCGAACGACCTTTCTCTCCATGATCGACGCGTAAGTAAATGGCTTTGTCCGTCTTTTTATTTCTAATAACCCAAACATAAGAGGTTTTCTTTTTCATCAAAACAGCTTTGAACAATACTTATCATCCATAATTATTTTATCTATTTGTAAGTCTTTGGATTTTTGAAATATTATTTATATATATCATATTATAGATATTCATTTCATTATTTAACTTATTACTTAATTTATAAAGCAATCTACTAACCTAGCAGTAGGTGCATATATAATTCATGTGGTAATATACTACATATACAATTAATGGTATAGTAATCTCGATTGGTAGGTCGTTTAATAATTGAGAATATCATGTTGGCTATATATGTTTTGGCCAGACCAAAATAGAGGCCCTGCACCTTGACCCTTTGAGTCCTCTCCTAAACCTCTCCCTTCGTCCTTTTTCTAGCAGTTCTGATTTCTCAGTCTCCCAGTGCGAATCTATTGTGAATGAAAAACCGCTTCTCGGTTCACCTCTCTTCTTTTTATAAAACCTCAATCCGTGAGCACCTCTCATTTTGCTCTTAAATTTTCTTTTAATATTTCCCAAATTTCCCATCCAATCCTTCACTACCTGAACCGTAGGTCGTTTTGCAACGGGTCCCCAACCTCACTACAATCCTTCAGTGAGAGCGGAATAGCGAAAGTGGAATATGGACTTAGCACAAAAGCGCTCTCCACAATCTATAAACGTGTCTTCCTCCCAATAGCAAGTTATGGTGTAGCCGGATGGGCCAAACGACTACCGAGCAAAAGCAAAGCTATAATAGAGCAAAGCCAACGAATAGCTCTTATAAGAACCACAAAAGGGTACAGGACGATTCAATGCACGCCCTACAAGTAATAGCCAGCGCACTGCCAATAGACCTTGTCGTTAAAGAAAGGGTGGTCATCCACCAAAAAAAGAAAAATGAGGCAATAGATATAGGAGCAAGCCTAGGAGAAATAGACTGGTTCCGAAGAACAACTGGAAAGGAGGCAAAAGAGTACTTGGGAAAAATGACAAGGGCATCATGGCAAGAAAGATGGACAAACAGCAAAAAAGGTCGGCTGACATCCAAATTTTTCCCCAGCGTTGAAAGGAGACAAAAAACAAAATGGCTACACCCCGACTGCTGGACCACCCAAATGTTATCAGGACATGGAAACTTCACAAGCTATCTTCATAAATATAAGAAAAGAGAAAGCCCTTTATACTCCGTTTGCAGCACAGAAGAAGACGCCGAACATAAACTCTTCAGCTGTACCAAATTCAATGCAGATGCAATCACCTCAGCAGAATGGCCGCCTAATCTCCAAAAACTGGTCTGTGATATCAAATCATTTGCAGCACTAAAAGACTTTGCCTCAAATACGCTTAAATGAAAAAGTCCCTATTTATTCTAATTACTAAGTCCTAAATATTGTTGTTATTATTAGCGTTTTATTACCGTTATTTATTTATTGTATAATTAAACATAGGTTTAGGTTTAGGGTTCGAGGCTGTTTTCCTCTTCTTAGTAAGAAAATTTTAGATAATATAAATAGATANCACATAATTGTCTAGTGTCAATTCCGACATACAAATGAGAGGCTAGCAGTAGGATATTGACTTAGTTTTCATACAAAATTAGGAAGCCAGGAACAGATCGAAACTCTCAAATGGCTGCGGTTTAAAACAAAACATGCCTGAAAAATATATAATGAATATACTTCCCACATTTTATATATACATTTTTTTACTCGTATTTTCCTTGTTTGAAACAAAAAAATATTTATTTTAACTTCTTTTCGATCTATGTTTATACTGATTCAGCCTTTCTAATAATCGAACTGGTGATTTATCAAGTTAGGTTCTCAAACCGGCTTTATTTTTCAAAAAAATAAATTATTCATCTAGAGATATGAATGTTTATGACAGCTGTTATCTGATGCACATTTTTTCGTTTTTTTTGCAAAATAGTTTTCTTATCGTTAGTGGTTTCGAGGTTTATTTATGCCGATAATCCAAACAATAAGGCCGTTATATTAAGATGGAATGTAACATTTTACAAAAATTTGTCATGGTGAAATCATTTTGTTTGATTTTTCTTAGAAAAATGAAAACAAAAGGTAAGGTCAACTATATTGACTTCACAGACCCAGTTGGGATGAGGTTCTGTTTTTCTCACCGTATCTGCAGGTCCACTAGAAGACGGTTATTCCCTTAAGCAAAGTCGGCAAAGTAAAACGATAAAACATCTCCTAGAAAAATTACCCTGATTGTCAAAAACAACTAAAACACATTGAAACCAATAGAGATAGGTCACACGTTAAAATAGGCCGATTATATCTTGATCTTTAAAACAGCTGACAAGGAAATTCAAAAAGAGCTTAAGGACAGGTGGAGCATTCAAATGCCACCTTTACCCCTCTTAATTGTTTTGACGTGAAATGCGTGCTCTAAAATTGCATCGAAATATATTAGTACTAGTACAGAAAGTTGTACCGTAAGAAAATGGTCTCTACCTTCTTGCCTTAGTAAGTACTTAAACAACTGAACTAGTGACTAAAACTAAAGTTTTAGAGATGTTAGTACTGTGTCATTTTTTTGGCTCATAAGGTCAGCTCACTGATATGACTTTCCCTTTGAGTTGCGCGCTCGAGGGTTTAGGTTCATTGGCCAAAAACGGCCAACTCCGGCTCTTTTCCATTTCGTGTAACTCATGACTCCGACATGGTAGGGTGGTGATTCGTGTTTTTCAGTGTATAGTGTATAGCCATCGATTTATCTAATAATAAGAATAAGTTTGACACGATTCCTATGTAAAATCTTGAAGTAAGCATGGAAAAAACCATAGAGCAAATAAAGCAGCCCCCTGCGGAAAAGCCTGACGAAAAAATAAATTTTGCGTATTATTGGAAAACGGAGGCTTTGGGTCACGCCCGGGTAACCCAGTGCTCGATACTGAGCGAGCGAGAATCTTTTGGGAGCGTCGCGAAACTGTCACGGCGCGCTCAGTGAATGCTGTACCGCTGTTATCTCCGAACCAACAGACATAACGAGTGAATAGCAAAAATACCCATCTGCTATTACAAGATTCTGAAGATATCTCCGCGTTGATGGACATCAACGTCGCTAAAATTGATGTGTTGCGGGACCATTTAGCGTGTAGCGAAAGCTTCAAAACGATATTCAAAACCGTTCGGTTTATTTTTCAGCGACGACTTTTTATCGTTTCTGCTTTCAAAGGTCAAAATTCGGTTCCTCACGCGGGAGATATTGAAAACGGCGGTGTACTTAAACATTCCGACTTCGTGGCAGGTAGCATACTTGGATGGATGAAATGCTGTGCAGTTTCGGCTTCGAACAGAGTAAATGCAAAAGCGCTTGAGTCTGTCTACCTTGTCCAAACCGATTTTCTGCAGCTGGTGGTTCAACAATTAAATAAATCCATTATGTTTAGTGGACTAATTGACCAAATTACTTCTTTCAATTGATTATTCTTTTTATGTAAGGACTTGGTTGAAATGAAAAAGTTAATGTCACGAGTGTGATTCGAATCCACCGAAAATTTGAAAAATAGCAAAAAGGAGAGAAATTCGAAAGCGTGGAGGGATGGGGAGTTGGTGTCCTAGTGGATCGAAGTCATGATAGCTATAGTGGTTAGAGCAGCGGTGTATTGCGCCGAAGGTCGTGGGTTCGAATCCCGCTCGTGACACTAACTTTTTCATTTCAACCAAGACCTTACATAAAAAGAATAATTTAAATAAACTTACAAAGTTTCACGAACTGCAGAGAAAGGCATGACAATTTTTTTTAGGTTTGAGGGTTGGATAACTATTTTTTCCTACACTGAGACCTGCATAGATCAATTGTGGACTCCCTATAAGTTATAACCATATCTTGGAAAGGCACTTCTAAGTCTAAGAACTTTCGTCGGTGCCTCTGTGACGGTTCTGTAATTCTATAACCAAGCTAATGCTTCACATTCAAAAGGATATATGCCGATGTCTCTGGTTCCTCCTGACAGAGTCGGCACGTTTCTGTCTTAGCTTCGCCTTTAGGCGAACTAACTCCTTTAGGTGACAGTTAAAAAGGCAATGGCCCGTATAGAGGCCTGTATTTTACCCCAATCCTGCCTGCTAAGAGAGAGAAGAAACAGGAATTCTTTCACCTTTCTTTTTGAGAAATTTATAAATCTCTTATGCTTATTGCTTTTGTCAAGTGTTTCCATCTCAAACTATTTTTCCAGTTTCAATTTAATCACACGCTCCTGTGCACCTTGTTGAGGTTCTGGTCCCATAAGCGAAAGGGTTGCCACTTTTCTGGCTAGGTAGTCAGTCTGCTCATTTCCTTCTATACCTTCAGGTCCGAGAACCCACTTTAACTTTTTCTTGGACAAGTTGCCCCAGATTGAAGGCTGGGAGCAGCACTCCTTTTGCTAAAGAGCGTTAGGGATGATGTTTAAAAAAAATTATATTTCTTTTAACCCTTTTTTGCCTACCGTTGACTCAGGCAACATCAAAATTAGCACATTTGCCAACGCTTAGCTAATCCCGTGAGTCGGGTGTACTGTTTTTCCTTCAAAGTTTCATCCTGTGATTGACAACACTGATTTATTTGGCGCCAAACTAAACTCTCTATCACTCAACTCACGGGATTTCCCACTAACCTTTTAACAAAATTGTTAAAGTTCGTCTTTGTCTAAGACAACATTAGACCATAAAGGATAAGGTAATATTGTTGTTTTCTTAGAGCCATTAGGTAATTTAGCCTCTGCCAGACAAGTGTGTTAAAACCATACGCAATTAATGCCTTTATAGCTCCCTGTCTGTTTGGTCTGTGCACCTTTCATATTTTTTTAATCAATTCCTGTGCATGAAGTGCATCTCAGCATGGAAGATAGTCAGGACCAGCGTGTATGATTCGGCTTTGTGACCCAAACCCTTTTCATCGTGCACATCCATCCGTGTGCCATATTGTAACATAAGGCCTTTCTATGATTTTTGGGGTTTTTACATCTTACATCTCTGACTTGAATAGGATACTTGGGTGAATATAATAATTATTTTATTCTCAATACCTGCAATGTATCGATTTCTGTTTGATTTCATTGAAATGTATGAAGGGAAAAGATTCGAGGGATTTTTTTTTCAATCGGTTGTTAGAAACGCTATTACCGTTCCAGTCACGGCGATACAATGAATCTGGCCTAGCAAGATATAACAAAACCGAAACAACTAAAACGAAACAATGGCCTCCGTAGGCTAAAAATTTTTTTGAAAACCGCAATGGGTCGAATATCCCACCCGCGCCCTACCGTTTTAATTAACGTGTGCTCAGTCCTAATGCGCTCCGGCATAAAGGACTCCGTTTGTTTTACCCCTGCGAACGTTTAACCCCTATTTTAAAGCAAAACTTTTAAGGGTTTTGAAATCGGTCAGGCGGTAATTACGTTTATTTTCACGGTTAATGAACACGAATTAATAAATCGGACAGATCAATGCGTTATTCAGCTAAAAATACCGATATTATATTATTAATGTCCCCTTTTGTTTATTCTATTTTCTAAAAAACAAAACGAAATACTAACTAAAATTTACAAATTTTTTCATAAAACGTAAGAAACAATCTACCATTTTTTGATACGAAAACTACTCTGAGATCATTTCTAATCCTATGTTCTACACAGGTAATATACTTTTTACATATTGGGAGTAGCGACCTTCTTTCGGATGCGGTTTTTTTTAAATTTTTTTTTAACACCACTTTTGCTAGATGCATGTTAATTTTGATTTGCATTTCTGTTTTAAAATGGTCTGTACTGTATGTTAAGGATGAAATTTTAAAATTGTGCATTTTTCAGCAATTTGTACAATGACATTTAATTTTTTTTTCATAAAACGTAAAAAAGATTCTACCATTTTTTGATATGCACACTTCTCTGAGATAAGGGTCGAAAAATATTCTATTTGAAAAAAAGATGTTTTTTTGGGGAGGGCTTTATCATTCTAAACATATTTCATTCCATATCTGGCTAAATGATGGATCGAATTTTATGAACACAGCCGTAACCAATATTGATTTTATTGTTTTTTTTTTTTTTTTTAAAGAAATTTCGTAAAACTGGTTGTCAACTGATATGGTGACTTCAAATCATTAATCGTTCATAAAATATATTTAAAATCCGTCTGAAATCTCCGTTTTTTGTAATCCTATGTTCTACACTGGTGATATACTGACTTACATATCGGGAGTTGCGACCATCTTTCGGACGTCGTTTTTTAATTTTTTTTCTTGTTTTAAACACTACTTTTGCTAGATGCATTTTAATATTGATACGCATTTCTCTTTCAACAGAGTTTGTACTTTATTTTTAAAAATCAAACTTTAAAATTGTGCCATTTTTTAGAAATTTCTACAATATTTATTTTTATTTTTTTCATAAGAGGTAAGAAAGAATAGATCATTTTTGATATGAAAACAACTCTGAGATAAGAGCCGAAAATATTCTATTTGAACAAAAGATTATTTTTTCTGTGCTTTATCATTCGAAACATATTTCATTCCTTATCTGGCCAAATGATCGACCGAATTTTATGAACTCAGCCGGAACAAATATTGAATTTTTTAAAAATGATTTTCGTGAATCGGGTTGTCAACTGATATGGTGATCTTTCTTTCTCTTTTAAAAGGGTCTGTAATTTACGTTTAAGGATCAAGCTTTAAAATTGTGCCATTTGTCAGCAATTTCTACAATGACATTAACTTTTTTACATAAAACGTAAGAAAGCATAGATTATTTTTTGATATGAAAGCAACGCTGAGATAAGGGCCGAAAAATATTCTATTTGAAACAAAGATGTTTTTGTTTCTGAGGTTTATCATTCTAAACATATTTCATTCCATATCTGGCTAAATGATAAAACGGATTTTATGAATACTGCCGTAACAAATATTGATTTTATTTTTTAAAGATTTTCGTGGAACGGGTTGTCAACTGATATGGTGACTTCAAATCATTAACCGTTCATAAAATATATTTAAAATCCGTCTGGAATCTCCGTTTTTTGTAATCCTATGTTCTACACTGGTGATATACTGACTTACATATCGGGAGTAGCGACCATTTTTCGGACGTCGTTTTTCAATTGTTTTCTTATTTTAAACACTACTTTTGCTAGATGCATTATAATATTGATACGCATTTCTCTTTCAACAGAGTTTGTACTTTATTTTTAAAAATCAAACTTTAAAATTGCGCTATTTTTTAGAAATTTCTACAATGACATTTATTTTTTTTTTTTTCATAAGAGATAAGAAAGAATAGATCATGTTTGGATATGAAAATAACTCTGAGATAAGGGTCGAAAAATATTCTATTTCAACAAAAGGTGTTTTTTTTTCTATGCTTTATCATTCGAAACATATTTCATTCCTTATCTGGCCAAATGATCGACCGAATTTTATGAACTCAGCCGGAACAAATATTGAATTTTTTAAAAATGATTTTCGTGAATCGGGTTGTCAACTGATATGGTGATCTTTCTTTCTCTTTTAAAAGGGTCTGTAATTTACGTTTAAGGATCAAACTTTAAAACTGTGCCATTTTTTAGAAATTTCTATAATGACATTTATTTTTATTTTTTTCATATAAGGTAAGAAAGAATTGATCACTTTTTGATATGAAAACAATTTTGACATAAGGGCCGAAAAATATTCTATTTGAACAAAAGATGTTTTTTTTCTGGGTTTTATCATTCAAAGCATATTTCATTCCATATCTGGCCAAATGATGGACTGAATTTTATGAACACAGCCGTAACAAATATTGATTTTTTAAAAAGGATTTTCGTGAAACGGGTTGTCAACTGATATAGTGACTTCAAATCATTAATCGTTTATAAAATACATTTAAAATCCCCCTTGATTCTTCCTTTTTCTAATCCTATGTTCTACACCGGCAATATACTGACTTACTTATTGGGAGTAGCGACCTTCTTTCGGAAGTGGTTTTTAATTGTCATTAAATCACCAATGTTAATAGATGGATTTTAATTTTGATACGCATTTCTCTTTCAAAAGCGTCTGTACTTTATGTTTAAGAGTCAACTTTTAAAATTGTGCCATTTTTGAACAATTTCTGCGATGACGTTTAATTGTTTAAACAGAGACTTAAAAATTTGCCTTTTTAGGGGGGCGGGAGAATTTTCTCAAAAATTTTTTGATCAATTACAAGCAATCTTTTATTAGTTACTTCTTCGTATAGCATAAATTGGTACCTAGAGGTTTTTAAAATTAAAGAAACTTTAATACTTGTCAAAAACCTAAAATAGTGCCGAAATATTATACATTTTTTATTCAAAGAATTTATTCCTTTGTTTCTTAAAGTTTCTCGTATCAACCACTCGCTACGGTTGTTTGCTTACTATTACTCAACAAAATGATAAAAAAAAGATCTTTTCCTTATGATAAAAAGATTTGGACAAAAGTGCCCTGAAATTTGAGAAAAAACACCACTGAATGGACTTTAATTTTGATACGTATTTCTTTATCAACGTAATCGATGATTTCTGATTAATCTTTAAAATTGTTTCGTTTATCAGCAATTTTCGCAATGCTTTAGTTCTTTAAAAATAGGCCAAAAATTGTTACCATTTTTCTGTATAATATTTTCAAAAACAATTTCGTCAATTACAACCAGTCTTTTATTGTAAACTTTCTCTTAATATAGAACGAATTTGTATGAGGGGGTTATTAAAATTAAAGAAACTTTAATAATTGGCAACAGCCTAAAATTGTGACAGAAGTTACAATTTTTTCCTTTTTATACAAAAGAAATTCTTCCCTCCTGGGTAGTGAAACTATAAACAAAAAACGTTGTTCGCTATCGTTGTTGTTATTTACAAAGTGAAAACAACCGTTTCAAAATGTTGAACAGTTTTGAAGAAAAGAAAGTGATAAAACTTTCATAGGAAGAGCTTTTCTGATCGAGCTCGATTTTTTCCCGTTGTTACGCCATTAAAACCATTCTTATTGCAATAGGGAGTGGATAAATAATTCCCTGAATGAGGAGAAAAAATTTTAATTGAAGATTTTCATCAAAAATCGGTGCAGGATGGCTAATTGTGCAACTAACGCTTAATTCGCAACTTTCAAACAATTATTTTTAAGCTTTTTTAAAGCTCGGAGGTTCTCGGAACCAGTTTCATTTCCTTCGTCAAATAATGTAGCATGATACACATGCTACAATTAAAAGAGAAAATGTAATTTCTAATCCGAACAACTTTTAGGAATAAGAAACGATTTTCTGATCAAGCCCGAATCTTATATATTGCCACCTAATTTAAGTTTAAAAAAAAAAAAAAAAAAAAAAAAAAAAAAAAACAGATTCCTTTTGCGACGAGTCGATATAAATTAGTTTATTTGGGAAAGTAGTTTTTGACACATAATACAGATACTTAAAAATACGATAGTCTACAATAGAGTATGGTACGGTTATTCAAGTAAAGTTACACTAGAATAATTCACCACATTCCAAACATTATTTAAAAAAGTTCCTACTGCCATAAATCATACAAAAAAAGTAAAAAAAAACTCTTAAAATCCTAACAAAATGCCATCCCACTTTTGTTCATATGCATATTCTGTCTAAAAAAATAACTTTCAAACAAAATTTTGTGAATCCACTCTTTACACCATGAATAACTAGTTTTATGGCGTAAATTGTGCTGCAAAGGAAATATTTTAGCAAGATCAGAACATTTCTCACTTTTGGTACATATTTCTTCAAAATTATACATTGATTTTAAATAATCCGTTATTTCAATTTTTAAAACAAAAATATACCGCCACAGATAGGAAATACAATATATAGAAATCGCCCAGGGACGGAGAAAAAATTTTTATGCATAAAGAAAGGTGCATAATTTTAACCAAATTTGTGTTGTTACCAAAATTACCAATTCACCGTCTTTTTAAATAAAGCAAAAGAATTTCTTTCGGTGTGTTAAACTACAAATATTTATCGACAGAGTGAAACTGGTCCCATGAGATTCCCATCTTCAGAAATGATTCAAATTATGATTGTTCTGTGTCCTAAACGACATTATAAAACGACAAAACGTCCTTTTGCAAGAAGAATTAATTTTTACGGCGTAAATTAGGCGACAACGAGAAATATTTCAGCTCGATTAGAAAATCCCATTTCCAAAAAGTTGTAATTTATCCAGTTTCAATTTTCTCCAATAGCGCTCAATACAATGAAACGATTTTTTATTTATTTTTATACAGTAGTAATAAAATATTCTTAATTTATTAAATTCTTAAAAAAACACCCCCTGGATTAAGGAAATAACTTTTTTTTTTGTAGAAAAGAAGATGTAAAATTTTGTCACAACTATTGCTTGGCGTCAGAAATTATTGAATCGCTATTTTTTTTAAAAACCTCTGACTATTAATTACTAGTTTAATAAGCCAACTAAAATACCCAAAATTCAATATTAGTAGACCAAACAAATTTTGAGAAATTGTCACCCACAAATGTCACATTTTGCTCTCTTTCAACAACTTCATGCTTGTGGGTAGTCAAAATAATTAAAATGAAAAATAATACATAAATAAATAAATTTATTCTTTTTTAAATCTAAAANAAATCGAAAATTTTCTATCATTATATAAATTAATTTTTTTATCTAAAAAATTTTCTATCATTATATAAATTCATTTTTTTAATAAAAATTTTTCTAGCATTGTATGAAGTTTTTTTAATGTAACATTTTCTAGCATTGTATCAATTCATTTTTTTCACATCCTACATGTATTTGTAAAATTAAAACAACGTTAAGTACCAGGCTCTGAAGATGATCTTAATAAAGATCGAAACGTTGGCACGATAAAGAAAATGTTTCTCTAAAACCTACGTCACACCAGACCGCATCTCGCGATCTCCGAATAATCATAGGAATTAAGTTTTAATAAAACTCGTTTTTTTTTCAATTTATAAAAAACTCTGGCTACCCTTGAACTATAGTTTATATTTTTTAATATTTACTCTCGCTTATCAGATCTTAGTTCTTGCTAAGAGAATTTTGCCTATATCAACAAACAATTTTAAGCGGATTATCAACGAGATATTGAAACTTTCACTCTACTACATACATACCTAGGCCTGTTTTAATTCGACTAATTACACCTCTAGTACGAGAAAGTTCAATTGATATCCATGATAGTTTATCAAAAGTAGAAAAGTTCTGATAACCTTAATTTCCTCGCAATAAAATTCCACTTAATTTTTCTCATCTTAAGAAGTATTTATATTGGCAAAACTTTGTTTTCTTCTTCAAGTAATCTAGATTTT
This sequence comes from Cimex lectularius, assembly GCF_000648675.2. Taxonomy (NCBI): domain Eukaryota; kingdom Metazoa; phylum Arthropoda; class Insecta; order Hemiptera; family Cimicidae; genus Cimex; species Cimex lectularius. The sequence goes on along the minus strand of NW_019392658.1, from coordinate 690,939 downwards.
AATGTTTTGTTAAAATAAAGCATAACCAAAAATTATGTTGATTTTTTTCTCGAGAATATTCGGGTTTGTAGATGATGAATCATATTAGAAAAATGTGATGTTTATAGAGAAATGTTTATCATTCATGTTTGTGTGGTTTAAATCGTCATTACAAAGAGTAAAAAAAAGATTCGAAAATTCTTTATTCCACCGATTACCATTTTCTTCATTGCTAACATCGAAATTTGAGATATTAAAAAAATGTAAGATGCTCTTCGCACTTAACAAGTCTATATTTTTCTTTTCTTTTTCCTTTCTTTGTACTCTTCGAAGACAATAAATGCAATAAAAAGACGAAATTTATTCAAATGAAAATTATAAGTGAAAAATAATTAAAAATGGTAATTCAGTGGTTTACTTGATCAGACTAGTCATATTCCTGAGCCCGTGTGATTACAACGTAGAAAATTATGATAATAATACCAATAAAATTATCAATAAATCTAATTGAATAAAATGTAATAAAATGAATGTATACTTACTTCTTACCAACTGAGATTGTTGGGCTTAGAGGTATCTTCGGCTGAACAGTCAAGAGGGGAATGAGACGCCAAGTCCGCAAATTCGTCAAAGCTTGTTTATGAATCAGGGCTGCACATAATAAAATACGGAATTTAAAAAAATCCCTCTTTTTTCATTTGTGTTTTTACAAGATAAAAAGTAGGATTTGGCTAATTTTGTGCTTAGATGATTCTAGGGAATAAATGTTTTATTCAGTGTAGATTTTTTAGGGTGTATTGATATATTGAAACATTTCAACAAAGGTTTCCCCCGAATTGATGACGCATTTCGAATTTCATATGTTGTAGTCGCTTTTTTATTTTATTTTATTTATTTAAAGTTAAAACATGGATGGCATAAGTGATAACTGTAATCCTGCTTCATAAAATTTTTTTCATTAAAAATGAACATACGTTATCTATTTAAAAACGAGTGAATCTGATTACACTGTTGTGTATAAACTCAAATACCAAAAACTCGTATTCTGTTTTTTCTTTGAAGAGAACAAAATTTGAACAGCTACACCAAAATAACACTAAGGCTTTTAGTAGCATTTTTAGAAGGAACAGCATTATTATTAAAAGTGTAAGTGAAGATATAATTAGTTTTAGTCCGGTACAAAAGAGCGTTGCATTTTATTCAATAATAAAAAACAGATAGGTCTTTAAAAACTGAAAAAAAAGTGAACTTCACTTTTAAAATTCATGTCTAGAGACGTGGTTGTAGAACTCTTTCAACCAGATGATGAGGTAAAAGCTCGAAATCCGGTCGTTGAAAACAACTTACTGTGAGTAGGAACTATCTTTTTAAAAGATTAATTCACTACTTTCGTGGTCCGCTTGACCAATTAATACATGACAGTTAATTGAGCTATCGTGACCTCGATCCACTCGAACATCAACTTCCTTTCTCAACCCCACCTTATGAGTTTTCCCTCCTTTTGCCATTTTTCAAATGTCGGGTAATCGGTTTTGATTCTCGACGACAATTGAAATGGTGACGGAGAGCTTTAGTAAAGTGGTAGAGCAGCGGCGTATCTAGCCAAAGATCGTGGGTTCGAATCTCGCTCGTGCCATTAACTGTTTTTCATCTCAACTAAAAGCCTTAATTAATTGTCACTTTTGAAAAGAATTGAACACCGCACTCACTCCACCATTCATCATTTCTATAAAAATGAGGATGGTCAAACTCTCGTCAAACCACATGGGGCCGTGCTACGTTAGATCGGACGACAAGTGGTAGGAGAAAGCAGGTTGTCAGATCCGATGGTGAAGATGTCAGGAGGAGGTGTTGGGTAAAAACTGTCTGTCCAAGTGGCAATATACTCCCGTAAAAGTTTACTGCGTTCGGGGATGAAACAATGAGTGAGTGCACTGCCCAAAAGTGGTTCAAAAAGTGTCTTTCGGGAATAAGGGGATTGAAGACGAGCCACGGGCTGATAGACCTATTGTCTTGAATGACGACGAATCGAGAGGAGCTATCGAAGTTGATTCGTGTCAAACATGTCAGGAGTTCGACAACGTAAGCGACAAGACCATTCGGTCTAGCTTGGATCGACCTGGGAAGTCATGGTAGGTCAGGAAATCGGGTCCCCATAAAATGGCCAGCTATAACTAACTTCATTGCCTAAACATTTGCCTTTCATTGCTTTCAAGGCACAAAGTAGAAGGATTTGTTTACCGGACTATTACATGCCAAAAATAGATCTAGTACAGTAATAGGAGGTCGTACCTCTACCATTCAACAAACGACCATGTTCCATTGAGGCGAAAACCGAATATGCACCACCAAAACGGATGTTTTGTGGTTGGTGGAGTACGGCATTGAACACTACAAACTTCCAGTGGCTAGACAAACCACCGCAAAAATTTCCTCAAGCCAACTGCAACGAGTATTTCATGCTCTGGCATAGAATAGAAAAGGTATAATCTTTCACTAGAATAACGCGAAACCTCGTACAACAAGGAGGAAAAGGTGATAATAAAGTTGTCCTACCGCACCCTACGTAATCTCTCAACCTGGCCTCATGTAACCTTCTTCTTTCCTTAGCAATGTATGACTATATGCGCAATCGGGAGTTCGATAATCGCCACGAAAATGAGCTGAATTTATTTTTTAAATCCCAGAACCCAAAAACTGGGCTAGTAACTCGATGGGAAAAGGTTATAGATGCCGATTGAGATTATGTCCAAAAATATAATACTTTTAAACTAATTTTTATTATGACATTTATTAAACCCTTTAAACCACGAACTTTTCTGGTTACTTGGTACCTACAGTATTTTGAGAAAATTTCCGAAAAATGACAACTTTTAAGCCTCTGAAACTGAAAACCTAGCTTATATTTCAAAATGGCAGAAAACGGTAAAATTTGATAGTTGACCCTTAAAAGGAAAGTAAAAAAACCTCTGAAAAATATATGCATTTTGCTATTCAATATTATTTATTTACTTTTATTACAATATTTACTATTGTTTATTATTGTTATTATTATATTAAATATTATTTATTTACTTTTATTACAATATTTATTATTGTTATTCTCGTTTAAGTATAGGCTTTATTAATAATTTTTTGCGAAAAAATAAAGTTTTTGGAAACTTTACCACCTTAAAACAACTGGAAAAAATAACATGTGAATGTTCTACTTTTTAAATTTAATTTTGATTGTACATATGACCTTTGTTTACATTAACGATTAAAACGTCAAAATATTTCTTAAAAATGAAAATCATATTTTATATAACAGTTTGTCAAACAGTATACTCAAAAAGGCAAATAACCCTCTTTATATTGGCGATTTTATAATCCAATTATTATAATATATTGGATTTTTATGGCGAATTGTAATAATCCAATGATTATTCTACGGATATGGGTTCAGAGTGGAATCATTTACCATTTACCCTGAAAAACGATACGGATCAAAATTGAAACCTTTGATGGTAAATAGCCGAAGATTAGGGTGAAAGATATTTTAATATATGTACACAATTTAGCAATATAGGCTATTGTAAAGTATATGTGGGTGTTCGTTTGAAAGGTCAAATATTGTTGAACAAATATCACTGGGGACGACAATCGTCCAACAACTGCAACAGGTGCTTTACCTCAAGTCCCCCCCGTCATTTAATGGATTTCCCATGCTACATAAGGGTTTAATTTCATTAGGACCGTTCAAGTTCGCGCAAATTCATTAGTACAAAATAACAGTTTAAACAGTATAAAACGAAGGTATCCATCGGGTTTAGATTACATTTATTCCTCGAATATTTTTTTAAAATTTCTCTCAACACCTTAAAAAATCCCGATAACTTAAATTCCAATTAAATCCTCCTCGCCGAAATCCATCTACATCACATTAAGTAGATTTTTGAATAATTGATAAGGCACAAATGGTTCTGGCTCGGAAATGTGGTGGACCAAATCTCAGCAAAAACTAACTATCTAAACATTAGGTAGCACACAAAGACTGGCAAACCTAAGTATCACAGGGGCAATGTAAACAACCCCCCAAAGGGCTAAAAGCACTGCTAAACCTACCTCTATTGGAAATACGTAAACAAGGCGAAGCGAGGAAACGCTCAGTTTAGTTCCACAAAAAATCAAATTGGATGGAAAATAATCACTTCAGAACGATAATTAATAAAATCAGACACCCATCCTTAGAAATGAGGACTGACTACACGATTTCGGAAACATTCTCTAAACCATTATATTTCGCGGGCTGATTGACCAAATAACTTGTTTCAATTAATTAATCTTTCTATAAGGTATTGGTTGAAATGAAAAAGCTAGTGTCACGAGCGGGATTCGAACCCACGACCTTCGTTTAATTAAATACGCCGCTGCTTTAACCTCTTGAGCTATTGTGACTTCGATCCATCGGACACCAACTTCCCATTTCAACCCTCCTTTCGAATTTTCCCTCCTTTTTGCCATTTTTCAAATGTCGTGTAATCTGAAGTCGATTCTCGGCGACAAACAAAATGGCCACTGGGAGCTTTAGTGAAGATAAACTCGTTTTACTTATTAAATCCATTACATTTCGTGGTCCGATTGACCAAATAACTTTTTTCAAATAATTAATCTTTCTATAAGGTATTGGTTGAAATGAAAAACCTAGTTTCACGAGCGGGATTCGAACCCACGATCTTCGTTTAAATACGCCGCTGCTCTGACCACTTGAGCTATCGTGACTTCGATCGACTATTAATTTTTTTTTTTTTTACGAGGGTTCGCAACAGCAGAGGTCATATAAACCCTCAGGGTGCCGGTGTTTTTGAAAAAAAGCCCATTTGTAAGTATGTCGGGTTCGAATGCAGGGCCGCTGGATTCGAACCCGGGACCTTTACCTTACAGTGATGAGCGCCGTGTCAAAGACTAAACCGACGCCCCTTGATCCACTATTCTTTATAACATCCTATAAAGTCTCAACATACTACAAAGGAGAAGACGTATTGAGGTGAAAAGATAATATAGTATACGGTGCCTAAAAAACCAACGAAAGAACCAGATCAGACGATTTCTATACAAGCCAAAAAATATAGGGAAGTACACTTCGATCCTTCACGCTGAAACACATACCGTCAACGCTTGTATGTTTTTGAAAACCTTAGAATTACACTGACAAAATAATTCTCATACGATCGGATAGCCAAATAGCTTTTATAACATTAGCATGTAAAAAGAATCACATCAAAATTATTCAGTGGAAGCATAGAAAATCTCCAAAACCTGGGCCAAATGGAACAACCTGATGATATCTTGGGTACCAGAAAACGAAGGAATTTTGAGTAATGAAAAGGCAGACACACAGTGGGGGATCTGCAAGACCTATAGGTCCTGAACCTATTTTTCCGATAACAAAACATACAGAGAATCCTCCACAGAATGGATCCAAAAAATGACGAAAGGAGAAGTTGATAAACTCTAGAGGTGCTAAACCAAAGTTTAGACTAAAATAATACTCTCCAAGACTGGCAAACTAGAGGGTTTAACCATAAAAGAAGTGATACCACTACTTACCTGTCGCCTGTGAAAATGGGTATGCAATGGTGACCTAATTTTTAGGTCATGCAATGAGGAGAAAGAAACAGCAATCCATATCATCATCGACTGCAAAGCAGCCGCTCAATGGAGGCATAACCTGGGATACAAAGAACCCCAGGGTAAGGATGGATACTATATGACAAATTACTTCTTAGGAGAAGGATTGAGACGATTGCCCTGAACTAAGGAACTAGGAAGGAACAATAAGCCAGAAGGTTGAAGTGCCTGGGAACCACAAACCCCGCTTCCTACTATCCATCATCATCATCTCCACAACGACCTTGTGGATAATTTCATTACAAATTAATTCCTCAATAATTTTGCACGTTCCACAATAAACTCTTACATCACCCCAATATTCTGGCCCAAGCCGTGCCCAACAGAACCCATCTCAACAACCCCATAAGTTCAAGAGTCTCAAGAGGAAATGGCCCGCGACCTCCTTTTTGAGGAGTAGGCAGTGTAGTTCAATTAGTGAAGTGGGAGAGTAGCATTGATTATTTGCTCCCCTTAATGTAAATATGTGAATAGCTGTATCTCTTTTTTTTATAATTTGAAGTACAACTACAACTACCTTCAAGTAGGTAACAAGTAACGGTGAGCAAGGTAATATATACAAAATTAAAACAAAGAGTGGAGAAAACACCCATTGGTATTACTCCATAGTTACTAAAATCATTCTGTTTAATTGATACTTGTGATCATCCCCATAACTTTCTAGGAGATCTTGCAGCCATTGTCTCTTCAGTCGGCGGGAAGGGTTTGAGGGGATTCGTCGGGATGCTAGGTTTTTTTTTTTTTTTGTGTGTGTGTGTGTGTGTGTGTGTGTGTAGTTAAGTTCGACACGTAAAATGGAGCATCTAGTATTTTTCGTAGTATTAAGGACTGGGCAAGTTGAATACGGTGGATGTTGGAATGTTTGGCTGAACCCCACACTTCCAGTCCGTAATTCCATACGGGCTTAACTATGGTGTTGTAAAGCAGCCTTTTATTTTTGAGAGGTCATTATCACCTTCACTATCATCACCATCAATTCCTGGGAGATGTCGCGGCCATTGTCTCTAAAGTCGGCGGGGCGGTTTGAGTAGATTCGTCGGGATGCGAAGTTCCTGATGTGCTGATTTACGGTAGTTGGGAGGTTTTTATGAAATTTACGGTAGATGTAGATGTAATTTCAGGGTATAGTATACTAGGCCCTTTAAGAGCTACTTTACCCCTCGTGTTCTGCCTAAAGCACATCGGTGCGTCCTATTTCATCAAGAAACTTGATTAACAGGCCCGGTTTCAGGGATTAAAGCTCTCCTATTGTCACATTATACATCCCAAAACATTTCCTCCTGCGGGCTAGTGTAGCTCCGCAGTTTGTTAGTAGATGTTTAAGTATCTCTTCTGCCTCTAAGCAGAATCTGTATGTGCCATTTTGGATTATTCCAATCTTCTTTAAGTGTCCATTTAACTTGCAGTGTCCGGTTAGGAATCCTGTTAGGATTCGCAGTCTATTCCTGCTTCCCTTGACACATTCTGTGATTTCTTTCTTGCCAAAATTGGTTAGCAGATTCTTGGATTGTCTATGTCCAATAAGTGAATTCCAAAGTTTGCTCATTTTCTTTTTGTCCTTCTGTCTGAGATATTCGTTAATAGTGTGTATTCCTATTCCACAGAAGGTTCGGGTCCTATCAGCGGTGTGGCAGACCCTTTCCTTGCAAGGGTGTCCGCTTTCTCGTTGCCTTCTACTCCCATGTGTCCTGGGACCCAGCAGAGGCTGACTTTATTCTACGAGCCTAATATATTTAATTTGGTTTTGCAGTTCAGCACCATCCTTGAACTAATGGTATTTGAGCTTAGTGCTTCGATGGCTGCTTGGCTATCTGACATGATAGCTATATTCTTGTTTTTGTATCCTTTATTTAGGTTGAATTGGATACATCTTTCAATTGCATGAATTTCTGCTTGGAAGATACTGGTGTGCTTTCCCATGGGTTCTGAGTATTTGGTTCCGGGTCCGAACACTCCTGCCCCCGTACCTTCCTGTGTTTTAGATCCATCTGTGTACCAAAGGATGGTGCCATTTTTGAGGGAGTTATTTCCCTCTCTTTCCCATTCCTTTTTGGTGCCCAGATGTATTCGGAATTTATGGTTAAATTCAAACCTCCTGTTCATGTCGTCTCTTGGAGCCATGAGTGAAGGATGGTTTTTCCACAGTTTGTTTCTGTCTCTCCATTTCAGTTTTATTCCTGTTGGAGGTTTCTCTCTAATGATGTTAAATATAGTTTTTTGTGCTGTCCTTTCTATCATGTGATGTAGGGGGATTAGTCCCAATATCTTTTCCATGGAGCTGTTAAAACTCGACATACCAATCGATACCACTACTTTCAAATACGACAATACCAAGTACAACGAACTTATACCAGAACAGATGTTTAAGTGTCTCTTCTGCCTCTAAGCAGAATCTGTATGTGCCATTTTGGATTATTCCAATCTTCTTTAGATGTCCATTTAACTTGCAGTGTCCGGTTAGGAATCCTATTAGGAATCGCTGTTTATTCCTGCTTCCTTAGACATATTCTGAATTTCTTTCTTTCAAAAGTTGGTTAGAAGATTCTTGGATTGTCTGTGTCCAATGAGTGAATTCTTTATTTCCCTCATTTTATTTTTGTCCTTCTGTCTGAGATACATGTTAATAGTGTGGGTTCCTATGACAGAGAAGGGTTCAGGTCCTGTCAGCGGTGTAGCAGCTTCTTGGCTTCTACTCTCATGTGTCCTGGGACCCAGCAGAGGCTGACTTTTCTGCGTGCCTAATATGTTTAGTTTGGTTTTGCAGTTCATCACCTTCCTTGACCTAATGGTATTTGAGCTTACTGCTTTGATAGCGGCTTGGCTATCTGACATGATAAATTTACGGTAACGGGAACGGATTTCATCTTGAGCAAAAGGGATATGTACGTCTGTATGTGTAGTAGTTCGATACATAAAATGGAGCATCTAGTATTTTTCGTGGTATTAAGGACTGGGCGGATAACCGAAAAACCCATACTTCCAGTATTCATCATCATAAGAAGTAGACAAGCATATTTTCTTATTGCATAAATATAAAAGTTAATAAAATATATAAATGAAGTTCTAATAAACCCCAGCCGACAAATAAATTGTTTTTACCAAGTGCCTGTTAATTAAAACCCCATTTACGCACAACATTGAAAGGGATAAACCTGGAGCTTATAATCGGCCTCTTAATTTTAGAGACATTAAATAAAGGCCGGGGAACTCGAGTTGGGGGATAAAGACCAAAAGCTACGTAAACAAAAAGGGAAAGGGGTATCTACGTGAATTTAAAAGGAAACATTGGGCACTGAGGCGAAGGAACGTTTTATTATTGCGTTTATATCTAAGAGATTTTCAGCCGTGATTAAGACCGCATTATTTAAACGTAACATCTATCATAATTAATGTTAAATTCCGGCTAAGTAATTTTGAGAGTCAAGAAATGTCTGCTTTGTTAGCCTGTTGACTTGGTGGTAAAGCTAAATAAGGATTATACAGTGATAATTGTTGAAGGCATTAGCCTATTCCAATCGTAATATACAAATCTTTATAAAATTGGAAAACATAACTCAATCAATTATACGATAGGGAGGGCATGAGTGATGATACAATTTGCTGGTTCCAAATCGGATCAGTTAGACTACAATTGCGGGCTTCATTCCGCGAGTCTAAAGGTTATTAACAAACCACAAATCAAAGCATATTACTTCGTGTAAAACAATTTGATAAAACAAATACAACGAGATCGGGCAACACTCGTGTACATGGAATTTTCCCTTTTCAAATCTCCTTGTATTTCGAACTTTCTTTTTCCAACTTACGAGTGTCACCCGTATCGTTATGCTTATGTACATATCATGCACCAATTATGACTTAATAATTTTAATCTAGCCGCAATGGTTCATATTGATACTAAAACTTCACATAAGTTAAACCGATCGTCATTAATAAATCTTGGGACATCTTCTAGGCGAGTTTTGTATAATATAATTTTATATTATGTCTTATTATATTATTTTATAGTATAACTTTTGTATAATATAATTTTAAGTGTGCAAAACCGACAAGGGCATATAACGAAAGGATGCTGGATTATTCGACAGTTAAAGGTACTTCATTAAGAAACTCCTTTACAGAGTTAAACATTTAACATTAAAAAGACTTCTATATTTAATTTGTTTTTAACGACCTCATGAACTTAGCATATTAGCCAAGCAACATGATTATATATGCATACATTTAGTGCAGGTTTTGAAAATTTGTTTTATTTTCACAAGTGCTTGTCATGTAAATAAAGCTACAATTGCAAAACATATGTTGATTGGAAAAAATACAAAAATATAAACATTGAATAAGTATTTCATACTTGTATAATAGAAATAGTATGAAGTACTTGGTTGGGAGCGTCGGTGGACGAAAGGGTTTAGGTGTTGACACGGCGCTCATCACTGAAGGTCCCGGGTTCGAATCCAGCGGCCCTGCATTCGAACCTGACATACTTGCAAATGTGCAAAAAAAAAGTGGTTCAAAGTTTATATTTACATCTGTACTGTATTTTTTTCGAATCAACATATGTTTTGCAATTCACCCAGGCTCTGAAGATGACCCAAATAAAGGTAGAAACATCGGCAAAAAAGAAAAAAAGATGTTTTTTCTAAACAACCTCTTTCTTGACCGCTCCTCACGAATCCCAACTTACTTTAGTTTACATTGACTTTTATAAGAGTGAGGACCTGCGAAATTAAAAATGGCCAAATTAATTTTCGTCAAATTGATTTGTACGAATTTAAATTTGGGCGAAGTGCGACACAAACCGCGCGTCACATCAATACATATTAGGGGGGGAAGCATCAGCGAGGGCACAGTGCAGTGATGGTTCCAGAGATTTCATCTTGTAGATTTCGATCTCGATTTCGGTCGCGGTAGGCCTTCTGTCGTGGACGTCGACCAACTCAAAACGTTGATTGAAGAAAATTTACGTAAGACAAGACAGGAAATTGCGGAAGAGCTTAGTGTTGACCTCTCCACCGTTTTCGCCATCTGGAGCAAATTGGTCAAGTAAGGAGGCTCGACAAGTGGGTACCGCACAAACGAAGCCCAATGAAATCAACGCTTTGAAATTTGCATGTTTCTTCTGTTGCGCCACCAAAGTGATCTATTTCTCGATCGAATCGTCATGAGAAAATGGATTCTGTGCGATAACAGGAGGCATACAGGTTAGTGGTTGTACAAGAATGAACTGCCAAAACACTTCCTGAAACCAAATCTGCACCCAAAAATATTTTAGTGAGTATTTAAAGTGAAACTAAACTATCACAGCAGAGAAATATTGCTAAGGATTTGACAAAATGCATGGTAAACTGCAACGTCTTTGTCCAACATTGGTAAATCGTAACGGGCCATTCTTTTTCACGATAACGCCAGGCTACATGGCGCATGGAGATTTCGATCTTGATTACAGTCGCGGTGGGTCTTCCGTTCTGGATGACGAACAACTCAAAGGTTGATTGAAGAAAATTCACATAAGACAACACGTGAAATTGCATTGGTAAACCGTAAGAGGCAGTCTTCTTCACTATAACGCCAGGCCACATGACCCATTGACAACCCTGCGGAATCTTAACCAATTAGGATATGAAACTTTATCGCACCCATCCACCCGACCTCTCGCCTACAGACTTCCATTTTTTCATGCACTTTGATCACTTCTTGAGGGATAAAATTTTGAAAGAAGGCAGTGAAGCCGGAAACGCCTTCCAAGACCTTATTGTGAGTCGAAATAAAGATTTTTGTGTCTGGAATAAAAGTGATTATTACACGTAGGGAAAGATGTATGGTATGGTGATAGAAAATATTTCGAATAAATTTTACTTATTTTATAAAAATTAAACATATTTTGACTGCCTTTTTAAAACCTGCATTATTTTGCACAGCCCAATACTATGTGCCACTGCAGCCGTGAGAACAATGCCTCCTGAAATAATCAACATTTACAATTGGCCCTTGCGCTGGCACACCAAAATTTGAAAACCCTTCCAATATTACAAATGGCATCAGAGTAAGGTAAATTTTGTGAGCGCAAGCGGTGAGCTATGAAAAAAACTGATTTATTTCACCAGCGAGCGGTTTTGATAGATCCTTAAAAAGTACCGTTTTTCCCATCTCTAGTCCTGATCGAATTCTTGGCCAATTTGTCGGCCTCCTCGTTCTCCCTCTGACTTGTGGGCCCTGGTACACGAACAAGGGTAATTTCGTTGTTGTCCTCAATGTCTGACGGGCCCTGATACAACCCCAAACGGCTCTGGCTTCTTCCACTTTCCATGTCGGACAGCTTTTCTCAATTTCCTCTCCTTTTTGGTTTCTAGGTTTGTTTAAATCCAAATATACTGTTGATGTCGTTTCTAAAAACCACGAGTATATTCTCTCATTCAAATGATGAAAGTGCAGCACAGAACATGTCAATAATCGTAATAATACTCCGTACGTCCTTGGAAGAAATCCTTCGTAAATTTTTGTCGAACCAAATAATACAGTGAAACGTATTTATAAAAACAGGAGTTTATAGTAGGTTCTCCTTCAGATCGTTATGTAAAGTGATTTAGAAATGTTGAACGTTCATGGCTCGGAACCTCCGGTGGTCGCTAGCAGGAGTTCCGAAACATAAGTCGCATGGTTCATTATGAGATTGGTGGATTGTGAAGCTCCGGCTTGCCAAACAATCCTCCCATTACACACCGACGCCGCATCGTCCACACCGTCTATTTTCACAACACGGCTTTCGTTCGTGACCGAGATCTTTCCGAGCTAATTACCACTAAATTAGTTTGCGAATCGCTAGTACCTTCACTCTACCCATTAAACTTGAAAACAATCAGGCAGAAATTATTAATTTTTCCATCTCCTATTAAATTACTAGACAATGACTGCAAATGATCCGAGAAAACGACTTTACGTTGTTATCTTAGAATGAAGAAATTGGTACGAGAAAAGTATCATTAAAGAATAACAAAGTGGCCCCAAACCCACCAAATCTACCTTTCTTGGGATGTAATCCGGCTTCTTGAGTGAACAGTGGTCGTTGTGTTACAGTTTCCTTACGATCTAGGTCTAAGTTTGATGTTTTACCTTATTCAGGTATCTCGGGTGCTTTTCTAGACGTGAATCAAGCCTTCGATCGTGTTCAATATTATAATTGTATATCCAAACTAGTTTACATATTTAAATTTGCAGGTCCTCGCTCTTATAAAATTCAATATAAACTAGAATATTTCAATTATTTAAGGTTTTTAGTTGAGATAAAAAAGTCAGTGTCACGAGCGGGATTCGAACCCACGACCTTCGGTTAGATACGCCGCTACTGTACAACCTGAGCTATCGTGACGTAGATCCACTAATCCAGAAAAATGGCAAAAAGGAGGGAAATTCAAAAGGTGGTGTTGAGATGGGAAGTTAGTGTCCGAGTGGATCGAAGTCGTGGGTTCGAATCCCGTTCGTGACGCTGGCTTTTTTATCTCAACTAAAAACCTTAATTAATCGAAAGATATTAATTGCCCAAGCGGACCACGAAAACTAGTGAAATGAATAAACTAAAATAACTTGTTGGATTCGTGAGGAGCGTATACACGTATAATGTAAATAGTTTGAAGTACTTGGTTCAAAGTTTATATTTACATCTACATTTATATTTTTTTCGAAAAAATTCGGGTAAATGTTTTGTAATTTACCCAGGCCCTGAAGATGACCCGAATAAATGTCGAAACGTCTGCAAAAATAATGAAAAAGGTGTTTTTCTAAACTAACTCTTTCCTGACCTGTAAAAGAAGTGTAAACCTGAAAAAAATATTTAAAGTAAAAAAGAAGTATGTAAAGATTTATTCTTTTCTAATTACTTAAATAAGCAAATAAGTAGTTATTCCAAGAAAATGAGAAAAAATAAATATAATAGAAAAATGTAAAATTGTGTAATCATTAAAGTTTACTTGTGACAACATTTATATAGGAAAAACAGTACAATGAAAATAAGAATGAAACAACATAATAAATAGTTAAAAAGCAGCCAAAAAAAACTGCTGTATTAGTTCAAATAATGTATTTTCGAGACAAAACCTAAATGTTAATTCAAAAAATTTTCTACCAAAAAAATAAATAAATTGAAGTTAAATGTGTTAGAAACTATATACCAAAATAATGTTAATAGAAAAACAGACTTACAAAAAAAGAACAACAATATAAATTACTATGTAAAAATATTTGTAAAAACATAGTATATATTAAGTAGAATTGATTTACGATGTGCATACATAATATTAAATTCACTAATTTTGTGGTCCGCTTGACCAATTAATACATTACAATTAATTAAGGTTTTTAGTTGAGATGAAAAAAAGTTAATGGCACGAGAGGGATTCGAACCCACGACCTTCGGCTAGATACGCCGCTGCTCTACCACCTGAGCTATCGTGACCTCGATCCACTCGGACATCAACTTCCCATCTCAACACCACCTTATGAGTTTTCCCTCCTTTTGCCATTTTTCAAATGTCGTGTAATCGGTTTGGATTCTCGACGACAATTGAAATGGCGACGGAGAGCTTTAGTGAAGTGTACTTCAGTTAATTCATTAAATTCACTAATTTCGTGGTCCGCTTGACCAATTAATACATTACAATTAATTAAGGTTTTTAGTTGAGATGAAAAAAAAGTTAATGGCACGAGAGGGATTCACGATAGCTCAGGTGATAGAGCAGCGGCGTATCTAGCCGAAGGTCGTGGGTTCGAATCACTCTCGTGCCATTAACTTTTTTTCATCTCAACTAAAAACCTTAATTAATTGTAATACATAATATTTGTTTTATCTATTAATTATTTGTTACAATTTTACTCTACTCTATTCTATAATATTGTTGAGTATTTATTATTTTAACTTTAAATATATTTTCTTTTTATGAAAGGTTTTGGTTGAGATAAAAATGTCAGTGTCACTAGCGGGATTCGAACCCACGACCTTCGGCTAAATACGCCGCTGCTCCACTTGACCATTTTCAAATGTCTTGTAATCAGGATTCGATTCTCAGCGACTAATGAAGTGGCCACTGGGAGCTGTTACTAAAGTGATACTTTTTTACTTATTAAATATTAATCCATTTACGTTTTAGTAGTCAATTGACCAAGTTACTTCTTTCAATTAATTATTCTTTTTATGAAAGGGATAATAAGTCGCTGAGAATCGAATCTTGATTACACGCCATTTGAAAATGGCTAAAAGAGAGAAAATTCAAAAGGCTGGGTTGAGATGGGAAGTTACTGTCGAGAGGATCGGGGTCAAGATAATTTAGGTGGTAGAGCAGCGGCGTATCTAGCCGAAGGTCGTGGGTTCCAAATCTCGCTCGTGACACTGAGTTTTTTATCCCAACCAAAAACTTACATAAAAAGAATAATTAATTGAAAGAATTGAACTTAAGAATTGACCACTGAAACATAAATTATTTAAATATATATTTATTGTTTTTATTTTGTGTATTTAACAGTGATAAAAATTTATCTTTTGTTGTGAGTGCAAGTCCATGGCTTCACACAGCAAGCGCATAGGTATGCCACTCGATACGATTATTCTGCTTGAGCACGGCAACGAGTTTTTGGTTATTCAGATTCTTGTTGGAAACAGGGTTATTTTATTGTATACAGTTTTATGTCCCTTGCATGTGTAGAGAGTGAATGTATTTATTTGCGTGAATGCGTAACACCTTTGGCGGAATGTGAGTATCCCAGCGACCTTCTTCAATTAGCTTAGTTGTGTTATAGGTGTGAAGGGTGATGGTTGAAAATCGACTAGTCAACCACTCTAATTGAATGAATTGTACGTAAATAGCAATGAACCTAATTAAGAATGAGTGTGAGTGTGAATAGGTTTGGAACTGTATGCTTGGGAGCTAAACCTGTCTGACGACATCACCCGAAGCCCTACCTCGATGGCTGGGAACGAGGTCTGACCCCGAACTGCCCACACACGGGGTGGGTGTTTTTTTTTTTTTTTTTTTTTTTTTTTTTTTTTTTTTTTTTTTTTTTTTTTTTTTTTTTTTTTTTTTATTGTACTTTATCCAATACATAATTGTACTTTATCGCAACACAAATTTGAACTTGAGCCCCCGTTGTACTGGTGTTCTTCCATCGAAGAAACTCATTTTTGAAGGGGGTTGGGACCAAATTCAGGGTCGCTGAGATCCGATCCCGCCCCTTCCATTGATGAGTGCCGTGTCAATTTTTTTCAATTGCGGCCACCGGTCCCCTTAGGCGTCAGACAAGTCCAGAGGCGACGGTGGGGATCGAACCCACGACCATGGGATCTACTAGCCGAGAGTCTGACGCCTTAACCACACGGCTACCGCGGCCCCCTGGATGATTCTCGAGGCCTGCAAAATTTCAAAATTGCAATTCTTGGTTGTAACTATTTAACAAATTAAATTTATATTCACCGAACATTTGTATATGTTCTGATCGTATTGATATTTTTATGAAGCCTTTGCAATCGTTCCAATCTGTTAGTTCTATTTAGCAGATTTAACAGGTATGTACATAAACATTAATTTCTAACTGTTTTAATGAAAAGAATTATTTATGGGTATTAAAAAAATATTGTAGCTTTGAAGAGGGACCAGGGACGAGGTACGAAATGTTTGAAATATATCACTTAAAATTAATAATTGACGTTTTTATTTCACGAAAGTAACCAATTACCTACATTTACAATAAAAAATAGTTTTTTCATCCATCCAATGTTTTCGGTCCAATGGAATAGATTACCAGATTACTATCGAAACGTAACAATGGGGGCAAAAATTGATAGAATGACTTGTTTGACTATTGGTCATTCGTATGGGAAATAACCGAAGCAATATGCAGTAAAGTAGATAAAGAGCGAAATGATTCAGAGCCAAACAGGGATATGGGATATTGAGTAGATACCAATGGTAAACAATAGTAATGAATTTACTATATGTCACGTTGGATGATCAATGATACACCTTAACACCTCCATACCTCACAGCCACTCAAGTCATTTTCCGATATCGAAAGACTATTTAATGCACAATACATTGAAAACTATCTGATTTCGACGGTTTGCTTTAATAAATTATGTTGTTGTTTTTTTGCGCAAATTTAAGATATTTTGTCTATAAATATGATCATAAAATTAATGATGACATTAAAGGAGAGACAAACCGAATACTGTCACTTATATTTTCTCTCTATACTTTGACAATTTAATAACTACCTTCGTCCTGGGCTAATCTGGGCGATTGCTCGAAGCCAGAAGCGATTTCCCTCCACCCCATCATCGTTCTGATTAGATGATTAATGATCCGACGGCTGACATTAGTTTATCCGCTTGCTTCCCCGGCCCGACCGTCTAGTATTTTTCAGCAAGAAATACATGATTGATTAATTGTTTCACAAATGTTCGTACGAATCGTGCTGTATTTAAACTCGTGAGATGTTTGAGAAATGGAGTTTATACTGCTATGAAGGTTTAGGATTTGTGCCAATTCTCCTAGAAACTAATTGCTGGATGATACAGGAGACAGAGAGAGGCTTAAGGACGCCCCGTGGAATACGATTGTCTAAACACGACTGAAGAAATATTTTTAATTCTCGAGAATTAATTGAAGATTTTGAATGGAAGAATCTTCCGAGAATCAGTTTCAATTCTATCGTTGGTCGATCATATGTAAATTTGGTTTTAACGACGGCAGATAACATCCACGGTTAGAATCCATTCACAGCAGCACTAACGTTAAGGGGCAAGGAGGTCTCGAGCCATCGTCGATTAAGGCGGTTTCTCCAGATGAGAAAGCATCCGATCGAGCACTAGGGTTAGGATGGATTAAGAGGTTGGTGTGGAACTTTTAGAATCGGGAACGGATCAGTTCGTTGAAAAAAAGGAATGTTAACGTCTTTGTTCATACTGAGGTAAGGACCATTTGTCTGAGGACTTTTCATTGGAAGGATCGGATGCTTAATGTTTGAAGTTTTGGCAGAACCCAAATTGTATGTACAAATTGATCGCAGTAAAGTATTGTTTGTCTTATACTTCAACGTTCCATACCTCCTCATTATTATCTCATCCTGAAGTCCCACATAACCGACACCTTCTTCAGAGGGAGGAGCGGTATGAAGTACTCGGAGCCTTCTCCGTCCCACCATTTGTGTCATCTATACTGCTGACCTACTTTCACAGCACAATGCCATCAGCTACCTTCAGCATCGAAGAACTTGATGATCCTATCGTAAACTGGTGCAAAAGTAGAGGAGAAGACTGAAAGAAGAAACGTACTCAGTGTACCAGAGGCGACGGTGGGAATCGAACCCACGACCGCGGCGTGAGAGTCTCTCATGCTAACCACTCGGCTACCGCGGTCCCCAATTGTATAAGGTTAGTTTAGTGAAAAATTCCTAGTAATATACATAATTAGAGTCATTAATTTATTTCGTCGTACCGTCAGGAAAAAGAAAATGTTCTTTTTGTTAGATGGAATCAGCACAGTAAATTTTTATTAAATCTTTGATAACCCGTTGATAGCTGATACAGCATAACGAATTGAAATTGTCACTTGGAAATAACATAAGAATAATAAATATATTTTATTCAATAATAAACGCATGGAAACGACTGATTTACGTATAATTTTACTCCATGGTAAACGGTATTATCTTATCTTGATAATATTGTTATTCTTATTTCTATTCAATAGATTATTTTTTATCTTAACGCACGCTATTCTACAGCCAAAAGACACTTTTCTAACAAGTATTCTTTATTTATTTACAAATATTGATTTCGGGGAGCTGCACGCTCCCCTTCTTCGGGTGTTACGACATAAAAGTAAACAAAAAACCATCAAATATTAAAAACCAAAGTTTTGTCAATAATATTGGTAAATATTTATTATAGTAAATATTTCATCAAGACCACACCTCGACCCCGATTATTCGAGAGTAGAAGTGGTACATGCACCTTCCTAACTGGCGCTCATCACTGTAAAGCAGAGGTCCCTGGTTCGAATCCAGTGGCTTCCTTCGAACCCGACATACTTTCAAATATATTATATTCAAAAACACCGGCACCTCGAGGGTTCACATAACCTCGTACTTGAAATACCGTATTAAAGTAAGAAAGAAAAAAGTTCAAGTTGGGATCGAATAACATTTATTATGCCAAACTTTGGAAATTTATTCATGCTTAGTTAATCCATTTTTTATTTATGTTGAATAATTGGCTGAGGTAATAACCATTATACCCCCCCTCGATGAACTCTGCTACCTTACTTTAATCAGCTGCAAATTCTATCTTAAGTATTTTACATTTAGGTAACATTTTAAGCTGAATAATTAAGAATAAATTTACGGTGATGGGAGAAGGATTCGAACCTTCGAAGTCTGTGACGGCAGATTTACTGTCTGCTCTCTTTGTCTGCTTTGGAATCCCACCTGTTAGTTATATCCTTGGTATGATAAACGAGTTACTACCCAATGATTGTGCAAATTTGACTTTGAAGAAATATATAGATTATTTCAATGGAAAACATTGATCCAACTCAAACAGTAACATGGCACAAATTAGAATAACACTATCAAACAGTAAAAGATCTCCATATGTGCGATCTTTTTCTTAATGATGGTGACCGTTTTACTATATATATATATATATTTTTTTTTATAAAAGTATATTTAGAAAAGAAAACAAAATATTACATTTTTTTTACAAAATAACAAAATAATACTTGTAATGGCATGATCTAGTCGTCTGCCAGTTGACCCTTACATATTTACATTCAAATAAAACTTAAATTAACATACAAATTATAAACTTAACATAAAATTATCTCTGCAATTCATCGCATCTATAATATATCTTTACAAACTAAACCAATCTTTCCCATTTAAAAGTTCTATATACTCACGGAATGTCAAAAGACATCTGTGGAACCAAATTAACCTAACGCTTTCCAAAGTTGGACAAACTGCCAAAAAATGAAACAAATCTTCCACCGTTTTTAGTTTACATATATAGCATGCTTGGTCTCTTTCCTCCAGCGAAAGCTTAAAATTTAAATATAATAACTGACCTCTCGCGCGAAAAACAACCTTGATCAAATTCCAGTTGTATTCCTTATACAAGTAATTGTTGTCTCCAAGATCGAAGTTCAATTCCTTGTATATTAAATGGGATGTAGAACATCGCACTTTTCTTAAACATTCTTCTTTATGATGAGTTTCTACTGCCTACAATAATTTTACTGCCCAAATTTCGAATCTTTCGCATCTGTAAAATTTATACGAGAACTACAGTTCAGTCCGGAAGACAACACTTCGACTTCTTTAAACCAAAAAAATGGTTGTTTTTTTTGCCCTAGAGACACATCACAGCCCTAGAGACGGAATTAAAAACTTTAAATTTACTTTTTAGAGGAACCTCTCCTCTATTGAGAATACCGTTCCAGGTTATATTCCATCCTTCTTTAGCAACCCTAAGTTTTTTGGCCAAATGCATATTGAAGGAAAGTAGAGGAGTCAACGTTACACCTAAATATTTGTACTATTTTACTACCTCTATTCTTTCATTTTCTAAAAACCATCGTTTATTCTTTGATGGTCACCGCCATTTCTAAACACCATAATCTTAGTTTTATTCAAATTTACTGACAAATTCCACATTCGGCAGTATTCTCCCAATCTGTTTAACATCTTTTGAATTTGAACCGGTTCAGTACTCATCAAAACCACATCATCTGCATACATTAAACAGTTTACATTTGATACTCCGACCAACAGACCACCACCCAAAAACTCGGGTAAATCGTTAATAAACAGCGAGAACAGAAGAGGAGAAAGCAGACAGCCCTGCCTTACACCTTACTCTAGTTTCAAAGGTACTTGTGACCTCTCCCCTACACCACACAGCACTCTCAGTCCCGCTATACAACGACTTTAATACCTCGATAAACTTACTGGAGATCCCATAATTATACAGTTTATATAAAATGGCCATTCTGCTTGGCGAATCGAACGCCGACTTAAAATCAACAAAGCAGCAGTAAACTTTTCTATATATATATAGGTTCACGTGTCCTGCATAAATCTCTTGGACTTGTTCACGAACCCCAAGGTTTTGGACCATTTCATCTCGGGGAGCGATTTGGTGATGTCCGCTACTTCAAAGATTTCAAATCTAGACCTATCACACTCTGCGAGGTAGTGTTTGGGATCTGGTATAATACAAATTACGGAGAGGTGTCTTCTCAGTGTACTGTTCTTATCTGTACTCATCAGCCTCCTAATTCCTTTCCTTGAGATAGAGAATAGCCATTTCGATTCTGATTGTTTGATCGCCTTTCTAAACTATTTCGATTGCCTGTGTCCGGGGAATAGATTCCACTTCTTAAGGAATTGTTTCATACCCCAGTTTTTAAGTTTTCGCAGTGCTTATAGAGTGAGGTAATACCGGTTGTGGCCCGACAAACGCAGTATTAGAGCCTTCTTTGGCCAGGCTATCCGCCTCTTCATTATGTACTGGTATCCAAATAAAGGATATCCACCTTGTTCTCAAACTGGAAGAGATCCTATTGATAAGATCTACAGTTTCCTCCACCAGTCACGAGGTTGACAAATCTTTTTGTAATGACCTAAGACTAGCCTGACTGTTAGAAAAAATTCTAATATCTTTTCCCTTAATTTTATTTTCCATAAGTGTTCTACAACACACATTAATGGCCCAGATTTCCTCCTGAAAAACGGAGGTGTTATTGCCAAGAGGGAAGGCGATGCTGATTCCTAATTTAGGTATGTAGATTCCTGCACCGCTCCCTCTACCTTTGATAACGACCGTTTTATTAAGTTTTCACTCACTTTTAATAACCAGACCCTGGTTGATTTTCTAAAAATTTAATTACGGATGAAAAGTCTTTGTTAAGTGAACTGTAGTGGCCAACTCAAATTTGCCACCTACTTACTGTTTATGGAACAACTGCTCTGATTTGTTTTGTGTTAAACCACAGTTATACCAGTGAGTCTTATATAACTGTAGCATAATGGATGATACAGCAAATAATGGCTGACTAAGCAGTACCTTGCTGTAGCTGGCGTAGTGGTTGCTAAATTGGGTACATCAACGGTGTCATCAATTGAATTAGAGAATGCTATTTATGAGCAAGCTTTGGGGTAATGCATAAATAACAATTAAAACAAGCGGTTGCTGACTCTCGCAGCCGAGGCGAAAAGATAGTGATGACCAATAGTTGTCTGGCCACCGTCATATGGAATAAATGAAATTGATTACAAGAAATACATATGTGTAAGGAAGGAGACACATCTAGGAAAAATCATGTTTTAAAGTATGCTACACTGTACAGTGTAAAAAATGATAAATGATGGGGTGGGTGTGTTGTTCAATCTTTTTGAAAAGACAGTTCCCAGTCACAGCTAGTTGTTTTCAACGATCCGGATTTCAAGCTTATAGCCGATCGTCAGGCAAATTCTTCCGATCTGTTGATGAGGTATAAGCTTGAAAACCGATCGTTGGAAACAAATGACTGTGAGTAGGAGCAATCTTTTTAAAAAGACTATAAAGTGTTTAATAAATCTATATTACAATGTATGTATTTGTTTATAGTGTTTACCCATGAAGCGCTTTTAACTTTTAATAAGAAACGTTTTCATGAGTTAATGCTCATAGTTCTTTGGAAATGAAATTATTCACTAATTTCGTGGTCCGCTTGACCAATTAATACTTTACAATTAATTAGGTTTTTAGTTGAGATGAAAAAAAGTTAATGGCACAAGAGGGATTCGAACCCACGACCTTCGGCTTGATACGCCGCTGCTCTACCACCTGAGCTATCGTGACCTCGATCCACTCGGACATCAACTCCCCATCTCAACCCCACCTTATGAGTTTTCCCTCCTTTTGCCATTTTTCATGGGTTCGAATCCCTCTCGTGCCATTAACTTTTTTTCATCTCAACTAAAAACCTTAATTAATTGTGAAATTATAAAATTTAATAGCAGATACATCACTGTTTTTGGCTGTTTGTTCAAGTGAATAAACAGTTTAAATTCTATATTTACAGAATAATGGTTTGCAAGGTTCATTAAATTTAATATCTTGCTTAATAACTTAATTGCTTGCATTTCACCACAAACCAATACTATAAGCTACCAATGAATGGAAAATTCCATGATAATACATTAACGAGCCATCTACATCTAACTCAGCTTTAGCTGTTTTATAACAGATATGGATGTTGACAGTTTTTTAGAGAGCTGGTAAATATTTTCATTTCTTGACAATTTGTAATCTAAATAAAAAACCAAATATATAGCATTCTTAATTATTAACTTGGTATTCAAATCTATCACTTATTAAAGTGAACATCACCTCAGTTTTATTGCTACTTAAAAGAAAACCATTTCATGACATCCAGCGCTGCATTCCAATCTGCGACTCGCATTTAATGTCTAATTTATATATGATATCCTTATAAGATTTAATGTGTGGTGATTAGTGACCGTTAATCGATATTTATTTAGAAATCGTGAGATGCTGTCTGGTGTGATGTAGGTTTCAGAAAAACATTTTCTTTATCGTTCCAACGTTTCCATCTTTATTGAGATCATCTTCAGGGCCTGGGATTTACAAACATTGTTTACATATAACAATTACATTTTGGATGTGGAAAAGTGAATTTATACAATGCAAAATATATTTTTTTATATATTCAATCAAAGTATTTCTACTCACTCAAAGTGTTTGTTTTCTGTCTAATTGTGCCATTCTTGCGTGTCGTGTCGAGAGTGCCAGTGAGATTTTGCTATTTTGTGTTTATATACGTTAGATTTTGAAGGGGTGGGGAAGGATGTCGGTATAGAAAAGACATTTTTGTCATTTAATGTCTACTGCATCACCTGCAAAATGTACCAAGTTACTACTGACAGATGCAGCCAGATCGGTTTCGGCAATCAGAAAACAAATCGGGCCAAACTCCGAACCCTGCGGGACTCCGGATCGCAGTGGCACAGGATCCGATCCATTGTCGTTGAAGCAGTAGAAACATTCAATTAGGCTGATACCCTTTTGATTCACACCACAGAAACTTATGACTTTATGGTACATTTATTTCAAAATTTTTATACGCATATTATGTAGTTTAAAATTCTCTGCCCGCGCGAGTACCGCAGGGTAGTGTGCTCCGACGAATGCTCTTAATGCTTTATACTGCAGATGTATAAACATGTATAGTAGTACAAGTATAAATTAAGTACAAAGATAGTAACTTTAATTACTAATTCCTTAAATTTACTAATTTCGTGGTCCGCTTGACCAAGTAATACATTACAATTAATTAAGGTTTTTAGTTGAGATGAAAAAAATCTAATGGCACGAGCGAGATTCGAACCCACGATCTTCGGCTAGATACGCCACTGCTCTACCACTTGAACTATCGTGACCTCGATCCACTCGGACATCAACTTCCCATCTCAACCCAACCTTATGAGTTTTCCCTCCTTTTTGCCATTTTTCAAATGTCGTGTAATCGGATTGGATTCTCGACGACAAATGAAATGGCCTTGGAGAGCTTTAGTGAAGTGTACTTCATTTAATTCATTAAATTAACTAATTTCGTGGTCCGCTTGACCAATCAATACATTAAAATTATGATGAAAATCTAAGTTATCGACGAAAAACAAACTTACAATCTACAAAACCGCTAAACATTCCAATACCGAACGACTCTAATCCTCTTGATCTTAAGTCCTCAGATCATTTATATATGCTCCATAGTATGTCTTAAATGCTACCCTCTACACCCACGAGCTACACAAGGCAGTAATAAGACCCAAAATAACCTATGGATCACTAATATTGTGGGCAACACTCAATAAAAACTAACTACCCAAACACGTGGCGGCATACAAAGATTAGCAAACCAATGAATCACAGGGGCAATGAGAACAACCCTTCAAGTACACTAGAAACTCTGCTAAACCAACCTCCACTGGAAATATTCATACAAGGAGAAACTATGAAAAGCCATTTAGGCTCCAAAAGCAATGGGCACACAACCATAATTAATAAAATCTGACACCCATTGTTATGAATGGGGACTATTTGATCCGGGAAGCATTCTTTACAACATCCTATAAAGTCTCAACAGACTATAAAGGAGATGAAGAATTTAAGATATCATCAGATACAATGATATGGTATGCAGATAGCCCAAAAACAAACGAAGGAATCGGTTCGTTTTTTTTTAACAAGCATAAAATATGAGCAATCAAATACATTACTTCGCTTTCAAACAGAAATACATACCGTCAATGCATGTGACCTAGAAATTCTTAATAGGGCTTTCACTGGCCAAAAAAATCCTCATATGATAGTCAAACAGCTTTAGCATGTAAAAAAATTACATTAAAATTAGTCAGTGAATGCATATAAAATCTCCAACATCTGGGGAAACACATTAATCTGATAATATCTTGGATACTAGGAAACGAAGGAATTTTGGGTGATAAAACGCCAGACACACAGATGTCGATCTGCAACACGTACTGGCCTTGAACCTACACTTTGGATAACAAAAACAACTACTGTCGTCAATCACAGAATGGATAAAAAAAAAAAAATGAACTCTAATAGTGCTACACACAGTAAACGTCTACTAAACAGCCCTCACCAAGACAGGTAAACTCATTGCGACAATTGTAAAGGGCCAGCTCAAAGGAGTTATAGGACTATGAACCGGTCATTGGCATTTGAGAAAACATCTACATAACATGGGCATATATAATGATGGTTCTATTTGCAGATTACGTAATGAAGAAGAAGAAACAGCTAGTCTCGAGACATGTCCCATCTCGTGAGATGTTTCAATGGAGACCTGGAATCGCGAGTCCCAGAGACTGCGTTAGTCCCTGGAGACGCACATTGTGCCTTGTACAATCTTCGAGTGGTTCTCCGGGCCCTTGGAACAGACGTGAGAGAGGGTCTTTTTTTTCTCTTTGGATTCATAACCTAACCTTAACCCTAACCGTAATACTAACTCTAGCTCTACCTAACTTATCCTAACCTCCATATGCACTTCCGTTAACGCTGAAAATTCTGTATCCAGCCCAAAAAGTTTTATAATAGGAGGTTTATATATTTTCAAGCACTAGGTGCAATTCGTCACCGGTTCTGGGTTCGAATCCCGGCCCTTGTAATTTTAAGAAAGAATAATTTGAAAAAAGTATTGTAAAGTATTCCGAGCTCTCGTATACGGTGTTGGACGGAACACCCTCCCGTATGAAAGGAATTACTTTACTCTCCCTCTTTACTTTGTATTCAAAAGGCGGAAACACCGACAACATGAAATTTTATCCCTCATATTACACATATGGCATAGCTGTAATGACAATTTTCGATAACGGTACAAATTTGTCCGTATTGGAGTCGGACAGATAATTCTTCAAAATGATTATATATTTTACAGCTAATGGACGAGAATTATATGATCTCCCTATGAGATCTCCCTATGCTTTGCTTTTAACAAGTTTTAATGCGTCTAATTGGGCTGACTATATTTTAACCGTCATCGCGTTGCCGACGATTGCTCATTGTTAGGTTAAAGTAAGGTATGATTGGGTAGGATTAGGTTAGAAATTGTTAAAGTTACGTTAGGTAAGAGTTTGGTGGTGTGAACGTTAAATAAGGCCGTCCATTTTAAATACATGTTTTTTTGTTTTGTGTTGAGGAAGTTTTAATAAAAAGCTAAAACTGTTAGAATTTACCTGTTAACAGGTTTGACCTCTCTGTTTAAGAATCCTACGAATAATTAAATAATAGGGATGTTTTTCAGCCAAGTAGAACAAATAGAAGACGATTCTTTACTTTTTTGACGTTTGTTGGACAAAGCTGAGACAATGACGAGAAGGACAAATTTTTACCGGTCGGTCAAAACGCTACATTTGGGAGTCTGGATCTCTTTAAGGTGCAACATGTAGTATAAGTCCATTAGATTTCATGGTCTGATTGACCAAATAACCTCTTTCTATTAATTAATCTTCATGTAAGGTATTGGTTGAGATAAAATGTCAGTCACCTTCGGCTAAATAGAATGTTGTGTCTAAAGTGGTAGAGCAGCGGCGTATTGAGCCGAAGGTCGTGGGTTCGAATCCCGCTCGTGACACTGACTTTTTTATCTCAACCAATACCTTACATAAAGATTATATCAAAATGCGTGTAAACAACAACAATAAATGGACAAAAAATGATGAATCTGGATCATATTCATGGGAAATTCCACCCGCCATTCGGAATTTAAAAAAAATTTAGGCATTCAAAGACCATTTTCAGCAAGTTTCGATTTGGGAATTTTCACTGCAACCACAACTTAATTTCTTCGTTCTTTTGTATTCGTTACTGTCAAGGAAAGGGGAAGAAAATATATCAATGACATTTTCCGGGCTATCAAAGTCAGGCACACTTTTATATGAGGAAGACGATATAATACGTAACGTCAATTAGTTAGACAGGACGAGTCAGTCAGCAGATGTCGTGTAACATAACAATTGAGGGATTTGTTAGCATACGAATTCTCCAAGGAACGCTTCTTATCGGCAATCGATTTGAAAGTAATAATATAAATCAAAAGAAACACTTCGTTCTATGGAATTTTTTTCTCGTGAGACATTTGAATTAGAAAAATTAAGCGAACTTTTATCAAGCTTGAATATAGGAAAGTTGTAAATTACTAGCCTTGAGTGTTGTTCCAAAATCATCAGCCTATCTTTGGAAAGAGCGGTCCCTCCTCTGGGAGCGCACGTTGGTCTGAACTAAAGTTTTAACTAAAGTTAGCGGTTGTAAAGAAACTAAGGACCTCACGACCGCTTCGAGGATTGCCTTCGGCAACTTTCATGAAAATACTAAACACAAACAGCCTTGGATCGGTTTGAATTCTTTGCACTTCAAGTACTTACGGACGACATTAAAGGAGACGACTCAAAGTGAAGAAGGTGGGCCTGGTACGGAAATCTCACCCTCATCCATCGAATCCCAGTAAATTTAAAGTAAATTTTGCTTTTCAAAAGATCCTCTGGGTTAAACCGGTCATGGCAAATCAAACTGTCTCAGTCAGTAAATGTAACCTTACGAAATGCTGACGATTAAGTACTTATCCAGAAAACCAACGGCAACTGATAACAGAGCATCCTTCAACAATATGTTAAGATCAATAGTCTTAGATCTCATCCTTCTTTGAATAATAGCTTAATGCTGAACCGGCATACGGTCGGTCACTATTAGGTCCTTCTCCACTCATAGGTTTGTTGAGTTATTCAAATGAAGACAGACCTAAAAGTGACCCTATGCTGGTTCAGCATGAGTTCACCTCCAAAACCCACCATCAACTCAAATACGATAACTTAATACGTAGCTTCAGGCTTTTTCTTTGGCTCCATAGCTTTGATAGTGGCTCCTCAGTTATCTATTCTTAATGGAATTAGATATTCTTTGCCCGTGGGTAGACACATTTTCCTTGCCACGCTGCCAGGAAATTTTGTGCGTATCATCGCAACATATCGTTTGGTAATCTAATACTGTTCCATCATCGCATCGCACTGCTTTGAAGTATAATTCTCCTTCATCATCGTATCGCGTATCATCGCATAAGTTTGCATGGAATCGCATCGCACTACTTTGACATCTACTTCTGCTTCAACCTTCACATAGCTTTGCTTTGAAATCTGTATTTTTTTCAGCATCGCATTTCATCGTTTTAACAACTTCTTCCCTTTCCGTATAGCGTCCCATTACTATAAAATCTACTTCTCCTTCTCCATATCATCGCTTTGAAATCTATTTTTGCTTCATGATCGCATAGCTTTGCATCGAATCGCATATCATCGATTTGAAATATTATTTTTCTTCATCATCACATAACATCGCATCGCTTTGAAATCTAATTCTGCTCCATAATGGCATTCATCGTGTCGCATCGCTTAGCATCGAATCCCATGACATCAAACATCATCGCATTGCATATCATCCATCGCACTAATTTGGCATCTACTTCTGCTTCAATATTCGCATCGCTTAGAAATCTGTATTTCCTTCAACACGACATATCATCCATTAAAAATTTTCTTCTCCTTCAGCATAGCACCTCATTACTATAAAATATTCTTTTGCTTCAGCACCGCATTCATTTCAACTATGCTTTTTTCATCATCACATCGCATCCCCTTTCAAAAATGTTTTTCTTTCATCATAGCTTTGAAATTCGCTTTCCCTTGAGCCTTGTATCGCAGAGAGTAAGGAGTAACTGGGTCGAATAAGATAAAATCTGTGAAGTGGGTGGAAAAGCGTGTCGAAAATAGTCGCCCCCTTCCCCGGAAAGGGCAGATCCGACGGCAGGATAGACGTGGTTCCGCTTTTCCTCCGGTGGCAGTCAGCTCCGATTCTCTTAATTGATGCGCGACTCGTGCGGACCGGGCGACATTAGGAGGGAGAGCATCGCCTGTGGCAGAGAAAGAAATGCTGAACGCTAAAGGAGTCGGTTTAAGATATCGATAACGAGTTAGGGGAAATGGGCTCCCAAATGGCCTTACTTGTGCCCGAGAGAAGGAATAGCGGTTGAGTGATGCGAGGAGGGGGCGCAATAGTGAGTCGGCGGGGTGCGCACCCTTCCAAAGTGACTTTTATTAACCGGCTCACTTAGATCCATGTCTCTTTGACACCCTTCTTCTCTTTTATTGCAACTATCCACCTTCAGCTGCAGCAATAAAGAACTTTTATTAGAACGCTTGTCGAAATCGTCGCACGCTTCCTCTATCAAAATGTTTTATAAAGAGATGTTGCACGTTTCAACGATAAACTATCTCCCTACTACTATAACTGAACAGTTTTACAAAGGACCCAGTTATCATATTTAAAAATATTTTAGTCAGTTTTTCATCGTCAATATATAAGCAACCCAATATGCTGCTCTCATATGGGTTGAAACATTTGTAAGATACGTTAAGTGTTTCTACGATGGCTCATATTGTTAGTATGTTTCGTTTTAACAAAAGCTTGAATTTCGTCATCATACTAGATTGAAAGTTTTACAAGTTAAAATTTCAGCTTCTGAAAAAAAACCACTTTGTATTATTAGCAGTATGAGCTGCGACTTTCTCTTTTCTGTAATAAAAAAATTTAAAGCGGAGAATACACACCGATGCAACGCTATGCGACGCTACCGATGCTTCCCGACGCCTTGTCTCGTTTTGGTAGGGTGTGCACATCTATGCGACGTCAAGCGCACGCCGCGTACAGTCACACAGCGTGAATCACAAATCAGTATCACAATCGCAACGCCTCTTTTGTTCTTAATGCATTTGAGCCCAACCATGTAATAAATTGTCAGTTAAATTTTATGAGCCCAACCATGTTTTGTTTGTTGTTTGTTATATAATTGTTTATAAATAATATATATAATAT
Organism: Cimex lectularius; assembly: GCF_000648675.2. Taxonomy (NCBI): domain Eukaryota; kingdom Metazoa; phylum Arthropoda; class Insecta; order Hemiptera; family Cimicidae; genus Cimex; species Cimex lectularius. The sequence continues at coordinate 660,794 of NW_019392658.1, read as the reverse complement.
ATCAGCAATAATAATATAAGATTTTCATAAGAGTAATTATAATATATAAATATTATAATTGTTTGTTAAACTTAATTGTTTCAAATCAAATTATTCCGGTTTTTTGATAAATTTTCTTCCTAACCATCATAATTAAATAATTTTTATAAAGACTTATTTTTGATCTCGTTTAATTTGAATTACATAAAAATGGGAATGTTTTAATTAATATAACGACAAAATTACATATACTTAATTTGAAATAAACTACAAAAAATATAAGTGTGCTGTTCTGAAGCTACTCGACGAAAATGGTGTAATTTTACGAGCAAAACTATGAAATAAATTGTTAGTTAAATTTTATGAGCAAAACCGTGTAATAAATTGTTAGTTAAATTCGCTATATCAAAAAAGGTATTCCGGTGTTTTGATCACTCTTCTACCAAACCATTAATTTTTTTTAATTAAAAACCAACGAATTTTTAATCTCGGTTAATTTGGTTTATTTTAAAATAAGTATGGTGTAATTAATATAACGACAATGATACATGTAGTTTGAATTAAAATATTCGTGTCCGATTCTTTTGTCTTCGACTGTACTCGATACTACTCGACGAAAATCTGGACAGTGGGGATCGCGTAGCGTAGAGTAGGGTAGCGTTGCGTGGCATCGAGCGGATGTGCACGGGAGTAATACAACCTTATGGAAAAATGGACTTTGGATTAGTGTCCGGTAGCGTCGCATAGCTTTGCATCGGGTAAGTGTGTTCCCCGCTTAAATGGGGCGAAGAAGAAAAAAGAAAAAATGGTCTATTTTTCTTCAACCTTAAATTAAGAAAATACAGTGTAAAAATCCAAGATTTCGAAGGAACCTGATAAAAAAAAACACCTCAACTAATCCCTTTTCAGAGCGTGTAAACAATAAAAATACTTAATCAATATATATTTATAATAAATACATAAATAAATAAGCATTGCTCCAAAACGCAAGAGGGATAAAATCGAATTATTGAAAAACGCTACGGACTTATTTTACAAGCCAATTGGTTTATGGAGAACGGGTCAAAACGGGAAAAGGCCACACTGACAAGACTACCCATAGGTCATACGTAAATTGCAACAATGCAACAACGGTCGAGCACATTTTCAATTATAGACGGCTTGACGTTTATAGGCAATATTCTGATATATCGTTGTACCTGTGCGTAGCCTTGGGGCACAAATCGCTGTTCCTGTACGCCAGGGCTGTAGGCATTTTTAAATGTATATAGCGTTCGTGTTGTTATTCTGTGATGGGTTTGTGTTAATTGATTGGAATGAATGTAATTTATTAGTGTAAAGGTTGTTAAACCTCGCCCTGAAAAATTTTACATATATGTAGTGTATGTTTTATATATATTGTGAAGTGGACAACCTGAGAGGCTAGCATTTTATGATATCGGCTTAGATTGCATATAAATGTAGAGTAACTGACAGAATAGGAGGACACTCAAATGGCTACAGGTTGGAAAATACGCGCGAAAACCTGGGAGAAAAGTGCTCTGCGTGGCCCCAGCGATGACTGCAGCTGTTTTTCTGACCCTAAACTTCCCACATTGTATGGAGATGGTTAAGGATGTATATATATATATTTTCGGATTTCGAGCATTAATTAAACACTCTTAATTAAACATTAAAAGATGAACTCGCCGATCCATCGCCAACACCAAAAAATTCCATAAAACTATATTGAATCCATTGTGTTTCATGGTCCGATTGACCAAATAACTTCTTTCAATTAATTAATCTTTATGTAAGTTATTGGTTGAGATAAAAAAAGGCAGTGTGACGAGCGGGATTCGAACCCACGACCTTCGGCTCAATCCGCCGCTGCTCTAACTACTTGAGCTACCGTGACTTCGAACCACTCGGACACCGACTCCTCATCTCAACCAACCTTTCGAATTTTCCCTCCCTTTTGCCATTTTTCAAATGTCGTGCAATCAGGATTCGATTCTCGGCAACATGAAGTGGCCACGGCGTGATTTAGTGAAGACATACTTCGTTTTATTTATTAAATCCATTATATTTCGTGGATATATAATGGTCCTATTGACCAAATAACGTCTTATTAATCTTCATTAATTTTATGAAAGGTATTCGTTGATATGAAACAGTTCGTGACACTATTGAGCCAAATGTCGTGGGTTCGAATCCCGCTCATGACACTAATTTTTTCATATCAACAAATTCCTTAAATAAAATGATTAACTATATTAATTAATGAAATACATAAATTATATATTCAAAGAGATACAAAATGTTTTTACCAATAAATTGTTCACATTAAGCTTGCTTCATTATTGTCTCTAATTAAATTGGTATTGATTCTCGCAATAACACAAACTTCGAGTTAGTACAAATACTTTAATTAAACGTAAAATTTTTATATTGTGTATCATTGTATAAATTCATAGTCATATCGTATATGAATTTATATAATTTAAACAAGGTTTATAAACACCAGGCCCACGATCTCAATAAAGTTCGAAACGTTGGCACGATAAAGAAAATGTTTTTCTAAACCTACATCACACCACACCGCATTTCACGATTTCCAAATAATAATTAATCAACAGTCACTAAATACTACACATTTAAAATTATTTTAAAAATTATGCTATAATTCATGTTGTCCGCACGTAAAAATTGAGCAGCATTAGAAACTACTTTTTTCATCGGAAAGTCGCGTTGGTGCGTTTACACATACAATTCATGCGAAGGGAAGTGTTTTAACTCCTTCGACCTGATGAAGAGCGTTTTATGCTCGAAATGCGGATAATTGTTAACAAATCTGTAAGTAGAACTATCATTTACAAAAGGCGAAAAAAAAGTTCCTATTACATATTTCCATTTTTTTAATCAATACTAACTATTTAATTTCCAAATAAGAAAATAACAATAAATGAAAAATAATTCAATTTTTTTATTTTTGTCCTTTTCCATATTCCCTCACAGTAGAGTTGTTGTTGGAGGCGATCCAGGTGTTGCCTATCTTTTTCATTACATTATTTTTTTCCCATATCAATGTTTGTGAATGGCTCTTGTCGGGTGGCCGTATTTTTCAATTTACGCTATTCCATCTTTTATATACTCCATACCGCAATCCAGGACGAAAAGAATACTTGAAACAACGATATTCAAATATTGTTTTTTGTTAAAACATAGGTGAAAAATTTGGCATTCTATTTCGTAGGAGTTTAAGTGAAGGTCGGATGAAAAACCACCCGGTAAAACGTATCACTCTGATAGGACCGATCAGTCAATTTTTATAAAAAGCCGAGATTGACGTTTTAAGCATTTACATGGTGTACCTTTAGCCGGATTTTTTCCCAGCCATCTGCTTAATACAGATATTTCACCCATGAAAACTTAACGGTCGGTAAAGCTAATCACGATTAAGGCTTTTTGTTATTTAAAAGAGACGTCAATTTTTTAAAATTTGCCGTGAAATCAATCCAGTAATTATTTTCTCTCTCCGTTTTCTTTAGAATAATAAGTAAATTTTTAAAAAACGCTTTTTACATGTAACTTTGGGGAAATATTTGCTCTATTTCAATCTTTGTACTATCATGTATGTGATAGGTTTTATTTACTTAAACGAATGCATTTATGAATGATGTGTGAATTTAGGTCTTATCCCTAAATACTCCGAGGAATATCGAGTATTCTGCGTCATTGTAAATGAATGTGTAAATGTAATTTATTAGCGCGAATGGAGGGGCTATTCTCACTTACCTCGAGGAATATCGCGTGATCTGGGGTAGTCAGAATGAACGTATGAGTTAAATTTATTAGTGTGAATTAAAGGGATTATACAAAATTACTCCGAGGAATATTGCGTACTGTAGGGTTGTGTGAACAACGTTTGGTTTACGAAAGTAATTTTTTAGCGAGAATGGAGGAGCATATCCCCAATTACCTTGAGGAATATCGAGTACTTTATGGTAGTGTGAATGCAATTTTTTAAGGCAAATTAAGAGGCTTATAAAATTCTTACACAGTACTGTGAATGAATATGTGAATGCATTTGAGAATATGAAGGGGGCTTATTATTCCGAGGAAAATCGAATACTCTGGGATAGTGTGAACAAAGTCTGATGTGTGAATGTAATTTATTAGCCTGATAAAAGGGGCTTATTTCGAATGACGCCGAGGAATTTCGAATACTCTGGGGTAGTATGAACGAACTCTGGTGTGTGAATGTAATTTATTAGCGTGATTGAAGGAGCTCATCTCCACTTACCTGAGGTATATCGAGTACTAGGGTTTAGTGTGAATGCTAATCGAACCATCATGTTTTATCTTGTCTCTGTGTATTGGTGTTATTTTAGGGTTATTCACGATTCGTATTAACCCTGTTAAATCTGTTCAGTCGTAACTGGGATCGAGAAAAATTATGACGTAGATCTGTTAGAATCGGCTAGTTAACATTGCTCGATTTAACAGTGTTGGGTCAATGTTAGATGTTAAGTCGAATCTAATATCAGTGTAGCCATATTATTAATCGTGTGGACGTAGGTAACATACATGGTGGCTATGAATTTAACCCTGTTTTTTTTTTTTTGTTTTTTTTGTGTTATGTATTTTTATTTTTGTCTATCCTATCCTCATACTCTCATTCATATTGCATACATCCACCTATCCTATAAAATAGTTAGGCCGTTAGCCGATAAAATACTGGTTAGGTATAACGCATGAATTGAAGCGTGTCATTCGCTATTATTTTTCGAGTGCATAGCTAGCATTTTGAATGAAAGAGTTAATTAATTTTCCTTTTGTACTAACTTATGATATCTTACAATTTAACACAAAACAAAACCATAGCAAACAACAACAAGCCTTCGGGGACTGTTATAGCTGTATTTTTGGTTCCACCAGTCGCCACGCGCAGCATTGCGGAAAAATTAACGTTTAACGTGCTAAGAAAAAGGGGGCGTTCACCATCTTACTGGATATTCCTCGACTCGAGTTAACACAAATTAACATCTAGCAAACATCGTGAAAGCCCATTCTATCCATAATTGAAGCATCCCTGAGGCTAGCGAAAGATTGAAAAAAAGAGATAGTTGGTTACCGTTTTACCGAGAAAAGAAATTAATCGGTTTAAAATGCGAGAAAGAAGGAGAAAAATTCAAAGCTAAGAAAGAGAGGTCTGCCGATGAACAACGTAGTTTGTCAGCTCTAAACTTACAAAAACGTAACTAGAATGAGTAATATTTTATAGTAATCAATATAATGATTAATTTTTTTACACTATAATCCACCCCTTAGTTAAATGCTTCAGGCAATTTTAATATATTTCAGTAAAAACTATTGCTGATTTTAGTAAATTTATACGAAAGACGAAGGAGTGTTTTTCTATATTATTAATTAATTACTTTAACAGTGGCCCAGTCTGATGAATACTGTTGGTTACATACTTGATAGCAAGTTAAAAAGAAACAATTACACAAGAGAACGATGTTAAAGCCAACCACAATAACTGGGCCGAGAATTCATTCCCATGTGAGGAACACAGTATTAACACAAATTAAGTATTTGCCTTTGTTGTTGCCGAAACGGAAGTGAAACAATTATAACGTTTGAGGTTTGTGCGTACTGAGTTATGGGAATGCGAGTGTGCGTATGTCTGCCGTAATGTGGCGTAATGGTTCCTGTATGTTTTTTGATGTATACAATTAATAAAAACTGGCCTTTGGACGGTCTTTATTGTAATTTTAATGCACAATAAGCATGAACCGAAACATTTACTGTTGTACGGACTTTGCTTTCTTGATGATCTCTTCTGGACTTTCTCTACTCCTATCTTAATCTACAATAAATCTGTTCTCTTTATTCACTATATCATCCCGAAATTATTTTCCTTTTGGTGGAATAATAGGGGTATTCACGATCTTTGAGTTAACTCTGTTAACTCTGTTAGGTCCTGTTAGATCGAGAAAAATGATGACGTAGACTTGTTAGAATCGGCTAGTTAACATTGCTCAATCTAACAGTCCAGAACCGATGTTAGGTGCTAGGTCGAAAATGTAGTCACTTTGCTTTCCGTTATGGCGTAGGTAACCAACATGGCTGCCATGAATTTAACACCTGTTTTTTGTTTATACGTATTTTTATTCTTAAATACGCATTAATTAAATCAGACCAATACATTTCTTTTGTTACTTTCCGACCTGTCCTTATACTCTCATTCATAATAGATACACCCCCTATCCTATAAAGTTCTAGGCAGTTACACGTTAGGATGCAGGTTAGGTACGTCGGCTCGAATTGCAGCGTGTCTTTGTTAGTACTTTTCGAGTAAATAGATAGCATTTTGAATGGCAGAGTTATANAAATCTAGACCTAGCATACCTATCACACTCTGCGAGGTAGTGCCTTGCCGTTTCTTCTTTTATTTCGCAAAAACGGCAAAAAGGATCTGGTAGAATACCCATTACGAAGAGGTGTCTGCTCAGTGGGCAATGGCCCGTCAGAATACCTATCAGCCTCCTAATTCCCTTCCTTGAGTTAGAGAACAGCCATTTTGATTCTGCTGGTTGAAGCACCTTAACAAACTCTTTCTATTGCCTGTGTCCGGGGGGTAGATTCCACTTCTTAAGGAATTGTTTCATGCCCCAGTTTTTAATATTCTCTTTCGCTGTGCTCATAGAGTGAGGTAATACCGGTTGTGGCCCGACAAACGCAGTATTAGAGCCTTCTTTGGCCAGGCTATCCGCCTCATCATTATGTGCTGGTATCCAAATAAGGGATATCCACCTTGTTCTCAAACTGGAAGAGATCCTATTGATAAGATCTACAGTTCCCTCCACCAGTCTAAACGTTGACAAATCTTTTTGTAATGACCTAAGACTAGCCTGACTAGCATCTTACAATTTAACACAAAAAATAAACAAAAAACCTTCAAGGACTGTCATAGCTTTATTTTTGGTTCTACCAATCGCCACACGCAGCATTGCGGAAAACTTAACGTTAACATGCTAAGAAAAGAAGAAGGTGTTCACGATCTTTCTGGACATTTCTCTATTCGAGTTAACACGAGTTAACATCTTACAAACATCGTGAATACCCCTATAATCTAACCTAACCCGGTCCAACTCGACCGAAACTGTCTCATCCATAGCCATAAACCTAACCTTACTAATCCCTAAATATAACTCCAACCCAATCCTGATGACGGAAAAAGGTCACACAAAATAATTGGTGTATCAAGACAAAAACATATCCATCTTAACATACAAAACATTTTTTATATGTAAATATAAATATTTTATTACTGGACATTTCTCTATTCGAGTTTACATCTTACATCGTGAATACCCCTAATACATTCCAAAATACGCTATTCCTTCATAACCTTACCTAAACTTTAATGTGTTAGATGTGAAGGATGTATTTGGTTTGTCGAATAATCTGGTTAAAAGGCTTGCTGAAGAGTCGGCATTAACCTTAATAATTAATAAGCTCTTGACACCGGTGTGTACCCGGAGGCCTAAAAACATCAATAACATTACCACAACGTAAAAAAAATAAAGATGAAATGGAAATAATCGGCCAATATCAAAAGTAATTGAATGAATATTAAAAGTACAGCTTGTTAATAACATGGTTGCCCACAATCTGTGGTACCCAAAGCAGCATGGTTGCAAGAAAAACCACTCAACAGCCGATGCTACGGAATCATGTAAAACAAATCACTGAATCATTTGAAGGAAAAGAGCAGATTGTGGCCATTTTTCACTAGACATTCGATTGTGTTTTATAATCATATCTGATGATCATATTTATAAAAGCGTTTTTAAGCTTCAGAATTTTTTTTCCATTGGCTCCTTCCCTTGCTAAAAATTTTCGTACATGTGAATAATAATTTTTTGACCTAGTGTCACCAAAAAATTGTTAAATCTCACGTCCATAGCCTCCATATGTGTGTTGATTAATATATCAGTAAACCTATTTTCCGTGGTTGTATTAAATACCAAGCATATTATTTTATAATTATTGTTAAGTGAACACAGCCTCAGGCTGTAATGTTTTCCTGTTTTAAATCAAAATCTTTCTTAATGTGTGGTGATTAGTGACCGTTAATCGATAATTATTCATAAATCGTGAGATGCGGTCTGGTGTGATGTAGGTTTCAGAAAAACATTTTCTTTATCGTGCCAACGTTTCGACCTTTATTGAGATCATCTTCAGGGCCTGGGATTTACAAACATTGTTTACATTTAACCAATACACTTAGGATGTGGAAAAGTGAATTTATACAATGCAAAATATATTTTTTATATTCAATCGAAGTATTTCTACACACTCAAAGTGTTTGTCTTCTGTGTAATTGTGCCTTTTTTTCTATACCGACTTCCTTCCCCACCCCTTCAAAATCCAACGTATATAAACATAAAACAGCAAAATCTCACTGGCACTCTCTATACGACACTCAAGAATGGCACAATTACACAGAAGACAAACACTTTGAGTGTGTAGAAATACTTTGATTGAATATAAAAAATATATTTTGCATTGTATAAATTCACTTTTCCACATCCTAAATGTATTTGTTAAATGTAAACACGATTTCTGAATAATTAATCTTTCTAAATAGAAAACATGCAATTAAACCCAATTTGATTTTGTTATTTTATTTTTAAAACTTTTGTTCCAAAGATTCCAGATAAAAAGGATCAAGTTAATAAAGCCGAAAAGACGTGGCGGTTTTTTGTTAATAACACCCCCTGGCCGTTGGAAGAGTGGAATTCTTTTCCCGGAAGTTTTTGCTTTTGATTTTCTTCCAACGGCATGTAGGAAGGGAAAGACACATTTTCCCATGGTTGTATTAAGAGGGAGAAAGAAGGGTTCGCATTATTAGAAGATTAGGTTCAAGGGGAGCCTTCTTCGCCTTTTGACCGGCTCACTAATCATCATGTTTCCACCCCTTTTTTCTTTTTCCCTTTTCTTTCCCGTGGCATTCAATATTTTTACATGAAGTGAGATCCACCCCGCTTCATCAGCAGGACAATATTTACACACAATTACAAATCATTAAATGAATTAATTAACGATGTTTGTGTTTTCTTTATCTGTTTGTGTTTACTCGTCCAAACGTTTCAAGCGCGCACTATCATTTACACCTTTGATATTTGGAAGAATGTTTGCACTATTTTGTTGTGATACAGTTGATTATTTTACCCGCTTTCTATTTGTTTGTGAGCCGGTCCACACAAATAATTAACACCTTCGACGAAACCGTTCGCAGTCTCCGGGGCGCGTTTTCTAAAGGACATTTCTGGCCACTACAGTTTTGGATTTAATCAATAGTGATAATGGAGCTGCTTGTTCCATTAATTTGACGACAAAAGCCGGTGAGATGGACTTTGTGAAGCCCTTCACCCTTAAACCCTTTGTCCTCTAGATGGCACCCCCTCCGCCACAGTCGACGCCTTCGTCGAATCCTCAATACGGCCATTGCCTCAAACCGTCGGACCGTTGCTAACTCGGAATGAATTGGTCCTGGAACATCTTTAGAATGGAAAACCTCTTTTGGTGTTATAACTGCATCATACTGTTTCCCACGGGAAACTTTCCCAAAACGCCAAGCTATTCACGAATTTCCGACCACGACGCAGTAAACCCAAGCAGGATTTAATTTACCATTTCATTTCTCGATCGGACGATCGATAAGTTTTCCTGGGGCCGGGCCACGTAAAAAGTTGAATTATTAATCGGCCCAATAATTAATCAAGTTAGTTATTTCCAATTCAAATGCAATCGGACTGCCCAAAGCAATTACGGAGATACGTGATTCAACTAGTGCAGTAGATCACTACAACCTGAAAACGACGAGCGTATGTTTTTAAAGGAGTTCTCCATTTTATCGGTATTTTTACGATCCGTAATTAACTATTGATGAAATAATATTTATTGTAAGAAATGAATACTTTTCCCTCTAGGTTTTCAATTTTTATCTACGATTTTTATACTTACTAAGGGGGGTAGTGGCAGTTTTTCATACCAAAAAATACGTTATTATCAGTTCCTCTTTTATTATTTATTAGCTACTATGTTTTGTGCACAAAGAGAAACTTTTACCATGAGATTTCCAGCTTTAGAAGTACGTTAAATAGTTAGTCTTATAATAATTTTCTTATAACATGTCTCCATGTCTTAAGTTTAGAAAAATCTATCATTTTAGTTGGGGTTGTAAAAAATGCATATAATCTCTACGTAACGTAACCCGTCCATAACCGTAAACTCCGCGTCACAGAGAAACATTGAATAACGGATAATTACTTAACCGAAACCTAACTTGACCCTAACCATAATTCTACCTAGCCTAATCCTAACCCTTCATGACATAACCTTGGAAGAAAATAATGCAATCATTACAGTTGTGAATTGTAAGAAAATATTCATCCCTCTCTAACGTAATCTTAACCCTACCTTACCAAAATTTTGAGAAAATATATATTTAATCTTATTGGGAATTGTAAGAATTAATGCAGATAAATTGTTCCTTACGGAACCATAACCTACCTTAAATGCTACCCTGCCTGACCTAACAACTCCTAACATAACCTAACCCAACCAATGCCCACTCTACGGTGATAAATTTTTCGTAAATTTGCGCTTTGCACTTGAATATTTTCTCCACATAGAAACATTGAATTATGAGTAATTTTTTAACCTAACTCGTTTTTAACCATAATCCTACATAACCTACCTCTAAGTAAAAAATTATCTTACAAAGCCTAACCTTTCCCTAACCCTAACCTTAACCCTAACGTGACTATACCAAACCTAACGTTGGACGAAAAACATTATTCATTATAGTTAGGAGTTATAAGAAAAAATCCATTTAATTCGGACATGACGTAACCATTACCTTATTCTAAACTTAAACCTACCTAACCTAACTGTTTCGCCGCGCTCAATGTTACGTAAATTCGAGCATCGCTCTAGCATATCTGGAAATCACAGAGAAACATTAAATTAAGGACACCTATACCTAACCCTAACTTGTATCTAACCCTAGCACTACTTAACAACAATTTAACCTACCTGACATAATCTAACCTTCCCTAACCCTAACCCAACTTTGGGGGGGGGAATGTATTAACTATAAGAAAAGTGCATAAAATCCCTACCCAACGTGACTCTAACTAACCACATTTTCGAAAAGATATATTCAGTGTAGTGTGGAGTTGTAACAATAAATGCAGATAATCCGTACCTAGCAAGTAACCTTAACCTTACTGTAACCCTAACCCATCCCTAACCTAAATTAACACAACCCATCATCCGCACTCCCGTTAACGTGACATTTATGACGCGAATATGGTCACGCAATACAAATTTATGCATAGCCCATCAGCATATATTTATGCTAAAACAAAAAATGTAAAAAACAATTGTTCATCTAAAAACACCGCTATCCCCACAAATGGAGAAAATACTTTGAATTACGTCCAACACGTGTAACAACCGTATGTAAATCTCACATCGTAGCACGAACTGTAAGGTACTTCAACCAAATATTAACTTTTAAAATAACGTCATTTAATTAAATTAGACGGGTTCGTTTAGTGTAACCAAAGGATTTGAGCAAGAGAAGGTGAAACGGGTACCAGGACACGGCGTACAAACTTCAGTTCAAAACTCCTACAAAGAACTTCCCTCTTATTTGCAATTTCCACTCGTTCTTTCGTTAGCTCATTTGCAGGTGTACGTTTTCAATTCTTGACTAAAGGCGGATTTTTAAGACGCGACTATTTGTGTTTCAACCGAATCGGGCGTGTTCGTTACAACGGAGTGAATTTTGCAAAATACGGGGGATTTATAATAAGAGAGTATTTATGGGAATTCCTCTAATATAATAACATCCATAAAATAATTGACAATTTGAGCAACAGGCTAATAATAACAACGCAATTAGTATATTCGGGTGTTGTTTAGCGTAATTACTGAGGGAAATAGGTTAAAATGTAGGTTAAAAACCTTTTTTTTTATTAAAAATAATAATAATAATTTAATAGTTGTTTTAACGTATACGTGTGTACGTTGGATAGACAAATTTGTTTACGTTATCATTTCCGCGTCATCTACTTCCCGTTATGGGTGAGTGTATATGGATTTGGTTAGGGTAGGCTAGGAACTATTAGCGTTAGCAGGTTAGGTCACTCACAGCTGATATTAATAAAATCAATTCTTAAGTAATCCCACTGGAATTAATCAAAATGGGCAATTAGCTTTTTGAAACATTTTACCTTCTTTTATTCAACAGTAACTATATATTCTATGAACTAATCTTTCATTAAAAATCTAAAATAATTTCGATTCGACATTAATGAAATTTTGATGAAAGGTGAAACATATATTTCAGAATGTTTTGTTGAGGTCATTTAATAAAAATAGGGCTGTTGAGACTAAGAAACACGTTCAGTAAATAAGTAATACACGCTTGTGAAGTTTTAATGGGCGAGGATGATGATGATGGATACGAGGAAGTGGGCGTTTTTGTTCCCCAGGCACTGTACCTTTCTGGCTTGTTGCATTTTCCTAGTTCCTTAATTCAGTACAATCGAGTCGATCTTTCACCTAATAAGTTCTAGGTCAATGACTATCGTTGACACAATTCCTGGGTTTTCTTTGCATCTCAGGTTATGTCTCCATTGGGTGGTTGCTTTGTAATTGAAGATGATATAGGTGGTTGTTTCTTCATCTTCATTGCATGGAGTCGTCACTGAATATGCCCAAGTTGTGAACGTGTTCTCTCAGATACCAGTGACCGGTTGATAGTCCTCTCCTCTGAATTTAACTGTCTAATGGTAGCAGTGAGTTTGCCAGTATAGATGAGGGCGAAGAGGAGTCGAAGGGTCGATAACCGTCCCCGGGGGAAAAAAATAAAGCCATCCAACTACACTCCCGGATGTACGTTTATATATTTTGAGCACATATTGAGACGTTGTGGAAAAAAACGTATTTCGGTCCTACAACTCTTCGTAGTTGTCTGGTTAGTTTTTATGGGTTCAGTTTTGTGTTGGAATTCGTCAGTTTGTTTAATTTTACCTTGCCTAAATGTCTGTTAAATTGGGAAAATTTGTCCTGACTCAAAACGTTCCTGGAGATTGGAGGCGGCTTGGGCAAGTTTCGAGTTAAACAGTAGAGTTAGTAGAGGAGAGGTTGGTGCGGAAATTTTGGAAGCCCCATCTATTCATTCGTTATTATTGTTATTTCGGCGGTCGTATAGATAGTTCGTAAATACAAAATGTTATTATTTTTATTGAGGTTTTATTTGTTATTGTTGTATGACCAATGTTTGAAGTCTGTATGAGCTTGTACCAGCTTCTCTTTGTATTTATGTTTCTCATTGGGATTTCATAGTGTTTGAAATGCAGCTGTTGGGGTTGTTATCATTGCCCATGTAATTTTCTTGAATCTTTGCTACCTAATTTTCAATTAGGTTGATTTTCTTGAACTTTAGTCCACCGAATTAATGAGTCAAATATCTTACGTCTTATTACAACCGTTCTGGTTCTTGATTTTACTCCTTTTGATTTACGTATTGTTCTTCTGGCGGACGGTTTCTTTCTAGTTGTGTTGTAGTTGACGGTTAAATAACTTTAGATCTTAAATTGTAACTTTTAGTTTTAAAAATCTATATATTTGAATAAATTAACATCGTCATAGTTATTTTTGGTTTTTCAGGCCCTGTTCTCGAGGTTCAATCCGTCACTAAAGGGACTGCGCATCTTCCCTGCGACATCAAACCGCCCTTGGTCAACGACAGCGTTCTTCTAGTGGTTTGGTACAAAAACGACGTGAAGCCAATTTACAGGTAATTAAAATAAATTACAATAATAATCGAGAGAGGGAATCTAAGCGATTTTTTCCTGGGGGTCATTGATGATGATAGCCTCCCTTACTTCAGCTACCACCTAACAAGTTGGCCCGTAGTGGGCTTGACTCTTCTTTATACCCATACCCCAGATTGATGTTAGTGTGTTACTCACGGAGTTACCGGTAATATAAATTTGGTGAGTGCGAGTGGTGTGACACGAAAAATAGCTGAGTCAATTCTCCGAGTGTGCGATATTGATCCGATCCTTAAAAACAGGTTCTTCCCGTCTCTAGTTTTTGCCACCACATTATGCAATTGTCCAGAATTCTAATCGTTGTTATATCCAGTAAAAATTTTTTGTATTTATACCCCGTGTTTTAGTTAGAAAATGGTACACATTTCGTATAGCTTTTACGTACATTGCCTTCTCTGTATCTCTCTTCCGTCAAAAATAATTTTATTTATTAAAAATATAAGGCAGGAAATGAGAGAATCACGACCATTCTTCTCCGTAAAATAAATTTATTTTTGCTTACAAAACACAACCTAACTCGGAAAAAAAACACTAACCTTAAGTGTATATTTGACAAAGGAATCCGTTAGTTTGAACTTAGTCTCTAATTAATTAGAAAGCCTTTGGTTTTTGGTTACCAGTCGTAACGGATGACAGTCGGAAGACTCGAGCATGCAGTTTCAGTTTACCTTCGCATTGATTTAACCTGGAAAGACTTGGACTATAAATAGACTCCAATATTCAACGTAGAAAGAAGTTATAAAAAAATGAAATTCGCCGTTTAATAATGTAATATTAATTTTGCGGCCATAAATGATCTGATTTTTTATATGGATGATCAATCTCATATTATTCAGAATCGGTCATTTGCCCATGAGCTGCCCATACCTGCTCATATATTGCTCGATTTGATACAAAACTAAATCTAGACCTTTCATTGCTTAGAATTGTGGAGTCGATTTGGCTGTCTAAAAACTAGTCTAAGTTTTAAAAACTAATCGTTGAAAAACGAAATTTCATCAAATTATAAATTATTAATGAATTTACATAAATATTTAAAAGGGAAGATCAAGGAAATCAAGTTTCTTTGTGTTCAGAATAGAGCATTTCCTCATTATGGAAGAATCAAATGATTTAAACGTCTTTGTATTGTTCGGGAAAAAAAAAATTCACAAAATCTTGCAGAATATATTCCCATTTCTTAACATGAACATCAAGCCAAAATTAAACCAAATTACATCAACTAAAGAAAAAACAAAAGAAAAATAAAACCCCTGGCATAATCTAAACCTGTATTTTACCCTACCTAATATTACATTCCTAACTTAAACCTACCCGTCCCTTAGGGCCACCGCACATTACAGACTAAAATATCTAACTATTTAAACGGTTTAGACTTGTCGGGATGCAAGTGCATGAATGCATGTGCTAGTAATAAAAAAACCATTATTTTTTAAAGTTAATTTAAAACTTTTAATTTTAAAATAAACTGCGTACAGGTGAATACAAATTTTTGTAATTTATTCTTAGTCGATTAATTTTAATTAAATTAACCGATATGTTATTGTTAGGTTGATAAAACAAAATCGAAAATACAAACCACAAATTAAAAATTGTTAATCCTCATTTTTAATAACGGATTTACTTGAGAATAGTAAACATGAGTGGGGCGTCGGTGGCCGAAACGGTTTACGCGTTCACACGGCGCTCATCACTGTAAAGTAAAGGTCCCGTGTTCGAATCCAGCGGCCCTGCATTGGAACCCGAAATTAATTACAAATGGGATTTTTTTTTTTAAAGAACACCTGCACCCTGAGGGTTGATATGACCTCTGCTGTTGCGACCTCTCGGAAAAAAACATACAAAAGTAAACAAGAAGATTAGTCGTTTTCTAAACAAACACCTTTTCTCGTCTTTTCTCCATTTAATCCAGTTGTTCTCTATAACCATAAAAAGACACCATATTGAACCAGAAGTTTGCAATATTATTGTGAGAATGAGTCACCGCAGTCGGCGGAACCCTTTCCATAGTGCCCACCAGATCCTGAATGAAGTACAAGATAATAATGGCATAATCTTCATGTTTTCTATTCTTAAGTAAAGCCAATATTAAAAACGAGATTTAATAATTTTTTGTTTTTGGTTTCTATTTTCTATTTTGTTTATCAACCTAACAATAACATAATATTAAAATTAATAGAATAAGAATAAATTACAAATATCCCTATTCATTTTTGCGCAGTTTATATACTTATCACAAATAATCCTATCTAATCTTCAACTAGCTCGTTTCCTCACCTAACATTACCGTCCTTATCTTAATCTAACCCGCCCCTAACCCTAAATCAACCCAACCTAACTCTATCATCTTATCCTAAATCTATCACGTCGCTAACCTTAACTTAACCAAACCAAACACTAGTATTACTACCCTAAATTAACGGGTCCCTAACCAAACTCAACCAACACTTAACCTAACGCAACGTTACAATTTCAACCCAACATAATCCTACCAAAGCTTACTAATCCTTACCTAGGCCTATCTACAATACCACTTCTATTTAACCAATTTTATACCACATATTCATATTATCATTCATAGTTAACCTAAACCGTCCCTAATCCAAAACAAACTCTAACGTAACTCTATTTCTAATCTAACCTAACACAGCTCAACCTAAACCTAATCCAATCTAACTTTACCATTTCCAAACTATCCTAAATCGTCCCTAATGCTACAAAACCCTAACGTAATCCTATATGGCCATTTCTAACCTAACCTACTCCTAATTTAACACTACTATAACCCTCACCCAAACAGTGTCCACTGTCAGTGTCCATTGTGTGTTTGCAATAATAACTCCTGTTTTTTTTCCAAAAGATTAAATCACGTAAAGAAAAAAAGATCATTTATTTCATTTCAAACTATGAAAAGTGAGTGGACAAATTTATCCATAAGCGTATTTATTAGGGTGTTATGAATGGTGCACACTACGAGAAGTCAAAGAAAAATATTTTAAACTAACTATGGGTATAATAATGATCTGTAGTCTCTATAAATTTCAAGCCGTTATAAAATCATGGGAAAATGTTTTTAGGGTCCGGGAGGGAATCTATGCATGAAATGGGCATTTATCTCAATTTAATATTTGAAAAATTTAATAAAAGTCCTGTAAATAAGGTGAAGAGTGAGATTTGTGGCGAGGAAGCAGTGGTCAGGAATATATTCAGGGTTCTGATGTTATAAGGTTATTCGTAGTGGGAAGGAGAAGATATTAGCAAGTCAAATAGCGAAGGCCAGGTCCTTGGTTAGGGAATGAACGATTCGCAAAACAATTAGGAATTCCCTCAAACCGTGTACTTTGCTAACAACATCGCATACCATAAATCGTCCAACAATAAAGTATTGACTTTTGTTAATTAAGTAGCAATACGGCCTTCAAGTCTACAATTAACGATTAGGAAAATTATTCAAATAAAATATTTCTATTGCCTCTCTAAACGCCTTTTCTTTTATTTCATCGTAATGGCATTTAATTTCCGGGGATTTTATTTAAAAGGGAGATTACGCCTGGGCCCGGGAGTGCTTTTTCTTGTTATTAATGCTGCATATAATATGTCAGCAAAAAACGAAATATGGTCTGAAACTGTTGCTCTCGCTTTTAAGCCTTATGCGACTCCATAATAAGATCATTTTATTTATACCGCGTTAAAAATGTGCTCGACGGTGGTCGGTACTTCACTCGCGACAAAAAATTTTTTTTCAACTTCTTTAAAGTTAAAAACAAAATTACACAAAGTGCTTTTTCATACGTTAATTTTCTACAATTAGTTCTATCTACACACAAACAAACCTTTTAAATTAAAGTAATAATCAACTAAATTGATTAACACCAAAATGTCTTGCAACTATAAACTTTGATGAACAACAAAATCCATACAACATAGCCACCAGGGAGGCTGTCCTATCACCTCGCGATTATGTTGTAGTTAACTAATAAAACTATTATTATGTTTATTTTTCTATTTATTTATTTTTCCTTGGAACCTAATAAAAAAACATAATAAGATAATTTGTCAGGTTTCTCCGGAGTTTCTTGGAGAACCGTATGTTCCGAGTCAGGCTTACAAGCAAGAAAACAAACCTCATGCCCTTCCCAAGAGTACAGACCGGACGCCTCGGCGAGGGCTAACCTGGAAGCGCCAAAAATTAACGCTGCAAGGAACCGGCGGAGGAAGGGAGCTTGTGCCTAACTTTTGTAGGGCCCAAATTAGGACTCAGATGCATCGCATACCGGAAACGTTGTGTGCCTGCTTTTGCAGATTGAGGAGGGACCATAGCCCCTCTCAACTGTGGCTGCGTGGCACACTTGTGCGGTACGTCGAACCGATTGGTTTCTCAGCCTACTGGTTGATGAGAAGTTGAGATGGCAGGCACACACAGACGCTGCCAGTATCCAGAGCAGAAAAACCCTCGCGCTGTTGAAATTTGTTGGTCAGTTTAGATGGGGAGCGCACAGAGTGACCCTGTTAAAAATGTTTGACTAGCTGCTTTGTTCGAAGATCTACCAGATAAGCTCTACTATCAGGTCTCAAAGCGATCTCGAAAACGTTCAGGACCAGCCTCTTGGCCAGTCTGTGCTGCGAGCTGGAGGTCTTGCCTCCGAACATCGGAGAGAGCAGCTTACCCTCGTTACGCTTTCGGGTTCTTGACCAAGCCGGGGCACCCTTCGCTAGGAAGATCCTCGACTGCCCGTACTTCTGTAAAAATGGCAAAAAGGAGGCAAAATTCGAAAGGCTATAGGTTGAGATGGCGGTGTTGGTATCCGAGTGGATCGAAGTCACGATAGCTCAAGTGGTAGAGAAGCGGCGTATTGAGCCGAAGGTCGTAGGTTCGAATCCGGCCGGTGGCACTAGCTTTTTCATTTCAACCAAAAACCGTACATAATAAGGTTAATTAATTGAAAGAAGTAATTTGGTCAATAGACCACTAAATATAAATGTTATAAAATTATTTCAACCACTTCTAAATCCGGAAATCGTATGGAAACGTTTTTATTCTGTGGAAAAATCGTGTTAGTTGAATGAGAAATACAAAAAAAAAATAAAAAATACAACTTTTTGTCCGTTAAGTTTTTTTCCAAATTTTGATATAACATCCTGATATTAAGGCAAAAGTTAATATTTATAGAAATTCGGGAAATTCTTTATATCAATAAAAACTTTGTAAGAAATATTTACTTTTACTTATATACACAATTATATTTACTTATATACATTTTCATATAATTAAAGAAAAGTTAATCGGATTTAGTAGAACTGTGACGAATGATCGTTTTAAGCACATCGTTTATTTAAGGCAAAATCTTAAATTTTGAGTCTTAAATTCTCGTTTACTTTGAAAAGACTGTTCTTGTTTATGATGAAATAAAAAATTGGGAATATCACAATTGGTTTTACCCGAAAATAGCTGGCAATGTCAAGCAGGAAAACTAGTGGGGTGGAATTTATCACAAAAAGGATTTTTAGTAAAAATAGAAACTAAGAAAATATACATCCAGCCTGTAATATTCAGATCACGTATCGCTCACCGCTCTGTGACAACTTTACAATCTGCAAATCCCATGATGTATTAACTTTTGACTAGATAATCATAACTTGGTTTACATTTGATAAATTGAATTGTCCTAGTTAAAACACTATGAGAACAATAAGTATTTGCATTATTGACAATACGAATAACGGTGCAAATAGTGATCGTAGCCAAACGTGGCTGCTACGTTGAACAAATATTATTCAAAGTGTACAATAACGTTCATAGGAAACTGAACAATTCAAAATACATAACCCTGGTAGAAAGATGGCTTAATTATAGTCAATTATTTTAGATTTGAACCTTCGAACTACATTCTGTAGGGAATGTCGTGAACTGGCCTCGTCACTGTTGTGCACTTTCACATTGCTCGAGGGTCCAGGGTTTTTCGGAGAAAAAAAAATACTCCTGACGAACCAAGGTCCCACATTAATGGAACAGTAAACACAGGGCCGAGGGAAACTCGTTTTCAGTGGATCGGACGGCGAATGTTTGGCCAGCTTTGTTGAGAGACAGTATTTATGTTTCTTTTTATATATAATAGTTATAAAGGGTGATTGAGTGAATCATATGTAAATACGAAATAATCTTTGTCATTGATATTAGCATTAATAATATAAATATATATAAAAATATAAAATAAACTGAAAGATATATTTTTGCACACTCTTAACAAGAAATGTCAGGTGGAAATGATAAAAAATCCTGCCCAATTTGATGTTCCTTTAATGAAATCTAAACAAAAGACATTATAATTGACAATGAAAAATGAGACACAGATGGAAACATGAACAAGAACAGCGTTCATAATTAACCCTTTAATTTTATTTTAGGCATAAAAAAGGATAATGTCACTTTGTCTAAGAAACACCACCACTATAAATTTAGTTTAATAAAATTATTAACATTTAATTCAACATGTAAGATCAATCGTATTCTATTGTTTGTCTCATCCTCTTATCAAGCTATATGAAGTAAAGTCCTATATTCACAAGCAGAATATCCTCGAATCATATCGTATAACTTCAACAATACATGGCTATAACGAGTTTGACTATAATTTACAATTCATCCTACGAACCTTTCACTTTCCTCTACTACGATAATATTCCACATTAACTGTCATATCTAAACCCTAGAAAATGTCTAATCTTATCCTCTATCAGCTTTCAATAATGTCTAAAACCCTTGAAAGACGTTCTTTTAATATGTTTATCCTATATTTACCTATAATTACTCGTTCCCAACAATTCCCCTGCCTTCTTTGTCATTTTACGATTTAGCAAGAGTGCTTTCTCATGCAGAACCGGAGCTTTTGGCACGTCTTGGATTCAAGAGTTTTATCAAACTAAACAATTTTCTACTTATTAAGCCTAATCCTAAAATCCTATGTAATTGTTTGTTCCTTCAAACTAAAGTGAAAGAATGAGATCTCACAGACAAAAACGATGCAGGATTCCCACAAGCGAGCATTCTTCGTTCCCTCCTATTTATACTGCTGACCAACCCAAATATCTTAACATCATCCTTATAACCTATTTTTTCCTAATAAAATATTTATTACCGTCTGTAAAAAATAATACATTTTTGTAATTTTATGGATTTAAGTCTTGAGGCGAGTTAGCAACCCTTGTTGTTCTTCCAACTTTACACCAGGGCTAGTCCTTGAAGAGGAGTTACGGGGCCATATCCGCGTTAGTCGTCTGACGGGATTGTAGGGATGGATTATGTTGGACATGGACTGGGCTAGTTTGTACGGGTGAGTTTACCTTCGCACTCAGAAAATTTTTTGGAAGGTGGTTGACTATAATTCAGAGGATTTTAGGTAGGTTGGACTAAAAGCCGTTGGTCATTGTTAGGTTTAGCGGTGCCCCAAGTTCTCATCCATATGTCCAAATTGGTGACAGTAGTATTTTGTCGAGTGGTTCTCTTCATATCGACGCAGATTTGCATCGAAGGAGTTTATAGAGAAATCCAAAGCGCCTGTTAATTCCCTATCTTTTTATTTCTATGTACCAAGCTAGGAGTGAGTCAAGATAAGTTTTAGAGATAGGAATGTTTGTGAGGAATATTGCGTGAGGGGATTTGCTTCGAAGGATAAATGTAACATGGGGCACATTTGTTTTCATTGATTTTTATCCTCCAAAGTTTGCTCCATTCGTCTATTTGTTGGACGTATGTCATGAGCCCATCCGCAGCAATGCAGTATCCGGGTCTGAAAAAAGTGTGGCTGTGTCGTTTACAGAAGATGAATGGAGCTAGTCAACTGCTCTGTGGCACTCCCGACAATTGGCGAATTCGCAGGAACTGTCCTGTGAGGTAGGAACGAAGGATCAGGACTTAAAACATATTTCGTCAAATCCGATCCAAGCTACCTTCAATACCTAGGAGCATCTGTAATATTTTTTTCTAAATAGCTACATACCACTCATGGAAATCAAGTTGGTTGAACACCGATTGGTTAAATTCAACGATGAATCCCCCCCCCCCATTTGTAGGTTCTTCAGTTATTTTACCACGAGGGAGACGTAGATTGAAATCGTTTCTAAGATGGAAATGTCGGTTCAACTTTCAGCCCGTCTCACAACTATCCTCTTTCCAATGATCCTATAAGATAGGCAAACTCGTAAAAAATGTGTAAACCACGAAAAGACACTGGGAAGTTTAAAAAAATTGAAAATTCCCCCCCTTGGCTTTAGGCAGGATTTTCGTCTATCCTCGCATCGCTTCATTATAAAAAAGGTCTAAAATATATGGTATTTTTTTACGACAATGGATTTTTTTAATGAAACCATTGATCTATTTTAATTTATATTAAACCAAATTAATTTAATATTTCTATTTAGTATACTTGCCATTGGCCTTTTTTGCACCATAGCCTTCAACTCTGGTTCCCTTCAATTATTTAAACTCAAGAAAACATCTCGCCTAGGTGGAAAGTTTGAGTGACATTCCACAATTATGGCTTGGCAGAATGCTTTTTCGGTAATTGTCCCTTTCATTCAATTACCGGTGACCCAACTTTTGACGAACGCCCTACATTTTTAGGTCTCGAGAGAACTTCTGTTAACGAGGTTGGATTTAAAAAAACAATCTCTGTCGTATTTAGGCAAAAATTCTCTAGGAATTATTTTATAAACGTAGGTTTGGAACGATTAGAATTTATTGTGAGAACTAGAGGCAGTTCTAGCTGAACACCGGCGAAAAAAACAGCTCGTAATTTCATTTGCCAGTTGGTTCACACATCGATTCTATGAGCTTCTATTTCGAACGAAAGAAAATATTGAACGAATGACTAGTTTATAATTTTAAATAAGACTCGGTTGATCGTTAATGATTCTTTGAAATTAAGTGAGTGAATTTCAAAAGCTTAGGCCTTCCAGCTTACAAGTGAGAGTCAATACACGTATGTCTTTGTTCCGACAAATAGAGGGGATTTACATTCGCCCCGATCTCTGAAAATGTACGTTATTTCATCTCCGTGTACTTCACGACTTGTTCGAGTTCATTGTTTTTGTTATTAATCCAGTTAAAAAGATGTATATTAATTATTGCGAAAAATAAATGTTACATATTAATGTTGTACTGTAGGGGTATTCATGATTTTTGTTAGATGTTAACTCGAATAGAGAAATGTCCAGTAAGATTGTGAACGCCCTCTTTTTTTCTTAGCATGTTAAATGTTAATTTTTCCGAAATTCTGCGCGAGGCTACTAGAACCAAAAATAAAGCATAAAAGTCCCAGAAGTCTTGTGTTTGTTGTAGTTTTGTTTTGTGTTAAATTCTAAATAACATGCCAGTAGTTAGTAAAAATAAAAATAAGTCTTGCATTCATAATGCTATGTATGCATCCGAAAACTAATAAAAATGACACGCTTCAATTCCTGCCGACATACCTAACTTTTATCGTAACTTCTAACGGTCTACTACTTTATAGGATATGGTAAGTATCTATTATGAATGAGAGTATAAGGACAAATCAGAAATTAACAAAAGAAATGTATTACACTGATTTAAATAATGCATATTTAAGAATTAAAATACGGGTAAACAAAACACAGCTGTTAAATTCATGGCTGCCATGTTGGTTACCTACGCCCTAACGGATAGCAATGTGACTACATTTTCGGCCTAACAACTAACGTTGGCCCTACCCGGTAAGATCGAGCAATGTTAACGAGTCGATTCTTACAAGTCTACGTCATCATTTTTCTCGATCTCACATGGACTAACAGTTAACAGGGTTAACACAAAGATCGTAAAAATCCCTGATGTATGAAGTGAGTGAAGTCAACTTAGAGCAGAATACGCAGAGTTAAGGATTTTTGGTAATGAACAAATAGACAAGTAGCCGTAGTATCTCTATCAAACATCATCTATCTAAGAATATATCACACAATGAAAAAGGATAAATGAACGAATTACAGCGGTGCCATAGTAAACTCACAGTTAAAAAACCCAGCTAAACAGGGTCGAACTCACAGCAGTGATAAAGCTCGATACAGTACCTACGAAAACCCCCTCACCAATTGGGTGGGTATATTGTATGACATCACCATTTGTAGGTTATGCAATGAGGACGAAACAGCAACCCATATAGATTTGCTAAGCAACAAAAGAAACAGTACTTAGGGTAATAAGCAAACCAAGGGAAATAATTGCATTAATGACAGTCAACCTTCTTGTTCTTAAAAAATGTTACACTGACAAAAAAATTCTTACATGTTAGTTAATAGACCTAAAAGAATTCACACATAAAGATATCACACCTTAACTATATGGCATATCCAAAATCCTTCGGTAATGAACGAGCTGACAAATTGAACATAGGATATACAAGACTAGTACCCAGAAACGATAATTGGGATAATAAGATCATACAGAGATTATCTACCTCAGAAAGTACCATGCAAAGCAAAACGATAAATAGATTAAATCTAGAGGTTTCAGACAGTTTATGAACCCAGCTAAATAAGGTAAAACTCAAGAATCACTGGCATTCAGGAAAATACCAACACATTTTTACGTTACGCATGACGAAGAGAAGAAAATTGCTATTTATCCTCGAAGGAAAAGTTGGATAGGTTTTTATGGTGGATATGTGCGCATGTGTTAGGTTAGGGTCAGATTTGGATAAGGTTAGTGTAAATTTAGAGTTAGTTTGGAGTGAGATTAGTGCTATATCGAGTTAGGTTAAGTTGGGTTAGGATTGGTAATAAAATAGGTGGCAATAATAATCAACACAATAATTTTTACCTTTTTAAGTAAAATAGGAAATGGCATAAGTAAACATTGCAAAATGCAATTCTTAGCTGCGTCCCATCAAAAAATTAGCTTGTTCGAAGAGTACGGACAAAACAGTGCATTTCAAGTATCAAACATTCAAATCATGAAATATATTTTTGCGGTCTGAAACGACGATGCTATGTGGGGGTTTTCAAATCATATAAGTTTGACAAAAAGTCTTATATTAGAAAATGGGATTTTTGTATGCTTCGTGAAAATTTCGAAGCGATGGGCACGACAATGGAAAAGCAATTTGTTCAAGTTACTTTTTCACTTTGATGCCTCACAATTGTCGTGTTTACACACACAAATGTTGTTCATACACACAATTAACAGTTGCAACATTTTGAAATGATATCTTTAAAGAAAAACGCCGAGATATGGCATGGTTTGATCAGAGGGGAAAGAAAAACCACGCCAGTAGATGCCACCTGCCAAGATGAAAAACTTAATACGCACTTTAAACATAAGGAAATAAACCAAATGGAACCCCTCATTGAGAAAGGGTCAGAAGTTTTTCAATATCAACCGTTCTTTAAAAATTGAAAGGGGGCGAAGTTAGCGATTCTCAAGAAAGTTTGGAAATCCTTTAAATATAACAAACAATTCGGATTTTTACTTTCACGGGTTCAACTCATCTTTATTTTAACCCATATGAATTATTGTTTAACTTTAATTTGAAAATCTAGGACCAAAATAACGAATAGGAACATTTTCACTTGTAACTTTTTTGTGTAGTCATCCAAATAGTTTCACTGAAAAATCAAGAAAGAGCATTAATAATTTTCTTGGACATTGAAGGAGCATTTGATATCACTCTTTTTCAAGCGATGGTCACATCATTCAGTTACATCAGCGATAACTGCCAAAGTTGAAAAAAAAACTGCTGCAGATGGATAGAGTCAATGCTAAAAAGAAGAAAACTGGAAAGTCTACGAAATAGTAGAAGCAATGGTGGCGAGAGGATGTCTGCATGTTGTGGAACATCGTATTGGACGACCTAAGCAAACTAAATGAAAGCGGAATTTATACTCAAAGCTATGCAGATGACATTGTTATATTAGTCAGAGGAAAATTCGCCTCAACATTAAAAGAGCTCATCCACAGAGCACTAAGCATGGTAGAGCAATGGTGCCCACAACGAGGATTTAAAGCAAACCCCTCAAAAACAAAACTAATTGAATTTATAAAGGAAAGAAAGATAGAAATACAAGGCCTATGGGTCTATAGTGAAATGCTGCAGTTGAAATTCAAGGAACAAGGGACAATCTTTGGCAAATCTTGGACATAAAACCGAAAATGTCCCATTGGTTATATATGTTATATATATGGTCACAACACTCAGCTACATCAGCGAGGAACTGACAAAACCAGCTGCAGATTGATCGAGTCAATGCTAAAAAGAAGCTACAGGAGCAATGAAAACAACACATTCAATAGTTGTAAGTGCGGTTGGTCTTTCAAGCTTAAATAAATGCCACTTTTGCCTTAGAAAATTTTAAAAGACGCTGGCAAAAAAACAGCTGTTAAAGCATTAGCATGTAAAAAATTGCATCAAAAATAGTCAGTGAATGCATCTAAAATCTCTTTAAACAGTTCTTGGTTATGGTTAGGGTTGGATTAGAGTTAGATTGTATTAGGTTCGTCGGTGTTAAAATGATAAAGTTAGGAAGAGTTGTGTAGGGTCTTTGGATAGTGTTACGTTAGGGTTAGGTTACGGTTTTGTTTCGGTTTTGTGAAAGGTAAGTTGATTGGAGTTAAGCTACGATTAGATAAGTTGGTTAAGACTGATAAATTTAGGAAAAGTTAGCTTAGAATTAGGTTGAGTTCAGTTAGGCTAGGTAAGGCATGCTAAAGCTAGGTTAGGAATTACCAAATTAGGTTAGGAATGGTAAAGTTTGATAGGATTAGGCTAGGTTGATGTCAGAGTTGCATTTTTCTTGCTCGCGCCAATAAACCCTGGAAGGGATGAATATACTTTCGTTTTCTTCGATTTCAGATAACAAAAATTTAAAATTTTATTTTTGATTACACATTCAGTTTTAATGATTTACACTTCATATACTTAATTATAGAAAATTTGTGTATTGATTCAATTCAATTCAAAATATCGATTCGACAAAATGTGAAAGTTAGAGTGAATAAATAATTGGAACTCTTTAAACGTTCAATTATTCCGCTTGTGCCGCTTGAAATCAAATAGTTTTTTACACTATTTCCTATATTCACACACTTTACCTTTAGGAGGTATGGTTCGGGTTAGATTAAGTAAGATAGGGTTAAAATTATGGTTAGATCAGTTTAGGGTTAGGATTATACTTAGGGATTGACACCATGAAATAGAGAGAACACGATTTAACTACACCACTAGAAAGTTGTGTCTTTTCAGTCCAGTTGTTTATAAATAAATCGATCAATAAAGATTGTTTTAAATATACATTTTGCGTGATGTTGATAAAAATAATATTATTTTTTTCTCAATAATTTAAAATATCATTGATTTTTATATATGTACATGTCTGTACAATTAATAACTTATCAATCCAAACTAGATGGGGTTGTTTACCAGTAATTTTCGAAGTAAGTGGCCACATCCTGCCTTTACCTTGATTTGTGCGATTTCATTGGACCCTGACTATCAATCTCGATCATCTCCCCATCCAAAAAGAAAAGACTTCGGCCGTTTGAGAAATTAACTAGAAATAACAAGTTGTGAGGTAGGTCCCGTGTTAACGAGGCCATTTCAAGAGCCACTACAACAGTTAGTTGTATAAAATTGGCCGAATGAAGCCCGAATGCGTTTGTATTATTCTGTATGAATTAGGCAAGGGCGGGGCGGCTCAGGCTATTTGTTCTGCCGAGTCACATTCACATTTATACATTTGTAATGCTAATTAACACAACTAGTCTTGTGATATTAGGGGAGTCAGAAGGACTGGGGGGGCGACTGGTAATGAAGAGTAATTTCCATGTCTTGGATTAGCACAAGGTACCGCCGAGTAATATCCCTTACCATAAACTCTCCTCTCAGACAGACTTTTTATATTATTTTTTCTTCGATTCATTCAATATATCTGCTTAGCTGTATAATCAACGGAAAAACTATGTTTGACATATGACTTTTTATTTAACTGTCGGTAAACCTTCAGCACTTAACACTAGTAGAAATGAAATATTTGGCACGAATAGAAAATTTACATATATATATATATATATATATATATATGGCACCTCCTTGACATAATCCTTAAGTGTGAGGGCTAGGGGTAGGAATAAAAGAGGTGACCATAAGGCTTTCTGCACCTTGCGACTTGAGGTCTATTGTGCTTCTGTCAATGGCCAGTTTCATGTTGTTAATCAACCTTTATACAATTCATGTCGGCTCCTTTTTTAGCTAGCAAGACCATTTTCTCATTCCCCCGGCTGATCCTATATTCGACCTTGTAATTGATTGTATTTAATGAGGTTCTGGTCAGATTCTCTGGTCATTTTGTCGCCCAGTTGAACCCGAAATTCCTTTGTAACATGGCACTCGAGATATTTTTATTATTGATTTTCATCTCTGGTTGATCGTATGAGGATTTTTAATTAAGTAGTTCCCTGTCGAGTTTAAATATTAATATTTCATGGTTGTATAGACCAACCCGGTTCCTTCTCTGATTTTGGAACCATGTTTATACTATGTTGTATCGGTTTTACTCTTGATCACTTCTTTCTTTTTATAATCAGTTTAAAACACTGTAGGATGTCACAAGAGATGTTTCCGGGGTTCACTGTTCCATTGTCTTTATGTCGCTAACACCCAGGGACTCATGCCAGAGTCAGGTCATTGGTATCACTGACTTGTGCCAGGGATTCCATAATTCCATAGCCTATTTGCCTTTTTTCTCGTATGAGACTAAAGCCTTAAGTTAAGTCAGAGAAAAAGGCGATTTTCCTGAAAAATGTGATTTCAGATGGAAAAACTATAGAGTATTGACGTAAATATGAATTCAGTTCGGTCTTCAGATTCATCCAGACAAATCCAGTTTCCGTGCCTCTATCTTGATTGAGTATATTGACTACCAGAGGTATTCCTTTGGCCTACTCATTCCACTCTGGTATAAGTACTTCGTACTTGTAGGTGAAGTTGTAGTTTAGCGTGATGGCGTCGATTGGCATGCCTAGTATTGCATTTGCCTGTCTCCTCCTTCAGGTGCCGGTTTGTTGACATGGCTTATACTTGACGATTTGCATATGGTTATCCAATATGAGTCTGTGAGCCGGTGCTCAGGCTTCTCCTTGAATTAAGATATGGAGGGGTGGAAGGTTTAACAAGCCCTCTTAGTTCGCAGTTGGCGTTGTTCTCTTGGTGCCAGTGACAGTAAGGCAAGCTGATCGCTTTATCCTGCCTTCGTCCACCACACCACCAACCCATATGTCAACGTTGATCTAATGACATAAATGGTATAAAGCCATAGAGTAATTTGTGGTTTAATCACCAGATTTTAGCAAACAGCCTTCTGCACCTTCTGCAGGCAATTTTGGCTATTTGGATAGTTTTAATTTGATGTGGATTCCACGTGAGCCGATGGTCTAGAATTCCCCATAGATGTTACGAGTGAAACTAGTGGTCTACTAACTGAAAACGTGGAGGCAGCGTCAGAGATGAACATTAAGTACATTGTAGAAAAAAACCAGTTATTATAAGATTAACTAGTAAACTAGTGATGATAAAGAACTTTTAAAATCGATTCATTTTTAGGTATTGTTTGTACATAAGCATATTATTGTATATTGTAAAACTAAATCTATAAATAAATTAACCTTTTTTAGGAATACCATCTATGATGCGAGAGGATTTTTTTCGCCGCTTGTGGGAGACCGATGGAGTTCTTTCTGCGAGTCGATTTGAAAAATTACGTGTTTCGAGTCAAACGACACCAATTATTATCGCTTGAAGACCTCAAAGGGAGAATAAATGGCGTATGAGGTGATATTCCGATTCCATTCGCTCGATGTGGTCGGGTTTTAAAAATGAATCCGTCGTTCAAAGGCATAGGAACGACAAGACGGTAAATAAGAGACAGATTACGAATAAAATTTATGGAAATGACAAAAAATCAAACTACGCGACTCACTTCGGACCCTCAACAATATAGACAAGCGTGAAACTACTCAACTGCGTACAAAAGGACGAAAAATGTGCGTATTACCGACAGACACACATATTAACAAAAGACCACATCATTTCCATCATTCAAATGAAAAGGCCTAGGATCAAAAAAAACCGACACCCTTTCACAACTTTATAAAATATTCTTGACCCCAAAAGAATCACCTTAGAATCACTGAAGACCACGGGAAGTCGAAATTTTATGACATTCACACAGATTGTGATAGAATGACAGATTCTGACGAAGAGTCGGAAGTGACTGAACGAATAAAACGATGTTTCAAACCGCATACGTAAAGCAACCACTGTTAAGCATCGGCTATAGTCGAAGACATGAGAACCGGACACGCAGATTTTTATTCAAACTACACGTATTATTGTCGTTAATTACAACATATTTATTTTAATATAAATCAAATTAACCGAGTTCAAAAATTCGTTGGTTGTTATTTAAAAAATAATAATTTTAATGGATTGGTAAAAAATTGATCAAAACACCGGAATACCATTTTTTGATATAATGAATTTAACTAACAATTTATTACACGGTTTTACTTATAAAATCATAAAATTTAACTAACAATTTATTTCATGGTTTTGCTCATAAAATTACACTATTTTCGTCGAGTAATGTCAGAACAGGGCACTCAGATTTTGTAGTTTATTTCAAACTATGTATATGTAATTTTGTCGTTATATTAATTACAACGTTCTTATTTTATGATTATTCAGAAATCGTGAGATGCGGTCTGGTGTGATGTAGGTTTCAGAAAAACATTTTCTTTATCGTGCCAACGTTTCGATCTTTATTGAGATCATCTTCATGGCCTTCGTCTAACGGTCACTAATCACCACACATTCTTATATTAATATAAACCAAATTAAACGACATCAAAAATTCACGAGTTTTTATAAAAATTATTTAATTATGATAGTTAGGCAGAAAAATTATCAAAACACCGGAATAACTTTAATTAAAACAATTAAATTTCACTGAAAATTTAGTACATGATTGTGCTCATAAAATTAATAAAAATACATAAAAATCACGGCGTATGTACATACTGCAAATAAATTTACAAAAATAGTTGAACATTTTGAGATTTCTTCTTCAGTTTTGCGGAGTGACTGATGTACAGCTTGGATGTGTCCACCTGTACTCGTTTGAAACGACCTGCTAAATTCTTCATTTTTATATATGTGTTTCTTTCGACTTGCTCGGTGATGATTAATTTTTGTCTACATGTTTGCAGCTTGGACAGTCGGGGGAAGGTGTCTGAAATGGGTAGCCACTGGAAAGACAAAGATGTCTTGGAGGAGAGGTCATACTTCCGCACGGTGACTGAACCGGCCACACTTTCCATCGACAATGTGCAAGAGTCGGACGAGGCCACATACAGGTGCAGAGTGGATTTCAAGACATCCCCGACTCGGAATTACAGGGTCAAACTAAGCGTTATCGGTAAGTGTTTTCATTACAGATGACAATTAATTAACAGTTACAGGACGAGATACATTACTACACTCATAGATTAGGCGGTCGAGGGTTCGATTCCTACAGTCGCCTCTTGCATATCTGACCGATTTCTGAGCTCATCGATTCACATTCTAGCTTGAAATTAAGAAGAAGTAAGGGAAGGTTCGTGCGAGATAGATAAAAAAGCAGCCTATCGCACTGCGTCTATCAAAATTATTATATTTCGCGTGCTGGTTTCAGCTCACTACTGTCAATTATATGCATATTCAATTGATAATTTCAGCAAATACGCCTGTATTTCTATTTCTGAGTGTATTCAATTTACAAGGGAAAGTACTTAGTTCGTTGGTCAATATGTTAACTTGAAATGAGGAGAAATTAGACCAGCTTAGCATAACGTGGCTATCATAGCCTGTTGCACTGCGTCCATTAAATGTGGCTATTGCGATCCACGCAGATGTCGAAATGGGAGTATTTCGATCCTCCAGTAACTATCTGAAGCATTTCATACTCCACCTTAAGCTTGATAGTAGCTCCTCTGTTATACTTAGTGAATTTAGCTTTTCCTTGTTCTTCAGAAGAAACCTTTTACATGTCTAGCATTCACACACATTTAAATGAAATGAGTTTGCCTATTGTCCTTAGAATGAACTTTTAAAAATTGTTTCCTTCCA
Organism: Cimex lectularius; assembly: GCF_000648675.2. Classification (NCBI taxonomy): domain Eukaryota; kingdom Metazoa; phylum Arthropoda; class Insecta; order Hemiptera; family Cimicidae; genus Cimex; species Cimex lectularius. The sequence continues at coordinate 628,744 of NW_019392658.1, read as the reverse complement.
TCCCTCGTTTTATGTGATCATTGAGTGCGCAATGCCCTGTTTTATGCGAGACTAGTTTAATCATGTCTATTGCCTGTTTTGAGCTGGATGTCCATCCAAATTTACATGGCGGTTTGGAATTTCACAGAAGAGATCTGGCCCTATTCTGCTGAGGATCCCCTTCTGGCTAGTCTCTTCGTTGCCCTTCCCTCCAGTCGGTCCTGAGAACCAGACAAAATTTTGCTCTCTATTCTTACTTCACTCCGGTAGCTCCGAAGAGTCTGGGCTCAGCTTGATGTAAGAGTAGATAATAATTGGCCCTTTTATCCCTGGCTACGTTGGGCATCTAACCAAAAACCAAAAAATTTAAGAATAAACCTTGCAATCTGAGTACAACTGTAAGAGTTAATCAACATGGATTTTCTACATTTTACTTGTTTCCTATAAAGCTGGATGTTTGTAAGCAGATTTTGAGATTGGTATGGTGTGATTTAGAAGCCGTGGTTTTGTGTTAACTAAGCACTGCATTGTTTTGGTTTACTGCACTTTTCCTTGTTTATTTGTTCAGTTAATAGACTCGATCCGTTTTTAAGGAAGTGATAGATCATTGACTTTCATTGCTTGGGTTACTTTTCCAGGATCGTCTTATCGACTTTAGGATATTTCTCTTTGAGCGTCAGATTAGATAGCAATTAAGGACAGTAATTATTGAAATTGTGTACACGTGTGATTCCATCGGAGGGACTAGGTCCGTTTGTGCAATGAGGCGATTTAACCGGACACAGATTATCGATGTGCAGCTTCAATCCGGTGAATGTGAAGATAAAAAACCCGACTTTATTTGGAGTTTCCGGCTCTTTCCGCGTGCCTACTCGTCCGGGAGACAAATCTACACTCGAGTAGATTCCTTCATCTTTTGAAAGGAAGCCGGGAACCTATTTGGCAGCGACTTTCCAGTAGCCCCCACTCATCGTGAATTATGGAACGTGTAGGTGATACCGGGTTTCCACACCATCGGAGATCTCTCCCGTGTCACGCTCTCCGCGAAGCTATTTAGCCCTAACGTCAATCCATTTCGGCCTTTGTCACCGAGCCAACGGCAGTAAATCCTCGCCCCGGCCTAAAATTTAAACCGAAAATTGCCGGCACACTCGACGGACGGTCGCTCGGTTTTATCCATTCCCGTACCCTCTCTTATTTCATTTTCAAATTGCTAACACCCTCGTGACATATTCGACCTCATATTCCTTTTATTACCATGCGTAGATACTCGTGTCGGTCGCCTTTTCCATTCCACATGTAACATTTGATGCACGCCCCGGACTTCAACTTTCCACTCTAATTTATAAACCTCTAGGAATACTTCATTTCTATTGTAATAAATCCTTACAAGGACAATTAAAAAACATTTTTTTATTAAAATTATATATCGAGATGTTGTATATTATATACAACTAGTGGTCTTTTGGAGGGAACATCTTCTTTCTATATTGGGAATCATGAAACGATATGATTTATGAAAACGGATTGCGAATAGAGAGTCGATAACAAACAAACTGTAACATTGTCAGCCGTTCACGATCGTTTTATATTCTCATTACGTTATGGGTCTTTTGGAGTCCCATCCTAGGTAACCACACGGATAGGTCAGTGGGTACAACATGGGGTCACAATGAGGACTTAAAACAGAAATTTACTTTGGACCGCTTTGCCGAGAGTTAACAACGATTTTTGGATGATCTGGCAGTTTTCCTGAAGAATATAAAACACGAGCAATTTCTTCAGCAGTAGATTTGTTAAATAAACGCACTTCCATCGGTACACTTTTTACAAAAGCAAGTTTAAGTTATATCTTTCGTCTTTTATTGTTTTAGCGACAGTCCTATATGCTTCAGCGTAAAGAATTTTACCCAAAATACCGCTAAGTGCTGTCAAAACTACGCGGTCTTTTTTTTATTTTCCGGGCGTCCTGAACGCACATCCACAGCCTTGGAGGAGTCTATAAAATATAATCTTAACTCTCACTTGGCAACAAATACGAACAAATAGATCGGTGGATATGTCTTACTTCAAAACAATATGGTCCAACTCCTGAAATTTTTTCTTGTGGCAAAAAAACCGGAAAATAACATTGCCGTATATCGTTCATAAAATTTGGACAATTAAGAAATAGTTCCGTTAAATTCACACTGATTTATGGTTCTGGGTGTAAAATAAGGCCATTGTGGCAGCAGGAGTTAAAATTGTCACTGGTTTTCTCACCCTCAAAATATTGAATAATTGAACCTAAGCTGTGCTCGGGTGCGAAGTTTTCGTTCAAGATATTTTTTTTTAATATTCTAAATCTAAAATCTGCCCTCATTGGGTGGGCGGCCATTGATGCCGGTGATTATTCATTCCAGCTATCAAAGTGTTAAGGCTTATGGTTGGTATAACAAAATACAATATAAAAATTAATACAAAATAAATAAATACATCAATATAATGCCAAAAAAAAACAATAGAATTATGTGGTTAGTCATAGCCCACTTATTAATACAACAAAAAATGCTGCTCAATTGAAAAAAATACAACAATCAGAAAAATATAATACGCAAAAACACAACAATATTACCACTGAAAAGTACTATTTTTTAGTACTAAAATATGCTGTTTTTTATTACTGAAAACTACTGTAACTGTATCTGCAAGGCGGAAAGATCTTCACAACGGCCGAGGGATGACATACGAATTTTGAATTCCAGCGCCGGCCGCCACCACTCTTCCAGCATACTATAATTGTTCATTTATCGTCCTCACGATTAATAATTTATAAATTTGAAAACGTTCCGAATAAATTTGAGGTCAAGGACGAAAATCGTGGATCGGTTCGACTGTAATTTTGATCGGTATTTCGGGCGTTCATAATTATATATAAAGATTTGTCCCGTTTAGTACGTTTCAACAGCAAAAATTTATTGCCCACATTTCCAAACTTCTGAGTGCAGTGTTTTTTATTTCCTGAAAAATTACTTTCTGGAAATAGTCGGTTGGTGAAAAGCCACATTTAAAATAAAAATAGTCAGCCTCACTCATCTTTCATATTATCAGCCTTGTGAACTTAAAAAACGCTGAAAGCAGAAACTGATTAAGAAACTTGGATTTTTTCCATTTAACACAAACATAAGTTAATAAAGAGCAGGGCGATGCGGGATTTATATTATAAGAGAAATTAAAAAAAACATTCTTGACAAAAATACCGGATTGACTGAAATAATAAAATTTTAAATGGAAACAATAAACTTAAAAGATTGAAAATCGGCGATCTAGTTATTTTAATCCCTACAAGTGTATTCCAATCAATATCTCTTTCGATGTTGAATTCATTTTTTCAAAATACAATTTTTTATCAGCTATGTAGTTTTAAAGAAACTAACTTTGCAAGGTATCTTATTGTCAATTTTGATTCAAATTGAACATAATAAAACCTAATCATCTATTTTGTAAATATATTTAGTTTTATGATTTTGTATAACAGATTTTTCTTTCTGTTTCCTTTAAAAAAAAGAATATCTACTAGATAAAAAGTGTAGGATAAAAAAAGTTAATTATTAGTCGGGTCTGCACTCATGCTGCGTATTTTAATATTTTAGTGCAAATTATACTGTGAGGATCGTTGGAAAAAATAAAACAAACAGTAGTTGAAGAGGGGGGGGTACCGGAGTACTGGGAGTACAATCCACACAAAAAGAGATAGTGGAGATTGAGTCCTGTCCGGTACCGGAGTAAAAAATTACAGTGTTGAAATATTAAAAATATCAATAGACAAGATCTCGTCTCTTTCCTATTATTTACAAGGTATTTCTTTTATTGCGTTTAAAGTAAGGACATTATTATTTTGTTCGGATAAAAGATTATTATTTTGTTTTTTGTAAAAGGTTTTTAGTTGTATTATGAAATTATGTTATTTTAATATTATTTTTATCTGTCTTATAATATTATTATTATCATCCTATTGTCTCTGCATCGGCCTGACAATATAACATATTTGAAGAGTTTTTAGCGCACGTAATATTGTAAATTTGTGGTTTTATTAGTACATATTACATCACATATTTGAGGATTTATATTATTTAAATCCGGGCTCTAATCATAAAACACGAAACTACAAACAGGACAACCTATATACTAAACCCGCAAGACCTGTGAGTGTTGCAGAAGTGTTGGTCTTGCGCTCCAGGTCTGATTTACTGACAATTCACAATGATGCCATTAACAAACATACACTCAATGACAAAATAAACCAGACCCTCGCATTATCGTTATCTTAATTGTTACAACATACTTATTTTATTGTGAACAAAATTAAACGAGATTAGAAATACATGCGGTTTAATAAAAAAATATTTAGTTAGGATAGTTTGAGAGAAAATTCACCAAAACACAGTAAAATCATTTAATGATAGATTAAAATTTATGATTATTTAGAGATCGAGAGATGTTGTTTGTTTTTTGTAAAAGTTTTTTATTTGTGTTATGAAATTGTATATGTTATTTTAATATTATTTTTATCTGTTATAATATTATTATTATCCTATTGTCTCTACGTCGGCCTGACAATATAACATGTAATATTGTAAATTTTTGGTTTTATTAGTGCATATTATATGACATATTTGATCATTTGTTTGTATTTAAATGCGGGATCTAATCATAAAACACAAAGCCATAAACAGGACAGCCTATATACTAAACCCGCAAGACCTGTGAGTGTTGCAGAAGTGTTGGTCTTGCCCGCCAGGTCTGATTTACTGACAATTTAAAATGATTTCATTAACAAACATACACCCAATGACAAATTAGACCATACCGTTATCGTTATCTTAATTATTATGACACATTTATTTTATTGTGAACAAAATTAAACGAGAAAAATTCATGAGGTTTAATAAAAAGTATTTAGTTATGATGGTTTGAGAGAAAATTCACCAAAACAGTAAAATCATTTAGTGATGGATTAAAATTTAAGATTATTTAGAGATCGTGAAATGGTGTTTTGTTTTTTGTAAAAGGTTTTTAGTTGTAATATAAAATTATATATATTATTTTTATCTGTGTTATAATATTATTATAATCCTATTGTCTCTGCTTCGTCCTGACAATATAACATATTTGACGAGTTTTTAGCGCAAGTAATATTGTAAATTTGTGGTTTTATTGGTGCATATTATATGACATATTTGAGAATTTATTTGTATTTAAATCCGGGTTCTAATCATAAAACACAAAACCACAAACAGGACAGCAGCCAATATACTAAACCCGCAAGACCTGTGAGTGTTGCAGAAGTGTTGGTCTTTCGCTCCAGTGCTGATTTACAAGAAATATAGTAATTAATCAATCAATAGCCAATTAATCAACTAATTAATCAATTGATCAGATAATATAATTTACTTGCTTAGTTAAAAGTAATCAAAAAATGTCAAAGAAAAACATGAATAAAACACAGAATGGTCGTAAATTGGACTGTAAAAATTGTCGGTTTTCCTTATCCATCCCTATTTTCAATTAATCCACTTATAATTTCGAATATTTTGCTGGGTTTTACAGAAATGTTTTCTTGTCGACGTTATTAATATCATGTCATTCGAAAATTACCACGAGCCTTTGTTTTGTAAGTGAACAAAGGGTAAGCATTGCAACGGGGTTGACGTTTAGCGTTAAAACCAACCATTTCATAGTGTTTTTTTTTTCTTTTATAAACATTATATGTACCAACTCGACGTCCAATTTTAATAAACGCGAGCCCGGGTTGACGTGAAATTTTAGGTAGTAGATTTGCATTTTAGGGGGTTAAGGTTGGCCCATGACGTTACAGAAAGGGTGAATGATGGACTTGTAAACATGGAAATGTACAAACCCCATAAATTGCGGTCCGGGTATACCGTTAAAATATTTTACATAATATCAGATAAAAACAAGCGTAGAAACAGAACTGGCCGGACATAACAGGCACAAAAAATACTTGGTCCCGATCACTTTTTTATGGCTTATCGGAGACGCAAACGCCGTTGAAGGATGAACCGTCTGAAAAAAGTGCTCTACGTTCAAAACAATCAATAATTTATAAGCAAACTAATTATTTCATTTGAGCAGTGTAAGGATTTAATGAGAGGCAGAGATCGCGAGGCGGAGTGTATGTGATCGATTTTCATTCGGTGGTAATTTAATGTATGTCGGCGCTTTACATCAAAATTAATACAATTATGCTACTAATTCCGCATTATTGTAATTTCAACGTCTGGCATGCAGCGTTGAAATTAATTTCAAATTCAAATACATCTCTTGGATTTCATCGTTACTTATTAATAAAATGTCTGAAAAAAGTCCCGTGATTTTCGTACAATTTCCAGCCTTTGTGGTAGGGAAGTGATGAATTTTATTTTCAAAATAAGTAGTTGTTTTGAAGAAAATACTGTGGATCTGTGTGCCATGAAAAGGCAGATTTGCAATTTCTCGTACAAGCGGTGAGGAACAACATATGACGCAATTATTTCATTTCATTTTCTTATCTGTCAAAGCATTTTAAAAATATAAACTTATTTGAGCCATTTTCTAATATTAATGCGCTGATATTATGCTCTTGTGGATGTATAAATAAACATTTTAGGGACATATATTAAGAAATGTCAAATTATAACGTACCTAAAAAATGTTTAGGTTTAGAGGACCGTTTTCTAATAAAAAAATATAGTTTTTTCACAGTATATATTTTTTTATTAAACTTAAATCTTCTTTGAAAAATTCTAAAGTTTGCAAGTGGTTCAAACAATTTTTGTGTGTTGTGAATGAAGTTTTGTATATTGGTGTACTACTCGCCAACCTTTACGCTTGACAACCGTCGTCTTTTATATACATTCTTGTGTCAAAAACTACCTTGCAAAATTAAACTTTTTCGATTCTTCACTTCGTTCACATTTCTCTAAAACTGTTCATGATTTTGAAACTACTCTTTTTCATTTTTTTATGCAATGTAAGACACACAATCGTAGTGAGCGGAAAAAAATTAACGCTCTGGAAAGGGGAAATAATTTTTTTTTTGTATAATACACAACTTTTGGTTATTGCATAAAAATTATGAAATCACTATTTCTAAAAAGCCCTAACTACAAATTGGTAATATAATCAAACAAATATAAAAAAGTAAGATTGATTATTAGTGAAGTGATTTGATAAATTTTGACAAAATGATACCGGAAAATGGCAACTTTTTGGGCTCTGTTTGAAAAACGAAATGACATTGAAAAATTGCTTAAATATAGTAAATGTTTACATGTTTGAAACTTAACCGGCAAGTGGAGATTTTTTCTGAAAAGTAAATGTGTATAATAATTAAAATCCCTCGAGTAGATGTAAAATGTGTATGTAAAAAAATAATAGCCTCGTGGATTAGGGTTGTGATCAGAAAAACAAATAGTACTATTGTCCCAACGACGAGCTTTCGACTATATATTTCCTCTACTTCAGGGTGGGTACTAGTCAAAATTTAATAATATATATATGATTAACATGATTAAGGTTGATCTTTTGTCACAAGGATAGGATAAACAATTACGATTACAAAGGATAAACCTTATTTATTATATATATATCCAGAAAGAGAGAGAGTGTGAGGGACAAAAAAAGAGAATAATCGAGAGAGCAAGAGAAATAGATAGATAGAGATCAATTGATTGATCACTTTGTTACTCTAGGACCTCTCTACCACATAACGTTAGAGAGAGATTGATTGATTGATTAATGATTTATTTATTCTCGCAAAATTTGGTTTACATCAACCACTCTTACATTTAACGAGATTTACACATGTTTAGTAGAACTTATTATTTAGCACGCACAGACACTAAGTTGATGAGACTTGAGTTATTTTTATTATTATTATTTTTTTTAAATATACTTTCTATAGCTATATAATGCATTTCATTCGCAAATTCACATATACACATTTTATCTCACAGTAATACTTTGCAATCCACCTTATGGATTATCTGAAACGATTGAACTTCTTAAATTAATAAATAAATAATCGAGAGAGAGAGAGAAAGAGAGAGAGAGAGAGAGAAATTTGTTTTAACTGATTTATCTTTTATTTTTATTTCATTGCTCATGGTCCTCTTCATTTAACCTAAGAGAGAGAGAATGAGAGGGGGAAGGGGGAATAGTTGGAGAGGGGGTGAAGAAAGAGTGAGAGAGATGGTGTAAGACAGAACAGAGAGATGGTGCGAAGGGGAGAGAACGAAAGGGGAAGAAGAAAGAGAGAGAGAGGGAATGAGAGAGGGTAGAGAGAGAGAGAGCAAAGTGAGAGGAAAGGGCGAGGATATATACATATATACAAGGTGGCCCCAATCGATCCAGCCACACTTCCAGATCTTATAGGAAATTGAACGCTGAGTAAAAAAGGTCCTATGAGCCTTTGTCCACAAACCCTTGTTGCAGGCAAAAAACCATGAAAAACCACGTTTTTTGACCTTATTCGTGAAATTGTTAGTAAACCGTTCGCCTAACCGCAAAACAGCTCGAAACAACATCTGTAGTGGATTAATTTCTGCGTTGAATGAGATTAAAAGCAGCTTGATCGGCCGAAAATTTCATTTTTGGCGATTTTTCGAAGTTAGGAAGTGAAGGGGTACAAAAAATTCACCACTTCTGACATTTTTATCGAAAATTGACAACTTGACCACTCTTTCAAAAAATTCTCCGTTAGATTTTTCGTACATTATTCCATTCAGTAGGGGCTACCCATCAGAAAACAGTAACAATCGATTTGGGTGAAAAGGAGTAAATTAGCCAAAATTCGAATGTTTCATGAATCGGACTGGGATTCGTCTAATGTGACGGAGAATTCGATCACCAACAAACGAGGTTTGTAACGGAGAATTTTTTGATAGGGTGTTCAAGTTGTGAATTTTCGATAAAAATGTGAGGAATGGTGAATTTTGTGTACCCCTTCACCTCCTAACTCCGAAATATACATATACACAAGTATTAAATGTATTTTGATCTTTCCAGCCAAACAATTACACCGATCAAAAATAAAATATCGGTGTTCGAAAGGACGATCGACCTCTCGGCTTCTTGCCAACTGCTGATAAACTTTAACGGCTACGATGACATTAAACGGACAGTGCCACTTGATATGCAAGCGAAGCCGGTGGTCGTTCAGATCGTTACGGATGTGGCCTACCAGAATAAAACGAAACAGAGGAAACCGTCTGTCAAACCGAGCCCAGACGCCATAATCGTAAATAACTGTGAAAGAAAGTTGGCAAAAAGTTGCCACACGAACCAAATATTAAGTACCCACATGTTCAATGCTGTAACCTTTCACTGTCTTTCTTTTTTAGGATTCTGCCCTTTCGCGTTCAACCCTTTGACCCTTTTCCGGCTAATCCACTTTACGCTTTTCTCCACCACTGTCTATCGGAATCTTCGAACAACCCCGAATATCCGTAACCTTCGACACATACAAAAAGGGACTAGAAACATAATTCTAAAAAAGTAAAATCGGTAAGCTGATATAATTATTGCTAATAAGGCAAAATAAAATAAAAATAATTATAAAACTATCAAGAATAAAGTTATATAAAAAAACTTTTCCTTCCCTTCCCACTCACATATTTTCGGTGAAAAATGTTAAATAATGGATTTTTTCGGTAATGAATTTTCAACTTCACCAAAATTGCCTCATACTGAAAGTGCAAAGATTTTTTTGCGATAGAAAAATAATAACCAAATATGCTTCAATTCCAAATTTACGGTTAACGAGCGCGAATTTTAATAATTTCTCTCCAGGCGCATGCAAAATCCTCACATTGTTATAGGATACGTCCTCCTCGCTCTGTCTGCGCATGAGCAATTTTCACATTTGCATCGGTTCTCCCACTGACGGCGCATCCTTAAAAAAATTGTTGTTGTTTCAAGTATTATTTTCCACGCCAATGAGCCACATGATTACTTTATTATTTAGCCACGCCATATGATAATTTCTTGTCACAAATAGTCACTTTATCTATTCAGGCTATTTCTCACGTCATTGTAATAGTTGTGAGGACTTACAGGTAAATAAAGTTCATTAATCAAAATATTCCATTTTGAAAGTTATAATACTTCTGATATTAATGATAAGCAATAATAATAAATGTCCGTGTAGATCGAAGTCACGATAGCTCAGGTGGTAGAGTAGGGGCATATTTAGCCGAAGGTCGTGGGTTCGAATCCCGCTCGTGACATTGACTTTTTTATCTCTACTAAAAACCTTAATTAATTGAAAGATATAAATTGGAAAAAGCGGACAACGAAAACTAGTGATTTGAATAGTAATAAAGTGGTAAGTTTACGGGCCTACAAACAGCTGAGGTCATCGCCGGCCTTCTTCGTGTTTTTCTTCTTTTTCTATACTTTCGCGCGTATTTTGTTTTAAACTGCAGCTATTTGTGCGTCTAGATCTGGTTACTGACTCTCTGATTTCAAATATATTCTACGTTGATATCCTAGAAAGCTAGCCTCTCATTTGTACATCAGGTTGTCAAATACACAATAGAAACAAAGCATACAATACATTTATATTCATTACCACAAACATAGATGTCGGGTCACATTCACTCCCCAGAGTACTCGACATTCCTCGGGGCGATAAGCAATAAAAATAATATTCTTTGATAATATGTAACTCAAATTTAGCGGAGTGCGGGTAAGTTGTGCTCCTTCTCAAACACAAAGTAAAAGGAAAAGGAATCAAACAAAGAAAACTAAAAACTATTTTGCCAGGAGACTTTTATTAATAATATCTTAAAGACCATTTAGGTACAATGTATTAAAATCCGATGCCGTTACCACTCGATTACTAATAACCCCAATCAACAAGTTACAGAAATAATATATTATGAGCTTACTGGCTCTTTTCGAAAATATCGTGTTTCTAATTCTGGGACAGGTCCGACCTGTCGTACCGCACACCCCTGGTACAGCCTTTTCCCTACATCACTTACCATGATGTCACTGAGGGGGGGGGAGCCAAACCCGTACGTGTCGCTCCAGATGTGACCCAGTAGACAAAAGATGTATTACAAAAATAAGATGTTTGTAATTTATTGTACTAATTTATTGCAACGGCATTGCTTAACTAAAACTGAAGAATATTTATACGGCTTGACGGAAAACATTTGATATAATCGTACAAAAGGTTTGGGCTGAGTGATTGTCATTTATTATATAAAAATACGAAATCACGTAATACATAAAAGGTTAAATTTTATAGTGAGAAAAGAGAAGAAGACAGATTTTGCGAATAGTGCTGGTAATTTCGTCGTGTGTCGAAATTACTTTCATATAGCGAAAGTGAAACAATGAGAGGTCATATGACAGACATCATGCCATCCGTTGGAAGGAACAGACGTACACGAAGAAAGAGAGTATGAAAGTTTTCCATTAAACTAAAACAGTTACATTTTCAACGGTCTTTGCTAAAAACTGAGTTGAGTCGTACTTTTTAAAATAAAGCTCAGTATAAAACGTAAGAAAGATTTTAGATGTTGTCTTTTCCCCAAAAATATTCAAACTTAGTAAAGATATATTTTTATTTTATAATAAACGAGGAAAGTTATGTCGCGAAACGAGGAAGAATTGTTAAATTTTACGCCCCGATCCGTTAAATCACAAATCGTTGAACCATAATCATTAATTTTTTTTTTCCTTTGTCAAATCCATTATTGTTGTAACTTTAATCAGTTCGAGGTGAGCGGTGTTTTCAAAATGCCTGTCGCCTCGCCTTTGGCCCCGGCACGAGAATTGTCGATTTGTTATATGGAGCAAATAACGAGCAAACCGACAAATGCTTTGATATTCCTACGGGACGAGAGTTTTCACCATTCGGCATATTAATATCATCGATTGCCCAACTGCTGGATGTAAGCTAGGATATAAAATGCCAAAATATACGTACAGCACATAGGATGGCAGAAGGGCATTCTATTCGGGCGTGTACTTTATTTTCAAAGTTGCCATCCCGTTTGTATGCGCTTACCTCACTCCGGGGGACATACCAAATCAATCTAACAGGCATTAAACTTCACTGAGTATAGCATAGCCGCAATTCAATGATTTCATTAACAAACATATACTCAATGATAAAATAAACCAGACCCTCGCATTATGGTTATCTTAATTATTACAACATACCTATTTTATTGTAAACATAATTATGCGAGATTAGAAATTCACGAGTTAATAAAAAGTATTTAGTTATGATGGTTTGAGAGAAAATTCACCAAAACACAGAAAAATCATTTAGTGATGGATTAAAATTTAAGATTATTTAGAAATCGTCAGATGTTGTTTGTTTTTTGGAAAAGGTTTTTAGTTGTGTTATAAAATTTTATATGTTATTTTAATACTTTACGATTAATTAAGGTTTTTAGTTGAGATGAAAAAAAGTTAATGGCACGAGAGGGATTCGAACCCACGACCTTCGGCTAGGTACCGTATACCTTTTTATAGCATAGCATAGCTTTCCATGAATGTTTGGCTATTAGTGTATTAGTATTACCGTTTAACGAGTTCTATATGATGAAGGGTTTTGGAGAAAAACGTACGAAAATGTGAAAAATTACAGCTTTCAAGTAGATAAGGTTTTCTGATCAAGTTTGATTTTATGTAGAGTTTCAATCTTCGTAGAGGTCATTAGACAGGTGAAGAAAGAAGAAGACTAATTGTTGGGTCCTCTGTACATAGTTTCTGTAAATAGCTATAATTTCAGTCAAAAATACTCTCTGTGATAATAAATGTTACCTGTAAGAAATTGCTAGTCAGAACAAAATTGTTGGACCTTTAGTCATATGGATTTTTTATTAGCGAGGTATTGTTAAACTTTATTATAAATTATTTTTTTGTTAATTATAAATACTATATATTAATAATTACTTACAATTTTATATAGATGTCTATTTTCACCATGTAAAATGTAGTATGCTGGCCATGTGCTTCATAACCTTAAACCCAAAACGCTTTTACAATATTTTTCCATGCCAATCGTTTTCTGCACTCTTGGGAAAGTATGTATATTATTTTATTTTGTTAACTGTTAATTGTATATTATTTTTTTTTAATTTTTAATAAATAGGCGCTGATGATGGCACTATAAGTTGCCGAAAGATTGGTGAACCCAACAATTAGTCTTCTTCTTTCTTCACCTGTCTAATGACCTCTACGAAGATTGAAACCCTACTTAGATTATCTGCAGGTCGATCAACAAACATCAAATCCTAATTAATTAAGGTTTCAGTTGAGATAAAAAAGTCAATGGCACGAGCGGGATTCGAACCACTTCAGCTATCGTGACCTCGATCCACTCGGACATCAACTCCCCATCTCAACCCCACCTTATGAATTTTCCCTCCTTTTGCCATTGTTATTTTAATATTACTTTTATTTGTTTTTTAATATTATTATTATCCTATTGTCTCTACGTCGGCCTGACAATATAACATGTTTGAAGAGTTTTTAGCGCATGTAATATTGTAAATTTGTGGTTTTATTAGTACATATTATATGACATATTTGAGGATTTATATTATTTAAATCCGGGCTCTAATCATAAAACACGAAACTACAAACAGGACAACCCATATACTAAACCCGCAAGACCTGTGAGTGTTGCAGAAGTGTTGGTCTTGCGCTCCAGGTTTGAGTTACTGACAATTCACAATGATGCTATTAACAAACATACACCCAATGACAAAATAAACCAGACCCTCGCATTATCGTTATCTTAATTGTTACAACATACTTATTTTATTATGAACAAAATTAAACGAGATTAGAAATACATAAGGTTTAATAAAAACATATTTAGTTAGGATAGTTTGAGAGAAAATTCACCAAAACACAGTAAAATCATTTAATGATAGATTAAAATTTATGATTATTTAGAGATCGTGAGATGTTGTTTGTTTTTTGTAAAAGTTTTTTATTTGTGTTATGAAATGTATATGTTATTTTAATATTATTTTTATCTGTTATAATATTATTATTATCCTATTGTCTCTACGTCGGCCTGACAATATAACATGTAATATTGTAAATTTGTGGTTTTATTGGTACATATTATATGCCATATTTGAGATTTTATTTGTTTTTAAATCCGGGCTCTAATCATAAAACACAAAACCACAAACAGGGCAGCCCATATACTAAACCCGCAAGACCTGTGAGTGTTGCAGAAGTGTTGGTCTTGCGCGCCAGGTCTGATTTATTGACAATTTAAAATGATTTCATTAACAAACATACACCCAATGACAAAATAAACCAGACCCTCGCATTATCGTTATCTTAATTATTACGACATATTTATTTTATTGTGTTTACAAAATTAAACGAGATTAGAAATTCTCGAGGTTTAAAAAAACTGTTTAGTTATGATGGTTTGAGCGAAAATTCACCAAAACACCGTAAAATCATTTAGTGATGGTTTAAAATTCAAGATTATTTAGAGGTTTAAAAAATCATTTTCTTTGTCGTGCTAATTCTTCGATCTTTATTGAGATCATCTTCAGGACCTGATATTTATAAAAATTTAAATTATACATTACACAATTATGGCCGTGTTTATTGTTGTATGAAAGGGTTGTGTAACGTAAAGTTGAGATAGCGATCTATGTTTCTTGGTTTTGATATCAGACCAGATTGCACATTAATCACAGATTGGTATCAAAAGCCAAGAAACACATATTGCTACCTTACCTTTACGTCACACCATCCCCTTCATACAATAATAAACTCGCCAAAGGGCTACTTCAAAGAATTATTACTCTGATCCATAAATCTTTTCATCACAAGAATAGAAAGATATACAAATATATCCTACATAACTATCACTCCCCTAAACACATAATCAACGGAATAATCAACAACTACAATTCAACACTAACACAATCCACTATCACTAATAACACTACATCAATTCTATCAAACAAAGACAAACCAGCATACATATCCATTCCATTCGTTCACGGCCTATCACGTAAATTAAACACATTTCGTTCTTCTGATATGTTTAAAATAGCCTTCCTAAACTTTAAAACTCTTCACACCATTTTTTCCAACATTAAAGGAACACAAAGAAACAATAACACCAGGAACAAATAAAGCTGTTGTAATTTATCGATTGTACTAATTGTTCGGCAACTTACGTTGGAATTACATCCCAATGTACAAGGGTAAGATGGTAAAGCAACATAACCTACAACACTGAGTTACCCAACATTTTGAACACAACACAATTTCGATTTCAACAACCAAAAAATATTAAACATAAAAAAAACATAAACGCAACTTTTTAGAAATGGTTAAATCAACAGGGTTAAACGCAGCATCAATTACAGAACAGACAATGTAAACTCACTTTCAGCTACGTCAATATCATTAATTAAATTCAATATCAATAACATACATATAACTCACAAAACATATAATACAACATATAAAACAATCACTTAATCTTTTTATGTAAGGTTTGGTTGAAATGAAAATGTTAGTGTCACGTGCGCGATTCGAACCCGCGACCTTCGGCTAAATACGTCGGTGCTCTACCACTTGAGCTATCGTGATTGCGATCCACTCGGATACCAACTTTCCTTCTCAACCCAACAACCTTTCGAATTTTTTCTCCTTTTTGCCATTTTGCGGCCAGCAGCGGCATATTTAGCCGAAGATCGTTGGTTCGAATCCCGCTCGTCAGACTTAACTTTTTCATTTCAACTAAAACCTTTCATAAAAAATTAAGTAATTAAAAGATGTAATTTGGTCAATAGACCACTAAATATAATGGATATAAAACAGTCATTACACTCCACACATCAAACAATTCTATACAGTCTAAATCCAAAACAATTTATCTTTCCTTTCCCTAATAATTCCGTCTATAATAATCCAGACAGGCTAACCAGGTCCGAACGACATACCATTACCTATTTTTTCCATTGTCGGTCCCTTTCACCTGAAAGAAGCCGTCTTCTCAAAGAAAAATGAATTTCTATCCCTACTTCCTTCCCCATTCCTTGAAAATTAAACATAAAAACAAAAGAGCATTAACATCTTACTAACACTCTCAACACGACACACAACCTTGACACATCTACATAGAGAAAACTCAACTTTGAATACAAATAATTTCATTAAACCTAAACTTTCTATATTGGGTACATCATTGTATAAATTCATTTTCAAATCTTACATTTATTTGTACAATTTAAAAAATGTTTATAAATCCCAGGTCCTGAAGATTATCTTAATAAAGATCAAAACGTTGGCACGATAAAGAAAATGTTTTTCTGAACCTACATCGCACCAGACCCATCACACGATCTCCAATTAATCATTAATTAACGGCCAATAAGTACTACACATTAAAATTTAACTAAACTTTATGAACTGGTTTTGCGCTTAAAAACGTGTATTATCTCCTCTGTCCTCAAAGAGGGACTTAAGTCTCCAAGACATCGTGCAATTAAATGATCGGAATTCGTCTTCTGAAACAAAATCTCGTTCTTCAACAAAAGTGGTTTGAAGCGGTTCAACGCTTCGAGTTGGCGAGCGAAATCTAGCTCATCTCTTTATCATGTCCCAAAAGTATTATATGGGATACCTGTCAGTAGAACATGGTGGCCAATACTTTGTGGTAATCCCTCTATCCTCCAAGAAATGGGTGACATTTATAAGCGGTCGGAACATTACCGAGCGAATTGTATTACAACTTCCAGAAGAACTTCTTCAGTGTGCTTTAGTGCAGTCTAATGTATCTTTACGATAATCAGTTCGGTACTGGCATGAAGGTCGATTCCACTCCATACCATAACTGTCTTTGAAAAGGCTGTGACTCGTGCATAGTACATGAAATAAAGCGTTATCAACGCTTTCTTCACGTTCCCGGTCATTTGATTGCCACAAAGTAAACCCGCACTCATCTGTGAAGAGAGCAGCCCCCATTGTTTAAGTGTCCAAGCTAGATGGTGATTTTGAAATAGTCGACCACCACCTACTCCGCGATTGAGACTTGTTGGTGCTAAACCACTGTAGACCGTCGTTGATCGTAGGGCGGTACAATTAGGATAACGGACGCTACTTCCATCGGCGAAAGCATCTGCCCGGACGAGATCTCATCTTGAAACCATTTTTAGTCTAATTTATTATTTTATCAAAGAAAACAATTTAAAAATCCAATTAACTCACTCGAAAATTTAGTTGTGGAAAGGATGACAAAAATATATTCGGAAAAATTGACAGGATTAAATATACAGGTTGTTACAGGGTTAAATGGTGGATTCACTAAAAAACGTAGTTAAGTACCACCAGAACGAATCTATCTTGACATTTCTAAGATATAAACATTTTTGTGATTTTAGACTAACATCAGATTTTTTCGTAATTGTCAAATCGTAATTTCTCGATTTTACCGACACTAAAATACAAATCTGACCTTTATTTTGGAAACTACGTTAAATTTTCTACAAAATAACATTTCCGTTGAAAAATTCGCACTTCCGAATATACGGTAGTCGCTCAAAGCATGACAAATGGCAAAACACGTGTTTTTTTAGAAAGACACCAATACCAGAAGAATTACCACCAAAACGGGACCAATCCAATCCACCCCCACTCAGGGGGTTATTTTCCCCCTGATGAAATACGACGAAGAATAAAACTTCTAAGTACAACGGTAAGACTATCATAGCTCTTCAACTTTTTTCTTTCTTATAAAGCTTGATGTCTGAGGTAATATTTTTGTGATGGTGATGAGCTGGATTTAGTGTTGTCTAAGTAGTCTTTTTCTTAATGTACTTTTCCTAATTTCTTAGTTCAGTTCAAATGATTCGACCCTTTTTTTTAGGAAGTAGAACGTCATTGCTGTAATTCCTAGAGTGCCTGAGGTTTCTCGTTCTATTTTCCTCAAGACATTTAGTCCTTTGTTGTTGTTTATTCGTTTAGTCGCTTCCGACTCTTAGTGACTTCATGGACCAGCTTCCTGTCGGCTGCCAACATACCCAGTTTCCTCATAGCTGAATCCGTCATGTCCAGTGTTCCGTCAGTTCCTTTTGCCTTCCAATTTCCCATGCATCGGCTTTTTCTCCAGATCTTATTACGTAGAGAAATACAATTTTGCGTTTGATATGATTCACTCTAGTGAGCAGTGTGGCTTTATTTCCTGGAGGATGGACTGGTTTGATTTTCTTTCAGTCCAAGGCACCATCAAATTTTTTTTCAAAAGCATCTATATAGTCCAAATCTCGCACCCATAGGTTTCTGGCCGGGAATACCGTGGCTTTAATTTGCAGGTCATTGTTGTCAGAGTGATGTCTCCGCTCATAACTATTTTATCAAGATTTGAAATTGCTCTCTTCCCATGAATTAGACGTCTTCTGATTTCCTGGCTGCAGTCTGCGTCTTTGTGTCTAGAAATACAAAGTCTATCACTGCCGCCACTTTTTCTCCCTTGATTTGCCAGTTAGCAATGAAGCTGATTGTCATAATCTTGTGTTTTTTTAAGCCTTAACTGCAACCCAGCTTTTGCACGTTCTACGTCCACCTTCATAATAAGGCTCCTAAACTCCGTTTTACTTTCAGCCATCAAAGTGGTATCATCAGCATAACTGAGATTGTTTTTGCCATTGCCCTCCTCCCAAAAAGTAGACGTCTTCTGATTTCCTGACTGCAATCGCGTGTGCAGTAATTACTTGGTTCGTTAGTGTTTTCTAGAAATTTACCAATCAATTTTCTGTAATTATGATGTTTTTTCAAGCAAAATGGAATGAAACGACACCGTGACTCTTTTCACGACTCGTCAGTTCTAGATTGGCCAAAACAGGACACTCATAAAAATCGACGACTTCGATTGGTATACTAAAGGGAAAATAATAACAATGTTATGTTATTGTTAGTAGAACATCTTTTTACCATTATAAACTGACGCGAAGGATGATTGATGGAATCGAAACCTGGCTGCACTTTTGCCGCGCAGGTTGCCGCCGGGCACATTCAACTGGGCTGTATCTCGGTTTGGCTGTCATATAAATTATAACGTCGGATGACGATATTGAATTTAATTCCAGACCGAATATTGGAAATAAGCAATAATTTACAGCGAGGTCGGCAGGGCTTAGTATGGGAAATTCTCCCGATAACATTTGGAGCATGGTAGTTTAGCATATTGATAGGATAAGGGGGAGAATGGAGAGAGATTTCATCGTCGTGCCACAATTAAGATTTCCTCTCAGCCAGGGTTTTTCCCCAAACAATAGAGAAAATTTACATTACGACTCGTTAGAATTAGCAATGAACCAAGAATAACACCAGAATCAATTCTGTAAAATTTACAAAAACTTGTGAGAATTGTACTTTTTATACATTTGTTCCTTTCCTCCAGGTTCCTTCTCTATCTACAATTTTTTATGTATTATTATGAATTAGTTTTAAACAAATATGAAAATTCCATAGTCGGTTGAGACGTGCCTCGGAACAATCTGTGCGCGACATGCAAGAGGTTGGGCATATGGATGGCTTACATTTACATTGTACCAGCTTCTAATTGTTTTCATGAAGGGATAAACGAGGCCGCATTAACGCCTTATGAACCTCAGCCTGAGTAAATCTATTGTGCTCCGCTATTTTTTTTTAACTCACCGGCCAGCTTCAGGTTATTAGTGAATCTCCATAGCAATACCAATGGCTTCTTAGTGTAAGATCTTCCTTGCGGCTTTTCCTCTCCTAATTGTAAAAATCTAAACCATTATAGACAAACATAAACCATGTAAACATGCTCTGTGATCTCCTCTTCTTCCTGGCAGTATCTGCACACTATTTCTTCAGTGCTCCTAACCGGTGCATGTGCCTCCTTAGTCGGGAATGCCTTGTCAGGAGTCTAACCGGAATCCTGGTTCTGTTGCGGTTATCTTCTAGTAATCCCTTTGTAATTTTGCGAATGGCTCTTGTATAAATCTCTTCGCATGCTTCATGCTTGGGGTGTTACTCGACCAATTTTTGGATTCATTAAGGATCCAATTTTGGATGTATTTGGTTGGTCACAATGGGGTTCGGGGCTCAGAGAATTCATATTAGCTCCTTTTTTGGCCGACACATCCACGTTCTCATTGCCTCTATGTCCCAAATGGACCCAGCGTCAGGACATTGGTGGCACTGACTTCTACCAAGGATTTCATACACTTCCATACATTTTTGCCATTACGATGCACGAGGCTAAGCACTGACTGCCGTACAAAAGGGCCATCTTTCTGAAATGTGTTCCTCGCTTTTTGTATGCAAGTGTTTTTTCAAATGCCAGTGGCCAATATATAGTCCTCTCACATTCCTGCTTAGCTGAGTTGGTTAACCATAAGGGTGTTGATTCGTGATTAGCTTTGTTCTGTCCCATTAGGAAACAGAAGATCCTATGTTTGATATTTCTATTGATTATCCAATAGGTACTCAGCAGATCCCCCGACCAGTTTGTCTGCTTGTGAACCCAAAATTCCTTTGTACCCGGGCACTTGAGATGCATTTGCTAATCCATTTAGATGATTGATTGCATGAGGATTTTATGTAAGTACTTCCCTGATAAGTTTAAATATTCATATTTTATGGTGTACAGACCAGAGTTGGGCAAAATCTAATTAATTCAATCATGATTAAGAATTTTGATTGAAGTTTAATCATGATTGAATTATTCATGAGTAAATTAATCATTATTTGATTTAATCATAATTAATTCAATCATGAGGTATGACTAAATCATATCATGATTAATTTACTCATGATTAATTCAATCATGATTAAACTTCAATCAAAATTCTTAATCATGATTGAATTAGTTTGATTTTGCCCAACTCTGGCTACAATGACCAACTTACCAAAATCCAACCGACTCCGGATAAAAATTTTGAGATGAGAGTCGTGCTCAAGGCCAACCTTCAAAAATTGTTATCATAAACGAAAACCAAAGTTATATAATTATTCTACATGTCTATTTTATTACAGTCAAGACCCCTAGATGGTGTATTTTCCAAATAATGTAAAAATCTCTCCTTTTAAGTGGAATCAATTTTAATACAAAGAAATATTTTTTCCATTGATCGGTTATGTAAACATATTTACTTTTCAAAGCACAGCTTGTTCTAGGATTTTTTTATTTTATTTTATTATTATTATCATTATCATTATTTTTTGGCTTTTCATGACGACGGAGTTTTTCTTATAATTGGAAGATTGATTTTTGTTAAATAAGGTGTTGAAATATTTTAGTTTTGGTGAAATAACTTTCTGTTAGAAAATTTTTTAAAAGTGATGGTGTATTTTTCATTTTTTGAGCACCCATTTGAACATGATTTATCGAAATTTAGTCATGACTAACTATATTGTGACTAAATTAGTCATGCCTCATATTTAATTACTAGTCATGACTAATTTAGCCATCAATCACATATGGCGACTAATGACAAAATTAGTTACTTACTATCATGACTAACGGTCTGAGTGATCAATCATTAATCATTAGACATGACTAATTTTTGCCCAACACTGGGACAGACCCAACCCGGTTCCTTCGCTGACTTTGGAGACATGCTGATACTATATTGCATCGGTTTTTCTCCTGATCTTTTCTTTATTTTTGTAAAAAGTTTAAAACTTTGTAATTTGTAAAAGGGATGTTTCCGGGGTCCACTTTTCCATTGCCTCTATGTCCCGAATGCCCAGGGACCCATGCCAAGGTTTGATCCTTGGTGTCACTGATTTCTGCCAGCAGTGCCATACAATTCCATGAGCTTTTTTTCATTTACCTCACATTAAGATTAAGTGCAGCCTGAGTGTCGGTGAAAATGGCTTCCTAGAATGTGTTCCTAGTCTTATTTCTCTGCCGTAGTGTTCAGTTGCTATATTTTCGATATCTTATTTGCTTGAATTGAATTGATGGAGTTGTATACAAATTAAAATTAAAATTAAAAAGCGAGAGAGAGAAACAACGTACGACACGTTGTTTTACTCAGCAGCAAAATTTTGTCATTTGTCAGAGAGTTATGATGTCATTATTCAACCGAGGCAACTTTTAATGTCGCGGAAGAACGAGAGTTGTAATCCGGCGGCTATTAAAACAATCTAGATTTACGAATGTAATTTATCGAAATCTCCGTCTACACCTCTAAAAAGAAAAGACGGCTACAAACACTGATTAATCCGACAATCAGCTTGTTCTTTTAAAACTGATCGATTTGACATCTCCCGGGCAAATAAATTATCTTATAGCTGAAGGACGGTGACCCTGCATTATTAATTACTTTATAAACCATCTGTTTTTCAAGGGCCTCACAGGAGGTATAAAGGGAGTTTTATTTTGTTCTCTGGCTACGTTTTATTTTCCGCATTGTGGGATTTCTTCGCCTACCTGGAAGGAAAAAGGCCTATCCGAAAGAACGCCCTTTCAACCCGCCCTCTTAAAATCCTTATTTTCTTACCGATGAAACAACTATTTTATCGGCTTACAAAACCCACGTCACTCAACAATTTACCTTCCCTTTAAATTAAAACGCTTTGGAAAAAAAAGTTTATTTATCAAGAAGGGCGTAATTGTATTACAATCCTTGTCATTTTTTTCCTCTTTTCTCAAGGTTTTTTCTTCAGGATCGCTTCTCATCCCATCCTCATCATTGTTAGAACACAAATGACGTTTTTGTTTCAATTGCGTTTCTTACTGAAATAGTTATACTACGGTTTTCTCCATTACAATTTGAATTCGTTTATGGTCGGAATTTAATAGTAATAATTATCTTTATTGATAACGTGTGGTCCGTTAGTCGATGATTATTCGGAGATCGTGATATGCGGTCTGGTGAGACGTAGGTTTTAGAAAAGAATTTCTTTATCGAGCCAACGCTTCGTTCTTTATTGAGCCCTGAAGATGATCTCAATAAAGATCGAAACGTTGGCACGATAAGGAAAATGTTTTTCTAAAACCTACGTCACACCAGACCGCATCTACCGATCTCCACTTATCATTTATTGATAACTATACTTTTTACAATTTATTTTAGTAATTACCGACAATACTCTATGACCATATGGCTGTCAGGGGAGTTGCTATCATTAACATTATAATAATAATAAAATAGTAATGATATATTACATTTTTAATCACTTACGGACCTAGTATATTAATTCTTTCAATTAATTGATCTTTTTATGTAAGGTTTTGGTCGAAATGAAAAAGCCAGTGCCACGAGTGGGATTCGAACCCACGACCTTCGGCTAAATACGCCGCTGCTCTAACTATTCGAGCTATCGTGACTTCGATCCACTCGGACACCATCCCAACCTACGTTTCGAATTTTCCCTCCTTTTTGCCATTTTTCGAAAATTCGAAAGGTTGTAGGTTGAGATGGAGAGTTGGTTTTTCAAATGTCGTGTAATCAGGTCAGCCGATGGTTGTGGGTTTGAATCCCTCTCGTGGCACTGGCTTTTTCATTTCGACAAAAACCAAATAGACCACTAAATATAATGGATCTAGTAGATTACTTTCATTAAAAACATATTTATAACCTAATTTATGCAAAACACTATCAACACAACCCAAGTATTTGTTCTATACCTAACAAGTTACTCAACGTTAAAATCAACTACAACCTCGTACCTATAGAACCAAGCTCTTTTACAGTAAACACTTAGCACGTTCCAACTTTTTCCATTTAAGATGTCTATACTTTATTCTGGGGAAAGAGATCTCTCTCCAATTATCAATCTTCTAATTTCCCCTAGAATTGCACATTTCAATGGATAAGACCTTCTTCTTTCAGGTTGCAGAGGGAACATATTTAACATCACACTAACAGGGGTATTCACGATCTTTGCGTGAACCCTGTTAACTGTTTGTTCAGAATTTGGCTAGGGTTCGAGTTGGTGGAGTTAGGGTGAGGTAAGATTAGGGTTACGTTGGTTAGATAGGATAAATATGAGGTTAGCGTTAGATAAAGTTAATTGAAATTGGGGTTATGTTAAGTTAGCTATAGTAAGGATTAGGGGTCTGTGTTGCGTTGGATTAAGAATAGATTTTATTAGGGTGTCATTCAGGTCTGGTTGATTGGAAAATAGTATTAAAACTGTGGTTAGGTAAAGTAAGTTTATGTTTTGTGTAAGAATTAGTATTAAGGACGCGTTAGATAACTTTCGTTATGGTTAGAGTTAGCGCTAGGTACAAATTCATTCGTTTGTCTATGTACATCTCTAGATATTGTTATCCACTTTTTGAAGGAAAATGTTGTTGAACTCTAATTAAGTAGTAATTTTCCTATGAAGGGTAAAAATTATGTGAGTGATTCCGCATATAATTTCAACTATTTTTTTTGCAACAAAAATCAAACTGTGTTTGTTGGTGCTATAGAATTGAAGACGAAAGAACAGGATCGGTGTTACTCGACGGACTTCCTGGATCGCCAACGAAGAATGCGAGTATTATAAGATGGAATATCAACAGTGCATATTTGATACAGTTGGCCAGTAATTTGACCTGGCTCCGTAAAAAGATAACATGGAATGGAGAGGAAATTACGGTTATTCACCATCTTTGCGTTAACCCCGTTAACTCTGTTAGGTCCTGTTAGATCGAGAAAAATTATGACGTAAACTTGTAAGAATCGGCTAGTTAACATTGCTCGATCTAACCGGCCAGGGCCAATGTTAGATGGTAGATCGAAAATGTAGTCGCATTGCTATCCGTTAGGGCGTAGGTAACCAACATGGCAGCCATGAATTTAACAGCTGTTTTTGTTTACACGTATTTTTATTCTTAAATACTCATTAATTAAAACAGACAAATACATTTCTTTTGTTAATTTCTTCTTCAGGCATCTGACGATAACGTAATTGTGTGCCTTGTTTTTGTTCGAAAGCCAGAATGAATAAACTAGATTTCTTGACGATATTTTACATCTCGCACCCTATAAACAGTAGAGGTATTCACGATCTTTGTGTTAACCATTAACTCTGTTAAATCCTGTTATAAGAAAAATGATGACGAAGACTTGTAAGAATCGGCTAATTAACATTGCTCGTTCTAACAGGCCAGAGCCAATGTTAGACGTTAAGTGGAAAATGTAGTCACATTGCTATCCGTTAGGGCGTAGGTAACCAACATGGCCGCCATGAATTTAACAGCTGTTTTTGTTTACACGTATTTTTATTCTTAAATACTCATCAATTAAATCAGACCAATACATTCCTTTTGTTAATTTCTGACTTGTACTTATTCTCTCATTCTTAATAGATACATCCCATATCCTATAAAGTTGTTGTCTATTAGATCTTGGGATACAAGTTAGGTATGTCGGCACGAATTGAAGCGTGTCATTTGTTAGTACTTTTCGAGTGCTTAGATAGAATTTTGAATGAAAGAGTTGATTAATTTTCCTTTTTTATTAACTTCTGGCATCTTACAATTTAACGCAGACAAACCAAAACAAACAACAACAATCCTTCAAGGACTGCTCTAGCTTTATCTAGATCTTAGGGGTATTCACGATCTGTGTGTTAACCCTGTTAACTCTGTTAGGTCGTGTTAGATCGAGAAAAATGATGACGTAGACTTGTAAGAATCAGTTAGTTAACATTGCTCGATCTAAAAGGCCAGGGCCAATGTTAGATGTTAGGTCAAAAATGTAATCACTTTGCTATCCGCTGGGAGAGCGTAGGTTACCAACATGGCAGCCTTGAATTTAACAGCTGTTTTTTGTTTACACGTATTTTTATTCTTAAGTAGGCATTCATTGAATCAGACCAATACATTTCTTTTGCTAATTTCTGACCTGTCTTTGTACTCTCATTAATAATAGATACATCCCATATCCTGTCAAGTTGTAGGCTGTTAGCCGTTAGGATACAAGTTAGGTATGTCGGCACGAATTGAAGCGTGTCATTTGTTAGTACTTTTTTGAATGAAAGAGTTGATTAATTTTCCTTTTTTATTAACTTACATCTTACAATTTAACACAAACAAACCAAAACAAACTACAGCAATCCTTCAAAGACTGCTATAGCTTTATCTTTGGTTCTACCAGTGGCCACGCGCAACATTGCGAAAAAATTAACGTTTAACAAGCTAAGAAAAGAAGGGGGCGTTGAAGATCTTACTTGACATTTCTTTATTTGAGTTACACGAGGTAAAATCTGACAAAAATCTATTGTTTCATACCATGTTATGTATTTTCTGTGCCTGGACCTCATCGTGGGAAATAGATGGTGTCGAGCCCAGAAGTTTTGCTAGGTCAAAATTTGGGCCTCTAACCCCAAACCTCATTTCCCGTTCCATTTTCGATCCATTTACAAACATCGTGCATACCCCTAATATTTATTTATATATGTAAGTTCGGATCTCTCTTTGAATATCCAGAGTAAGACTATGATTTTTTCTATGATTTCTAGATTAAATTGCTTATATAATCCTTACTTATATAATAATTAATTAATTGTATTTTAAATTTTCTTATGATTAACTTCACATTACATTCTGCATTAATTATCTCTATGCCTTTTATCCCAAACTTGTATTCAAATTTACAGTATTCTTTAAACCAATGTATATTTTTATATTTAATCCGATTCACAAAATAGCTTGGATATCTTTCATTTTGTAAGTCTATGAACTTACTTAGGTAGTTTATATGTAACTTCACTGTATAAACAAACACAGGAAAATCAATTAATTCTAAATAAAACATGTGGCTGGGTGTATATATCCGTTTCAAAAACATACTTTTGACTTGTTCTACCATCTCCAACTCCGCAAAACCCCAAACTTGCCCACCATAACACAAACAGGACCTCCAAACAGCGTTAAATACTTTTCTTTCTTTTTTTGTGCTAGTGTAACCTTGCTGGTCCGCATTATGCCCTGAAGAAGTCCTATCACAGATATGGATTTACCTTTTTTATCTTTAAAATGTTTATTTAATAATCCCCTTGAAGAAATTGTCCAGACTGGATATTTATAGCATCCCACTACTTCTACAATTTGATGTCCATATCACCAGAAACGATTAACTTTAGCAAAATATGGTCTCACACAAACCGCAAGCTATTTTGGCTAGGAATCGCGTGGTGGTAACAAACTTCATACAACTTGTCATCAACCTGGAAAATGAAACTAAGTTTGTTATTTTAAACGAGAATCCCATATTTTTATTGTACAATTCGATTCCAGAGGTTATTTTGTGCCACTTTTACTGAAAGGCAAATTTTAATAGGATCGAGCATTTCTGAGTTATGCCGGACGGTAGACCATCGAGGAGTACGCTTTTTGTAACAAGACGGCCCTCCCCGTTTACTTCAAAAACGATCAGCACAAGAAAGTTAATTTAGGACAGGAATCGTCTCAGAATATGGCAGGGGTCATGGAGTTGCTTTTATGCATAGCTTATAAGAAAAAAGAACTCTTTTTACAAAAAAAGATTTATTAGCATCATCGAGTCCATTTCACTTTTGAAAT
Source organism: Cimex lectularius (assembly GCF_000648675.2). Lineage (NCBI taxonomy): Eukaryota > Metazoa > Arthropoda > Insecta > Hemiptera > Cimicidae > Cimex > Cimex lectularius. The sequence goes on along the minus strand of NW_019392658.1, from coordinate 601,215 downwards.
GACTCTCAACAGTTATTATGTGTTGTTGTATATATGGCCATTTATTAAAATTTATGTTTATAATAAGTAGTTTCGTTAAAATCGGTGTGTCGCGACACATTTATTTATTTTACTTTTACATATTATTTATACCAATAACTTTTATAAGATTATATGTATTTATTAGTCATATCTCTAAAATTAATTCAAAATTTATCGCCTCTAAATCACCCTCTAATTAAGAAGGAATAATATTAGCACGCAAAGTGTAAATATTGTTGTAGGTGGTAAAAGTTGAATTTGGTTTTCAACTTGTATTGGAAAAAAAGAACAAGCCCTTGCCCAAACCGACGGTAATATTAAAGCTCACAATATTTTTAACTCTCCGCTTAAAACGGGGCGATGAAAGCTTTCCTTTAATTAATTAATTAGTAACTTTTTCATTTAGTTTAAATGGACTTGTTGTAAAAAGAGCTTCATCAGCCGGGGCTACAACGTTAATCTCGAACTTTTTCCGAACGATAATTCCGTTTATTCGAAATATTATTTTCATTATTCAAAGTCCTCCCCCTTTTTTCTATCTTTTTTTTTTTTTTTAAACTGGAGTTAACTTTTATTAAGGCAATTCATGTACCATGGAAAACTATCCTGGGAAACGTTCAATATCGCATAAAATAATCGGTGTTTTATACGTTTTAAAAAATTGTGCTCAAGTCGTACCATTGACCAGGGGATCAGGGTAACAATTTATAACGTGAAATTACCAATTTTGTGCAACTTTTTCTGACATACTTGTTCAAAAAATATGAGGCACGTATCAAAACTTATCAGCTACAAAGCGGGAAATTTAAGTAACATTTTTACAAATTAATTTGGAAAGTCATGACCCTGCTTAACGCTATTTTTCCTCTAGTCGGTTTTAAATTTATTTTATTTTTAATAACTTTTGAAATGTATTTTTCCGCTTTTGTTGCACAAGTATTTCAAGGTTAATTCTTCCGATTAATTAATTTGTATTTAAGATAGGTCCGGTGAACTGGGTGCTAATTTAAAGTACCGTGTTTACTCCTGCAATAACAATGCAACGGATTCCGGTGTTTTCATGACGTAAATATGGAAGCGGCCACTCTAAAACCTAGTACAAATCTATGATGTTTTTTTAATCTGTATTTAAGGTATTGGTTGAGATAGAAAAGTCAGTGTCACAAGCGGGATTCCAACTGTGAATTCGTGAGGTTGAGGTGGGAAGTTGGTGTCCGAGTGGATGGAAATCACGATAGCTCAAGCGGTAGAGCAGCGGCGTATTTACCCAAAGGTCGTGGGTTCGAATCCCGCTCGTGACACTGACTTTTTTATCTCACCCAATACAGATTAATTAATTGAAAGATATTACTTGGTCATGTGGACCTCGAAAACTAGTGAAGTTAATATTTATGGTGATTCATTACTATGACAGTTTTTCACGCGCTTCCACATTTCAAATACAATAAAAGAATAATAAAAATAATCGTAAGAACCGTGGTTTTATTCTCAACCCTTTCGCAGGGTTGTTATGTTAGGTTTTTTCAACAAAGAAAAATTCAACTTAAAAAAAAAGAGCCAATAAACTGAGAAAACAACCAAAGCAGAAAAATTACGTTGAAATTTTCTTTTTTGTGTGCTTTTTTATCAGGTTATAGCTATGTTTTACAATTTCCGTATTGCTGTTCGTTTTTTATTTAGGGTAGATAGTTTGACTAATTTTTCTTGTTTGGTTCTCTACGTTTAGAATGTGTCTCTATGTTTGATGTGTTTTGTTTAATATTTCTTTCGTTTTGTTATTTTTATTGAGTTTATGTTAAGAAACAAATTTTGCCCAGGACAAATTGTGTTAATAGATTAAGTAACTCTCTTTTGTTCACATCGCTATCATTTTCCCCAGTTGTTATGAAATGCGCAAAGTTCTACTGTGTATTTTTCCAACGAAATTGCAATTTTAGTTTTTTTTTAGAAATTTTAAATTTAGCAGTTTTTGAAAGATTTAGGGTTGGTTTTTAAAATAAGCAGTAACAAAATATTAATGACTGACGACCACTGTTTTAATCACTGTAAGTAAAAGAAGTTAAAGAAACTTTCATAACCATATTGGTCTAAAAATGTAAGAAATCTTTGTTCTGTGTATAGGCGTTAACTCACCTGAGGAAGGATTAAAATAAATCCCGAAACATTGTAGATTGGCAAAAAAGCTTTTTTTTTTTTTTTTTTTTTTTTTTTTTTTTTTTTTTTTTTTTTTTTTTTTTGAGATGACCTATTATCCCACCTTCGAGAAGGAAAAATCAGAAGGTAAACTGTTGAGGTCCAAATAAAAAAACCAACGTTGGTTTTTTACCAAAAATTAAATTGAAAGTTCTATAATATGAAAAGTTTTCAATGCTTTTTTTGGATTTTCCTATAATTCGATCGGCTGGTTTTTACATAAAAAAATAAAATAATATGCAGAATTCTATCGTATTAAATAAGATTTGACCCAGAGCCGTGTGTGTTCTGTGATGTTTCTGTTGATATTTTCTCCGCAAAATGGGTCGTGTCAGGACAAGGGAAAAAACCTCGAGGGTCTTCATCGATGAGTACTACATCAAGCTCACTCTCGATTCCACACCAATAAAACGATATGGGAGTAGATTGCCATCATTTCGACCAAAAGTCTCAGGAACAAGATAGCAGGGTTCGCACTCACTTGAAAGGGATTGAGGCCCTCACAGGTTCGTGGTATCTCGATCAAACTTCAAGAAGAAGAAAGAGAGAGAAGAAACAACTACGTTCCAGATGCATTTGCTCTTTAACAGGAAATCATGGAAGTTGATACAGAAACCAAGGAAATATTGAAAATGCTGGATTTCAACAACATTGCCGGTCTTCAGCTTTCACAACCTGCCAACCAGCATTTTTTTATTTAAAATTTATTTTCTTGGATGTTTTGTTCTCCGACGTTCTTAAAATTTCACAAAAGTTCACAACTCTTCAGGATTTTATCGAAATTTAAGTTTGTGGCAAACTTATTTCTATTAATTGATCTTTATGTAAGGTATTGGTTGAGACAAAAAAGTCAGTGTCACGAGCGGGATTCGAACCCATGAATTTTGGCTAAATAACGCCGATGCGCTACCACTTGAGCTATCGTGACTTCCATCCATTCGGACACTAACTTCCCACCTCAAGCTCACGAATTCACAGTTGGAATCCCGCTTTGACACTGACTTTTCTATCTCAACCCACCATTAATAATGGTCAGGCAAAAAACTTTCTATCCAATTACAAAAATCTCCATATTTAAAAAAAACTGTCAATACAGTGGAATCGAAATTAATATTACTTATTGTCCTCGGTTCAATGGGTTCCAGAAGAAAGGTATAAAAGGATTAGGACTTAGGACGGGCTTGATCTAGAATGGTAAGTTAAAACAAGCCTGAGCAGATATTGCCAGGAATAGTTTATAAAATAGTCAGTGGTCACTGGTGATTTTTCCTGTTTGACCATTTTCCAATGAGTTTTAAATAATTCCATGATGTCACTCGGGGCAAATTGCGTGGTCGTTATACGAGAGACGGAATCGAATTTTGCAAGATCGCCTTCTGGCCTGACAACTTGTCAACGGCAGGGGAATGGTAGTCGGACAAAAGCCTTCGTGTATAAAAAGTACAATTCACATTTTCCGAAATGCTAGCAAATGTTTAGAGCTAAAGCGGAAAGTTGTCCTCGAATGCTTGAGAAAAGAGCTGAGTGGTTTACCTTTTTTCAAACTGCCCTTATCGCAGATTTTTAATGTAAACTTTTCTGCATTTAACACATGTTGATTTTGAGTTTACTTAATGATCAAATCCTGTAAAACGGAAACGAAAGGATTAAAGGGAATTTAGTTATAATTGTTTCAAAGTCTTTAGAAATAGGATCTATTTTATGCTTTATTTTCCTTAAAATTTGCCTTATAGATTTTCTACTAAAAAACATTCCTCTCGAATATGTACATAAATACGTATGAATACAAAAATTGAATGGATGGAAAACTCCATCGTTAAAGTAAAAAAGTAAAACGATCAACGTCATGCGTCGGCTGGCCTGTCTGCCATCATCGACTAGTACGAGTAATGAAACTCAATTAGTAACCCGAAATACCCCTGGGACTGCTTTACTCGTTAGAACGGCTGCAGTCAACTTCGCTTCGACCAACGTTTTATCGTGTGTATCCGCGTTGTGATATCAATAGCCGGTAGGTACTTCTCTAAATTAAACACAACTACAAAAATTGCGAAAAGAGCAATTCATAGAGGATAAGAGCGTTTATATAAATGTAATGGCGTAAAAAAAGCAAGTGGTGACATAACTACATAGCAAGAGAAGTATTTTCTTCAGGTCAAAACTAGTAAACAACCAAAAATGTGTAGCTGAGAGAAAATTAAATATTAAATGGCAAAAAGGAGGGAAAATTCGAAAGGTAGGTTGAAATGGGGGTTGGTGTCCGAGTGGATCGAGGTCACGATAGCTCAAGTGGTAGAGCAGCGGCGTATTCAGCCAAAGGCCATGGGTTCGAATTCCGCATGTGACACTAACTTTTTCATTTCAACCAAACTTTACATAAAAAATTTTAACTGCCTGTTCGTGAAAATTCGAATTCTATCTCTGAAATGTTGGAAGGGTTTTAGGTTTATCAAAAAATAAAATTATAAATGTACTCAGGACCTACAATTTTAAGCCGTATTGCTCTCATCTTGTCCAGGGACTTTTGGATTATGACAGGCGACTAACGTTCCTTGTACAAATATCGATGGGAGGCTGAAGAAAACGATCTTCCATCTGCGGGAAAGGATAGAAAATGCTTGTGAATCCGTCTTTCATACTCTATCGCTTTGAGCTCCGTTGAAGAGTGGTTACAAAAAGCAAATCTTTGCATCTACACGCAAGGCAGGCAGTTCGAATATGAATTGTAATTAACGAATAGTAAACCACACGACTGGTATTGGTTGAAATGAAAAAAGTTAGTGTCAAGAGTGGGATTCGAACCCACGACCTTCGGCTCAAACGCCGCTGCTCTAACCACTCTAACCACTTGAGCTATCGTGACTTTGATCCACTCGGACACCATCTCTCCATCTCAACCTACAACCTTTCGAATTTTAGAAAAATGGCCAAAACTAGGGAAAATTCGAGAGGTGAGGTTGAAGTAAGGAATTGGTGTCCGAGTGGATCAAAATCACGATAGCTCAAGTGGTTAGAGCAGCGGTGTATTGAGCCGAAGGTCGTGGGTTCGAATCCCGCTCTTGACACTAACTTTTTCATTTCAACCAATACCTTACATAATAATTAATTGATTTACAGGAGTTATTTGGTCAGTCGGACCACGAAGTATGATGGGATTAAATATTAAATTTATAATATTTAATCAATAGTTAATATTTGATATTTAATTAATTTTATTACATATTAAATTGGCTTAAATGTTGGTCTTGCGCCGTCAGATAAGGGAAGAGTTGCTTTAATTTTTTAAAATTTCCGATATCTGTAGGGGTGTTACATGGAGAAGTGTTAAGTCCCCTATTATTTTTGACGTTCACCTTTTCACTAACTCTATTGAGTTATCATTGAATACATCAAAATATTTGCATTTATTGATGTACCCTGAAGATCTTCTATTGTTATTAGTTTTTTAGATAGACAAGCAGATATCATCGTTCATACGGATTGAAGTATTCGAACGATACTTCAACTGCTTAATAGCTTGGTATACTACCACAGGTGAGAATTTTGCAGACGGACGCCAAAGAGTAAAACTTAATCAACGGGGTGATAAAAACTCATAAAAACCATGGGAGAATGTTGAGACGTCCGGGCCCGTTGGTATTCTCGTCGTGCGAAGCACGTCAGGTGCCCAATGCAATTGGGCTGGTATGACCAATAGTGCAGGTATTGAAAAGTAGTTAAAATTAGTTTTAATTTGTAAATAATGAAGAAAATTTATTATAAATATTTTCCATCACAATCTATACATCTTTGCCAGTGAGTAATAAGCCGCTTTTATATCGCTGTTTCATTAGCCTCTCAGTCATGGAACTTAAAATTTTATGATACACCGATAAATCTGGAACCGATGAAGACGGAGCCGTTTGGGATTGTATCAAGGCACTGTCAGACATTGAGGACAACAACGAAATTACCCTTGTTCGTGTACCAGGGCCCACAAGTCAGAGGGAGAACGAGGAGGCCGACAAATTGGCCAAGAATTCGATCAGGACTAGAGATGGGAAAAACTTCTTTTTAAGGATCGATCAAAACCGCTCCCTCGGTGAAATAAACCAGCTCTTTTCATAGCTCACCGCTCGCGCTGACCAAGTTTATCTTACTCTGATTCCATTTGTAAAATTGGCGGGGTTTTCGAATTTTGGTGTCAACGCAAGGACCAAGTATAAAGGTTTATTACTTCAGTAGGCATTGTTCTGGCTCTAGAGGCACTTAGTACTGCAGGTTTTGAAAAGGCGGTTAAAAATATTGTTAATTTTTATAAAATAAAGAAAATTTATTCGAAATATTTTCCATCGCCATGTATATATCTCTTCCAGCGTGTAATAAGCGCTTTAATTCCGGTGACCTAAAATCTTTATTTCGACTCGCAGTAAAGTCTTGGAAAGTGTTTTCGGCATCACTGCCTTCTTTCAAAATTGAATCCATCAAGAAGTTCTCAAAGGCATAACAAAATGGAAGTCTGTTGGCGAGAGGTCGGGTGAATGTGGAGGGTGCGGTAAGGTTTCATATCCTAATTGCTTAAGATTCCACAGGGTTGGCATTGCGTCATGTGGCCTGGCGATATCGTGAAGAAGAATGGGCCCCTTACGGTTTACCAATGCTGGGCAAAGACGTTTCCCGTGCATTTTGCCTATTTCTTGGCAATATGTTTCTATTGTGAAAGTGTCACCTGAATTACGGATTTATAGTAAGCTAGCCCAGCAGCATACCACGAAACAGTCACCAAAACCGTTTATAGGTGCACATTTGGTTTCGAAAAGAGTTTTGGCGCTTCATCCATGTCTAACTATTGACCTGTACACCTCTTGTTACAGAATCTATTTCTTATCTCGCGTGATGAATCGATCGATAAATGGATCTTACTGGTAGTGTAACTGAAAAGATTTTTCAAATTTCAAATCTTCGATGTCTTTACGCTTCCGTTAGTTCGTGCCTATTTGTCGAGCTTCATTGCTTTACCAATTTGCTCCAGAACAACGGTTGAGTGATCAACAAAAAACTCTTCTGCAATTTCACGTGTTGTCTTACGTGAATTTTCTTCAATCAATTTTGAGTTGGTCGTCGTCCACAACAAATGGCCTACAGCGACCTCCCCTCTCTTCGAGATGGAAATCTACAAGAAAAAATCTTTTGAACCGTCGCTGCACCGTGCACTCGCTAATGCTTCCCCACCTCCCAAAATGTATTGATGTTACGCGCGGTTTGGGCCGAACTTCCTCCAAGTTTAAATTCGTACAAATAAATTTGGCGAAAATTAATTTGTTCGTGTTTAATTTAGCAGGTCCTCACTCGTATAAAGTTCAATATAAAGTAAACAGTTTTGTATGAAATATAACACTTAAAAGTATTTATTATAATCCATAAATTAGATTTGAGGATTTAGTTTTGTTTACTTGACAAGCACCTGCGGAAATAAAACAAATTATCAAATCCTGCACTAATTTTGCACCAACCCAATACTTCGGAAGGGCAAGTGGGGCAAAATTGAGCCTTGAGCTTTAAGGATCGACCGACCCGTTTTTCTATATATGAATTAACCGAACTATCCCAATCGTCAAACTTATCCGATCCCACTTCCTATAGTTCCACAAAGTTATCGATCTATCGTGATCCTACTATCTCTTAACATATCTTCTCCAGACGCAGTGTTGGTCATAGTTTCAATTTTGTGACCGGAAAAACCGGTGCATAAAAGACACCAGCTGAATAGAAGGCTTTGACAACTACGAAGACTTGTAGGACCGAATCTGCCTTGAACGTCAAAACTAAACGAACCACGACGACTTTGGACGTACGGAGTCGAACTGTGAGGTTCAGCCAAGGAATCCAACATCCAAGCATCCAATCCTTCCAATCAAAAGCACTCAGACCTCACCTTCCACAATGAGTTTAACATTCCTTTTGTCAACTGAAACGTTCCCAATTCCAAAAGTTCACTCTAACCTATCAATCTATTCCAATCCTGCTCGAGCCCTCTCTACACATTCACATCGCCTTTAATCGACGGTGGTCTCGATACCACTAATACTTTAAACCATACCATTGAGTGTCAGCATTGGCTGGTTTCTCATGGCGTGTGTTCTCCGGGTGCAGTGCTGGCATTAGTGTTAGTGCTATGACCGGGTGGAAAAAGTTTTGTGATCACATTTGTAATGTGTACTAATATGTATACGGAAAAAAAATAAAAATAATTTTTTTAGATCACGCACTCAACACTGAATAAATTTCATCTGAAGGGGCTGGAATTTTCAAATCGACCCTTCTTGCTTTTATTGTTAATTCACATTTAGAAAATGATCAGGATTGTTAATACTTTTAGGATAATTCCATTTTTTATTTTGTCGGTTGAATCAAGTTATCTATAAATTCATTAGAGTTCGTGGTCCGATTGACCAACTTATTTGAGAACTTATTTTCAATTAATTAATCTTTATGAAAGGTATTGGTTGAAATGAAAAAAGTCGGTGTCACGAGCGGGATTCGAACCCACGACCTTCGGGTAAATAGGCCGCTGCTCTACCACTTGAGCTATCGAGACTTCAATCCACTCGGACACCAAATTCCCACCTCAACCTCACTAATTCATAGTTCGAATCCCGCTTGTGACACTGACTTTTTTATCTCAACCAATACCTTAAATACATATTAATTAATTGGAAGTATATATATTAATCATGAAATACTTGCGCAACAAAAGCGGAAAAATATATTTCAAAAGTTATTAAAAATAAAATAAATTGAAAACCGACTAGAGGTAAAATAGCGTTAAACAGGCTCATGATTTTCTAAATTAATTTGTAAAAATGTTACTTAAATTAGATAAAATATATTTTCCCATTTTTTAGCTGATAGGATTTGATACGTGCCTATATTTTTTGAACTAGTATCTCTAGAAAAGTCGCATCAAATTGGTAATCTCACGTTATAAATTGTTACCCTGATCCCCAGGTCAATGGTACGATTCTAGCACAATTTTTTCAAGCGTATAAAACACCGATTCTTTTACGCGATATTGAACGTTTCCCAGGATAGTTGTTTTCTTTTTTAGATTTTTAAAATGTCGTGTAATCTATTCGATTCTCGGCGACAAATTAAATGGCCACGGAGAGCTTTAGTGAAGTTACACTTCGTTTTACTAAATCCATTAGATTTCGTGGTCCATTAGATTGACAAAATAACTTATTTCAATTAATTAATCTTTATGTAAGGTGTGTTGAGATGGGAAGTTGGTGTCCGAGTGGATCGAACTTCGAAGTAAGGTAAAGTTCCTGGGTTCGAATCCAGCGGCCCTGCATTCGAAGACCGACATATTTACAAATTGGCCTAATATAACCTTTGCGTTGCAAACCCTCGTAAAAAAAATAAATAAATTATTTCTTGTTAAGGATTGCCAAACTATAAAACAATGGAAGGCGGGAAAATTCAAAAGGTGGGGTTGAGATGGGAAGTTAGTGTCCGAGTGGGTCGAAGTCTCGATAGCCCAAGTGGTAGAGCAGCGGCGTATTTAGCCGAAGATCGTGGGTTCGAATCCCCCTCGTGACACTGACTTTTTTATCTGAACCATTACCTTTCATAAAGGTTATCTATAACATAAAATTCAGTATTTTCAAAATTTAAATTCAGAATTGAAATGTTTTGGTTTGTCACGAAATGCGATAGAAATAAACGGACAATTGGGCGGAACATGTTTATTTTGGCCAGAGTATCGGGTTCTTTATAAGTCAAATTGGAAAAGTTAAGCCTGCCATCCGTTTCTGAGAAAGCCCAGATCGTCTTAAAATGAGGATAAATTACGCAACTTGGGGGATGCTGCGTGGTTATTACTTTGATTTAACAACTCTCTGGCAATTTTCTCGGCTACAATTTTCATAAACGAACCAAAACAATCGAGTGATACAATCCGCCTTTTTCTGGATTGGACGGAAATTGTATTGATAAAAATACACTGAACATTAAAGCCACTCGTTTGTTTTTTCAGTAGATACTTAGCATCGTTACAATTATTTTTAAGAGGCTGATTTTCCATTTCATAATCATAATGTTGTGAAGTGACTTGATTTTTTAGTTTTGCTACGGAGGCAAATTCTGCCATTTGTCTCAGAATTAACACGGGTTCGTCTAATTAATATTTACACCGCTCCAATAGATATCTAGAGCACATACGATAAATATTTTGATATAAATGCCTCGCGAATCGAGACGAGGTGTAGTGTCGAGAAGGAAGAGGTTTTTAATTAATTCACTCTAATGAAATCATTTACCTCAGGAGTAAATAATTACAGATGATATTAAATTACGGAGTACACTTCAACTCCTCTTGAGTCCAGGGCCGGCCTGTTTGCACATTTTATGGCGCCCGAATAACATCCCTAAGAGGAATTATTCAACCAAAAATCTCGTACGGCTTTCGTTTCTTGTTTGTTCTAAGAGTCGACGTGTACTGATAATTTTCTGTATGACTAATTAATACTGATCATATTGAATCAATAGAATAAATCACAGTGATGTAAAGACGTCCTTGTTTTTAAATCCAATAATTAATCTGGACGTTATAACAGTCGTAAATGAATCTAAAAGGTCGAAAGGTTACAGACTTTTTTTTAAATATTAAATACAAGTGTTTTATCCTAAAAAAATACTCCCGACTGAAGATATTGATTAAAAAAGGCATTCCTTGGCTTTTAACAAAGAGCGAATAGGCTAGGTTAGGTTATTAGGAATCGGCTTTTTCGCTATCGAGCGTGCCACAGCCACTATTGGTCATCATTATTTAGCTGGGTTCATAAACTGTCTGACACTCTGGATTCCATCTATTTATCCTTTTGCTTTGCATGGTACATTACATCATGTAATGTACATCATTACATCCTTTTTTCCATTTATATCAATGATCTGCCCGACTCCATCAAGTCCTGTAACTATCACCTATATGCCGATGACTCCCAAATATACATATCCTTCCACTCTTCCGATCTTCACTCGGCCACTCTCAAGATCCAAAAAGACCTAAACTCCATCAACGAATGGGCCCATAAAAATTCCCTAGTCCTCAATCCGTCCAAATCCACTACCATAATTATGGGGTCCAGGCAACACCTCAATTCCCTCCCCAGCATCCCACTTCTCATGCTAAATAACCATCCCATCCTCTTCTGCTCTTCGGTTAAAAACCTAGGAGTAGTCTTGGACCAAAACCTTTCCCGCCATTCTATTGCCTCCCTCAGCCTGTTTCGTCGGTCCTGGCTTCTCTTACCTTTCTCCACCCGCAAACTCCTTGTATCTTCCCTTATACTTCCCTTCTTCGATTATAGCTGTTTGGCATACAGTAGTCTCTCGGAGGAGGAGAACGCGCGATTGAAGCGTATTATGAATTATTGCGTAAGATTTGTGTACGGCACCCCACGGGGATCCCGGGTGTCGGGGTTGTATTCCCAACTTTCCTGGCTATTCTCCTCCTTCCGTGCACAGTATTTCCTAGGTTGCTTTCTTTTCCAGTCCATCCACACTCGTCGTCCTCCTTACATCATCCAATTCAACTCCTCACATCTCACTCGTAAGATCCGCTCATCCCCAATCGACCTTATCCTTCCGCAACATACAACCCATACCTTCGAAAGATCCTTTCTGATCCGAACTCCTAAACTCTGGAACTACCTTCCCCTTTCTATTCGTCAAGCCGCCTCCTTTTCCTCCTTTAAATCCCACCTGTATAATAACCTCCTCTCCCTCCAAGCAGAGACCTCACGTTAACATTTGTTATCTTTGTTTAATATTCTCGTAATTTTTTCTTCTGTCCTGCCTTGTTGGTATACATTGTGCCAAGATTTCTATCTTTTTTTTACTTTTAACTTCATAAAAGGAACTTCCTTTATTTATTTCATGTAAATTATTCTTAGGGGACACCAGTCCCAGAATAAAGTTATTTTTCTTCTTCTTCTTCTACATTCTGAGATAGACAATTTCTGTATGATGAAGTTATCCCAATTATCGTTTCTTGGCACTGATCTTTCATATCCTAAGTTCAATTTGTCTACTCGTTCTTTAACGAAAAGTTTTGGATGTGTCATATAGTTAAGGTGTGATATCTTAACGTGCTAATGTTTTTAGGTCTATTAGCATGGAAGAATTTTTTTGTCAGTGTAACATTTTTTAAGAAGAAGAAGATTGACTGTTATTAATGCAATTATTTCCCCTGGGTTTGTTTATTACCCTAAGTCCTGTTTCCATTGTTGCTTAACAAATCTATATGCGTTGCTGTTTCGTCCTCATCGCTTAAGCTACAAATGGAGATATCATTCAATATACCCATTTCGTAAAGGTGTTTTCGCAGATGCTGTAAAGAGCATTATCCCGTGAGTTGGACCTGTTTAGCTGGGTTTTTTAAATGAGTTTACTATGGCACCGCTGTAATTCGTTCATTTATCCTTTTTCATTGTGTGATCTATTCTTAGACAGATGATGTTTGATAAAGATACTACTTTGTCTATTTTTTCATTGCTAAAAACCATTAACTCGGCGTACTAAGTTCACTTCACTCACTTCATACATCAGGGGTATTCATGATCTTTGTGTTAACCCTGTTAACTCTGTTAGGTCGTGTTAGATCGAGAAAAATTATGACATAGATTTGTAAGAATCGGCTAGTTAACGTTGCTCGATCTAACAGGGTAGGACCAATGTTTCATGTTAGAGGTATTCATGATGTTTGTTAGATGTTAACTTGTGTTAACCCGTTACCGAAAAATATCCAGTAGGATTATGAACCTCCCCTCTTTTCTTAGAATGTTAAATGTTAATTTTTCCGCAATGCTGCGCGTGGCGACCACCGGTAAAACCAAACAAAGTTTTAAGAGTCCTTGAAGGCTGTTGTTTGATATAGTTTTGTTTTGTGTTAAATTGTAACATGCCAGAAGTTCGTACAAAAAGAAGATTAATCAACTCTTTAATTCAAAATGCTATCTATTTACACCGCTATTCGATTCGACTTACCATTTAACATTGGCCCTACTCTTTTAGCTCGACCCTAACCATCCCTAAATGTTAACTAGCCGATTCTTACAAGCCTACGTCATTATTTTCTCGATCTAACACGACCTAACTGAGTTAACAGGGTTAACACAAAGATCGTGAATACCCCTAATATACAAGAAAACTCCTGAGAGAAAAACCCAAGGTCTGAAGGACACGGGGTCCCATAACAAAGCTTTTAGAGAAACCTTGTAAAGCGATTTACACTATCAATGACTATCTTAGAGAAAAGACAAAATAAAAATGAGGAAACAGAACTCAATGGATATAAACAATCCAAGAACCTTCTAGAAAATTTTGGAAGGAAATAAACAACAGATGAATCAAACGAAACAAGAAAAACTTAGAATCCTAACAGGTATGCAGATTGGGTATTTGAAGAAGATTAGTAAACACAACACTGCACGTTCAAAACACGTTCAAAATCTACACACAAACAGATAAGTCACCAAACACCTACTAACAAACTGTAAGGACACATTTACCCGCAAAAGAAATTGTTTTTGGATGTACAACGTAACAGTAGAAGAAATTCAACCACTGAAACCCGACCTGAGAATTAAGTTTCTTGGTGAATTATGACTCTCGGTGTGCTATAGTTATAGAACGGATACAATAGCTCTCAAAAGGCGCAGTATATTACACAGTGCTCAAGGTTGTAAAGAGCTCAACTCCAATAACCTTTTTCCACTTCTGCTAAATACTTGCACAATGTGCAAGTTGTATGACTCTACCTCAGAAAATGCGTAAATATTTCAATGTAGTAGAAAGGTCTGTAGTTTTGCAAGCTGATTTTAAATTGGCTCAGGAACACCAAAGTTTGAAACTCAGGACCAGTACGTCAGGTTAGAACGTGGAAAGGTTAGTAATGCTTGGTGACAGATAATTTCCAGAGTACCTATCATCACATGACCTATGTTAACCTGAGAACAAATCATAGTCCCAGAACTTCTGGGATGGGGGAAAACGACAAATTCAACCTTTTTTGAGTGAGACAGGGGAAATGAGGAAGTTGATTAATTCGAGAGATTTTGTATAATGTATGCTACGAATACGAGATAAAAAGTAACAGCTGAATATGTCTTCTGCTGTGAAGGTGCAGATTGAGATATCTACCTGTGTGAAAGGAAAACCCTTTTTTCGTTAAGGATATAATTAAGAAAAATGCTTTATTGCGTTCCGATGATCCTTCGTTTGAATATCGTTTACTGTAATAACAGGAATTAATATATAAAGTTTATGTTAGATTATTTCTCAGTTATTAATGTAAATGTTTCTATTACATTCGCCTCAGGTCAAAGATTTCTATCTAAATGCTCCTGGATATCTTTGGAAGCGATTGTCGTGAAGTCGCTCGTTTACATGCTGGCTTTGCGTGCCGTCAGACACGTGACAAATTTTCCTTTGATAAACAGCAGATATCACTACATTTACGCCCATAACATAATACTACTTGGAATAATTTTACGGAATAGAAACCTATAATCCGCCTTTCTTTCAATAATCTCATAATAAAACAGGTGTTTTTTTAGTGTGCAAAAGCTCTTCGAATTTAAATAGTTTTTTCAAAGGTTTATCGTTATCGATATTCAAGTCCAAGTCCCCAGATTAAAGTCACCTCTGTTCCTAATTACGAAAACACGATTTTAAAGTGTAATGTGTTATAGTCATGACATTAAATTACCATAAACCCGTTCTGCTTAAGGGAGAATTAGCCTTCCTGCTAATTACAATCGGGAAAATTTACTCCGAATAAACTCAGATGTAATTTTCCCGATAACGCTGAGCCATGCGGTGCGGATTGTTTCGCATTTTCGTCCGTAACAATTGTCAAGTTTGTCACTGCTCTTTAAACAAATTAAAACTTGACTTTATATTCTTTCTTTTAACTTGTATAAAAAATCGTCATTTTACGTATTTCCGGTCATCTCACTGAGATCTACTTGTTCTTTGTTTTCCGGCGTCGATTCAGATTGAGAAAGATTATCCTTATTCTCTGGCTTTCTCTGTGATAACAGTTTTTTCAGCATAACGCAGAAAGATCGACAAAAGAGCGAGATTATGAGAGTTGTAGGTCGGTTTTGAAGAAACTTCCGCCACTTCCGGTGTCGAGAGAATCTCTCCATCTGTTGCAAGACGGAAAGAATTTAAAATGCAAAACCATCTATCCTTCAAAATTTGCATTAACATAAAAACACGTTTTTAATTCAAAGTTGCAAATTTTGCCCTCGTTTCGACCTTTTAAACAAATTTTTAAACAATTTAATTATTAGAAATATATTAGATTATAATTGATGTTTGAATAATTTTAAAAGAAAATGGATGCGGCAAACGGACTTGGGAAGGTGGACCTAGGACGGTGTAACACGCCCAGGGTCTGGTAATGATCCCGGTCTTGAATGCAATTTACATTTCCCCAATTTTATGTGGCCTCTCATTAATTACCACCACATGCCATATAAAGGTTCATACAATTAAAAGTGTTTATTATTTTTCATATCATCTCATATCCCTGGGATAAATGTTACGATGATTTATGTTATGATTGTTTATGCTTAATGTATCCTCTCACAATGATCCTTATTTGGGATCTCTAAAGGATTTAAGTTAATCAGCGTCTCAGAGAAAGACGAAGAACGTGTAAAACCAACGTAAGACATATTTATGGTTTGACAGTTACCTATCATTTTGGTCTGTCTATTTTCGTTTTTGTTGTCAGTCGATTCGATATTTCGCCATCTTCAGTATTAAGTTTGGATGATTTCTGTGGAATGATGTTTTGGTTACGAGGGCGTGAATGGTGGAGGAGGGCTGTTTCGGGGGACTCAATCCATCAAACATACAAACAAAGGATATTCATACCGGCCCCTCTCGACTATCCATGACTTCGTAACTAAAACTTACTCACCCATATTCAACCTTGAAGATGGCGAAATGCCAAAAGGGTTATGACTGACAGTATTCAGCAAGGGTAGGCAGACCAACATGATATGTATCTATCAAACTGAAAGTTCATCACCCTGCAGACCAAAGAAGGAAGTCTAACAAATGGCAAATTGTCAAGATTCGTTAACGTGAGGATGATCTGTATGTTAAGGTGATAGATCTGCATCAAACGGCTACCTGTCGTACTGGGACCATCAAAGTTGTTGGTTACAACTCACTACTGACAAGTTTAAGCAAATTTCAGTCGTCATTCCAGCAGATACGCCTGGCTTACTACTACTAGAAGACGGTGTGCTAACTTGAATTTGGGAGACGCCTAGGTTTGCGTATACGGTGGCACAAAGTATATCGCACTGGGTTCATCAAAATGGGACTATCGTGCTCATCCCTGACGGCCGGCTTCAACTTAAGGCTTCTTATTAGTCTCCAGAGCCTTGACAGTGGATCCTCTGTAATACTTTCTACATTCAGCATTTCTCTGCTCTGTGTAGAAACCTTTTTCATATCAGCTATTTACAGTAGCATGTACTGAAGTTTAATCTGAGGTTTGGTGTTGTTCTCCAAGCACTGCAGTCTCTTAGCTTTTAAACATTTTCTCGTTCTTTAGTTCAGTCATCTCTAACAGGTTAAATTAGCTGAACAAAGCTTGTCGCACTGGGTACACCAAAATGAGACAAACATACTACTCCAGGTATGGGGTATAGCTCATTACTGTCAATTTTATGCACATACGTTGATACGTCTAGATTTCTTCTATTGCCGGTCAGTGCGTGCTAGCTTGAGGTTTGGTTCGTATGAGTTAATGGCACTGCGTCCATCAAAATCGAACTATTGTTCTCCTTCACGTTGTGCACTTGATTATCCGGCATTAGGTGTTTTTATTACTCTCCATAACCTCGATATTGCCTCACCAGTTATCCTTACTATAGACAGTTTTTCTTTGCCCTTTTCGATGTCAGGTATTCTCAGAAGCATACTGAGGTTTCCTCTTTTTCTTGGCAGAACACATTCAAAGGCTATCCCTTCGGATGTTGTTCCACGAGTTTTTAGACACGATCCATGATTTTTGTCGAATTTTGTGAATTTTCAAGAAGGGTTCTGTTTTAGTTTTATTGATGCTGTTGAGGACCCCTCCGTATTATATCACCATCTTTGTTGCTCTCCACTCCTCCTCTAAAATTCTCTCACTACAAAAACTCTAACAAAGGCTTAGCTCACTCCTATCCATTTTTGATTTAACAACTATCGCATTCCAAATATGAATTTTAACTCATCACTGGGCACCGACCAGTGACTAACTGTAACTGACTCCTGACCAACTTACTCGTGTCAACCATCGACTTGTGTTTACCCTTGTAGTAGCACCCAACTTTTGCAAACAACCCCAGAGGGCTGCTCATAGGAGACGGTGGTAGCTACTACCTTCTTGCTTCACCATTTTGCATTTCTTGCGCCTTCCTTTACAGAAAATTTTCGAACATTCAAGGAATACACAAAATGTATTGCTTCGACGTTTACATATCCTCATTTTAATGGTTTAATACAGTTAATAGGATAATCTTTACACAATTAATTATTAATTAGTTACTCAACTAATTAACTATACGAAAAAATAGATTTCTCACCACATACATATGTATATCGTCAGCAACCCAAAAATCTCGTGTTATCCATTATTTTCAAATGTCTTCGATAAATTAAGCGCATAAGAAATATTAAAACTTACGACTTTTTGATCTATAAAAATAGTGATGATTTAGGAAGATTCAATTCAAGATCGTTAACAGGAAACTCTGGCTGTTTGCTCTGTTAAGTTCTTCAACCACCAACTTAAAGCCATCAGCGTACTTAATTATGAAACAATAGAGAGCGTAGCAGGTCAATATAGAAACGAAACAATAGTAGGCTTAGTACGCTCACTTGAGGCACTCCAATAATACCATTTTTTGTGAGATCCCCGAAGCTGCTGCCAACTTTAACTGTATTCCTGTGAACCAAACCTCTTGAGCATTTGACCTCTTTTTTGCCGGCTAACTGGTCATTGCCAGTTCCTCACATATTTTCCTTCTCGGGTTTTTTACTTTTTACTAGTATAACTGTACACGACTGCTGTCATTATATTCAACCCTTCCACACGTGGCTAAATCTTCCTAATTCAATATTACGTACATGACTACGTTTACACGTTCATATTGTTACAAGAAATAGCCTAACCCCTAAAACTAAAATAAAATATAGAATATATTATTTACAAAATTACAGTTGGGAAGCCGGCAGTGTGTTCAAAACCTCGACGTTCTTCCACCATTCACGTTTGTAAATACACTCATGAAGAGTAGTAAAACCTTTCAAGCCATTTGTACCAATAAATTTGGGTAGCCGTTGTGGATTTAATATTACTCGGTGATTCACTCGACCATTACACTGCGTTCAGTCGTACATAATACTAACCAATCTAACTGGACAGGTCCATGGGGTACTCTATATTCTGCCACATATCTGTCCATTCACACACAGACACATTTGCGCCTATAAATACATTCACATATAGCCACCGGGGTTTTTGTATTACTCCAGCTCCTTACACCTACCATAAACATACATTAACCTAGACAACATAGATGAGTCTGTGAGGTACTCCATATTCCGTCTCAGATATCGCCTACTCGCTCACACAAACATTTTTGCCAATAAATACAGACACACCTCAGTGAAAGCCACATATGAAGGAGTTTCCTATATGCAACCATAAACTTGTATTAAATTCAGGTATTCAAATAATTCATTTCTGCAGTCACAGTTAGGGCCTGATATTTTTCTGTCGGAGGAGGATATGTTGCAGTTTTTGCGGTATTCTTACAGTCGTTGACAGCCAGATATTAGGAGTATTTACGATGTATGTTAGATGTTAACTCATGTTAACTTGAATAGAGAAACGTCCAGTAAGATCGTGAACGCGCCCTTCATTTCTTAGCATGTTAAACGTTAATTTTTTTCCGTAATTGCTGCGCGTGGTGACTTGTGGAACAATAAAGCTATAACAGCCCTTGAACGCTTGTTGCTGTTGGTTATGGTTTTGTTTCGGGTTAAATTGTAAGATGCCAGAAGTTAGTAAAAACGGAAAATTAATCAACACTTTCATTCAAAATGCTATTTATGCATTCGAACAGTACAAATGACACGCTTTAATTCGTGGCGACATACCTAACTTACATACTAATGGCTAACCATCAAAGGACTACAACTTTATAGGATAGGGGATGTATCCACTATGAATGAGAGTATAAGGACAGGTCAGAAATTAAGAAAAGAAATGTCTGATTTAATTAATGTGTATTTAAGAATAAAAATAAGTGAAAACAAAAACAGCTGTTAAATTCATGGCTGCCATGTTTGTTACCTACGCCCTAACGGATAGCAATGTGACTACATTTTCGACTTATATCTAACATTGGCCCTACCCTGCTGAATCGAGCAGTGATAACCAGCTGATTCTTAGACTACGTCATCATTTTTTTCGATCTAACACGACCTAACATAGCTAACAGGGTTAACACAAAGATCGTGAATACCCCTGTTATATGCTTTGTAGATACTCTTTCGTTATAACAGTCGTAAATCCAAAAGGTCGAAATGTTACGGACTTTTTTTATATTAAATATAAACGTTTTACCCAAAAAAATAGTCCCGGCTGAAGTAGATTGATTAAAAAAGTTAATTGTTAACTTGGCTCTTAACAAAGAGCGAGTAGGTTAGGTAAGGTTATTAGGAATCTGTTTTCTTCCTACCTAGAGTGCCACAGCCAATATTGGTCAATCTCAATCATTAAGGGTATTCATGATCTTTGTGTTAACATACCTAAAGTGTATCCCCATGTCTAACAGCCTACAACTTTATAGAATAGGGGCTATATCTATTATGAATGAGAATATAAGGACAGAGCAGAAATAAACAAAAGGAATGTATTGGTATGATTCAATTAATGCGTATTTAAGAATAAAACTTCGTGTAAACAAAAAACAGCTGTTAAATTCATGGCTGCCATGTTGGTTACGTACGCCCTGACGGCTAGCAATGTGACTATATCTTCGACTTGGCCAACATTGGCCCTGCCCTGTTAGATCGGGCAATGTTAACTAGCCGATTGTTACAAGTCCACGTCATCATTTTTCGCGATCTACCAAGACCTAACAAAGTTAACAGGNACTAAGAAAGACACGCTGCAATTCGAGCCGACGTACCTAACCTGCATCCTAACGTGTAACTGCCTAGAACTTTATAGGATAGGGGGTGTATCTATTATGAATGAGAGTATAAGGACAGGTCGGAAAGTAACAAAAGAAATGTATTGGTCTGATTTAATTAATGCGTATTTAAGAATAAAAATACGTATAAACAAAAAACAGGTGTTAAATTCATGGCAGCCATGTTGCTTGCCATAACGGAAAGCAAAGTGACTACATTTTCGACCTAGCACCTAAAATCGGTTCTGGACTGTTAGATTGAGCAATGTTAACTAGCCGATTCTAACAAGTCTACGTCATCATTTTTCTCGATCTAACACGACCTAACTGAGTTAACAGGGTTAAAACATAGATCGTGAATATCTCTATTATATGCTTTGTAGTGGCTCTTTTTCCCCATAACGGACTCGCCTTCGGTCTTTTGTCGAGAACGAGATGCCCATGGGTTAACGGGGTACGGCCAATTCTCAAGCGGTTCAACAAGATTCTATCCTTTTTTTAGTCTTTCCCATGGTTTACTGTTTAATCACGTTTTTGACATCTTATAGCTTTAAGAGCGCTTTGTCATCTGAGCTCTTACACCTAACACATACTAATTAATGATAAGAATATTATGAGAGAGTCTACAGCCTTAGATAAATCAAGGAATGTTTTAAATGTATAATTATTCTATTTCAAAGCAGAGTAAATGTAATTAATCAAGTCAAAGAGTGTGGTTTTTGTTAATCTACCTTTAATATAGCAATTCTCGGACCTGGATAGATCACCTTTCTTACGGACTGGGATAATCAATGTTTAAAAGCGTCAGGAAATATTTATCGCTTAAAATAATGTTACAAAAACAGGTTTCGTTTTATTTGTTTTGTTTGTTTACTAATGGTCTAGTTTCCATTGAGCAGAAAGACAATCTTTGTCGAATTGACGGATTGAAATGAAAAATAAATAAACAGGCCGTTTTGTGTCCGCCTCTTTCAATCTACGAGAAGGTATAAAAAAAGTATACTCACTGCATAAAACCTTTATTTCCTGGGACGAAAAAATAAGGGAAAAGGAGAAGGAGGGAGCGTTCATTAAGAAAATCGCAAGACCCATCACAAAGAACAACTAAAAGGGATGGGTAAATAAACAGTAAATTCATTTTTCCCTCTTATTTAAAACGACGCCGAATTAATGGCAAAGGTATAATAAAAGATTGTTACATTTTTATAATTTCTCTACTGTTCATGAAATTCCATCAACGAGATTTTGTTAAAAAAAATTCTCTCCTTCTAGCCAAGTTATTTAAACAATTTCCAGGAAAAGTGTACGAATCGTTTGTTTTTCAGACAAACAATCGTTTACAGTCAGGCATTCTATTCAATTGAACACTTTCAAGTGAAAATTATACAATTCCAGTTAAACGAGCGGGGTTAATGCGGGGGCGGAACGGTCTTCCATCAAGGTAACTCAATTATCGCACCCTTCCTTGGAGGGTTGTACTCTCGGCGACTTCGCACGCTGAAAGATTTCAAACGGATAACTTTAATTTGCCGATTTAAAGTGATACAATACAAATAGGAGTTGCGGAATCGAACCGCGGATCAGAACTTCGTAGATAAAAACGGTTTGACTCGGCGTCAAAAAGATCTGGCCATTTTACTTATATTTTGCGGCACAGACAAAACCGTTGAGCGTCTTTCTTTGGGCATGGAAACCGGAAGGGATTCAGAAGCGTGGGAGATTTCGAACCGCAGATTCAAAAAACTACAATATTTTCTTTCCCTTCGAAGCCATGACTGGAGTCAAACTTTAAGAATTAAGTCTGATTTCGTCTTTAAAATCGATATAAATTCGACGCACTGTCGATCCACTTTTGTTCGCCTCGTCTAAATTTATAATGGAATATGTGGATAATAGTAAACATTCAGTTGTGCCTGGACACAAAAACGACTTTAAAAAAACAAGGGTTGTCATTTTTTTGTGTCTCAGTGTATCTGTATTATGTAGCTACATTGTTCGGTTTTTTTTGCCAGTTCAGTTACGGGATTGTACCAGTAGTCACCTCTGTTTATTTCTCTGACGTCATAACAAAAATATATCTTGTGTTTCCTGACTTCTTGACGTTTGCGAAGACATGTCTCCGATCATCCATCTTATTATTATTACTTTTTATTAGTTTGTTTTTTGTTTGACAGGGGCATCGGACAGCTTGGTCATTTCAGCTCGAGCGCATGCGAAATATTGCAACACACATTCAATACGCATTCGCACAAATAAATACATTCACACCGATATACGTTGCATTCATTCTATTTGGTGGATGGAGTACTGAATATTCCTCCATCAACCTGCACACGATAACAAACCAATCCAATTGGTGTCGTCGATGGGGTACTTTTTTAAATATTCTGCCATCGACCCAAGTCACGTACATTGCTCGAGGGGCGAAGGGGATGCTATTCCACCATCAGCCCCTCCCCATTCACTCTAATAAATTCATTCACTCATAAAAAACACAAAAACGCACATCTTGACGGCAAGAACTGTCTCCCCTAGATCACTATTTTCTCCTTTCCTTTTCGTAATCTGATTGTTTTTTCTTTTGATTCGTGAACACGTTACACTTAGAACAACAGCAACAAAAATTAATAATTTAAATAATAAGCAAATAATCGTGCCGAAATTTTTTTTAAAGGACATAGAATTGGGGGATTTTAGAAACAAACGGTGTAACGTTTTGCCTCAATTTTAGAGTATTGCCAAAAAATTAATTATTCACTATTTAAATAATCTCCTAAGTAGAAAGTAGTAGTATATTATGAAAAATAAAATTTAAGAAATATGGGTTGTAATAAATTAAATAGATTTTGAAAAATCAGTACCGAAAGAAGGCATTCTTTTCGGCCTCTCTTTCAACAAGTAAATTACCTTCACAATTTTCTGAAATACAGTATCTGATGCTTTCGCAAAAAGTTACAGGCTTTCCCGAACAGGAAATGCGTATCAAAATTAAAATCCACATGGTAAAAAATAAAAAAAAAAACAGCTGGCTGTCAGAAAAATTGCCGCTACCTCGTTAATTTCCCTGGAGTATTCTCAATACAATCGCAATTGAAAAATATAAAGTCAGAAGCTTTCGGACACTGCGTACGTTTAGTGGTATAGGACCAGATCACATTCCTACAATATTTTATGTAAAAAAAACATACATCAGCCTTAGGCGGATCCTGTAATATATTCAATTCTTCAATGCCCTCAGGCTGTTACCCGGATTTTTGAAAAAAAAAATCTCATGATGTATCATGATTAAATAAGTTTGTTTTTTAATACCAAACATCAATTGTCTGTACTTTGGTAGAAAATGGTGTACTCCTGACCGCCATTTTCTCCCTTCCTTTTCTTAATCTGAATGTTCTTTTCTTCTGATTGGTGAACACGTTACACTCACAACAACAGCATTAAAAATTAACCATTTAATAAAACGGAACATAAAATTATTTTTATCATGGTAAATCTGTTTCAGTTCCACCCCAGAAGCCGACTGTTTTTGATGATACAGGCAAAGAGATACCTTCCGTTGCCGGACCCTATGAAGAGGGAGCAGATTTGAAACTCACCTGCGTCGTTTCCGGAGGTGAGACATATTTTTTATTATCATTTCGTAACACAAAAGCATTTATGTGCATTGTAGGAAATTCAGTAAGGCTGTGCGTGTGTGAGTGCACAAATATTGTAAAGAGCATTATCATAAATGACTCACTACTAAGTCAATTTTCTTGTCATAATTCGAAATGCGAGGCAATGAATGGTTGTTTTATTAAAAAAAAAAAAAAGAAGACAAATCCGCATTTAAGTCGAACTTCCTCTTTGCGCTTTGAGAAAAATAAACGTATGGAGCGTAACAACTTGCTGTATCAAGACTGTGTTTAATTAGGACGCGGTAAAGTGGCGGCTTTATGGGGGTTTTGGGGCCCACCTAGGAAATTGAGGTTCACAAGTGAATGATTAATGATTTTGCTATGATTAGTTGAGGGTGAACAGTTTTAATATACTCTTCATTAGAACTGTGATTGCTTTTAATTAAGTTGGGAAGTATTCAACTGTGAAGTTTTACAAAAAAACAAGTACCCATTGTGCGAGTAAAATTCTGAAAAAGGAGTTTAAGGATTTGAAATAATCACGAACCATTCAAACGCGATCAAATTGTAATTTTATAATTTGAAAAATGGCTGGAGGTAATGAAGTGACTATTTGTGACTAGAAATCACAATAGCGTGAACGGCAGGGCACATTGACGTACTTGAGATGATTTTTTTTTTTTGTTGTAATGCCCATTTAGCATTAAAACGGGGAACAAACTTACTCGACGCAACGCTATGCGAAGCTACCGGATGCTACCCGACGCTTTGTCTCGTTTTGGTAGGGTGTGCACATCTACGCGACGTCAAGCGCACGCCATGTACAGCCACACAGCTTGTATCACAATAATCTCTATGACAATCGCAACTCCTCTTTTGTTTTTAATGCATTATTTTGAGCACAACCATGTAATAAATTGATTGTTAAACATAATTGTTTTAAATAAAGTTATTACGGTGTTTTGATAAGTTATCTGCCTAACCATCATAATTAAATAAATTTTATAAAAACTTCTGAATTTTTGATCTCGTTTAATTTGGTTTACATTAAAATAGGAATGTTGTAATTAATATAACGACAAAATTACATATACTTAGTTTAAAAATATGAGTGTCCTGTTCTGACGCTACTCGACGAAAATGGTGTAATGTTATGAGCAAAACCTTGTAATAAATTGTTAATTAAATTTAATTGTTTTAATAGAGTTATTCCGGTCTTTTGATAAATTTTCTTTCTAACCAACATAATAAATAATTTCACTAATTTCGTGGTCCGCTTGACCAATTAATATATTACAATTAATTAAGGTTTTTAGTTTAGATATAAAAAAGTCAATGGCATGAGCGGGATTCGACCGCACCTTTTGAATTTTCCCTCCTTTTTGCCATTTTTCAAATGTCGTGTAATCGGATTGGATTCTCGACGACAAATGAAATGGCCACGGAGAGCTTTAGTGAAGTATACTTCATTTTTAATCATTAAATTCACTAATTTCGTGGTCCGCTTGACCAATTAATATATTACAATTAATTAAGGTTTTTAGTTGAGATAAAAAAGTCAATGGCACGAGCGGGATTCGAACCCACGATCTTCGGCTTGATACGCCGCTGCTCTACCACTTGAGCTATCGTGACCTCGATCCACTCGGACACCAACTTCCCATCTCAACCGCACCTTTTGAATTTTCCCTCCTTTTTGCCATTTTTCAATTGTAATTAATATAACGACAAAATTTACATATACCTAGTTTGAAATATAAATCTGAGTGTCCATTTCTTTTGTCTTCTACTGTACTCGATGCTACCCGACGAAAATCTGGACAGTGGGGATCATGGTTGCAACAGGTAGCGTAGAGTAGGATAGCGTTGCGTGGCATCGGGCAGATGTGCACGGAGGTAATACAATCTTATGGAAAATTGAACTTGGGATTTTCGTCGGGTAGCATCGGGTAGCGTCGCATGGCGTTGAATCGGGTAAGTGTGTTCCGGCTTAAAAATTTATCGTCATCATTTTGCGTGTAAGAATCAGCTTAAAGTGCGCATGCAAATTGAGTTTGCAGAAAATGTACTCTAACCTTATATAGCAGAACTTCGTCTAATCTGAGAAGCGCAAGGTTTTCTCCAGTGGCCTGCGGTGATGAACCAGTAGTTTTATTTTAACAACAGACGCAACGAATATGAAATGCCGAATCGCGTCGGACAGACCAACCCAAGAAATGTAATTTCTCTTACAAGAATGTATGAGCACTGGCTGGGGGGTGATGAAATGACCATTATTTGATCTTCTTCCTCTTCGTCTCTGTATCGTGGTCGAGGTTTTTAAATTTAAATATTTCCTCGTTCTGACCTATATGTTCTTTGCGTCCGTCCTATATATTTGTCATCCTGTATTGTACTGTTTCTTTCTAGTGGGTTTGTCTCAGATGTTATTACAATTTCGTTTTTGTTCCCACTAGTGCTGGTTTTATTGAGTTGTCCGGAAAATAATGCAAGTTTATGGTTATAAAATAAAAACAATTAAATGATGGCAACTTCTCCATACGCTCTGAATAGAATTTTGAGTCTTTATTATTAACAAATTCGTAAGCATATTTTCTAAAGACTCTTGATCAATGAATTTTTTATATTGTAAAACGTTGTCCAAGTGTCTAAAGAAATAGTAGTCGATAGGCGACGGGTTTGGAGAATAGGGAGGGTGAAGCATCATAACCAAGATCTAACAGTTTTGACCTTTTCCGGTTGACCGAATAATGCTTCAATAATGCCAATTTCTAGTGCATTGCGTCAGTTGAGAGCAATACATTTTGACATTGACTGTTTGACCAAGATTCAAAAGGCTGTGATAAATCAGCCCAAATTAAGCACCACCAAACAGTGCATCACTTTAGAGCTATTTCACCTTTCCAATTCCCTTAAGGTGGTCAGCAATGATCAAGTTTCTAACTGAAAGATTATCTGCAAGTTTTCGAACAGCAGTTCTGGAATTTTCTTCGACCAAAGCTCGCAGAACATCATCATCTAAGGAAGAAATTCTTCCACGAACTTTACCTTTAAGGCGAAAGTCTCCCTCTCGAAAATTTTTAACCCACTCTGAACGGTGGTCTCACCCACATTGCCATCGTACCAGATTTCATTGTTTCAGGGATTTTTGGCACCGTTCCGACCGATTTTAAACTCGTAAATCGTTATACGAAAATCACGCGTTAACATCTTCGTAAAGTCACTATTTTTCGTGGTCCGCTTGACCAATTAATATTTTCAATTATCTTTGAATTATTCCCATGTAACGAAATGCTACGGAGGTAAACAAACATTTTTGCTTGTAAGAAGATTAAAAAGTGCTGACCATCGTACGAAAGAATAATCCATCACACGTAAAACGTTTATTATGTAGAGAGATAATTGGAACAAAAATGAAAACCTGCATTATTTTCCGGACAACCCAAAATTTTGTGTAGTCTAATTTCTAACATAGATCAGTTGGTTCATCTCTTTTTATGTATATTACAGCTTTTTTATGTCAAAGTAACACTTTTTACCTTCACATTAACCCTTTCATTAAAGTAAAAAAATAAGCTGTTAGAAGAACATATTAAAATTATTGACAATTAAAAGGAAAAATTATGTGCAGTTAAATTTAACAAAAATGGATTCTCCATTTAATTTGAGATTTTTTTCAGTATGAAATTGGCCATTATATAAATTCACATAAAACTTAATAACAATTAAAATTTTAAAACTGAATATAAAAATAAATTATTCTTCTATTAATTCGAGTTTTTTTTCAATACAAAAAATTCTTGAATTAATAGAAGGTTTTTATAATTAAAAACATTTTATTGTTTTTATATTTAACTTTAGGTACGTTAAAAAATGAATCCTTTCTTTTTAGATAATTATTAATTTTACTGTGCAGTATTTAGTGACCGTTAATTAATGATTATTTAGAGATCGTGAGATGCAGTCTAGTGTGATGTAGGTTTAGAAAAATATTTGCAACGTTTTACTTTTACTTTATTACTACAATAACAAACACGGCCAAAGGGCTACTTCACAGAATTATTACCCTGAGCCATGAATCTTTTCATCACAAGAACATAAAAATATACAAATATGTCTTACATAACAATCACTACCCTAAATACATAATCAACAACTAAAACACAACACTAACATCATGTACTATCACTAATAACACTACATTCTACCTAACACAGACAAACCAACATACTTGTCCATTTCATTCGTTCATGGGCAATCACAGAAATTAAAGAAATTTCTCTCTTTTGATAACATTAAAATAGCCTTCATAACTATAAAACTATTCACACCCTTTCATTTAAAATTAAAGAACCTACACTAATAACAAATAAGTCGATGTAATTTCTAAAATCAATTGTATAAATTGATCTCTTGAAATGAATTGCAAAAATCACTTTTGCACACTTTGGCAATTCATGTCGAGAGACGTGGTTGTAGAAGTCCTTCAACCTGATGATGAGCTAAAGGGCTCGAAATCTGGATCGTTACAAAACAACTTACTGTGAGTAGGAACTATCTTTTTAAAAAGGATTAAAACAGTCAATGTCAAATCTTATTTAATAGAATTCTACATATTATTTTATTTTTTTATGTAAAAACCAGCCAATCGAATTATAGGAAAATCCAAAAAAAGCATTGAAAACTTTTAATATTATAGAACTTTCAATTTAATTTTTGGTAGAAAACCAACGTAGTTTTTTTATTTGGACCTCAAAAGTTTACCTTCTGAGTTTTCCTTCTCGAAGGTGGGATAATAGGTCATCTCAAAAAAACAACAACCGGCTTTTTTGCCAATCTACAATGTTTCGGATTTATTTTAATCCTTCCTCAGGTGAGTTAACGCCTATACATAGAACAAAAATTTCTTACATTTTTAGACCAATATGGTTATCAAAGTTTCTTTAACTTCTTTTACTTACAGTGATTAAAACAGTGTTCGTCAGTCATTAATATTTTGTAACCGCTTATTTTAAAAACCAACCCTAAATCTTTCAAAAACTGCTAAGATTAAAATTTCTAAAAAAAACTAAATTTGCAATTTCGTTGGAAAAATACACAGTAGAACTTTGCAAAATGAATTGCAAAAATGGCAAAAAGGAGGGAAAATTCGAGAGGTGAGGTTGAAATGGGAAGTTGGTGTCCGTGTGGATCGAAGTCACGATAGCTCAGGTGGTAGAGCAGCGGTGTATTTAGCCGAAGGTCGTGGGTTCGAATCCCCCTCGTAACACTAACTTTTTCATTTTATCCAAGACCTTACATAAAACGATTTAGTAATTGTAAGAAGCAGTTTGGTCAATAGACCACTAAATATAATGTATATAAAACAATCATTACACTCCACACATCAAATAATTCTACATAGTCTAAATCCCCAAGAATTTATCTCTCCTTTCCTTAATAATCCAGAAGGCTAAATTGGCTCGAACGACAAACCCTTACCTTTTCGTAGAAAAATGAATTCCTATCCCTACTTCCTTCTTCACTCATTCAAACCTTACATAAACATAAAAACATTAACATCTCACTATCACTCTCAACTGGACACACAATAGTGACACATCTGCACACTTCATTTGTCCACACTAATTTGCACTCACTCTTACTTTAGTTGAGTCTAAAATTTCTATCTTCCTTCTCATAAGGATCTCATAGGTAGATCTCTCTTTCCAAAAGTAAGGCATAAGGTTATTTTACTTTAGAAAACCGAATCGTCGGCATCTTGTAAACTCTGGGGAATACAGTGGGGAAACGTCTTATGTTTTCAAACATTTGGAAAGAAAACACCAGTTGATCAATTTACTCAAAAATCGATAACGATAAAATTGAAAACCAATTTTGTTGAAATGTGTTGGCAGCTTTTCCTTGACCTTAACTACGTATCCACTGTATGAAAAAATACTTCAAAATATGAAAAAACATATTTTACATATAAAAGTATTTTATCCACATGTCGATAGTGAGTAAGTTGATCATTTATGAATAATCGACAACTCATATGAGTAAGTACTCTTCAATATCGAATAATTTCTGTCCATACTTGAGTAGTATCCAATATGACTTTCGATACCAGTATCGAGTACTGGTATCGAATATTTTAGGGTATCGCACGTCACTACCTACATCACACCAGACCGGCTCTCACGATCTCTAAATAATCTTTAATTTTAATTATAATTAAATTTCATTTTGTATTCTAAGAGCTCAATTATTTTGTTTGAAAAACGCAGACATACAGACATTTTACTTTACATGCTTCTATTTTATACAATCATCTAAGGTTTTTAATGCTTTAAAGAAACGGTTATTTTGAAATTAAAAAGCCTTATTTTGTAACAAAAAAGAATTAATTTGAAACTAATAATGTTCATTTCAAATAAAAAAAGGGTTAATTTGAAATTAAAAAGGTTAATTGTAGCTAAAAATGGTTGATTTGAAAATAAAACGGGTTAATTGAAATTAAATAGAGTTAATTTGAAGTTCATAATGTCTTTTCAAAATAAAAAATGGTTAATTTGAAATTAAAAAAGTTAATTGTAGGTTAAATTTGTTCATTTGAAAATAAAATGAATTAATTGAAATTAAAAAAAGGTTAATTTAAAGTTAAAAACGATAATTTGAAGTTAAAAAGAGTTAAATTGAAAATGAAACAGTTAATTTGAGATTAAAATAGTTAATTTGAAATATATAAAAAAATTGACGGTAAAAGGTAAGTAAATAATTTGAATATAAATTGACTAATTTGAAATCATAAAGGGTTAACATGAATAAAAAAGGTTCATTTGATCGTCGTGGCAATCCCGCTCGTGGCACTAACGTTTTCATTTCAACCAAAACCTTACATAAAAAGATTAATTAATAGTAAATTTTAAGTTAACAAAGGTAAATTCGAAATTATTATAAACTAATTTGACTATAAAAAGGGTTAATTTGAAATGATAAAGGGTGAAATTAAAGTCAAAACTGGTTAATTTGGAATTAAAAATGGTAATTTGATATTGAGACAATTAATCTGAGTTTATAATAATTAATTTGAAATTACAAAAGCAATTTGAGGTTGAAATAGTTGATTTGAAAGTTAAAAAGTTTAATTTGACGGAAAATATGGGTAGTTTGAAGTTAAAAATGATTTAATTTGAAATCAAAAAGGGTAATTCAAAATTAAAAAAGGTTAATTTGAAGTAAAAAAAAGTTAATTTGAATAAAAATCGTTATTTTGAATGATAGCAAAATCGCGTTCATTTGAAATTAAAAAAGACGAATTTAGTTAGACATAATTCGATGTCTAAAATGGTCACTTTTGAAAATAAAAAAGGGTTAACGTTAAAACGAATTAGTTGATTGAAACGGAAAAAGGTTAATTATGTTATTAATTATGGTCTGTTTAATGACTTTTTTGAGGTTTCTTTCTTTTCGTTTAATTTGTTTACCGCTTTTTCGATTGTTGTACCCGTTGTGTGCTACATGATTTATTATCCATAGACCGTGCTTGTGCTTCTCATTTGTTGAGGGGGTGGTTTTTAGTCGGTCCGACGTGGATTTCAGTGCTGCTGTTTTATGCCTGTTTCGGTGGAGTCAGCTTTTATGTTTATCTCCGTCGGTAGTGGTTTACCGTATTTAGGATGAAATCTCGCAAACCATCATTCAGGATCTTTATTAAATTTCCTTTCAAAATTCAAACTTTACGGTTCGCATGGTTTTGATGGTGAAAGACAATTCATGAACGAAGGAGAAGCCATATCGGCACGGCTTTACATTATTTTCGCTCAATTTTTATAGCCGTGCAAGTGTATAAGTGGAAAGGGGCGACATGACACGTCTTCCTTTCTGTACCTTTACGGCCGTGTCGAC
Source organism: Cimex lectularius (assembly GCF_000648675.2). Classification (NCBI taxonomy): domain Eukaryota; kingdom Metazoa; phylum Arthropoda; class Insecta; order Hemiptera; family Cimicidae; genus Cimex; species Cimex lectularius. The sequence goes on along the minus strand of NW_019392658.1, from coordinate 569,237 downwards.
AATTCGGCTCTCCCGGAGGCGTGATGCGAGCCGAGAAACCCTGTCAATCACAGTTGACAAGGCTGGGAAACTTTTCACCTGTTCTAGATTTCCTTTCCCCCCCCCCTTTTAAAATATAAGCCATGCAAATTAAGTTGAAATAAACCGCCTCGTAAATGGGACACGATTTTTCAACTCGGGCCGACGAGGAAACAAAAGTGCACTTTCCGTGTTGACTAGCTCATCGAAAGAGCTTTTCCAGAGCGAAAGTATTCAAATAACGAATGCCGGTCAGACGGCCCAACTCGAATATCTATTACGATGTTTACTAAGTTTGGGTAAACTCGACAAACTATTTAATGCACAACGCTTGATCCATAGGGCGGGGATTAAGTAATAGCAGTTAAGTAGTCAGATTAATAAATTTCGCTATGATGAATTCCTTTCATCCTCATCCTCAACATTTGGTTTAATTTGGTATAAAAAAATATGAGAATTTATTGTTATGTGTTTTGTGCTGAATACGAAAAAGTTATAATTTTTCCTAGAAAGCATTAAAGCATTAAAAAGTGGAAAGTGTGCATTCTCGCTTAGTTTTTGGAAAATAACTAATATAAAACTCGGTCAGCAACTTGTCAATTTTTATTAACTCTTAATGCTTTTCGGATTATATTTAACCCATTAGATTTCGTGGTCCAATTGACCAAATAACTGTTTTCAATTTATTAATCTTTGTGAAAGCTGTTGGTTCGGCTAAATACGCTAATATCGTACATCAAATTCAATATCAATAACATACATATAACTCACAAAACATAACACAACATATAAAACAATTACTTAATCGTTTTATGTAAGGTTTTGGTTAAAATGAAAAAGTTAGTGTTACGAGCGGTATTCGAACCCTCGACCTTCGACTAAATACGACGCTCCTCTACCACTTGAGTGACTTCGATCCACTAGGACACCAACTCCCCATCTCAATCTACCTTTCGAATTTTGCCATTTAATATTTAATTTTCACTCAGCTACACATTTTTGGTTGTTTATTAAAATTATTATTAAATTACTTTCAAATTAACTCTAATCTTCAAAATCAACCTTTTTATCATCAAATTACCTTTTCTATTTTCGAACCCTGTTTCATCTGAAGTTGACCCCTTATTCAATTAAACCTTTTTAATTTCGCATTAACTTTTTAAATTCCAATTACCCCTTTTTGTTTTCAAATTAAACCTTTTTTAAACCAAAATAACTCTTTTAAACTTCAAATGAATTATTTTTCATTTCAGATCCTTAGTAATTTCAAATTGTGCCTTTTTAATTGCCAATTTACCTCTTTTCACTTCGAATTGACCCTTTTAATTCTCGATTTAACTAATTTAACCTCAAATTAGCTTTTTAAGTGTCAAATTATCACTTCTTTTGTCAAATTAACTTTTTTTAATTAACCATTTGTAATTTTAACTGCAAATAAACCCTTTTTCCCGTCAAATTACTCTTTTTTTATTTCTAATGAATCATCTTAACCTCAAATTAACATGTGTGGTTATTAGAGACCGTTAATCCATAATTATTCAGAAATCGTGAGATGCGGTCTGGTGTGATGTAGGTTTCAGAAAAACATTTTCTTTATCGTGCCAATGAAATTCTCAAATTAACATTTTAACTTCCAATTACGCCTTTTTATTTACAAATTAACCATTTTTCATATTAAAATAATTCTTTTAAACTTAAAATGACCCCCTTATCATTTCAAATTAATCCGTAGTAATTTCAAATTGTGCCTTTTTAATTTCCAATTAACCTCTTTTAACATCGAATTGGCCCTTTTTATTTTCCATTTAACCATTTTTAACCTCAAATTAACTCTTTTTCCGTCAAATTACACTTTTTTATTTCAAATAAACCACTTTAACTTCAAATTAGCTTTTTAAATGTCAATGTCCTTTTTATTCAAATGAACTCTTTTTATTTTTAAATTAATATTTTTTCATATCAAAATGGAAAAACCTTTTAAACATCAAATGGTTTCTTTTTTATTTCAAATCAATCTTAGTAATTTCAAACTGTGCCTTTGTAATTTCCAATTAACCTCTTTTAACATCAAATTATTCCTTTTTCCGTCAAATAACACTTTGGAAATATCACATTAGCTTTTTTTCAATTTAGCAAATCAACGCTTTTTAAATTCAAATTAACCATTTATTTTCAAATTAGCTCTTTTTCATTTCATTTCATGTTAACCCTTTTGCCTTAAAATTGAAATGAAAATTCTTAAAGATCTTTTTAATTATAAATATTGAACTCTCATATATAATACCACATAAACATCAATTACAATTAAAAATGCAAAATTATTTAAAATTGAATATTAAATAAAAAAATAAAATTCACCCAGTATATTACAGTTTTTGTGAAGAAATTTTTAACCTTTATATCAACGAAAAATTTCCTATTTTAATAATTAAATTTAATTGTAATATTTGTTCATATTGTATTTTATATTTATATTTTAAAAAATTAAAGAATTAATAATAGAAGGATCATTTATTTTTATATTAAATTGTACATAAAATTTAATTTAATCTTTGTAATTAATTTTCATATGGTTTTAAAGTATTTTATTGCATTAAAGAAAGGGTTAATTTGAAGTTAAATAGGGTTAATGTGAACTATAATATGAAAAATAGCAAATTAATTAAGGTAATAAAGGCAATTTGACATGCATATAACAACAAAGACCCAGAAACAGCATTAAATACAGTGAATTTAGTTTTCGTTGGGAAATTATTATTCGACATAAAGCCAGCCCAAATTCTATTAAATCCCATCCTAGCATGCATCCAAATGATGTTGGACGGAGAGATACGTGTTCATGTCGTACACCCCGTACATCATAGTTGTAAGGAGGTCAACAGGGACAAATCTGCAATCATTTTGACGGTCAGATTCCATTTTTCTCCATAATTGTTTAATGTTTGTATGTTCCTTTCAAAACTATTATAAAATATATTAAATATATTATAAAACGATTTTGTTGAAAATTTTTATTCTGTCGTTATCTTTGTGTAAAAAAGTTTTTTTATCAGACTTCTTTGCGTTCTCTTCGTCAAGATTTAATGAAGCTCGTAGAGTAATGTATAATATAATTTTTCTTTTCGTTTGCCGATCCCGGGAAGAAAGATGCTAAAAGATTTAATAAAGATACGAATATAAATATATAAGAGTATCGGCAGGGTTTGTTGGCTGTTGCCGTCCCGGTACGGGGGTTTCTCCTTGTCCCCAGATATGGAAACATGCTCCACATACAGTCATGCAATTGCCGACCCCTGGGGTTCCGAAGGTCCGGCTGTCTCCCGGCCGTCACAGCTGTGTATAAATGAATTTTTTCCTACATTGGCTTTACCATCACTCCGAGGTGTAGTCAATTATGTTACCTTACAACATTAGGTCTTTTTTTTATAAGAACAATTGTTTTATTGTTGTATTTCCCTGCTTTTTGTATGCGTAAGTCATCATTAAAGGAGTATAAAAACACGGTCCTGTCTAAAAAGAAAGATTGTTTTGAAGTTAGGCCTTGTTCTAATCATCTGAAAAGTTTGTTTTGTGTGGTTCCGGGGGGGGGGGGTAGCGAGTGTGAGTACAAAGTTGTTACGATGTTATAACAGACAAAACTCGTCAAATCTACGCTGGCTTATTTATTGTCGATCGTTTTTCCATCTGTGGCTCATTTTACATGAAACATATTGTTTTTTCCCTTCCTTATTAGATTTTCCGGCGGTCCTTTAATTGTCAAAAGAGATGGGATTAAAAACCGTCATGTCGAAAATGGCGCATCGCTTAGGCGGACAACCGTATTAGCCAGAAGCGCGATCTATTAATCAACCCTTTGACGGTCCCGTTCGATACCGTCACCCCTGAAGTATTGCTCACTTCACCCCTTTCGACTAGAAACAATTTCCTCCTCCAAAATTTGTTTGTCCTCTACCTCCTTAACTTCTATATGTCAAAATATCTACTCTTTTTTTCTCTTTGTGTTAAGATTGATTAATACAAGCAATTTGTTCCCGTGATTGTTCTCATATCGCTTTTGCCAGGTCACTTACTTCAACCATTCTTCTTTTCTTTTAATTTCTCAAAATAAAAGCATGCAAAGAGCCCATTAATCCATCCATACGGATTTTGTCGCGTTAACGACTCAAATGAAGAAAACTTTTTGTACGACATCGAATGAAAAAAATAGTAACTTTTGTATCTTATCTTGTTAGTACACCGTGCGTCCCGATTCTTCACGGAATTTCGTTAGGGAGTTTAAGGTTGATCTTATCATTTTAAAAATCCTACTGAGAAGTGGGCCACTACAGTCTGTTATTAAGTGGGTTTGGTTCTCTTCTGCCGCTTCGCAGAATCCGCACTGGTGCCCACCGCCCACTCGGTCCGCAGTGGCATTTCTTGATTTCTTTCTTTCCAATTCTGACCAGGATGTTTCATTGATTGTTTGTCCCAGCAATTCCCACTTTCTCACTCTCACCATGCCTTCTTTTCTATTGAATTGGGATTTTGCCTTTTTCCTTGTCCTTAGGCAAACCAAAATAACAGACACACTGAAGATGACTATACGGTGACCGAATTTCAAGGTTCATCTTTCTTCATAGCACAACCACTCTCTAAAATTTACTTCTTTCGCGTTAATAAATACACTCATTTTTAAACTATAAATTTTCTTAGTCTATGGTTTAAAAATGAGCGTATTTATTAACGCGAAAGTAGTAAATTTTAAACATGTTCTTTTGGTTTTAATGTGAATATATTTTTGGGCTGGATATACATTTTTTTCATGCAATCGATTTCGCTTTACGTAGTTCGCATGGGTTGGGCTAAGATATAGAACGGTTAAGTTAGGGTCATGTAGGATCCGGTATGTAAGATTAAGTTTAGGTTTGATAAGGCAGAGTTAGGGTCATGATGTTAAAACGGATTAGGCTAGGTAAGGTTAAGGTTACATTAGATTAGGTGGGATAGAGGTTAGATTTGAAAATTGGGTGAGGATTGGAGTTAGAACGGGTAAGTAAGGTTAATTTCGATAGGTTATGATGATTACCTTTGGAGTTATTAGTTTTGGTTAGGTAGGGTTATTGTCGTGTTAGGATTAGGTGCCAGTTATGTTTGATTAGTTATGCTTACGGGATTGATGATAATGACGGGTTAGGTTAGGTATGGTAAGGTTAAGGTTAGGTGGGATTAAATAAAGTTAGGATCAGGGTTGGTGGTAGGAACAGGTAAGGTTTTGAGATGAACATCATTTCGATCAGTGTACTTGTAACAAGTTATTGCTTATACGCAAAATCTTTACTCCAAACTAAAATTACCATTCTCAAACGTATAACCAAAAGGGGATTTATTAAATAACAACTAAAATATAAAACGAACATTTATTGAAAAGTAAACAAATGGAAATTAAAAAGGGTCCTTATAGCACATGAAAATAAATTAAATTAAAATTAAAGTTGAAATTAACAACAAAACACAACTTTGACAACGAAAAGTCTGCCTCTACTTATCTTTGTAAGTTTGAGTTTTGATATTTTGTTAATAATGATAGATCCGCGTCTCGCCTTCACCGCTTCCAGGAACACCAATGGCCTTTTTCTTCCCACAATCCTCCAGAACATTACAGGAGGGCACTTGATCAAGCTGACGTGTGAGGTTGTACCGTCACGCTGCAGCGTCACAGTTTGGTAAACTTGGAGTTTAAATAAAGCTAAGTGTAGCTATGGTTAGCTTTGAAGTTATTACTTTTGGTTAGTTACAGTTTCCTTGGGGTTAGGATGGGGTAAGGGGCGGGTTAGATACGTTTAGGATTGGACTTTGGAGTAGTGCTAGGTTAGGGTTAGGTGGAATAAGGGGTAGGATTGGGGTCAGGAATGGTTTTAAATACGGGTAGATAGGGTTAAGATAAGGTTAAGTTTAGAGCAATTATTTCATGTTGGGTAGTGTTATGTTTGGGTAAGGGCTAGGTTACATATCAATGACTCATTGTTTTTCTGCAAAGCAGAGCAAATATGTGTGTGCAAAGCGCAAGTTTGAAAAGTCCTTTAAAGGATCATCATCGCATGCGAAGTTTTTACTTTCAAAGTTTGTTCAGCTGAATCTATTCTTTATTCGACAGAGATTACCAATTTGTGTATTTACATTTATTTTGTAATGTTTCGTTTTTGTATAATATACTGTGAAACCCGTTTTGTCTATTGTTTTGTTTCTTAAAAACAATAGATCTAACAGATTTTACCGAAATTGACATAGTCCCAATTTTTCTCATCAAACTAATATTCTAAGGTGTGTCTCTCTGAGGAGGTTGGGATCAAACAGTTCTTTGATGACATAATGAACTGAAACGATGTCATTGGCACTAAAACTGATTAATACGGCCGATTGTCTTCCTCTCTGTTGACACATCACTCGTCGAGGCGTCTCTCATTATCCTCGTGGAAACCGAGGAGCCTAATTGGAATCCCTCCTCGACTTACTACAGCCAATTTGGGTTAACCGTACAAAAGCTATTTATTTGGAGTAAATCCTTTCTCTATCCATCTTCCGTCACGAGGGTGAATACGAATTATTACGGGCTTATATTTACAAGCCCAACTCAGAACAACAATGTGGCACTTTACAATACCAACTTTTTTCTTGCCCTGTTGTTCAATCAATTATTTACCCTGACAGTTGACATAACTTTTTTCCCTTTAGATTACTCATATTATTATTAAATTTTTATCGACCCTGCTTCGCAATACTGTTAGAACACACGTCTGATAGACGGAAGAGAAAAAGACGTTAACATAATTATTTTGTTTTTTATTTCATGAAAGGTCGAAGGGTATTGAAGGCTTATGAAGGACGAGATCAATAGCTATCAACTGGCTGATTGAAAAGACGGTTAACGGACCGATTCGTTCGTGGAATATTTGTTTATCGACTGAAAAAAATGATAAAGGTACAGCTCGAAACGCTTCCGGGAGTGATTATTCGTCCCATTGAGCAATACGTGAAAACGTCCCCGCGTTGGACCCCTGTCGTCATACGGGATGTCTGATTTAAACGATTGCTGTGTAGAGTTCTTTGTTTTCCTTGTAAGAGGAAAATCCCTGAATTATACACGAAAAAAGGGGTTTAAAAAATCATATGGTGCTTTGTAGCAAAACGGAGATGTAGGTTACATTACGATTCGGGAGCTAGTAGGGGCGGAGATAGCCATGAAATAATTATGTTTCATGTGCTGTGCACATAATTGCATCGTAAATATCATTACGACTCGCATTATCATTTAAACGCCTATTAGTCTTTTATTGAGTTTCCCTCTAGATGGACAAACAATATATTTCAAATAATGTTTTCACTATCAGAACATTTTTGTCGCCGGTCTTCTAATTAACCGCGTCTAATTTTTTCCCCGGTTGAAGTTGCCGCTCTGATGTCCAATTATAGGTTCATGAAAATTTGACATGATCCAGGAAGCGAGTCGATACCGACCTGCTGTTTTGTCAGACCACCGGGACGAGGAACGCGCGCTTGTAACTTTTGGTTGGTCCAACAAATAATTTACAAACTAGTTACCCATCTCCAAAAAATTAATAAACAATCTTAATAATTAAACATTTATCAATGACGCCGTTGTGAAATAGTACGATAGTGACATCCATTGCAAATTCATGGACGTGAAAAAATGTAAATTTAAAAAAAGTTTAATATAAATTCATGATGTGACCAACCAAATGTAGTAAATGAAATGACGTAGTGATCGAGTTTGTGGTCACAGTTTTGGAGTGTTTCTTATTCCAAAATCATTTCTTCCAGTTTTCGCTTTTAGTTTATGTTGGGTTAAGTTGAAGTTAGATTGGTGTTAAGTTTGGTTAGGGTTAGATTAAGTGGGGTTAGGGTGAGGTGAGGTTTTTTGTTATTGTATCAGTTTTTGTTGTTTAATCCTTGCGTGGAATCCACACCAGTCATCTATGGATATCATTAAGTGTCCTAGGAACATCAGCTGATACATACACTTGATATAGTATTGGTTAGGTAGGAGGGTTGAAGTTAGCGTTAGGTAATGTTAAGTGAAATTGAGTTAAGTAAGTAGATTAAGGGTTAGCATTAGGTAGGAGAAAGATTGTGTTTCATTAGGGAGGCTTGGGATGGGTGTTAAATGCGGGGTAGATTAGAATAGGTAGTATTAAAATTATAGTTCGGTGAGGTAAGGTTAGGGTTTGCTCAGAATTTGGCTAGGGTTAGAGTTTGTTGAGTTAGGGTGAGGTAAGATTGGGGTTAAGTTTGGTTAGATAGGATTAGAATGAGGTTAGGTTTAGTTAAAGTTAAGTGAAATTGGGGTTATGTTAAGTTAGCTAAAGTTAGGATTAGGGGTCTACGTAGATTAGACTTTATTAGGGTGTCATTCAAGTAGGGTCGATTGGAAAATAGTATTAGAATTATGGTTAGGTAAAGTAAGGTTATGTTTTGTGTAAGAATTAGTATTAAGGACGCGTACGGCAGGTACAAATTTATTCGTTTGTCTATGTACATCTCTAGATACTGTTGTCCACTTTTTGAATGAAAACGTTGTTGAACTCTAATTAAGTAGTAATTTTCCTATGAAGGGTAAAGATTATGTGAGTGATTCCTCATATAATTTCAACTATTTTTCTTGCAACAAAATTCGAACAGTGTTTGTTGGTGCTATAGAATTAAAAACGAAAGAACAGGAACGGTGTTACTCGACGGACTTACTGGATCGCCAACAAAGAATGCGAGTATTATAAGATTTTTATATATTTGGCACAGTCGGCCAGTACGTTGACCTCGGCTCCTTAAGAAGATAACATGGAACGGAGAGGAAATTAGGGGTATTCACGATCTTTGTGTTAACCCCATTAACTCTGTTAGATCCTGTTAGAAGAAAAATGATGACGAAGACTTGTAAGAATCGGCTAGTTAACATTGCTCGATCTAACCGGCCAGGGCCAATGTTAGATGTTAGATCGAAAATGTAGTCACATTTCTATCCGTTAGGGCGTAGGTAACCAACATGGCAGCCATGAATTTAACAGCTGTTTTTTGTTTATACGTATTTTTATTCTTAAATACGCATTAATTCAATCAGACCAATACATTTCTTTTGTTAATTTATGATCTGTCCTTGTTCTCTCGTTCATAATAGATGCATCCCCTATCCATAAAGTTGTAGGCTGTTGGAAGTTACAAGTTAGGTATATCGGCACAAATTGAAGCGTGTCTTTGTTAGTACTTTTCGAGTGCATAGATAGCATTTTGAATGAAAGAGTTGATTAATTTTCCTTTTTTATAATTTCTGGCATCTAACAATTTAACACAAAAGAAAACCAAATCAACAAAAAGCCTTCAAGGACTGTTAAAACTTTATTTTTGATTCTACCAATCGCCAGGCGCAGCATTGCGGAAAAATTAAGTTCAATATGCTAAGAAATGAAGGGGGCATTCACGATCTTACTGGACATATCTCTATTCGAGTACCTTACAAACATCGTGAATACCCCGATTGCCTTCAATGATTCGGGAAAAAACGGTTTGTGAATATGAGATGCTAGGTAGAGCGATTCTCCGTGAACAGCAAGCCCCGGATGCCAAACTCGATTAAAAACCCCAGAATGTTAGATTTAGCTCAAAGGAGAAAGATAAAATGTGCACGACTCGATGAAATTGTTATACAATTGAGTGGCAATATTGAAAAAGAAAAAAAAATTGCCTATTTCTATTTTTGGGTTAGGCAGCTAACTCGGTGGAGAGTTGTTGAACCCGAATTGTAGTTTTCTTTCCTTCTTTAAGGTCAAAGAAAATAGAGGAAATGTTTTCCCCTGCTGTTGAGGCCGGCTAATTGTCTCTTTATTTGTTCAGTGAGTGAGGACGAAACGGTCAAATATGGCTATGCAAATCCCCGACCTATGTTAGCATTTCTACGGCTCTCGGCTGCCGGCCGCCCCGTAAATATGAAATTCAAACTACCCACCCGTCATTTGATATTCGGCCGATTGGTTCGCATTTCCTGTATTATTTTAAACTCGGCAATATTGAAATACCATTGCCGTTGGAGCCAGGAGTCCAGGACATGCGGCCCACACTACGGAAATTGCCTGTTTTCGAATATATTTTTCTACACCCTTGAAATCGTCATAATACTGCTACTGTGACTTAAAAATCATTTCGGACATTACGTAACAAAAAAAGATTACCGACGTTTTTGACTTTTTTTAAATATAAGTCTGTATCCGTACGCCCTCGTACTACGTAGAGGGTGTTTCAACTACGACATTATATATACCCTCCCAGTGTTGGTTTGTAAAAAAAAAATTAATTAAAAAATAAATTAAAAATAAAAAAACATTTCTGAGTGTGGCGGGTTGGAAACAAAGGCTGCGAAATCAATTAAAAAATGCACTATTTACGTGAAAACGTGATTTTTTAGGAGAGACAAAAAATATGGAGAAATCCGTATATACATTTCGATTTTTTTTCTTGTTTTCAGTGGAATCGAATGTTTAAGCAAATAGGTAACTATCGATTATAAGTATAAAAGCTCACTAGATGTTTTTCGATTTCATTTTTCTTCGCATTTGCATGCAATAGTGGGAATATTTGCCATTGTCGAATTTTCGATTTTAACAGAATCGAACCGGTCTAATTCTGGCCTGAAGCTCTTAAAGACTTGGACTTTGAGAGCATAGGAAAGAGGGGAATTTTTAACGAAGTAATCTGCTACAATGAGAATGAAAATCGATTGCTAAAGCCGAAAGGAAATTTAAGTATATGCAAAAGACGGGGGGCCGCGGTAGCCGAGTGGTTAAGGCGTCAGACTCTCGGCTAGTAGATCCCGCGGTCGTGGGTTCGATCCCCACCGTCGCCTCTGGACTTTTGTGACGCCTAAGGGGACCGGTGGCCGCAATTGAAAGAAATTGACACGGCACTCATCAAAGGAAGGGGCGGGAACGGATCTCAGCGACCCTAAATTTGGTCCTAACCCCCTTCAAAAAATGAGTTTCTTCGATGGAAGAACACCAGTACAACGGGGGCTCAAGTTCACATTTGTGTTGCGAGCCCTCCCCCTAAATATCGAGCCAGGGATAAAGTACAATAAGCTGTACAGCTCAGCTGCAGTGCTCAGGAGGGAACTCCTCCAGTCCCTGGTATCCAAAAAAAAAAAAAAAAAAATACAAAAGACACCTTAAGATGTTCATACATGGTCTTCATTTAAGTATTTTTATTCGATGAAAAACAGTTTAGAAGAGAAACGAAGTAAACATAATAAGAAAATTACTAAACCGTTATACTCGCTTCTTCCAAAGCTATGAAAGCCAACTTCAATAATTAAAAAAAAAATACTTCCAACGATCTGATTTTTTTTCTTTTTGTGTGGAAAACATTAAATGCGGAAAAGCTTTTTGAATCTTTTAAAGTAAATAATAAATAACCTAATCTAATAAATTCCTCTTATTTTCAAATGGTTTTCACACATTTTTTTATTAAATCGAATGAACTTGAAAACCTTGCAATTGAATATTACGGGAAAAAATCATGTTTAAACCCTTTTTGAGAAAATGGAAAAATCAAATAATAATTCAATGTTTAAAAAGAAATGACTGAGCTCTAAAAAATCCGATGCACAGGTTGAGTAGTTTTTGTAAAAATCAGTGAAGGTACTAGTAACTCACCTTGTATATTCATAAATTTCTTGATTTGTTTAAATTAAGGCTGCCATAAAAAAGCTCGAAAATCAAGAATTTTCGAAAAAATTGGACAAAAGCTCAAGGTATAGTTCATTCATATAGGGCTGATGGGTTATAAAAATTTGAATATATAATAGATAAAAAGCTTTTTTTATTAACCAGTAATATCCGTAATAAATTGAAAAAGTGTTAAAGGGAAATAAGATCACCGGTCTGATATATAGGTACAAAAAGGGGATAGAAGTCGAAGAGAAATTCACGTCCGCGCCACGCAACGGGTAGTAAAACGTTTAAAAAAATTAATTTTAAAAACTAATTATTAATTTTTCAAATGATTTTTTTTCAAAAATCAAATGAACTTGATGTCTAAAAAAAATCATGAAAGACGAAAAGTAAATGGAGATTATTTACAAGAAAGCTGAATGTCTTCTGTATGGCTGGAGGATTACAAAAATAAATTTGGATATATAATGAATAAAATATTTTGTTATTAATTAGAAAAATCCGTCAGAAATGGAAAAAAGGGTCAAAGATAAAAAAATTAGAAAGGAAAAGAAGTAAAAATAATATGAAATGGACAAAATTTAATGCTTTTCTTTCGAAACAAGCTAACTTCAATAATATTTAAAACACACTTACATCACATCATCAAAGAGGAAAATCATTTTTAAAACTTTCAGAAAGGGGGAAAAATATCGTAACGTTTAAAAATTAAAGCTTATTCTTTAAAGCGAGGTATGACAACGTATTTTATGAAAGCATGTGATATTTTGAACAAAACACAGAATGTTTTCATAAAGTATTCACGAACGACATTCACAGAAATGAATGTTTTACGACTACATTAAATTAGTTTGTATCCGCCTAATTCAAGTTACATTATCAATATCCGAAAGCAAATATTCCCTTATTAATTATTAGATCTCAAAATCGTTGATTAATAATAATGTATCAATCCGATTCAATGTGAGGTAATGGAAACCGATTTATCCGTTATACCAACCTGATTTCCTCAGCTATCATTGGTAGTTGTACATCGGGGCAAAACGTTAAACGATACCTTATGATATGGTAAATATTGATTTACTGCCCGTTATAGTTTAGTTGTATTCATTATCCGTTTGTAACGTTTGCTCGGATTGAAGGATCAGCTACAGTAATTATAGATACTCGCATTCGTCGACGTACAAAATACAGCCTATAACATCTCGTGTGATCAACACGTGACGACAGATTTTTAAAAAGGCGACGATGCCGAGTAAACATGCCATCTGCTAGGGAAACTTCTGAAACATTCAGTCGCACACATTTTTGTCCCGCATGTTTCGTTCCTCGTGGGTCTTCCGTTAATGAATAATTCAGATTTAAGTGCTTCTCCTTTCGAGCACAGCAGTTAATCAACTCTCTTATATCATCTTTATTGCTGAATTCGTACAGTGGTAGGGGCGCAAATATATGAAAAAATGTACACTTTTAAAAATTAAAATGTCTAATCACAGAAACCAATGAATTCAGAATTCAGATCAAACTGATGGAAGAAAGTATATACAAACTGTAAATGTAAATAAATAAAACCGACAAAGAAACGATGTACTCAATAGCATAACATTTGGGATATATTAATATAATTATGGCACAATAACACTAATAATAATAATTATAGCATTATAATATAATTATGGCAAGTAAAAGCATGATGGTAGACATATTGAGAGAATGATATAGTTGATAAACTGGAAATAAGTTATCGTTTAGAGAAGAATTTTAAGGTAAGAATATTTTAACATTAGGGTTAGAGAAGAAAAGTGATGCGGTGGGATAGGGTTAGAACCGAATTATGGTCAAGTGGGGTTAGGATTAGAGAATGATTGTAGTCCGGTAAGGTTAGGGTTAGAGACGGTACATGATCAAGAAAATTTAGGGAAGGAGATCTGTGGTCAGATAGGGTTCGTGAAGGGTTATGCTCACGTAGGGTTATGGTTAATGACTGTACATGATCAGGTAAAGTAAAGGTTAGAGACGATTTATGGTCAGGTATATTTTGGGTTTAAGGTGGGTTATGTTCAAGTAGGGAGGCTAGAGACGATTTATTTTCAAATGGCTTAGAGTTATAGGCAGTTTATGGCCAGGTAGAGTTAAGGTTAAAAGCAAGGTTATGGCCAGGTAAGATTAGACTTAAAGACGGTACATAGTCAAGTATAGTTAAGGTTAAATACAAGGTTATAATCAGGTCGCATTAGGGTTAGAGACGGTTCATAGTCAGATAGAATTAAGGTTAAATACAAGGTTATAGACGGGTAAGGTTAGGGGTAGAGACGATTTACGGTAGATTTTGGGTTCAAGACGCGTTATTTTCAAGTACGATCGATAAAGAGGTAGGTAATGCTCAGATGTGCTTATGGTTAGAGAAGGATTGTGGTTCGGTAAAGTTAGGGTTTGAAGCGAGTTATGCTGAGATAGGTTTGGGGTTAGAGACGGTACATGGTCAGATAGAGTTAAGGTTAAAAGAAGGTTGTGGTCAGGTAAGGTTAGGGTTAAACCCGGGTTCCGTTCAACTAGGGTAGGGTTACAGGCACATTACGGTCAAGTAGGGGAAGGATTAAGTACGAGTTATGATCAAGCAGAGTAAGGCTAGAAACGATTTATTTACAAGAAAGGTTAGAGTTACAGACGGTGTATGGTCAGGTAGGGTTAAGGTTAGGTAAAGGTTTATGGAAAGGTATTGTAGTTAAACGGTTAGGTCGGAAGAGTTTAGGTTGTGTTATGTTAGGAATCGGTTAGGGTCAGATTACATATCCGTGACTCCTTGAAGCAGAAAAATATGCGAATGCGAAGCGTAAGTTTTTCTTTGACTTTAATAATTACACTTACATTAATATATTAATCCATATGTATTTTAGTTAGTCCTATTTAACCAAAGCTATTATTTCAATTGATTTATAATTTATGTACAGTATGGTTAAGATGAAAAATTATAAATTAATTGCTTTGGTTAAATAGGGCCAACAAAAATACAGATGGATTAATTTTTTTTCTTTGGCCTTATGATCTATGCATATTAACCATCGTGACGAATTCTTATATGTGTGTTCATATTTGTGTGGGGGGGGGTATCGTGAAAAAAGGGCCAGAGGCGACGGTGGGAATCGAACCCACGACCGCGGCGTCTATGAGCCGAGAGTCTCTCACGCTAACCACTCGGCTACCGCGGTCCCCGATGGATTAATATAATAATTAATAAAGTACTTGAACTTCGCTAACAGCGCACTTCATGAGTCGCCGAGAAACGAATCCGAAAACACGATTTTGGAATATATAGAAAAAGATGGAAATTTGAAAAAGTGGTAGGTTGAGATGATGAGTTCGTGCACGGGCCATACAAGTGACGATAACCTAAGTGATTAGAGCAGCGGCGTATCGAGCCGAAGGTCGTGGGTTCGAGCCCCGATCTTGACATTAATTTTTCATCTCAACAATATGTTTCATAAAAATTATTTAAATTAAAATCAATTTAAATTAATATACGTAATATAATTGTAAATAAATCATATTTTAAGCCATTAATAACAACTAATTAAAATAAACTGCGCACAAATGAATAGGGATATTTGTAATTTATTCTTATTCTATTAATTTTAATTAAATTAATTGATATATTTTTGTTAGTTGGATAAAGCTTAATAGAAAATACAGACCAAAAACAAACAAATGTTAATCCTCATTTTTAATAACGGATTTGCTTAAGAATAGTAAACATGAAGATTATTCGGTTTCTAAACAAACACCTTTTCTCGTCTTTTCTCCATTTTAATCCAGTTGTTTTCTCTTTAACCGTGGAAAGGATCATCTTGAAACAGAAGTGCGCGATATTATTGTGAAAATAAATCATCGAGGTCACCGGCAAGTGGATATCGCAGAGGCAGATGGCGTTTCTCAGAATGTGGTCTCCCTGGCTTTAAACGGGGAACACACTTACCCAATGCAACGCTATGCGACGCTACCCGGTGCTACCCAACGCCTAGTTTCGTTTTGGTAGGGTGAGCACATCTGCTCGACGTCATGCGCATGCCACGTACAGTCACACAGCGTATATCACAATACTCACTATCACAATCGCAACGTCTCCTTTGCTTTTAATGAATTATTATGAGTAAAACCACGTAATGAATTGTTAGTTAAATTTTATGAGCACAACCATGTAATAAATTGTTAGTTAAATTTAATTGTTTTAAATAAAGTTATTCCGGTGTTTTGATCAATTTTCTTCCTTACCATCATAATTAAATAATTTTAATAAAAACTCATGAATTTTTGATGTCGTTTAATTTTGTTTATATTAAAATAAGAATGTTGTAATTAACATGTAATTAAAAAAAATTACATATACATAGTTCGAAATAAACTACATAAAATATGAGTGTCCGGTTCTGATGCTACTCGACGAAAATGGTGTAATTTTATGAGCAAAACCATGTAATAAATTGTTAGTTAAATATTATGAACAAAACCGTGTAAATAACTGTTAGTTAAATGTTATGAGCAAATCCATGAAATAAATTGTTATTTAAATTTTATGAGCAAAATCGTGTAATAAATTTTAGTTAAATTTTATGAGCGAATCCCTATAATAAATTGTTAGTTAAATTCATTCTATCAATAAATGGTATTCCGGTGTTTTGATCAACTTTCTGCCAAATCATTCAAACTATTTTTTTTTTTTTTTTTTAATAAAAATTAATGCATTTTTTGATTCGCTTAATTTAGTTTATGTTAAAATAAGTATGTTATAATTAATATAATGACAATAATATATACAGTTTGAAAAAAAAAATGAGTGTCCGGTTCTTTTGTCTTTGACTATACTCGATGCTACCCGACGAAAATCTGGACAGTGGGGAATGCGTGGCGTAGAGTAGGGAAGCGTTGCGTGGCATCGGGCAGATGTGCACGGGGTAGTACAATCTTATGGAAAAATGGACTTTAGATTTGCATCGGGTGGCTTCGGGTAGCGTCGCATAACGTTGCATCGGGTGTTACCCGCTTTAGCCATATTCCGAGAGAAAGGAAGTGCCAATAAGAGGTCTGGTAGTGGATCTCGGCGCATTGCGACTCTAAGCGAAGACAGAAATTTTGTCATTGCTTCAAAACGGAACTCTTTCCATAGTTCCTAAATGAGGTACAAAATGTTTTGGCAAGGCCTTTATCAACACAAACGATTCGTAATCATTTGTTGGAAGTTGGCCCCATATCGGATGCCCCTTTGAGACGACCTGCAGCAACAGCCCGCCACCAGCAACTATCATCTACTATCACTATAAAGAGAGAAATGCGATTCATCAGAAACATAACTGATCCCATATGGTATTTTCTTCTAGGCCCTCGATGCTCCATATTCTGCTGGGTTGCTGGTGGCGGGCTGTTGCTGCAGATCGTCTCAAAGGGGCATCCGATATGAGGCCAACTTCCCACAAATGATTACGAATCGTTTGTGTTCATAAAGGCTTTGTCCTTCCATGGTTAAAGAGAAAAAACTGGATTAAAATGGTGAAAAGTCGAGAAAAGGTGTTTGTTTACAAAATGTGTAATAGTCATGTTTATGATTCTTAAGTAAATTCGTTAATAAAAATCGACATTGACGAATTTTTTTGTTTTTCGTTTGTATTTTCTATTTTGCTTTATCCAACTAACGACAATATATCGATTAATTTAATTCAAATTAATAGAATAAGAATAAATTACAAATATCCCTATCCATTTGTCCGCAGTTTATTTTTTTGGAGGGTATTTGAACGACGAGGTTATATGAAACCTGATATAAAAATATAAGACAATGCGCGTAACTATACAGTTTGAAACATTATAATTTGTTAGTGGCATAATACAATAGGTGTGCTAAAAGTTTACTGTTATAAATTAGTTGAACAGTACACCTAGTGAGATATCAAAACTTGCAAATAAAGAGGATTAACAAGCCGGGAGTAGGTCAAATAACTTAAAAAAAATCCCCTAGTCCTATAGTTACTGTTCTGTTAAAACTTTCATATGAACTTTGGAAATGCTTAGAGGTTCGAAAATTGTTTACAATTTATGTTATCAAATGTGTCATGATTTAAAATTAAAAAATCTGTTTATAATTGAACAGAATTGTTAAAAAAATCACACTGACTAACGTAACAGCATAAATTATTTTGTTCACGTATTTTAGGTTGCACATTGTCGTGTTAGATCGAAGGTCGACAGCCGGTGTTGGAGCCCTGATATTACTTATGGACGAGGCAGACTCCGGGGAAGGCTGTGACCCGGTGAAACGTTATTTCCTTACGTACAACTTCGGAACATGTTCTAACCAAATAGTAAGACCGTCCGAACTCAAAATTAATAGCGTTGAAGTTATAATAAAAATTTTTTTGCCTCTGCACCTTACGGACGTCAATTGCTAAAATTAAACTATAGAAACAATTGTTTTTATGTGGCACAACTATGTCAAGAACATAACGTCGGTGGTACTTCTAAAATCAACAATCGTTTGCGGCTGCGAGGTTGTGGGCAATTCAATCCTGGAAGAGTGTACATTGGGATGTTGATTTTGTAGTATGTGCATCTGGGTTCTTGCTGTGTTTACCAACCGCATGTTTTTAGCCATTCAGCGTTTAGTTCCCAACCGATATAAACTGCGTTTTAGAAATTACCTTTGTTTAGTTTTGGGAAAGAGCTCTTACCGTCAGATATTCCACAAATTTGGCCTTTTGGCCCAAACCAATGTAACTTAATGCATTTGATATGGAATATAGTTCTACGGAGTAAATGTCAGCTTCCGTTAGTAATTTTATTAGACATTCATATACATTTTGAGATAACAAATAGCACAACACACTCTTCCTCCGTTTTTTGAACCGTCGGTAAACACCATTTGGTAATCTTGCCATTTATCTGATTCATACTTGACAAAATAGTTTATTATCCACAAGTTTAGTACATTGAAAGAAAAATATTTATATGTTAATATTTTCGAACAAAATAAGAAAAAAACAGCCCGAAAAAAGGAGATAACAAAATTGATTAAGTAAATAATAGGAACGTTATACGTAAGTAGACAAAATCATGTTTTTGAAAGCTGTAGTGAGCTCCGATAGGAATATAAGGTTATAAGGCGGTTGAAATATTATACGTAAAGTGAGCAATGATTATAAATCAAATAGTTTTACTGAAAAAATCTAAGAAATGTCAAGTTTTATTAACCCAATTGACAAATAACAACCTAAATAAAAGCAAAAATTAACAAAACGTCAGTATACACGATAAGATTAAACCAATATAGTACATAATCCATTATATTTCGTGGTCCGATTGACCAAATAACTTATTTCAATTAATTAATCTTTATGTAAGGTATTGGTTGAGATGAAAAAGTTAGTGTGACGTGCGGGATTAGAACCCACGACCTTCGGCTCAATACGCCGCTGATCGAACCACTTGAGCTGTCGTGACTTCGATCCACACGGTCACCAACTCCCCATCTCTACCTACATTTCGAATTTTCCCTCCTTTTTGCCATTTTTCAAATGTCGGGTTCGAATCCCGCTCGTGACACTAACTTTTTTATTTCAACCCATACCTTACATAAAGATTAATTTATTGAAAGAAGTATTTTGTCAATCGGACCACGAAATATAATGGATTATGTACTATATTGGTTTAATCTTATCGTGTACACTGAAGTTTTGTTAATTTTTGCTTTTATTTAAGTTGTTATTTGTCAATTGGGTTAGTAAAACTTGATATTGCTTAGATAGTTCATAATATTGAGATATAAAATTTAAAAATTAAGGGAGTGTAATATAAAAAGAAAAGTTAAAAAAGACATAAAAAAGAAAAAAGGAATACTCTTGCTGGGAAGTTTGAAAGTGTTAGAGCAAACATTTAATAGCAATCATGAAGAGCATAAAAGTAGACTTGAAAAGAAATTTGTATTCTTGTATAAAAATCAAAAACAACTCCAACAAACATAATCGTAGTTCAGTAATTGTAAAAAAATTAATAATGAATAAAATTAACAGTCATTTTCCAGTTTTTTTTGTTTTTGTTTTTTTAATATTTTTTTAATATTAGCGTACGATCCAAACTTAACTTACCTTGGCCCTTAAAAAATGCCAATCCCAAAAAATCATTATGGATTTAGAGTACATGTTTGTAAAATCAACTAAAACTGATAACAAAAAAAGCATCCTTAGAAGAAAATTGGTCAGCATAATAACGAACTTCATGAATATAACAAGTAGCCTCGCCACCATAAGTGCGTACATTTATAAAAAATACCATTTATGATGGAATTTTAAGAGCTGCAGAACAAATGAAAAGGTTAAAAACAAAAAGATTTTGCTGTTCTGCAGACAGACAAGGTTAAGAAATGGTAGTTATGTACAAAGTTATCACACAAATGGAACATACGTGAAAAGACAATAATATTATAAAAAGTTAAACAGGATAAAGTAAAACAACAGGCACGGTGCAAAAATATGGCACTGCTTGATTTGAAAATCATCACTTTTGGGTATAAAAGAAATATAGTTCATACAGGGGGAGATTACCAAGAATGTGTGATAAGGAAAACAATGTACGTTTAAGCCGGTCATCAAATATACAGTGGTATGATGTTAAAAATTAAAATGAATTGAACAATAGTTCAAAACAGGTGTAAATTAAAAAAAGATTAGATTTATTATAATACCAATTCCACTTAACGAAGTCATAAAATTATAAAAGAAAAATGGAACATGTTATAACATTACACAACCCTACAAAATAATAACTTTTTTGGAATTATAGAAAAGTGTATTACAAATTCATATTTCTTTATTAATTGGGAAATATGTAAACAAAAAATAGGCTTACCTATTGGAGGTAGATTATTGCCAGAAGTAGCAGGAATTTATATAAATGAGCTATTAGGAAAAATGTTAAACACCACAAAATGAGAATATAATTACTTAAAAGATATAGATGCCACTATAATAATTGTGCATACAGATGGCCCAGATGTCCTATTAAAAGATTTTAATCATTTATATGAAAATATAAAATTCACGTTAGAAACAAAACAGTAAGAAGCTGTCATTTCTAGATTTAAAACTAATAAGAAATACAAACCAAACCTTATAATTAAGTTATATAATATGATATACCTTTTCGATTTACCTTTCGGCGATATACCTTTTCACAAATGTAATCTGAAAGGAATTAGAGAAATACTAAAAAAAAAATACTTACACAAAAAGTTTGATTGAAAAAGCTATAAAACTACAACTGAAGACTTTTTATAATGATAAATATAAAAACGAATATAAAGTAAAAGAGGAAGTTCTTTGAAATGTAGGACTAATATAGGCGGAAGAGTTAACAAAAAAAAATATGTAAACAAGAAGAAAAATACAGATTAGATACAGATTACATACATACAGAAATATACAGATTTTATCTTCTATTCATACATCGGTGAAAAGGTGCATAATATTTCGCCTACCATAAAGGATCTTTTGAAAAACGTAAAATTTGTAAATTGATGTATAAACTAAAATGGTCATGTCAAAAAGCGTACATTGGGGAAAACTGTACAATTCCTGTACAAAAGAGTTAACCAACGTAAAAATAATTAAAAAACAAAAGTGATAATACTGGTTTAAGCCAACACGTAAAAGATACAGGGCTCAATATAATTTTTTATAAGGCAAAAATATGGGGCAGAGAGAATAATCAGATTAAATTAATTGGGTTGGAAAATATCTATATAAACATGGAAAAAACAACATAAATATACAACAAGATAAAAACAAACATGAACAATGCAAAAATATTTTCACAATCTATAAAAATAATTTTTGATTAATTAAGGCTTTGGTTGAGATAAAAAAAGTCACTGTTACAAGCGGGATTCGAACCCACGACCTTCGGCTAAAAACGCCGCCGCACTACCACTGGAGCTATCGTGACCTCGATCCACTCGGACACCAACTTCTCATCTCAACTCCACCTTTTGACTTTTCTCTCCTTTTTGCCATTTTTCAAATGTCGTGTAATCTATTTGATTCTCGGCGACAAATGAAATGGCCACGGAGAGCTTTTAGTGAAGTATACTTTCATTTTGCTTATTACATTTGGATCGAGGTCACGATAGCTCAAGTAGTAGAGCAGCGGCGTATTTAGCCGAAGGTCGTGGGTTCGAATCCCGCTTGTGACAGACTTTTTTGTCTCAGCCAAAGCCTTAATTAACTGAAAAGAATATATTTGGTCCAGCGGACCACAAAACCTAATAAATGTATAAAAATAAAGTAAAATGTAATAAAACAATGTAAAAAAATATAACACTTATTACTATAAAAATAATTAATATATAAAACGAAAAATAGTAAATGAAAAATGTAAAATTAAGTAAAAAATACAAATCAGAAAACAATATAAACAATATATGGTACCTGCAAATAACGCACATATTGGGTAGATACAACCTTCGGGGGGGGGGGGTACATACCGCGTTACGTGTTTCCGGATCAGAAACGAGGTCAGTTACCAACCAATTCTTAACATAATTTTATTATATTTTGTAAACATTTAACTGTAAAATGTCATCGTTTTGTAAAATAATATACAAACCTGAACATTTTAGAAACACAAGACTGATGAGGGGAATAGGATGCCCCCGAAATCGATCTCTTAAAAAAAACGTAAAAAGCACATGGGTCTGATTAGCCCCTACACATCCCAAATGAAGTAAATGAAAATAGGCTTATTTCATTATATATTGATGAATCGCATGAAATTTCAGAACGAATTTATCCGACAGAAACTGTCATCTTAATTCTGATGACGGTTCAAAACATTTCTTCCAGTTGTACTATGTCTATTGGAATTGATCGAATAAAGCCTAAACAATGACGTATTCTTTTATTATGAATGACTTCCTGTTTCTTAACAGATGATTCTGCGCATTTCCAAAAACAGCTATAATCTAAAACCGATCGTATTAAACTCTAAAGAAAAAGAGGGCTACATCAGGATCAGCACCCCAATTTTATATGTGACCTCTTTCTGGTCGTTAAAGAATCTCTCTGACTTTTTTTTATCATGCATTCAATATGTCTCTTCCGAGTCAAGGTTTTGTCCAAATATAACCCTAGGAATTGCAAGGTTTGTCCTCAATGAAATGGTTCTTCTTATAAATGGCTTTAATAAAGGAAAATAAAGCTTCACGAACCACATGACATTCTAAGCGAGCTTTTGCAAACGGATTTGAACACGTCGAAACACGTTGAAGTCCTTTTTTGAAGTTAAAGGCTGTTTATTGGATATTATTTAGGAAATGAGGACACGTTGACCCGTAATTTCATTGATTATCGTGATTAATATTCCGAATAAGATCCAATTAATTATTCTTTTCATGCACGGTCTTGGCTTATATGAAAAAGCTAGCGTCACGAGCGGGATTCGAACCCACGATTTTCGGCCCAAAACGCCGCTGCTCTAACAACTTGAGCTAACGTGCCTTCGATCCACTCGGACACCAACTCCCCATCTGAACCTACAACCTTTCGATTTTCCCTTTTTTGCCGTGCTGTTTTCTCATCGCAACCAAGACCTCTCATAAAAAGAATAATTAAGTGAAATAATTAATATGATCAATTATGACCAGTAAACATACATCGGTTAATATAATAAGCAAAGAAGTAATCACTTCACTAACAGCTCGCGGTGGCCATTTTCTTAAGTCGCTGAGAATCGTATCCTGATTACACGCCATTTGAAAAATGGCAAAAAGGAGGGAAAATTAGATAGGTAGGTTGGGATGGTATCCGAGTGGATCGAAGTCACGATAGCTCGACGAAGGTCGTGGGTTCGAATCCCGCTCGAGGCACTCACTTTTCCGTCTCAACCAAGACCTTACATAAAAAGAGCAATTAATTGAAATATTTAATATGGTCAATTATGACCACTAAACATAAATCGATTCTGAATGACTATGAATTTGACTTCCACCTTAAGCTTACAATAGCTAAGATGAGAGTATTTTTTTGAGAGTTAAAACACAAAAGATGCCTTTAGAATGAATGTAGGTAATAGTTGGGAATGGAAGTTGGCAGCCGGCTCGTGGTCAATTAGTCGTCGAGTTCGCGAGGGAAGAAATTTAATCATAGAGATAAAAGCTTGGCAATGAAAGCGGTTCGGGGCACTCCATCTTCCGTGAATAACGACGAAGCCGCCAAGTAGCGATTCAGATGGGATCCAATCAAAATTAGTGTTCAATTAACAATCGGGATTATCTGCCTTCTCAGATCGGAAAATGACGGAAAACGTTTAAATTTTGTTGACGAAGTGGATCGATTACAATTTTGAACAAGAGGGAATGCAGAGGTCGGTTTAATAAAATAGGAAAGGTTCTAAGTTGAGTAGTTTTTGAGAAAACTAAGGCTTAAAAATAAATGTCAAATGGAAATTAGCTTTCACAACTTCCAAAGAAAAATATAACGGTTTGGCCATTTTCATATTATTTTTGCACATTTTCCCTCCTAACATTTTTTCTTCCTTGAATCCTCTTTTGATTATTATAAATAAAGAAAATTAATTAAGGTGTTTAGTTGAGATGAAAAAAAGTTAATGGCACGAGAGGGATTCGAACCCACGACCTTCGGCTAGATACGCCGCTGCTCTACCACCTGAGCTATCGTGACCTCGATCCACGTGGGTTCGAATCCCTCTCGTGCCATTAACTTTTTTTCATCTCAACTAAACACCTTAATTAATTGTCTTGTATTGGTCAAGCGGACCACGAAAATAATGAATTAATGATAAATAAATAAAAAAAATGATTTATTATGTATTTTTTGGTGCCCTCCAGCTCTATTTGAAAACTTTGTAAATATCCTCCAAATTCCTTTCTGCTTGGTGCTCAAATTTTGTCGGTTTTTGGCAAACTTTTGGCCAAGGTTTTTCACCTTTCCTATGCCTTCAATGTTCAAAATCCTTTGTGCCTCTCTAAAATCTTCCCCAGTTTTCTTAATCTAATTTCGTTTCCAAAAAAGATTAAACAATTGAAAAAATAAATAAATACAAAAGCAGAACACTGAGTTTTTTTAATTATGTATGTCAGCTTTCATAGTTTTGGAAGAAGCGAGTAATGTTAGAATTGAGCCGCATAGAAATGAGAAGCAAAATAAATCTGGATTATTTTGGTACGCCAGTGGCCGTGGGTAAGTTTTGAGGGTACATTTAGACTCAAGTAGTATAAACAGAAAACAACAAATTTTTTTTACTTCAAAAAAATGTGGCAAATTTTTTTTAATATATTTTTTGCAGTATCTAACTTTTATCAGGCTTTAAACTACGAAGTTGGCACCGTGTGTCGTGATAGTTCATCATCAGTTTGTGATATGCTCCGCTGTGAAATTAAATGCCAACTTTTACATCTCTGAGTAATGAACAACGAGGCTTTGTTTTCATTGTTTCCATCCGAATAATATAAATTCGAAGAGATTCGCTTTATAAAGGGGCGAAGGGCTTTCGGCCCAAGTCCGACATATTGCCCACAACTTTTCTTATCAAAGTAGTGAAACTCTCACCCCTTTTCCCGTTTCACCGCAGCCTCGTCAACTCTACGATCTCACCGGAACTGCTAAGTGTTTTAACACAATCCGTACAACGGAATCTGTACGAAAAGTTTCCCATTTTAATATCGTCGCCCTTTTCGAAGGTGCCTCAAGAACAATCAAAAGATATTAAAGGCATTTAACACTAGGTAGAGAGATTACACCATTTATGGGCAGCGCACATTTCATCGATCGCCTTCCAAACAAAGGACTAGGATTATTTCATACTATAACTGGAACATCTGGAGGGGGGGGGGGGTTCGCTGCAAAGTCACGAATGAAAATTAATATTATGACATTTCAATCGTTCCGAAGACGATCGACTTTAGATCAACGCTATTGTTTTGTGACAAGAAGCAATTTGACCTAAATCACTGGACGGTTTAAGCCGGGAAATTGTCGGTTAAATGGAAACAAGATAACAGGCGAGAATAATGACCTAAAAATTTATAGGTGAAAAAAACGCATTCTTTTAAATCAAGGCTATCATAAAAAAGCACGACGATCGAGCATCAAAGCCGAAAGAAAATTTGACGATATTTGTAAAGTCAACGTCTTTATAGGCTCTAGGGTTCTCAAAAAAATCCGAATATTTGCTAAACAAAAAGTTTTTTTTTTATTAATTAGCAACATCCGTAATAAATTAGAAAAGTGTAAACGGGAAACAAAATAACAGGCCTTAAATTATTTATAGGAAGAGAAAAGGGGATAATAGTAGAACAGAAGTCTTTTTAATCAACCATCCTTCTCTGATTACCTCTCCCGCATCACTATTAGGGATTATGATATATTTAAAAATTAGCTAAAATAAGAAAAGAAGAATTTCAAAGTTCAAAAAGTACTAGCTTTAAATAAAACTGCTCGCTTCACCTGGATATTCTGTTCATTTACATTGGCCTACTTACAGTACAGTCGATTATACAGTGTATGATAACTTTGAGAAATAAGAAAATCCTTGGCCAAAAGTCCGCCATAAAAACACAAAAATCGCGCACTAAAGCCGAAAGGAATTTGGAAGAGAAGTATGTAAGACAAAGCTGCAGGTCTTCATACAGCTCTGGAGGGTTCCTAAAATAAATTTGAATATATAATAAATAAAAGGTTTTTTTTAATTTGTTACATTCATGAGAAATTGAAAAACAAATCAAAGAAAAGTTTTATCAGAGAAAATGTAATATTCTACTAAATGTAATGAAAATATAATCTACTGAGGGGATCGCGGTGTAAGAGAAAGCTACAGGCCTTCATACAGCTCTGGATTGTTCCAAAAATACATTTGAATATATAGTAAATAAAACGGTTTTATTTATTATAAATTAGCCTTTTATTATAATTTTATTTATTATAAATTAGGAGCCAGTGGTTAAGACGTATTTAGTGGTCTATTGACCAAATTACTTTTTTCAATTAATTAATTTTTTTTTTGTAAGGTTTTGGTTGAAATAAAAAAGCTAGTGCCACGAGCGGGATTCGAACCCACGACTTTCGACTAAATACGCCGCTGCTCAACCACTTGAGCTATCATGAGTTCGATCCACCAAAAAAAGGCAACAAGAGGGAAAATTCGCAAGGTTGTAGGTTGAGATGGGGAGTTGGTGGATTCGAAGTCATGATAGCTCAAGTGGTATGGTATGGTATGGTATGGTAGAAAAGGATACTAGGAAGCGGGGTTTGCACTCCCCGGGCACTGCAGCCTTCTGGCTTATTGTACCTTCCCAGTTCCCTAGTTTAGTCAATAGACTCAATCCTTCTTCTCAGAAGCATCAAGTCATTGACTGTTATTGCTGCAATTTGGTTCCCTGTGTCTTTTTCGTACGCTAGGTTAAACCTCCATTGAGCTGTTGCTTCGCATTCGAAGATGATATGAGTGGCTGTTTCCTCCTCCTCATTACATAATCTGCAAATGGGGTCATCGCTGTATATACCCATGTTGTGTAGATGTTTTCTCAGNGATGTAGTGCTGATTCACACGATTTTCCTTTCTGATAGGCATGTTGATGTTTATGAAGGGGTTTTGCTTGTAAAGAGCTGCCCCGTACATGTTTTTCAACCAGCCTTTCAAGTGTCTTGAGTAGAAAGGATGTTAGACTAATCGGTCTATACGATTTTGCATCTGTGTAGTTATTCCGAGCCGCTTTAGGAATGAAAACTACTTTTACAGTTCTCCATATGCTTGGGATATATCCCATTGCTAGGCAGCTTCTGTATATTTTTACAAGTAGGGGGATTAGTATATTTTTTCCCTTTTGTAGTAGTACTGGATATATTCCGTCTGTTCCTGGAGATTTGAATGGGCTAAAGTTTTCTATAGCTCAAGTGGTAGAGCAGCGGCGTATTTAGCCGAAGATCGTGGGTTCGAATCCCCATCGTGACACTAATTTTTTCGTTTAAACCAAAACTTTATAAAAAAAAAAGATTAACGTCTCATTTATATTTTCACCAGCTTGTTACCGCCTCGATTAGAAAACAAAAGACAGTCCGGCACGCCAGTTCAGTTTTGCCATTGACGTGGTTTACCTTAACTGAACGTGGCGTGCGCTTGACGTCGAACAGATGTGCACACCCTACCAAAACGAGACAAGATGTCGGGTAGCATCGGGTAGGTGTGTTCCTCGCTTTATGCTTTGAAACTTATCTTCTAGGCTGCGTATTTTGTGTAGTTTTTAAGAAAACCTTGGGTACGATGATAAGTTGGGACCCTTTTTGTTCGAAAAATTTCTTGATCCGTTTAATCGTCTTGATTTTATCACCTAACTTCTTCAGAATGAAGCGTAAGCACGACGAGTCCTGAGAAAAGAGTGAATTATAACCATTAAAAATTTAGTCGAAGATCCGCTTAGCTGTCACTCTCGTCTTTCGTCTTCTGTGTGAGAGTTTAGCGAAATTGGTCTCCATTCCAGGGTAAAGGGGGGCAAAAAAGGTAAAAACTCGTTGGTGATAACGACAGAATTAACTCAAGGAAAAAATCCTTTTCCGACACTAATGGGCGCCCGACCCAGAGCCACGCAGGTCAACTCTTGTTACAAAACTCCGTCTAATTCCATGACTTATTTAAACTTATAGCACTATTAACTTTACCATATAAGCCCGACATCGTTCCGTCTGGTTGATAAAAGATACCGATGTAATAGGTTTTTTATTCTCTCTCACCCTCCCTCTGTTTTTCTTCCTTCTACCTACTCTGGGGTCATTTCTAATGTAATCATTACGAATATCGTCATTTTCAATTTTATTCTTATCCACATAAACTGTATTGTATAATTTCAGAAGTAATTTGTAAAATAAATAACGAAAAATTTATAATAAAAAATGTTTTTCCTTCTTTATTTATTTACACATGCGCCAATTTTTAGTCTAATTTCAAATTTTTACTTTTTTGGAGAACAATTATCATTGTACCTCAGGCTCAGTTCAACTTCAAATTTTCAAATATAAACCTTTACAAACTGACAAAACATTTTAAAAGTTTTTTACGCTGAAAACAATGTTGAAATCGGATTTTAAATTGATAAAAAATGACAAAGTTATGGCAAAATGTTTGAAAAAACGCATTTCGTTTGTTTTGATGTTAATTCCAATAATTTGCTTTTTCACTAAAATAAACATTAATTGCCTTTATTGTTCACATTTTGTCATTTTTTGTCAAACTCGCATTATGTGTAATGTCCAGCACTCCTGGAAGTAAAAACATTTTACAAAAGTACCTATCGTTACATTCAGTATTCAATGCAAAATGAACCGAATAGCATATTTTCCGATCAACAGCGAGTTGTAGTGGTGGTACTGCGCGCCGTGCAGTTGAGTTGTACTCCCGGAAATTTCCTGATCGCCCCAGAGTAAACCACAATAGGTTTATACGTGTTGCTCGCAATATGAGGAGATGCGGATCAGTTTATGTTCCATTGCCAATAAACAGACAGCGTAATTTCGACGTGGAGCTGAATGTTTTACTGTATCCATTATATTTAGTGGTCTATTGACCAACTTACTACTAGTTATTTCTAAAGATTCCTATATGGGCATTTCTGGCGTGGGTATTGAGACTTTTAGTTCTTACCTTTCTAATCGAACTCAGGTCACTAGAGTTGATTCTTCTGTTAGCGTTCCATGTAATGTATTGGTTGATATAAAAAAAGTTAGTGTCACGAGCGGGATTCGAAACCACGGCCTTCGGCTAAATACGCCGCTGCTCTAACCGTGGGAAGTTGGTGTCCAATTGGATCGAAGTCACGATAGCTCAAGCGGTCAGAGACGCGGCGTATGGAGCCGAAGGTCATGGGTTCGAATCCCGCTCGTGACACTAACTTTTTCATTTCAACCAAACCTTATATAAGAACATTTGACTGGACGTATTCGAATTCTATCACTGAAATGTTGGAGGGGTTTTAGGTTTTTCAAAAAATTAAATTAGACATGTTCTCAGGAGGTACAATTTTAAGCCGCATCCCTCTCTTCTTATCCAGGGGCTTTGGGACTCTGATTATGACAGGCGACTAACGTTCCTTGTACAATGCGATGATGAAAAAAAACGATCATCCATCTGCGGCAAAGAATAGAAAATGCTTATCAATCCATTTCCCCTGACTCTATCTCTCTGAGCCCCGATGAAGAGTGGTTAAAAAGACAAAATCTTTGCATCTATACGCAAGGCAGGCAGTTCGAACATGAATTGTGGTTAATAATAATAAATAGCAAACCACACGACTGTTTTTTTTTTTCAAACTTTTTGCCATAACATTTTCATTTTTTGATCTATTTAAAATTCAATTGCAGCATTGTTTTCAGCGTAAAAATCTTTTAAAACTATGTGTCAGGATGTGTAGGGACGTATTTGAAATTTTGAAACTGAACTGGGTCTGAGGTACCCTGTATAATTTTTCTCCAAAAAAGGTAATAATTTGAAGCTAGAATACAAAATATTAAACATGACTTTTTTACTGCGCCATTGGTTCAAGAGAAATTCAGCCGGCTCATATAAAAAGGACACCCTGTATGCTACATCCCCTTTTTTTTAAAGAAGTTAAATTTAAAAAAATACACTTATTTCATAGCTTCTGATGTACTTACAGATAGATCGAGAAGATCAATACAGATTGATTTTTTGTCTAAATGTAATCAACCAACTTTTTTTCCAATGAGACCATATTACTTTTTTCCTCATTTTTGATAGTGTTTAATATCCAGAAACATTAAAAAAAATTAAATCGAACAGGCCTTTCAAAAATTTTTCTCAATTCCTTTTTCCTTTTAACTCCAAACTTTCTTTAAAATATTTCTTTCAATTTTATGTAGGAAATCAAAAACATTTTTAAAAAATTAATTACTATATTACCAACAAAAATGAATTAATAAAACATAATAAGAAAATAAATTTAAAAATCGTCTGTAATTTTGTAATAAAAGGTGAAAAAAAAATATCACTCGGCTTAAAACCAACCCTTTAATCAACAGTTAACAAGGTTGTAATAAAATTTTTGTATAATATTTTTTTAATGTGTTAAATGTTTTTCACATAAAATTGAGACATTGAGGCATTTTTAAGAACATTTTTCGACATGTTTAAGAAGTGGAGTTGTAGCAACTCATTTTCACACAAAATTGGGAATAAATTTTGAAATGGATGTCCGATTTTAAAAAATCCTTCTTTAATGTTTTCAGAAGACTAAACACATGAAAAATGTAAAAATAGTAATTTGGTCCCATTTGAATAGAAAATGGTTGATGTATACTGCAATATTTAGAAAAAAATCTGTATTAGCCAAAATAATGTACACCATAAACCATGAAATAAGAGTATTATTTTTTAAATTGCTTTCATAAAAAAATGGGTTGTGCACATAGCATCGGTAACTGGTATATTAGACTTAATCACTTTCACTGTCACTTAGGAGGTCGCGAGGCCAGTGACGCTTCAGCCATCGGGGTGGATTATTTGGAAGGGTGCGAGATGAGTGCGTTTTTGCTACATCAAGGGCATTTTGGATATTAACGTCATTGAGGATGATAACATTGGGTTTATAGAAAGGAACATTAATTTTAAGGATTTTTTATTGTAGGGGTTGGATACGTTGGAGGTTGGAACTTTTTATTGAACCCCAAAGTTCGATGGCGTATGTTCAAATAGGTCCCAAAATAGTTATGTAAATGAGTCCTTTAATTTTTCCAGTCAGGTTTTTCATATGTCCCTCAAATTTTAAGAAGTCTGAAACATCTGATTAGCTATTTTCTTTTGAGTCGCGTGTGAAGGTACCGTGAAAGTCGTTTGTCAATGTTTAGCCCAAGGACAACATTAGCTGGTGGGAAAGGGACACTATTGTAGTAGATTCTCTGAAGGGTGAAAGTGGCATGTTTACTTTTTTGTATATTCATACCATCTTCCACCGCAAGAACCTCTGCTCAAAGGATGTGACAGGGGTTTCTGGTTGAGAAGACAGGATCTATATGAGAGTAAACGATGGTGGTATCTTCGGCATAGGTGGCAAGGATCGTTTAAGGAAGAGTGGAAAGTCTGCGGTGTATACCGTGTAGAGAAATGGTCTAAGATACTTCCTTGTGGTACCGCTTCATCTGTACAATATCCGGCTGATAGAGAGTGGCCACGGACGACTTGAAAGTATAGATAGGCTTTTCGGATCTGGTATTGGGTAAATGGGTGTAATATATTAAGCTTCCAGAGAAACCCCGAGTGTCATACCTGATTGAATACTTGTTTCACATTTAGGAATACTCCTTTTGTTCAAGTTATCACTGCTGAAGAAATGGAATGAACTTCTGAATCCAAACTGGTTGTCGGATGAGGTTACAAAAATAAAAAATGGGGAGAATGTGTTTAAACAGGAGTTTCCTAGGATTTTTCCTATTATAAGCAGTAAACTCATTAGATGGTAGGATGAAGGAAGGTTATGAGGTTTTTACGCACTAGAATAATTCGGATGAGGGAAAATTTCCATTGGGATAACACGTATGTTGTTCTAACGACATCACTGTAAAGGTAGGTTAAGGTTTGCGGGGATCAGGTCGAATAATAAAAGATTTTTAAAAAAGACTGCAACTAGGATGTAAAGAATCAAGCAGTGGTGACCCTTCTAGTAGTGATGTCTCAATGTCCAACAAGTTGGAAGGGCACTACTGCTTTGACCTCCCGGAAAGTTTATTTGGTATGATAAAAAGATATTCCCAGATATTTTACATACGCAACATCTCTTAATTATTCTGCATTTCGTGCAAAAGCTTTTTCTTAATACATTCAAGGAACTGACCGTCATTCTTTCAAGTACGTTAATAAACCTATTGAGGCCCGAATAAATACTAAACTGACCCGCTAAATATTTACAAGTAATTAAAGTAAGGATAAAGTTTAATTAATAAGGGTCACTCGTAGGTTAATTCCTCGTTATAAGGGCGTTAACAATTGAACGGAGTTTGTAAGGCAGATGGCGTTGGGAATCATTAGGATCTTTATCTGGCCCGCTTCTCCTCGAATAAATGATATTTCTTTCCGGGAGTGCTTGTGTAAAATAAAGGTGTACCATCACACAGGAGAAATATAGTGTAGGGTGAAAGGGAACTCGGGTCCTCCGCACATTAATGTTTGAAGTCGAGTAGAAACACACCCGCCTACTCGTTAGACAACCCCTCCTATAAATGTGCAATTATTTCTCTCGCTTTCCACAAGGGAAATTCGCCACAAAAAAAATCGAAGAGCTTTTCCCTTCCATATTTTTTCCAAAGAAGAAACGCGTAAAGGTTCATACTGAACATTTCGAATATAAATATAAATATAATATAATACATAAATTGATTTGGAATGTTGAATTACAAATGGAAAATTAAAATTCCTATTTTTTCTCCTTACCTTTTTTTTTACTACTGTATTCTGGCTATTTCGTTGAAAGTAGTATTATTACAAATTTTGCTTTTTAAAGTAAAGGATAATATAAGAGGCGTAGCGACTTTTTTTGCCTAATTTTCATAAAGCTTAAACTTAAACCTTTTTTGTAAAGATTGAACAAGTCCTATGACAGCGTCAGAAATGCGTGAAATATTTTTTTTGAGGTTCCTAATCATGTTTTCAGGTGTATCTTGTCTTGATGAACTTCCAACTCGACATCCCAATTCTCTTAAGTATATTTTATGTCATATTCTACCTTCTCAAACTAAGTCATAGTCTATAGACTCTCTTTTATAAGTAGAATCGATCTGTATAATATTTTTGTCATAAAATCTGGCCATAAGAAGAAAAATCTAAGGTCGATCAGGAATTCGCAGAAATTGTTTTATGAGAAGGCAAAAACTGTTTTCGGGCCAAAAGTTTTTTTTTTTTATTGTATTATATTTTTGTATTAAACTAACACCTTTCTTGCACAGCATTAAATCGGTTCCATGAGACTCTGAGCTACAGAAATGCTTGAAATAACATTTTGAAAGTTGCGAATCAAGTATTCAGGTGTCTTGATGAACTTACAACTCGACATCCAAAGCCTTTTACGTATATTGTTTGTCAAATAGTACCTTCTCAAACTAAAACATAGTCTATCGACTCTCTCTTACAAGTAAAATCTATCTGTGTAGTATTTTTGGCGTAAAATCTGGCCATAAGAAGAAAAATCTAAGGTCGATCAGGAATTCGCAGAAATTGTTTTATGAGAAGGTAAAACCTGTTTTCGGGCCAAAATTTTTTTTTATTGTATTAAATTTTTGTATTAAACTAACACCTTTCTTGCACAGCATGAAATCGGTTCCATGAGACCTGACCTACAGAAATGCTTGAAATAACATTTTGAATGTTGCGAATCAAGTATTGAGGTGTATCTTATCTTGATGAACTTGCAACTCGACAGCCCAGGTCTTTTATGAATATTACATGTTAAAACCTACCGTCTCAAACTAAAACATAGTCTATCGACTCTCTCTTACAAGTAAAATCTATCTGTGTAGTATTTTTGGCGTAAAATCTGGCCATAAGAAGAAAACTCTAAGGTCGATCAGGAATTCGCAGAAATTGTTTTATGAGAAGGTAAAAACTCTTTTCGGGCCAAAAATTGTTTTTTTTTTTTCATTGTATTATATTTTTGTATTAAACTAACCCCTTTCTTGCACAGCATGAAATCGGTTCCATGAGACTCTGAGCTACAGAAATGCTTGAAATAACATTTTGAAAGTTGCGAATCAAGTATTCAGGTGTATCTTATCTTGATGAACTTGCAACTCGACATCCCAGGTCTTTTATGAATATTACATGTTAAAACCTACCTTCTCAAACTAAGTCATAGTCTACTAATAATTATTGTTCCCATACTCTTAATTTTCCGTTTTGCACATTATATTTACGTATTAACGCAATGCCGTTACTGATATTGGATGTTTATGGATTTGCAGGTCGACCCGAGCCGACGGTACGTTGGTGGATAGACGAGAAGCTGGTCGAGTCCAACGACCTTGGCTCTTCCTTTCCCAACGTGAAGAACAACCAACTGATCGTCCGTCACCTCGAGAGGCATCACCTCCATACTGCGTACACCTGCCAAGCCAGCAACAACAACATCAGCCAGCCTCTTTCAATCAAAATCACTCTGGAAATGCACCGTAAGTAGAAAGGATAACCTCCAATTACAAGGTTTGGAAGGAAACCTGTTTGGGAGGAAAAATGGATTAAAGCTGAAGAAATAAACACGATAGCGAACACATGACCTCATCGATTCTTTTATTTTTATCACCTTGGGCATTTTCTTACGATGGCATATTTACAATTACGGTTGTGGTCACTTTGACCGTTTGCGTTTGATAATGAGCTTTAGCCACTACCAAACTTTTGACGAGTGGACTGCCAATTAAGCCCTTTCATCTTTTTAAAATAGACTGACGTTGCATGTGTTTAAATTGATGATGGCTGACAATTAGTCTAATTTTAATACAAAATGCGTCTATTATAGTCGAATAGACTATAGTCCTAACCCTAGAGTCGAATGCTTTCTGAAAATCTACTAATAAAAGATATAATGAAAACTTGCAGATTTCCTTATCAGTTGCAGGGGAACATGGCGCCTAAAAAATTTGCGATTTTTTTTCTTTGCTAATTTTGTAGGAAATCAATTTCTGAACAAAGTGCTATAATTGTTTTAGTGAAGTTCCATCTCTTTCCTACATAAAAATATGTTTATATGAGAAAAATCGTGGGGTTGAGGGAGTCCTGGTAGATTGGATCCACTCTTTCCCTTTCTTGAACTGGCTTTTGGTTTTTCCCTCTATATTTTCCATTTCGTTTCCCAACTTTTGTTGTTTGTTGTGTGAACACCAAAGAAAAAACCTTTGATAAGAGGAAATTCATGGCAGTCGCAGTCGCTTCGACCTTCATACCCTCCTGCCCGAAGACCCCGGTACGACTGGTTACTCCAACCATACAGCCGTTATTGTGACTCGGGTCTCCACACGGTCAAGTTTCCTGACCGCCGACGTCAAGCTTATAGCTTACCTACGAGAGGTTGATTGGTCCGATGTTGGCTAAGCCTATCATGTCTCTTTTTGAATAAAGACAGACAAAAAGGACAAGTAATCGAACTCCATCCTGCAATATTGCTGCTTCTGTGTCCTGGTTCTTTCTGATGTTCCTCACTAAAATATCCTCTTCGTCACCGTAATACAGCTCAGTGAAATATTCTGTAACTCGTCCTGTCGGCCTGTTTATGGACACCATGTGATTTTTAATACCATGTCTATAAGCAACCCAAACCTTCTAAAACTTGCAGGAAGAGGTTTTATTTTTTCGCAACCATGGTAGATCTTTCGTAATTGTCTTGCATAGATTTGTATATTCTATTGAGTTGATTTTGGATTCATTTTTCTGACATACGACCGATGTTCCTATTTTATTTGGTTCAAAGATGCATTCTGCCTTTCTCGCTTGCCGGTTTTGCCATTAATACAGTTAAGTTCGACCGACACACACTTGCAGATCGATTAATCTCGTCAATTTTTGTAAATAACAGTTTAATTCGACATGAGAGTCGATTGATCTGGGGAGAGAATGCGAAACGGGCGGGACCGGTCACTACCGTCGAGCATTGACGTTCATAAATTTTTGATTTAAAAACTAATCCCGAACCTGTCCGTGCGACGATGGATTTACATCACCAGCCTTTTTTGTCCTGGGATCGATGTCAAAATGATCGGTGAAAGCGATGCGAACCATTATCGATAACCATTTTTCACGATTAACCGCCCCAAATCGTACAAGCTGTGGGCTAAGACGGAAAGGAAGCGGTATCTGAAATTTACGACGCCAGAATAAATTACTCCAAAAGGGAATAAAAAGTATGAAGTTAAAACATAAATCACGCATAATGAGGAAAGAACAAGGTGCTAAAATATAAAACGACTATTAACCGGGTAAGAATTTTCATTTTCGTCGGTCTTAGCAACCTTGCTCTATTCATAAACTGATAAAACATAATTATTAATTTTTTGCAAATGACAGTTCATGAACCATGTATCTATAACTTATATAATCCCTGAAATCGTAATTATAAATTATTGTGGGGAAGCGTCGATGGCCGGAACTGTTTAATCGGGGAACACACCCGATGCAACGCTATGCGACACTACCCAATGCTAGCCAACGCAAATCCAAAGTCCAATTTTCCATAAGATTGAATAACCCCGGTGCACATCTGCCCGATGCCACGCAACGCTACCCAACTCTACGCTACGCGATCCCCACTGTCCAGATTATCGTCGGGTAGCATCGAGTACAGTCGAAGAGAAAAAAAAGGACACTCATATTTTTATTCAAACTACATGTATCGTTGTCGTTATATTAATTACAACATATTTATTTTAATATAAGCCAAATTAACCAAGATCAAAAATTCATTAGTTTTTATTTTAAAAAAATTTTTTTAATGGGTTGGTAGTAAATTGATCAAAACACCGGAATACCATTTTTTGATATAATGAATTTAACTAAAAATTTATAACTCGGTTTTGCTCATAAAATTTAACTAACAATTTATTTCTGGTTTTGCTCATACAATTACACCATTTTCGTCGAGTAGCGTCAGAACAGGACACTCATATTTTTTGTAGTTTTTTTCGAACTATGTATATGTAATTTTGTCATTACGTTAGTTACAAACATTCTTATTTTAATATCAACCAAATTAAACATCAAAAATTCATAAGATTTGTTAAAAATTATTTAATTGTGATGGTTACGAAGAAAATTTATCAAAACACCGGAATAACTTTAGTTAAAACAAATTTAACTAACAATTTATTACATGGTTGTGCTCTTAAAATTTAACATACAATTTATAACATGGTTTTGCTCAAAATAATGCATTAAGAACGTTAAAAGAGGCGTTGCAATTGTGATACTGATTTGTGATATACGCTGTGTGACTGTACGTGGCGTGCGCTTGACGTCGCATAGATGTGCACACCCTACCAAAACATGGCAAGGCGTTGGGTAGCATCGCATAGCATTTCATCGGGTAAGTGTGTTGCCGGCTTTAGGCGATGACACGGCGTTCATCAGTGTAAGGTAAAAGGTCCCGGGTTCGAATGCACGACACACCTACAGTTTTTTTTTTTTTTTTTTTTTTTTTCAAAAACCGGCACCACGAGAGTTTAAATGACCTTGTAGTTGAAATAACCTCGTTAAAAAAAATAAAAAAATAAATTTAAAAAATATTGTAAAAGGAATTCCAGTGCAGATGAAAAGTTGAAATCGAAAAGAGAAGACGGTCGTTTGGAATTCGGGGACCTCTGAAACGCACGATTTTCGAACGTATTTCATGTAATTAGTATATGAATATAATTATCAAACTTTCGACTGTTCCAACAATTTCAGAGCATTAGTGTAAAGTTGCACTCGTGAACGGCATTGTCTGTGATTTGTGATTTATTGTTTAACGAAGCGTCGGCTTCTTTAAACGGAATAGCGTTTTTATACCGCAACAGAATCTAAAAGAAAAAATCTCCCCTGTCACCCGAGGATGCGATCAAAGGCTCTTTTGAGGGTTGAATGCTCGAAAGGGACCCGACGATCGTCTTCAGCCAGTGTAACGCGAGGAGTCATGACCTCATATCGCGTATAACTCGGGGATTTTCAACAGCGCCAGGGTCACCTTTCCCCTTTTCCGCCCATAGATAAGATTTCAAACCGGGAGGATTTGAGATTTAAAAATTGGCTTTTCCACCTGGTTCTACCTGGTTTCTATATGGCGGAAAATAAAGTAAAAATCTCAAGTGGTGCAACCGTACTCTAATTTTGAAAATCGACTGAGAATATTAACTTCTTTTTACCTGCTATTTGTGCAGTTTTTTGTATCATTTCTCCTATTAAATAAAGGATTTATAAGTAGAAAAAAAAAGAATGTACTGACGAGTTTTTGGGACTGATACACAATGTATTTTTGCGTGTGTTGAAGTTAGGTAGGGACGGGTTAGGGCAGTGTTTCCCAACGTGAGGCCCACGCCCCACAGGGGGGCAGTTCGATTGTTAAGGGAGGCAATTCGAATATGGACTCATATAGAGTTTAAGTTAACCGTATGGCAACTCTCAGTAACTACGCGAGCTGGGTAAACCTCCAGTAAAAGTAACTTCCGTCCACCATGTTCGTAGCCGTGATTTCATTGCTAGACGTTACAGTTGACCTACTAGTTACAGTGGGCCTGTAATATGCTTTTTGTCCTATTTGTTCTGAAATGCTTATGGCCGGGATTTCAGTTTCCGCAGTGTTTCCCAGTAAATCTCAACTATCACCGTTGGTCGTAATTTGAAATGGGCGTCCCTTAAATTCGTTTTAAAAATTTTCGCTGTTTTAAAAAATATATAAATATAAGTGATATACAGGGTGAATTGCTACTCGTGCTACAAACTTCTCCAGTAGATTCTTCACCCTAAAATGAACAAAAAAGTTCATATTGTCCATGGTCCGATTCTCANGAATCGGACCATGGACAATATGAACTTTTTTGTTCATTTTAGGGTGAAGAATCTACTGGAGAAGTTTGTAGCACGAGTAGCAATTCACCCTGTATATATACTGACAGACCCACTTGTAATATAACTTGTTTTGTATATATATTTATACATTAATCAAAGTTGAACGTTCTTTAACGTTTAATAAGTGAGTCTTTGTCTAAAAAAGTAAAAAAAAAAAATGTAAATTTCTAAGGAAAATGAAAAATTTAAAAAAGACGGACAGATAAAATTTTTTTTAATTTTGTTTTAGATTTTTAATTAACTTTTCAATATAGCGTATTTCGTCCTCTTGCCTTAATTACATCTGGAAGACGCCTCGGCATACTTTCTAACAGTCTGGAAATGTGTTTTTGCTGGAGGTTAGCCCATCTTTGACGAAGAGAACTTTCAAAAACGTGGGGTGTATCAGGAAGTGATGGACGTGCTCATATTCGTCTTTTGAGGTTATCTCATAAAGAAAATTCTCAAATTTTCAAAGTCAAAAAACGGACATCCTGTGGTTCTTTTACCCAAGGGGGTCCAGAACCGGGTCTTCTTCTAGGACCCAGTTGGTCGAAAAGTCTAACGGCGTCTCGCAGAGTTTCTTATGGATGGCAATAGCCGCAACCTGATGGAGAAGTGCCCTACCCCGCGCAACATCCTCAGCACTAAGTGACATTTTTAAGTTTAAACATTTAAATTAAAAAAACGAAGACGAAAACTAAACAGATTATTGCTTCAGAATTCAATTGAGACTGAATAAAAATTTTAAATATCGTGAAAGTAAACATTGAAAAATCATTTATCCTCGTTTTGTATTAAGGATTAAGTGTGTTCACCTCTAATTCGTATTCCCAATTTAAAACATAGCATAAACAAACATAAATAAAAACAATGAGACAAATTAAGGGCAGAATTTTCTTTTATCGAGAAAATGAAAAAATAATCAATTGGGTGGAATTTTTTACCTGTCAGTGTATGTATGTATGTATATATATAT